>NC_134707.1:127270318-128517193 GCF_043290135.1 Rhipicephalus microplus
AGCACGCTAGGTTCTTGTGAGAAAACTATAATATTGGACGTGATATGCCGAACCATATTTTTCATAATGCCAACACTGCAAAATACAATGAACGGCTGATTTTTCAGTGAAGCTTGAAAATTTGGACGTTTTCGTGGCACCTCTACAAATCCCGTAGTCAATGCGAAATTTTGGATGGTGAAATTTTTGAAAAGCAAATCTTGTGGAATTTTCGCATCGTTGCAGATCTGAATCTACTGTAACTGAACAACGAAAGCTGCGATGATCATCCTGCACACTAAAACAAGCGCTTTCCCGAATACATGTATTGTGAAGAGCCAGCACGGCTCTTCTGGAGCAAAGCCGAGGAAGACAAAAAGGAGAATAGATGAAGATGACGATGCGTTCTTCGCTGCTGCATCAGATATACATTCCTTGCACTCTACATTACAATCATATTTAGCAACATAGAAGTTTGGTTTCAACAGATTCAAATGACTCGAAATGTTAGCAAAAGTTCGGGGACTGTTTTTTTTTTGTATTCTCCACTTGACATTTCCCTTCAATATCGCCAAGAGGTGATACCACGAAATGACTGTGTTAAATAATTAGAAGTGCTTTATGATGAAAATCTGAATTGGCAAAACCACATTGAACATAAGAAATCTACGACAACTCGTGCTATTGGAACGATTCGGAAACTTCGTCGACACTCCACTAGCTTATACGCAAGGGCCGTGTAAATATTTTTACTGTATGTATGTTCGCCCGATTATAGAATTTGGTTGCGCTTTAGATTCTCGGGGCCATCATATAAGATTAATCTCTTCGTTATCTTAGAACGAGAGGCCCTTCGTACTTTTGCGGTAGTTCCAAAATTTACTGCGAACAGTGTGTTTTATCAAAAAGCTGGAACCTCCACCCTAGTTTGTAGATTTCGCAAGCTTACCATTAGAGCCTAATTAAAATTTTACGCTTCTTCAATTAGTTGTTCAGAGTTTCTATTCATTTCCTAACCAAGAAGAATTTTGAATAAACCATGGTCTAGAGCACATAGACCTCAAATTTTGCTTGTTCAAGATCAACTAGAACCTTTAAACGTCAACATACGCAGTATTTTTAAAATGACTCGATGGCGAAAACGAAAATTGGTTTTGATTATATATTCTCTTCCAATGCCAAACTTTTACCCAACAGATATCAATAAGGCTTATTAGAAGACTATCAACTTCAATTGGGAATTGTTAATGTTATTGCTACTGAGGCATCCTTGTGTGAAGAGCAAGCGGGGGGGGGGGGTAGGCATCTTCTCAGAGACATTGTCTTGGTCAGTCTCAGTAGGTCTCCCAGATTACACTCCTATATTTGAAGCAGAAATTTTAGCAAATATTTTGGGTCTAAGAAAATTTTCAGTGAATGATATGACAGTTGTTATTGTTACTGATTCATTTTCCATATGTTGATTCATAGTCGCAGCTTCTTCATTCAAGCCCCGCCGCGGTGGTCTAGTGGCTAAGGTACTCGGCTGCTGACCCGCAGGGCGCGGGTTCGAATCCCGGCTGCGGCGGCTGCATTTCCGATGGAGGCGGAAATGTTGTAGGCCCGTGTACTCAGATTTGGGTGCACGTTAAAGAACCCCAGGTGGTCTAAATTTCCGGAGCCCTCCACTACGGCGTCTCTCATAATCATATAGTGGTTTTGGGACGTTAAACCCCACATATCAAGCTTCTTCATTCAAGTATTTCCCTAGGAATGCTTTCGCTGCTTTAGTCCCAAAACATTTAGGTACAGTGCGATTGGTGTGAGTGCCTGGTCACTGAGACATATATATAAATAAAATGGCTGACACTCTCGTGCGTAGGTTTCTAGATGGTCCTGTAATGTCCATTGTACCTGATACCAGTTTTGTCACTGAATCTCGATTTTGTAAATATCCTTCACCCCAGGATTCTATGAAAACTAGATTACCAGTTAAATAATACGATAATCTTTTTTTTGCTTGAAATAACAAATAGGGCCCCTTTCACAAATTGTAAGTGTGCATCACAAAATTTTGATGCCGAATTCCGGTTCTTAATTTCTATTTATACAGGTCTGTTCCGGTGCCATCTCCCCTTTGTTTTTACTGTCAAGAGCCATCGATCTTTTTTTTTGCTATCTGCCGATGTTTCACAAGCGACGTGAAGAAACATTTAGAAACTATATTCAGGAAATAAAACATTACCCTTAATTCTGAAAATAAATTTTCCCTTGGGGCTTCTTGTTTGGGCCACAGCAGCAGGAGCGTCTGCGTAACAGTAAGTGTATTTCTGAGAGACACAAGAAGGATTCCTTGTTAAGTTTCCTTTTTGCCCTTTTTTACGTAATGAAATTAAAGTTCTTTAAAATTACCATTCATTGTTTTCTTTTAATAATTAGATAGTTACTTACTTTATTCATAAGTCACCTTATAATTATCCACTCCTATATTTTCTAGATGGCTCAATAATTATTTTTTCTTCTTCGAAATTTCACAACTCGTTTTCCCCATTACAATAACCACCAGGTAAATGACCAATCCCCAATAGTGGGTACGAGCAAAAGCATATAGGAACAAGCAACCAAGGAAGCTTGCCCAACGAACGGGTGTTCGCTCTCCGAGTCTGTCCGTCACTATGGCGCACCTCAACGACTGATCCTAGCGGCTGATACCCCCTGTACCTCGTGCCTCGTGGGTTGTTGGCAGCGCGGGTCTCTCCATCATAGCAACGCCGTCCACGCTTCCTCGACCATGGACTACACCACCCGATCGCTGCCACAGCTACCCACTGCATCAACTTCGGGCGGCGCCAATGCCTTTTCGGAGACGCAGGGGTCCGATGGACCTCTGTTCTACTACCTGCAACCGCACACAGTGCTACGCAGCGGCCGCACAATTCGACGTTCCGCTGCTTCCCCTATAGCTGCTTCAACTCAGGTCTACGACTCCACTGCCTTGCAGATGGACGCTACCTCATTCCTAAGGGACGCTGTTCTAGCTCCCTTGGACTTCATTTCGCATACCGCAGCCCAAGCACCCTCCACATCGACGCCAAAGGCCTCCAAGCCCCACTGCGAATGCGGCTTCCAGCATGTTCACCGTGATTATGGAAACAATGTCTACTTCGATGAAGTCCTTTCAAGACAACACTGCATGCATCACATGAGTCCTGGCACGTACAGCACTGCCTCCACCATCACTTGCCGAACCTTTTGAAGTTCGAGGATTCCAAGGCAACCCCGTGCTTTGGCTGCACACCATTGATGCCTTAGCCCATCACTATTCTTGTCCTGAGGACTTCAAATGTCGCTTGCGGTGAGCCGACTACGTGATTCAGCCAAAGTCTAGCATCGTTACGATGGCACTAACTACAGCACTTGGTCCGTATGGCGTGCAGCCCTGGTTAGTGCCTTTCGGCCGCTCTCGTCCACGTACGGCGATCAGTTCATCACGTCGGCAAAGTCACGATGAAGATGTCACTAACTACATCTATGAGAAGCTCCAGTTCTAGAGCTTCTCATAGATCTACTGTCGACTACGTACTGCGCAGCAGTACGTTGTCGACGGATTGTGGGATGCCACTCATGCGGCCATCATGTCCACTCAGGTGGCGGAAATTGCGCCGACCGTCTTCATTCACTAGGCGGGCCGAACTTCAGCAGAGTACTCGACGGCGCCTCACTTCCGGCATGCGCAACAGGCTGGACATTTTCCAACCACGTCGACGAGGATGCTTCTCCCGCGGACGTCTTGGGCACAACGCCAGGGAGTGCCATCAATCGTCCCTGTCCCGGATTCAACATCAAGCCTTCCAAACTCCACTCTTACCGGCTCATATCGAAGACGGCCTACACCGACGTCACGCAAGTTTCTAAGTGGACTCACCCTCCGCTTCGTAGACTTGGAGGTGTCGCTACTCCAGTGGGAATGTTTGACATGACTGTCCGAACGACAGTGGGGCCAAAATTTCTCCCAGTCATTCATGTCTTACAAGACCTGCCTGCTGACATGATTCTGGGTGCAGATTGGCAGACGGCGTCCAGATCACAATCGATCGCGGCCGTTTAGCTCCGGCCTTTGTCAATCGAGGCTACAGAGGCACCCCTTCCAACGCCGCGTGGTGAGTCGCCACCTGATCCACTTGCCTTAGATTCTGTACTGGCCCGGCCTAAAGCAATATTCGCTGACACTACAGCAGATCTCCAAGGCAATAAGACGCTGTTGCACCGAATACCAACTGACCACCACTCTCCGATATGCGTACCCTTAAAAAGATACGCTGAAAGGGAGCGCGCCGTTATCGCAAATCAAGTACACGAGATGTTCTCCGAGAGCATAAGTAGGCTTACGTCTAGTCCGTGGGCAGTGCCTGTCGTGCTCCTGCGCAAAAAAGATGGATCCTTATGGTTCTGCGTATATTTCAGGCAGCTAAACAAGTGCACGACGCCTGACTCGTACTGATTGCCTCGCATCGACGATGCTGTTGATACAGTCCACCACTGCAGATTCTTCTCGTCACTCATTTTACGCGTAGATTAGCGTCGCTAAAGAGGGTAAGTGTAAGACGGCCTTTCGCACGTCGACAGGCTTATACGAATTCCGTCGCATGCATGCTGTTTGGTCTCCCAACAGCCGTTAGCACATATCAGCGCACGATAAATTCTATATTAGGCTCACTGATGAACCAAGCCTGCGTGATTTATTTAAATTATTGTTGGCACTACCGAGGACGAACATCTGCGCAATTTAAAAAAGTGCTTGCAGACTGCGACGCAGGCTTTCGCTTAAACCGAGAAAAATGCCAGTTTGGGCCGTCTATGATAGCATACCTAGGGCATAATGTTTCCCCCCATGGTATACAGCCACTCCCAGAGCGCATCGCAGCAGTGTAGGAATATCCGACACCAGCCAGCGTGAAGCAAGTGCGATCTTTCATGGGTATGCAATCTTACTTACGGAAGCTCATTGAAATCTTCGCTTTGATTGCAGCTCCCTTGAACAATCTCCCTAAAAAGGGCGTCCTGATTGAATAGGGCGCCACGCAAGAAACCCCTTTTCGGACGACAAAACAAAAGCTCCCTGCCTACCCAGTACTGAGTCACTTCAATGATGAATTCACCACTGAAGTATACACCAACGTTAGCAAAGTCGGTCTAGGGGAAGTGCTAGTCTAGCGGGATCCTGAAGATGTTGAGCATATTGTCGCTTATACCAGCCGGAAACTCTGATACCGAGTGTCACTTGCACTGCAATGAGCTAGAATGCCTGGCAGTGGTCTGGATTATGGACGATGAATTCCGCCATCATCTCGTCGGGCGTAGGTTTACTGTCGTAATTGACAATGCTGCTTTAACCTGCATGTTTCCAAGCAACAGCTCAAGCAAAAGTTGGCTTGTGCATTATCACACACCGAGAATATGACTTCGATGTCCGTCACCACGCTGAGGTCTTTAATAACATCGCCGATGACTTGTCACACAACCCACTCATGCGTGTTGAAGAAAGCAAGAAAAGTCACATCTATTTTGCTGAAGTAGATGTGCGCAAAGCTCAAGAAGAGGACGAGGACATGGCGCCAATAATTGCATCGGCAATGGGTACGGAAACAAATTCGTTTTTTTTTTTGCGGTACGCAATGATGTGCTGTTGCGTCGTCAGCGGTACCAGGACCTCTCGGAAAAACAATACCTACTGGTCGTTCCTAAATGTTTGCACGCCGATATATGACAGGCCATTCATGAGCTGCAAGATAACTAACTGACCCCGAAGGAGGGCACATCGGACAAGGAGCCATGGTTCGTAAATTACAAGGTTTTCGTAACCGAAAATACAAAGTACTGTGCGCTTTTACGTCGCCAGTTACGAACCGTGTCAGCAGTATAAGCGGCTTTTCGGGTGCCAGCCCGGACTGTTCATACATGTTGATACATGTGATACCCGACCAGATCTTCCATATGGTGGGCATTGACTACACCGGGCCGTTCCGCACCATCACTGCTGGAAAGCGATATGTCATTGTAGTCGTAGACTATTTATCGAAGTATGTGAAAGTGGCAGCCGTGTCATCACTTGCCTCCGTTCATTTGGTCGATTTCCTGAAGTGAAGATTTGAATGGAGGCATGGCTTGCCAAAGAAATTGATATCAGACCGTGCAACGACATTTAGGAGCCGACAATCACGAAGGCACCTTTCCAAGGCGGGTGTACAGCCCCATTACGCATCTGCGTTTCATTTTCAAACAAACAGCCTTACTGAGAACACTAATCAAATTATTAAGGCATGACTCCATGAACTAATTAAGAAAAAAGAGGCCAACTGGGATATTCACCTGAGGTTGCTGGCTATGCATTCAACGCGGCGCTGCAGACGTATACTGGTGCGATACCATATGAAATCTTACATGGAAAGCTGCCCCGACTATACAAGTGGCCCTCAGCCTGGACGTTCCGGTTTTCCACACGCGCTACGACAACTGTACAGACGCCTGCCAGAAGCTCAGAGCTGCGGCGAGGAGAAGAGCCACACAAGCCTAAATAAAGCAGAAGCACTATTATGACCACCGCCGGAGGCATGCCCCTGAGAACAACATTGGAGACGAGGTGTGAGTGCAAAGGGGTGGCAGCTGCTCGGGTGGGAATTTACTCACGAAGTTCAAGGATCCCTTCACTATCACCGAACGCCTAGGGCAGAATACCTGGTTCGTTAGCTGCTTAGATTCCAGCTTTGCACTTGACCGGCGAAAAGGGAATAACTTTGCAGTGCACGCGTCTGGCTTCAAGAAACAAGTGCATCGTTTAAACTGAGCTGTTGTTTATTCTTGTTCGTCAGGTCTGCAGCGTGGCTGAGTGTGAAGAGCCAGCACGGCAACGCGGCTCGGCGGCTGGAGCAAAGTGGAGTAGGATGAAAGGGAGAATAGACGAGCTTGCCCAACGAAAGGGTGTTTGCTCTCTGTGCCTGTTCTTCACAGTGTACACATCTGTTGTTTGGGATCCCTTCACTAATACCAACATTAGCAGTGTAGAGAATGTGCAACAAAGAGGTATATGGTCAATTTTTTTCAAAATGTTCTTCGTATCACTCAACCACTGGATTGACGCCGCTTAATAACATTCCATGACAATAAAACGCAAGACTGCATGTTTACAATTTCTTTACCTGTTTTGTAGTCAGTAACTAGCTTTAAACCTTCACCCTATTTTTCATATTCTGAATTAAGACCTACCTGACGTCGTTATTCTACTTCAATGACACGTTATTTTACGAGAACAAATTTATTTAGTTGTTCTTTCTTCCCTGCCACTACAACTAATTGGAATAATTTTGTTGACTTCCGTCACACTGTTATGGTTTCAAACTATTACCTATGTATATATTTGATTTGTATGTTTTTCTGGCTTTTGATCCACATCTTGCCTTGACCTATATAAGGTCTACAGTATATAATAAAGGATGAAAGAGATAAAATATTTGTGGCTGTAGTGAATTCAAAAAGTTGAAACGTCAGCATTGCCGCATGACCGAGGCTCTCTGCGGCGAAGCATAACAAAGTATGTCATGTTGGCGTGCGATTCATGTGGTTCTGGGGTGCTCATTGCTGCTCCACTAGCGTTAAACGTCAAGATTAATTGATTGATTTGTGGGGTTTAACGTCTCAAAACCACCATATGATTATGAGAGACGCCGTAGTGGAGGGCTCCGGAAATTTTGACCACCTGGGGTTCTTTAACGTGCACCCAAATCTGAGCACACGGGCCTACAACATTTCCGCCTCCATCGGAAATGCAGCCGCCGCAGCCGGGATTCGAACCCGCGTCCTGCGGGTCAGCAGCCGAGTACCTTAGCCACTAGACCACCGCGGCGGGGATTAAACGTCAGGAAGTGCGTCGCGCAAGCACCCAGTGATTACCGTTCGTAGAGTGTGCTCTGCATCGTTTACGAAACCATCGATCACCTCAATATTCGAAGTAACACACATAGGGTTTCCCGGCACGAGTGAAACTTTGTAAAAGAGTTTTGCGGACTCCGTGTGCGACATGAGCGCCACTTTTTTCCTGCGTTTATATTGACTTCCTGCCTAATACAGCAGTTGAGACACGTGTCATCGTCTGCAGAGAGATCTGTCACATTGTTTCCCGCTTCATATGAAACGCGAGTGGCTGGAACAATCACTGGCTTGGCGAGGTGGTGCGCCCCTTAGTGCTCAGATCGGAAATCAGCCGAATGTTGCTGAAACGTTTCTTTTTTTTAATGACAATGGTCTTTCTTGGACACCTTCGACAAAAAATTTTTGCTCTGTCTGCTTGTCTGTATGTCTGTACATTTGTCTGTTTGTCTGCCCTTAACGGTAACTTAAAAGGCACCAGACGATACCGCAAACGGCCAAGCCTATCCGCTGCACCGACCAATATTGCTCAAGAATCAGCGTTCATACTTGTGCAATTGTCAATTAAAAATCAATTATTGCGCATGTCTGAGGCACCATAGCACTACGTTAATTTTCTGTATGTGTGTCTTTTACTAGAAACACCATACAGAAGTAATTCTAAAAACCGTAGCGTTTATCACGCTGTGCTGATCATGCAACGCTTGCACGAAAACGCAAGTGTCGCCAACGCTTTGATAAGGCGGCATGGTTGTGGCACCTACCCGTCACCTTGCGTTCTACACCTTGTCACCACTAAGACGGGCGCGCACGCAGCGCGCTTCGTTTTTCGAGATAACTAACTGCCAGATAGCGCTCCTGACTTGATAGCGCTCCTGACTTGAGACTTGACTTGATGTGCTCGTTTGCCTTCGCTGCACACTCGAGGCACTCCAACGCAGCGCCTCCATAATAATATTCACTGACTTTCTTGCGAAGGCCATCAAATAAATGTTTTGTTCACTCCCTCCAGACGCAATACTATCGTCTTTCGAGACGACATTTGCAGTGTAACATGCAGATATGGGGCCAATGCTTGTGATCTTTGTTTCATTATTCGAACTACTTACTAGTTATTGCTGGTAAGAATGTTATTTTAGACTTCTGAGATTTGAACCCAGATTTGAGAATTGCTATCATTGTTTTACACCTTAATTTAGGGCTTGATCTTAAACGTGATCACGTCTGATGAGGTCTATCGATAAATGACCATCAAGGCTCTTTAAAGTGCTACTCACTAAGACTCTGACGGGGCCATTCTGCGTGGTGGTGTGGTGATGCCTTTCAAATAAGCAGTGGAACTGCACAGAGCTATCATGGCGGCACACGGCAAACGCCCCGAAAAGGCTTAATTGTATGTAACGTGTCTGTTTTGGATGGTGATACATGATATGGAGTAGCCTCATTATTGTGACAGGGGTATATGGGGAACGGAAGACACACGCAAGGATAGCTACACAGAAAATTACAAAGTACGGGCACGTGCTCGTCATTGGGGTGGCGGGCTAGGGTTTGTTTGTTTGTTTGTAGCCTCTAATCCATGGCTCATACCCACTCCGGGGGATTGGCCAAGAGAACATATAGTGGACATGTGGACAATGACTGCACTATTGCTTACAACGAAAAATAAAGGGGGGGGGGGAGTTGTAGAGTGAAGGCAGTATGCCACAGCGTTTTTGTTCTCTTCTTCGTTTTAAAGAGTTTTGTATCAAAGATCTTTTAGCATGGGGCACAGCAGCCCAAAAATGCAAGCGATAATCTGACAGAGTAGCATTTCAATACGCGGGTCATTTCACTCTAAAAACAAAAAAAAAAACTGGATATCAAATAATGAATAATTGTTTATGCAGTATACTTCATAAACAACTATTCATTATTTGATATCCTGTTTTTGTGCTCCTCTAAGCCCCTTTGCCGTTACTATAGTAATGGCAAAGGGGCTCAGAGGAGCAAATCACGAGAACAATATGATAAGTGCTTAGGCCTATCAATGATACCATATCCTGAATGAAGTTTTGTCAGGGTACGAAAATTCGGTACATGAATAAAGGTTCAGCAGGAGGTACTGGAGCACAAAGCTGTAAGGTGACTTTGCGTAAGCTGTTGCGTCCAAGGTATTACGATACTTGAAGCAAGGCAAAGCACAAGTGAAATACAAAGAAACCCCAAAATTAGAGCCCACCACGAAGCTAGGTTCTGAGGTACCACAATGTTTAATTTCAAGTCGCCGATGCTATTGCTCATCAAAGGGACGCCGCTCCAAAAGTTGAAAGTATAGGCGTCGCAGTACCCAGTCCAACACTTTCCACTCCCAAGCCAAACTTGCGGTTCTGTTGTTTTACAGGGTGCTTGTGTGAGTATATAGGAACTGGCGACACCATCTTTGGAGGTCTCATTTTTGCTTACAGGTCGGTGGCATGGTTTCATGCGTCCTCGTGGCTCTCACGCTCTATTCACTAGCGCCGATTTTTCGGCCTCTGCCAGAGGTGGGTGATACATTACGCATTTATTGCAGTCTTCATTTGAACCAGCATTTGTCGTGCCCGCTTTACAAAAAAACTTTAGAAGAGACAGTGTTAAAGAGTTCGTTTCGCAGAAATTTCAGCGTCAGTGTCAGCGTCGGCATCGATGGCTGTGAGTGAAAAATTATCTTATTGTGCGTGACCAAAAAACGAGAAATATGCAAATTCAAATACTAAACACTTTTTTGGCTCTGAGTCAGGAAGAAAGCTAGGCCGTTTGCATGGCAAACAGGTGTTATATCACTCAGCCATGTCTCTGCTTCTAAGTAGACTTAAATTACCTTCCTGGGCTTGTATATGGGGTGCAAATAATGTTCATATTTACAATCATATGTGTACTCTATACAGGCTTCACAATACAGCATGTTATATCGCAGTATGATTGCGTAGTACAAGCGCCCACCACCATCGGGTACCAGAACGTCTGGCTATAATGGTTTCATGGTTTACATTGGCACCGCGTTACAAGAGACGAATACATAACTGCGCATATCCTCTTGAGACTACAAATTGGGTGCATAGCAAGTTTGAAAATATTTCACAGTTTTGAATATTTCAAGTTTGAAAATATTTCAATTTTATATCTGCTTGTGGTTTAAAGCACGCTACTCATTACACAGATTGTAATCGTCTCCGAAAGTGACACAAGACACTGTCAAGTTCAGTGAATACGTTGTTGTAATTCACAATTTGAGTTCCTAAAATAGCATCATAAAATAATGAGTATACACTAAGTACGCACTAAGAACAGCATATCGGTATTGCACTTAAATCTTAAAGTCGAGGCTTAAGGATCAACCCATTTTTTAGAGCTCAAATGGGGCTACCCTTAGGAACGATGTGTCTCACGCTTTGTATTCGCTACGTTTTTAAAGGCATCCGTTCATACATTCGTTCATTCATTCATTTATTCATTCATTCGTTCGTTCGTTGGTTCGTTCGTTCGTTCATTCGTTCAGTTAGTCGGATACCGCTTCGCCAAAGAGAGATTACAGCAAGGAGGCAGAGGTGCATTCAGCAAGAATTCAAAGATAAACCTTACCCTATCTTGTGTGCACTTACTTAAGACGAGTGTGAGTCGAGAGCAATATTTCATGAAATCCAAGGCATTCGATAGCGGACTTCAGTGTCTTTGAGCGTATCTATCTATCTATCTATCTATCTATCTATCTATCTATCTATCTATCTATCTATCTATCTATCTATCTATCTATCTATCTATCTATCTATCTATCTATCTATCTATCTATCTATCAATTTAGCCGCTTACGTTTGGGTGCTCTCGTGGTCACCCCCTTAGCTTGGCGTGAACCAAAATTAGCATGGAAGGATAAGATGGTTTTACGAATATGACGCACTGGTTATTACGTGCGTAATGTCACAACCCCATAGCATATGTCGTAAACAGTTTCCGCCAGAGAGTGGCACATACCCACCGGTGGGCATGTGCCGCTGGTATGCGCGTATGTGCCACACGTGATTGACACTCAGTATCTACCCAGGAACGACGAGAACACACATGGGCAATTTTAGCGCGTGAGTGTTAAGAAATACCCTACATCGGCAGCGTCGACCTCACGAATGCAAATAATAAATGCCAGGGTTCCAGCTGGAATCAACACCGAGAATTCGGCATGGCAGTTAAGCATTTTATCACACAGCTATGCCAGGTCTCGGAACTACTTTTCAAATAGACGCTAATTTTCGTGAAACATCAGTAGTGGTTGCAGTGCTGCCTACCCATTTTTTATAAACATTGCATGATTTCTTTTTTGATACAACCGTCACGTCAGGTTAACGTCAATTGTGGTTAGTTGCCAAGCGCTGAAGTTGATTTATGTAGCAGTGTCCAGGGCCAGCATCCTCGCGAGCGTCAGCGATTCATATCAGATTATGGTGTTGCTAATATGCATGTTCCAGTTGGCATCGTTCTGCAAGTGGAAACAACTGGTTATATAAACATCTGCAACTCTTCTACATATGTCTGTGCGTGCAAGATTTGTACTTATATTTGAAATCGTTTCATGGCGTGTCGGTAAATAAAACATTGGAACATGGTCACCTTTCCTTTGCATGCTTCGCATAACGTCGATTCCAAGGTACGTGGGATGCGCTGATTTTTTTATTATCATATGATGTATTGATCCAGTTGATCTCGCTATAGTCTTCACTTTCTTTCGCACTGCTTCTGTCATCAAAACAACGATAACGACGTCGCTACGTCTTGAAATGCGAGTGCGACACTCAAACAGGGAGAGCTAAGACACGACCTTGTTTCTGAGAGTGAGTAATTTGTATATTCTGCCACGTGTTCATTGACAAAGACAAAAAGTCCTTGTATTGGTAATATTATGAATTTTCGTAAATTGCGGTATTGTCATGCAGTGATTTCTCTCTTTGCTCTTGCTGGAATAGCTGAAGTTTACACTTTTTGTTTTTACGTTCCGTAATATTTATATTCTTACGTTATTTGGTGTACAGTCAGATTCTGAGGCTTTATTTCTGCTGAAATACGCCAAGAAATGTGCATGGTATAAATAAATAAAAATACACAGAGAATAATTCACAGCATAAAAAAGTTTGTTTGAGTGTAGAATGAAAAAGACAGACGAAAATTGAGGGACCCTTGTCAATTAGCCTTTAAAAGTTTAACGCTATAGCGCTATTTTGTTTCTAGTACATACTTCAAACACTTAACGTTTGATATCTTTTCGAACTTGCTGGGCACCCGTTACATGACGTGGCCTTGAGGGTGCAGTTGCGAGTGTGCATTTTGTAGGGGGTGAATGACTCTACACTGTGAAGTCATTCTGATAATTGCATGTTCTCCCTGTTGTACCACGCATTGTTACGGTAATATTTCTTGTTGTATTGTGAAGCATGCGTTAAATGCAGGACGCCTGTGCTGGTAAGTCATGAAGGATAACTCCACAGTATTTGCAAGCACAGGAAGCTATTTTCCCTGCATGCCCAAGCAGAAGTGTGACTGTGCGTTGCAACTTCTGCTTGCTACGCAAACGACATGGCTTCGATACGCAGTCAGACCCATAATGTTTCATTATTTATTTTGTTTGTAACTTTTTTCAATTTCTCAGTTCCGCAAACATGCAGAAAGTTTCGGTCACGCAAAGATGGTGATTTTTCGTTCACATGCGACGATGCCGAAGTTGACGCCAGAATTTCTGCACAATAAGTTCACAATTCACACAAAACACATCAAGCTCAAAATTCACTATACCTAGTGGGAAAACTAGAAAAGTTCTTCAAATAGAATTGAAAATATGCATAAATGGTATACCGGCTGGTATGCTTCTTTAAATAGAATGTGTGTACCAAGAATAAATGAACAACAAACAAAACAATAATGACAACGGTACATCGTAACAAATGTATGACAGGTCATTATACAAAAATAATAAATGCATATCTTTAATTGATTATTGATATTAAGAGTTCTAACGTACCAAATCTATGACACGATTATGATAGACGACAGTGTGAAAGACTCTGGAAATTTCAACCACTTGGTGTTTTTAACGTGCACCTAAGTATGAGCATACGGGCTTACGGCATTTTTGCCTCCATGGAATATACAGCCGCCGCAGCCTGGATTCGATCCCGTGACCTGCGGTTCTGCAGCCGAGTATCTTAGCCAAACACATATTTATACACAATATAGTAAGTGACAAATATTACAATTGCACAACGTGAAAGGGAGCGGGTTAATTATCAATAGCCTGTTAGTAGTTTCTTCAAGACGTTTATACTAACATCAAAGTTCAAATTTCCATGCAATCTACTAAGAACAGGCATAACGTCGCCACGCCTATTTTTGACTACACCGCGATAATATCTCTGAGAGTAATGCAAGGGCAGTTCCAACTGCCGACTACAGCCAGCAATACAAGCCCTATTTTCAGTTGCATGCCCTGCATATGAACAATTTGACTGCTTTCTTTTGTTTGTTGCAGTGCGTCCTAGGCGTGGTAATTATTGTAGCCCTCCTTCCAACGTTGACCAGTCTGCGAAATTTGCCGAAACTTTGGGTCTTCAACCGCTTTGATTTTGTAAGTGACGTTTGTTTCTGCTGTCTATATGCATGGATTCTGTTATAGGTGAAAGGGGACGACGAACAATTCTTAATAATAACATAGCGCGTCAAAACTGAGAAAAGTGACAAAGAAATGGGCCAAAAGGAGTGCTAAACAACTGGGGGAAAGTTTAACTGAGTTCTATCCGGTAGCATTGTGAAAATGTGACCTTATACTATTCTGCTACATAAATTAGGTAATATTAAATGTTAGAATGAGGCAAGGCTGGGCACATTGATTAAACTCAAGTTAGTTCATTGCACACTAGAAGCCCTTTTGACATCTATCTATCTATTTATCTATCTATCTATCCATCTATCTATATATCTAGCCGCATATGTTTGAACGCTCACTTGGTCACCCCCTCAACTTGGCGAGAACCAAAATTAGCATGGGAGGTTAAGATGATTTGATGAACATGGCGCGCTGGTCAAGACATGCATAATGTCACAATACCGTCGTCTACGTTGTGCAACACTTCTCGCCAGACAGTGGCACATACCCGGGGGCTGGTATGTGCCAGTGGTATGCGGGCACGTGCACAGGTGATTGACACTTAGTATCTACCAGGGAATGACGAGAAAAGACATGGGCGATTTCAACGCGTGGGCGTTACGAAATACCTGACATCAGTGGCGTTGACCCGACGAAGGCAAAGAATAAATGTAAAAGTCCCAGTAACAACCGAACCCCAACATTCTTCGTGGCAATCGAGCATTCTAACCTAGAGCCACGCCAGGTTTCAGCACTATTTTTCCAATAGACCCTAATGTTCGTGAAACGTCCATTGTGGTTGCATTGCTGGCTACCCAATTTCTTAAACATTACATACATACTCCTATAATACAGCTGTCACGTCGGGTCATCGTCAATTGTAGTTAAGTGCCATGCGCTGAAGTTGATATATGTAGCAGTGTCTAGGGCAACCATCCTTGCGAACCCTAGCGCTTTATAACAGTTCATTGCTTGTGGTGTTGCTAGTACTCATGTTCTCGTTCGCAAGTTGCACAAGTGTGAACAATTGGTTATATAAACATCTACAGCTGTTCAACATATGTGTGTTCGTGCAGTATTTCTACATTCATGTAGGGCAATTTGATAACGTATAAATCAATCAAGAAATTCCAACACGCTTGCCTTCCTAAAGCATGCTTCACATAACGTCGTTACGCAATGTACGTGAGATCTGCGAATCTTTTTCATTGGACCAGCATTTACTTTATGCGCTATGAAGAATTGGCACTATTGTTGATGACAGATGCCACAAGTTATATGCGCCTTCCACTGATTGTTTATTATTGATTGTTATGATTGTTTATGATTCATATAAATTGTGAAGTAAATAATAAAGTAACGAATCAACAAATAAGTGATAAACGATAACTTGTTTTCGATCTAGTATTAGGGGGAAGATACGTCGGGCATATTTAATCTCGTAATCACCACTGCTGTAACATTCATGGAGAGTTCGTCATGACTGTAGTCCCCTCCGTCACTGTAAACTGTTAACTGCTTTTAGGGGCGAAGCTTTTTAAAGCGGAACCCATTCGTCCTTCGTAGTAGTGGTAGTAGTCTTGGTCTGTAACCAGTTTTAGATTTCAACCTCAAAGGTGGTGCCGGTGGGACATTTCTTCTGTTCGTTGTTAAAAAATAAAAAAATCGCAGCGTGCACGTTAACTAAAAGCCGAATTCTCCTGTTTTTCATTACCTCTTAGCAGCCATTTGACTGCACATTGACCACTATCTGACAAAAAAGGGTTGCTACGTTTTACTCGCTGAGTGTAGCTTTCTTGGTTTTAGAAAGGTTTAGTGAGGATTGGGCCGCAGTGCCATGAATACACTGAACTAGTATATACCTTGAACTCAAGGTTGTTAAAAGTGGGAAGTAGGCACGATGCACAAGCCTTAAGAAAGTGTGCGTGTACCTCCTCTCGTTCAGTCCTTGAAAGGTCCGCTGGATGACGGTGCTTATATATGAGAAAAATATGGTGAAAAGATGCGAGATGGTTGTACTTGGAGTGTTGAATAGGTGGACGAACGGACACACAGACAGATGCATAGACGGACACACGGATGGCTGCACGGACGGATGGACGCATGAATGGACGCAGGAGCGGATGCATGGACGAAGGCAGGGATGGACGCACAAATGGACGTGCGGACGCACGAACAGACGCCTGCACGGACGGGTGGATAGACACACGGGCTGCCACACATACGCACGCATGGACGGACAAATGCTTCGCCCCACTCTCCATCATTCACTCCGTTGATATGCCGCCATCTTTTTTTCCTCCTCGACAGAACCTTTTTCCTCCATGTCCTCTTAATATTTACTGGTGAGACTGTGCGCCTCTCGCGTTTGCTTTTAACGTGTGTTCGCTCTAGTTCATGTACTTGTAACAGCCGCGCAGCTTTTTATCCAGCCATACACCAACTAGCCCATACTGCAGAGGTATTGTGCGGTGATTATAACTGCATTTTATAACAGTAGTCATGTCCTGCATGAAGTCACACACCAGTTACTACCTTAGTTGGTCAGGGTATGTTTATGAAGGTCCAGTAAACAGGGTCTGTCTTTTTTCACTTCTCTAATGGGCTCGCGAAGCAGCAGAGAGACGTGGTCTTTCGGTTCCGACGTGAGTGCGTCCCGCTACTTCTAAAACACGTTCCAAGAAACATCATGAATTCAATCCATCCATCAATCGCCCAAAACTTGCTCATCAATTCGTATAGACAAACAACCCCGGCGACCACAATTTGTGAATAGTACAGCGCTGCGCACTATGTGGACGCTCAATGTCGTAAAATTGGCAGAACCCACTGCGAAATGATGATGTGCGAAGTGCGACTGAGGAAGGCTGATATGTCACTTTAAAACCAGCACAATACTACGAGGCGGTTGTAAGTCATGCCGCACATCCTTCCCAAGGTATGGTTATAGTGTTTTGTTGTGTCAATTGCCTTCGTTGTCTATTCACGTCACGTGATACCAAATTTGGCATATGTGGAGATAGCGCAACGGCCGTGAGCGCAACATGAGCGTATAACGTGTAGTCATGTTTTGAATGACACGCATGTCATGATTCATTATCGGACGTGTTATTTGTCTTTGTCGTCTTTCACGTCACGTGCTAACAAAATTGGTATATGTGAAGCTAGCGAAACGGCCACGAGCGCGCCTTAGGCGTAGCGTGCAGTCACGTTTTACATGACACGCATATTATAAATATTGTGTCTATACGCGTCATTTACCTTCGTCAACCATTCATTGTCCCGTAATACCAAATTTAGTAAATGTCAAGCTAGCGAAACGACCGCGACCGCAACTTGAGCACGGCGTGTAGTCATGACCTACATGAACTGCATGTTATGGTTTTCACGTTAGGGTCTGTCACTTATGTTCGCCATGCAGTCATATCATACCATACCATACCATACCATACCATACCGATATGTCTTATGAACGAAACCACCGCAAGAAAAGGAAGACCAAGAAAAGTAAATCATGACCGTCATGACCAACACGTCATGGTTTTCATGTTATAAAAAGTGATGTATGCCCGCCATACGGTCATCTTATGCCATACCAATTTTGGTACTGGTACCATTGCCGAAATGGCCAGAGAGCTCAAGGTCCTAGGTGGCTAGATAGATAGATAGATAGATAGATAGATAGATAGATAGATAGATAGATAGATAGATAGATAGATAGATAGATAGATAGATAGATAGATAGATAGATAGATAGATAGATAGATAGATAGATAGATAGATAGATAGATAGATAGATAGATAGATAGATAGATAGATAGATAGATATGTTCAAAGTCGTGGAAGTTTCCTTAGAAACACTTCGCACTTGAAAACAATACGCGGGACTCCCTCCGGAGCCTTTTCACGACTCAAGTGATGCAAAGTGATGTAATGTTACCAATGAGCAATATTACACCAACTTCGTTGATTGTTACTCTACACTTTGAGATGGCTCATTTGCTCAATAAAGATATAGTTTGGGCCGCGCAGTTACCACGCTTTTTCACCGCTCCACTAGCGTACCCTTTATTCTGTGCCCTAGCGCCACGCGGACACAATAGACGCATGGAGATAAGCCTTGTAAGTGATAAGTGGTTCTTAAAAGAGAAAAAAGAAGATAAAAATGATCCCCGTAACTGCCTGCGTCATTGTACGGCACTTCAACAGTAGATCACGAGGGATGTGGGTATTGAGGGATTAAAAGGAATAGGGAAGATTGTTATTATTTTAAAAATGATCGTGTAGAACGGAAGCAGAATGATAAACAAACTGTCTTTAGCTCCCTTGATGGTGTCACCCTTCGCACAACAACTCAGCATAGATAATAAGGGGTGTAAATATTATCCGACCTTAAATGGATTGCGCATGTCCAACAGGTGACAAAAAAAAACGCAATGAACAAGTCGTTTTTACTAAAACGGACGCTAGGTCATGGTATTAACAATATGAAGCACTTATCTTACATTAAGTTTATATGACCAAGGTTGGAATACGCGAATGTAATGTGGTTTCTTTCAAGAAACGCTCACAAAGCTATGCTTGAGAACGCACAGCGCAACACAGTAAGATTTCTCTTTAACCACTTTCAGCGAACAGTGCACTGAGCGTGCTTGTGCACAGAGCAGAGTTGCCTACGCTTTAAAGGCCACTTTAAAACTATTGCCTCAATCTTCACCGTTAAAAAATAAAAAGGAATAGTGCGTCAAAAACACAACCAAATGTACGAAGAATACTTTTGTAACAACGCCTTCCATTTTTTTTTAATTTCTCCTCGCGTGATATGAGAATAGAGTGCTCTGGATTCGAGCATTGTAGCACAGCTAGCACTTCAAAAATTTTTAGAAAGTACTGAAAATCTTGTTTTGGTGTCTCCAAGTTCTGGCTAAACTACTAGAGTATTCCAGGAGAACGCATTCATACTCCACTGTTTGTTTTTTCAATGGCTTAGTTTTTTAGGCAATGTACTGTTATATCTGTGATTTTGTATATTGTATACAATGGTATATGTATTTTTCACTCCTGTATTAATCCTCGTAAAGGGTTGACAGTATTCTTCAACCTTGTTTTGTGATCGCCAATCAGGCAACAATATCAGTGCATTCCACAGTTCGAGAAAAAGCAATGAAAAATTTCCGTCGCAATGGCCTTTTTAGGGAGTAATAATTTGCATCCACCTGTCTGGTAAACCACTTCTCGAATTTCTGTGCGGTTTCATCGGAAATCATGTTCATAATTTACTACCTATTTGCATATATGCCGCTTGAATCGGCCAAGAAAACATTGCACCAATGTCTTGGAGATCAATGAAAAGCACTGGGATAACAATGTTAGGCAGTGTAAGCAGTTTTGATTTTGCTGCAAAAATTTTATCCAGGTTCTCTGGTCGCTGAGCTTCCTGGGTGTGGTTATCTTGAACGCCACATGGGGACTGCTGTTTGGTGTCCTCCTGGGCCTCGTGGTAATCTTCCTTGAGTTAAGCGGGTAAGACATTCTCCTTGAACTGAATTTTCTTGTAACGAAAGGAAACAGCGAACACTGAGTCCTCGTCCACGTCTGAATAGTGCGCTCTTATTTCAAACAGTCATGTATCACCAACTAGCCCAATCAACCATACTGGCTTAGTCCTCATTGCGACATAAGCGCTTTCAGCTACTCGATGAATTGAGAACGAGTAAATCAAGCACAAATTAAAAACAGTAGTCTCGAAAGTGTGTCACGTTTTCTGCTACATGTCTAGTTAATTTTGGAGGATGTGAGGGAATACTTTTTTTACATGAACACTGCTTTTCAGTGACTTGTGTTTTTACAGATAATACACTAAATGTGCGTGCATAATCGGAAAGAATGAAACTGGAAATATGTTTTTGGACGGATTCTAAAGCTTGAGCTGGTGTGTTATGGGCAGTATCCCATACAGAGCTTGCATACACAAGTTTCGCACGAACTAGGGTTTCATATAAACTGACTATTGGAGTCAAAGGTACCCTTAAAGTGTCTTCGTAGATAGCCAACAGTGCAATCGGCATTGTTAGTTACCTAGGTGACATGAGTGTACTTCTAGAAGTAATGGATAAATTTTACGCCTTGATTCTTGTAGTATGAAACACTTTCTAAAACGCTATCGTAAAATGGGTAGTTGGAAACGTCAATAGAGCTAGAGTTACAAAAAATTCGCAATACCTTGCATTTATTAGCGTTTAGTCACATCTTGCATTTAGTGCACCAAAAAAGAAACATCATTAGGATCCTGTTGTAGAAATTTATTGTCAGTGTTTGCATATGCAGGTTCATAAATAACACACTCATTAGCAAATAGCTTGATTCATGATGGAATGTTAATAGGCAGCTCTTTTATGTAAACAAACAAATTAACAAGACCTAAATCTTAGTCCTGAGGCACACCAGAAGTAACCTGAGGCTCTTGTGAATTGTTATTGTTGGTGGTAACAAAGTGAGTTCTGTTAGCGAAAAATATTCCATACATGGTAATATACTGCGGTCAGTGTTTAGTTTACCTTCATTAAAACAGAGTAACGGGTAAGAAACGTTATCAATGCGTTTAGAGAAATTTAGGAATATGCAATCAATTAGTATTCCGCTGTCTAATTTAAAAAGCGTCATGGGTAAACGAAAGCAGTTGTTTTACACCACAAATGTCTACGACAACGATGTTGATTGGGAGAAAATGATCAATTTGTATATCTAAAGACTACGACATGGGAATAAATTATGTATTCTAAATACTTCCAAGATGCACAGATGAGAGATGTTGGTCTGTATTTCAAAGGGGACTGTGCATCTCTAGATTTAAATAACTGTCCTGCCCTGCCCACCTTCCAGTCACGTAGTAAATAACATGATTTAAAGGACTGGTGAAACAGTTTTTACAAAAAGTTCGCTGCATACCCACTGAGTGAATGATGATGAGGGGAGCGAAGTTTCGGAGGGTTTTATCACTAAACCGTGAATCCTTCTGTCTGTCTGTCTGTCTGTCTGTCTGTCTGTCTGTCTGTCTGTCTGTCTGTCTGTCTGTCTGTCTGTCTGTCTGTCTGTCTGTCTGTCTGTCTGTCTGTCTGTCCATCCGTCCGTCCATCCGTTTGTCTGTCCATCCATCCGTCTGCCCGTTCATCTGTCTGCATGTCTGTCCCGCACTTTAGCGCCACCTGCTAGGACATCCACAAACTTAGTGGTCCCGAACCGGTCACAGTAGAAGGACAAAGTCACGGCTTTAGAAGCTTCGCCCCTAAACAGATTCACAAAGAAACATGTACCCTGTTCAAAAACTCTTTTAGGCCGCATTGAAGCCTTTGACGCAACCGCGTTAGCGCGTCCCTATGCTCAATGGAATCACCTTCCTGACAATGTTGTGTGCATTCGTGATCACATGTCATTTAGCAATAAAATACTATTTATGACTGCGTTTCCAAAGTTATTAGTTGTTACAAGTTTCATATTATTAGTATGTATTATCTGTCACATTTAGCAACTATATACTGCACTTTAAGTGACTTCTGCTTGTTTCGTGTTTCATGATAAAAAAATTTCAGATCCCACGTACCTTAGAAATATGCGTTGTGTGAAGCATGCAGAGAGAAGGTGGCCATGTAATTGTTTATTGAGTGACACTTTATGAATTGACGTTATAAGTATTGTGGGCATTTGTACAAATGTTGCAGGGATCAATTAATGTTTACCACAATATACACAACTAAACAGACATATGTGCCCACAATATGACAAGCTGTTTGCACTTGCGCAATGATTCCAACAGCAACATGAGTATTACCAACACCAGAATCGATCACCTCATATAAAACGCTGGTGCTCACGAGGATGTTAGCCCTGGACACTACTTTATATATGAGCTTCAGTGGATAGAACCTACCTACAATTGACGTAAAGCCGACGTGATGGCTACCTGTAGTATCATAGAAGGGCATGTCTAATGTTTATAAAATTTCACAGTCCACATTTCAGCTACAATTCACATTTTACGAACTTTAGGGTCCATTAGAAAAGTAGTTACGAGACTTGGCGTGACTCTGTAGTAGAAAAAGTGCGCCATCTCTCGCTAAAGGGGACCATGAGGTGACGTGAAACAGCACGGTGCGTGCACACTGTGTTTGATCACTATGGCTCTTACAGAGCCACCTATGTAGGCCCAACTGTGCTAGCACGTGCCAGTGCGTTCTGACTAGCATACAACGTGTTGGTTCATGGTGTGTCTGCAAAGTCTCGTTCCCAACTACCTCACAAGGTTGCTCAGATATAATAAGAGAGAGAGGCCACAGCGTCTTAGCAGGACCCTTACACAGGCCCGAACACGCTATCGCTGAGTGCGTTCTGGCGGCGCTTGTGCCAGTGCAAGCCGTGCCAGACAAGCACAGGCACAGTAAAGGTGATCACGCCGCACACCGGATCTAACTCCTCCATAACATGCTTCGTATCTGCTAAATAAAAAAAGTGACTGTATATTCACGAAGTGAAATACGATGAATTAGGGTGAAGCGTCCACCCGTCCATCCGTCCATCCATCCCTCCGTCCGTCTGTCAGCCTGCCTGCTCGTCTGTCTGTCCGTCCGTGTGTTCTTGAGTTCTTCCGTCCGTCTTTCCGTGCATCCATTTGTCTGTCCGTGTATCTATCCGTCCGTCCAACCGTCCATCCGCGCACTTCATCTATAAGCCGCCGTGGCCCTGCACAACGCTTCGCCCGTGCCCAACCAACGAGGGGACGAGAGTGAGCCACCGCGGCCCTCCACGCCCACCGCTCTGGTACGTCTATGCCTCACCAACGATCCGCCGCCTACAGCGACGATCCAGGAGACTGAAAGAGGCACTCCTTCCGCGCGCCCAGGCACAACCCACGCAGCAACCAATCGGAGATATAGCAGTACAGCGTCATCTAGAATATCTTCCCTCAACTGCAGTTTGAATCTACTGAGACAGTGCCGACTATTATACTGTTCTGGAGATACTGCCATAATTTTAGATGCGAAGCATTTCTTTGCGAACTTCAGCGACTTTGAGCATATCTATCTATCTATCTATCTATCTATCTATCTATCTATCTATCTATCTATCTATCTATCTATCTATCTATCTATCTATCTATCTATCTATCTATCTATCTAGCCGTCTACAACTTTTACATCTCCTGGCTGTTTCGATAACAGTATTAATACCAAACATGGTATGGCATAATATGACTGTATGGAGAACCTATTTGACTAGTCATAACTTGAATATCGCGATATACATGTCATGAATGTCATGATTTACATTTCATAGTCTTGAAGCTCTTGTGGTGGTTTCTTTTACATGGCATGTTGCAAAACTGGTATGGTATGACATGATTGCATGGCGAACACAAGCGACTGACCCTAACTTGAAAATCATGACATGCGTGTCATGTAACAGCATGACTACATCCAACACTCATGATGCGCTCGCAGCTGTTTCGCTAACGTCACATATTCCAAATTTGCTATTACGGTACCTGAAGGGATGACGAAGGTAGTGACTGGTGCAAACATAATGATCATGATATGCGTGTCATATAACAACCTGACTACATGCCATGCTCATGATGCGCTAACGTTTTGCTAGCTTCTCTTATACCAAATTAGGTAACACAGGACGTGGATGGATGATGAAAGTATGATACCGGTGCAAACATGATAAACATGAGATGCGTGTCATGAAACATGACTACATGCTACGCTCATGATGCGCTCGCGGCCGTTTCGCTAGCTTCACATGTACCAAACTCAGTATTACGTGACGCGAACGGACGACAGAGGTAAATGACACATCCAAACATAATAATTGCGACATTCGTGTCATGAAACAACATGACTACATGCCACACTCATGATGTGCTCGCGGCCATTTCGCTAGCTTTACATATACCAAACTCGGTATTACGGTACCGAAATAGATGACGAAGGTATGTGACCGATGCAACCAAAACAATCACGACATGCGTGTCATGTGAGAGCATGACTACATGCCACAGTTAAGGCACCAATACATTTCGACGAGACGCGGTGCATGTGCTCGCCGGCGTTCATTTCAGCGCATCGCGCCGGTGTTGCCGCGCCAGACGGCGGTCCTGCCATATACTTTCAGGCGCGCGCCGCACTGAATTGTTTTGATGCATGCGCATTTCAGCGCATCCGGCGTCCCTCCGTCACGAAAAGAGGGAGACGCAGTGCTGTCTGGGTAAGTTGTCGGATTTTCATTTCGCGCCGGTTGCTGCCGCGCCCTGCCGTCAGACTATTGAGTGCTCGCGTTTTGCTAACGTAGCGTCGCTTTGCCCAGCGTGCGCTACATTGGAGTATAATGAGCCCTTCATGATGCTCTCGCGGCCGTTTTGCTAGCTCCACATAATCCCAATTCGGTGTTACGTGACGTGAATGGGTGACAAAATATATGACTGGTGCGAACATGATATTTCTGACACGCGTGCCATGTAAGAACATCACAACATACCATGCTCATAACGTGCTCGCGGCCGTTTTGCTAGCTCCACATATACTAACTAAATTTGGGATCACGTGACGTGAATTGATGACGAAGGTAAACGACGCATTCAAACATGGTAATCATGACACAAAAGTCATACAGTCATCATTTACCCCCACCTCGCAACGTTGAGTTGATTCTAAATTGACATATCAACATTTCTCATTCGTGCTTCGCATATCATCGCTTCCCACTGTACGTGGGATCTGACAAGTTTTTTTCTTCTCGTCTCTTCTCTCGGTTACGCCTTACGCAGAAGCACGTTAGACTAAGAGCAGCTTCGACCCCAAAATATGTCATTCAATTTACATTATAAGGGGCAACGTTTGGGCAAACTACGGTTACCCACACTATACCCAGAGCTTCGTCCACTTGTCATGATTCACTTCATGAAGGTTCGTGGACTATTGTGGTTTGAGTATATCGGTGACGAGCTTTTCACAGGCGTATAAATTACACTCTGGAAGCATTTTCTCTTTTTTGCACACAGCTGCTTAAAGGATTGAATAGAAAGCTGATTTATTTTTGGGCACCAAGCGTTAATGCGCACGCACCATCAAAACTAAGCGACCATCCTGTTCAATTTCAGGTATAAGGACACTTTGTTGATCTTCCATAGCAGAGTACACGATACTCTCAATTGTCGAACATTTGTTTTTAGTGCATATTTTAAACATGCTAATATTTTTTTGGATAATTCAATGTGAAAATGGTATCTCAATGTGAAAACTTTGGTATTTCAGCCACCCGGCGAAAGTTTAGGCCCATGCTCAAAGCTTGGTCCTACCTCTGCACACTGTGAATCAAAAAGAAAATATTACGTGTATTTTAGCCGCAACTCCAATACGTAGGTCTTGGGCAGTGCATCTTTTTATTTTAAAAACGCATGAATACCCAATTTGAAATTCTAAAGTGCTCTTACGCTGTGGTTACAATACCGCATGATGAACAAAAAAGTGGAATTTCGCCTATGCTTTACTATCACTTGCGTAACGATGCCAAAAGGAGCGTGAGTATTAGCAACAGCAAAAGCTATAAGCTGATATAGAGCGCTGGTGCCCGCGATGATGGTAGCGCTGGACACAGCCACGTGAATGAACTCCAGCGCACGGCGCCCAACTACAATTGAGGTTAGCCCGACGGGACGGCTGTATCAAAAGTGGGCAATTGTGGGCTTTATAAAAAAAGATGGCCAGCACTGCAGCTACAACTGACTTTTGACGAGCCTTAGTGTCTCTTTCAAAAGCAGTTCCGAGGCCTAGCATGACTTTTTGGTGGAATGCTTGACTGCCACGCAGAATATTTTGCTTCAATTCCTGCTGGCACCCTGACACTACTTTGCATTCGTCGGTTAAACGCTGCCGATGTCACGATTTTTCTTAACGCTCACGCGTTAAAGCTGTCGACGTGTTCTTGCGTCGTCTCTGGGTTGATGGCCAGTTTCAGTCCCCTGTATGGCAGTGACACATACCCGCGCACGCATGTTCATTTATTTATTTATTTATTTATTTATTTATTTATTTATTTATTTATTTATTTATTTATTTATTTATTCAAAATACCTTGCAGACCCAACAGGGCATTGTGTAAGGGGAGCATAAAAGGAATACATACATTAATTGGTACACTTTCCATACAAACAACAACATGAACTAAATGTCAATTATTATACAAGTCCTAACAGGAAAAAAATGAGAAAATAATAATAATAATTTCAAAAGGAATAGAGCGGCAATGAACATCAGGCGAGTATACGCGTTAGATAATTATTTAAAACAAGCTAGAAAACAAGCACAAATTGTGAAAATACTTTGATTGATTGATTGATATGTGGGGTTTAACGTCCCAAAACCACTATATGATTATGAGAGACGCCGTAGTGGAGGGCTCCGGAAATTTAGACCACCTGGGGTTCTTTAACGTGCACCCAAATCTGAGCACACGGGCCTACAACATTTCCGCCTTTATCGGAAATGCAGCCGCCGCAGCCGGGTGAAAATACTTTCCATTATTCAAAAGAAAACATCACAGAATCAAACGGAACACAACTGAATGGCATGTTGGTATTCAAACCATCAAACAAAATAAGTGTAAAGTAAGAGAAAACAAGCGAGATACTAGTAGTGAATAAACGCGTAGTTGCCGACTATGATATGAATAAAACGAGCAGTTAATCCTGTAAATGGGTGAGTAGAAGGTGCCGGAATATTTCTCGATTACGTTCAGCTACGATTTCATCTGGAAGGCTGTTCCACATGCGGATGACACGGGGGAGTGCAGATGAGCTAAAAATGTATGTTTTACCGTATATGCGTGTGAATGAACGATGATTATTCAGTCTGTTTGAGGTGAATGCAGATGTTTGCAATGTCATTCATAGATGGCCTTGTTTCATGTACGTATTTTTGAAATAATGAAAGGCGGTTTATATCACGTCGGCTGCTCAAAAAGGAAATTGATGTTTTTTTTAAATTGATGTTTTTTTTTAATTTGTGTTATGCTTGCGCTATCATCGTAGTTTTGTGAAATGAATCTAGCGGCTCTATTCTGGATCGACCCCAGCATGTTAGTTAAATACCTGTAATGAGGGTACCAAACTAACTGTAGAAGCGAATTCCAGCTGAGGGCGAACAAATGTTACGTAAGCTAAAGCACGTATATTTGGGGGCGTCTTACGTAGATTGCGGCATATGTAGCCTAATATTCGTGAGGCGTCACTGCAGATGTTGGTGATGTGGGTAGTCCAACCAAGAAAGGTTAGATGTGAAGGTTACACCAAAATATCTAAAAGAGTTAACACTGGATACGCGATTGCCATTAATAACGTCAGAAAACTCAGAGAGAAGGACATTACTTTAAATTCAGTTGAATTAAGGGACATTAGCCAACTATTACACCAATTGCTGATGAGGTCGAGGTCATTTTGAATTATTACGTGGTCACAAGTACTAGTTATTGCTCGCTAAGTTTTACAGTCATCAGCGAAAATGCGCATTTGTGAGGATAAATTACTTGGTAAGTCATTAATATAAATAAGAAAAAGCAGTGAACTGAGAACACTCCC
Organism: Rhipicephalus microplus; assembly: GCF_043290135.1. Classification (NCBI taxonomy): domain Eukaryota; kingdom Metazoa; phylum Arthropoda; class Arachnida; order Ixodida; family Ixodidae; genus Rhipicephalus; species Rhipicephalus microplus. Next base: position 127,298,476 of record NC_134707.1, read on the forward strand.
TTGCGGCACACCAAAACAAACGTATAAAAGTTGGGATGAAAAGTCATTAACAATGGTTAATTGCTGCCGGTTAGTAAGAAAGTTCCGTATCCATGACAGAGTTGATGAATCTATACACAAAGAAGAGAGTTTAGTGATTAAGCGGCAGGGAGCAAAACGATCGAAAGCTTTGGAAAAATCCAGAAAAAGACAGTTAATTTGCAAGTTTAGATCTAAGTGATGATGTAGGTCAGTCGTGAATTCAAAAAGCTGTGTTTCGCGTAATAGTAGTAGTACTAGTAGTATTTTTATTTACAGTAAGCCGGATACAGAGCTCACTGCAGGGGCAAAGGGCTAAAGGCGAACAGCCTGACAAAGGCCCTTGTCCCTCCACAGTCCGTGACAGTGCAAAGCTTAAACAATATATATATTCAATACATTGATTTCAAGCAACCTGAAATTGTAAACGCAAAATTCAAGCATAAATAGCATAAGAAGTTTACATAACACATTTTAAGAATTAGAGGTCACTCTCGTTATAATTCACAACTAAACAATATCAATGAAACAACTCAAACACAGACACAAAATGCATGCGGATACAATGAATTCCGCTGTATACACTCGTATAATTGACAGAGAAGTTTATGAATAGGGGCTTTCTAAATCCATGTTGGTTAGTTAAGAAAAAGTCATTCTGCTCTAAGCGATTGTAAATATGAGAGGCGGTTATATGCTCGAGCATCTTACAGCAGATGGATGTCAAAGAAATGGGTCTGTAATTTCGAGGTGTTTTTATTGCCGCTATTAAAAACGGGGATGACCTTTGCAATTTTCCAGTCATGTGGAAGCTGTCCTGTTGATAGTGATTGCTGAAAGATGTGACATAATATTTTACTCGAGGGTGAGGATGTACTTTTTGGTATCTTAATGTTACTCTCGTCAACGCCCGCTGACGTGGACAGTTTAAGATTATTTATTATAGATGCGATTCTGTCAACAGTGATTTCAATGGGCTGCAAAAAGGGATAGTCAAGATCGGCTACATCGGGGACGTTTGTATGATCTTTAGTGGTGTAAACTGATGTAAAGAAAGTCTTGAAAGCGTTAGGACAGTCTTGATCTAGAATGGGAAGTTGGTCGACATTTTGCAAAGTTATTTTGTTATCGTGACGTTCTGGGCTCACTTGTTTCCAAAAATTCTTAGCGCTAGTGGTGAGCAGTGACGATAGATCATGAGAAAAATACTTATCACGGGCGGCGCGTATCGCGGAGCAGTAGCTATTCAAGAAGTCTCTATACCTTTGCCACGAAGCAGCAGTTTGCGCGCGTTTAGCCGCCGCGTACAATTCCTTTTTTATTTCTTAATCTGTTAAGTGATTTATTGAACCATGGTTTTTGTTTATCATCTGTTATCTTGAGTGTAGTATTATGTTCACTAACTAACGAAGCTTACTTGTTTTTGAAGAGTGTCCAGTTGTCTTGTACGGATCGATTATGAAATGATGGTAAAAGTACGCTCTCAAAGAACGTGCATAATTCATCATTTATAACAATGCAATTTTCTCTATTATAATCACGAATCGTTTTTGATTCAGCTTGAGCGAGACGAAATGGGACGTTAAGAATCATTTGAATTAACCAGTGGTCACTGAAGCCATCTATGTATGTTATATTCAATATAGTATTTGGTGCCGTTGTTAATACCAAGTCAAGTATACTCGAGTCACGAGTGGGTTGGCTTATGATCTGGGCAGATTAAAATCTAATGTTAAGGCAATGAACGCAGTGGAGACATGGTAATTCGATGAAAGCAGCTTCCAGTTTATTGAAGGAAAATTAAAGTCGCCAAATAAATAAACGAGCTCAGTTTGACACGTCTTAACAGCATGAGTTATGGTGCATCGTAAGTTGCTTAGAAATGATGGATTAGTGTCTGGAGGGCGATAGCAGCAACCAATCACTAATTTCTCAAATGGAGTTCTGCAAACAACCCATACAACTTCTACATCTGTAGCAGACGCCATTAGATAAGAGGCTATTGCCTTTTTGATGTCTATAATTACGCCTCTACCCCTTCTGTTAACGCGATCGCAACGATAAATGTTATAGGTAATTTGTAAGGGATTAATTTCATTGTCTGAAATATCTTCATGAAGCCATGTATTGGTGGAGATGATTATGTCAGAACCCGTGTCATCAAGGTAGGAAGAGACCTGGTCGAGCTTTCGCAGGAGGCTGCGAATATTAAAGAATGATATGGTGAGTGGCGGTAAATTCTGAGGCTCAGGTGCCTGCTTGAATTCACCGGTGCGGGTACCACGCCTTAGCTATCTGCCTAGTCGAACTACGTGCTTGTTGCGTGGTCGGACACGTATGTTACAACATCTATGCGCAATCTGTGAACAGAGAGCTTAAAGAATTTTTTTTCTGGCCTTGGCGAATTCGATAAGCTTTCTTGTTGCCTCTCGCGTAGCAGGAGAGAAGTCTTTCCGCTTAGAAGTCATCTCTTCAGGCAGTGTGCCCCTGTCTGAAGGGATGTGTTTAACGAGGTTCACCATGGGATTGGCACATTATTCATCTTCTGACCAGTGCGTCAAATACGTCAAACTACTTCGTCCTTCCATTGTAATTTTGGTTCAGGTCAAGTTATTGGGGTGGTCACGAGAGCACCCAAACGTAAGTGCATAGATAGATAGATAGATAGACAGATAGATAGATAGATAGATAGATAGATAGATAGATAGATAGATATATATATAGATAGATAGATAGATAGATAGATAGATAGATAGATAGATAGATAGATAGATAGATAGATAGATAGATAGATAGATAGATAGATAGATAGATAGATAGATAGATAGATAGATAGATAGATAGATAGATAGATAGATAGATAGATAGATAGACGTCCAAAGTGCTTGCAGTGCGGAAAGAAGTGTAGTAAACGGGCTTCACTTTGCTTCTTTGTAACGTTTCATATTACCTATGAACTGGCTAACCTCCCTGTCCTTCCTCCTTCAATACTCCTCCAATGATAATACCTGAGTTATGTAGCCGAATTGTGTAAGGTGCTGCAATGGTTCCACCTACAATTGGGTGGAATTTCCCCAGTTTTCAATAGATAGATAGATAGATAGATAGATAGATAGATAGATAGATAGATAGATAGATAGATAGATAGATAGATAGATAGATAGATAGATAGATAGATAGATAGATAGATAGATAGATAGATAGATAGATAGATAGATAGATAGATAGATAGATAGATATGCTCAAAGTCGCCGAAGTTTCCCGCATTTAAAAACAATTCGCGGGACCCCCTCCAGAGCCTTTTCACGACTCAATTGATGCGAAGTGACGTAATTTTGCCAATGAGCAATAAATATTGTTCTGATTTCTTCGATTAGTACTATACACTATCAGATGGCTTATTTGCGCAATTAGGATACGGTTTAAGCCGTGCAGTTACCGCACTTTTTCACCGCTCCACCAGCATACCCCTTACTCAGTGCCCTAGCACCACGCGTACACAATCGACGCATGGAGATAAGCCTTGTAAGTGATAAGTGGTCCTTAAAAGAAAGAAAAGAAAAGAAAAGCTATACCCATCACTGGATGCATCATAGTGCGACACCTCAACAGTAGCTCAGGAGGAATGGGGGTAATAAGAGATTTAAAGGGATAGGTAAGATGGTTGTTTGCACCTTCATTGGTCCCAATGGAAAGAGGGCTCGGCTGGAGTGTTGTTGGGCTTCGCCGTGTACCACTTTGTTTTCTGGAAGTATACTGAAACGTAACGGGGAACTGGGTCCAAGTCACATACACTCTAAAAAAAGAGCGAGTAAAAAGGGTGTATTTTTGTCCAACAACAATATATATCATATGTGGGGTTTAACGTCCCAAAACCACTATATGATTATAAGAGACGCCGTAGTGGAGGGCTCCGGAAATTTCGACCACCTGGGGTTCTTTAACGTCCCACAACAATAGTCGTCATTTATATTGCGTTCGGTCCTTGCGCTATCGCCCCGCGCCAGGTACATTCCGGTCACGATCGACATGCCCATTATCAGGGTTACATTGCATTTTTGATAGGAAAGAGGCCAGCGCCGAGTTTTCAAGAAAGGAAGCGCACGCGGCCTGATGACGATTATTGTTGGGGGACAAAAAGACACCCTTTTTACTCGATGTTTTTTAGTGTGTACGTACTGTTGTTAGTAGGCTTAACAAGAACACTCCGACGGACTGCATTTACTGATGCCAGTACGCCAGCGGCGAAGCACTGGCCGCTGTTGCCGAGATATTACCTCGGTATTCCGGGATAGTATGGCGGCATGCATGGTAACATCTCGATAACTGAACACAAAGTTACTTGATCAGTTTTATTTAGCTCTTTTCAGCATTACCCAGTGATCGCAACTGATGTTCTGGATAAATAAAACTGCGAAATAGGATAGACAGGAAACAACTGCAGTGATTGTGATGTTATTTTCACATGAACAGGAACAAGGGGTGTCGCCTGAAACCTTGCAGGCCTGACATCTTCGTGTCGGTGGGAACGCCATTACGGGTGCGTACAACACAGCATTGTAATAAATGCTGCTGCGTTCAAGTCTTTTGAGATAGCGGGGCGTTCTATTTCCACTGCCGGGGATACTTCACTGTGATTGCAAGTATTTTACAATTGAGTTTAGCCATGGTAATTTTAAAGGATGAATTGCTAAAGAACTGCTTTTTATTTCCTAAGTGTGCAAATGGAGGAAAAAGAGAAGCTAACACTGATTTACTAACCCACCTGATAATTTTGATTGATATGTGGGGTTTAACGTCCCAAAACTACCGTATGATTATGAGAGACGCCGTAGTGGAGGACTCCGGAAATTTTGATCACCTGGGGTTCTTTAACATGCACCCAAATCTGAGCACACGGGCCTACAACATTTCTGCCTCCATCGGAAATGCCGCCGCCGCAGCCGGAATTCAATCCCGCAACCTATGGGTCAGCAGACGAGTACCTTAGCCACTGGACCACCGCGGCGGGGCACCAAATAATTCCGATCTTGATGTAGGTACTTATGCGCACTGAAAATGTCGAAATCTACGGCCACTCTTCTTACTGTAAAATTCGTGGTGTAAACGCAAAAGGAAACATTTGTAGCAGGCTGCCACTCTCTCAAAGACGTTCTGCAGCCTGCAAGCGTTCACTTGGAATGGTGGGAAGTTGTAGTCCTTACATACTGGTGCAGTTGTCTGCTACGTTTGGGCCAACATAACTTGCTGGACTCGTGTTCATAAAAGCATGGCAACTGCTGCACACAGCTCACCGATTAGAGGTCTATCGCAGAATTATACGAAAGCTGACACCAAACAAAATGCTGTGGAAAAAATTGAGGGCGTGTAAAGACGATCACTAAACTTCGCTGATCCTTCTTCGACACATCAAATGCATCTAAAATAAAAAGAAGCTCGATGCCAGAGAGTATTATAAGACAACAAATGGCCCGAACGAAGTGTGAGTAGTAATTCAGTAGAGATGTGACATTATAGCTAAATTTATGTGCCTATAAATTCATTCGTTATATTCGACATTCCAACTTGGAATGTTTGACGCGAATATTCGACTCGTTTTGTTCTTCAGTGTATGATTTTCTAAAGCGGTGGCTCATGTTTTAGTAATTCTCACTAATTTGATAATGCGGGATTTCTACCTAAGTTTTCTGTCAGAAAAGCGAGAAAAAGCTACATTGGTGTAGCGTTCAGAGTGTCTCGGTGTTCTTGACAAAAGTAATACAAGAAATAGTTCACAACACAATGGTCATTTTGTCCGATTGTGTCTCGAGCACTGTCTAACTGTGTATTCTGCGCATAGCTGAGGAATTTCATTCTCGTGACCTAAATTGTTTGTGCTTGTGTGGTAGTAGTTTTCTTGCACAAAATTTTAACAAACATCAGTTCCTAGACAACGCTCGTTCTGCGTCCTTATCAACTTTTGGATGGAGCGGATTCGCGATTATTTTTGAAATATGCATCGTTTCTAACTCGCCCACAATGCATGCCTTACTGACACTCACAGAATTCTCAATTATTGTGTACAAGGTGAGGTGGGTATGGCTGTGCGTCAATCAAAGTGATAATATTGAATACAGCTGCTGAAGAGTCGGTGCACCTGCGCCTGTATACACGGACAGCGTACAATTTTGGCGAACACTTTTCACTCACTACAGAAGTACACCACTCGTTCAGTGCGCTACTCATTCATTATTGGTTTCACTCATTCATTATAGATATCATCACTCACTCAAGCTCTTACGTTAGTTAAAAAATGTTTGGCATGTTGTGTTCTACCCAGCAGTGCTGTTCAGGAAGTTATATCGTTCGACATTCTAGACAGACGCCGTGACACTCTACCGCTTTGGCAGCCCACTGTGCTTCGCAACGCAACATAACATCGTTGCTGACTTCGAGGAACTCTTCAAGGATGAGAAACCCCGAACCGTCAAGGTTGCAAGCAAGCTGGACAACATGTGAGAAACACTTTATGATAAATATAGAAGGCACACTTGCGGTGTCGAGAATGTGGCAAAGTTACAATATATGTGCGAATCTGCCTCTAACAAAATTCATCAAAGTTCTGAAATTATCAAAACACAAAGGATGAAGAGAGAACTGAGTTCTCTCAAAAGACAACCTTAACATTGAAGAACAAACGTTTTCAATGAATATTCTGAGTCAGTTTTTACCATGTTTCATAGAAACGACGCACATGTCAATGCAAGAAACCTGATACGCTTAGAAGTACCTGTAATAACGAAACCTAGTATACTTAGAATACAGCACCAAAGAGTGGCAGTTAGAACAACATACGTAACATATTTATAAACATTTATTCAGTATAAATAGTCATATGCTTGTTCTAAGTTTTTTAATCATTATCAACAAGTACACTACAAGATTGTAAAGTAGCAATAATAATTCAAATACAGAAGTCCGTAAACAAATCGGAACTGAATAATTATAAGCCCATCTCTCTCTAACCAAGTCAGTCAGTAAACACCTTGAAAACCTTATTGATGGCACAACGAGGTCATTGAGTTTAGCTTGCTCGTGGTTCGATGAATGGTGGCTCGTAGCTCGTCACGACTGTTTCGGCCTAGCTAATCACCTCTGGTTGGGCGCGGTGGTTATTCAATGACATAGAATGTAATTTTTGATAACCTTCAGGCAGCCGCAATCTTGACAGTGCCATTGAATTGCCTCAGCTGAATTTCTACAAAACGTAATTGGTTAGTAAAGTGATCTTGGATCCAGAAAACGATACGTCTGTTTCAGAAGGATGAGTTGATCATAGTCATGAGTTTACAGTGCTAAACGTAACCGAAACCCTCCTGAATTTTTAGTAAAAACAGATTCATTTGCTTAAGGTTATTGATCTTGAATCATATGTCGCGGATTAGCTCATCGAACTCAGCAACAGTGGATAGAACTTTTCGTAAGCGGTGCTGATAACATAAAAGGATGCTTTCTTCAAGGTAAATATCAGGTTGGAATCCAAACTTTGTTCCACTAATCTTATCGTAACAGGATTCCAAACAGCGGACATAAGAATAATAAACCAGAACGGATCAAAAAAATTATTAGGTTGGTATTTGACAAATACAAACTTTCAGACAAACATGCGGAATTCCTAAAAAGGGCTGGACTTCTTAGCCTTGAAAATACAGCCACATATTGGCATTGAACTTCCTGCATTAGCTCTTGCACAAACAGCTTAACATTGACACAACTACATATATTTCAATAACCACATGAAGGCCTACACGTAAGAAACACTTGTTGACGCTAACTGGTTATGGACACTTATCAAGCTGCTATAAAGACTCTTCGTTCCGTGGAGCGAAAACAGACTGAAATGTACTTGATCAACCAACTGCAATCACGCGCTCTTTAGTCAACTTCACGTCTGCAATCGACGAAGCTTTACGAACACAGCATGAATAGATTATAGTATTCTCTCGTTTATTTGTAACCATAACTATTCTTTCCACAAAAGGTTGTTCTGTTTTACTGTTCTGATTATATTAGAATAGCTTGTAAGTTGTATAACCTGTATTCACTTGTATTCGCATACATGCAGTTATTCCGCATTGTTGTGCTACCTACTGGTATTCTTTCTATGAATCACTCTTCAAGTTGTCAATTTATGTTCTTTTGTGAACTGTTGGAGGGGATTTTTTTTATTATCCTTGCTTCAGTACCTTTTTCCTTGTCCTGGTTTCTTACAAAAAATCGTCGAAAATTCGAAACTGGAATAATTGTGCATAAATCGTCTAGACAATACGTGGCACGTGGCTTCACTAATAGCCATGAAGACGGGCTGTAATACGCCGTCATATAACCACAGTGAATGCTCCTACTAATTATTTTACGAAGAGGACCAACAGGACGCTATGTAGGCGTCTACAGTGCCTCGCAACCAACGAGACGCTATGTGAGCGTCTACAGTGCCTCGAAACCAACGAGACTCTATGTGGGCGTCTACTGTGCCTCGCGCGTGCTCACGCATCTTGGCAGAGAGCAGCGCATGCCTCTGGTCGGTGAGCACGAGCAGGGAAGACTGACGCAGTAGTTGTTCAGAAAGGGACACGTAGGCGGAACGCTTTTAGCAGACTCTTCATTGTGAGAGAGAGAGAGAGAAAACATTATTTGCGCATAACTCGGAGCATTCCAAATGGACGGGCTCCTATTCCAGGGCTCCGCTGGCCCTAGCAATCATTTCTACCCGTTGGACCAGCCAGCGCTGATCAACAATGGCGGAGCTGGACAGCAGCACCTCCCATTGTTCCTCTGTGTTATTCATGTTGTGGTGTTCTTCATTGTGATGCGTACACTCCTACGTGATGTGAAACAGAGTTGGTGTGGCCCCACACCACAGACATATATCTTTGTATGCTGTGGGGTAGAATACATGCAGCCTGTGTAAGTTCGTGTATGTGTTTGTTTGGATTCTGCGTAATGCCACCGATTCCATTGCTGTAAGTTTCTTATGCGGTACTGGATACACTTTTTTATTGTCCCTGTAATACTGAAGAATTGCACCAAAGTTAGCGTCTAGGGGCGTTGGATCCTCTATTGCAGTGTGCAAGGAAGCTCGGTAATCTGTGAAGCCTCGAGCCGCCTCATCCGCAAACTGGTTCCCGGTGACGCCCTCGTGCCCTGGCGCCCAGATGATGGTTTGGGCGTATTCAATTGGGAAGTCCTTGTGAGCTTTGGTTAGAATTTGGAAGGCCTTCTCACATATTCTACCTTTTTCGTAATTTCTACATGCAGCCTCCGAGTCTGTGATTATTGTCATTGGGGCTTTTCGCTCCCTGCCCTCCTTGATTGCCAGCGCGATCGCTATCTCCTCCGCTTCTGTGATAGAGGCTTGGGCTATGGAGGCACAACTTGTGACGTTTCCTTTTCGGTCTGTGACCACGGCCACCATGTTCTTTGCATTTGCCTGATATGGTGCAGCGTCAGTAAATCTCGCCGTATTCAGATATTTTGTCTGTTTATCTATGTAAACGGCTCTTGCTTTGCGTCTTCCAGCATGTAAAACTGGGTCCATGTTCTTCGGTAGGGGGCATATTTTGTACCAGGCTCTGACTGAGCACGACAATTCCTTAGCTCCTCCATGTGCCTGTACTTGTTCGCCGAGGCCGATCCTCTGAAAAAGTTTTCTGCCGGTTGTCGTCTGTAGCAGGCGGTTAATCTGGGTGGTTACTCGTGCCTCAGCCAACTCATGAATTGTATTGTGAAGTCCGAGCGCTAATAGTTTCGCAGTTGAAGTGCTTTGTGGTAGTCGCAGAGCCGCTTTATACGCCATCCTTACTATTTTGTCTGCTTTTTCTTTCTCCTCTCTATTCATGTTGTGGTAGGGTAGCGAGTATGTTAGTCTGCTGATGACTAAGCTCTTTACCAAACGAAGCACGTCTTGTTCTTTCAGTCCAGCACGATTGTTCGTTATTCGAACTATCATACGAACAATTTGTTGAGCTGTTCGTTTAAGCGTATTCAGGGTGTGGAGACATCGCTGATTGGACTGTAACCACATCCCTAAGATCCGTACAGTTGTTTTCTCTGGTATAATATTGCCGTCTAGCTTGACGTCAAGGCGAAGGCTCGGGTCTGTCCTTTGTTTTTTACTCTTGTAGAACCGAATGAGTTCCGATTTGTCTGCTGAGCACTGAAGCCCCCTTTCTTTAGTGTAATATTCGATGGTTTTAGCTGCAAGTTGAAGCCGCTCTTCTTTTTCCGCCAAGCTACCCTTGCTTGTCCATACAGTGATGTCATCCGCATAGAAGGAGTGTCGGATGTCGGGAATACCTTCCAGTTTTTTGGCTAGACCAATCATGGCTATGTTGAAAAGCGTAGGCGAGATCACAGCGCCTTGTGGTGTGCCTTTGCTCGGTGGGTGGAAGACATTGGATTCGTGTTCTCCTAATCTGATAACAGCGGTTCTTTTAGTAAGGAAGTTCTGTACATATTTGTAGGTCCTTTGACCGCAGTTTGTCGCTGGTAGCCCATCTAATATGGCCTTATGGCTTACGTTGTCAAAAGCGCCTTTTATGTCGATGGCCATGACAATGTTTTCTCCTGCTTTTGGAACATTTGTTAGTACTTCCTCCTTTAAAAGCAGAAGGATGTCCTGTGTCGAAAGGTTCGAGCGGAAACCAAACATGGTGTTTGGCAACAAGTTATTTTGTTCAAGGTGCCGTTGAAGTATTTATTAATCTCTCAAACACTTTGCCTAAGCACGAGGTAAGAGAGATTGGCCTGAGGTTTTCTATTGACAATTTCTTTCCTGGTTTGGGTATCATAATTATTACAGCATGCTTCTATTGCTGTGGTATAGTGCCATTCACCCAGTGTTTGTTAATGAAGTTTAGAAGCGCTGTTATGGCTTCGTCATTCATGTTGCGAATCATGGCATTGGTGCTTTGGTCCGCCCCAGGCGCTGTGTTGCGTTTCATGCTGACGATTGCCGCTCTGACCTCGGCATGCGTGAAAGGCGCATCCAGTTCTGAGTTTGGGAGCCCAGTGTATTTAGCCTCGTAAGGGGCTGTGATGGCTCGGGCGCCGAAACACTTAATATAGATGTCTTGAAGCAGGTCATCTCTTGTGCCTGGATATGTGTGCAATAATCTTTCTAGAGATTTTTGTCCTTCGCGTTTACTTTTCAGAGGGTCAATCATGGCTCTTAGGATATTCCATGTCTTTGCTGTTGCTAAGGTTCCATTTATTGAATCGCAAGATTGTTCCCAGTTGGCTGTCGCGAGTTGATTAGCGTACTGTTCGGCTTGCTGCGTTATTTCTTCAATTTTCGCTTTGAGTTTCTTATTTCGCTTTTGCCTTTTCCATCTCTTAGTGAGGTTTCTTCTTGCTTCCCACAGGTGGAGAATGTGAGCATCTACATCAGGGGTATCATATGTTCTGGCGACAGTTTTGGTGTACATTTGCTTTTCATTTCGAATTACTTTGCACCACTCGTCCAAGTCGTCTATGGCGGTCACGTGCGCTTTTAGTGCTTTTCTATATGCGTGCCAGTCTATAATTTTAGCTGTGCCGATGTGTTTGCGGATTCGGCCGGTGCGGATTGTGGTGCTTAGTATGTAATGATCACTGCCCAGGTTTTCAAGGGTGTTGTACCAGTCCACACTTTGGCAGTTTTGTACTATCGTCAAGTCCGGTCTTGTGTCCATGGATACGCTGTTGCCTATCCTCGTTGGTATTGCAGGGTCAGTTAACAGAGTCATTTCCAGTTTCTCTATTTGTCTTGCGATATTCTTGCCTTTGGTGTCTTGCATCTTATATCCCCAGCTTGCATGCCTGGCATTAAAGTCCCCAACTATGATTAATGGATTCCCTTTCGCCAGTTTTGCTGTCTCTTGAAAGAGCTTGTCAAACGTTGCTCTCTTTTGTCTTTGGGGACTATAGATATTAAGTATGAAGGCGCTTTTCCCATGGCTTCCTTTGTAGGTTATTTCTGTTATGATATGCGGGATATCCGCCTCTTCAATGGGCTGATGACATATTGCTGTAATTGAGTTATCGACTAATGTAGCAACTTTCCATTCTGCGTCCCCGGTACTATAGGTTTCGTAGTCCCGTAATTTTGGTTGTGTTCCGGCTTCCTGGACTGCTATGACAGCAGGTGGCTTTTGTTGCGACGCCACCAGCTGCAACAGTTGCCCTCTTTTCCGCCGGAAACCACGGCAGTTACACTGCCCTATTTCGCACTTTTCTGACCGCTGCGTTTGATGATTAGCCATTATGCGTTTCCTGGTTCATGGCCGACAATCCGGGCCTGTTGTGACTTTTCTCAGCTTTTTCTCTTATGTTGATGCCTGTGGCATGCTTTCGCAAAGCTTTGGTGAATTCGACGTGTTGTGCCTGGATTTCCTTGTCCAGAATCTCGAGCTTTCTATCTACATTTATCTTTACTTGCTCTATAACTGTCGGTATAACTTCATTTAATGTTTCTTTCAGCATCGACGACGTAATCATTAAGTCACCTCCTGCATTCGGTTGCATCTGCGATTTCTGGCCACTCTGGGTGGGTATAGAGTTTTGTTGCGGGTGCTGCGTTTGTTGCTTTTTTAGTTCCCTATTTTCGCGTTCTAGGTCACCTAATCTCACCCGAATTATCTCTCACTCACGTTCTAAGCGCGTGAGTTGTGGTGTTTGGTGTGAGTGTTGGAAGGATTTTGCTGACCAGCTCACCTGGTTCTTCGCTTTCTTTTTCTGTGCCTTCTTGCCCTTGTGCTGTTGTTGCTTTGCTTGGGCCTGCTTGTGGCCACCATTCCTGGAGTTGGAGCAGTCTCGAGAGCCGGACCTGGATCGGGATGTAGATCGATATCTGGATCGGGAACTGGAACGAGCCCTGCTTGGTGGTGCAGAGTCCTCGCGGTCCGTGCTGAACCAGCGTCTCTTGAGTATGCCAGTGGTTTTTGGTGTGGTGTGTTGGTGCGACAGCAGCGACCGGCCCTTTTGAGGGACGCGTTTGAGTTTCTTGGTGCACTCCGATGCCGCCGTGGGATGGCGTCCGCCGCACAGGGCACATTCCGGATCGCAAGTGTGCTCCTCAGGTGGGTCTCTTAGGCGACAGTTACTGCACGCCTTTGTCATTGGTGTGGGACAAACATCCGTCCTATGTCCCTGGCTCTTGCAGAGTTTACAGTACTGCCGTATCGGTTGATAAGGCACGCATGGCATTTCGCCACCATTATAATACACGAAGCGTGGCAGTATTGGTCCATCGAACGTGATCACTGCAGTTAGTGACTGTCCGAGCATGCGGGCTTGAACAATTGTCACTCCTTGAGTGCGCACTCGGAGATGGCTCAGGAGTTCAGCTTCTGGCGTTTCGTGTTCTAATCCGTGTATCTTTCCTTTCAGGTATCCAGCAGGAGGGGACATGTAGGTGTTCACGGGATAGTTAGTGCCATTGAGCTCCCGTGTCTTTATCTTCAAGATCCTTTCTGCTACATCTTTGTACGGAGTGCTTGCAATAATTATGTTTGATCCGTTGCGAAGGCGAAGCAGAAATTTGTGGCTGTTACAGGCCTCCGGGTCACCGCTCGCATGTTCTATCTCTCGCGCAACCTGATATGCTTTCAGTTCCTTCTCAACTAACCCTGGTCTGGGCCGCATGATAATCTTCATATCGTTTTTTGGCAGCGGTGCCGCGCGCGTTCGTCGTCGGCCCTTTTCAGATGCTCTTCCGCGTTGCTCTTCTGCAAGCGTTCTAGCGCCGGAGCTGTTGCTCTCAGTTTCGCCTCGAGCAACGCTGTCATCACTCGCGGCGCGTTCTTGTTTCCTGATGCGTTTTCGCTGTCGCAATGACATAGCTACCTGCCACTGACCATTCTTGGCTTCGTCGTCGCGTTCCTCCGCACAGTCTTTTTTCTTGTTCTCGGCGTCGCTAGTAGATTCTCCTTGTAGCACCTCGTCGGTTGAAAGGAAATCTTCGTTGGCGTCCACCGCAGAGCTCACTTGGGTTTCGATGTCTTTGTCATCCATGTCCATAAGTGCCTGGGCTAGTTCCGGGTCGTTGTCCGTTGGGGTTCGGGCAGGTGCAGCGCAACGCGTCGGCCGAGAGCTGGCTGCCAGGACTCCGCGTTCCGCTTCGCCGCGAAGCTTAGCGTGGCGGGTTAGCATGCTCTGCCGAAGGTCTTCACTTCCCAGAGGAATCCGGGATCGCTTGTCCAAAAAGGTGGTGTCAGCGTGTACCTTACGTCTTCCTGCACAATTCCCGTAGTTTCACTGGTAGTCACATGATTTTAGCCGCTGCTAGGTACGACGATTGACGGAGCCGATGTGAACGCGTGTGCACTCCTCGGCACCACCTGGTGGTCTCCCTTCATTGTGACATAGCTACTTTTCTGGGCACAAGTTCGCCCTCAATAATTCATTGTGTGTGTTCCCCCTCTTGCATTACGTGACATTCTGGTGGATGTGCGGGGTATGATTGGAAGTCCCCTTCGCGCAAGAGAAAGAAGCCCTGACCCCCTGCGATTAGAGCCTGGCGAACTTACTCCAGTACACCAGCGTTCAAGTCGCTGCCTCCCAGTCGAGCCACCTGAATTCGGACCACTCCTCACTACTCCAGCAACACAGGCAGCGGTAACCTCCAATCTCAGAAAAATGGCCAATGCAGCTTCAACATCTGAACTCATCGTCTCTTCGCAGTGCTTAGCTGAACCCTTCCACGGTGACGCGCACGAAGATGTGGAAGACTGGGTGGAGCTCTTCGAGCGGGTCGCAAGGACCATTGCCTGAGATGAGGCAAGAAATTTGGGCCGCGTGTACTTTGCGTTGGAGGATGGAGCGAGAATATGGTTTGAGAACCACGAAGGGGCAATAGGTGGTGGTGAAAACACTTAATAACCATTAAATGGTTACAGAGAGGTGATTGGGTTGGGGCCTTATTGGCCTCCTACCCTCACAGCACTAGGTGGAACCCCTATTCCGGGGCTCCATTGGCAAGCAACGCCGCCCGCGCGACGTGGGAAGACTTTCGGCAGCAGTTGCTTGCTGCGTATGCCAGCACGAATCGCCGGGAAAGGGCAGAAAATGTCCTTCAATCGAGAAACCAACGCACGAACGAGAGTGTCAGCATGTATATCAAGAACATGTCCCGCCTCTTCAAACGAGCCGATCCGAACATGACTGAAGAAAAGAAAGCGCGCCATTTGATGCGTCGAGTCAAACAGGACTTATTTGCAGGCCTGGTTCGCAATCCTCCACGTACCGTTGCTGAATTCCGCACAGAAGCCACGACCATAGAAAGAGCACTGCAGCAGCGTGCCCGTCATTACAATCGGGATGCCGGTAGTGAGCCTGCCGGCATCCTTTTGGCAAAGCGAGACAGCAGCAACGAGACGGTGAGGAAGCTGGTGCGTTCCATCGTCAAAGAGGAGCTTCGTAACGTTCTCGAACCGCAAGTCATGCCGACAGTTTCATCCCTCACATCCGTCATCCGTGATGAAGTTCGGCACGCCATTTCTCAGCCGGAACCAGAAGTACAACCTCTTCGACTTCAACAACCGCTGCAGGAACGCCATATATCAACGTACGCAGACGCTTTACACCAACCTGCCGTTCACAATGCCTTGTTCGCGACTCCCGGTGCCCGCCAGTCAGCTTCGACCAGCTCACCTTTTCTTGAAGAGCAGAGAGCACGGAAAAGCGATATGTGGCACACACCTGACAGGACACCGCTCTGTTTTCACTGCGGAGCAGCTGGACATCTTTACCGACGCTGTCCATACCAAAGGGTCGGTCTGCGTGGGTTTTCTGTGTATGCCCCGTGCCCGCGTAGTGGTGAAAGGTCTATAGAAATAGAGGAGTACCTTTCAAGGCACGGATCTCCAGCCGCTAACTTCCAGCACCAACCAAGGTCGCCAGCACCAAATTGTCATCAACCGCCAAGTCCACGACGTTCACGTTCACCACCGAATTCACGAAACCATCGGTCAACGAGCCCGCGTCAGGAAAACTGAAGCCAGCGACCTGGAGAGGCAAGGCCGCTGATGTCCGACAGAGCACAGATGCTCCGTCAAGGCCCCAGAGAAGCAGCGACGAGCAGAAAATGACGACGAATATAAGTGAAGAAAAAATTTCTTCAGCTTTGCGTGTTACTATGAACGAGTGGGAATTTAACGTATTCGTTGATACTGGTGCCGATTATTCAGTCGTAAGCTATGCAATCGCAAAAAATTTGAAGAAAGTTTTGACGCCTTGGAGTGGACCAAAAATGCGCTCGGCTGGGGGCCATCTGATAACACCTCTGCGAAGATGCGCCGCCAGGATCGGAGTTCAGGGTGCCACTTATGTCGCTGATTTCCTAGTTCTGCCATAATGCTCGAGAGACATAATAATCGGGAAAGATTTCCTGCTGGAGAACGGCGCCATAATAAACCTGCAGAATTGTAGTATTTCTTTTTCGACAAAGCTGACCATAGACGAGGAGACGGGAAGTTCTGCGTTGCGTGTTATCGACGGCAATGTAATCGTGCCACCGTGATGCAGCATCCTGGTTGGCGTAAGGAAACAGCATTCGTCGACTCTGAAGGAATAGCGGATGGCAATATCGGACTGCTGCTAAAGAAAGGTATTTGCATAGCTCGAGGCATTATTCGCTTACGTGATGGGCTCGCCAACGTACTGCTCACCAATTTCAGAAATGAAATTCAGCATGTCGCAAAAGACACTGCCATCGCTTTTCTACACAGCTTTACTGAAGTTACCGAGTTAGGTGCCAGTGCGTCCAAGCCACCAACTTCGGAAACTACGCATGACCTTGGAAAATCAGTTTCAATCAGCCGAAGTTTGCCACCAGCCGAGAGGAAAATCGTAGAAGACCTGATAGATGAATTCGCAGCATGTTTTTCCACGTGATCAAAAGTACGTCACACGTAGATCGTGAAGCACAGGATTATAACAGAGGAAACAACCAGGCCCGTGTATCAACACCCTTACAGATTTTCGCCAAAAGAACGAAAAGTCATAAAGAGCCAGGTGCAGGAGGTGTTTCAGGATGATGTCATTCAGCCATCTAGCAACCCGTGGGCATCGCCGGTAGTTCTCGTGAGAAAAAAAGACAACACGTTGAGATTCTGTGTGGACTACCGGAATCTAAACAGCGTAACCAAGCGGGATGTATACCCCTTACCGCGTATTGATGACACATTGGATCGGCTATGGCACGCCAGATATTTTTCTTCGCTCGACTTAAAAAGCGGATATTGGCAAATCGAAGTGGATTAAACAGACCTTGAAAAGACCGCTTTTGTAACTCCGGATGGCTTGTGCGAGTTTAAAGGACTACTTTCCGCCTCTGTTGTGCGCCAGCGACATTCCAGCGTAATGTTGCGTACATGCACGAAGAAAAAGAAGCGTATACGGTGAACGCACTGGTGGGAGACCGGCAAGTCGACGGCTTCGTCGAAGCTGTGGCAGCGATCGTTCCGTAGTTGAAGCGCTTACCCAGCTCCTCCACCACTCTGTTACGTTTGAAAGAGACCGGTAGACGTTGAAAGGGGCCGTTTATTAGGTCGTGAGGGGCAGCTCAGAAGCGGCCGACTGGTTAAAGATCCTCCTGATCCTCTTCTTCTTCTCTCGCTCTGCCCACCAGTGCGTTCACCGTATACGCTTCTTTTTCTTCGTGCATGTACGCAACATTACGCTGGAATGTCGCTGGCGCCTTTGACCCCATGGCAACCGACGATGAGCGCGGCAACTGTGGAGTACAGCCCAGCCCGACAGTCAAGGATGAAAACCAGACTTCCCGCGTCACGGTATGACCGACGCTCTCAGTGCATGCCTCCTCGACACCCGACGTCTCGGTACGACTCACCTAACCAGTACATTCATCGCACAAGAGCAAATGATGATGCTCTATTCATCGACGAGCGACCGACGTTTCGACCTCGGCCGGTGTGCTATTCCTGCGGTGTGCGAGGCCACATATCGCGATTTTGCAACCGTCGGGTGACTCCTCGGTATCACCAACCATCTGACTTTTCACGACCCTTCGAACAGCCTCATGGTGTCCGGCGGCCGGCCCACATACCACCTGATGACAACTATTGGCCCAGCAGCTTCCGCAACCACTCCCCGGCATCTGACAGGAGTTTAACGCCCCCACCGCGACCTCGTGCTCATCGTTATCCTTCACCGCTGCGTCGCAAAGCGCCCTCTTCGCCACCGGAAAACTAGCCAGCGCGGCCAATGGGGGTGAGGTCGCTGGAAACGTGCTACTGAGAGAAATACCTCCTGTGTGTATGTTTAAAAACAAAGTGTGTGTTTTGGTGGATCATGTGCCTGTGATGGCCTTGGTGGACACAGGTGCAACGATTTCCGTGATGAGTGCTTCCTTTAAAGATGTGTTAGGGCGGAAAGTTGTTTTTACCTGGGATGAAACTTCGACGTTTTGTGGAGTGAGTGGAGAGCCATTGCGCGCTATTGGTGTGTGTAGTGCTGAAGTATTTTTGGGAGGCCTTATGATAACGACAGAGTTTGCGATTATTCCTCGGTCGACACATGATGTCATTCTCGGCATGGACTTCTTGCGAGATTGTGGTGCCACTGTAGACTGTCGCACGGGGAAAGTCTTTGTGAGTGGCCAGATGCCTTCAGAACTTCTGGACACTCCGGCAAATGACCAAACTACGCTGTGTGTCTGTGGCGATACGGTCATACCTGCGTTGTCTACCGTACGTGTTCCTGTTGTTTGTCGCGGCGCGGATTCTGACAGCTTCGATGCGAGTGTAGAACCAATGCACATAAACTGCGTGAAGAAGAATGTGTTGGTTCCCCATTGTGTGGTGTCGATTGATGGCGGACGAACTGGCCTATGGACTGTAAACTGTTCCTCTGAGCCCGTGACATTACCCAATGGTTTGAAATTAGCTTCGGTCAGCAAAGAACACGTGACCTTATCAGTGGTCGAGCTCACAGACGTGCCGGAAGAACGTGACGGAACTGGTTGTCACAATTTGGACGGGGCGCTTATGGCAACGATAATTAAGTCGCTTAGCTCAAGCGAGCGCCGAACTTTATTGAATGTGCTGTTGAAGCACGTTTCGGTATTTGACTTTGCACACAAGGGCAAAGTAACCCCTATCCCCCTGTCTCGAACGCGTCATACCATCAACACTGGCACGGCAAGTCCGATTCGCCAAAAACCATATCGTGTTTCCCCGTCAGAAAGACAAATTATCAACGACAAAGTGCAGGAAATGATGCAAAAGGGAGTGGTACAAGAGTCAGCCAGTCCGTGGGCAGCACCGGTAATCCTCGTCAAGAAGAAAGATGGATCTTGGAGATTTTGCGTCGACTATCACCAACTGAATGTCGTGAAAAAAAAGGACGTATACCCGTTGCCACGTATAGAGGACGCAATAGACTGCTTACATTCGGCCTGTTATTTTTCCTCCGTAGACTTACGATCTGGCTATTGGCAAATTCCGATGCACCCAGAGGACAAGGAACAGACTGCCTTTGTAACCCCTGATGGGCTCTTTGAATTCAACGTGATGCCATTTGGACCGTTCAATGCACCGGCCACGTTCGAGAGATCTATGGACACCATCCTGCGTGGCTTGAAGTGGAACATCTGCATGTGCTACCTCGACGATGTCCTCATCTTTGGCCGCACGTTCAGTGAACACAACTCTCGTCTGGATACTGTTTTGAACTGCATCCGAAACGCTGGCCTAATTTTAAACTTGAAGAAATGCCACTTCGGAGACCGCCAGACGCTTGTGCTCGGGCATCTCGTTGACAAGGATGGCATCCGCCCTGACCCCCTGAAGACAGCAGCAGTTGAGGCGTTCAAAGCGCCGCGGTCCGTCAAGGAGCTTCGTAGTTTCCTGGGGCTCTGTTCATACTTCCGCCGCTTTATTCCGAAGTTTGCCGACATTGCGTACCCTCTCACATGCCTCTTACGAAAGGACAATTCTTTTGAGTGGACTCCGGAGTGCGATTCTTCATTCCGCCAATTGAAGTTTTTGTTGCAGTCACGACCTGTCCTTCAGCACTTCAGTCCTTCTGCTCCGACAGAGCTTCATACGGATGCTAGCGGCATAGGTATTGGAGCCGTCCTAGTACAACGTTACGGCGACCGCGAACACGTCATCGCATACGCAAGTCGCTCCCTAAACAGGCCGGAACAAAACTACACTGTTACCGAACAAGAATGCCTGGCGGTATTATTTGCAATTCAGCTGTTTAGGTCTTACCTGTACGGACGCCCATTCACAGTCGTAACCGACCACCACTCGTTGTGTTGGCTTGTCAACCTTCGTGACCATTGTGGCCGCCTTGCGCGCTGGGCGCTCCGGCTACAAGAATACAGTTTTACCGTCGCTTACAAGAGTGGTCGTCGACATGCTGACGCGGACTGTCTTTCACGTATGCCACTTAGCACAACAGATTGTGAATCCGATGACCTTGACCAGCTTGTAGCGTCTGTGTCGCCTACGTTCCCGGACTATCCCACTTTCAGAGCAGAACAGCGGAAAGATGCTAAACTAGCACCACTATTCACCGCTGCATCCGCTTCCACTAGTACACGCCGTTTCTGTATGCGTGATGGACTGTTGTTCAAAAGGAACCTCTCCAGCAGTGGCGCGCGTTTCCTTCTGGTGGTCCCGGAGAGCCTGCGAACAGTTATTATGAGTGTTATGCACGACGACCCTACATCTGGACATTTAGGTTTGGCGCGGACGCTTCACCGGACTAAAGAGCGTTTTTATTGGCCTGGTATGCAGAAGTCTGTTGAGAGTTTTGTGGCAAGCTGCATGCAATGTCAGCGTCACAAACGTCCATCAACTGGTCCAGCTGGTCTTCTACAGCCGATGCCTACTCCAAGCGCACCTTTCGAACAAGTGGGCATTGACTTTCTGGGCCCCTTCCCAAAATCGGCTAAGGGTAACCGGTGGATAATTGTTTGCGTCGACTACCACACACGCTACTGCGAGACGGCAGCCGTCCCCTCCGCAACTGCCAGTGAAGTCTCGTCGTTTTTGTTACAGTACGTCATCTTCCGACATGGCCCACCTCGCCTGATTATCAGTGATCGTGGACGACAATTCACAGCGGATGTCGTGGAGGAGCTACTCCGTTTATGTGAATCCCGCCTGCGTCACTCGACACCATACCACTCCCAAACTAATGGGCTGACGGAGCGTACCAACCGCGCCATTATCAACATGTTGTCTATGTATGTCTCATGCGACCACAAGAACTGGGATGACGTACTCCCGTTCATTACTTACGCGTTCAACGCCGCGAAGCATGAGATTACAGGCTATAGCCCTTTCTTTTTGCTTTATGCACGTTCGCCCCGGCACCCAATCGACACAATATTGCCTTTCTGTGACCACGACAACGTCACTGTCGCCGAGACTCTCTGCCTCGCCGAAGAGGGGCGTCGCATAGCTCGACTACGCACATTGGCATCGCAAGACAAGGCGAAGGCACGCTATGACATTCACCATCGACCAGTGATTTTTCGCCGTGGTGATCTGGTGTGGTTGTGGACTCTGATGCGCAAGCGCGGTTTATGCCAAAAGTTTTTGGCCACTTACGATGGACCTTTTGTCATCGTCGACAGACTTACAGAGGTCAACTATGTAATAGCTCGTCTCACGGCGAGTGGTCGACGAGCTGCCAAAACTCAAGTGGTTCATGTTGCGCGCCTGAAACTGTACACGCCACGACAACTTGACTGACTCGTCCGGCAGCCTTCGTCTGCGCGGAGAGGAATGTTGCGTACATGCACGAAGAAAAAGAAGCGTATACGGTGAACGCACTGGTGGGCAGAGCGAGAGAAGAAGAAGAGGATCAGGAGGATCTTTAACCAGTCGGCCGCTTCTGAGCTGCCCCTCACGACCTAATAAACGGCCCCTTTCCACGTCTACCAGTCTCTTTCAAACGTAACAGTATGATGGACAGTGTCCTCACGGAGCTGAAGTGGCAGTCATGCCTAGTCTACTTGGACGATGTTGTGGTATTTTCTGCGATGTTTGACCAACACGTAGAGAGACTGCAGTCAGTGCTTCAGGCTATCCAGTCAGCCAGCTTGACAATCAAACCAGAAAAGTGCCAGTTCGGCTCCGACAAGCTTCGTTTTCTTGGGCACGTAATCAGCGCGGAAGGTGTTGGCCCTGATCCAGACAAGACTGCGGTGGTCGCAGCATTCCGAAAGCCCAGAGACAAGAAAGAGGTGCGTTGATTTTTGGGCTTACGCGCTTACTACAGACAATTTGTAGAAAATTTCTCCAAAATCGCCGAACCTCTAAACAAACTCATAGAAGACGAAGAATCGTTCGCTTCGGGTGCAGAACAAGAAACAGCTTTCAACGAATTAAAGTAACGTTGGCAAAGCCCGCCGATCCTTACCCACTTCGATGAGACCACTGACACGGAACTCCATACAAGCGCGAGCAATATTAGTCTCGGCGCAGTACTCGTACAATGGCAAAATGGAGAAGAAAACGTGACAGCTTACGCCAGCTGCACCCTCTCAAAAGCCGAAAAAACTATTCCGCGACAGAAAAAGAGTTTGTTGCAGTGATATTTGCTATTAGCAAGTTCAGACCACACCTCTACGGAAGGCCGCTCCGTGCCGTCAACGACCAGCACTCACTTTGCTGGCTGGCGAACTTAAAAGACCCGACGGGACGTCTTGCCAGATGGGGTCTCCGACTGCAAGAATACGACATTACTGTTGTATACCAGTCTGGGCAAAAACACAATGATGCCGATTCCTTATCACGCTCGCCACTTGACTCTACTCCTTCAGAAGAGGACGACTCGACACTTCTCTGTGTGATGGAAGCCTCAGATATTGTGGAGCATCAATGAGCTGGCGCAGAACTGCTCCCATTGATCGAACACCTCGAAGGGCGTGTCGGCCAGGTCCCACGTGTATTTAGGAGAACTTTATGTTTATTCCGTCTCCATGAAAATGTGCTATACAAAATGAACTTCGGGCATAACAAAGACAAGTTCTTACTTGTCGTTCCATTAGTAATGAGACCCCAAATCCTAGCAGCTTGTCATGATGAACCATCGTCTGGTCACTTGGGCGTCAGCCGGACATTTGCCAGAATTCATCAGAAGTATTACTGGCCAAAGCTGCTGGCGTCCATGCAGCAATTTGTGAAGACATGTCGCAAATGTAAAAGGCGCAGAAGACCACTTCTGAAGACGGCCGGCCTGCTCCAGCCCATAGAACCGCCTGCTACACCATTTGAACAAATTGGAATGGATATTTTTGGACCCTTCCCAATGTCTTCATTGAGCAAGAGGTGAATAGTAGTCGCCAACGACTACTTAACGCGGTATGCTGAAACCGGCCGCCTTGAGCGAGGAACGGCAGCTGAAGTAGCCATTTTTTTGTGCACAGTATAGTTCTTCGACATGGCGCCCCAAAGGTGGTAATCACCGACCAAGGAGCAGCCTTCACGTCAGAGTTGATGCAATGTTTGATGATAATGACGAACACCAGTCATAGGAAAAGCACTGCGTACCATCCCCAAACGAATGGGTTAACGGAAAGCCTAAAAATCGCACGATCTCTGACATGCTGTTGATGTACGTGGACTTGGAGCATAAAACGTGGGATGAAATGCTGCCTTACGCAACGTTCGCCTATAATACGGCCCTCCAAGAGACCACCCGCGTCACCCCATTTCAGCTTATCTATGGTCGCTTAGTCAATTCAACTCTCGACGTCATGCTTCCAGTCGACAATAACCACTACAAGCCATCTGACATTGACCGATTTCTGCAGAAAGCTGAAGAAGCACGCCAGTTGGCAAGGCACCGAATAAGTCAACAACAGTTCAATGATGTGGACTACTACACTGGACACCAATACGACGCCGCGGACTGTCAGAAAAGCTCCTTCGACGGTACTTTGGTCCATACAAAGTCTTTCGTCGGCTAAGTGACCTAACTTATGTAGTAATCCCTGACGGACAAGAGCGCACGAAACGACAAAACCATGCGGAGGTCGGCCACGTTGTCCGCATGAAGCCATACCACGAAAGAGAATGAAACATCTACCCCCTCGGCTATTAACCTTCCGAATTCACGAATCGAGACGATGCGCATATCGGAGGGGAAGTAACGGCACAGAGATTGCTCCTACTAATTATTTTACGAAGAGGACCAACGGGACGCTAAGTAGGCGTCTACAGTGCCTCGCAACCAACGAGACACTATGTGAGCGTCTATTGTGCCTCGCGCGTGCTCAAGCATCTTGGCGGAGAGCAGCGCATGCTTCTGCTGGACGAGCACGAGCCGGGAAGACTGACAGAGTTGTTGTTCAGAAAGGGACACGTAGGTGGAACGCTTTTAGCAGACTCTTCGTTGTGACATAGCTACTTTTCTGGGCACAAGTTCGCCCTCATTAAATAATTGTGTGTGTTCCCCCTCTTATATTACGTGACAATATTGCTCGCCCTTGTCTGGACAATTTCTGAAATAATCACTTCAGACAGAGCCACCAGTTTTTAGGTAACACAATAGAATTTCCGCTTCAAGCAGCAATATAATTCTACCCACCCGGTACCGTGAAAGCGCGATGCAAAAACGTACAAGCACTTGGTAACAATATACGAATTGCAATAATGCTGTCTCACTACTACTCGAATAATTATAAGGGCGTGTGTAGGCACTGTAAATAGATGCCCCTCATAACACCGACTCGCCTATGTGCATGATCGCGTTCGATGCGGTAGGTTGGATAGTATGCGCCTACTCGCGAACACTTACCTGCGCTTCGTAGCCTAAACCACGATCAGTATGTGTACACCCCTCAAATGGCCTTTTGTTATATTGGCAGATAAACAAAAACAAAACCAGGAAGCGCCATATCGGACAAAGTGCTAGATGGAAAATTTTAGGTCTCATTCATGATTTTGAGCTACGAAATTCGTGTGTCAGTACGAAGTAGATGAAGAATTTAATTTTCACTTTACCTCTAGTGCACAACTAGGCAGAAAAGGCTAACTTCATGTTAAAAGGAAACGAGCGATCCCTCTAGAAACTGAACTATTTAAAGGAAGTTTCTCAAAAGTTCTTTGTGACCTGTCATTATTGATTTAATTCTGCTGAGTGTGAACGCGGAAAGTGCGTGGATATTGTTCCTTTTGTGGTGCATGCATAGGCCGTATTTAAAAACAATAGTCAATTCACCCGTGCATATTAAGAACTCACACTCATGCTTTGAACCTTTAGTAAATGGTGCTCCTCGGGGAAGCATACTTGGCCCCCTGCTGTTCAGCCTATATGCGAATGATTTTTCAATATAGACATAAATTCATCATTTGCAATTTATGCAGACAACACAACCTTATTTTTAACACACTACCATCTCCATCTGCTTGCGAAAAACGAAAATTAGGTGCTCACTATATATTGCGAAGTTGCAGTCAGGTGAATTCTTTAGGTAACATATGTTTTAAAGTAAAAAGCAGCCCTTTTTGCTCTAAAATAGGCCAAATAATTTGAAATATTATCCTGCACTGTGGTCTTTAAGTAATGGAACTGGCACCACAAATAAAAACCTTGGGTTTCTTTTTGAACAAAATATGCACTACCACGCACACATTGTTGTTTCCTCTACACTTTCGAGAATAGTGGGCATACTAACACGCCTCCGTTACTTTCAACCAAAGCACATAAAATGGCTTTTATAGAATTTCCTTTTCTCCTAAACATTTACATATGTATATCTCGTATGGACCACAATGACTGATTTAAACTAGTCCTATACTAATCACTTGCACAAAAATCCCTTGAGAATCATTTCAATCGAATCATATGATGTTCACAAAAAAGCCTATATTTGATTATTTTGTCATGACATTACTGCCGAACTTGTTTATTACACTTACGCTACACGAAACGTACGCTACCCATAGCAGCCACGCGTGGAACATCTTCTACACTCGTACAATCTATGGCCGTAAAATGCTTATGTACTTGTTGCCACAGGCTCTTAACTCCTCCGCTAATACAATAAAGAAAACAATTAAATAGGCTACCATAACAAGTGAAGTAAGCGAATTTTTTGCCCCCATGATTTTAGTCCTGTCATGTAAATGTGTATTGAGACGTGTACCTATAAGCTATGGTTGTGTTTATGGGCCTTTCCTCACTAGAACTTCATTCGTGTTGTCTGTCCACTGTTGTTTTCGCCTTGTTTAGTTTTGTAAATGGGGCACTGGCCTTTGATAAGCATTAAGAAGCTTTTTGCTAGCCCTCGATAGCCTTACTAGTTTTGTATTCTTTCCCGATAATGCTGGAATAAATTATTATTATTAATATTATTATTAATATATTGAAAGTTAAACAGGAATAGATATATCTTGCCACTGATGCGGACCGAATCCTTGAATCCTGCGTGTACACGAGTAATGGGTGCGTTGCACTATAGAAAACATGCTGCGGTGGCGTTTATACTTTTGTTAGTATACTAGCGATGAAAGAATTCGTGAAGAGGAGTTGTGCTCGAGCCGACGTTCTGAGAAGTGGAGACATGTCCACTTCTCGAAACTTCGGTTCAGCCACACAGCCCCGGTTTACGGACATTTAATGTATGAAGCTCCTTATGATGAAGGGCAGTCAATCCCTCCAGAGAAGTCAGCGCAGCATATCCACAGACAAACAGACAGACAGACAGACAGACAGACAGACAGACAGACGGACAGAGAGACAGACATACAGACAGACAGACAGACAGACAGACAGACGGACGGACAGATGGACAGAGAGACAGACATACAGACAGGCAGACAGACAGACAGACAGACAGACAGACAGAGAGACAGACAGATAGACGGACAGAGAGACGGACAGATAGACAGACAGACAGACAGACAGACAGACAGACAGACAGACAGACGGACAGACGGATGGACGGACGGACGGACGGACAGACAGACAGACAGACAGACAGACAGACAGACAGACAGACGGACAGACAGACAGACAGACAGACAGACAGACAGACAGACAGACAGACAGACAGACAGACAGACAGACAGGCAGGCAGGCAGGCAGGCAGACAGACAGGCAGGCAGACAGGCCGGCAGGCAGGCGAGCAGGCGGGCAGGTGGATGGACGGATGGACGAACAGACAGACGCTTCGCCCCACTCATGCTGTGATTCTTTTAATCACATGCTTCACTCTTTTTTCTGTCGCTTCACTTATTTATATCATTCAGTATTTTATGTAGTCCTAACCATATGTGTCGTAACCAGCTTTCTTCAAGCTGCCGGAACAAACACACTTATTCATTAAAAATGCGATACTTTTTCAGTCGAACAAGCAATGTTTCTTGACATTGTGGTGTTTCAGGGAAGCTTGCAGTGAAGCTGTTGCCACAAAGGTGGTGGTCATGGATTGCTCTGCCATAAGCTACATTGATTCCGCTGGTGTTCAGGCACTCGATTATGTAAGGATTTCTGAAGTTTGTTTCTTTACTAACTGCAAATTAGTCACTGGGAACAAACGTACATATCGCTGAGGGAAGGAAACAGCCCACTGAGACGGCACAGAAATCTATAAGAAGCGCATGCACACAGTGCTGTGTATATGTAATTTTTGTGCCTTGCTGTCCCGTCTCGGTGCACTGTTTCACGCTCAATATGAACGAACTGACCTGCCAACAATCAATGTTGCCGTTCTAAAAACTATGTTTAAAAATTAGCTCGAAACATTGTGGCTTGTGTAATACATACTTGCTTACCAATAAAGTAATTGTCCAAAAGAAGCTCCTGCCATATTCGGATATTCAGTGTGGTAGGAAAGGGGTTCCCGCTACCCCATTCGACTGTAATGCTTCTTTTATCAAAGTTTGTCACGAGAGCTTCCGGAAAGATGTAGCAGGTTCGACGAAATTTCTACGCTCTTGGAGCACTCAGTTTTAGTTTTGCCTAGAAAGCCGCCTTGAAAATCAATAGTTATTATCTCCGATTGCGAGCATTTTCGCAGCTTTTTGAAAAAGAATATGGTTGATCCCTCCGTCATTAGAATAGGTATAACACGAAAGTAAAACTTGTCCTTACAGAAGTAGTTGAATCTTTGCTGTGCAATAATATACGAGAGTTTGCACAATGTAAAACGTGCATGCATCGACGTTGACGCTTGGTGTGCTGCGGACTGAGAGGTCAGTGGTTTGATGCCCGTGCACAGAACTTTTTGCTTTGACATCAAATTGCGTACAATTCGATTGAAAATACGTAAAATTTGATGGAAATACATCATTGAGCTTTTTCTGAGCCAGGGCATAAAACTCTTGGTTGTTAAACGAGCATGTCGTAAATATTCAAACAGTAAAACTATTGCATACAAATCGCGACATTTAAGTTAGCACCTCAAAATTAAAGGAAGAGTTTTTGTTAATTACTCATTTAAATGTAATTTTAGGTCTAAAGAAGTTCTCCCGTCTGCGAAGAAGGCAGGTGTGGGGCTGTTATAGCGTTACTATAAAAATTATACATTTAGAAAAAAGCATGCCTGTATATGGTGTAAATAAATAACTAACATATGTATCTTTATAGGTTCTGGACATTTGTAAACAAAACAAGTGTCTCCTGTATTTGGCTTCCCTTCAAGGTAAGTATAGCTGTGAAATGCTAAGCAATTAAGCAGTTTAGCAATTCTAACAATATAATATAGTGTTACAATGTAAAAACAGTATGGAAGATTGTCAGGACACACAAATAAAGCTGCTTTTCAATAGGACAAAGACGATTGCTGCTATCCTCGACTATTTTACATTACCCAACTTCGTTGTCGTGTCGGCCTGGAAAGCGTCGTCCGCCTGTTGCAGCTTAATTCCAAGGCCACACCTAGCTTTGATGGAGATACAGTCAGGGTGAAAGGTTTTTAAATGCGGAACAGTTCTTTGCGTACTGCAGGCAGTTGGGACATCTATCTATCTATCTATCTATCTATCTATCTATCTATCTATCTATCTATCTATCTATCTATCTATCTATCTATCTATCTATCTATCTATGCCTGTATGTATCTATCTATCTATGTAGCTATTTGTCTGTCCATCTATTTATCTATCTATCTATCTATCTATCTATCTATCAATCTATCAATTTGTCTGTCTGTCTGTCTGCTGTCTGTCTGTCTATCTATCTATCTATCTATCTATCTATCTATCTATTTATCTATCTATTTATCTGTCTGTCTACCTATCTATCTATCTATCTATCTATTTGTCTATCTATCCATCTATTTGTCTGTCTGTCTGCCTGTGTGTATGTCTATCTGTCTATCATTCTATCTATCTATCTATCTATCTAGATAATGAGGCCCTTCAAAGTAAAGTCGCCAACCTCGAGCAGTACTCAAGATTAAATAACTTGGAAATAAAAGGGGTGCCCTCTACCCAAGGAGAGGATTGTTCCGCAATCCTGACTGCCATTGGCGACAAAATCAACTGTAAGGTCTCGGCTAGCGATGTCGACACGGTACATCGTATACCTGCAAAGTCCGGTCAAAGGAATATAATTGTGCGGTTTTGCTCTCGTGAAAAAAAAAACGAGTTCATGAAGAAAGCCAGAAGGGCGCTGCTGAACACTCGAAGTATAGGGTATTCAGGAGAGAACGCACAGGCAATATTTGTGAATGAGCACCTATCACCAGACAATAAGCGCTTGTTCTCTAGGGCACTTGCCTTAAAGAAAGAAAAAGGATGGCAGTTCATCTGGACGGAAAATTGCCAGATTAAGGTGCGGAAGTCTCCCGACAGTCAGGTAATTCGCATTGCTTCCGATTCTGATTTATGCAATATTGCCTAACATTTTGCAATCAGTCTAGTAGTCAATCTTTCAGTTACGTGAAATGGCTTCGTACATTCGACCTCACGAACTTCAGACCTATTTTTCCTTGCCCTGCCGTTCACTAATTCATTTTAATGCACGCAGTCTGCAAAAAAACATGGATGGTATCACAACTTTCTTATCATCAACTAGTCACAGGTTCTCTGTGATTTGTATTAGCGAAACGTGGCTTTCCGCATCTCATAATCACTTGTATACCTTCCCCTCATACTCTGCTGAATACTGTCACCGCGATAATAGTAATCATGGTGGTGCGGCTGTTTTCGTGTCCTCGGAACTGCGTTTTCATAGACGACTTGACTTGACACTCAAAGTGGCTAACTGCGAATCTGTTTGGGTTGAATTTCACGATTCATTTTTTTCACAGGACAAAAAAAACCTTATAGTTGGTTGCATCTATCGTTCACCGTCATCATGTGGAAGTGCTTATTGCTCGGCCCTTGGTAATTTGTTGCACAAATTATCATTGGAGCAGAAAAATGTCATTATCATGGGCGATATCAATATTAACCTCCTAGATCCATCCAACACACTGTTCAATGAATACGTTAACTGCCTAAATGGCTTTGGGTATGAAAACCTAGTTACGCTTCCAACTCGATGTCCCGCAAATAAACAAGGTACACTTATTGACCACGTTTTATTAAATCTCCTTACTAACCCTGACTGCGGCGTTGTCGAAGCCTCTGTTACCGATCACTATCCAATATTTGTGCGTTTAAATTACACTCCTTGCGCTATTGTCACAGGCCTAACCAGAAAGAAGCTCAATTCAACAAAGTTCTTTGAGTTAATATCTGCTACAGACTGGAACCCAGTCATCGCGTGCGATAACCCTGAAACTGCCTACGATACATTTTCAAAGATAATTTCCAATGCCCTTGCAGATTCTACCGAAATAATGAACTGTAAAAAACCGTTCTCAGCTCCTCGTAACCCATGGCTATCTAGCAGTTTGCTTGATTGCCTGAAGAAAAAAGATAACCTTTATAGAAAAACAAAAAAACAACCGTTCAATACTGCGCTTCATGATAGGTATAAAAAATATTCTAATCGTTTAGGAAAACTACTCAAACATGCCAAAACACAGTACTATGAAAATAAAATTAAGTGTGCCGGTAATGATGTAAAAAAACAGTGGGAAATTTTAAACTCGTTTTTGGGTAGATCCAACCAGCATAGCGAAATAACAATGATAAAATCGGGAGACCTACTTCTCGATAATCCCTTAGACATTGCTAACTCTTTTATTAACTTCTTCTGTACAGACAAGCAACGGGAAGACGATCCTCTGACCCAGCCTTACCCACGCATGCCTCACAGCTTTTTCCTTCACCCCGTGACACCTGAAGAAATAGTCACTATCATTTCTAGTCTAAAAAATACCGGGCCCGGTATTGATAATTTCCGCCCCTCTCTCATAAAACTCATAGCAAGTTTAATATCTGAAACATTTTGTCACATAGTAAACCTTATTTTTACCACGGGAATTTTTCCAAGTTCCTTGAAGAAAGCCAAAATAATTCCTGTTTTCAAGAAGGGAGATAAGCGTCTCACATCTAATTATCGACCTATAGCTATACTCTCATTCTTTAGCAAAGTTGTTGAAAAACTAATAGTAACACGCTTGTATTCCTATTTTTCAAAATTTCATGTCTTATCAACAAATCAATTTGGATTTAGGGAGGGATACTCAACTGATTTAGCATTAATTTACTTGACAGATAAAATCCGGCAGGCAATTGATGCAGGTAATTTGACTGGGGCGCTCTTTATTGATTTATCTAAAGCATTCGATTCACTTGTTCACAATATACTATTTGCTAAATTAGAGTCTATTGGAATAGCAGGCCCGCCACTGAAATTACTACGTAACTACTTAAAAGATAGAGAATATATTGTGTCTATATCTAACACTTACTCACACCCTAAAACAAGTAACATTGGGGTACCGCAGGGATCAATATTAGGACCTCTCTTATTTTTAATATACATCAATGATCTTTCACAATGCCTAAAATCATCTGACTGTATTCTTTACGCTGACGACACTACTATTTTCTGCTCAGATAACCACCTTGATTCATTAATCTACAAGCTTAACCACGACGCGGACAGCATAGTTACCTGGTGCCGGCAAAATAAACTACAGATAAATGCTACAAAATCTCAGTTCGTCATCTTTTCTTCTAAGCATAGGATTTATTCAGGTTCACCATCTTTAACTTTCGCTTCAAACACACTTTATCCTACTGACAGTGTCATGTTTCTCGGAGTCACATTAGATAAGCACCTAAAATTTGATGAGCATGTTTCATCGTTAACAAAGAAGACAGCTTATGGCATTAGGATATAAATTAAAGTTCGCAATTTTTTCCATATGAACACACTAATATCCCTTTATTACGCTTTCATTCATACGTATATTAATTATTGCATATCATCATGGGGAAACACGTATCCAGTCCATTTATCTCCATTGCAACACACTCAAAATCAGGCTATTCGCATCATGACACATAGCACCTACACATCAGAAGCATTGCCTTTGCTCACCTCTAACGGTATTCTGTCGGTGGGAAAACTACATAAATATTCCCTCGCAATACTAATCCACAAATCCATCAGCGGAAAGCTCCCGTTCCCTATAATCATCAAAAGCCAGTATCCTTACTCTTTGTCAACACGTTTCGCATCCAGCAATAGCTTCTTATTACCGAAACCCAGAACTAATTATGGTAAGTTCACTACTAACTTTTCAGCCACACAACTATGGAACTCATTACCATGCCATGTTAAAAATATCTCCAATTTCCACGCATTCAAAATCAACCTTCGGAATTATCTGCATTTAGCATAGTCATTTCATCATTTCATCATCTCTGCTTTCTTTTGTAATTTTTAAATAATCCAACGATGTTTCAGTGTTAATTGCTTCTTTTTGAGTGTTTACTTTGTGTACACATCTTTGTTGCGTTAAAGTACTTTTGTTTACTCAGCTCTTATGGGAGGTCCCCTGTACAGTCTCTTGACTTTGGGACCTCCCTCTGTATCAGTAGTAAACCCCATTGTAGAAAAAAAAATCTATCTATCTATCTATCTATCTATCTATTTATCTATCAATTTGTTTGTCTGTCCGTCTGTCTGTCTATCTGCCTATCTATCTAATCTATCTATCTATCTATCTATCTATCTATCTATCTATCTATCTATCTGTCTGTCTGTCTGTCTGTCTGTCTGTCTGTCTGTCTGTCTGTCTGTCTGTCTGTCTGTCTATCTATCTATCTATCTATCTATCTATCTATCTATCTATCTATCTATCTATGTATCTATCTATCTATCTATCTCTCTATCTATCTATGTTCCCGCAAATCTGGATCAATGAAAATTAGAATCACTACATAGCTTCAAATCACTAGCTGGGCATGACATAAATAATGTCACAATCCCGTCATGTGCGTTTTAAAGCCCTTTCCGCCAGACAGTAGCCATGTGTCACTGGTGTGAAGGTATGTGTTAAAGAGGATTGACATTTATTATCTACCCAGAAACGGCCAAACACACATGGCTAATGTTTTAAATTGGGCGTTAAAAAACAAGTCACATTGACAGTGTTGATCCTCTCAATGCAAAAAAGATATGTAGGGTCCTATCAAGACTCGAACCTAAACATTCTACGTGGCAATGAAGTATTTTACTACTTCATATGTACGCCAAGCTTTGTAAATGCTATTCAATTGGAACCTAATGTTTGTGGTCAGTGCTGGCTATTCGATTTTATAAACAATAGATACCTACACCTATGGTACAACCGTCACGTCAGGTCAATCTCAATTGTGGTTATGCGCCGTCCGCTGAAGTTGGCTTAGGTAGCAGTTTCCAAGGGCACCATCTTCGCGACCACAAGCGCTTCATAAAAGCTGACCACTTCTGGTGTTGCTAATCTTTTTGTTGCTGATGATAATATAACGGCATTGTAAACAACTAGTTATATAAACATTGGCAGATCCCACGTACAGTGGGAATCGATGATATGCAAAGCACAAAGGAGGAAGGTCGATATGTGACTCCAATATCAGCACTTGGTTACGAGGTGGAAGTATGCCGTACATGACTTACGTGTCATTATTATCATTTTTGAATGTGTCGTTTACGTTCTTCATCTATTCACGTCATGTGATATCAAATTTAGTACATGTGAGCTAGCAAAACGGCCAAGAGCGCGCTATGAGCGTGGTATGTTGTCATTTTCCTAAATGACACACTTTTCAGCATTATCGCGATTGTACCAGTCATATACTTTCGTCATCCATTGATGTCACGCAACGCCAAATTTTTTATATGTGGTGTTAGGAAAACGGCGGCAAGCGCACCATCAAAGACCCAATATACTCCAATGTAGCGTTGACGCGCCTGCACGCTGGTCACAGCAACGCTACGTTAGCAAAACGGAAGCACTCTATAGTCGGACGTCAGGCGCGACCGGCGTGACCAGTGTGGCGACGCAAAGCGGCGCTTCTGGTGCGGGGCTGAGAGCGCATGTGCCCGCACGAGAAAGTTATCTTCGAAACGAGGGTTATAATAAAAGTCAGTTGTTGTTTGGGACGTGAGGTCTTCACTTGCGCGGCTTGCCGAGCGCCACGTCTCAACATTGGTGACCCAGAATACAGACGCAGGGACTGGAGTGTCAAACCAGCTGCAATATGGATTCAACGTCCATGACTGACGCCCCTCCAACAGTATCCTCAGTCGACAAAAAGTTGCCCCTTTTTGGACTGCGGACCCCGCACTTTGGTTCATACAAGTGGAATCTCAGTTCACAGCGAGACGAACCACCGCAGACCTTACGAAATACCACTAGGCAGTCAGCAGTCTGCCGCCCGCATAGCCAGTGAAACTCGCACCATGCACCTGTCGAAAACGCATATGCAACGCTAAAAGAAACCATTGTTCGCCGAATTACGCCCTCCGAACCACAACGACTGCAGCAATTGCTGCACAGCACGGAACTCGGCGACCGTACCTCTAGTCAGCTTTTGCGGCACATGCGATAGTTGCTCGGCGAGGCAACAACCATGATGGATGGAGTATTGCTCCGAGAACTTTTTTTTTGCAAAAGCTGCCTTCAGACGTCTGCAAAGTCGTCGCGCGCGGCTTCAGACCACAAGAATTTAACCGCAGCCAACTAACTTGCTGACAAACTGGTAGCAATGCCCCACCCACACCCATGGCCACCGTGCGAGCGCAACAGCCTCGAAACGAACTTCAAGAGATGCATGAAGAGATTTGTCGACTTGCCGAAAGCTTTGCACGCAAACAGGAGGGCGCAAACGATAACCGAGCCTAAGACGCCGCTATCGCAAAAGCAGCATGAGCATATCTGCTGGTATCTTCGGAGGTTCGGAAGTAGTGCGCGTAAATATGTCCTACCATGCGTGCACTCGGGAAACAGCCGCAGCAGGCACTGAGGGCGACCAGTGCTACTACGTTGCCTCCAAGTCATCCCTTGGTATTCTTTATTACCGGTCGCAACAACAGAGTGCGTTTCTTAGTTGACACAGGCGCCGAGGTGAGCGTTATACTGGCGTCACAAGCTGAAAGAACGAAACCTAGTGCATCGCCCTTGCAAGCTGTCAATAACAAGCTGCTAATAACATATGGCCGTCGTTCACTGTCACTGAAGTTTGGTTTTGGCAGAACGGTTAGGTTGGTGTTCATAGCTGCTGATGTCAAATTTGCCATAGTATAAGCGCAGAATTTCTCCAGTTCTTCGGGCTGTTCGTCGACGTCCGCATCTAACGGCTTCAAGTTCCTGTTTCTCGGGGAGCGGTACAAGGCACGCCGTGTTGCTCCCCTTCCCCCCATCAGCCCGGCCTTGCCTAGTCCGGCTGGAGAAGCGTACTTCACCACAATAATACAAAAGTTCTCAGAGCTGACGCGAGAGCCACGGGCATTTCCAGAAGTAAAGCACGGTGTCCCGCATCACATCGAAACCACAGGCCCACCTGTCTATGCTCTACCACGGCGCCTGTCACCCGAGAAGCTGTGATTGACTCGACAGGCAATTGCCCACATGATGAAACTCAGAATAGTACGTCCTTCATCCAGCCCATATGCGTCACCTCTTCACGTGGTCCCAAAATCAACAGACGGGGATTGGCGCCCTTGCGGGGGCTATCGAGCGCTGAACCGGTTAACCGTGCCAGACTGTTACCGTGTCCCGCACATTCATAACCTGACCTCCTTCATGCATGGTGCTACCATTTTCTCTAAAATAGATCTAGTGCGAGTATATCTTCAGATACCCGTAGCACCGAAGGATATTCTCGAGACCGCAATAACAACGGCGTTCGGAATGTTCGAGTTCCTACGCATGCCTTTCGGCTTACACAACCCCGGCCAAACTTTTCAACGATTTATGGATGGCGTTGTCCATGGCCTCGACTTTTGCAAGGTATACCTTGATGATCTTGTGATGAGTGGTATCTGCGCTACATACTTCAGCGACTGACAAAGGACGGCATCGTTATCAATACGACAAAGTGCGCGCTTGGGGCACCGACACTATGATTTTTTGGGCCACAGCATTTAAAGTGCTGGAGCACAGCCCCAGAAGGACAAGGTGGAAGCAGTACGGCAGTTTCCACTGCCGAAAAACTTCCGCCAGCTTCGAGAGCACCTGGGACTCGTGAATTTCTACCGTAGGTTTATCCCGAAATACGCCAACATCCTTCACCCTCTCCACAGCCTACTTGCGGCATCTGGATCTAAGCCAACTGCCATTATTCAGTGAAACAACCAGTCCACACAAGAATTCCGGATGATTAAGGAAGCTGTCGCAAATGCTACCATGCTCACGTATCCGCAGCCGGATAATCCTCAATGCTTCATGGTGGACGCCTCCGATGCAGCGATTGGAGCCGTGTTGCAGCAGAGGGTGAGCGGAGTGTGGCGAACAATTTCCTTCTTCTCCAGAGAACTCAGCCCGTCCGAACGAAGGTAGAGCACCTTTGGTAGGGAACTCTTGGCTATATACACGGCCATCCGGCATTTCTGAAATTATGTGGAAGATCAATAATTTTTTGTGTTCACGGATCACAAGCCACTCACCGACGCATTGCGCGCGAACTCCGATTCTGGAGCGCACGTGACACGGGAGCTCCGCCAAATGTCGTACATCGCAGAATTCACGACAGATATATGCCAGTGGCACGGATAATGCTGCTGCCGACGCTCTTTCGCGCGGTCCAGGGAATGCCATCAGCCTGCCGAGGACGTGGACTTAACCACATTTACGACGGCTCAACGCAGCGATGGAGAATTGAAGCGGCTATTGACGTCTTCAACCAGCGTCTTGAAGATGAAATGGTTGGCAGAACCCACGGGATCTGTATGCTGCGACATGTCTACAGGCAGGGCCCAACTGTTCGTCCCCTCGAACCTCCGTCGCAGCATTTCTGACGCTGCACAGCCTGGCGCACACTTGAATTGGAGCTACGCAACGGCGAAGCACCGCGAGGTTCGTGTGGCCAGGAATAAACCGGGATCTCCGACACTGGACACGAGAGTGCCTCGCATGCCAGCGCTCCAAAGTTCAGCGACATACTGTGACCCCCTTGGGATCCTTCCCTCTGCCGGACTGTTGATTTACCCATGTGCGTTTTGACATTGTGAGACGACTGCGGTTTTGTCAGGGGATATCTACTTGCTAACCTGCATCGAGCACTTCACGCGATGGCCGGAGGTCGTGCCCATTCCAGACATGACTGTTGAGACCATCGCCCGCGCATTTATCTTCT
The DNA here is from genome assembly GCF_043290135.1 of Rhipicephalus microplus. Taxonomy (NCBI): domain Eukaryota; kingdom Metazoa; phylum Arthropoda; class Arachnida; order Ixodida; family Ixodidae; genus Rhipicephalus; species Rhipicephalus microplus. Next base: position 127,336,188 of record NC_134707.1, read on the forward strand.
ACTAGGTGGCCCGCTTCAGAGTGCCGGCAACCGTGACTATGGATCGCGGAACACAGTTTGAGTCCACCCTATTCGCAAGCGTCACCCGGCTCTTGGGTACTTCCCGCATCAGAACAACGGCCTGCCATCCGATAAGCAACGGTGTAGTGGAAGGGTTCCATCGTCATCTGAAGACGATCTTGACGGCTGCTGCGAGTCACAGTTGTGTGGAGGCACTGCCGTTTGTTCTGTTGGGTGTTTGAACGGCTCTGAAAGCAGATATTGGATGTTGCGCTGCTGACCTTGTGTACGGAACAACGCTTCGCCTCCCAGGGGAGTTTTTCGTCACTAGAAAGGACGAGAACGTTAACACAAACGCGGACTATGCCATTCGACTGCGAGCAAGCTACGCATTGCTCCTCCACGTCCGCCACAGCCCGCCAGTCTACATAGACCGGGAACTCTCCTCCTGTTCTCACGTGTTTGTGAGACACGACGCCGTACAGCGTTCACTCCGGCCTCCGTATGACGGGCCTTTCTAGGTTCTGCGACAGGCAGACAAGCACATTACAATCGACAGAAGTGGTCGTCACGACGTGGTTTCTCCAGACCGCGTAAAATCAGCACACGAGGACTCCGACAGCGAAACACCTGCCCCACCTCGAGCTCTATCTTCGCAGGCACACCCCGCAGACCACGTAGCGCAGCCCCAACAAGTCCTCAAACGGTTCACGCGGAGTGGACGTTGACGAGACCCCCAGTGCGCATGAACTTATAAACCGCAGTGGGTCGTCCGAGTGCGGCCGTTGTGCGTGCACTCACTAGGGGGGGGGGAGTCCTGTGGCGACGCAAAGCGGCGCTTCTGCTGCGGGGCAGAGAGCGCAGGCGGCCGCACGAGAAAGTGATCTTCGAGACAAAGGGTGATAATAAAAGTTCAGTTGTTGTTTGGGACGCGACTTTTTCACTTCCGCAGCTATGCCGAGCGCCGCGTCTCAACACCAGCGTCCGTCGGCGCGGCCCGACAGCAACCGGCGCAAAAAGCGTCATGCTGCATTTCGCGCTGATGCGTTAGCCAGACAACACTCCGTCTCTCCCTTTTCGTGACCGAGGGATGCTGGACGAGCTGGAATGCGCATGCGTAAATGCAACGCAGTGCGGTGCGTGCCTGCGAGTATATGGGGAGACCGGAGCCTGGCCTGGCAAGGCCGGCGTGACACGACGAAATCAACGCCGGCAAGCACGCGCACCACGTCATGCCGAAATGTATTGGCGCCATGACTGTGGTATGTAGTCAAGTTCTCACATAACACGCATCTCGTGATTATTATGTTTGCACCAGTCACATACCTTCGTCATCTATTGACGTCACGTAATACAATGATGATGATGATGATGATGATGATGATGAAGAAATAAACATTTATTTTTCGAAACAGTGTTCCCGAGTTCGTGTGCTCGGGGTCACCCTAAGTGGAAGGGTCCCTTATTTCAGGAATCCTCAGGGCGCAATAGCCTCCCGGGCCCTAGCGACAAGTCCTCATCGGTCGTCTAAGTCGCGTGCGGCAACCTGGGGCTCCCACGTCTCGGCTGGGGAGTCGACACGTGCAGTCGTTGCGGACTTGGTATTGGCATCTTCGTGGCGCCACAGGCACTCGAGTAGTAGGTGGGACAGTGTGCCTTGCACGTCACATATCGGGCAGTTGTAGGCGTATAGCGTTGGGTAGGCTATGCAGTAGGGTGCCCGGTGTATAGATGTTAGCTTGAAGTCTCCGAAATGCTGTGGCCTCTTCTTTAGACGTAAGACGAAATTTGGGATACGTGAAGCTAGCGAAACGGCCGCAAGCGCATCATGAGTGTGGCATGTAGTCATGTTGTTATATGACACGCATCTCATGTTTATCATGTTTGCAACAGTCACATGCCCTTGTCATTCATTCACGTACCGTAATACTAAATTTGCTATACGTGACGCTAGCGAAAAAGCCGCGAGCGCGTCATGACCGTGACATGTAGTCATGTTGTTACATGACACGCATGTCATAATTTTCATGACAGGGTCAGTCAGTTGGTATTCGGCATGCAATCATGTCACACCATACTGTTTTTGCAACATGCCATGAGGACGAAACCACCGGAAGAGCTGCAGGACCATGAAATGTAAATCATGACAATATTGACATACATGTCATGATTTCATGTTGTGACAAGTGAAATATGTTCTTCGTACAGGTATGTTAGGCCATACCAAGCTTGGTTTCGATATCATTATCGAAACGGCCAGTAGTGCTAAATGTCTTAGGCGGATAGATAGATAGATAGATAGATAGATAGATAGATAGATAGATAGATAGATAGATAGACAGACAGACAGACAGACAAATAGATAGATAGATAGATAGATAGATAGATAGATAGATAGATAGATAGATAGATAGATAGATAGATAGATAGATAGATAGATAGATAGATAGATACTCTCAAAGTTGCCGAAGTTCGCTAAGAAATGCTTCGCATTTAAAGCGGATGCACATGTTTGCATACGTATGCGCTGCACTTGCACATATCTTGAGCGCCGCTTTGTAACACTGCACTGAATAAAAAATCACGAAACTATCACCTTCTATCGACATCATTCGAGAAACATCAATTGCCATGTAACATACGCAGGTTCTGCCGAATTTTTTTGCTGTTGAAGTGAAACATTGACATTTCAAAAACAGCTGAGTTCTTAAGCTAGGAGTGCACTACATCCCAGAAAATTGACCTCAGAACAATGACAACAATAGTTTACTATACAATAACGCTTGGTGAGAACACCCACTCTGTGACCTCAAGCATAAAGACCATCTGAAATAATTGTAACGTAATTTATATGTTCCTTTCTAATACGGTGAACGCACTTGTCGCCCGGAGCGAGGAAGGAAGAAGAGTATCAGAAGGATCTCTAACCAGTCGGCCGCTTCTGAGCTGCCCCTCACGACTGAATAAACGGCCCCTCTAAACCTTTACCGGTCTCTTTCAAGCGCAACAGAGTACTGGAAGTGCTGGGTAAGCGCTTCAACTACCAACCGATCACTGCCACAGCTTCGACGAAGCCGTCGACTTGCCGGTCTCCCACCATCTGCCGTGAGTGTCATAATATGTGCTGCGCGGGCGCGAAACAGAAACTAAAAAAAAAACGACAATAGTGTGCCATGCGGTGGCGAAGAGGATGTGATGTGTGCGTGTATGTGCCGGGCGGTGCCTACGAGGAAGACGACAGCTCGTGAGGCGCGGCCTCGAGCGTGCGTGACCCGTGCCTTCGGCAGTGCGAGAGGTACGTCGTTCGAGGCAGGACTACCTCGTTGGGCGTCTGGCCCATAGGTACGACCCAGGCCACGTCGCGACACTCGTACTAGCCGAGTGGACAGCTCAGCCTCCGCTAGACGACCGGTCTAGGAGAGCTGGCGCCAGGTTCCTGAACCTGTCCTTGTCCCGCTGGTCGTGGAGAGCTGGCGCCGGGTGCCTGAACCTGCCCTTGCGCCGTTGTTCCAGGAGGGCTGGCGTGGGTTTCCGAGGCGGACTACAGGTGCTCAAGGGCACAACTCCCTGCCGCCGGAACACGTGAGTCGTCGGCTCCAGTTCGTCGACAGTGGCGCTGAGCCACTGGAGTTCGATGCGGCGACCCTGCGTCTCCCGACTTCGTCACTGCAGGTGACGACGCCGCCCAACGTCGACTTCGCCACTGAATGTTGCCGACGGGGCATCAACGACGGCCCAGGCTACTACCCCGACGACCTGAACTGTAGGCCGAACGTTCTACTTATTCATTTAGTTTAGCCGCGTGTTTTTGTGTTAGGAATTTCGTAATGTGTGGGTTGTCCATGTGTGAAGGGTACAATAGAAGTTGGACGTGTGTTTGTGCACTGGCGTGCTGTCTGATTCTTTCTGGAGCGGTCCTGCCCCAATAACATCACAAACTGGCGAGCCTGCCAGGATCCGCTCGTTAAACCAGGGAAAGAAGACAGTTTCGCTCGAGGCAGACACACGTTCAGACTGCACCATGGACTTGGAAAAACTCGCCGCTATAGGGCTCCAACTAGGGTTCTCGGGTGCAGAGCTAAACAAGTGGATTGAGGCCCAACAGGCTAAGCTAAGGGATGAGAGAGCTGCAGAGCGAGAGGCAGCCAAAGAAGCTGACGAGAGGCAGCGTGAAATTCTGCAGCTTAAGCTAAAGCTTCAGGAAGGAGCTCAGAATATGCCTGTAGCAGCTAATGACGCTTTGACTGCGCCCAGCACCTCCTCACCCCTCAATCCGCAGATGTTACTGCCTGTATTTGACGAGAAACGCGATGATCTGCACGCGTATCTGCAGCGATTCGAGCGCGTAGCCACAAGACAGGATTGGCCGCAAGAAAAATGGGGTCTCGCTGTTAGCCTGTGCCTAACGGGGGACGCGTTAACCGTGATAGGCCGAATGACTGCCGCTGATTCGCTGGACTACCAAAAAGTAAAGAAAGCTCTACTGCAGAGATTTCAGTTTACGGCTCAAGGCTACCAAGATAAGTTTCGGAAAGCACGAGCAGCAGATGGTGAAACTGGACGACAGTTAGCAGCAAGAATTACCAGTTATTTCGACCATTGGATAGACATGGCAAACGTATCCCAAACCTATGAAGGTCTAAGGGATCACGTAATCTCTGAGCAATTTTTGCGTTGTTGCCATCCAAAGCTGGTTGTTTTCTTAAAAGAGCGAGAGTGCAAGTCACTAGATGAACTCGCTAATTTGACGGATCGCTTCCTTGAGGCGCAGAATTTGACTAATATAGGAAAAGGTCCTGACCCCGCGAAAGAATCCAGTGGAAAGCCTACCGAAGCGTCGCGGAAACCGCAACTCAAGTGTATCCTGTGTCATCGTTTCGGACATTTGGCTCCTGACTGCCGCAATCCACCTAAGCCGATGCTGAAATGCAAGTTGTGCGGTAAAACGGGACATGTCACAGAAACTTGCCGAAACCAGCATGGGAACAACAAACCGAGTTCTTCGTGCGCATTTAGCGAACCTGACTCTGCCCGGGCTGGTGCTAGAAAAACAGCCAAGCGTCCAGGAGGGAAGATTCCTTGCTCAAGTCACCACGACGACAGGAACGTGCAGGGTACAATACGTTTCCTGGCCGACGGGATGCCAGTGGTCGAAGGTCTGCTGCTAGGAAGAGAGGTTCGAGTCTTACGCGATACGGGATGCAACACGGCAATCGTCCGACGGGAGCTCGTTCCTGATGTGTGCCTGACAGGCAAGAAAATCAGTGTCGTTCTCCTAGACAGGTCAACTAGCCATCTCCCGGAAGCTATTGTACAAGTCAACACGCCGTACTGCACAGGGATGCTGAAAGTGGCGTGTATGGATCAACCCCTCTATGACCTTGTGCTGGGAAATCTTCCAGGCGTCAGAGGACCATACGATCCAGATTCTGACTGGAAACAGGCGACTCATACCCAGGTGGATGAGTTACCTGCGCAAGCACACCCGACCAAGTCACCTGTCACCTCAAGATCTGCTTCTTCAAGCGTGGCAAAAACCAAAGCCAATCAACAAGGTCAAGAAAATATCAGGCCTTTGTACGTGTCAACAACGCTCTTACCTGACGTTACCAGAGCCCAACTCGCCGAGGAACAGCGAAATGACCCGACACTCAAAGCTGTCTTTGCTAAAGTGAATAAAGAATTCAAATCGGGAAAGGGCCACTGTTACGATTTCATCGAAGATAAAGGATTGCTTTATCGACGCTACCGCCTTGCCACTGGCAGGACGTTTAAACAGCTGGTCACTCCGAAAGCGTTCCGGGTAGGCATACTGGACATTGCTCATGGCAGTATCATGGCGGGACACCAAGGCATCAAAAGAACTACTGATCGTGTCCTAGAAGGATTTTATTGGCCTGACCTGAACGGAGACGTAAAGCGCTTTGTCAAGTCTTGCGACAAGTGCCAGAGAACTACCCCTAAAGGAAAAGTTGGAGTCGCACCACTAGGCAACATGCCTCTTATCCGGACACCTTTTGAAAGGGTCGCGGTTGATTTAATCGGACCATTTTCACCAAGATCGGACCGTGGGAACCGATATGTTCTGACACTTATCGATTTTGCGACTCGCTACCCTGACGCTGTAGCATTGCCCGCAATCGATGCAGTTCACATTGCGGAAGCACTCATCGAGATGTTTTCCCGCATCGGCTTACCAAAGGAAATCGTCACCGACCAAGGGGCAAGTTTTACCTCAGAATTATTGAACGAGGTTAGCAGGCTTCTCTCCGTGAAGATGCTAAAGACAACCCCATATCATGCGATGGCGAACGGTCTCGTGGAGAAATTTAATGGCACCCTGAAGACAATGCTAAAGAGAATGTGCCAAGAGAGACCTCGATCTTGGGACAGGTACCTAGCTCCGCTACTCTTTGCATATAGGGAAGTTCCACAGACAAGCCTCGGGTTCTCTCCGTTTCAGCTCATTTACGGCCGCCACGTCCGAGGACCGCTAACCGTGCTGAGAGAACTGTGGACAAATGAGGGGCTAGACGCAGAAACGCGGACGACTTACACCTACGTCTTTGATTTGCGCAATCGCCTAGAGGAGACTTGCAAGATAGCCCATGAACAGCTGGAGAAGGCTCGTGTGAAGCAGAAAACCTATTATGACAGGAAAAGTCGCCCTAGAAAATTATGCCCAGGCAACAAGGTTTTAATTCTGCTCCCGACTGACTCCAACAAGCTGTTAATGCAGTGGAAAGGGCCGTTCCAAGTCATCGAACGGAAAAATGATGTCGACTACGTCATCGATGTGTTTGGGAAAAACAAGATTTTCCATATGAACATGCTCAAAAAATACGAAGAGCGCGAAGTGACGGAACCACAACAGGTGTCAGTTGTTGCAGAGCTCCACGAAAATCTCCCCGAAGAAGAAGACGAAGTCAAACAAATGCCCATATTGAGCTTGTATCGCACGCAGTTCAGCACGGATGTCAAGCTATCACCACACCTCACTGCTGAACAAGTTCAGAATGTGCAAGCACTTTTTCAAGAGTATGCGGACATTTTTTCTGACTTACCAGGGAAAACAGCACTCGTGGAGTGTTCGCTACGTCTGACCTCCAATAAGCCTGTGCATGTTCCGCAGTACCCCATCCCCCTTGCCTTGCAAGAAAGAGTAGAAAAGGAAGTGCAAGAGATGCTGAAACTCGGTATTATTGAGCGGTCTCAGTCGCCGTACCACGCTCCCATTGTCGTGGTGAAGAAACCGGACAACACGATTAGGTTGTGCATAGACTTCAGAGAATTGAACAAGATTCTGGTCCCCGACTGCGAGCCAATACCACGCATCGATGTAGTTCTTGCACTTGTTGGACAAAAGCAGTTTTTCTCCAAATTTGATTTCACGAAAGGGTACTGGCAAGTACCGATGGATCCAAACAGTCGTGAAAAAACTGCTTTCTCCAGCATGTCTGGGCTCTATCACTTCCTCTACATGCCTTTTGGCATTAAAACGGCGCCAGCAGTATTCGCGCGCCTTATGAGATCAGTACTGGGTGGTGTTGACAACGTTCACCATTATTTCGACGATGTCATCATTGCGACCGATACTTGGCAAGAGCACATCGACACCCTCAGACAAGTTTTTGAACGAATTAACCAAGCTCACCTCACCATAAAACCAAGTAAATGTGAGATAGGAGAGCGAAGCATATCCTTCTTGGGACACCGAATCGGGGAGACTACAGTTGAACCGCTTCTCAAAACGCTAGACAAGATTCTTGCCGCGAAACGACCTACAACGAAGAAAGCAGTGCAGTCGTTTCTTGGCTTGACCGGCTATTACAGGAAGTTTATACCTAACTACGCCGAACTGACCAAGCCGCTGACGGACCTTACAAGAAAGGGACAAAGCCACACTGTTTCATGGGGCGCACATCAAGAGGAAGCGTTTACGGCCCTCAAGAGGAAGCTCGGTGAGGCTCCCATCCTCCTTGCTCCCGACCTCTCGAAGGAGTTCGTTCTTCGTACGGATGCCTCCAATACAAGCCTGGGCGCAGTATTGCTCCAGATGGGAAAGGGCCAGGTGCTGCATCCAGTTGCTTACGCAAGTCGTAATTTATTGCCCCGAGAAACCCACTATTCAACAATAGAACGGGAATGCCTTGCACTTGTTTGGGCAGTGCAAAAATTTCATATTTACCTCTATGGCAAACCTTTTGTCATTCAGTCAGACCACCAACCATTACAGTATTTAAATTCCGCCAAACACGTGAACAACAGAGTGTTGAGGTGGAGTCTCCTTATGCAGGAGTACTCATTCACAGTTCATTACATCAAAGGTTGTGACAATGTTGGAGCCGACTACTTGAGTCGCGCATAACGGCCGTTTAGGTAGCAACGTGGTTCTTAATACTACTAGGCCTCAGTCGTGAATAGTTGACTCCTAGTTGCGACATAGCAACCCTACTTGTACGGTAGTTTTCCAACCGAACTGTAAGCAGCCTTCTGTGAACATTCTGCTACTATGTACATGCGACCCCTAAGACAATGCAGTGCAGTGCAGGGACCGTGCAGTGACCGTGCAGTGCAGTGACCATTTTTTCGCCCCGCGCCCTTGTAGTAGAATAGTTGCAAACAACTTTCTCGGAAAAGGGGGTGATGTCATAATATGTGCTGCGCGGGCGCGAAACAGAAACTAAAAAAAACGACAATAGTGTGCCGTGCGGTGGCGAAGAGGATGTGATGTGTGCGTGTATGTGCCGGGCGGTGCCTACGAGGAAGACGACAGCTCGTGAGGCGCGGCCTCGAGCGTGCGTGACCCGTGCCTTCGGCAGTGCGAGAGGTACCTCGTTCGAGGCAGGACTACCTCGTTGGGCGTCTGGCCTATAGGTACGACCCAGGCCACGTCGCGACACTCGTACTAGCCGAGTGGACAGCTCAGCCTCCGCTAGACGACCGGTCTAGGAGAGCTGGCGCCAGGTTCCTGAACCTGTCCTTGTCCCGCTGGTCGTGGAGAGCTGGCGCCGGGTGCCTGAACCTGCCCTTGCGCCGCTGTTCCAGGAGGGTTGGCGCGGGTTTCCGAGGCGGACTACAGGTGCTCAAGGGCACAACTCCCTGCCGCCGGAACACGTGAGTCGTCGGCTCCAGTTCGTCGACAGTGGCGCTGAGCCACTGGAGTTCGACGCGGCGACCCTGCGTCTCCCGACTTCGTCACTGCAGGTGACGACGCCGCCCAACGTCGACTTCGCCACTGAATGTTGCCGACGGGGCATCAACGACGGCCCAGGCTACTACCCCGACGACCTGAACTGTAGGCCGAACGTTCTACTTATTCATTTAGTTTAGCCGCGTGTTTTTGTGTTAGGAATTTCGTAATGTGTGGGTTGTCCATGTGTGAAGGGTACAATAGAAGTTGGACGTGTGTTTGTGCACTGGCGTGCTGTCTGATTCTTTCTGGAGCGGTCCTGCCCCAATAACATCACAGTGAGAGACTTTGACATGCCCGAAAAAGCAGGCGTTCTCAGGACAGCACCATCTGGTCCACTTCCGTACTACCAAGTTCCAATAAACAATTGTATTGGGCCAGTTGGTAAGGATTTATCTTGCTAGGAATAGTGGCTGCGTGTAATAGCGGCTGCGCTTCCTCGCAAGATGTACCGAGTTCAACCGCCCTTCGGAGCAAAAGCCGGAAAAGATGTCGATGCCTGGCTCACCGAGCACAAACGTGTGGGCAAGTCCAACGGTTGTGATGCAGCCGCTGTGCTAGCCACCGTAGTGTTCTCCCTGACCAGCACTGCACTGGTATAGTACGAGAACCACGAGGACGCACTCACGACGTGGGACCTTTTTGTTGAAGAGCTCAGGGCGTGTTTCAATGACTCGGTTGCCAGAAAGAAGCGGGCTGAGCAAACACTGTCGCAACGGGCACAGCTACCAGGTGAGACATGCACCACTTACATAGAAGAAGTGTTAAAGCTGCGCAAGGTGTGCTGGGCTACCATGACGGCAGCGGAAAAAGTTGGTCATCTGCTCAAAGGGATTGCTGAGGACGTGTATATTTTCTAATTGGAAAAGAAAGCCTGAGTTCTGCGTCCGACGTCATTCAGCATTGCCGAACGTTTCAAACGCTCAAGATGCGTCGAATCACGTCCAAGTTTGGTCGGCTGGCTAAAGTTACAACTGTTGCCAGTGTGGACACAAATCCTGGCCTCGACCTTTTTTCTTCCATTCTACAGATTGTTCGCGAGGAACTGTCCCACCGAGAAATGTCGTAATCGATAGCGGACCATCCCTTGTTGTATCTGCCACGTGAGGCTATGAATGTGCCTCCTTTGACCCCATGGCAACCGACGATGAGTTTCATGGTGTCTGGCGGCCGGCCCACATACCACCTGATGACAACTATTGGCTCAGCAACTTCCGCAACCACTCCCTGGCATTTGACAGGACTTTAGCGCCCCCACCACGACCTCGTGCTCATCGTTCTCCGTCACCGCTGCGTCGCAAAGCGCCCTCTTCGCCACCGGAAAACTAGATGCCTTCAGAACTTCTGGAAACTCCAGCGGACGACCAAACTACGCTGTGAGTCTGTGAAGATATGTTCATACATGCGTTGTCTACCGTTCGTGTTCCTGTTGTTTGTCGCGAGGAGGATTCTGACAGCTTCGATGCGAGCGTAGAACCAGTGCACATAAACTGCGTGAAGAAGAATGTGTTGGTTCCCCGTTGTGTGGTGTCGATCAATGGCGGACGAACTGGCCTATGGACTGTAAACTGTTCCTCCGAGCCCGTGACACTACCCAATCGTTGGAGATTAGCTTCGGTCGGCAAAAAACACGCGACCTTATCAGTGGTCGAGCTCACAGACGTGCCGGAAGAACGTGACGGTACTGGTTGTCACAATTTGGACGGGGCGCTTATGGCAAAGATAAATAAGTTGCTTAGCTCACGCAAGCGCCGAGCTTTATTGGATGTGCTGTTGAAGCACGTTTCGGTATTTGACTTTGTGCAGAAGGGCAAAGTAACCCCTATCCCCGGACCTGTCTTGAACGCGCCATACCATCAACACTGGCGCGGCATGTCCGATTCGCCAAAAACCGTATTGTGTTTCCCCGTCACAAAGACAAATCATCAACGACCACGTGCAGGAAATGATGCAAAAGGGAGTGGTACAAAAGTCAGCCAGTCCGTGGGAAGCACCGGTAATCCCTGTTAAGAAGAAAGATGGATCTTGGAGATTTTGCGTCGACTATCGCCGACTGAATGTCGTGACAAAAAAGGACGTATACCCGCTCCTCCGTATAGAGTACGCAATAGGCTGCTTACATTCGGCCTCTTATTTTTCATCCGTAGACTTACGATCTAGTTATTGGCTAATTCCGATGCACCCAGAGGACAAAAAAAAAGACTTCCTTTGTAAACCCGTGATGGGCTCTCTGAATTCAACGGCATGCCATTTGGACTATGCAAAGCACCGGCAACGTTCGAGAGGTTTATGGAGACCATTCTGTGTGGCTTGAAGTAGAACATCTGCATTTGCTACCTCGATGACGTCGTCATCTTTGCCGCACGTTCAGTGAACACAACTCTCGTCTGGATACTGTTTTGAACAGCATTAGAAACGCTGGCCTTGTGTTAAACTCGAACAAATGCCACTTCGGAGACCGCCAGACGCTTGTGCTCGGGCATCTCGTTGACAAGGGTGGCATCCGTCCTGACCCCCAGAAGACAGCAGCAGTTGAGGCGTTCAATGCACCCAGTTCCGTCAAGGAGCTTCGTAGTTTCCTGGGGCTTTGTTCGTACTTCCACCGCTTTATTCCGAAGTTTGCCGACGTTGCGTATCCTCTCCCATGCCTCTTAAAAAAGGACAGTTCCTTTGAGTGGACTCCGGAGTGCGATTCTTTATTCCGTCAATTGCAGTTTTTGCTGACGTCACGACCCGTCCTTCAGCACTTCAGCCCTACTGCTCCGACAGAGCTTCATATGAATGCTAGCGGCATAGGTATTGGAGCCGTTCTAGTACAACGTTACGGTGACCGCGAACACGTCATCGCACACGCAGGTCACTCCCTAAGCAGGCCGGAACGAAACTACACTGCCACGGAACAAGAATGCCTGGCGGTAATATTAGCAATTCAGCAGTTTAGGTCTTACATGTACGGAAGCCCATTCACAGTCGTAACCGACCACCACTCGTTGTGTTGGCTTGTCAACCTTCGTGACCCTTCTGGCTGCCTTGCGCGCTGGGCACTCCGGCTACAAGAATACAGTTTTGCCGTCGCTTACAAGAGTGGTCGTCGACATGCTGACGCGGACTGTCTTTCACGTATGCCACACAGCACTGCGGACTGTGAATCTAATGACCTTGACCAGCTTGTAGCGTCTGTGTCTCCTACATTCCTGGAGTACCCGAGCTTCAGAGCAGAACAGCGGAAAGACGCTAAACTAGCACCACTATTCGCCGATGCACCCGCTTTCGCTACTGCACGCTGTTTCTGTATGCGTGATGGACTGTTGTTCAAAATAAACCTCTCCAGCAGTGGCACGCGTTTCCTTCTAGTGGTCTCGGAGAGCCTGCGAACAGTTCTTATGAGTGTCATGCACAAAGACCCTACATCTGTACATTTAGGTTTGGTGCGGACGCTTCACCGGACTAAAAAGCGTTTTTATTGACCTGGTATGCAGAAGTTCGTTAAGAGTAATGTGGCAACCTGCATGCGATTTCAGCGTCACAAACGTTCATCAACTGGTTCAGCTGGTCTTCTACAGCCGATGCCAACTCCAAGCGTCCCTTGCGAACAAGTCGGGATTGACTTTCTGGGGCCCTTTCCAAAATCGGCTAAGGGCAACTGATGGATAATTGTTTTCGTCGACTACCACACACGCTACTGGGAGACGGCGGCCGTCCCCTCCGCAACTGCCAGTGAAGTCTCGTCGTTTTTGCTACAGTACGTCATCCTCCGACATGGCCCATCTCGCCTGTATATCAGCAATCGTGGACGACAATTCACAGCGGATGTCGTGGAGGAGCTACTCCGTTTGTGTGAATCCCGCCTGCGTCACTTGACACCATACCACCCCCGAACTGATGGGCTGACAGAGTGTACCAACCACACCATTATGAACATGTTGTCTATGTATGTTTTATGCAACCCCAAGAACTGGGATGACGTCCTTCCGTTCATTGCTTACGCGTTCAACACCGCGAAGCATGAGATTACAGGTTATAGCCATTTCTTTTTGCATTATGCACGTTCGCCACGCCATACAATCGACACAATCTTACCTTTCTGTGATCACGACAACGTCACTGTCGCCGAGACTATCTGCTTCGCCGAAAAGACGCGTCGCATAGCTCAACTGTGCACATTGGCATCGCAGGACAAAGCGAAAGCACGCTATGACATTCACTATCAACCAGTGATTTATCGCCGTGGTGATCTGGTGGGGTTGTGGACTCCAATGTGCAAGCGCGGGTTATTGGCCACTTATGATGGACCTTTTGTCATTGTCAACAGACTTACAGAGGTCAACTATGTAATAGCTCGTCTCACGGCGAGTGGTCGACGAGCTGCTAAAACTCAAGTGATTCATGTTGTCCGCCTGAAACTGTACACGCCACGACAACTCGACTGACTCGTCCGGCGGCCTTCGTCTGCTCGGAGAGGAATGTTGCGCACATGCACGAAGACAACGAAGCGTATACGGTGGACGCACTTGTCGCCCGGAGCGAAAAAGGAAGAAAAAGATAAGGAGGATCTCTAACCAGTAGGCCGCTTCTGAGCTGCCCCTCACGACGTAATAAACGGCCCCTTTCAACCTCTACGGGTCTTTTTCAAACGTAACAATATTATAGGCCAGGCAAATTGACGAATACTTTTTTTTCACCACAGTGTCCCGGCCAGATGCAGCTTTCTAATAATGTGAGAGCACAATTGAACACTATCCACTGATAAATTTTAAAGCGCATACCACTAGAGTTCAACACAGCCTTGTTTATTAAAGAAGAGCAGCACTTGTCCTATGTAGTTCTTATTTTTTGAATTATATTTGTGCTGTTTATTATTATGCACGTGCCCCAATTTTGCCCAGCCTAATGCTATTTTCACTGGAGTACATTGGCTTTAGGCCAGGTCTATCTACGCAGGATGCTATGAAAATTGTTAAGACTCGAATTTTAAATAATCATACCAGAGACACCAGTGCGATTCTAGACTTGAATATAAAAAAGCGTTTGATAATGCCCGTCATGATTCTATTTTAGATGCGATCTCTAGTCTCAACCTAAGTTCCTCATTTCATGTGTTTGTCAGATCCTTCCTGAGTAGTCGAAAACCATACTTAAAGTTGGCGATCTAGAATCTGATGTGCAAGTGCTCTGGTATAGAAGCACTCCACAGGGATCTGTTCTATTACTTTTACTTTTTAACATCGGCGAGGTTGGTCTCTCAAATCAGCTTTCTGGAATTTCAGATGTTCGTCACACAACTTATGCTGATGATATCACCATTTAGTGTAGAGGAGGAAGTGATGGCACTGTAGAGGCTGCCCTGCAAGAAGCCATCGACATTACCGACAGTTTTCTGGAGGACACAGGCCTTCCCTGCTTTCCGGAAAAGTCTGAGCGTCTCCTCTTTAACCCGGTGAAGACGAGCTGTCGACCGTTAGGCTGGCAGAAAGAACGCAGGAAAATAGGCTGTCTGCCTCAAAAGCGGGGAGGATAATTCTCACGGATATGAGTATTCCACCAGCTCAGATTAAAGTTCTGTACTAAGGGTTGACTAGGAATCAGAAGGAGAACATCATTTTCTTGGCTGCTCCACGGAACATGCATTACCAATGAAATGTTGGAAGGAGGAAAGCACGCGCTTGTGCCCTTCTCCGCCAAGTTACGGATCTCGACGGGGAAGCCTGTTTCGTAGACGTAGCGCAATATGATGACCAGAGAGACTGATTTAAGATAGTCGCAATCAACCACAAAGGGGTTACAATTATCGCGGCGTCGAAATGCGCCAAAACTGTCAATGCAGCTGAGCAGGTTGCCATTGCGTTGACTTCTTTAGATCAGCGTCATGAACATATATTTAGTGACTCTAGAGCTACTATTCGTGCCTTCAGTGTTGGAGCTGTGTGGAAAGAGGCCCCAAACATACTCGGTGAGAAGTTGCTTACAACACAGGATCTTACATGGTTCCCGGCCCACAGGGGAAACATGGACGGAGAGATTGAGATTAGCAATCTAAATGAGTTCGCTCACTCGAGGGCGTGAGGGTTACCTGTCCATGGCCATGGAGGGCCTTTGGAGGTTTTGGAACTGGAGGTTTTGTAAACAGGGATCCGCCAACTACATACAATAAAATTGCCCAACATGTCACTATGGAGAAAAAATCTTTTCACCTCCACCGAGAAAGCTGAATAGAGTGCAGGCACTTACATTGCTATTACTTCAAACAGAAACGTACCCTAACCCTGCATTTTTCCACAAGCTTTACCTTAAGGTGTATTTAACAAACTCATGCAAAAATGTGGTAGTTTAGCCATCTTACATCACATGCTCTGGGAGTTCCCTTCGGTACGCAGCACTGATAGAGCATCGTCCAGAAAGTAGGACTCCGCTCAGCGGAGTACGGACATAACATCACCACTCTAGTCCAGACAACTCACGGTGTGGCGCTAGACCTCGGCCTTACTGTCCCGTCGTGAAAGCAGCTCACCGTCTGCCAGGGCACGCGCCTTCGGATTTTCACAATATAGTTTTCCCAAACCAAACTAATAGAATACGTTCACAGGTGCTTTGGACACGTCATTGCTAGCATTTCTGGACAGTTTCACAAAATTGGTCAACAAGAAAAAGTGCTGTTTCATTGTAATTACATGAAACGTTAACATAGTATTGACTCTGTCATCAGTTATTTCAAATATATGCAATGTATTTTGTATATTTTAGAAAACATTGTGTTGATTATGACTTAGGCGTATATTTGGGCTCATTTGTTCGCGTTTGTTCTATCACCGTTGCAAACGCAACCTTGTTTTGCTGGTAAGTTTTGAATAAAATTTATAGGGTTCTCGAGTAAGTACACCACACGTACTGGTCGCGTAATGCGTAAAACAGACAGCCGGTGGCCAGCAACAGGAATTACAAACTTCTTAGTCATGCTTCGAAAACAGTGAGGAAACGTTTGGTGGAGGAACGAAATTACGAAGTTCATATGGATATAATCGAATTGACTCGCACTTAATCGGGTAAACTGAAGGTCCTTCAGCGAGATCTTCATCCTGCAGTGGACTAATACAGGTATATAACGGTGATTTTTATTACACCACGCGACTATTATCTGTTCGTTACGTTTTGTTCATTCAGCTATCTTTTCCTAGTGGCCGCTTCCTTACTTACGGCAGTTTTTAGTAACGTAAGTATGCATTACCACAGAAATACAATTATGACAACATTCAAGGCTAAGCATGAGGTGCACTTGCTGTGATAGGGGTACGTATGTTTCAGCTCTTCCACTCGACGAGTCACTTTCTCAATCCTGTGCTCGGCATTTTCTTGTATTCCACGTAGATTCCACCTCACGAACCATCCGGACACAGCAACGCCTGATGGAGAAAATTGGTGTTGACTACATCACTCCTACAATGCAAGATGCCATCGCTTTATCCTGTAGCAACATGCCTGCAAGACTATTCGGAAGCCACTTACGATCACCTCTGTGACTGTAGACCAACCCTCATTATATTGCGTGATGGCGAGGAAAAGACTCGTTACTGATAATAAATTGCAATAATGTGTATTACGTAAACTTTGCACTTTAACTTACAATATTATAAAGCTTTCGCAAGGCTTTATGCAGTTTTTTTTTTCAAACGCACTCATTCATATTAGTTGACTAGGGCCTGCATGTTACTAGCCCATTGATATTGCCTTGTTGAATTATAATCCACATTTCCTATTCCAACAAAGAAAACCTTAAATTTTCTCCATCTTATGACCCTAAGATGCAAAATGCACTAGTGTATCTAGGAACAATAATCGCAAAACCACCTGGCACGCCAAATAGACAACACGACACGGTTTTGACGGCCTTCATCTCACGATGTTGTTCAGATATCTAACAGCTACGTCATGCGAGCTATGACTACGTCATGCGAGCTACGCCTCCGGTAGCCAAGTCGTTTGAGGAAGGCACTGTCTGTAGTAGTTGTTTGTAGCCTGAGTTGACCCGCAGGATTGAGCATCTGGCCATTTTTTAGAATACGCTTTACATTGCCAAATCGAAGAGACCGGTGGGAGCCGAGCGCCAGATAATGTCTGTAGGCCGCTTACTATGCGTCGCAAAGGTGCCATTTTGTGTATTCACCTTCCTGGTTGTTAAGCTGGTCGACGATGTGGGTACGCTTTGAACACGCGTTCCCCGAAGAGACAGGACGCACACAGCGCAATTATCAACTGCTTTATTATTAGGAGGAAAGCGTCGCAAATATACGCCAAAGCATGTGACGCAGGGCATGTGCATTACAAATCAAAGAGGATTAAAAGATGCGAACTCTTTCTGAGATATTGAAATGAAGGTGTGCTTACACATGAATGTACCTGTTCCTAAAACGGTAGGGCTCGTACTATATGCGTCCCGTGGATTGATTATGGTTGATTGGTAGATTATGGCTTAACTGGTCATTTACTACCCTGTTTTTATAGAGCACCGGCATTGTGTGAGAACATCCTGAACCACGGACTTAAGCCATTTTTCGGTGGGGGGGGGGGGGACGAGCATACAGATGTCGTCGCCTGTCAATTCGCGCTCTTGACGCCAAGACTGGCCAAGGCAAAAGAATAAGTTGAAAATGACCAGGGGGCGGTGTGCCACCTTTTCGTTACACCACTGTCCTGAACACAGTGAGCCTGTCCGACTTGTCAATATTCGGTGAAACAAGCAAACTTTTTGTGTGAATGTGGAATGGAGAATATCTACGCAACGCTGGGAGTATGCACGCCGAATACAATCGCCGATTACGTTCGCCGCATTATGCCCGCTCAATATATGAAACGAGAAGCTACAAATGACGCCGGAGCTAATCTCGGGTAGTCCGTTGACTCGTCAAGGGGAACGCCTGTCATAATAGTTCCGATGGAAGCGTGGGAAGCTGTGGTCTGAATTTTTTTAGCTGAATAAGCAAGCTCTACGCTCTGATATAAGAAATTCGCCTACAATGAGGCATTTGAAGTGGTGTGCTCCTTGGGGACACGACATAAAACAATCTCAGAAGAAAAAAGAAGAGATGGATGACTTTTGATAGCTTCCGATAGATGCCAAGAAAAAAAACCACTGCTGATAATCCATAATAGCGACCCTTTTGCCAGGAAGGACCAGTCGCTCTTGAGGTCTTAATGATCAAGATTACACCCATCCTACGAAACATGACAATATGGCAATGATAAAAGCTCAAGGAGAATGTTAATTTTATCACTACCACACAATCGATTGATTGCAGACTTATTTAATGAGCTTTCTCAAGATAAATTTAAATAATTAAATCTATGTGGGCCCAATAAAAACTTTGTTTTTGAATACCTACCATACAAGGCTATGTTAGATTTTAGCCAGAATATAGATTTGAGGTATTCAGAAGATATGAACGTACTGGCAAAAACAAATGTTTGAGCAGGATCAGCTATATTGTCGGTAGCAAGAAATATGCGTTTTCCTGAGTGTGTGCTGAAGTGCACTGGTGTTTTATAGCAATAAAATGCCAGAACGTCTTTTATCAGAAGCTACTTAGTATGAGTACTTAGGCTTCCACGTAACAAGTGATCTGTCGTGGTCAAAACACCTTTACAAAGTTTTAGGAAATTGCAGGTATAGTTGTTCTTCTTAAGGCGTGCAATAAAATTGTCCACACCAGCAGTTCGTTTGTTGGCATATAAAACACTCGTCCGTCCTGTTTTACATTACTAGGACATTATATGGGACTCGTTAGCTAAGACCGACATAGCAAAATTAGAAAGCTTACACAAAAAAGCTACTAGATTCATCTACAATATGTGTGTATGGCCGTACTTGAGTCACTAACCTTGTATCTCTTAGTGGCCTTCCTGCTATAAGTAATCGAAATTGTGTGTGTCGTTTAAAATTCTTTTTTCCGGCTTATCAAAGGTCGGTACCAGATAGACACGTCGCAACTTGCATATACGAGGGGCTGAGCTACTAGGCGCACACAGTCACTTGCCGTTACTCCATTCACTACACGTGTCAACTGTTACATTTACTCTTTCTTTCCAAGAACGATAGTATATTGGAACAAACTGCCTGATAAAACTGTTACACAAGTTTCACTATCACAATTTGAGTCCCACTTTCTATAGTAATACGTTTTCTTGTCTAGCTGAGATGTTTTGTGTGTTTTTTGTTTTTTTTTACTTGTGCTAAACAAATTCTTTGCTCAATTTGAAATTTATTATAGTAAAGTCCTGGCTTTTTTCTTCCTTTCTCGAAAGTACCTCTATAAAGATAATTATATGTTCGTTTTCCATTGTTATATTTTGTTGAGTTCACCAGTCATGTACCAAGCTGCCAGGATCTTAAAGAAAGATCGCAGTATCTATAAATAAATAAAGATAAATCAATGTGACTGTAATCAGCATTGATGTGTACTGCTTGAAAGCGGAATAAGTTGTCGGTATCCCTGTGACATTGTCTGCCCTTATACGTGACAGAAAATCTGTGCTCTTGGAGGCGCAACGCCCAACAAACCAGCGTGCTAGACGGGTCGCGCAGTCCCACAAGCCAGCATAGTGAGT
Source organism: Rhipicephalus microplus (assembly GCF_043290135.1). Taxonomy (NCBI): domain Eukaryota; kingdom Metazoa; phylum Arthropoda; class Arachnida; order Ixodida; family Ixodidae; genus Rhipicephalus; species Rhipicephalus microplus. The sequence goes on from NC_134707.1 coordinate 127,355,977, forward strand.
GTTGTTCGGTCACTATCGTGAACTCGCAGCCATGTCTTAGCTTCAGAAGTGTTCGGAAGTGTTCGGTCAAGGTAGATTCAGAAGTGTTCGGTCACTATCGTGAACTCGCAACTTCTGAATGGCAAAAACTACTGCTAAGCACTCGAGCTCGGTGATAGTGTAGTTATTCTTTGCTCTGGTCAGTGTAGAATTGTCATATGCTACGACGTGCTGGTGGCCGTTCCACAGTTGAACCAGCACAGCACCAACACCTAGCCCACTAGCATCAGTATGCAGTTCAGTGAAAGAGTCAGGGTAAAATGCCTCAGGATGGGTCCTGAAGTCAATGAAAACTTCATCTGTTGAATTGTAGCCTCAAATTTATCATCCCACAAGTACGTTGTGTCTTTATGGAGAAGGTACGTCAGTGGGGAGGCAAATTGCGCGAAGTTTTTGATAAATCGACGGATATATGAGCACAGAACCAGAAAATTTCGCAGGTCCTTGTGAACCACTACGAAGTTGTGAACTACTACGATCTTCTGTGGGTCTGGTCGTAAGCCTTTTTGGTCCAAGGGAAAGCCTATTACGAAAGCGTCACATTTTCGAAAATGGCACGTTTTTTGAGTTTGAAACAAGTCCAGCTTCGCGTATGCAATCAAACACAAATGACAAGCGGTGGTTGTGCTCTTCAATAGTCTTTCCGTAGATAACAACGTCGTCTTTATTTGTTTTTTAGTTTATTAGAAACAATTACAAGATTGTCCAAGGAGACATGGCAAAGGTAAACATTACCTGATCTAAATAGCACATGCTAATTTCTCATTTAGGTTCACGGAGTACTGTATCCACAAATCTCTCGAATGTCGCTAGGGCATTGCACAAACCGAAAGCCGTAACGTTAAACTCAAGGACACCGTCAGGTGTAACGAAGGCCGTCTTCTCCTTGTATGAGGGATGCATAGTAATTTTCCAATACCCAGAAGACAAGTCGATCAACAGAAGAAAAAGAGGAGGTGGAATGCAGGCAGTCCAGGGCTTCATGTATACGTGACAAAGGGTTGACGTCTTTTTTATAATGGCATTTATGAGGCGATAGTCTGCGCAAAATCTCTAAGAATTGTCCTTCTTCCTGACTAGAAGGACAGGAGCTGCCCATGGACTACACGATTGTGGTATGACGTTGGCATAGTGGTTAGAGCATCCGCCTCGCATGAAAAAGGTTCGTGGTTCAAATCCCGGCGCCATGCCGTTCCCAACCGGATAAAAAAATCCGCGTAGTGATGGAACTGCATTAAGAAGCGCGGGATGCGGCCTCGCCGGTAACCACAGCCGGGAACGCACTCCTTCATCAGAGAAGGATTGGCCACCCTGGTGCAGTATGTGTCCATAACCTCCCACATGCATACGTCAAATAACTCACGGCCCTCAGTCCCCAGCAGCTGCGAAGCAACTGACCACGGTGGCGGTCAGATCTGCAACGCAGCAGAGGGTGCTCAAAATCTCTGGATTCAGACAGGCTGCCATTGGAACCTGAATTTGGCAACGTTTAACGCTAGAACCTTACCTAGTCAGGGAAGTCTAGCTGTACTATTCGAGGAGCTAGAGGTTGTTAAATGGGATATAATGGGGCTCAGTGAGGTTAGGAGGACAGATGAGGCCTATACGGTGCTCCAGAATGAGCACGTCCTTTGCCATTGGGGTTTGGCTGACAGACGAGAACTGGGAGTGGGATTCCTATTTCATAGAAACATAGCTGGCAACATAGAGAAGTACTATAGCAATAATAAAAAAGTGGTAGGTATCGTAATTAAACTGAATAAAATATACAAGGTGAAGGTGATACAGGTTTTCGCGCCTACATCCAGCCATGATGACGCTTCAGTTGAAAGCTTCTATGAAGACGTGTAATCGGCAAAGAGTAGGGTAAAACACAGTATACTATACTGATGGGAGACTTTAATGTAAAGGTAGGGAAGAAGCAGGCTAGAGACCAGGCAGTAGGAGATTATGGCATCGGTTTTAAAAACGCCAGAGGAGAGCTACTAGTAGAGTTCACAAAACGCAATAATTTGCGGATATTGAGTACCTTCTACCGAACACAAGGAAACCGCAAGTGGACATGGAGAAGCCCTAATGAAGAAAATAAGAACAAAATAGACTGTATAATGAGTGCCCACCCAGGTATGGTGCAGGATGTGGAAGTGGTTGGCACGTTACGATGCAGTGACAGTGCTATGGTAAGGTCGCGAATTCGCCTAGGCTTGAAAAAGGAACGACAGAAACTGATAGGCAAGAACGCAATCAATGAGCTAGCACTGAGAGGGAAAGTACAGGAATTGCTTCAAAAGAGGTACTCGGTTCTTAGTGAGGAAACCAACCTTGGCGTAGATACAATAAATGCTAATCTGACGAGTATCATTACGGAGTGTGCAGTGGAAGTTGGAAGCAGGGTAGTTAGTCAGGACAATGGCAGGCTTTACTAGGAAACGAAGAATCTTATTAAGAAGCGTCAAATCATGAAAGTCTCAAGCCCAACAGACAAAATAGAACTGCCAGAGCTTTCAAAGTTGATTAATAGGCGTAAGGTATGCCATATAAGAAGGTATGTCGTGGAGATAACTGAACATGCTCTGAAAAACGGAGGAAGCGTCAACGCAGTGAATAGGAAACTTGGGATAGCCAAAACTCGGATGTATGCACTAAGGGACAAAAAAGGCAAAATAACTACCAATATGGATAAGATTGTTAAAATTGCGGAGGAGTTTTACAGAGATCTGTGCAGTAGCCGGGACAACCATGACCTTAATACTACAAGAACTAGCAGTAACACAGATGACACCCCACCAGTAACGCTGTTAGAAGAAGTCAGAAAAACTTCGGAGAGCATGCAAAGAGGCAAAGCTGCTGGTGAGGATAAGATGACATCACATCTGCTGAAAGATGGAGGACAGATTGTGTTAGAAAAGCTAGCCACCCTGTTTACGAGGTGCCTCCTAGCGGGAATTGCACCACAGTCTTGGAAGAATGCTAACATCATATTTATACATAAGAAATGATATTACAAGGACTTGAAGAATTACAGGCCGATCAGGTTGCTCTCTGTAGTATACAAGCTATTTACAAAGGTAATTGCTAACAGAGTAAAGAAAACATTGGAATTCAATCAACCAAAGGAACAAGCAGGATTTCGAACAGGCTACTCAACAATCGACCACATTCATACTATCAATCAGGTAATAGAGAAATGCTCAGAATATAAACAACCACTATACAAAGCCTTCATACATAACGAAAGGCGTTTGATTCAGTAAAAATATCAGCCGTCATGCAGACACTGCAGAATCAGGGCGTCGATGAAGTATAAATAAAAACCCTGCAAGAAATCTACGAAGGATCAACTGCTACCGTAAGGCTTTATAAAGAAAGCAACAGAATACCAATCAAGAAGAGTGTAAGGAGGGAAGACACAATCTCCCTGATGTTGTTTACAGCGTGCTTACAGGAGCTTTTCAGAAGCCTAGAATGGTAACAGTTAGGGATAAGAGTTATTGGAGTGCCTTAGTAACCTGCGCTTCGCCGATGACATTGCATCGCTCAGTAACTCAGGCGACCCATTGCAACTCTTGATTACGGAGTTGGACAAGGAGAGTGTAAAGGGGGGTCTTAAAATTAATCTGCAGAAAACGAAAGTAATGTACAAAAACCTCGGAAGAGAGCAGCGCTTCAAGATAGGTAATAGTGCACTTCAAGTTGTAAAAAAACTATGTCTACTTAGGGCAGGTAATAACCGCGGAGCCCAACCACGAGATTAAAGTAACTAGAAGAATAAGAATAGGTGGAACTCGTTTGGCAAGCACTCTCAAATTATGACAGGTAGATTGCCACTATCCATCAAGAGGAACGTATATAACAGCTGTATCTTGCCAGTACTTAACTATGGAGCAGAAACCTGGGGATTTACTAAAAGGGTATAGCTTAATTTGAGAACGACGCAGCGAGAAATGGAAAGAAAAATGGTAGGTGTAACCTTAAGAGACAAGGAGAGAGCAGGTTGGATTAGGGAACAAACGGGGATTAAGGATATCATAGTTGAAATTAAGAAGAAAAAATCGACATGGGCCGGGCATGTAGCGCGTAGACAGTATAACCGCTGGTCGTTAAGGGTAACTGACTGGATTCCCAGAGAAGGCAAGTGGGTTAGGGGGAGACAGAAGGTTAGGTGGGCAGATGAGATTAAGAAGTTTGCGGGTGTAAATTGGCAGCAGCAAGCACAGGACTGGTTTAACTGGCGGAACATGGGAGAGGCCTTGGTCCTGCAGTGGACGTAGTCAGGCTGATGATAATGTTGATCATGATGATGATGATGATGTGCTATACATCACTACGCACGACCTAAACATTGCAGGCATGTCATGTAGGTACGAATACATCAAGTGCCAGCAGTGAAAATGTAGTAAAATGAAATCTATTCAAACATAGTTTATTATTTTATTTATTTATTTATTTATTTATTTATTTATTTATTTATTTATTTATCGATACCGCAGGCCAATATGCTGGCCCATGCAGGAGGGGCAAATGCAATAATACAATGACGAGGCATTCACAAAAAGACTAACAATGCAAGAAGAAAAACGTACAATGCAAGACGCATGGGATTCACGGCACAATTGCCAGTAATGTTTAAACACTAAATATTAGAAGAAGTGGTTTTCCAATTCTTTTGTAAAGGTTTCCGATTGTATGACATGAACACGTAAAGAGTTCCATTCTTTTATGGTGCGCGGAAAAAAACTGTTCATGTGAGATTTGGTTTTGGCGAATATAGGCGTGAGAGAAAAGCTGTGTCTGTGTCTTGTCGACCGTGTGTTTGGGCGCGCTAAAGATGAGGCTTCTGAAGGCCAATTTTTCCTTTTATTATGTTGTGCAGGAACTGTAGGCGACTAAGTTTACGGGGATGTTCTAGTGAGCTTATTTTATTAGTAAGCATTAGAAGTGAACGGGAATGCTCTCTTTTGTATTTTCCAAAAGTAAATCTCACATGCTCCAAATTCATGATGATATATTGCATTTATCAGGGCAGGATAGAAATGGTACGCAAGCAGCATCACGGGCTGCCGCCGATGAAATTAGGAGTAATTTAGAACAGCCGGCAGAAGGCTATCGTTTTTCGACATCTGCAACGAAGCATTCAGATACCGGGCAATTTATTTCGGTAAAAATGCAAGGCAGTGTTTCGGCTCAAGCAGGAGGGGCATTACAGCGAGTCTGTCAGTCAGACAACAAACTTTATTTAGGTCCTAAGGAACTACACAGTCGTAGTTGTGGGCCGCGCTCACGTTGGAAGCTGAAGAGCACGGTCCTCCACCCATTCGCAGGTCTTTTGTACAACCCTTAGTTCTTTGTGTAGATCGCCGCTTCTGAGGGCTTCCTTCCAGTCTTCTTGTTTTGTTAAAATAAGCATTTTTCCACAACATCTGAGCTGACAAACAATACTCATGGCACACAGGGCTGTTTGGATCGATGTCCAGAACAAAGCGACTGAACGTTCCTCTCGAAGGGAAAGACGCCGTTTCTAACATTCTCTGGGCTGAAGATGAAAGTCTAGTCAGTTTTGGGCGTGGCAGTAGGACTTTCCTGTGCCCAAGCTGATGGGGTTTCAGAATTTTGTGAAAAGAAAATAGAGTAATGCGTTGAAGTTATGCTCCCAAGCCAGCGAGATAAAACATGCATAAACATTGCTGCTTACGGTTAACCTAATGCACACAAAAATCCCTCTTCGAGATGATGATAACCATGATGACAATGATGGTGATGAAAACTTTATTGAGGTCCAGAGAAGAAACATGGGAGACCCCTGCTACCCTGCTAGTCTCACATAGGAACCGCCAAGTCGACCTTGATGGCCCATTCACAGGCGCTCTAGACGGCTTGTCAAAGCAGACATGAAATGCCTTGTGTACAATGTACCAATGCGAAGCGACTTTCGTTGTTTTCTACTCATGATGAAAAACCATGCTTGTAAGATTTTTCGACTATCGAAAGTTGGCCTAAGAAACATTCGTGACTGTACCCTGTTCTTCTCGAATCGGGCTCACATAGAGATGAAGTTAAACTCATAATATTTTTCACTGCGAGATCATCCTGCGGTAGTATAAAGCAATTATTTTTTCTGCATTTCGTAGCGTATGTATCTTGTTTGGTAGCGCCAGTGGGAATGGGGAATTTTCGCCTGCTTATTTTACGCAACTAAACTTCACAGCTTCTTTGTAGAGCCGCTCAGGTTCCGTAACTCCCTTTTCAGTATGCAAAACTCAGCCTTTAGTAAGATGCTATACTATTGTACGCTAATGTTTTATTTCTTCCATGCAACATGAATGCACTCGACCTGATGAAAGCACTGAATTTGAGTGTGGTCGTCAAATTTTGTATGTTTACCGAATGTTCTCGTACTTACAAGTGCCACAAAATTTGGGGGACCCTTAAGCTTCGCCTTTAAGAGTTGAACGCGACAGAAAAATCCGGCCCCTAGTGCGCCCTCCAACCCCTAAGTTTTTTTCTGGCTCCGTTCAGCCAGCAATTGGGAGTTCTCCTGCCGCTTCCGTCGCATTGCCCCAGCAAGCCGTGCTTTGCTCTCTGTCTTTTGCACCTCGGTCTTGCGTGGCCGCCCTCGTAGTCCAGCACCAGTTCACACAAATGCTGCATGAAATGTCGCATATAAGGCAGTGTGTAGTGCTCCCAGTTGCTCGGGCTTGAACTCTAGCATCGTTTTCGCTCGTTAGTTGTGGGACACTACTTGACACGAATGTCCCTCCCGCAGGCACTCATTGATGAGCAAGGCTGTGCAGTGCGGCCACTGCCCTCTGCTAGAATGGCACTGTGCTGTAGTCGAGATACATTTTCCACAATGTCTCATGGATGACACACAAACACACACGCGCGCGGGCACATGTGAATGGTACATAGAGGTTTTTGATCTAAAGCAAGAGTCGGATGGCCTCCAAGATACACGCCACGCGTTCGCCATCTCTGAGGCCATAAAGAGTCTCACAATGCCTCACAGATGGCCGCACATTCTGTAGCGTTTGCTTGTTTGCTTGATTAATGCCTCTGGAAAAGCATGATATGTTTGCCGCTAGGTGGACATAGTTGTTTATTTTCAGAGAGGTTTGAAAGCTCCTGTGCGTGTTTAGTGGCGATGGCTGCACTATCCCGGCCTTTTTTGGCATAGTTTAAAGGCCTGCCAAATGCGCCTACAAATCATTGAATGGGCTCGTTTTCGTCGTGACACCTATCGAACAAAATGCGTGAAGGAGACTCCTTCTACTACGTGGCACTTGTGTAGCCTTTTTTTTTCTCAAGGAAGCTGCAAATAACAACGTGGGTTTGTGTTAGGACACCTGCTTGTCACGCGAACGGCCTGGGTTTGCTCCTTAATGGGACCAGAACATTTATTTTTTTTAATTTTTTTGCTTCCTTCTCGATTTTTCGCTCACAGACAATTTCTCACTGACAACCATTGGTGCTGACACTGATGGCGGAATTTCTGCGACGCGAGCTTTCTAACGCTATCGCGTTAAAACCACCACTGCTGTTACGTACAGCAACACCAGATTCAAATGCGACATCACATTTCGCGTAATGATTTGTACGCACGGTTGTTTAATATAATCACGTTGGTTTACGTAGAATCTGGTCACTTAAAATAATGTGGGCTTTTATCTACGCGTTCGAGTCAAAATTACACGGGCACAACCCAAACTCCAGATGGGCGAAACACAGGCATCGTCACTCCTTAGCTTTAAAGGGGTCGTGAAAAGGTCTCTTCTAAAACATCGACGAATGAAGCTTAATCACCAGCATTCACACGCACTAAATTGGTGACGTCAGCTTAAGTATACCAGACCTACATGGACGCTTTGCCTATCGAGGAGCGCGGAACTTGGCATTTCGCGTGCGTGCAATTGGAACTCCCATGTGCGTTCTTGCAATTCGCAGTGCGTGCCAACTCCTCACATCCAATTAGGCAGCCCTGTTGTGGGACGCGGATCACGTAAGGCAAACTGCAGTGGAGATCGCGTGCGCTTGCAGATGTCGTGGAGTTCCAATTTTCTCGATAGGCAAAGGGCCCATGCACGTCTACTCGAGCTGATGCACAGGCTGGTGCTACGTATACTCGACGACAACCCTTCCCTCAATGAATGTGGTTTAACTGTAGCACCCGTATTTTCAACACGAAATATAAAAGTTCCTTCTTTAGTTTACTACATGGAACTATTCGAGACAGGACGCAGCTAACACCATAAAGATATTAATATTTCTTTCCATTTCTTCATTTGGCATCGCGTTTTTCAACGCGCGAGGAAGTCCCGCCTTTTTACGTGTACCTCAAAAGCTATGCTTTGTCTGTGTCAACATGAAACGCTCATAGTGAGCCCCCGTCATTTTCTGCAGCATTACGAGACCAGCCGCAATTACGATTGCTTCGCGTAGGGCTTCGCATAGCTTTCCCTTCAGTGCCGAGAAAAGTTGTCGCCGAGTATAGTTAGCGCGTGTGGCCACCCATGGCGCTGCATTGTTGTTTAAAAGCGACTTTTCCACGACCCCTTTAACTTGTCCCGTTTTGATTGGTGAGCACTGTATGTTCCAAGCATGCTTGCGCAGTCCATCCCAATGGCAAGATGGTTTTTGGGTGCAGCACGCAAGTAGATGCAAGGCTAAGCTTGGAAGCCCTAGTACGTCAGACGAACTCGCACGAGTTATTATTCAAACTGCACACAATGTGCAAGAACACCAGTATTCTGCTGGTAACGCCTGAACTGCTCAGTCAAGTGCAGAGCTACGGTTGTAGAAAAGTGGCACATGCTGCAGCAGTCATTGGCGAACCATTTTGTGCTAGGAGATGCAAGCGAAGGTACAGAGTAGCAATTACTGTTGAGTAAGCTCGGCTGTTTTAGATGTGAAACATTTCCTTGACTGGCGTGTGTAATGCCGTACGTAAATTCGTACGAAGGAGCTGCAACGCGTTGCCCACGCCGCAGGTGTTGGAACGGTGCCAAGCATACAGTCACCTAAATATACGCAAGAAGGAACTCTGGCGTTAGTGTCGATGGGAGATTCAACAGACGGCGCTTTAGCGTCAGCGACCATCGGAATGATGGGAAGTAATGTGAAAGAACTTATTGTTAGCTAGTTGGTAGAACATTTCAAAAAATTTATTTGGGAGCAAATACATAACCCTTTCACGCACGCACACACAGGCATGATGCACGCAGAGCGCTGTGCGTGTTCGTTACAAAAGTGTGTGTAAGTGTGAATGTGTCAATGTGTCGTGTGTTAGCGCTCAAATTAATTTTTTTTCGAGTGATGGGTAGTTCACGGATTTTTCTAATTTTCGTACTTCTGGCCGCGTGCTTGTTCGTGTGGCTTGGAGCTGTTTTCTCACGACACGAAAATCAGCAAAGGTTCCCTGGTTGCGTTTCACCACCTTATTTATATAAGCTTACTGTTTCAAATCAGGTCAAGAAGTTCAAAAGGTCTCGTTATTTATTTTTTTTTCGAAAACTGAAACTATTAATAAACAAAGCCGCAGGTGCGATTCGCCATGAAGACCAAGCATATCGGTGTACTACCCATCAGTCCTATGGTCACTGAACAATCGCAGTGCCGGAGTCCCCTCTAGTTAATATTAGGAAACACAATGGTTACAAGTATGTCAAGTCGCAGCTGGGTGTTTACGTCACTCTCTTCCTCACCCGCAGCAGCTGAAGGCTTCTCCGCCCGCTCGCAACACACTTCTTTTTCACTTCACCCTCTCCACCACCCGCAACACTCGACCGCACGTTGAGTCAAAATACTCTTTCGGCTTGTTTATCTGAGATGAAACTTACCAGAAACCAAACCTGCCTCCCGTCTCCTTGCGTTTCAAACAAATGTTTATCGAGTAAACGCTACACCAAGTTTAGCTTCAAACCGTTCTTCCCGCACACAGAGTTCCGTAAAATAAACCAGAGGGGACACTGGCGCTGCGATCGTTCAGCGACCATGGGAATTATGAGTACGATATGGATTTGACTAGCCTTCGTGCTTGTGGGTGGTGAACGCACTTAAGGCTTCGTTTATTGCTGTGTTTTGATTTTATTTCGAATAACTAAGCCAACTGTTTTACACTTCTTGACATGATCTGAAGTGGTAAGCCTAAAAGATTATGGTGGTAAAGCGTAACTGCCAAATGTTTGATGACTGATTTTTTTTGTGGCAAAGCAGCTTCGAGCCACGCGAAGCCAAAACGAACGCAAGGTAAGAGTACTATGGAAATTCATTTCATACCCATAATTTTCATGCTCGCTGAAGCGCTATCCTGTGCGTTGTAGCACCCATAGACATTCCATCTAGTGTATATTTAGGAAACTCCATGTTGCACCACCTGTGTAAACGCCCGTTTCAACCGGGTCAACGCCGTGCGCACCGCTACTGCTTCGCATCCCATCAGGGTTTCCTTCGGGGAGATGGTTCATTTTTCGAAATGCTTATCTCAGCGGCTGTTTCCCAAGAAACTTCGCAATGGTAGTACGCGCTTGACTTTGCTTTTCTTCTGTCGCTGTTGTGTAAAGCTCTCTAATTTTTACTTGAAACCCTAAAGCCGCGTTCGGACTGTTGTCGCAATCGTCGTATCAGGCCCGAAAACTCATCGCAAGTTTCGGTTTCAAGAAATATGTCCACTCGTAGCGCTTTCCGGGCATCCCATGATCCGGTTGGACGGAGTGAGGTTGATGTGAATGTTGGCATTTGTTATATTTTACTAGTTTTTCACAAAGTTCGACACCCCCATCATTACTTCTCTTTTGTTAATGCGTCTTTTCTCATTTCTTTCTTTGATAATTTTAAATCAGGCGAAGCGCTTGAACTGATTGACTTACGTTCGTAGCGCTTGCCTCCTCTCGTTCTCGCCCCTCACTCAGCGATATTAGAAGTTAGATCGCCCTCGGTTATCTCGTTTGGTTGGCGTGCACGTGCATGCCAACTATGGGAAAGATAAAGACAGCAAGTTGCAGCGGGCGGAGAACTGTAGCCGCAGCGAGCAACGCCAAACAAGTAAACCATGCATTCGTCGAAGATGGCTTGATCGGGCAACGAATCCTTTCCGCGGCTCCATGGTGTGCTCACCTGGGGATTTCCAGTTTCTCGAAGCTTTTTGAGCGTTTACCACAAAGGGCGACGGGTGAGCATAAAAGTTTGGGCCATTAATTAGAGCAGGTATTGATTTCGCATGAGACATATAGGTAAACCAAGTTCTTTGCAAGCCTGACCGGACTGACAGAATCACAGTGCCGCTTGACTAATTGCTGAAAAGTGCAGCCAAGCATCTGTCGGAAAAATGCGTGTGATGAAAGGCTTGAATTGGGGTTGTCTTGGCTACATATTTTAGTTTATTTTACTTTCGCCATGTAGTTCAAACGATGTCAACTAATTATAGGATGCTTCCTGCTCATGAAATGTTTGTAAACACGGCTTGAAAATGTGTGAGTCTTCTGATTGTGTCACTCAAGTTCACGTGATAAGTTCCAAAAATGATTACAGAGAATGTAGAAGAGTCAACAATTTGACAAGTGAACATCATCTAGACTACGCTGTTGCCCTGAGAAAGACAAGTCAACTTGCCAACACACTGTTTCCAGCGATGTTATTTCTCAAGAAATTTCTGCTCCCTTCAAGCCTTTCCTTGCCTGTGACCTTCAGTCTCCTTCGGTACTCAACTTCTATAAGAATAATATGCGCCGTCATAAAAAATCTGATTAAGTCAAATACAACGTGTCCTACTCGCGATTGTCGATAATGTTCTCTTGGGTTTCAACGTTCGCTCATTATGTCCGTATTTCAGTTGTAAGTTAAAACTGCTTTTGCAGATTGACACCTTCACACTATGTGCATGTCTGTCCTTTTATGTAAAACATACTATAAAGAAGTTCATTTTACTTGTGCCGATCAAACTTTGTCTCACTGAGAAATCACTCAACTTAAGTAACTTTCGCCTCTTCAGAAAACACGAACAAAACTAAAAAAAGATTAACAAAATTGCACAAAAGGCCCCATCGCCCAAGCGGCCAGCGAACCTGAAAAAAGGCACGAACACATTCCGCTTGCATGCGAATTCGGAAAAAAAGGGTTTTTGCGCCAACTCTCCTCATCCCGATTTTCGTCATTTCCCTCTATTTTGAAACGTCACCGATGGAGACGTGAATTTTTTTTGTTCGTGATTTATTTCTAGTAGAATGCCCGGCAACCGCCAGTGGTAAAAGGGGCGCTGCCGCTGCCGAGAGCGAATTAATGGGAGGTATAGGGAGTTTTCGCCCCATAGGCCCCAGAAACTCGGTGCTAATTTCGTTTTCAAGGAACATGCACACTCGCAGCAGTTGCCGGGCATTCTAAGATCAGTTTGAACAGTGGGAGGTCTATGTGAATGTTCGCAATAATCGGGTTTCACAAGGTTTTACAAATAAAAAATTATTTCCGGTAAAAATTTTCTCTTTTGTTTACATGTACGTGTTTGCTTATTTCTTATTTTATTAACTTTAAATCAAGTGAAGTGCGGCAAGTGACTGACTTGAGTTCATAGCGCTTGCTTCTTCTTCTCCTCGCCCCTCGCTGAGCAATACTAAAAGTTAGATCGCGCTCAGTTATCTCGCTCGGTTGCGTGCATACCAACCACGGGAAAAATACAGCAAGTGGTGGCGTGCAGAGAACGGAAGTTGCAGTGAGCTACGCCGAACAAGTGAACCACGCATTTGTCAAAGATGGCTTAATCAGCAATACATGTTTTCCGTGGCTGTGAAGTGTGCTTACCCAGTGATTTCCAGTTCCGCAAAGGTTTCTCAGCATTTCCTAAAGACAACGAGCGAGCCCAAATACTTTGGCCTATTATTTGAGCAGGTATGGATTTTGCATTAGTACTTAAGTAAAGCCTGTTTTTTTCAAGCCTGACTGGAATGACAGAAGTGCGCTGTCACTTGTTTGACTGATGAAGACCGCAGCCAACCTTCGGTCACGAAAATTCGTTTATTGAAAGGCTTGAATTTGGGTTGGTTTGGCTACATAGATTTAGCTTCGTTAGAATTTGGCGTGCCGTTCATTGACATGTTGGGTTTAACGTTCCAAACCACCATATGAATATGAGAGACACCGTAGTAGAGGGCTCCGGAAATTTCGACTACGTGCATTCTAAAAATGTTTACACCCAAAAGGGTGTATTTGTTTTCTCCCATGGGCAACACCCTTTTACCGTGGCTAGGAACACTAAACAATAAGGTGTTTACAAACACCCTGAAACCGTAGAGTGTAAAGAAACGTTACATCCTACCTGAATAGGTCTTTATGAACGCCCCTGAGCTATGGGTGTTGGATGAAGCTACACCCATTCGAGTGGTGTGTAACACTAAAACCCCCTTGAAACGATGGCAGTTATATGGAAAAAATACTTTATCAAATGAAGCGCAATGAACTGGACAACAAAAGCAGAGACACAGGAGGTGACGCTTAGTTTTTTGTGTTTAGGAGAGCCGTTCATAGCACTTGATTCCATCAAATATGCATCACCAACTGGCCCAAGCCTCAATTATTCTCAGGGAGAAGCATGTATGAACCTTCTCTGTGGACGACAGGGAAGAAGGAAGATACTGGTCTCACGCACTGCACTTATACCTGCATGCATGCAGCTGATAAAATAAGGTGCCGTGGTCTTGAATGAGCTGCGTAAGACCAATATTATATTATGTGTAGGTAGACTGGACCAAAAACGACAAAGTAAGACGCGGCAGGCACTTACACACGCACCCACACACAAACGCACCACACCACAGTAGTGCAAGCAGTAACCTGTAGCGTAAGGTTCAACCGAACATAACGCTGAAGCAAAAAACAATTAAGCCCATATGTTCACATCTCCCTTTATTATAGAAAAACTGCAAGTTTGACAAACAGGACTCTGATGGCATTCTGCAAAATTTTGAAATATCTCCCGTGACCAAGTTTTTTTCTCTCTATACTAGAAATCCATTGTTTTCAATACAATAAATCCCCACAACTTTCAAAAACTTTTGCGCTAGTCGGGCAAATGACTGAGAGGTATGGCGTTGATTGACACCTATACATTACAAAAAACACGTAGAAAGAGTGAGCGAGTTTCTGGAGTCACATTTACAATCAATTATATCTTGCAGTATAAATATCGACATTAAAAATGACAACATTTGACAAGGCAGTGTAAGTGGGGTTGTATTATTGTAATGCCAGTGTTGGTATACTTTTAACTGCAAAACCACAGCTCGTCACTGCTGCTTGCATAATCATCTTCAGCTGCTGAGATGACTAGTGCCTTTGAGATAAGTGGGGCGAGGCTGTTCTTTCTGTACAGGAAATTTAATACTGGAAACCTAAAATAAATACACAAGGAACAATGACGGAAATTTCACAGAGTGAAACATAGAGTATGCACACTGCATAACTAACTGCTTTCTCATTTGTAAGCATAAATTAAGTGCATAGCAAGCATAGCAAGCATATAGCAAGCATATGTCACTAAGTCAACTACATTGTCAATTGATGAGCGGCCTCGTCTGAACCCGGACATAGCATCTGGATATATTTCGTAAAACTCTAAGTAACATTCCAGACACGTTAAAATCATCCTTTCCATAATTTTTCCCACACAGCTCGCGAGGGCAATCGGGTGGTAAGAGGAAATGTCCAAAGCTGACCTGCCGGCTTTGAGATGTGGAATCAGGCAACTTGACTTCCATTCCTGTGGAACCATGCCAGTTTGCCAGGAGTCGTTGTACAGCAGCAAGAGTGCCTTCCGAGCTTGATCTTTTAGGTGACATAGAGTGCGGTAAGTGATGCCGTCAGGTCCTGGCACTGAAGAACGTCTACACAAAGCAAGTGCAGCCTTTAGTTCGTCCATTGCAAACAAAATCTCCATTCGAGGATCACGTGAGGATACAGGAAAGTCGGGCGTCTTCGTCCCATTTGAACTTTCCCCGCAGGCAGTTCTTCGACAGAAAGAATCGGCGACATCAATCTCTTCGCAGCGTAAGTAAAGTGCCAGAGATTTTAATAGGTAGCGCTGAGTAATTGTTGTACGAAGACCCCAGACAGTTCTCCAGATTAGTGACAGAAGCTTTCTGGGATCTCAAGACTCGCAAAAAGATACCCATCGTTGCTTGTACAACTTGTCCATATGACGCTGTATTTTTTTGTGTACGTCTGGCCACTCTCAGATCATCAAGTGACTTCGTGCGTTTATAACGTCGTTCTGCATGACGACGAATCGCTTGGAGTTTCTCGAAATCAATATCCATATCAGTGCGAGATTAGCTCGTCGTAAGCGAACGCATGGTTGATTGTAAGGCACTCTCTATTGCGTCCTCTAGGTTGAAGGGTGAGGCGCCAGAATAGTCTTCCATGATTAACTTGTATTTTTGCCAATCGGTGCACTGGACGGCTCTGGAGGACTTGAGACTTGGAAATCCGTCAATCCTCAGGTATGTTGGGATGTGGTCACTACCCCTTTTCCAAGTCTGAAAACCAATGCTCTCTGCTGGCGAATGAGCGTGAGACGAAAGTGAGGTCCAGGCAACTGCTATAGGCCGTTCCGCGCAGATAAGTAGGTAAGTAGGGCTGCCGTCATTCAAGAGGATAAGTTCACATTCAGAAACGAAAGACACTGTCTACCTCTAGTGTTGACCCTGGAGCTGCCCCATAAGTAGTGGTGGGCATTGATGTCACCAGTTATCACCCATGGCTGGAGAGTTGAATTCAAAATTCCGCGCAAGCGCTCACGGTCTAGGCGACTTGATGGAGGTAAGTAGGCTCCGATGATAGTGAATGTGGTCTTCTTGTTTTTTACTGTTAGGCAAACGTACTGGTTTTCTTCGTCAGGGGGTACAGGGTGATGAACATAAGTTAAGTCGCGCCGTATGAACACAACGACCTTGCTGCGCTCTCCGTGGGTAGAAGTCATAAAGCACTCATATTCAGACAGTCTCATGTGAGCTGACAGGTTCGGTTCACAAATTGCAATTATGAAGAATTGGTTCGTGAATACATATTGCCGGAACTCGGACATACGCGTCTTAAGTCCTCTGGCATTCCACTGAAGTACAGATGCGTTCTTGACCTCCTCTCGAAAGGATAAAATGTTGCGGGCTATCGTTTTAACCTAGAGCTGCAAGCATCGGACTCAGTGTCCAGCGCCAGGAGTGCGCTCTGCGCTGACAGGGTGTTCAAGTTGCTTAGGAGCACGCGCATTGCGCTCATAAGGGTCTGCAACATGTTAATGACCCGGCGGTCCTCAGTTGTCTTTTCATCAGTGGTTCTTGATGGCATTGAGGTTGGCGGAGTTCGATGCACCTCTGAAACAGGCTGTGTTCGTGGAAGTGATGGCCACTCTTCACGAGGTGGGAGTCTTCACCCTGATTCTGTTTTCGGTGTATCTGTCTTCGCAGAGCTTAATGATGGGGGGCCAGTTCTTCTTGCTTGAGATGACGTGTCTCTATCGGCAGATGTCACGTTTCGTAATGATCTTCTGTGGTGACGCCGACGTCGACTGACAGTAGCAGCGGCTTCTCTGTGCGTTGAAATGTCGCGCACCATGCGTTTCAGCACCGCCCGTTTATTTCGCACTTGTGGGCAACCTTTAGACGACGCTTTATGAGTGTCGTGGCAGTTGAAGCATTTGAACGCAGTTTGCTGGCAGGTGTCTTCTGAATGAGGTTCGGAACACCGCGGGCACACGACATGGCTAATACATACTCCTTTTACATGTCCCATCTTAAAACATCTGAAGCATTGTAGGGGCTTCGGTATGTATGGACGGACCTGGTGGCGAACGTGGTCAACTTTGACGTGTGAGGGAAGACTGCCTTCCTCAAAAACGATCTTCAGGCAACGTGACTGACCAAGCCTTGCGATGTGCTTGATGAGGATGTCGTCTGTAGTAGGCTTTATCAAGATTGGAAAATCGTCAGCGGGAATGGAAATGTCCACGTCATAAATGACGCCAACACTGCCCTTACAGTCAGTGGGGATCACTGATTTAACTGTGACTCTGTCAATTTCCGAGACATTCTGTAGGCTTTGCAGCGCACTACGGTGTAGAACGTCAACTGCCAGAGCATTCTTCCGTGAGTTGATCCTGACGTCTTTAATCTCATTTGGAGCGAGTCCTTCGAAGTATGCAGAGAGGACTTGCCTGTTAAGCCACCGTAGGTTGGCTGAAGGGTGCATAGCCATGAAGAGTATAGTGTGTGGCCAACGCTGCGCGGTAGCCTGCACCGTGGATAGACTCGCCGTTGACGATGTTCGTAGCAGTCTCCTTTTTACATTGCGGCTCATGACGACTGTGTAGTCGCCATCCGATGACTCGAATCCGTCAGAGTAGCTCCGTTGCCTCGCTGTCTGTGCCACTTGATGTGGTCCCACGTTTCCTAGCCGCTGCCAGACGTAGCGGTTGTCCACCTCGAAAATCCTGAGAGGCTTCTTCATCCATTCTCGCAAGGAGGGAGCGGTAGTTCCCAAAATTTGCGGTAAAACAAATAGAAAATTTGAGACAAGGGTACAAGCGTTCTATGAAATAGACACTTTGCCATCGTCTTCCACTGCAGTGAGAAATGCTAGAATTGAGAATTGCATAGCATACCTTTTCGTTTTTTTTGTCCTCCACTGCGGTGAGAAATGCTAGAAAAGGTATGCTGCGCAATAAACGCCATGAAAAGCGCACTGTGGCAGAATTCAGCTTGCTCGCACAGGCAAACAAAAAGGTGCTGCTCCAATTCGATAATGTTCCATTAGCTGCTTGCATCGACCAATCTAATTGAATGTCAAGTTCCATGCTTAAGTATGCATCAACACAGCTGCATGTGTATTTCTGCAGATATACCATGGTACTCATTCAATTAGTTTATTGAAAGGAATCCAGTACGACGCACAGCAACATATACATATTTTATCTGTATTGCAAAAAAGCACAATGCCACTGAGCATACATGACGGTATGCTCATTGAGAAATTATTCAGTGCAGGTAACTTGTAAAATTAGGTACTGTACAGTTACGTATTAAAATGTGAATGATACGAGTGTTCTTTAACTGGCTCACAATGACACGATTATAATATGGAAGAATTGGCTATTGGGTCATTCCACATCAGACGTCCCGGGCATTTTGGCGACCATCTCAAATGTATTCGAAAAAAATTGCGCTGATTGTACTGCATTAAAGAAGGTAACTGCTAGAATATTTCTCAGACAACAAAAATTTTTTGGTCACGTGGCTGCCTCCTTAACTTCCCGGAATCTTGTCTGGATATTCGTTAAAAAATTATTTCATAAGTACCTGTTCTTCTGCCGTGCCAAATTTGGTCTGCAAGTTAAGTGAAGGGCTTGCGTAAAGAGTTTGAAGCTCAGTAATATTATTAGCACTTTTCGACCACATACCCAATAAATAATTTAGCCGAAATGTGTTAGATCTGCATTTTTCTATATCAATACTGCACTTTGAATGAATATCTGAAGAGTGAATATTTGTTTCCCAAAAGGTATACTTGGAGTAAAAATATTTTAGACCTCTTAAGCTGTCAAACTTTACGAGAAAAAAAACGTGAATTTCACAAAATAGTTGTTTTGTCTGTAATGAGACGCAACTTGCACCATGTGGTGGTTGACTTAAAATAGACTTTGTACCTAAACCGAAAGCAAATAAACAGTTCTTTCCATGTGCCAAATTTCACCATAGCAATTCATGCTTTGAGAAAAAGATCACAGCGTATTCACGGAGTGAATAATGCTGAGCGGGGCGTAGCGTTCGTCCGTCCTGACGCACAAACGGATGGACAGACAGCCTGACGCAAGTATGGACGGACAGAAAGATGGACGGACTCACGGACAGGCCAAAACACGAAAGCCCGGACAGATGGATGCACAGACAAACAGACGAAAGCACAAATGTACGGACGAACGATTCGCCCCACGAATCATCATTTTGTCCGTGTATATGCTGTGAAAACCATAAGCGCTATCTATTGTGCAACTCATAAAGTGGCTACATAATACTAATACGAGAGGAGGGAACGACCCATGGCCTCAAGACCACTAAATGATTTTTGAAGTTCCAAGTTCCCTATTCGTGATTTGGTCATACGGCAGCCGATGCCTCGAAGTTCCTCATTGCCATTGATGAGAAAATTCAAAATTGTTTTATTCCTTGAAGAGAAAATTAATGATGAAACTTGTCACATACAAAGAACTGTTTATTTGCTTTCAATGTAGGTAAAAGGTGATTTTTAATTTAACCACCGCATGGTGCAAACTGTGTCTCAATATGGACAAAAATGACAATTCTTTGGAATGAGTAATCTTTTCTCGTAAAGGTTAACAGCTTAAGATGTCTAAAAATAATTTTCATCGAAATATATTTTCTGTGAAGTAAGTAGTCACAGGTCAGATATTCATACAAAGTCCAGTATCGCAATGAGAAAATGCAAACATAAGATATTTTGGTTAAATTCTTGCAGACGTATGTGGCCGAAAAATTGTAATAACATTACTCAGTTTCAAACACCTTACATAACCCCTTTACTTAACTTGTACCAAACTTAGTATAAAAAAGGAGCGGTACTTGTAAAATATTTTTTTCCACAAACAACACTCAAACAACAATCTAGAAAGTTTAAAGGCAACCACGTGACCATAAATTTTTTCTCTCCGAAATATTCAAGTAGTTCACTGTTTTCAGTGCATTAAATCAGCACGATTTTTTTTCAAACACATTTGCCATAGCCGCACAATTGGCTGGGAAATTAGGAATGAAGTGACCCTGTTACTTTCACTCAATTACCATTGCATACTGCTAACCTAAGGCCAATTGTTGCAATCATGCTGGCAGGCTGAGAAAGCATAAATCCTTCCCGACGCAGCGTAGGCTGTTCAGTGGCTGTGCGTGTTGTGTTCCTAGATAAATATGCTGCCCGGTCTTACATTTTGGCTGCAACAAATGCTCAGATACCGTGCAGTATGTAAAACATCAAAGTGTTTTGTGCAACAAAAAAACTAATAATACGCTTCATATAGCGAAAATACCATTAACATCTGAAGTACTTAGCGAAGTTAAACGCGAAAGCGAGGCTATGGCATTAAAACTTTGAATAACAAGAATATTTTGAAAGTTAGAGATGATGGAAACAATCTGAATAAAATATGCTCGAACGTTAGCAGTTATGTTCAAACAAGTGTTTGCACTGTTCAAGTAGGCAATTCGACCACACACTGACAAAAGATCTGTTCAAACAAAAGTTCAGCTTCAGTGCTCAATCCGCTACACACGTACGGCTGTCGGCAGTTTCACACTACGTTGCAGGTGAACGAAAATACCGGTGATGACGAATTTAACGAAATTGAATCTATTAGCAAGTAGGCAAACTTCGCAAGGCGCACCTAACGCGAAGCGATATGATTTGTTGTTACCCGATGCATCAACCCGACTTATCACTGTGGTGTTACCGCACAAAACGAAAAAGAGCCGAAAACAACTACATGGACAGCACGCCCTTGTTTTCCGTTGTCGGACTTTTTGTGCAATAAGACGAAAAGAGAGTAAATGAACGACCAACATGCCCAAGCATATGCGTCTTAGATACGGTTGATGCTTAGAGCTTAGGTTGATGCACGAGCGGGCCCCGTTAGACAATGCTGCACACAAACGGCACCGCAAAAATCTGTTCAATTTCTTCGCTGAACCTCAGCGGCGCACGCTCACTCTGCTTTGTACTCCAAACAATCTAAACAAACAAACAAAAAACCTGCCCACCATCACACTTCACCATCATCCCCGTGAAACAGTGCGGACAAATATTCTCGCTAAGTAAACGAATGCTGATTTGTCATCAACTAGTTGAAAACAGAATTGTTTGAAGGCGTTATTCTCGTGCTCACGCAGTTAACAAAGCGCTGAACGGAACAACGTGGGAGCGGTACTCACTATTTCCTTTCGAGTGCTCCAATATATGAATCCACAGGTCCAGTCTTCAGTATGGTGCACCTTTACAATAATCAGCACTGACAGAACACACAGGTCGAGCACAGAGCGCAGGTACATTTCAAACTAAACACCGACTAATAAACTCTACCGATCGAGAAGCCACGCGCACCACACGCACACACACGGGAGGGTTTTTCGCCAGCACACGCAGTGACATGTAAGATGATGCCGCTCCCTCTCCCGCGCGCTGCGCTCTGCGCCCGGGCGCGAAGCCATCCCGGGCAGCCAAAGTTGTCTAGGCGACGAGACTTCATGGCGTCGGTGCGCTCTCAGACCGGCTAGATGTGGTTTAACGCTAGGTCCGGCCTTCTACTGATAGCGCGGGCACTGCTTTTTTTTTGCGGCAGTTATTTGTTGCGTTATACTCGTTCTTTAACAGCGCATCTGAATCGCAGTGAACATTGTGACGGTGCAGAGCGGCCAGCACGAGCTACTAGTCAGAACGCTCATTAGTAATATTCAGGAGCAATATTTAGCGCACCTTCCCCGACCTAATGTAGCGAATACTGGTATAAAAGCTAAGCTGATGCTTTTTGCTTAGCTCTATGGGTCTTTAGGGACTGCACATTCAGGGTCACTTAGGCGATATTTTATCAGCACTTTCATTTCGGTAAAGACATTGCAACATTGCATGTATCGGCCGTCACACTATTCGATGAGAACATATTGCCTCGTGCGTACTGCTGGGAAGACGAAGACGACAGCGCATACGTGCATCTGCATGCTTTTATGCAGCAAGCAATAACAAGAAAGAAGAGGAACGCTCTGGCGCGCAGTAAATATATATACTGACCTGTTGCTACTTTCTCAACCTGGTAATTACTACTTCTGTCTTCACGTTTCGACAATACATTTGTACTTAGCTTGCAGTCCTTGTAACAAGACCGCGGCTGAAAATATTTCATCAATGTTGTTTTGACACTACCTACAAAGTCAAGGCGTTGACCGAAGCACGTCTGCTGGGGAAGTTACATAAATTAAAAGAAGAGGATCCACAAGAAAAGGGAGAGAGTGAGAGAACCAGAAAATGCATTTCGCATCCCCTGAGGAGAGCTTCGTTCGCAATTTAGTCAACAAGGCTCCCGTCATTGTGAGCAAGGCTGTGTCAAGTTCACCAAAATGTCCTTATTCTGCATTTTTTCTTTATGGTCGGTGTGCTCTTCCTAATTTCCATGACGCACTTTTAAGGACACATGAAGAGGAACATTCGCTACAGTAAGTAAACAAAACGTGCCTGCTAAAAATACATGACGTCAATGTTCGTTTTTAAGGGACCTGTGTCCACTGACGTGTTGGTTACGGCTGAACAACTGTATGTTGTTGTTTTTTTGCAGGCGGCGGACGTTTTATCTCCAGCGTTAAAAACTTCGATCTTATGGGGAACGGGAGGAGGGGGGCGTGTTCTATGTATGGCAACACCAATGTGCACAACATTACCTTGTTCAGGCAAATTAGTACACTTTGTGAGTGTTGACTAATCACGCAGATGACACAGACAAAAGAAACAGGGACATGAGAACTGGCCCTTACTCTATTGAACAAGCGGTGCTCCTATTGCATTTTCCGTCTTATAGTAGTTTGCGTGCTTTATCGATGAAAACTGCGAAACTGCACGAAAATGTCGTGCATTTGTAGCCTTGTAGGCACGTGTGCTCAGATTTGGGTGCACGTTAAAGAACCCCAGGTCGTCGAAATTTCCGGAGCCCTCGGCTACAGCGTCTCTCATAATCATAAGGTGGTTTTGGGACGTTAAACCCCACATATCAATCAATCATTTGTAGCCTTGTTCATAACACCCCAAATATAAGAGTGTAAATGGGGTGTTTCGAGGGTGTTTTGTTCACGAACACTCAAATTTTAAAGATGGAGTGTAAAAGGGTGTTCATAAGGGCGCTTTCTGTGCGTGCACCAGTTTTACACCTTTTATGATGTAGATTTTTTTTAGAGTGTTGGGTTCTTCAACGGGCACCTAAATCTAAGCACATGGGCTAGCAGCATTTTCACCTTCATCGTAAATGCAGCCAGGTGTGTAATTCATGTGACGTCAAGTAATCATAGGCTGCTTCCTGCTCATGACATTCTAGTAGCCGCTTTTTGAAAATTCGTGAATCTTTACTTTTAATACTGTTACTCAAATACACGTGATGGACTAAACGCTTCTAAATAATATTACAGAGAATGTCGGTGGGGCCAACGTTTTGACAAGTTAACTTTCCTTTGTCAAGGCAATGCCGTTCTCTTCACAAAGACAAGTATACTTGCCGAAACACTGTTTCCAGCGACGTTCTTTCTCAAAAAACTTCTGATTGATTCAAGCCTCTTCATGTGTCTGAACTTTAGTGTAGTTTGGTACCCAAGTTTTGTAAGAAAACCCTGTGCGCCGTCATCACAAACGTTATTGAGATAATATGACGTGTCCTACTCGCAATTGTTGACAATTTTCGCATTGTTTCGGATATTCTGTGTCCAATGTTCGCTCATTATATCCACATGTCAGTTGTAAGGTAAAGCGCAGATTTTATAGATTGACACTTTTACACTACATGTATGTTTTTTTATACGAAACATACAGTGAAATGTTCTTTTTATTCGTGCCGATTGAATGTCATCTTATACTGATTCCGCTTAACTTTTGCCTTTTGAAAACACACGACTAAAATTCAAAAAAATATTATAAATTAAAATATTCCAAATGGGCGCATCGCCCGAGCGGCAACGGGCCTGAAAGAAGGCACGAGCGTGTTTCACTTGTATACAAAGTGGGAAAATATGGCTTTCGCGGCAAGCCTTCTCGTCTCAACTTTTAGTTCTTTCCCTTTATTTGGTGACCTAACCAATGACGTCATGAAATAAATTTTCTGTTTGTAAATAATTTCCAGTAGGATGCCCGGCGACCACCAGTGGTAAAAGCTGCACTGCCGCTGCGTATTAGCATGTGAGTGCGAATACATGGTAGGTATAGGGAGTCTCCGCCCTCAGGTAATTCGCGTAAGAGCAGCATCATCCGTTTGCGTAGCTAGCGACCACGTACGCTCACACTCATCTTTTTGATACGGTATGTGTTAAAGACGAAAGTCTTTCTTGGAATACTTCGAAGCAAAAAAAAATTTCTTGTCTTGTCTGTTGGTCGAATTGCCTGCGTGTCGTTTAAAAAAGGGTTAAAATCCAACTACATACGCAGCGCCCGCCAATATTGATCTGGTTTCGGCATTTATAACTGTGGGTGGGGTCAATTGAAAGGAAATATTGCACGTATCAGAGGCGCAACCTCGACACGTCAATATATGTGGCATGTTTTTTTATACTCCTAAAAGCAGCCCCACCGCGGTGGTCTAGCGGCTATGGTACTCGGCTGCTGACCCGCAGGGCGCGGGTTTGAATCCCGGCTGCGGCGGCTGCATTTCCGATGAAGGCGGAAATTTTGTAGGCCCATGTGCTCAGATTTGGGTGCACGTTAAAGAACCCCAGGTGGTCGAAATTTCCGGAGCCCTCTACTACGGTGTCTTTCACAATCATAGCGTGGTTTTGGGACGTTAAACCCCACAAATCAATCAATCATCAACTCTTAAAAGCATACATAAATATTTTTCGGGAACGCAGCGTTTATTACGCTGCGCTCACAATGCAATGCTATGCATAATAAGGTGGGTGCTTCCTGCGTTTTGCTAAGACGATACGGTGGGGTGTGGAGTGATTCTTAAATGAGATAAAAGTGAGCCCGTATCTGTCTGCATTAGAGTAGGACACCTAAACAGTAGCTCACGAGGGATGAGGGTAGTGAGGCATTAAAAAGGATAGAGTGAGAAGTAAAAATAAGATAGAAAGATGGGGACGCGGTCAAAAGAGTCCGAGGACGAGGTACCACTCAGCGAGAACTTCATGGCGTCATGAGATGGCAGAGGGCGAGCCGGTCGGCCAGAGCTGCGCTGTCATCGGAGATCGCGGGGGCACAACCGTTCGGCACGGATTCCAGAGGCACCGGTGGCAACAACCCGTATCCTTGTATTCTACAAATCATGGCCTTTGAGATTGTGCGCACACGCCATGCGCTCGCTGTAGTGAAGGCCATCCTTTCTTTTTTGAAGATTACTGCCAGACGGCACTCATGTCTCACGCAACACCTCCAAAATCTCATTCGCCAATTTTCTTGCACAGAAAATCAAATCAACGTTTTATTCACTCCCTTCAGACGCAAGACATTTGTCTTTCGACGTCATTTGCAGGGAAACATGCGGATACAGGGCCACCTTTTACGACGCACCAATCGCGTTGCGTCCTCACTACAATCGTTGCAGCCCAACAACGTTCGTGTATTTGGCCATGGATGGGCTGGTTGAGATTTAGACACGACGAGCGCTCTTATTAACGCAGGTATCGTCTCCTCTCTAGTCCACAAAGCAACTTCTAAGCGGGTTGCGCTCACAGCGGAAACATCGGTAGTCGATGGCCGTCTGATACACATGTGGAAATCCAGGAGAGGGTTGACCAAGCGATGGAACAAGAGCGACTCAAAAGAAAATTGCGCCATAGAATTGATGAGATATCTGAGCGGGCAAACGCTTACGCGCAGCAGTTGGAGATGGCGAGCTGGGCGAATTTTCACGACTCACTCCGAGGAACCTCACACACCTCCAAGACATGGGCAATACTGCGCAGTTAATTGGAACCTGGTAAAACCAAAACGTCAGCAAACCGAACTCCTCAGAATCTCGCTGAGGAATTTCCAGGAACAGGCGATGCCCTCTTCGCTAAGCTCCGAGACAAGAAGTACATAAGCGCGTTTACCACTCCCCCGTGCACTTCAGCATACCAAGGCCAGGAAAACGCAGTGCTCGACGCACCGATCACCAAGGCAAAAGTATTCGCAACCACGCAAGCAGCAAAGTGCAATACTGCCCCTGGACCTGACCACCTAACAAACGCGATGGTTCGGAATATGAGCGAAGGACACCTGGAACAGCTTACTCGGTATTTAAATGAACAGGTATGGGGGAAAGACGTGGTTCCTCAACATTGGAAGGAAGCCAAAATTATTTTTATTTCGAAACCAGGAAAAACACCCGACCTACGAAATCTAAGAGCAATATCATTAACATCCTGTGTTAGCAAATTATTCGTAAAGGTGATTCACACACGTCTCACAACTTACATTGAAGATCGGAACTTTTTTCCAACAAGCATGTTTGGATTTCCACAACATTTGTACGCGCAGAACGTGTTCTTTCTACTTCGGGAAAAGGTACTCTGCAATACCACGGTTGGTGCAAAACATCTCGTCATAGCTCTTGATTTCAAAAGCGCATTTGACACTATGTCCCATGAGCTCATCTTATCTGAGCTAAATGACATCGGTTGTGGGCAAAATATATACGACTACGTTCGCTCTTTTCTAACCTCTTGCACTGCTACAATAGGCCTAGGCCATACACGCTCAGATCCGTTTCCTATGCCCTATATAGAGGCACACCACAAGGGGCGATACTATCTCCTCTTCTTTTCAACATCGACATGAGACGCTTAGCAAGAAGACTAGACGACGTTTGAAGACTAGGGTACGCGTTCTATGCGGATGATATTACCCTATGGGCCAACAGTCGCTCTTTGGGACTAAAAGAGCAAATACTACAAGACGCAGTGACCGCTGTTGACGACTTCGCTTGTCAGAGTGGAATGAGCTGCGCTCCCGGTAAATGTGAATTTATTGGAATCTGAGACAGAGGCTGCCGCATTCACGAGCCGGTCAGCCTCTCCTTTGGAGACTACAAGATAAAAGAGGTACAGAAAATGCGAGTCCTCGGACTGTGGCTATAAAGCAACAAGCGAGTGTACCACACAATAAAAACTGTCAGAACAACGGTGAAGCAGATCTCCCGTATGATTTATAGAGTCACCTATCATCGAAAAGATTTCAAGGAGGCTTAGACGCTCCGGCTTGTTCAGGCTTTTGTCCTCAGTCGGCTAACATATAGTCACAAATATAGGCCAGTTAAATTGCAAGTTTAGTTAGTTGCTTTTAAAGTGACGGCTAAGTGCTCTGCCATAGTTGAGTACGAAGTACTCGAAATCATGAAACATTTTTTTTCTAAACACACAGTCTTGCTTTCCAGGCAATCAATAAAACCGATTTAAATGCCCTAGATGGCTAGATACGAACATCGTACAAGGCGGCTCTCAGCCTACCACTTGGAACGTCCACAGAACGTCTCAAAGCCCTCGGCATACACAATCATTATGAGGAGTTACACGCAGCGGTGCTCATTTCTCAACGGGAGAGGCTTAACTTAACCACTACTGGGAGAAAATTGTTACGCCGTGTAGGTTACCCAGCTCGTCCTCTGTATGCGGGAGAGGAACTGGAGTCCCTGGCTGAACAGTTACGTGAAAAGGTTCTAGTATCCCCTATCCCAAAAAATATGAGTCCCCGATTTCACAAAGGTCGTAGGAGTGCGCGAGCTCACAAGTTATAGCGGCAATTCGGGAACAATTCGGACACGGTGTACAGAGATGTCGCCCTATGCGGCACAAGCAATTCCGCGCTCGCAGTCGCAGGAGCGGCCTCGGGTCAAGGCCTTCTGACTTGCACCACGGCACGAGCCGCGTCCGCGAATAACGCTTAGGCTTTAAGCTATCGCTCTTGCTATTAAAGCTAAGGATATTCTGGTACAATCGTCCCTTGTTTTCACCGATTCCATGGTAGCATATAGACTCTTTCTCACGGGAAGGCTACCACACAACACCATCCGCCTCTTAGGACCGGACCAAATGCAGGTCCATGCTATCATCTGGTGCCCGGGTCCCGCAGGACTCGATGGCAGTGAGAGAGCGGACGGCGCAGCTCGTGCTTTAAACAACCGAGCGGCCTACTACTCCGATGACAGCCCCTTTTCACCGCGAGATATCCTTGAAAACCAACGGCTTGAGTGACGAAGGTACAGTGAACCGCACACAGTTTTAGCCGGCCCGAATTCTTATGATTGAAGCCATATACAAACAAACACATATCCAAATCTTTCCTTGAAGCATGCCATTCATCCCGCGATGTACCGCGATAGTTGTCAGTGGTGCGGAGGCAGGCCCACTTTCGCCCAAGTAACGTTGGATCGTCAGAACAGGCTAACAGAAATTAACTCGCCGCTAATAGCCGATAGCCGGCAAAAGTTCCGCAAGGGAGCAGTGGGAGACTTTCTCACCAGCGAGTATCTGGGGGTGCAACTAGGGCTCCTCGACCAGGCGCAGCGGGCCGCTAAAGCCAGTGGAGCCCATATATATATAAATATATATATATATATATATATATATATATATATATATATATATATATATATATATATATATATATATATATATTCCAGCGAAAACCAACTGCACAGACGCACTTCTGCGTGGCTTTCAAGACACGCATGATGGCGTGGAATTTGGAGAGGCCGGAAGCCACGTGAACGAAAAGCGAAGCCGCAACTGTTTCGCCCATTGGTAGTACGATGTGGTCGCGTCACTATTTGTCTTAAAGAGTCGCGAGCCCGGCAACAGTTACGTCGCTAGCATTACGTTCTTCATGCTAAGATTAGAGGGCACCATGCGTCATGCGCTGTATATATGGTGTTGCCGAATAAGGGTACGGGGATTCAATCGGTCAACGTGCCTCCGAGTCACTTGGTTAGCCTCGAGCGTCGGTTTGCATGTTGCATCGTACAGTAAGAACAGCAACGTCTGAACAAGCTCATTACGTTGTTTGGAGTCAGGCTTACGATCGCCCCGCCGTGGTGGTCTAGTGGCTAAGGTACTCGGCTGCTGACCCGCAGGGCGCGGGTTCGAATCCCGGCTGCGGCGGTTGCATTTCCGATGGAGGCAGAAATGTTGTAGGCCCGTGTGCTCAGATTTGGGTGCGCGTTAAAGAACCCCAGGTGGTCTAAATTTCCGGAGCCCTCCACTACGGCGTCTCTCATAATCATAGAGTGGTTTTGGGACGTTAAACCCCACATATCAATCATCAAGGCTTACGATCTTTACCGATGATCAATACTTGGCGCACGTAGTATGAAAAAGGCATAACCGAAGATACCTAATGCACGTGTTCTGAATGAACATGGCTTATCTCGTCAATTCCGTCGTTCTGTCAAGAGGGTTTTTGTTTTTTGTAGAGAACAGTATTATAGTATGTGATGTGACTTGCACTGTGTTGTTTGTTTTGTCTTTTTTTTAACTTTCAAAGGACTTATCTTCTGTGGCAAGAAGTACGGGAGTGTATAGCCTGCTCGTGAAAGCAGTCATCTAACATATACTGAAAAAGCCGTGTATGCCGACGCAGTACAGCAGGAAACGCCACTGACAGATTCAGGTAGGTCAGTCACAGCAATTTGAAAATTCGCCACAAGAGGTGTCATCTATTATTTACAACATTTGCTTTCGATAGGCCAACCTTGCATTTACAAAGATGAGCACATTTTTCTCCTGCCTTGAATGCAGCCCAACATGCGATATGAAGAAGACAGTTAGTGATATTAGGAGCAGCTTATATACGCTTCGCGGAAATGTCGCGTTAACATGGATCCACATATTTCTTGAGAACTTGACTGTCAAAAAATATTGCAGTTACTGTGTGTCACAGAACGAGCGCTAAAAACGGGCGCGCCGCCAAATTCTTGCGATAACGCGCCCAGAGAGACGCGGCAAGGTCAACGAAAAAAAAAGAAAAGAGAAAACAAGCATCTAAGGCTCCCCGGGCGCGCGACGCCTCTCCTCTCGGAAGCGTGGCTTCGCCGATGAACCTCCTCACCCCACAGCGGCGGCCGGGCAAGCGCTAGAAATTTCCAGAAGGAAAGGGGCGTGTATGCCGAGTTGATTCATCTGTCGGGGACCGCCCCCGTACAGTCTCGCGCCCCTCCCTAGCCTCCGCTGCACATCGCGGCGACGAAATGAGGAGAACTTTCTGGAATGTCGCGCGGAATGTATTTAACCGAGCAGCGGAGATGAGAGATCAGGAGAAGACGGAATTTAGCGCCAGAGTGCGTAGGGATCCCGCCGTGTAGCCGGCGAAGGTTTTGTCCGTAGGGACGAAGCAGGAGATCAAGAGGATTTCCACCTGAGGGGTGAAGGCTCGAGCTACAGGCAAGAGCGTGTGTGTACCGCTATCGAGCGAAGACGCGTGGCGACAGCTGCGTGTGTGAAGCCGACGTGTTCGGGCGAAGAAGTTTGAAGCTTGAAGAGTGGCCAATTGAAGGCGCCAGGTTTCCTGGAAGAGAAACTTCGAGGGCGCGGAACGACAACAACGCTGGACTTTGAGTGAGTGATTCTCGGAAGAGTATCATCCAGACTTTTGTTCCAAGAACTTTGGACTGGATACGTTTCTATCTCTCTAGTCTTTAAGTGTCTTGGTTGTTCAATGCATGCGACTGCATTGTAGAGCGTATCGTTCGTTGTCTATGTCCGTTGTTTTGAGTGTGGCTGATTGTACTGTGTAGTACGTTGTTTGATTGGTGACGTATTGTATGTAACTATTGTGGAGTGTGCATACGTGTGTATTGTTTTCGATCTGCCATTTCTGAGAATATAATATTTGTTTTGTTTATCAACTCTCGGCTCTGACTTGTTCTTTGGACCACAGCCGGCGTCCGCTGGCGCGCCAAAAAGGACCACTTCTAAATTGTCCACGCTTTCGTGGTGCGGTTCGGCGGGCCGATACTTCGACCCTTGGAATTAGCCCGGCGATTGCCTCCCTAATTAACGGGACCGGTGTGACACTGTGCTCGCAAAATGTTTCAGGCAAACACTCTTTGAAAAAGACCTCATCTACCTTGAGCCTGAATAGTGATAAGTATAGTCATTTTCCGCCAATATTGCGGACATTGAAACTTCCATGGGATAATTTTGCCGGATTTTAGCAACCCTTATCCCACCTAGTAGCGTTTTTGCTATTGTTTGGTTTTTGTACAGCTGTCTTTATATTCCCACACGTGTCGTAAACTGCAAGGCTTCCCCCCCCCCAAAAAAAAAAGTATTCCAGTATCTGTATTGCTCTCCGAAATATCCCGATACGTCAACAAAAAATGTGTTTTTCTAACTTCATTTCAGGCTCCACACCGATGTATTTTAATATGTAGAGTCTGGAATACTTTTCCAAGTATCTCTACCCAGCTTTAGTATTAGATATAGTTTTTGTGTTTCTGTGCGTTTGTTCCAACCAAAATGTGCGCAAGCCCGGACCAACCAAGAAAACGACACGACAACTTATAAAACAGCCGGAATTTATTGGTTCTGGCAAAGTCACCGATCGTTTCATAGCTGACAAGAGTTCAGACACTCCGTGGAACGCAACTGCCTTGTTCTTGCCTGCATGCAGGACCCGTTTTGACGCCGCTCGTCCAAGCAGTCCTAGAACGAACGCCATTGGACTAGCGTATCGAGAGTTCATATCAAGTGAGCGCTGCGAGCGAGCGAACACACAACACAAAACTTCAAACAACAAGAACGAAATGGTACGCCGGTCTCTCTCCTCTTGCACGCACTCAGCACGAGCCGGAAGACGCCTCTTCAGCCGAATGCCGACGTCGCGACATTGGTTGACGCAGCGCTCCCGTGTGGCTCAACGGTGCAACCCATGAACCGCTGCATCAGCTTCATCGCTTTTGCCGGGAACAAACTGCACCGGAAAGGTAAAAATTAAGGTGCGATCTTGAAGAGTATTCGTTATTTATTATTTGTTCCTTTATTTAGTAATACTTTTAAGCCTAGAAGGGTCTTTACACGAACGTATTAAGAGTCAGATAGTTCAATAAGAAACATTCACGCGACATAAATGTGAACATGATTTCAGGGACACTGCTAACTTCAGAGATATGCAAAGTGTAAGAAAAGAAAAGAGAACAACAAAGCTTAAGTGCACTCGTCCCGTCGACAGGGTGGCGTTAATGATTAGTGTTTAAAACCACCGAATGACCCGAATAGGCAGGAGTATGGAGTTTGTTTAAGAATTCAGTAATGGAAGGAGGGGAAACCAGAGGATGGCCGTCAACAAGAGAGCATTAAAAAGAATCTCTTATCTTCTAGGTTGAAGATTGTTCACAATAACAATATTTAACTACTAGACACCCATTTTAACCATTTGAATGGGTCTGGCCGTGGCAGCCGCAATGTTTATATAGAAGCGAAGATGCTTAAGGCGCGGGCGCTTGGTTTTAGGTAGTCGTTAAAGAATCCCTGGAGGTCGAAATTTTCTAAGGCATCCACTACCGCGTCCTTCATAATCATATTGTTGCTCTGGGATGTTCAATCCCCAATACGATTAATAATGCCCTATTTACTGGAATGTAACACCAATTTTTTTCCAAACCTTTACTACCTAAAGTCACCTCTGACGCTACAACTGAATACAAAAATCGCTGTTTTTACATTTTTTGTGACGCGATGAAATGTCCCCCGCCGAGTTACGATCCACTAGGTAAGGTACCGATTTGATTGGGAGTAGAGAGAGAGAGAGAGATAAAGATGCAAGGAAAGGCAGGGAGGTTAACCAGACACACATCCGGTTTGCTACCCTGCACTGGGGAAGGGATAAAGGGGAGAAAAGAGGTTGCATAGAGATGAGAAGGTACACACAATCACGAGCATACTCGGGGAGCACACAGTCTACAGGCGGTCGCTCAGGCTTGTTGACTTTAGGTAAAGTAGCAGTGCTTTAGTTGCTTTCTGCGTAACTGAGGCAGATGCCCAAGGTCCTAGTATCTTCTGCACACAAAATGGTCCGGGGTCAAGTTGATTCAAAACCAT
The DNA here is from genome assembly GCF_043290135.1 of Rhipicephalus microplus. Classification (NCBI taxonomy): domain Eukaryota; kingdom Metazoa; phylum Arthropoda; class Arachnida; order Ixodida; family Ixodidae; genus Rhipicephalus; species Rhipicephalus microplus. Next base: position 127,388,811 of record NC_134707.1, read on the forward strand.
CCGGAGCTGGCATCGCTGTGTGTCGTAGCAAGCGCAGCTGCGCAGGACGTGTTCGATGGTCTCGTCAGCTCCGCAGTAGTCGCATGTAGGAGTGTCTGCCATACCAATGCGAAAGGCGTACACCTTTGTAAATGCAACACCCAACCAAAGGCGGCATAACAGTCTCGCATTGGAGCGGGAAAGTTGTGATGGTAGCTTTAGCTCGAGCGAAGGATCCAGTTCATAAAATTGACACCTTTGAAAGCTGGTAGACGACGAGAACGTGCGTGTGAGATCTCGAGCCAGCACGTAAAGTTGTCTTGCTGCATCAATCCTTGATAGAGGAATCGGGACTACACGGGTTCCTTCATGAGCTGAGCGGGCTGCATCATCGGCTAATTGATTTCCGGTAATACCGATATGTCCAGGCAGCCATTGATATATAATATCATGCCCTCGTGCTAGAGCTTCATGATGACAATGTCTTATTTCTTGTACGAATTGGTCATGACTCCTCCTACGCATGGCAGACTGCAAACTCTGAAGCGCTGCCTTCGAATCACAGAATATGACCCATTTTCCTGGACGTTCTTGAACAAGATATCAGAGCTTGCTGCTATAAGAGCTGCTTTATGATTGGGAGTAAACTCTTTCAAAAAACATGCAGCTGGACTCCAGCAGTTTAGGGAAACTTAACTACCGTGTCTGAATTATTAGCAGAAAAGATGAAATTTTTAGGTTCGCAACAGAAGCTGAAAAACCATGTTTAGTATTCAGTATGGGCTAACTGTTTGTGGCTCATTTGTTATTGTATTGAGGTAGTGCTATCACCCGCTAGAAAAAGAGAGAATACAATGAGGGGAAGGCAGGGTGATTAATCAGATATCGGAGCATCCTGTTCGCTACTCTGCAAAAGAGATGTAGAATGGGGAATAAAGATGGGGAAGAAAGCGAAGAAACAAGTAGACAGGCGAAAGAGAGAACAAAAAAAAATAGCTGGGGTGCTATAGCCTAATAAATAGGCCACTACTATGCCAAAAGTTCAATAAGGCCTTTACTGATTTCCTGTGCGAACATATATTGTGTCGCTTTTCAAGCACTGACTGTTCTGACAAGGGTCTCTCGTCAAGACGAGCTAATGCAGCAGCTAGCTGCTGTCTTTGCACGCTGTAACGAGGGCAGTGACGGAGAACGTGCTCTATCATTTCATCGCTGTTGTAATGGTCGCAACCAGCACTGTCTTCCATGCCAACTCGTAAGGCGAAAGCTTTGGTGAAAGCGACACCAAGCCACAGTCGGCAAAGCAACGTTGTTTCAAGGCCAGATAGTCCGGACGGAGTAATTGGGAATGAGAGGGCTACGTATGCTGCGAGAATCCAAGACGAAGGTGGAGGATGTCGACGGGCGAACCTTCCAGAAACGAGCCAAGATGGGGTGACGGTAGAGTATGCAGTATGCATGTCACTCGCAGTGTTCGAGAGTTCGTGCTTTCACGCTTGCAAACGTTTCCCATTCTTTCTATGAAGAAGCTGCCCGAGATTTAGGCACGAGAACAACCATGTTGTCACCGAGCCATCCACGATATTCGCGGAAGAGAGGCGGAAGCTAAAACGCCAAGAACGGAAGACGAAAAAAAAATACAGAAGTGTAATATAGCCTGACGAAACACGCTCATAAGCTTAGCTGTTTCCAAAAATGTTTGGAAGTGAAGATGGCTGGATTTTTTTGTACAAGGTGGAACTTTTAGAAAGATGTACAGTGTTTTATAGTACGCAAAGCATGAAAAATATAAATCTATTTCAAACCTCTGTCCAGAGTGGGCAAAAAGATCCTAGAGCGTGAACTACATGTATTAACAATGCAGTCACTGATAAAGCATTTGGAAGTTCTAGATAAACATCAGCTAAAGAACGGCGACTTCGAGCGCTGATGTTTGTTGGACACGACAATAAATGGAACAAACATGCAAAAATCTACGAAATACCTAGGGGTGGAACCTATAGTAAATATCATATAAACTGATCAAAACAATAAGTTGCCACTGATAGAGACCTAATCTGTGACTCTCGAACAACGTGTCCGATTCGAAAGTCGCAGGTATATTCCAAAATCACAAGTTCGAACCCCGCCAGTAGTCTTCCTTTTGACTTTCTTTGTGCATGTCTTTCGAGCACCACAACACAAGTCTCACAAAGAGGAACTCATTGTAGGTACGAAGCCTGTTGTAGGGAAGTTGGTTTGTCTTCCCCTCAATTTGCTGTCTATTTGTGTCATAATAACTGTACCGCAAATTAAAGCCACAAACTACGTACCTAATGTCTTTCTTGGCCTCAGTGTTTGTGGATATGACAAGATGAGGCCTTAGAAAAGTTAGTGTGAGGATAAGGCGAACACAAGAGCTATGTTTGACAGTAGCTCACGAACTAAAATGAGTGGGTTAATGCACACATCAGTGTGCAACAATTGTTCATGAGCCAAGGGATGGCACACCAAGCAATTCGATTCTTTTGCGCCATGGTGAAGAGCTCAAATAACTCTACGTCACACTATCCTGCCGAGCAGCCACTTCAAATAAAGGGCGTGCCCCACCGAAACAAATACCTGCCTGCGTCATTTGCACATATGACAAGTCAGCAAGGAATAAGAGCAACGCTTCTTGATAAGTACAATATTATCCTGCCTTGATCGACAAGTTACAGCGCTCTTTTGTTTTTAAAATTTTCCTCTTGTCCGAAAAGCACAGCCAGATGAGCGAAGCAGCTAAGTAGACTTAATCCTAAAAACTACGATACGTGGAAAGTAGGTTCAGCTGCTGAGAGCAAGATTAGCTATGTTTCCACAATTAATTCAATCGACCATTTTTAATACACTTTTTTCACTCATCAAAACTGTGACTTCCGAGTCAACACATTCGCCCAAGCATGTTCAAAATGCTAGAGCGTTCTGTTGCTCGTAGATAACCCAGTATATTTTGTTAAAGCCAATATTTATTTCCAATATAAATAAAACAAAATATTTTTTTTACTTTGTAGTGTCACAACAGCCTGTGCTCCAATAAAGCTGAGGTTTCAAGTTGATATTGACATGTGTTTAAAGTCCCAAAACCACCATAAGATATGAGAGACGCCGTAGTGAAGGGCTCCGGAAATTTCGACCACCGGGAGTTCTTCAACGTGCACTCCAATCTGAGCACACGGGCCTACAGTACTTTCGCCTCCATCGAAAATGCAGTCACCGTAGCCTAGATTTGATCCCGCAACCTGCGGGTCAAAAACCGAGTGCCTTAACCACCAGACCAACGCGGCAAGGCTGGTTTCAGGTTCACAAAGTCAGTGAACTCAAGTCGGCACTCTAACGTCATCATGAGTCATGGCACCCACAATGAACATCACAAAAGAGTTTTCTTGGAGATCACGCTTCGAAAAAGCATGAAGTTCATGTTGAACTAATAAGTTAGTGTGCAGATAAGGTTGCATTAGCAGCTCTTTAGTACATGTTCATGTGTCAAGGCACTGGTAGGTACAAAATGGACCTAAAATGAGAACAAACATGTTGTGATGCAGGAACTTAGAGATCGAGAACGGACAGACTTATCTGCAAGAAAAAAAGAAGAAACACGAAGGCGGAAAAAATTAAGGGATAAAAACGGTAGACAAAAATAAAAACAATAAAGGAAGCAATAAAGGGTATCAAACAATGTGACCATGACGAGTACACGGTGATATTTCATGGCACAAAAGTATGGCGTGATTTTTCGATCAAACAAACAAGGCTATCAACAAAGCAGTTCATATGCATATCTGCGAAGGGTGAATTAGCACTTACTTGAGAGCCTTCTCTCAACAAAACACAGACAGGCAGACAGACAGACAGACAGACAACGTAAATGAGGTCTTGAGAGACTAGCGGATAAGGACCCGCTGGGGCCGTCGGCCAACTACTGGCTGCTTTCATGAAGAAATGAACTTTTTCAGAAAAACCATGTCACCACATCCACAAGTCATGACACGTGCCAGTGATAATGTTTGCTGTTTTTCGTCGACCATTTCTATAACTGAACCTTCCCATTTTCGTGTTCCTCCTCTATTTATAATACATAGATGGGCCCTTGCTCAAAATATTTTAGTTCTTAGTTTGCGCAGCATCTTCTGTCCTTTCTTGTTTTTTTTCAGGCCGTGTCATACCTGGAAGGACAGAAAGAAGGGGCAGGAACAAAAGGAAAGGCAGGAAACGCATCGAAACGCGAACGAGGCCACTTTCACTCACAACATGAGCCGGTGCATAATGAGAATCCTGTGCGGGATGACCACTTCGAGCTCTTCTCGAAGAATAGCGTCCAATGTCCGGTCAGCGACGACCTTTGTCTCCAGGATGGGAGCCAACCACGGAAATCTGCAAAGTCCAGGAAGCAATGAGAATTTGGCAACACAATGTGTTGTTTGTCTTTCACGCTTTGCCGAATGCAAACCCATGGTTGTATTCTTGTGAGTGATAGTGTGCTCTGGCCTGCCACTCTGCACTGGGGGAAGCGAACGAAAAAAAATGTAATGAATGACGATGACAAAGTAAGGAGGGGAGTATGCACAGTTGCGTCAGTTTGGAACAGTGCTTCCAGTTCAGTGGCTTCCGGAAAAGCAATGATCGCTCCTATGGCCATTGTTGCACTGTTGGCATTGTGCCAAGGACCCCAACACAGCCTCACCAGTTAGATGTCTATCATGCAATCAGAGGATATCAATTGATGTCCTTTGTGTTCGCATGTTGAGCAGCCACAAAATATCTGCTCAATACTTTTGGCGCTTCCCAGTGATCTCATTAGGGACTGGTGTCACTGTAGCTGATGAGATGTAATATTAGTAATAATAATAAAAATAATAATAATAATAATAATAATAAGAAGAAGAAGAAGAAGAAGAAGAAGAAGAAGAAGAAGAAGAAGAGGAGGAGTTTAACGTCTCAACACTATCATATAAGAGACGCCGTAGTGGAGGGCTCCGGAAACTTCGACGAACTTGGGTTCTAACATGCCCCTAAATCTGACATCAGCGTTTCCAGGAAATATACTAAGGTGGAGTGTTCAATACTCTTGCGTATAAAATGAAAGAAACATCCAAAAATATATAAAATGATTCCTACGATTAAAATGATTATGTATTCAACGGAAATATAGAACACCTGTTGTCCTACTGGCCTCAATGTGGCTCAGAGAGACAAGTACTTGCCAACGCATTGCACAAACTGAATTATTGGCAACTTTCTGTGCAGCTGTTATTACAGCATCGTTCGCATCCTTCGACGACCCACAACGCAGTAGAAGCCCTCGTGTTTTTTTAAAGACGATAGTCTTTCTAGGGGACCTTCGACAAAAAAATTTTGGTCTGTCAGTCTGTCTGTCTGTCTGTCTGTCTGTCTGTCTGTGTGTACAGTTGTCTGTTTGTCCACCCTAACGATACTTTGAATGTCACCAAACGGCCAACCCCATCCGCAGCGCGCACTAATATTGCTCAAGGTTTAGCGTTCATAGTTGTGCAATTGTCAATTAAAAATGCAAATATTGCGCATATAAGAAGGGCCATAACAACATGTTTATGTTTTGTATGTCTGCCTTTATACCAGATGAGGCACACACAATTAACTATAAGAGATGTAGCGTATAACGCGCTGCACTGACACTGAAACGCGATGCTAAAGAAGGTGTTTCCAACGCTTTGCTACCACAGCACGGTGGTGGCAGCTGCCCATCGCTTTGCATTCTACATCTTATCACCTCCGAGATGGGCGCGCATCTTCCTCCGCGGTCACGCATGCCTTCGTTTTCGAAGATAACTGCCAGATGGCGCTTGTGTCTAACGTGCCTAGATTCGCTTGTTCGCCTCCGTTACACGCTCGAGGCACTCTAACGCAGCGCCTTCAGAATACCATTCAGCGATTTTCTTGCGCAGAACATCAAATAAACGTTTTGTTCATTCTCTCCAGACGCTAGACTATCGTATTTCGACGACATTTACAGTGTAACTTGTAGATTCGGGCCACTTTTTTTTTTCCTTTTTTGGACGACGAGCTTGTGTGAGCGCCTTTGACTTACGGTGCAGTTCTGCAAACTGGAGGAAATTTAAAGTCTGTCTCTTTCTTTTTTTTCTTTTTCTTGCCTTTGATCCTCCCTCTTTCTCATCTTTCTACACCGCTTCCCAAACCTCCCTTTGTAATGTAGATATCCCGAAGCCTTCCTGGTCAACCTCCCCGCCTTCTCCCTTTCTATATGCTTCCTTCGCTCCTAGAGATAATGTTGACAGCGGCGACGACGATGTTGGGGACGACTACACGTGCACACCTTGTAGAGAAAAGGGCAGTTGGAACTCGCGCGACCATCACCAAAACGTGATTAGATGAGGCGTGATCGCAGAAAATGGCCATGCGGCGGCGCTGCCACCGCTACGAATCGGCGGGCTTCGCACCCGTTTTGCGTCACGTTCAATAATAATCCAGATAATCAATATTAGAGACATTTATCCATCCCTCCGTTGCACCAGCGAATCGTTTCTACGGGTCAATAACTACACATCGAAGAAGAAAGCGCGACAGGGTTTCACTGCTCCTCTCAGCTGCCGTTGAGGTCTACTCCTGTACTCAAGAAACATTGCGCCACAGTGAAGTGTCCTTAAAGTGGTCCTCAAGTACGACGATAAGGGCAGCGTCGGTGCTCTAGCTGTACTAACTAGAAATTTGAAGTGGGAAGGCACAGTCAGTTTCTAGTTTCATTGCTTCCTTTTTTTTTTTTCTTTGTAAATTGGTTTTTTCTTTCTGTTTTTTAAGCGGCAGTGCGTCGAAGGGCACAAGAACCTTCGCAGTTGGTAAACCACACTGCAAGGTTGTACGACAATAATTACTCTATTGTACTTAAACTACCGAAACACTTTCCGTGCGCACTGCATGGGTGAAAGTTAGCAGCGCCAGTGGTGACCCCGTATCTTATCATGCCATTGCTTAATGATGCGATATACGCCGCTTCCATTCACAAGGATCGTGCGTACTAATAACGTCGTCGTCTTTATGTAATGGGCACCAATGAGAGTCCTTACAGCTTGCGGTATTTCACCTAGGCCACTCTGGCATGTGGTCCATCAAGGACAGTGATCAAGAATTGATTCTTTGATCTACCAAGTGCCTGACTCGAGGAGCATGGGCGTGGGGCAGAGACGTGGCGGAGTGTGGCTGAAACTGGGAGAAACTGCGGAACCACTATACACCATTTTTCTAATGAAACAGTGACAACCAGCCTATTTCATTACTTTTACCTTGATTTCGGCTCCTTGAACATGCCGGTATTGATGGCCATGGGACAGACTGTTGTCAGCTTGATCTTGTCAAGCAGGCCCAGCTGGTAGAGTTCTTCGTCCAGAGCACACATCAGACCCCGAACCGCAAACTTTGATGCGCTGCAAACAGAGGTTTAGTGAGTCATGGATTTTTCTCAAACATTTTACTCGCTATACATGAGTATAGCGAGTACAATTGGAAACAATATATCATCAGGGACATAATTAAACGTCTTACTTCCCTGTTTCAGCTAAACGTGCCACATTCTCATGCACATTCAGTTCAACGTTCGAGATCAATTTACTTCCATTAATAATTGGGATTTGCGTGAAATATTTGCCGATATTCAATAAATCTTGGCAAGTTCATGTAAACACCAGATTTTCTATTCAGTGCAGTTTTTGGCTAAAACAGAGGTAGTTTTTCTTCGCATGCGCAAATGCACGTGGTACTATCAGCCTGAGTGGATTCGCACACAGGAGGTCTGAGCTCGTTATGATCATCATGCTATTTTGTTAATCTATATTTCCCATTACGCGGCTGTTCTGTTTACGTAACGGTGCTCGTTATGATTCCGTTTTCTTAGGTCATGTTACCGCATTCGTAGATAACGCGGAGATGTCAAATAAGGCCTTACGTCACTAAAGCATTGTCAGTGCTGAGTAACAACGAACTACTCTCGCTTCAGCTACGCTATCTCGCACCTCAAAATACTGCCATACCATCCAAACAGTCATCGCGCTATTTTTATAATGAACCGTCCCACTTTCACCCAACTTTGGCTCTCTCGAGTTCGAGTGTAGCGCGAAAGAAAGACAGCGGATGATTGAGGATGAGGGAAGCAGCTTGTTGTACAAGTAATTTATTTCACACTGGGCGCATAAATCGTTGAAACCTATGAAATATTTGTGATGTAACGCCACGAGCGTCAACACGACCAAAATAGAAAAAAATGAGACAAAGCATAGGCAGCAACAAGGAGTAAAAGGAGCTACCTCAACGTATTCGCATGCATGCTGCATACGCGATCTGTTTGGAGATATTTAAGTAATTTTCTCTACAGACAAAAAGACAAATTTTGAGTAGCACCATTCCAAAGGCCTGGAATAGCGACTGACATTTCTACAAAACTGCTGCATTCGCTTTCAAGAGTCGATTTTTCCTACAACTGGCAGTGCCTATCAGTTTGTGTGCCACAACCAGGCCGCTTATTACAAAATAATTCCATTTTCTATTTGACCATTATGAAGGCCCCAATGGCAAAATAAGTCAGGCATCGCCGTGACAGTATTTGTTTACATATTACTTCTACAACGTTGCGCTGTGGACGATATGCCCAAGCACCTTAGATTTTATACTGAACAGCGTCTGCAGAAAAAATATCTAAAATGTGTACACAAGATCATTGTACAAATACACTCGGTTTTTTTAATAAAATATAAAGAAACAATAAGAGATGTCCTGCAATCATTTTAAAACACGAGGCAGTATGTAGCACAAAACGGAGCAAATAACTCATCTTTACCCGAATCCTTACCAGTAATCTGTGAGGTAGCCAGTGCCCACGTAGCCGGCTATGGAGGACATGGCGACAATGTGTCCTTCCTTCTGTACTAGCATGCCAGGCAGGAACTCCTGTATCATCTGTGACGTTTAGGGGGGAATGTATTATCAATTTATTGCATGCACTTCCAAAGCACAAAAGTAGGTTAGGCTAAGGGTGCCATAATCTAACTGCGTTCGGTTTCGCGTGATGTCCAATTTGTGTCAATGCAGATGTAAGCGCTGGCAGAAACGAGAACTCTCTTTGATCGTTCAAATAAATGCAATAAAGAGGTTATACTTTCTGATTTTGCAAGTGTATAGCATGCATTGCCTGCTCAGGTACGCATTCGTTGTCCGACCGGCTTATATGAGTGCGTAGAAGTCGGTGATAGCTTTGTGTGGCTGAGCTCACACCCCAAAAGCGTGACACCTGGGTATGAGGATAACGCCTACGTCTTCTTTAGAGCGAGCGCTCTACTCAGACACGCCTCGCCATGTCTATGTTCATTCATCGTGTCACCAAGATCTTGACCTGCTGGGCCGCTAGTGACGTAACGATACGCTACCGACGGCCCAGACGCCAAACAGTTGCGCTTACTAGTGGTCTCGCCACTGTGCTACCACGCGACTAAGCTATAATTTTACGGTGTACCGGTGAAAATGACTTGCGTCTCATGAGAACCTTGTACGGAATGGTGCAATGATATTGCGCTGTTTACACAACCGGAAAGCTTCGCTTCATGAACTCTTGTTTGCATAGCATGTCATCTACTTAGCCTCTTACGGTGAAGCGCTGTGATTTTCGCCAGGTGGCAAGAAATAACCCACGAAAAATTTTCTGTTGCAGGGCACATATCTTCTGAAAAAACATACAAGCCGCGTATACATTTTATGCATGTAAACTGAGTTTACCATTGTTAAAGATATTACCGTAGCACGTCTGCGTTTACCTAATGCGGAAGAAGATTTTCTTATGGTGCGTGAAATAGTTAGTAGCTACCATTGCTATTATCAAGAACTTCCCCAGCATGCAGCCCTCCTCTATTCCAACGGGAACTGGCCCAGCACAGCTATTTTGAAGAAAAAAAGTTTATTTCGTTCCACATGTAATTGCATTGTCTAATGCGTATGATCCAAGTGGCATGGTTAGTTTAAAGGGTTCTGTGACGTCCCGTGACACTAATGAGACGCTAACACGGCGCATGAGTTTATGACTTACATGGAAAGATGGAATGTGGCAAGTAAAGGGTCGACAGTCAAAGTAACGCGCACAATTTCATTGTGACGAGACTGTCCAATGCAGTGGAGTAAAACTCGTCGAGAAATGGCAGGGAGTACCTGTCCTTCTAACGCGGCTGGTTGCTAGATCACTCCGAACAGTGTGAGTGGAAGGCAGACTAATTCAACGCAGCAGACTATAGACGGTTTCAAGATTGCAAGCATTGTACCCCGAAAAATTCCGGTCACCGCACTTACCAGCTCTTTATGTCGAAACTCAAAGCATGTTTCCAAGTTTGTTTTCAAAGGCCAGGAAGGTCTTTCTTTAATTTTCAGATAAAAGGAACGTGCGCAAAAATCAAATAACTTTTTTATTACTTTATGTAGCTAAAAAGAACATTTATTAGAATATATTTCGCCATATAAAGGAAGGAAAATGTAGAAAATTAGCGGGCTCTTTTCTAAAGCTCTTCTTAACAACGAATGCTATTAAGGCACATCGGTGGACGATACCGGATGTCAGCAAGGGTCTGTTTTTGTAAACAGTGAAAGGGTCTGCGCATGCGAGGACCAAAATCAAAGATGCTACATCATAACAGCGCCCCTGCCATAGGTCCTTCATCTTTACTAGCTTTGTGGCACGGAGCAACGCCCCGTAGGTTCCATATTCAACTTACAATACCTACTTAGCTCCGTGGAAATTTTTTCTTTTTTTATGATAACTGCTAACTGAAAGTAAAAACATTCAGAGAGTGCGCAAAACACCTTAAAGCACGTACAACGCTTCTAAGAGACATTCCCGCCTAAAACTTTCAGGGTGCCTTCCAGGAGTGGCAGACATGTCTCTGTAAGTGTATTGATGTAGAGGAAGAACACTTTGAATAATTTTAACGATTTGCGCAGGCCCAATCAATGAATATATTTCCCCCAGAAAATACGCACTACTTTTATATTAAACCAAGAGTATGTACAACGATAAATAACTTATTTTTTATTGTACTTTACTTACTCACGGTTATCCAGGTTAAAGTGTCTTATTATGCTGTGTCATGTACGCTCAGATTTTGTTTAATCAAACGACGGACCAGAGCTGCGGGCCCAGGTTCAAAAGATGGGTCCTACTTTTCACTGTTACTTAGTGTATTGGTTATGGCAAAAATAAAAGTAGATTGATTGATTGATTCATTCATCAATCGATTGATTGAAGATTGCGACAACGCACGCAGAAATATTCAGGAATGCCGAATAGAACAAAAAAAAACGAATAGCTCAACTTCACTCCAACCAAGGTGAGGCAAACCAAATCGCACCAAATGCTTCTAGAATGACCACGGTCTTCTCACGAGACGAAGCACTCAGTCTTTTTAAAGACAGCAACTTTTGTCTACACTAACTTACACATATCTAACTTACATATATCTAATTACAACTAACTATATCTAACTTACAATATACAATTACATAATATATCTAACTTACAACTAACTTACATATATCTAATGAGTTACTTTGCCGGACGTGCCAAGTCCTGAGGAAGGTGGAACCTCTATACGCTGTGCCAGAAACGCACGCGAAATGACGATCTGTGTTGGGATTCTCCAGGCGGCACGCCATCTACTCATACATAGCGATATTTATTTTATGTATTGCCTACGAACCATCCTAGTGCAATCTCCTTTGGTGATTGCCTAACTGATAAGCATGCGTACTTTTATCGTGCATTGTATCCCTCGCTGGAAGTTAAAACGCTGTAACATTTGGTCCGAGTAAAAGACCACCTTGGAAAGGAAAGTTACCATGGGGTCGCTCACATATGTCCGTGCCAAGACTGTCAAGCATGCTATATAGGCGAGAAGGGAAACGTTAAGTGAAGGCTATACTTATACAGCCCCGTAACGATGCATACACGGGACACGTGGTTTTGACGACCTTGGCAGAGCATCATGAAAAAACTGAACTCTGTCCTGACTGGCAATCTACGTTAATCTTCGAAAAAGAGACTATTATCATCGCGTCTGCTCATCGAATATTTCTGCAAACAATCTAAGTGGAACACGGGGTCCTCTCCCTGAGGCATACGCAAATGTATTGGGTCTTTCAACACGTATATAGTGAAGACCGCAATCCATTCATTCCTTGTGAATAAGGCACCCGTATTGATCCCGAAGCAGCGAGTCTCTCGTTCTGTTATCTTTTTTTACTTGGCCAGTGTACCTTGTCCTCAACCAACCATGTATACGGGCTGCATCAGCATCACGTCAATCGTCTCCTTTCTTGCGCTCGTCCACGTCGCCATTTCACGCGCATACCGTGAGCCAAAACGTAAGTTGACATCAAATATCTGAATTTGATTTTTTACCCTACAATATTTAATGTGGGTTTTACATCACGTCTTTCAGGGGGTCAATATTCAACCTCCATGGCACTCAACGCATCCTTCGTAGAAGGCTGTCTTGTTTCTTATTGCACAGCAGGTCAACGTAATCATGGTGCATGTTCATGTATACACGGTGCCCCAGCTAACTAGCCTCAGTTCAAGAATGTAGAGACGCACTCTATGACAACGCAACAAAAAGCATGTTGCTGAATATTACCTGCATTTTGTCGCAGTAATTGTTTTATTCTTAATGACCTAATTTGAAATGTTTATTCAAATATGTTTTTAAGCAATGAACTAGGTTAGGATAAAAAATTCAGTCAGAAAGTAGAGTATTAGTTAGCGGAATATCAAACTAGACGGCTTGTAACTTTCTGTCTATTGAGTGTTAGTGCTTTCGGCTTACTACACACGCCCACGAACTACAAAAAAAAGAAAACAAAACAAGTGACATGCACGCCCGTGTGCCTTACAGCAGTGCTCCCTTAGGTTCCACGTGAAAACGAGCAGTGCATTTGGCTGGATGCGCTACTTAGCAGGGCTATGCGATGACACAAGTTTTGCTTGTGTTAATACAAGCGATAATCACTACGAAAAAGAAAGCTGGGATTCTGTAGTCTATTCTATGGGACAATACCACGCAAGAAGCTCAATATCACCTTCAGTGATTTTCTAGCCGAAGACCGAACGCTTAGGTTTCCGAGCACTGACTGTTTTGACGAAGGTCTGTTGTCGAGGTGGGCTAACGCTGCAGATAGCGGCAGTCTGTGCGCACTTTAGCAAGGGCAGAGACACAAAATGTGTTCTATGGTTTTATCACTGCTGTAATGGTAGCAAGCAGCATTGCCACCTTCCTTAGAATCATCTGTTAATTATAATGACCTGAACATACCAGCCCGTTGCGCAAACCATGCACAAGAAAAAATAGGCTTGACTGAAGCGCCATGAAAGAAGCAAGACAGCTAAGTACTCAAATATATGCAAGAAACTGCTTGAAGTATATCCCCAAAGAGCCTATAGTGCTGTGGTATTCTCATGTTGGAGCACTTCCCAGTTTGCGTCGTACAAGTATTGACGAATGGCCGAGGCGCCCGGTCGACCAAATAGGTGGGAACATGCACACGTTCGCATTTATGTTCAGCCGATTTACTTTCCTGGAAAGCACATTGAATTGGTTGTCGCACTTCAAAGTATGAGAGAAGATTCAAGTGGATTGAACACCTTACCCAGAAGTGCGAGAGCAGGTTGACGTCGAGTGTGCGGCGTATCTGCTCGGGCCTGAGCGTGAGCAGCGGTTGGCACTGAGTGACGGCGGCATTGTTCACCAAGATGGAGACGGGCCCCACCTCTTGGGTCACCCGGCGCGCAAGCTCACGCACCTGGCTTTCGTCGGAGACGTCACACTGGTAGGCGTGCGCCGACACGCCCACCTCCAGCTTGATCTCGTCCGCTACCGACTGGTTGTTCTCCTGCGAGTGGGTTATATGTTGGGCACAACTGATTGTTTGTCTTAAACAGCGAATGTGCGGCATATTCCAGAAGTGTTTCGGCAAGTTTTACCGGACATTCAAGACAAAGATTTTACACTTGCTCAGCTGCGGAAATATTTCAATAACTCTGCAAACAGCTAAGAATATGTCATTATTCTTGTCCTCGTATAAGAATAAACTAAGGCGTGGCCGTGTTCTTTTTACCTCTCCTTTTTGTCATTGTTTTCTTTTTCAATATTTTTGCACAGCGCTCGTATGCAAGGCAGCTGATGACTCTTGCTATTTGAATGCTGTATATAAACTTTACTGCCTCCATTTAAATTTACTCCAGTTTATGCAGGTTCCTGTACGGTGTGTAAAGGCCAGCCATTTCTGCTGTTCTATTTTGTGTTCTGTCACCACGAATACGTCTGCCTGATGTAACTGGTGGTCGAGAACTCAGTCAAGTGGCTAGTCGCTTTTTTTTTTCACATACCCTCCATGAACACTGTAATGACGGGAATGAAAGTTATTATTATGTTCGTATTAAATTACAAAGTCAGTAGTTTATTGCACAAAAAATTTCGTGCAGTGGTGAATGCTAGAGTGCTAGACAAACACCTTGCTATCTCATAAGGAACTTTAAAAAGTAGAATGGTTTCCTAAGAGACTAGACGATGTCAACATTTCCACACTTGATATGTACGATTGAAGATGCATAATTGATTCATGCAGTCAAACTTGACTGCTCTGACACATAAAAGTAATAATAAGCTTAAGAGCTAAGCTTCCTGTTGGTTACCCTACAACGATAGATTAAAGAGAAATCGAAAGATAAGACAGAAAGTGGAGGGAATCAAAGAGGAAAAAAATACTAAGAAGCAGTGAATTCCCTGCACACGCGGTATTACATTTCAAATCAGAGGAGTTCGCAGAAGAGCGTCGTCTTGAAAAAGCACAATATTGCCGTCACAGCTTCGTGGGCAGTCGAGAGACACGGAAGGTGCTGTAGCACCTGCACGCGAAGTGGACAGTCATCCAGTCATCGCAGTGCACTGAAAATTATGCTTGTCTCTCGAAGGCGAATCGAGGACAGCGACACAGCAAATGGCCGATGTCTTCTCTGGTATCGCTAACTTTGCATGCCGCAGTGTGAATGATACCGGTAACGTCGCATATATATGCCTTCGTGAACACCACTCCCAACCCAAGGCGATAGGGAAATGCAGCTTCACATCTATGATGGTCGGATGAAAGCCGAAGTTGCAATGAAGGGTTCAGTTGGTGCAGTGTGGTATTCGTTATATTTGGCGGATTTCACTGCGTTTTTTTCTTGAAAACGCAACTGGAACGATGTTTGCTTCCATGGTGCGCAGCGCTTCATTGATGTGCTTACGACGTCATTTTTGTAAGTGTTCTGGAGGGACAGCATGTGTCAGTATTCTTGCAGGCGTTCTTCAAGACATGTGGACGAGCTTACGCGTGTGTGTGCGCATGCGTGCGTGAGCGTGTATGTGTTGTAGTACGGGGAAGTATCACAGCTGCAAGCGCTTATGGTACTTCCCGCACGAGCTCTGTGCTTCGGAGGCTAGTTACATTATCTTTTGACAAAAGCGAAGAACCGGATACGGAATATTTCGTAAAACTAAACCATTAATTTTTGCACATAGCGTTTATGCTTTGATTTCAGGTAAAATATTGCAAAGAGACCTAATTTTTACCTGTAGCTTAACGGTAATCAGGATAGCGAACGTTCTTCGATGTGCTCTGTAATATGCTATCAGTTCTTCACCATTGATGTCACAACTGGTAGTCACATTAGAATCGAACGAACGTATTTATGAGCTGGAAATTTTTTAATACCTCAATTCAGCAAAGGCCTATTTTTCAAAAGTCGTAACAATTGCTGGACTCACAGTTTTCGCAATGCCTGCTACGGTTAAAAAAATGGAAGGTAATTCACTCATAAGCCAAATCTGAAACACACGCCATTAACCTCAGTTGGGGTATGAAAGCCATCAGTTGAACCGCGGAGTAGCATATTTGTGTATATTATCCTGCAGGCACTGGCCGCACCAGCTAGTAAGGCACATATCATTTTTGTCCAATATTGTCTCTGTGATTGAAGTATATCTTGTAAGAAACAAGCATGAGCAGAATGCAAACAAATTATCATCAGTAATAATAATAATATTATTTAATTTGCATAAATAAATACATAAACATATACAGAAACGACGAGAGACAAGATGCCCTCTTTCGGGAGGGGCGATCAATAGAGGGAAGGGAGACAGGGCAGAGAAAGAAGAAAAGAGATAAAAAAGTAAAAAGAAAAACGACGAAGACCAGTGAAAATAATGTAACAGAAAAAAATAAAACGTCCATGAACGGGTGGTCAGCTCCTTTTGGTACACGAAAGTCAGTAAAGCTCGGCAGGCCTGGCCGCATCACGAAACACTACGTCTCGGAAAGAGGTAATCGCAGAAGTGCACGTACATAAATTCCGGGAAAATACATTCCTTGATTCCTACCGTAGCAAATGCGAGATAGTGTACATTTAAGATTCTCAAGCATTTCACGGTATAGTCACACGCTGCGCACAACGAACTGTCAACCGGCCGTTGACGGTGTAAACGTTCACGCACAAAGCCTCTTAGTTTACACAACAGCGAACGACGACGCAGCTCACAACCACGCGGAAGGAATGATCCGTTCGCGACACGCTGGTATGGCTTTAGGTGGCTTCGGCGTATGAGCATTCGAGCGTTGTCGATCATGGATGAAATTTCCGCGCAGTCACAATCATCGTTTAACAAACAAAGCAAAACAATTCGTTTGCTGGAGTAGCGGCCGGTAGACCGACCTTCAACCGCGTGAATGCAGTTTATCAATAGCACTTCTATAGAAGCTTTACATAGTTATAGATAGCAGTGCAGTTCTTCATGACATGAAATACTCGTAGAAACGTTCTTAGCCGATAAGCGGTCGTGCGCCTCACCCTGTTCGAACCGTCCTCCGTTCGGGCGAAAATACGAGGACACTCGTGTACTTGCATGTTCTAGCGGGTTAAGAAACACCAAATGATATAGTTTGCGTAGGCGTCTTCAGGTACGGCGCAACACGTTATGATATTTTAGTCCTCACACTTAACACCTCATAAGTTGTCACTCTTATTAACTGTAGAAAGGGATCTGATAGAGTGAAACGCGGGTGGAAGTGAAAGTACGGAAGTGGGGCTAACCTCATAACAAATACTGTGTTATGTTATCTACGAAACACAAAAATGACCTGCCTGTCGACGCACACAGTAGAGTGAAATATCAAATAATATATGAAGTCGAAAAGTCAGCACTCTGCCCTCTGTTGATTTCTTCTTCTGTTTATCCTGTTATACGTGAGGTATGAATAACCAACTAGACCAATAACAACTGTTACAAAGTTTTATAAAAAACAGAAATGTGATAAACCGACAACCACACCAGGCTTTATAGAAGACCTGCCTTAAATATAGAGAGACGTGGCGTTACGTTACCTATAGGACAAATGTATCAGGCTTCGTATCACACAGAGATAGAAGGGCAATAGCACACGTGGGCGTACAGGAGAAACGTGCTTTACGGTTGATTCTTGTCAGCGCTCGTAGAAGGAACGCGGTAGTGCTTCGAAGGGGGCGATTCACGAAGCGGCAGCGATACGCGGCCGTGAAACGCGGACAAGGGCCTCCAGGAGGAAAGAGGAAGCACTCTCACTGAGTCGTTACCTCCCGGTGATCGTCGTGACCCACTTCGATCTCTCGACGCTCGTGCAGCCCGCGAGAGCGCAGAAGTGAACGCGTCTGCGCGTGCTCGTACGCCGGCACGACAGGAGCGTTTGCGACTCCGTGAAAGTGAATGGCCTCGGGTCGAGAGACTGAAAATAGTTACCGGCGTACGTTGGCCCGTCGGTGAGATGAAAGAAGGGTTGAGACGTGTTTATCTGTCTGCGAACGACTGACGTGGTACCAGACGACGCTGCCGCTATACGGGCGCTTCGCCTGAGGTTACTAGCATGAGCTCAGCGAGTAGTACAGAGCTAATATTGTTCCTAGGTCAAGGTCAAGTTACACTGCAGGAAAAGTGCTATCGTCGATCTTTATTGCTGCTAGAAATTCACGCAAGCTTTTTTATTTGAAGTTTACGAGAAAAATCCTGCAAATATCCAAATTCTCTTTGGCATTAAAGAACTCGTTTCGCAGACATTCCGGCGTGGGCTTCGTTGGTTCTGAGCTAAAAGTGTTAATCATCTTGTTCGTGACCCACAAATCTAGAAAGCTGCCCACAAAATAAAAAATATGTATATATTTCGGGTCTGAGTGAGGATAGAGCAGAAAGCTTCCGGGTTGCAATCAAGTGTTCTACCAGAGAATCACAACATTTGTTCAAACTGGGTTTGAAAAAAAAGCTAAACAATATATGAATATCATGCGGTGGAAGACGTCTCCTAAGTGCATGTGATATTGCGTGGCAAAAGCGTAAAACTGCGCCAAGCGTCAAAACACGTGAATCGAGTAACGAGCGAGTGGTTTAAAAACCAAACCATAAAAAGCACTGAAATTTGCTGATTCGTAAAAGGGATAATTATGGCGTAGTGTGCCCCTAACAACTACGCTTGCAGTAGATATTCAACGATACTTAGAAGTGACCAGCGTTACGCGCTGAATCGTTTGTTTTCTTACGGCGTGTTTGAGACATGCCCCGAGAACCGAAGCAACCTAGCAATTCAGAAAGAAATTTGCACGACACCCGATTACACTGCCGCGATCTGCTCTCTGAGGCAAAGCTCAAGTGCCCTCAAAGTTTTACGATGACATTGAAAATCTGCAGCATCATCGTTCATTAATCGTTCCACAATCTACACTTATGTGTCCCCGCATTTGATTAGAGCACAACTGACGTCTTCCATCAGCATTTGAAAAACCCGAGTCTAAAAGTGTCCCCTACGTTTAACCCTTTCGAGCGTTTCAAGTGAATACACGAACGGAAGATAAAAAAAGTCGCGGGCCTTGACTGGTGAATTCGAAACTCCCGCAGCAATAAAAACAAGCGGTTGTTTCGAGTACGAATACAATCTGTGAGCGGAGCTCCTTAGAAGTGAAATGCAAACAACTATGCACCTTATTTAGCTGCCGACTTCCACGAAGGTGGTAGTGTGTCAGAGGGTGGAGAGAGCGTCTGTGGCGAGGGCAGTGCCGTTCTTTTAACACAGAAGTGTTCTATGCCAAAGGTCCACCAAGATTTCCGTGAGGGAAGACGTCACGGCAGTGACGTCTAACATTAACTTTCATGAACAAAAGTTTCATCAACGGGAGTCGAATGAATGACCTCTCAGCCAGCGACAACAGCCGCCGGGCACGCTACCCACTGCGCCACAGCCCCGTGCTTTGTGGGCTTTAAAAACACAGACTTTATATATGCCACTTCCCTCTCACGGCACTTTTGGTAAATTGTGGCAATGCATCAGCATTAGAATTAGAATGCATTAGATACAAAAATGAACAGGGCAGAGCCAAGTGAAATTTGTCCCAATCCCTCTCCCATGCGCAGGGTAGCAAACCGGCTGTCTATAGGCTCGTTAACCACCCTGTCATTCTTTTCCTCCTATTTTCCTTCCTTGAGAGGTAGGGATGGTGCAGGAGAAGCAGACTCCACCCCACTTCTGCATCACATAGAGCAATGCGCTTGCCTGGATGTAACACTGCGTTCTGTGCTAACGCTTGCCACGCGAATCGGGCAGTGGCGTTCAATAACTCTAACATGCTCCGAGTACGGAACCTTGGCACAACTTTGTCAAGAAAACAGTCACATTTTTCTGCCTGTCACACAGCTGTCTGTGATTTTCCTGTCACCGTTAACTACAAGAGCTACCACAGACATCCATGACCACAAAGGCTTGTTTAATCATTAATCAATCATTAATCATGCAGTCGCCTGTATGGACATATATCACTGAACGTGAATGTGGATGAATTTACAAAAAAACGGTGCTTTGATTTAGCTGTCAAACACCAAAAGACATTGTATTATTATCATCATCATCATCAGCAGCAGCAGCAGCATGACTACGTCCACTGCAGGACCAAGGCCTCTCCCATGTTCCGCCAGTTAAACCAGTCCTGTGCTTGCTGCTGCCAATTTATACCCGCAAACTTCTTAATCTCATCTGCCCACCTAACCTTCTGCCTCCCCCTAACCCGCTTGCCTTCTCTGGGAATCCAGTTAAATACCCTTAACGACCAGCGGTTATCCTGTCTACGCGCTACATGCCCGGCCCATGTCCATTTCCTCTTCTTGATTTCAACAATGATATCCTTAATCGCCGTTTGTTCCCTAATCCAATCTGCTCTCTTTTTGTCTCTTAAGGTTACACCTACCATTTTTCTTTCCATTTCTCGCTGCGTCGTCCTCAAATTAAGCTAAACCCTCTTAGTAAATCCCCAGGTTTCTGCTTCATAGTTAAGTACCGGCAAGATACAGCTGTTATATACGTTCCTCTTGATGGATAGTGGCAATCTACCTGTCATAATTTGAGAGTGCTTGCCAAATGAGTTCCACCCTATTCTTATTCTTCTAGTTACTTTAATCTCGTGGTTCGGCTCCGCGGTTATTACCTGCCCTAAGTAGACATAGTTTATTTACAACTTGAAGTGCACTATTATCTATCTTGAAGCGCTGCTTTCTTCCCAGGTTGTTGTACATTACTTTCGTTTCCTGCACATTAATTTTAAGACCCCCCTTTATACTCTCCTTGTCTGACTCCGTAATCATGAGTTGCAATTCGTCCCCTGAGTTACTCAGCAATGGAATGTCATCGGCAAAGCATAAGTTACTAAGGTACTCTCCATTAACTCTTATCCCTAACTGTACCCATTCTAGGCTTTTGAAAACCTCCTGTAAGCATGCGGTAAATAGCATTGGAGAGATTGTGTCCCCCTGCCTTACACCCTTTTTGATTGGTATTCTGTTGCTTTCTTTATGAAGCACTATGGTAGCAGTTGATCCCCTGTAGATTTCTTCAAGGATGTTTATAAATAATTCATCGACGCCCTGATTCCGCAGTGTCTGCATGACGGCTGATATTTCTACTGAATCAAACGCCTCCTCGTAATCTATGAAGGCAATGTATTGTGGTTGGATATATTCTGAGCATTTCTCTATTACATGATTGATAGTATGAATGTGCTCGATTGTTGAGTAGCCTGTTCGAAATCCTGCTTGTTCCTTTGCTTGATTGAATTCTAATGTTTTCTTTACTGTGTTAGCAATTACCTTTGTAAATAACTTGTATACTACAGAGAGCAAGCTGATCGGCCTGTAATTCTTCAAGTCCTTGTCATCTCCTTTCTTATGTATTAAGATGATGTTAGCGTTCTTCCAAGACTCTGGTACTCTTCCCGTCAGGCGACACCTCGTAAACAGGGTGCCTAGTTTTTCTAACACATTTTGTCCTCCATCTTTCAGCAGATCTGATGTTACCTGATCCTCACCAGCAGCTTTGCCTCTTTGCATGCTCTCCAAAGCTTTTCTGACTTCTATCATTACTGGTGGGGTGTCATCTGGGTTACTGCTAGTTCTTACAGTAATAATCTAGTGGTTTTCCCGGCTACTGTACAGATCTCTGTAAAACTCCTCCGCTATTTCAACTATCCTGTCCACATTGGTAGTTATTTTGCCTTCTTTATCCCTTAGTACATACATCCGATTTTTGCCTATCCCAAGTTTCCTCTTCACTGCTTTGACGCTTCCTTCATTTTTCAGAGTGTGTTCGATTCTCTCCATGTTACACCTTCTAACATCGCATACCTTACGCTTATTATTCAACTTCGAAAGCTCTGCCAGTTCTATTTTGTCTGTTGTACTTGAGACTTTCATGACTTGACGCTTTTTAATGAGATTCTTTGTTTCCTGGGAAAGCTTGCCAGTGTTCTGTCTAGCTACCCTGCCTGCAACTTCCACTGCACACTCCGTAATGATACTCGTCAGATTATTATTCATTGTATTTACGCTAAGGTTGGGTTCCTCACTAAGAGACGAGTACCTGTTCTGAAGCGAGACTCTGAATTCCTGTACTTTCTCTCTCAGTGTTAGGTTATTGATTGGCTTCTTGCGTACCAGTTTTTGTCGTTCCTTCTTCAAGCCTAGGCGAATCCGAGACCGTACCATTCTATGGTCACTGCATCGTACCTTGCCAACCACTTCAACATCCTGCACGGTGCCTGGGTGTCCACTCATTATAAAGTCTATTGCGTTCTTATTTTCGCCATAAGGGCTCCTCCATGTCCACTTGCGGTTTCCTCGTTTTCGGTAGAAGGTATTCAAAATCCGTAAATTATTGCGTTCTGCAAATTCTACTAGTAGCTCTCCTCTGGCGTTTCTATAGTGCCGATGCCATAATCTCCTACTGCCTGGTCTCCAGCCTGCTTCTTCCCTACCTTTGCATTAAAGTCTCCCATCAGTATAGTATACTGTGTTTTTGCCTTACTCATTGCTGATTCCACGTCTTCATAGAAGCTTTCAACTGAAGCGTCATCATGGCTGGATGTAGGCGCGTAAGCCTGTACTACCTTCATCTTGTATCTTTTATTCAGTTTATTTACGATACCTACCACCCTTTCATTAATGCTATAGTATTCCTCTGTGTTGCCAGCTATGTTTCTGTGAAGTAGGAACCCCACACCCAGTTCTCTTCCGTCAGCAAGGCCCCGGTTGCAAAGGACGTGCCCATTCTGTAGCACCGTATAGGCCTCATCTGTCCTCCTAAGCTCGCTGAGCCCTATTATATCCCATTTAACACCCTCTAGCTCCTCGAATAGCACAGCTAGACTTTCCTCACTAGATAAGGTTCTAGCGTTAAACGTTGCCAAGTTCAGGTTCCAATCGCGGCCTGTCCGGATCCAGAGATTTTTAGCACCCTCTGCTGCGTTGCAGATCTGACCGCCGCCATGGTCAGTTGCTTCGGAGCTGCTGGGGACTGAGGGCCATGAGTTATTTGACGTATGTATGTGGGAGGTAGTGGCCAGATATTGCACCAGGGTGGCCATTGCTTCTCTGGTGAGGGAGTGCATTCCCGGCGGTGGTTACCGGTGAGGCCGCACCCCAGGCCTCTTAATGCAGTTCCATAAATACGCGGATTTTTTTAATCCGGTTGGGAACTGCGCGGCATCGGGATTTGAGCCACGACGTTTTGCATGCGAGGCGGATGCTCTAACCACTACGCCATCGCCGCCGTTTCAACTGAAATCATTGCACAAGACATTGTATAAGCTCTCTTATATCAATGTACAGTCAACAGTAAAGTACTTCTGTAAAGAGACGTTTTACTTTCATGTTATACTGATTCCTAAGAAAGAGGGATCAACAATGTTGCTTTTCATTAAACCCGCTCCCCCTCTCTCTCAGCTCAGTCTACGGACCAACCACTGGGTGGACGACAAGGCGAAGCGATAGTTCCGCATGTTCACTGGTTTGAGGGGAGGGGGTAGAGATTAAGAAAAAAGGGGAGCAAAGCAGGTGGGGAAGCGGTGGGAGCGCACACCCGGCGCGCTTGTCTGCCGCAGGCGCAGGGGTTTGTCATTCATGGATCGTGTCATTGTCTTTGGTGCTTCAACCGATGACGGTGTGCCGGCCTAAGCAGCTGCGCTCCTAACTAGTTGCCTGCTGCTTAACTCAGTTACGCCCGAAAAGGAGGTAGGGGAAGGAATGGCAGAAAGGTCAACCAGGTGAGTGTCCGGTTTGCTATCCTACACTGGGGGAAGGAGATTGAGGGATGAAAAAAGAGAGATAGAAAGAAGAGAAAAAACAGGTGAGCTTGAACCAGACTGCTGCTAGTGCGCGTATCAAGAAGTATGGTTATTTTCATTATCTCGGTTCTTTGTACTGTTTCGCTTTTAGAGGCATGAGGCCGATCCTTAACCGCCTAATCGGCTCACTGCTCCCTCTTGGTTTCGATCCGACGACAAAGCCTGACTTCTTGCAGTCTCTTCAACTCACTCCATATCTGCGGCGAATCTTTCTTCCATATCTGCGACGACTTCTCAGGCCTCAGGCCAGATTACGGGGAGAGCGGCACTTCCAGCAACGGTAGTTGCTAGGCTACGGCTCAGCTCACGGTGTGGCCACCGGCCACAGCGAAATGGTGAAAATACTATCCTTGTAGCTCTCACTACAAAAGCAAAAAAAAAAAAGAAGTGCTGCAGAAAGTATGGTTCATTTTGTCCGCTTCTTCATTATAAAGCAGGCTTTTCGAATTCTCACCGCAAAAAAATAAGCTCCCAAGACGCTTCTTTACGACTTCAAGTGTATAACTTTTTTTAGGTTGGCCGTATGAGCGCTCATAGCGTGTATTTTGCCGTATAGCGTTCAAGACATCACGCTTCTGTGCCAGAGAGCTTAGCTTGCGATCTGGCACGGTAGATACTATGCTGGGCTGCTGACCCTAAAAACGAGGGTTCGATCACAGCCGTGGTGAACGCATCTCCGGTGGAGGTAAAAAGCTAGAGGTCCTAGTACATTGGTTTAGGCGCACCTGCAAGGACCCCAGGTTGTCGAAATTCTGTATTCCTACACTACGGCGTGCCTCGTGGACACACCGTGCACGGTTTTGTGCTTAAAACCTAGGAATTCATATAACTGCAGTGGGACCACGGTTCTGTTGCACGAGTGGAAGTGGAATTTTTTTACGTTAAGTAGGTACAAAACGAGGCTGAAAGGAGCCTACAGCTAAAAGCCCGGTACCAGGCAAGGAATACCTCGCATGAACAGTAAGGCAGCTATATACCGGCGAAAATGTCCGCAGTACATGATAAATTAGTCCTGGCACCCCTTTATGTGCGTAAATGCACCAGTTTAAAAACTCTTCAATTCCGTCATGTGGCTAGTCGACAAGGGCCAGTGACACCACGTATTTTTGGGTGTGGATGTTCTGTCTCATCTTATTCGCATAAGGTGCGTATCATGCGCGTAGAAACATTTTCTTGGATAGACGCTCAGTAGCAGCTGCATTCTTACGTAGACCAGCCACGGCCTTGTTTCTTGCGCACTGTTAATTATTTTCTATTTCTTTTTGATGCTTACCAGATAGCGTAAAAATGAGGGCAACGTACGGTAACGTGCGAGTGGCCTTACTAGTCACGGCCATTTGTCTCGTACGCAGTAGGCTTCTGCTTTAAACGTCAACCGCAGCCGCCGTCATCGCACGCAGCGTAGCGCTACGCGTGACGAAGCAGATCGCAGCGGGCGGCGCAGCCGGTTACTCACTGTCAAGGTCCGACCGCGGCCAAGGGCGCACCGTGCACTCTTTGGATGCGCCGGAGGCCACCGCAACGCAACGCGAGACCAGTTCAACGAACCTCGCCGTCGGTGCAGGCACGGCGAAACCCACGCCAGTGAAAGTGTGCGCGCTTCGTCCGTGGCCTCGTGGCACCGTTTCTCTGCTGTCACGTTCACCCTCCTCTCCCGCCCTCTCCGTGCTTGCCTTCCGTCGTTGCCACACGCGCCAGAGGCCACGGCCTACTCCCTGCTGCCGCGCTTGAGGCTCCACCGGCTACGCACGAAGTTGTAAACCGCTCACTTCCTGAACACGCGGGCCACTCCATTTCGCCGGGTTAACGGTCTGAATCGTCCTCTGTAGGCAAGGCTTAGCTCTTTCACCTTTTCATTGGATACGCAGAAGGCAAAAAGCGTGTTTCTTGAAGAGTGAAAGGAGCGCAATTCTTATCGTCCTCTGGTTTATACCACGAAACTAAACCACACGCCACCTGTATTTTTTTTTACAAAGCGGGCTTCCTGCTAGAAAAGTGAGACTGTCAGCTTGTACAGGCACTGGTGGCGAGCTCAAAGAGACTTGTCCTCCACTGACAATCTGGGAAAGTCGAGGAACTCGGCCTTCAAGACAGGAACACAAGAGATGTGTTGACAGCCACACAGGCAGGAATATTCTTGACCTTTCAAAATGTCTGCATAAGTTGCCATTGCTTCATATTTCAAAAAGGCCAACTTCCGTATAGTGCAAACAAATACGAAATCACGGATGCAATTACGAACATTTGGCCGCTCTTTTTGTCAAGTTTTGTTCATGCTGTACGCATCAATACAATGTAAAACCGATTAGCCAAAGTGTGCTTGAAGTTAGTGCATGACAGTCCAGTGAGCCATCAAGCGTATGAACACCGTCAATAAAAATAATTGGTATCGATTTCAAATCATTTCCTATTTCTTGAGGAATGTGCTGGAATAACTGTATTACTGAAAATATCAAAATAGAGTGTGAAATATTCGAGAATGGAACGCCTTCTGGTGTCCTGCGGCGAACGCGACTAGCGCGCCAAATTATTGTTACAATTTGATGATACACAGTGGATAAAACAAGTATATCAACGATACATAAATTCGGATCTAAGTGTTAGCTAACATTTCCCGTTCGGTCTCTTTAGGAAGCACCACAGCAATTTATTAGAACATGTAATTTTGAAAGCATTATAGCCTACATAGAAACTAACAACCCACTCTACCCTCGGCAACAGGGATTGAGATCTGGCTTGCAAACAGTCGTCCTCTTAGCCGAGATGGACGACGGTATTGCAAATGTGCTCAGCCAAAGAGGAATAACAGATGCTGTTTTATTGAGTTCGCAAAAGCGTTTGATCTTGTTTCACACCTGGATCCTATTATAGAAATGGAAATGATCTGTTTTGAACATAACGTAATTAAATGGGTAATGTCTTACTTTAAAATATAGTAAACAGTTTGCTTCTGTGAACAACAATTATCTCAAGCAGCCTGTCAGATATAGCCTGTCAGATAGTCCTGTCAGATATAACACAACGATTCGTATTAAGGTCAAATGTATTTTTACTTATAATATTGGCATTTCTTTTAGCGTCGATCACCCATGTAAATACGCTTTCTTGCCGATGACTGCGTCATATACATGACGGTAAGTTAAGCTAACGACCAAATTACACTTATGCACACGCTGCACAAAATTCGAGCAAGGGGCCCTCAATGCGGAATGACGTTCACTGACGCTAAACACAAAGAAAACTGTTGCGATTAGTTTTACAAATGAAAAAAAAAAAAAGCTGCCTGACTTCCCTTGGAGATCGGGGCAGTCAGAGACCATCAAAAAAAATCACGTAAAACACTTGAGAATCGTAATACCGGCCAACCGTTAGGTCGGGAATCATAAATAGCGGGTATTTGTTCGAAAGCGCATATGAAGCTCCAATTTGTCATACAAAAGCTGCGAACTGGCCCACCTGAGGTTAAGCTAACCGCGTATAAGGCACTTATAAGACAAGCACTAGAATATGCCGACATAATTTGGAGTCCCCATCAAACGTTTTTCATCGCAAAATTGAGCGAACCCAATATTTAGCAGTCCCACTTGTGTTTTTCAGTTATTTCATGCATACCAGTGTTATATCTCTGTCGAAAAAAGGAGAATCGTGTTGCCCTCAACAACGTAAAATAAATTACGAGCTCATATTTTTGTATCACTTCAATCACGAGCATTAAAAAAATTAACGAGAACAGAAAATTTTCCTGAACTCTTCAATCACTCTTCAGAAACTAAGCCCAACAGGACAATATGGCTGTCGAAAAGTCATAACAACATTAAGAGTTTTTTTTACCATGATCAGTAGCCTACATAAATACGGCACCATCATCTGTGGTGAACTTATAAACGGTAGAATGTCTTGCTAAAAATAATATATATTTTCTCATACATAGTGTACTGAAGTTTTGTAATTCTCGTACATTTTTGTATTCAGTTCACATGTACTCGAATGGATCAAACCACCTGTTTTGAAATTATTCTTAACACGTCATTCAGTATGGAACTGTTTGGAATGTGTTCGTCGCTTCTAACACTGCAACCATATTACGTTCTATTTCTTCTGCTTCGACCAAAAAGGCCTACAGTATTCTTAAATAAGTAATAAATAAATCTCTAAATAAAACCCTGAGAGACAAGATTTGGAGCAGTGATAGGTGCAATAAAATGATGCCCCATTAGGAATCTGGCTTCGTGAATTGTATACCTATACGTTTATTACGCCTATCTTAGTCATTGGTGGAATTTGTATGGCCGTTCATCGACTAGAACGAATCGTTACACTAGAATTGTTGATAGTCCTACTAGTTCTGTGAATTCTACATCTCAGAAATTCGTCAAAACGTTTTGAGCATTTTATTCAGGTGACAGCTGTTAGAGTGCAGTCAACTTGGCTTCTATTCCTTCGAGTGGCGTAATTTTTTTCTTTTTTGAGCGAAGACATGCATAAAATATATAGGCTATGCGCTCATGGCAAAAAAAATACGGAAAAAAAACAACAGAAAGAGAGAAACAATGAAAGAAAAAAGAATGAAAAAGATAGATAGATAGATAGATAGATAGATAGATAGATAGATAGATAGATAGATAGATAGATAGATAGATAGATAGATAGATAGATAGATAGATAGATAGATAGATAGATAGATAGATAGATAGATAGATAGATAGGATTCACCATCTCCTATGGCTTAGCCAGAACAACCGGATCAGTCCTAACGGCATAACCACTCGCGTCTAGCAATCTGAAACATGTAGTCTTGAACTGGACGGGAAAACCCGGAGACAGGATTTGGAGTAGTGGTAGATGAAATAAAATGATACTCCATTAGCAGTGTGGTCATGTTTATGAAACTATTGTTTCACCACACGCAAAAAAACTAAAAAGAAAAATGGCACGCAGTATTTTTTTCTTATGCAAGAAGAGTAGTCAACGCGTCCGCCTTATTGTTGCAACACTACAGTGCCACTATTGAACAGTTTCGTTCGTTGCATCTGTAGGTGCTGCAGATGTATGTGATGAACTTGCTGCATAAGATTCAAGAAAAAAAGAGCAGATACAATGTTTCTGTTGCAGTATGTGCGAAGCAGTCGCATTAATGCTTTAGCCACAAGTAAACACCATTCTTTTCTAGGTATGCTTATTTGCATCTCACGCAAGCACTCATTTCCTGCACTGTCTACGCAATGCACAAGTCAGATTATTATTGTAATGTAATGTTGGGGTGTTTTTAATAATATTTTATGATTATGATAATTTGTAATGTTTTAATGCTTCTTAATATTTTTTGAACTTTTCAGCACACATGCCTAAACGGTCCCACCAGCTCAAATGAAGTGCGACTGCCAAGCACTGAGTGGGCGTTCTGACGACGAAAGAGATATAAACAGTTCTTGCGCAGTGAGAAGTCGCCATGACAAATGTGCATCATTCCCGGCATGAGGCATACACAGAAGTAACCTACGGTTCGTAAGCTTTTATTTCAAACGTGCTCACATCCGTTATTAGAAATTAGCACCCAACGAACTCACAGATCCATGCGCTGTGGTACATTGCAATGAGGTTCTAAAAATATATTTCCAAGAGAGGATGCACGCCAAGGAAGGTGACGCCGCACGAAGAAACACGGACAGAGTGAGATGCGCGTTTCCTCGACAACCCCGTGTGTACCACCGCTCGAAGATGGCTTGCGAACTCTCCCAGGAGCCGGTACAACTGCATTCGACACTCGTAAAAGTGAAAACTTGAAACTTTCAGTTGATCACCACAAAGCCTTTGTATGCTAAAGAATAAATTTATCGGCATTTCAAGTATGGTCAACGCGCTTGGTTGTATAGTCCAAATAACGGCAGGCAGGGCAAGATGAAAGCTCGCGATGAAAAAAAATTGTAAGCAGGAGTTGTGTCGAGGCGACGTTGCGACCAGAGGACTTGTCTAGAACAGAACGTGGTGGGAATACCAGCAGCACCAAATAAAGTAGGAGAAACCGAGACAAGAAAAAAAGACAGGGTTCCTGTCTGTTCTTGTTCTATTGGTTTCTTCTGCTTTATTTTATGCTGCTGGTATTCCCACCTAGTTCTGTTATAGCCTTTAGAAAGACACGTTCACTGGTCGCAACGTAAGCTCGACACAGCCCCTGTTCACGAATTTTTGGCACTGGCTGTATAGTGAAATTCGATCTTCCGAATTCATATGTTTTCAAAAGTTGCCGAATGTAATAAATTGTGGATGTTTATTACAGCTGTGTTCATTTTTTTCTTTTACACTCAATCGATTATAAAAGGCTTTAACTGGGGCCACCCTATTTTCGAAACGACGTCGGACGTCAGCGGGGCAAGAAATAAGCTTTTTTGCCCGTATGACGTTGCTTCGCTAACTAATAACACGTGGCAATGGTAGCTGAAGGCTCCATTGGCAGTAATGCTGCCATCTGTTGCAGTGTAGGTGCCTGAATAGGATAATAAATAACGTGTTTCACTCAAGGTGTATAAATACTTTTTTTCTTTTGAGCCAAGAGAGCATTGCTAACACTTTTTTCTGATTGTGCGAATAGTAAAAGGTACTTCGCCTATTTTATTCTTTTTTTTACTTTCCCAATCTGTGATAAACTAGCAAAACTAAATGCACCTATGGGATTCATTTGACCAAAATACTTTATGATCAATTTAATCAACGTGGCATTCTTGTGGCACTGCATTCCGCTGTGATGTTTCAACGCAGGCCTGCTTTGCCCATCGAAATTTCGGAACGGTCGGTGCCACGAGACTACTGAGAATTGGAAGCACGTGGGTACGGATCCCGTCTCACATGGCTACATTTATCGCAATCTTTCTTGAATATATCTCAGCAGACGTGGTTTAACCGCCTACTATGCTACGGCAGGGGACATAGCGGACTTTGCTGGGTATCCGTTAAGTACACTAGATTGGTTCTCGCATGGTGGCGCCGTTATTTAAACAATGGCCAAGTAATCATTGGTTTGCTCTAGTACTTATCCAAAGCACACTTTTCAGTGCGCAAACAGAGGTCGCTCCTCGTTGCTCCCCTACAAATATAACCACGAGTGTATTCGACAACGTAGTGCTTAGACAAGATGAATACTTGCATTAGAACAAAGCGAATGCATAATCAACGACAAGTACTATCCGAATAGCGGTGAGCATTAGCTTGCGAATTCCACGTCATAAATAGTACGTGTGTCACGAAGTTTATCACACCTGACAATATTCAGTCAAATTGCTTATGAAAAGCCACGATGCTATACGGTGTGTGACGTGGTTCTTCTTTTGTAGATTCAGGGCTATGCGAAACCTGACACAAAGGAGTGCAACTTACAATCGTAAAAAGAAGTTTCACATACACAAAAGGCATGAGTGATAGAGCAGCAACGTGCGAGTTTACGATTGTAAAATTGAACTCAGTGGAACTATTTGTCGTAATGTGATCGCAAAAAGCATCTCATCTTGCGCTGTAGATTAGTTTTTACTCAATGTGAACTCAGTGTATGAATTTTTGTATGTTTACTGGAGCATAAACAATGCACTTAACCAAAGTATCAAAACGACAAGTGGGGTAGTTGTTACGTAATAATTTTTTGAAGAAAAAATTAAGACTAGCTTCCCCCTTTTGGCGCCATGACTCAAGGAAGGGTGAAGTTGGGCGGCCTGCCTTGTTTTCTTTTTCTTTGATGTCTTTCTTATGGCTTCTCTCTGCCTCACTTCTTTTTTCCATCTTTTGTCACTGCATGTAACTATGCATCTCTTTTTCTCACTATGTGTTTCTTTATTCGTCTTTCTTTTCTTTCTCTCTCTCCATTTGGAGCTACCAGTTTCTTTCTAGTCTTCTCTTTCTTTCTGTACCTAAGTATATTTCTTTTGACTTTTTTATTCTTTCTTTTTAGCTCTATTTGGTTTTATCTCGTGCAGCAGAGTGGCGCAGTGGAAGCGTGCTGGTTTTATCTCTGTTTAGTGTTTCATTTTTCCTGCATCTTTTCCCATTTCCTGCCTTATTGTTCTATCAATTTCTGCCTTCCTTTCCTTCCAATATGTTCCCTCTTTCTATCTGCTTCCTTTGTTCTTCCTCTCTGTATTCATTCTCTCAGGCAACCGTGTTATGGGGTGCCACGCCGGACAAATGGGGACACCTTTTGATAGAGCGAACCACAACATTAGGAATACAAACAGCGCGTGTATGTCAGGTTATTGCGCACGTGCTGATGATAGTTTTTGTGTCTGAGTAGTGGACGTTCTCCTAGCCTAAACACCTCCGCTGTTAGAACTGTAAAAAAAAAAAAGTCGACATCATTCCTTCCCTATGCATACTTCTATGGCCACCTTCTATTTCTTGTCTGCAATTTTCGTTTTTGCACAGTTTTGTTCGCTTAATTCAAAAATTATTCTTAATTTAAAGAGTCGTTTGTTCTTGTTTAGTTGCGGTAGCACGCGCAGAGCTTGCCGAAAGGGTCTCACCACTTCGCTCACACTGAATTTTTCAGTCACGTGACGTAACACGTCAACGAACACGCGACTACCTCTCTGTTTTTGTCGTGGTATCTTTCCCATGCCTTTACTTCTCGCAGGTCACAGTTCGCACTTCATTGCATGTTCACTATTATTTCGTTTTTCTCTAATACTTCGTTTGAGTTCTTTACGCTATAGTTGTTTTGTGGCATGCTGCCCATATTCATTCAACTTCAGACACCGACGTGGCAGCCCGAGATATTTGTGCTTGAAATCGCTAGGGCACCATGAAGGAAACTAGCATTGGACCATTATATCAATACCGTGAGCATATATTGGTATTGAAGGAAACTGATCACGCTGCTGTGATTATCCGTGACGTCAAAATGCGAGAACAGTCGGGAGTTATGACGCTCTTTTTCGGGTTAGAGTAATAATAAATGCACGCCCGGCAACTGTGGCGCACACGTTCGCTTCGTAACAGTGGTGCGATCATCTTTCCGTCAGACGCGTGATCCCCGACTTGCGCATCATTATGACGCTGCCTCAGAGGAACGTGCGATTATTGAATAAAAATAAACGAAATTCAACGACGCTCGAAAGCATATACATGCAGAGTTTTCAGCAGTCAGTCATCGCTGTGTTCGTTGCTTAATAAATAAAACCTTGTATCGCTGATGTAAAGGGAATGTTGAGAAGACTGAAGTACTTGACAAACAAGAGAAAAAATATTGAACAACAGTTTAACTGGAGAGGGGATGCTATTTATGAATTACAAATTGCAAAAATTTTCTGAGAAACGAGCAAACTAACACAGTTTACGAGTTAGGCGATCATACACTGACAAATAAGCATGCGACCAAAATTCGCAGGAAGGATCAAATCTAGGCTGCGGTGGCTGCATTTTCGATGGAGGTGAAAGTGCTGGAGGCCCGTGTGCTCAATGTGGGTGCACGTTAAAGTGCCCAACGTGGTCGAAATTTCCGGAGACCTTGAGACCTTCACTACGGCGTCTCTCATAATCATATGGTGATTATGGGACGTTGAACCCCCCATATATATCAAATCAATCACTCTTCATTCAGACTAGGCATCACTGGAGAATTTTCCGGTGTAGTGGCACGTACAAAATTGGAAGAAAAAAGTTTGTACGCGCTTTTACGCCCGAACATTCTGTATTGAAATACCAACTAGCCTGCATAAACACCCTTGGCACCACCATAGTGCGAAGCTGCCTGAGAGAGGGGCGAGAGAGATTTATCATGACAGAAAAAGCTTGGGGATCAGACTCAATTAATTCTCTAACCTGCTACCCAGCGTTAGAAAACGAGGGTGGTATGGAAAAGAGAGGAGAGAAAGACGGTGCTGATTATGAGGAGAAAGAAGGTGGCGATGAAGTCTAACCTTGAAAGTACAAAAGCTATCAACAGTATCTGGTCGAGTTCCGTCTCAAGCAAAAATTTTATCCGAGCTTTGAAAATATTGCACTCATGAGAAGTTTTAGGTCCGACAAGAAGGTTTTCTTACATTTCCCTGAAGTTTTTAGCGATAAATGCGACCAAGCACAGATGATGCTGGATTCAAAGAATTGTTTACCTACCACATTCACCGAGAGAAACTGGGGACTGATGACAGGACTTCTTGACAACTACGTCATTTCTTCATTATTATTTCTGCATTCATTGCGGAGATAGCTTACTTTAGGGGCTCGACCAATGAGGGGAAGGGAATGCCGCGGTGACACTTGAATACCCCCCTCCCCCGTAGATCTCTGCACACACTTATAAACGCAGCAATGAGAGCGACACACGGATTTTTTTATCTCTCTTTTTACAGCGAACCGGCAATCTTGCTGGGCGAGGCAGAATATTGGTACCAAGGTTCCCTGAGAATGCTTAGAAATAAGACGCTGCCAAACGCGTACACGGAAAAGCTTTTTAATGTCACTATGGCAATGACATCACTCTCTTCCTCACTACGCCTGTTTTTTTTTTTTTCAAACGTTTCCACAATTACTTTGCTGCTTAATTCTCACCGTGGTTGTCTCCAATTTTGACTGTTTTGTTAGTCAATGCATAATTTATATAGCATGCTTCTGTCAACTACTGTAACTGTTCAGTTTATGTGTTAACCAGGTTCCTCTCAAGCTGCTCAATGCAGATTTTTCATCTGGTCTCCTCGCAACATCGTTGCAAAATAAACTAAATTCAATTCAACGCAATACATTTTACCTGTTACAAAAATTCACTAACAGAGAAACAAAGAACGTTGCCTGGTGTTCATATCAAAGAATGCGTGCTTACAATGTCGCCTCGTGTGATGAATGCAGCCTCGTCGCCGATCCATCGACCTTGAATGCGGCCGCCTCTGCCCTTGTATAATTCTTCGCGGGCGCTTCCGCCAAAAACCGACGGTCTGCGGTGGTCTTTCGGTTGCATCACATGCGTGTTTCAATAAACATTGTGCGCGGCCGTATGTCGCAATCTGATTTTCCTCTACGTAAACACTCCGAAGAACGATGGCCACTTGGCAATAAGATCGACTTGTTCGCGTCACTATTGCACTTGGTTGTTTGCCGAAATTTAATGCGTAACACGAATGCTTTATCAGTACTTCATTCCGACGTGTAATAAATAGTAACATGTGACAGTGAATTTGCAATAGGATGAGCTTATCAGCTGCTTGTATGGGCGTAATACGCAGCATGCAGGCTTTAAAACTCGTGCTAGTTATTCGTGCGAAACTGAGGAATTTGCCACATTACACCATAGCAAAACACGAATAACTCGCATTTCCTGAGGCGTTAGTTGATCGTGTTCTTCTGAGAATAATAATAAAAATTGTTGGGGTTTAACATGCCTAGGCGCCCCGCCGCGGTGGTCTAGTGGCTAAGGTACTCGGCTGCTGACCCGCAGGGCGCGGGTTCGAATCCCGGCTGCGGCGGCTGCATTTCCGATGGAGGCGGAAATGTTGTAGGCCCGTGTGCTCAGATTTGGGTGCACGTTAAAGAACCCCAGGTGGTCTAAATTTCCGGAGCCCTCCACTACGGCGTCTCTCATAATCATATAGTGGTTTTGGGACGTTAAACCCCCCACATCAGTCAATCAACATGCCTAGGCGAATCGTTCCACACACTGTACAAATCTGCCTTTGATAAGAAATCAGACTCATGTGTCTCACACCTCGATAGGCGAAGTTTCTTTCCAATCTCTTCAAACCTGTTTAGTTACTCGTTCAATTAGGCATTATTTTAAATTCTTTCTTTTATTTCAACTTTCTTTGAATGTGCCCAGAAAGATAGAGCAGCTGTATTATTGTTCATTTTAGTGCACACCGTATTCTTCGTAGTTTTTCTTTTTCTCTACTTTTTAAAGGTTTTGCTGTCTCTGATATTTCTGCTCCGTGTATATCGCTGTACCGATGTCTACGGGGGAAAGGGATTTTCTTTGAGTCACAACTGAGCGCCTCTTTTTTTTACTACTCGAACCTATGTTTTTAAATCTGAAATATCTGAAATAAAGACTCAACTCCACTAAACTCAATATGTCTCATTTATAATTATTACCTAATGATATGCAAAAAAGACAAAACCAGTTACCTGGGTAGACAAGCCGGAGTTACCTGGGTGGACAAGCAGAGTGTTCACAAATTATTCAAGATGACGACGGCGTATGTTCCTGCCAAGTTTGCCCCTGCTGCTATAATACCGCTAGATTATGAACGACCTTTCTTAAGATATACGTGTTAAATTATAAAGTTTGGTGCCTTCACTCATATAAGGCGAATAGGAACCTCAAATTAAGCGGTAAAATATGTTGTAGTTTTTTATCTCATTGTCGCAAACGTCAATGGCGAATGTATAAGTGTCCATCCTTCCTTTTCGAGAAATAAAGTGTAGTAAAGCCACCACTGTGTGGGCGTTGCTCTTCCATAATCCCGTCTTGTTGCGAGCTGTGTTCTCTCCAATTGCACCTTGAATACTGAAAAGAAGTTTTGTGCTTGAGGGCTCTTCTATCTACTACCTACTAAATTTCGTAATGGCACTTTTTATGATGCATTCTCTGTCTCACTAGCTGTCATGATTATATTAAGTTAAAAGTATGCATCCGAAATTCTCAGTAATGAGACAAACGTGACACTAGTTCTATGTCACCCTAATTGGCTGAAAACAGTAGGCTAAAAACATTGTTAAAACATGGCTAAATATATGGCTAAAACACTGTATGATACAGTAATTCAAAAAGCTAATATAATTTAGTATTTATATAGTGGATTGAAGTGGTTATGTTGAACTAGACCACCGAAGTTCTTTACTTCAAAACTCATTGTAGTGTTTAGATAGCATAAAATTATTATTCTTAATAATCATAACAATATCATTAACAACGTCGTTATAATAACAATATTATAACACGATTATTTTCTACACATTTATATTAAAGGCTGCAATTTACAGCACGAAAAGCACAATTTTGTTATCAGAGACCCAAATAATGGAGGGCACCAAGAATGTCGACCCCTTGGGCTTCTTTGCCGTGCACCTAAATATAGGCACACGCAGAATTTAGATTTCTGAAAGGAACATGTACTTGTAATTCCAAAGTAATGAAATTCCCCCCAATTCATCGGCGAAACCGACATTCAAACACGGAAGAGCGCAACCGCCATATTCGTTCGAGAATACTAATAATAACTGTTGAGGTTTAATATCCGAAAACCACCTTTTGAATATATGAGACGTCGTAATGGAGGACGCCAGAAATTTTGACCACCAGGGGATCTTTAACATTCACCTAAATCTAAGCTCAGAGAACTCACACACGTTGGCCTCCACCTAAATTGCGACCAGGAATCGATCCCGCGACCTGCGGGTCAGCACTAGAGCACCATAACTACAAGAGCTCCATGGAGGGTTCTTCTGCGAATGAATGAGTGTCGATACATCAACCACCAACCGGACTCGTTGAGTGGGTGTGTGGGCTATGTTTGTACTTATAACAAGCCTGGATGTTGCTTTTGTGTCAACCAATGTCAAAGAGCTACACCTTCGCAATTTTTGTCTTCAACAGTGGTGTCATTATGGTCGTCTGCCTGTTGCACTCATCGATGCTTCAGTATTTGTTTTTTTTCTTTGAATATGGTTATATTTTTGATGGGACAGTTATAACAAGAGGTTGTTTTTTTTCCTACTGGCATCTCCGGCTGAGTTTCTATGGTACGAAGGGTGTTGCGTAAACACTACCCGAATTGTAGGCCCCGCTTCGGGCCATTCGAACGCGTGAGCGACCAAATTTAGATTTGCAACAGCAAAGCCGTCTGCAGAAGACGGACAGCAGTCAAGATTCAGCTAACGACAATTTCCAACGACCGCGAACGACAGAAAACAAGGAAACAAGACGACAGAAAACAAGACGCTCTTCGTGCATGTGCCCTCGCCTCTTTTACAGGCGCTTGTGCAGCATGAGTTTTGCGCAAGCTCGACAAATGTTAGAAATTTTAGCATCGCCTTAGCAGTCTCGTGAAATGCCAGGAGCGAAACTAGCCTTGTGTGTGCGCTGTCAGACAATATACAGCTCAGGCGCCTTTTCAATCCAGTCTGGCCGTGTTCTCAGCCACAGTAAATTGCACCTGAGCTGTTGAGACGTCGCCCCATCGTCTGCCAGCGTACGCTAAACGACGAAATCACACCACGCTCCACCGTCAATCTCTACTGTGACGATTACCTGTGTAGGGGAAGGACCAAACTTGCGGCTCCGCACGCGTGGTACCCGGACGAACACACAGCATCACACGAGCACACAGAAAACTAGTTCCGCAGGCCGAAGATGCCAGTACCTCAAACCAGCGATGAGTTTTTCACGTGGAGAGCTTCAATTCTCCTATTCGACATAATCCCCACCAAAAATGTAATTTCACTTTTTTCATGATTTTGCCAAATTATGCCTAACTATTTTAAGATGCCTGCTATCACAGAAAAACCAATGGTGAAAGCAGCCACCAAATGCCTCATTTCCTTAATCGTTTAAGATTTTGGGCACAATTCTTGAAACACGCGATATAGTACGTGCTTCAGACTGCCTCACAAACGATGAACAAACCAACTCGTTAAGTTTTGGTCTTATATGGACGACAGGTGATATCTTCGTTGCTGTCCATTCTGTCGTTTTGCCGAAGTTTGCATGAAGTGCTCTTAGGAGAGGTTTGATGCAACCTTGCTGTAGTTATCGGCTTTAGCCGTATGCCTCCTTGGGTCTGCCCGTTATCTCTTCCGGGTTGAACGTGCCCAGTGCACTATATATTAAGCAGTTCGCTAAGCTCCTTGAAAAAATGTCTGATGAAAAAAATGAAAAGAAGTCTGGCGTATAACCAATCCTTGTAAAGACCCCACCGCGGTGGTCTAGTGGCTAAGGTACTCGGCTGCTGACCCGCAGGTCGCGGGTTCAAATCCCGGCTGCGGCGGCTGCATTTCCGATGAAGGCGGAAATGTTGTAGGCCCGTGTGCTCAGATTTGGGTGCACGTTAAAGAACCCCAGGTGGTCGAAATTTCCGGAGCCCTCCACTACGGCGTCTCTCATAATCATATAGTGGTATTGGGACGTTAAACCCCACATATCAATCAATCAATCCTTGTAAAGACATCTGGAAAAAAAGCACCCAGTCATAGAAAGAAAGCAACGATACGCAAGAAGACAGAACGTGCAGACACATGTTATTTCATCTTTCCCTTACTGTCTGTTCTTTTGAAAGAGTGAAGCTATGGAAGCATTAGGCAAAACGTCGGGTGTCCGCGAAAAACTAAAAAGTTACAGAAATGAACGCGAAAGCAACAAATTTGAAGGTCACGCGCAGAATGACAAGCAGATCGTAACATGCCCCACGTTTCCCACGCACAAATGACGCACGAAATGTACTCACAGGTACAGATGCACGTGAATTAGCGTCTCAGTTGTTACTTCGTTCAGTCTGAAAAGCACTTGCATTTCGCAAACGGAGACTGTATTGACTGCAGTGACCTTTGCGCACCCGATAACTACAACAGAATTGTCCCAGGTAAAGCCCGAGGCCAGCCAAGACATACGATCCTCCCCTTCTCCCCACCTAGAGATGGGGGCACGTGAGGGAGCGCCGCTCCCTCCTCTCCTCTGGGCAGGGCAAAGTACGCGTGGCTGATCAGAGCGCGCGCCACGCCGCCGCGCGAGGTGGCGACGCGCGCTCATTGCGCCATATTGCTGGTAATACTGAAAACACGATAATTCCCTCCTAAATGCCCGTGAGCAGTGGTAAGTGGTCAGTATTGTAACGGGGAAGATTTATTCTTTTTTATCTACTCTTCGGACGTCACCCCTTACTGCCCTTCAACACACTACTTTCATCGGACCACCCATCCTCCACTTCGTACGCTCATGATGCGTTCACCCGTGCCCTCATGGGACGCACGGTAGCCCGCGCTCGGTTATCGTCGTCGCAGACAGCACAGGAGTCCCTTTATGACCGTCGACATAGAGATGCCGTTTTTTTCTGCGGGATCTCTTGTTCTCCTGTGGCTCCCATCTCGACGTGTCGGCCTCTGCGAGAAACTGCTATCGCGATACGCTGGGCCCTACCGACTCCTTCGTCAGGTCACACCTGTGACCTACAAGATTGCGGCTACCACAAACTCATCAGCTGCTGCACCCAGAACGGAAGTAGTCCACGTTTCTCGTCTCAAGCCCTACAACGCCGACTCGCTCATTTAACAGGCAACGGGACGGTGCCTTACGGGCCGGGGTGATGATACGTGTATGGAACTGTCGCCCCGACACAGCTGAATTGGCACCCAAAAAGAAGAAGACGACAACGTGGTTGTTGTGAGTTGGACTCTCGAGCTTCGCCCGTTGGCATGCATGATTGTGCGCTCTTTAAGCCGTTAGCAAGGCCAGCTGTCGGTGAATAAATCTTCCCCGTAACAATATAAATAGCTTGCCGTTTGAACGGCGAAGGAGGTGTTCCTCGGTGACTCAGTGGTTAACGCCTCGCACTCTCGATTGAGATAACACAAGTTCGATTCCGCACGCTGGAGTATTTTTCTGGTTTTTCTTCTTTCTTGCATTTTCATATATATAGATACGTATACATATACGGTGAATGATGCCTACGTCGACGCTGACGCTGGCGGCGAAATCTAGCCGAGAGTGTTCATATAATTGCTATCGCAATAATAGGACGGCAATGGGGCTAGTTGGTAAGCCTTAATGCTTATGATGCACTGCAGGGAAAGGAAAAAGCCAAAGACGACACGATGTCGTCTCTGGTTTTTCCAATGATTTTTGCGTGTCCGCAAAAAGCCCTTTGCGCCGTTGCTTGGCGGTCGCGCCCACTGATGGAGGCAGTTTGAAGAGCCGCCGGCACCGAGTTTGCTCACTGCTTAAGCCGAGTGCGAGAGACGAAAGGCCCGCGGTACTACTGGGAGTGGCACAGCCAGTTTTGTACCTTTAGACGTTTTGCATGGTCTGTGACAGGCTGTCATTCGACTATACTCTGTCTACACCAAGGAAAAGCCTAGCATAAGCCAAGGAGGCCACGTTAGGGTTCTAAGACCAGTCAGCTTTACTGCTTCTCAAGATTTACACGACTAGTCGGAAC
The DNA here is from genome assembly GCF_043290135.1 of Rhipicephalus microplus. Lineage (NCBI taxonomy): Eukaryota > Metazoa > Arthropoda > Arachnida > Ixodida > Ixodidae > Rhipicephalus > Rhipicephalus microplus. The sequence goes on from NC_134707.1 coordinate 127,429,668, forward strand.
TTATTCCTCTCTTGTATTCCTCTGAAGCGCTGGAAATTCATGAAGCTTCACTGCCTAAAGAGCTCATCGGTCGACAGTCTGAGTGGTGCTCGATGTTAAAAGCAGAACAACGTCGCGACACTTTGTAGGCAGGCCGGTCCAGGAACAACATACGTCAACTAAAACAGCAAAAGTCCTCGTCACAAAAGAGAGGAAAAAGTGTCGCATTTGCCGTTACAACCGCAAGACTGAAGCTCTGTATGATTACGACAACTAGTTGATAATAATAACCGAAACATTGTTTCTACGTTTGAGCTCTCAAGCATGCGTTAAAAAAAAGAAATATCAAACGCTGCCTTTTCTCATGCCCATGGTGCACGCTTATTAGTATAGTTCAAAGTCAGGCATTGCATGGTCAAATAAAAAAGATCACTCCTTTGCCACCAACACTCTGCACAAAGAACAAACACGCTGCCTAAGAACTAAACTACCGCCTCGAGAATGCGCAACACGGCTTTCGATAAGCCACGCGAAACCGCTCAACCGTGCAAATATCTTCCCCGTGTCATCCCTTCAAACCTGAATACCGTTTCTTTCACTTCGCGGCTAGATACTTTATTTCAATTAAGCTACACTTGTGTTTTTGAAAAATCCACGGTTTAAAATACAATGGAATTTGTTGAAGCTGCCGCCGAGATTTCGCTCAATATAGATGACTTATGCTTGCGTCTAACAGTTTATTAGCAGTTAAAGTTTTAGTATGGTAATGACATAGGTAATGAAACATTCGAATACATCGTAACATTTTACACTGCTAGTTGATTACCCGAAACACCGCAATCATTCATCAAGTGCTCATAGGATGGTGTGTGAGCTGCAAGAAATTCCTACTGTTTATGAGATGTTCGTCACCCTTGGGGCAACTGTTACTCATGCTGCTAAAAATTAACTTGATCAAATTTGAATTGTTATTTTTATTGTGTACCTTCGATATTTTCAACAGTTAATCAAAATGTACTTTATTTACCTGCGACAACGTGGAGCATAATAAAGGAAGACTCATTCTATTCTGCCGATACACCAGTACGAGGAAGTTCGATAACGGACGAGGTCACGCTCGCAGCAGCTGATGGTGCTTTTTGCCACTGGCCTTGGCACAATGCCGAAATGGTAACGCAACGTGCGCCATTAGCGTGCAACGTACCAAAAATAGCCGTAAAATCGGAACTAAACTGGGCGTGCAGCCAGTAGGAAGAACAAACATATTTATTGCTGTAGCGGATGCCGAGATTGCTGAGATACAATGGCCAAAAACAATTCAGGTTTCTTAAGATCCACAACGATGTCTCATTGTGCAACTCAATTTGATAACGGCGATTTCACAAGCGAGAACACATTGGCTACTTTTTTTAGTCACCGTCATCCGATAAAAGCACATGGCGACAGACGTAAGGAACAGATGTAGAGCGACTCGCTTGGGTTACTATTGCGGTTCAACTACCCTGCCACACAGTATTACGTGATATTTGTCATCTAAGTGATATTCTTTTTGATATGAATTTCTAGAGTCGTTTTTAGTGGATCACTACTTCTAAGAGCTTTATAGCTCAAGAGAGCAAGAGGTGCCGTACACGAAGTACTCACTTTTATGTAGGTAATAGCTAGGAGTACACCACATAAAGGTGATCACTTTTCTTCATTGTCAGCATCAGTTACGAGCACGCAGCCTGCGGCCTTATAGGAAGATCAGCTTTCCTTAGGGGGCAGTCACCTACGGAAGTAAAAATCTTTATCACCATGACTTTGTGTGTCTGCAAGGTGCCTGAGGAATGCAAACATCTCGCTTCACTGTTTATTTTTGTTTGGTCAGCGACGTAGGCATTGGCACACTTTAGTTTGCTTCACGTACACGAAGAGTTTGTCTTGAAGACGATAGTCTTTCTTGGGGTACTCGAACGCAGAAATTTCGCTCTATGTGTCTAATTTACTGCTTGTCTGCCTGACAATGAATTCAGCCACCCAAACAAATTCTAACTCCTTGCTCAACGCACACCAATATCGACGTCACGGTTGGGTATATTCTTGTGAACATCGTAAATTAAAAAACAATATGATGCATACGTGACGAGCTACATCACTGCGTGAATATTAGGCAGTGTGTGTTTTTATTGAGAAAAAGCATAAATACGCAGTGTTTATTACGCTGCGCTGACAATGCAGGGCTATGAAAAAAAAGAAAAAGGGGGTGTTGCCTACGCTTCGCTAAAACGCAGTCGTTCCTTCACCAGCAGTTGCTCTGTCTTACAGAAAAAACTTTGGTTTTTTGCATTACCACCAGATGGCGTACATATCTCACGCCACGTCTCCAGACAGAAAACTACTGTCCTTCCACGTAAATTTCAGTGCAACATCCAGATACGCGGCCACTTTTTCTCTTCTTGTCGTACTCCACCTCACAACCAAAACTAATGCCAATTATCTCTGTATTCATCTATACTACACACTGCCACGTTGCCATCTCTTTACGATAGACCGGTTACATCCTTTCATTATTTTCCGGTGTACTTGTCAGCTTTTTAAGCAACATTTGTTTTTCATTCGTCCATACCGGTTAGAATAAATCACATTTATTATTACTTGAAAGTATAGCTCTTGATTAGACAGACGATGCACATCGACCTGTGCGTAGCGGATGGACGCGCACACTCGTCATACTGAATTGAAACATTCGTTTACGAAGTATTGTTTCACATGTCTGCATGCCTACAAGATTCGAGGACCAACTGCTGTGTTTCGGGCATAGTAAACAAATCGATAATTAGTATAGCCAACTGAACCCGGGGAAGTCGCATCAACGTTACGTTATTGCGCATATGTCGGGCGCCAACATTTCCTCGCGAAAGCTCTGATGTAGAAATGAAGTAGATTAGTTAGCGATCGAATTATTAATCTTCACATCTTCACGCAACATTCATTCTGTGGTGAATAGGACTGTAACTGAGCTCCACTCCTGTGTTTAGCCAGCTCTTTTTCCGTCTTTTTCTATGCACATTCCCTTTAAGTTCCCCGTTCTTAGTAAGGCAAAAATAGCTACGAAAAGTAAAGATACGTGACATCTACAAGGCAATCGGAGCGCCAAGAATATGATGTAAGAGAAACACACATATCCCGAGTGCCTTTTCTCTAATACTTTGAACAGCGAAGGTCTTTAGGCTATCTATAACTTGCGCTCGATACTGCGAAACTCCTCAGGTGTGTATGCGCCGTGGGCAAGCCTCACTAGCGAGTACGTGTGAGCCACGAGGCAAGAACACCTTTTTTTTCCGTGGTGCGAGCAGAAACGAAAACCCTTCACGGTGAATTGGAGCACGTGAAACACGCGAAAAATAAGAGAGAGAAATAAAAGTGATAATAAAAAATTGATACATAAAAGAAAGATACAATAACCAACACAAAATAGAGATGAAAAGCAGAGCGAGACTGCAACAAAGAGAGAATTAGAAAAGAAAGCGATAGAGAAATAAGCGATCAAATAGAGAGAAAGACGGAAACAGTAAGAAAGAGAAAGAAATAGAGTGAAAAATATAAGGCAATCGCTACAAAAAACATACAATAAACAGAGTACGAAAAAGAAAGCAAAATAGAGAGCGTCAAAAACGCCATCCGAGCTTCACATTTCTTATAGGCTTGGACGCTCTAGTGCCAAGGTGCCATGCATTTCTTCCAAGTAGCGGTGCAATACAGGTGATTTCCTAAGTGCAAGCTATACAAATGTCGCTGCACGACTTAATTGAAACGTATTCTACGTGATTCGTGCCACGAATAGTCATTTAAAAACGCGCCGGGCTGAAATAAAGGCAAATATTTGTTCCGTTCCAGATGACGCAGAGCTGCATAAGACAGCTTGCAACACCATCGCATGCGAACATGAGTGCGTATAGGTCAGCTGCGCTCTGCCCCAGCTGTGACATTTGATATCTACATCGGCGTTTAATGCCATTTGTATATATATATATATATATATATATATATATATATATATATATATATATATATATATATATATATATATATATATATATATATATATTTAGTTTCGGAAATGTACTGCTGTTGTAGATGTCCCGCTTGTTCCACTAATTGAAATTTCGAACGCCAGACTGAGCGAGAACTTGCAGGAAATTCGTATCGTAGGCGTGATTTCAGCCTGTGAATACGAAGGTGAGATCTACTAGCTCCAGATACTCAAAAGCTATATTACTTCATACTCAATAGTATGGAGCTCCAATAATCAATAGTATTGTCCGTAGATGATCTTGTTGCCGCTAAAACTGCACCTGTTTCTATACCCATACTTTCCTGTATTAATTTGCAGATACTGCTTTCTCAGATTTTGAGACATAGTAGGAGTTGCTACAAATGCCCAACAGTAAAAAATATACAATTTAGCCAAATACACAATTAGGCACTTCTTTTTCGAACTGACCAGCACCAAGTATGCGCTGAGACCCACCAATCTCATTCCATAAATCTGTGCTATGCAAAAAAAAAGAAAATACTAAACCAATAAGAAGAACACTAAAAGCAAATATTACATCGACGTGGATTGTTAAAATAGCGGTCCAGAAACCTCGTAGTGTTACTTTTGAGCTAAGAAAGGACCTATTTTGAAATAAAATCACCTTTCAGTGGTCCGCATTAGGTTAGCGCACTTCGAACGAGCCCCCTCAAGAAGCGGACCAACTAGACCGACTCACGTCACTGTTGTCGTGCACAACGTTGCCTGGCTTTACTGCGCTAGTAGCAGCAGACCGAAAGCAGCGGGAGCCACAGCAGCAACAGCAGCCATTGATCCGTTTCCCGCAATGGGCTCCGAGATCGCAGACTTTTTTTTTTCTTGTTCAACTGCGCCCCATTATATGACACCACCTGTCGACCGTAACTACGTGAAAACTGAATTTTCGAGCCACTCGCATTGTTCCCCATAGTAACGTTTGGCGGTTCTTTTTTCTGTGAATCGAACACAAACGAACAAGTAGATTTTGATTGCGTTTCTTGATGCATGAAAGGTTCTCTATTTAGTGCAGCTAGATCATACTAGTGATCAATTGTAGGAGGTCCGTCTGATGTCATCGGTATCATTTTGAGAACGTACTATTGTGGCGCATGTATTATTGTGCATTTGCCTTAATTTCTCGGTAAGTAGAGCACTGTTGTCGATAATACTGTCGTTTTAGAAGTTGTCATGCATTGAGCTTCCGTGAATTGTTATTTGACTTCAGTGTCCCTTTAAGAGTAAATCTGAAGGGAGTAAAGTTATGGATGTGAATTTGTCGAATTAAGGCGTGCACGAGATGCAACGAAAGACATCGGTGCTACAGCTCTCGAAACGGCATAAAGTATATATTATGCAGGAGGATGACGCAATCACAAGTGCGTCGACGTTCAAAAAACTGCATCGATAAAACGTGAGCGTCAGAAGTAGGCAAAACATGAAATCGTTTAGCTAGTCTCTAGTCCCCATCAACCAGATGAAATGAAAGTATTTATTTAAAATATACATACACACTGTGAAATATGTCCACAAGTAAGGCGAAAGGAGGCTTGTATGTCTCCTGAAGAGACTTTCACTCAGGACCTGACGTCTGACAGCAGGAGCGAGACTAATTAAATCATGTGATACAAAATATATAAAGAAATAATCACACTACTCTTTTCACAGTTTTGAAGGACGAATTAAAATAAAACAAAAACTGAACATGAATATTGGGAGACTTGTTTATAAATATTGTAACAATGCATGTGACAATATTTGGTCATGAAGCACGTCCAACACAAAGCGCAAAATATTTATCAGCCTTTTATGAGGCATCATGGAAAGCTGCTATATGTTCGAAAGAAACATGAAAACTAGTTTCACTTGCATTTGAAACGAGACATAGATGAGTTTTCATTGCCAGTTTCATTAAGAATGGGCATGCAATACATAAAGAAATTATTTGAGACTCTAGTTTAGGTACCGCTTATTTTTCTTTGTTCAAAAATTACAAGGCAGCCAGACGAGTCACAGAACGTATACTCATTTCAGAAGGACATTTGGAAGAAACAGAAGGAGATAAAAGCGGCCGGTTTAGTTAACCTACATTCCTGCATGCCCCTCGGCGCACGAGCTCAATCTGTTCTGACACAGTGTCATATGCAACAAAGCTTAACTGTCGGCTTCCCCGACGAAGCATTCCGTGATTACTTTCGACAAAATCGTAGTGTCTCTGCCACTGACTGCCATCATCTCCGTCCACAACTCCAAAAGTCGACTCGCCGAGAGCGATTTGCACGGTCAACAAGGGAACCCCTACTCTGTTTTTTTCAGCTCTGTTTTTCAGAAAGTCCACGTTTCGTCTGACAATAGCGGCAACACTACGGGCACCCTTAGTGCGTCCGTTGGCTTTGGCGATAACAGAAGCACGTGCCCTAGCGCTATCCTCCCTCACATCACTGTACTATCGTAAGAATCAGAGACACAGATGGTTCTGTGCTGGTAGATCACGCGCTGCCCCTCCGAACACTAAATAGCCACTGCTGGCAACAGGGGCGTAGCCAGAAATTTCTCTGGGGGGACTGTTTATTTTAGGAGGGGCACCTCATTTACAACGTCATTGTTCAATCTGTATGCGACGGCGAAAAAAAAAGATTTAAGTGGTGACGGGGGGATGTGATTATCCATGTCAGGTTACTGCAGATATTGCTATAGCGTCACGCTGCTGAGAGTGAGAACGCCGATTTCATTTGCGGCCTAACCGCATTTCAATGGATGCCAAATGATGAACGTCAAGACTCGTATACTATGGTTGGACGTTAAAGAGTCTTATTCTGATGCCATTATACGAAAGTTCTTCAATATTGAATGCCACGTGATCATGTCATGAAGTGCTGGCGCAAGCTTCCAGAATGCTATTCCTAATTTAAAGCGATCTTGTGGTTATTTATAAGCGCAGTGAATACTCCTCGAGAAGAAACATGTTATCTCTCAGCATTCCGAAGCACAAAAGTGTAACCATCTAGAACAATTCAACAGCCATAGTATGATTCAACGACTGCTTGCTCTGCACAAAACAGCACTTCTCGGATATTGTTCCCGACTCAAGTTTAGTTTCTGCCTAAAATAACCCGAGTTTACAATAACAAAACAATATGGTCCTGTAAGTACTCTGAAGTGTGAATAATTAGGTAAATAACGTCTTATGTTCTAAACAAATAAAAATGTTTATTTAACACCCACATTTTAAACCAAACGTTAGATTATAATAAAAAACTGAAGAAATATTTTCCTGAACATTCGCCCAAAGTTAATATGAAATATCGCACAATTACTAGCACCTAAAATTTCGCTCACCCATACATACCACCTCGAAACTATCACTTGGAAGTGACATCACACAAATGAATACTTCATTAAAGTTACAAGACATACCAAGTCAAGGGTGCATGCTAGGGTATAATTTTGCGAAGCGTGCATTCTCTTTCGAATCTACAGTCATCGCCCAACACCGCCAGGTTGCCCGACTCTAAGGCTTCCACTACGTAAACCATCGTGGCCCTCACATCGCTGACCGAGCGTATCCTCCGCATTTTCCGTTCCATCAGCAGTGATAACACAGCTGTTACTCAGCAACGATGGTGCATTGTCCATGCTGTGTACGCGACCCACATCCAGCTTCCACGGCACACCACACCGTGCAAGCCGGGCGTAGCTGACACAAAAGAAAAGAAAATTGGGATATTTTTAAGCTTCCTCTTTCAACGTTGAACGCGATAGCGTTATCGTGTCCGTAGTTCACACTTCAAACACTTAATGAATGAAGTATTTTCAAACTCGCTATGCGCCCACTACGTGGCTTTAAGCGAAGAGACATAGTAACGCGTGTGATTTTGTAGTAGGCGACCGTCTTTAAACCATGAAGCCCTTATGATAATCACATGTTCTGAAGCCTGATGACAATGTCCGCTTGTACCACGCATTATTGCGGAATATTTCATGTTGTATTGTGAAGCATGTACACAGGACGCACATGTTTCCGAAGCTACTTTCCAAGCAGAGGGAGATATTTTTGCTAAATTTAGGAGCATATGCGTGGATTTGTGGTAGAACGCCCGCTTGCCACAGGAACGACCTGGGTTCGACCCCCCCACAGACACTGCGATTGTTCGGTCACGAACAACACGGTGTTCTTTTGCTCATTTACGCTGGAATGACTGCGAAATTAGGTTTTTAACGCTGTCACGTTAAAAGCTATATTTGTTCTTTTCAAGATCACACACGATCCACCCACGCTTCTTATTAATGCAACGCCTACCTTTCTCATACATCTTTTCCTTTTTGACAGGCTTTCATGCATGCTTTTCTGCGCCATCGATACTTTCGCATCGCTAGAGAGCTGGATAGCTGAGCTGTGTGCATACTGTACATCCTGGAGGTTGTATTAGTCTTCCGTGGAAACAGCGCTGGCACGTCACCGTAGCATTTACATTATGATGTTCTCAGGCCGAACATTTTCCACTATCCCGTGGTAGTGAAATGCGAACAGTGCGAGATTAGGTGGGACATGACATCGCTTTCTCTCCACCCACCATCACATTTCTTCCTGTTCCCTGAGCCACCCGGCGCTCCCCAATCACACGTTTCACCAATAATTAATACGGTAAGGCAAGTTTTTCCGGCTTCTCGTTTTTTTATTCGCAAGCGCACACTGCCTGAGCATGCAGGAGACTGTCGTTCTTACACCGAAGCTCGACTAATATCAAGACAATTATGCAAAAAATAAACTTGAGCCAACAGTGTCGTGAGTGGCACTCTCCTCACTTTTCGTCATTCCAGGCGTCGTCGGCTCCTTATCTACAAGTGGAAGGAGGGACAAACCGACAGTCTTTGTATTTCAACGATGCGCGCTTCGATGCCCCCGCACTTCTCGTGATAACGAGCAAGCCTCAATTACAGACCATTCACACATGTACGTAGTATCTGGGGCACGTAGACCATTGCTCATCGCTCACTCGAGCATAAACCTATCTGATCGGTGTAGCTCAAGAGCACATAAGCGAAGGTGTACTTATACAGAAAAGGTAATGCACCAAGCCCTATAGTCCTATACTGCTAACGGATATATATATATATATATATATATATATATATATATATATATATATATAACAAGTAGATGATGGAGCAATAGAGAGAGGGAGATAGTCATTTGCATAAGAGCACTTATGAACGCTCTTCCTGTTTCTTGCGTTACTCCAGGGAGCTCATTCGCTCTCATTATTTAACTACACTGTAAGGACGAAGTAAATATACTGCTTTTTTCACAGGTACCCGCATGCGTTGGTTTGTGTATCAAATTGATGCAAGTACTGCTTCAAACTCCGTTGATAGCGGAGATAGACTTCTCTGCGCTGAGCACACTCCTAGAAACGTGTAGCGGAGGAATACGGATGAAGTTCTCATCTAACTCTACGTGTAGAATCGAGCCACGAAATAGTAAAACGCGAATCTGTAGGCACGCTGTTTGCCAAGAAAGGGAGCGCTCAATTCTTTCTCGTAAAAATGCCTAAATCCTATGATTTGATTAACTGGCATGAGGGTGGAGGAATATTTCAAAGAAGCGCACCTCTCCAATGCTGTTCATAACACTGCAACCAATTCGAGATCAAGGTCTCGCTGGAGAATGCCTCTCCTTACTAAGCAGAAAATCTTTTTGAATGGTTCAGCCGATCCATCCTACATTATTTCTCTCAATGGTGTCTGAAAAATAAATAATATTATTAAATGCGTAAATTATTTTCAACACTCTTTTTCTTCTCATAATAAACGTTACACTGACTGCAAGCATCTGGTCTTTTCATCTCAGCGTGACACGCATATTTTTTGTATAATTTCTACGTAGAGACAGAAAAGAAACAAGCACGTTTCTCGGCACATTAGAAGTATACGGCTTTGTGTTTTCAAGTGAATCTGAAAGAGTCTGATAAACACTCGCCGGTAAAATTTATGGCGATTCGGATTTATCCCTCTATCTTCAATTTTTAAAGGAAATATTTATAAATTTAAGGGCATTTGCAGAACAGAGCATTACCAATCGAAAGCCTATTGCAACGAGGTTTTAACTAGTATACGCACAACCGTAGCTGTTTTGTATTCAATCATTTCAGCTTTATCTATATGTGGTTTTGTGTTCAAACCTTCCAGACATTTAGGCGATACTTCTTGTGTTCGAATTTTTTCGCGTTCGCGTATCATTTCATCTAAGGTTCCGAAGTTTCGATGATGATGATATATGGTGTTTTTGGCGCAAGGGCCATTTGATGGCCAAAGAGCGCCAGTTCATGCGACAAGACATGTGGACAATGATCGTGATTAGCGGCTGTATAAGGGCCATAAAATTCCTCGCGGTAAGGCGGGTAAAAATATACAAGTAATAAAATCATGACCATGCCGTGAAAGGTGTGTGTGGTATGAACAGATAACAAAAGTTGGTGATAATAAAAAACGATGGTGTATATGTATGGCATTAGCACAAGTGCCTCACCGGTTCATACCCTTGCGTGCAAGGGCCGTGAGGCAAGTGCTTTCCTGTGTAGCCACCGCAGCAGAAACCTCCCTGGAGAGGTCGTGCTACGGGATGCCCGGATATATAATATGAAAATTGCGAATTTCTTTTAAAAACGCTAACAATGATTTATGACTAAAAAGCGGTTCCCTACCAACGAACATTGCAGGGTGTAAAGGTATATGTTGTCGGTAGGGTAATGGAAAATGCTGTTTTCTTATAGTTTCTAAGTGTTTACACTGGATTAACACGTGAAGGACGGTTAATGGTTCACCACATCTGTCACACAATGGTGGATCGCCACCAGACAAAAGATATGTGTGTATCGTGTATATGTGTCCTATCCTGAGTCTCGTTAGTATAACCTCTGTATGACGCGATTTTGATACCGGCAGCCAATGACCAAGGTGTGGCTTAATAATGTGTAGTTTGTTTTGTGTGTGTGTATCCCACTTGCTCTGCCAGTAGTTCCTGATGTTTCGTTTGAGAGACGGCTTAAGATCAAGGGCCGGGATTAATATGGGTGTAGGGCCAGTGATATTGTGGACGGATGCAGCAAGCTGATCCGCCCTCACATTGCCTTGGATCTCACGGTGCCCTGGCACCCAGCACACTACAACATGTTGTTTTAGTGTGTAGAGTGTGCACAAAATGGAGTAAAGTGAGACAAGGACCGGGTTTTTTTTTTGTTTTTTAGGTCTGTGCAGAGCCGTTACCACACTGAGGGAGTCTGTATATATTACTGCTTTTTGTATTTGTAGTTGTTTGATGTATTTAGCTGCCACAAGTATCGCGTAAGCTTCTGCTGTGAAGATACTTGTGCTTGGATGTAGAGGGCCAGCATCCGAAAAGGATGGGCCGACAGCAGCGTAGGACACAGAGGAGTTGGACTTGGAAGCATCTGTAAAGAACTCAGGACGTGTGTATTTGTGTTGAAGTTCCAGGAAGTATGTTCGGATATGGGCAATAGGTGCATGTTTTGTAACTTCTAGAAAGGACACATCGCAGTCTATGGTCTGCCATTGCCACGGTGGCGGATATGCTACAGGAGCCATTAAACTGTGTTCTAGTGAGACTACAGTTTCCTCGGCTAGACTTTTCAGGCGAACTGGGAAGGGCTGCCTCATCGAAGGCCTGTTTTGAAACAGAAATGAGCTCGACAAATCATTAATAGTAGAGTATGAGGGGTGCTTTTTATCTGCTTTCACCTTAAGGAAATAAACAAAAGACATATAAGTTCTCTGCAGATGAAGCGACCACTCATTTGACTCAACATAAAGGCTTTCTACGGGGCTGGTGCGAAAAGCACCCGTAGAAAGGCGGATGCCCAAATGGTGCACGGGGTCCAGCATCTTTAAAGAACTTTGAGTTGCAGACTGATAAACAACGGCCCCATAATTTAAGCGGGTGCGAATGAGGCTTCGATACAGATTTATGAGGCATTGCCTATCACTACCCCAAGTAGTACGTGACAGCACTTTTATAACATTCATGGCTTTTAAACATTTTGTTTTTAAATTCTTGATGTGCGGAACGAAGGTCAGCTTGTTGTCCAAGATTAAGCCTAAGAATTTATGTTCGGCTTTGACGGACAGACGTTGGCCGTTCAGTCGAATGTCAGGTTCAGAGTGCATGCCTCTCTTTCGAGAGAACAAGACACACGTGCTTTTTTGTGGGTTAAGTCGAAATCCGTTTTCATCTGCCCATTTGGAGACCTTGTTTAAGCCCAGCTGAACCTGCCGCTCACACATGGCCAAGTTGCATGACTTGAAGCAAGCTGAACGTCGTCGACTTGTGTACAATAGAACATATTGCGGGGAATGGACAAGTGCAAAGAATTCATTTTAATAATAAAAAGTGTGCAACTAAGCACACCACCTTGTGGCACGCCTGTTTCCTGGAGAAATGTTTGGGAGAGCACACTGCCCAGACGGACACGGAATGTCCGGTTTGACAGGTAACTTTCGATTATATGAAACATTCTTCCGCGCACACCAAGGTGGGACAGGTCTCTTAGAATTCCGTAACGCCATGTAGTATCATAAGCCTTTTCGATATCGAGGAACACAGAGAGGAAATATTGTTCATGGACGAACGCGTCTCTGATCTGTGCCTCGATACGAATAAGGTGGTCTGTGGTGGATCTACTTTCTCGAAACCCGCACTGAAATGGGTCGAGCAAATTATTTGTTTCAAGAAAATGTACAAGTCGGCAGTTTATCATTTTTTCGAAGACTTTGCACAAGCAGCTTGTAAGTGCTATAGGCCTATAACTCGAGGGTAAAGAAGGGTCCTTGCCCTCTTTCAAAATGGGAATAACAATAGCCTCTTTCCAGGAGGTAGGAATAGTGCCAGAAGACCAAATAGCATTGTACAAAGTAAGGTTTTTCGGGTTTCGTTTCGTAGGTTTTTTAACATTTCATACATCACACGGTCAGAACCTGGGGCAGAAGTACTGCAGGAGTTTAGAGATGTTTGGAGCTCAGCTAGATTGAAAGCTTGGTTATATGCCTCGTATCTAGTGGATTTGTGTTCGAGTTTCTGCTTTTCTATTCTTGTTCTGTATTTTTGGAAAGTGTCAGTATAGTGGGACGAGCTGGATACCTGTTCGAAGTGTGCACCGAGGAAGTTTGCCTGATCTTCCAAGGTATCACCCTGAGTGTTTACGAGTGGAAGTGTGTATACTTGTTTTCCTGCTATCCTACCGACAATGTTCCAGACTTTAGCCTCCTGTGTGTATGAATTAACCCCTGATAAAAACTTCTGCCAGCTTTCTCTTCTGGCCTGCCGACGCGTTCTCCTGCCTTGAGACTTTATTTTCTTGAAGGTTTCAAGATTTTCGGCTGTCGGTGAGTTCCGAAGCAGCCTCCAAGCTCTGTTTTGCTGTTTGCGCGCGTTTCGGCATTCAGAATTCCACCATGGCACACATCGTTTTCCAAGGTGTCCATCTGTTTGTGGGATGCATTTTGTTGCAGCATCAATCAAAAACGTTGTGAAGTAGTTCACAGCAACATCAATGTTCAAAGTACAGATGTCATTCCAACCTAGACAAGCGATAGTATGAAACTGTTCCCAGTCGGCTCTGTTTATGAGCCACTTGGGAACACGTGGTGGACACTCAGTTACTGTCGTTGTGCTCAAAACTACGGGGAAGTGGTCACTTCCGTACAGATTACTGACGACTTTCCACTGGAGTAGAGGCACAAGAGATGGAGATACTGTGCTCAGGTCTATGGAGGAGTAGGTGTTATTAGCGAGGTTATAATAGGTTGGTTCTTTTCGATTTAGGAGACACGCGCTCGACGAGATAAGGAACTGTTCGATCAGTCGACCTCGCGCGTCATACCGAGAGTCTCCCCATAGCCTGCTATGCGCATTAAAGTCTCCAAGGAGAACATAAGGCTCCGGAAGTTCATCAATTAGAGAGTGTAAATCGCGTTTTTGGAGCTGATAGCTAGGAGGAATGTAAATACTGCAGATTGTGATCAGTTTATCAAAAAGAACCGCTCGAACAGCCACTGCCTCAAGGGGTGTTTGGAGTTGTAAGTGTGTGCATGCTATTCCTTGATTCACTATGATGGCAACACCTCCGGATGACGTCATAGCATCAACACGGTCTTTTCGGAAAATAACATATTTACGAAGAAAATTTGTGTGTTTTAAATTAAGGTGTGTTTCTTGTACACACAGCACTTTTGGCGAGTGTTCATGTAAGAGTTCTTGGATGTCGTCAAAGTTTCTGAGAAGGCCCCTGGCGTTCCATTGTATAATTTGAGTGTTCATGGTGAATGTGAAATAGTGCTGTGTGTACGAAAAGCGAGTGGCTGCTTAGACGGGGAGTTTGAGTTCACTTAACAGGGCCATCACCAGGCCCTGTTATTTGCTTTTTTGTTTTCTTGGCGCGCTCCAAGGAGCCACGCCGCTCTTTCGGCACCAAGGGTGCCGATGTATCCATTGCCTCCTCGGAGGCACTGGATGCCCGCACATGCGGGCTGTTAGTTCGAATTTTGGGCCTCGCCTGGTGAGGGGAGGCCTTGAGACCCGAAGACTCTGGAGTCTCCGGTCTCTGTTTGGGAGTAGGCGGTGTAGCCTGGGCTACAGCCGCCTTGGGGGCAGGTGCCACAACCGCCGGCTCGGAATGCGCGGGCCGGAGGGGTGGCGAGGGCTGGTGCGGCGGTGCCCCCTGACGCGCCGCATCAGCGTATGAAGGTCCATAGAATGGAGCGACTCTTCGCCGCGCTTCCTTAAATGTAATATTCTCCTTCACCTTCAACGTAATTATATCTTTTTCTCTTTTTTCCAGTATGTGCAGGAGCGTGAATATGCGGCATGGTTTCCTTCGCAGTTTACACAGTGTGGCGATTGTTTGCAGTTCTCAGACACGTGGCCTAGGACTCCACATTGTGCACAAGTCTGGCGACCACGACAGGTTTTGGAGCCATGGCCATACCTCTGGCATTGGAAGCAACGACGAGGGTTTGGTATGTATACGGCCTGATAGATGTCTTCGTGTACCCGGTTTTAATAGATTCCGGTAGTTTACTGGATGCAAACGTGAGTATTAAGTGTTTTGTCGGTGTTTCCTTATTATCTCTTCTGATGATGATTCTCTGTACATTAGTGACATTTTGGCTCTACCACCCCTCCAAAATTTCAGTCTCAGTCAAGTCAATTAAGTCCATGTCAGATACCACTCCGCGAGTTGTGTTCATTGACCTATGTGGTGTAATGGTTATTGGTATGCCACCGAAATCTGAAAGACGGTCTAGCTTTTCAAATTGCTCTTTGTCGCGGATTTCGAGGAGAAGGTCTCCACTAGCCATTTTGGTTACCTTGTATCCTGTGCCAAGAGTTTCGGTGAGACATCTAGAAACTAGGAAAGGAGAGACGGTCCTGGCTTGCTTTTCAGTTTTTTCACAGTGGTTAACATGAAAGTGAGGATATGTTTCTTTTGGCTGGTTGAAAAAATTTATAGCATCGGTGCGTACCCGCTTTAAGCCGGTACGATCAGACATTAGGGGGAATGCTCCATGCATGCCTTTCTTATTTTTGTTCAGCAGCGTTGGCGGCCACCCACCACGGAGCCCAACGAGGGGACGCTACAAGTTTGCGGATGCTGAAACCTGCAGATGCCAGCCGTACAACGCCACTATAACCCAATGCGCCTAGACCAAGGTAGGCTATTTGCACAGGGTTAACCCTAGCCGCCAGGAAGTTTGGAAGTAAACGGAAGAGAGTAGAAGACAGGACAGATAAATAGTGAGAGATAAAGACGAAGATGTAGAGAGAGAGAGAGATAGGAAAAGGCGACTGCCGATTTCCCCTGGGTGGGTCAGCCCAGGGGTGCCGTCTACGTGAAGCCGGGGCCAAAGGGGTGTGTTGCCTTCGCCGGGGGGCCTTAAAGGTCCAATCACCCAGCGTCAGCTCAACCCCCAGGATCCCCTTTTCCCCGGACACGGCAAAGCCACGCACGGCTAGGCGTGGGAGGGAGTAGAAACTCACCCGTTAGCTCGGGTCCGTGGTGTCGCTACACACCAAACGCCTACTTGCGCAGGCGCCCCTGCGGGTCCGAAGTTTCGAGAGTAAGAACAATAAATTCTTCAGTTTTCGCCAATAAAATAACAAAAACTGGAAGAAAAAGCTGAGAATCAACCTTACTAGTTCCTCTCCCATCTCACGCACACAAGAACGCAGTTTCGTTAGTTGACAGCTCTGCAAATCAGCAGCATTATTAAAAAGGTAAATGAACTTGAAGCGAGAAGTGAACGAATTGAAAAACAGGATTATGAACAACAATGTAACGCATTTTTATTGTGAATATAGTTACTAATACAACCTCACAAGAACACATGAAGCAATGTCTGAAACCGGACTTTGGAGTATTAAATACTTACGGGAGAGAAACTCCCGCAAACACAAACGTTTGCCCGCAAAATTAACATTTGGATCCCATTTTGTGAATTTCAAGAAAAGTAAACTCTGAAAACACAAAGCCC
This sequence comes from Rhipicephalus microplus, assembly GCF_043290135.1. Taxonomy (NCBI): domain Eukaryota; kingdom Metazoa; phylum Arthropoda; class Arachnida; order Ixodida; family Ixodidae; genus Rhipicephalus; species Rhipicephalus microplus. The sequence continues at coordinate 127,446,247 of NC_134707.1, forward strand.
TAGATATAAGTGACGACTAGTAACCAGCAACAAACGAAAAACATCACTTAGTCACAAAAAGCAGGAGTCACCGACCCTTGTCTGTCTTCTTTACTTGACAGGAGATATGACACCATCGCGACTACAATGAGAGAGGAATAGAGAACTAGTGGCTCACATTTTTATGGTTATAATCATCTAAAGCCTACAGACAGTGAAAAAGATACCGTACGTTGAAATCAACTGTTGTGTCCACCGCATGGTAGGTATATTAGTAAGAAAAAAAAAAGACTGGTCACACCGACGAAAAGAGTCATCGCTGGCGGAAAAACTAGGAGCAAAATGTCACGCACTCTCCATAACTGACTTATGGGTTCGTTTATGTAACTGACCATAGACCATTTATTCTATTCTGTCATTCCTTTCACCTTAGAACGTCATTTTAACCCGAAGTCGATTCTTTATTTCAGCTCGTCATTTATTCAGTAATGTTATGGCTGCTTCAACTGTCATACGTAAGTGAACTGAAGCGTCCGGAAGGCTACGTTGTTACTGTTTGCTGAACGAATGTTAGTGTTTGTTGAACGAATAGAAAAAATTCATTCTTATGGTGATTTCCTTGCTCCGCTTTCAGTAGAATATGTCTCTTCAGAACCCTGTACGGTTATACATCATAAGGTTTTGCTTTTTACTTGTAAGGTTCGCTTTACGAGTTCTTCGTTAGTGCACATTTTGGTAAACTGAACAACATCAATACGCAAATGAAAATACTAGGTCACTTTTCAGGCCACAACAACAGCAGTACGCTATGTGTAGTGTAACAATGTAGCGACGGTGACACCTGTCGTTCAATTAACATTCTTTGATGACTGCGTATGCGAAGAGATCTCGCGTTATACGCGTCAACATCGACAGCTGCTCTACATTTAAATGAGGAACGCCATGTATCGTTCGAGTAATATACAAACCAATGGGACAGATTGCATGGTGGCAGCTGCCATGCGTGCTGTGTTGAACTCTACTTCGTTAACATGGTGCAACAAGAAGACAGGGACTTCGTCTAACTCGATCAGTTCACCATTCTTCCCAGAAATCCGCACACCCTCACATATATCGCTAAATGATCTATAGCCCATGGTCTATTTATCTTAAGGCACAATTGCAATAGACATTATGCGATCTTTATATATTGCAGGAGCTATATTACCTCAATTCGTTTCCCTGTGCACGAAAATAAGGCATAAAAGTGTGCGGCGAGCAAACCATATAACTTTTGACCGATAATAAAAAAGACACGAGAGAGAAAAACAATTTTTCTCCAATCTATGAATTACTAATTCACAATTACATAATCACCACGCTTGTCGGGAGAACACTCTTGGTATAGGCTAAAAAAATCACCAAAGGAAAATAACAATGGTCACACTACCTCGAAATTTACAAATGATAATTTTTACCTTAATTTTTCAGTCCATTAACAAATCAGTGACGTAGAAATGGACTATATTAGAGTTCTCTGAGTACATTTTATTATTATAAATAAGTAATAATTTCTCTTCAGTGTCCCTTTCAAATATGCATACTGGGGGTTTTTCAGTCGAATGTGCGACCTCATTCAAAAAACGCCCAGCGGAAAGTTGTCACTAGCGGTATCTCAACGTAAGCAGAAGTTCAAACACACGAACGATTTCACATTTTTTGACTCCATTGCAGTGCGGTCAGCGCGGCATGCGGAGCATGAAAACTCAACTGAATAATCAGCAGTGCAACATCTTATCCGCTGCGCCTTATCAGTAGCACTTAATGAAAAATTACAATAAGCGAGAGGCCCATGCACCCATTGTGTTAGGCTTTATAAAAGTTGTGGTACCAAAGCTTGGTTCGGTTTCCTTACGGTCGACTATTAGGTGCATAAACAACAGCCATGTGCGGGATGGCGCTAAATTCCAATTGTCAGCCTCCGAAGTATTCCTTTTATGCAGCATACGAACACGAACAAGGACGTTCGTGCCATGTGTTCCTTGTAAGCAACATCGGTGATCTATTCCAGTATTGTTGGCAATTAAGCATGTGTATTTCATGCTGTTCAAGTATGTATGGCTTGCGAAAGTAATTCATGCAGTCTTCGTCGTTCTTGCACTTCTGTTTATACGATGTGATAACAACTTAGTACACACATAACGCACCCGACGAAGTTGAACTCAACGGTGCTGGTAATTAACACAGAACTGAAGCGCATTCTACATTCAGAAAATGTCACGACGACGCTTCTTTGCGGAAATAGGCGAGCAGACCTGCTGCTCCTGTTAGCTGAATGGAGTTTGTCAACAAGCATGGCCACAACAGCGCGAACGCCTCACCGATACGACGAACGTGCATAATGAGGCACGAAACATGCACGCCGACTATGCGTATCGCACTGACGTATGCGCGTCATCTCGCCTGCTTCGCACCAGTGCTTGGCATCTTAAGAACCGGGTCAGTGGGGCCGAATACACTTCTCACCTTGTGTATGTCGACGAGGACGACGCGGGCGCCCAGACGGGCGAAGCGGAGCGCCAGTTCTCGGCCAACGCCATGCCCGGATCCCGTAATCAAGACGACCTTTTCGGCAACCGACTTCGGTGGCGCCGACGCTGGCCAGTGAACCATCCCGCGCAGCGCGATCCACAGGCACTGCACGTTCAGGAGCACGAATTCGAGCAACACGAGAACGAACTCGCCGAGCGTCATGGCGTTGTTTGATCCTCCAAGGATTCGCGTCGTCTGCTACAGTGCCCGCTCAAGTACTTTCTGCCTTCCCGAATCGACACGCCAGGGGTGTCGTCCGCTACCCTCTGCAGTAGATTCGCTGAGTGTATTCGGCAGCGAGTGCAGCTGAGCTCTCCTCTTCAGCGCGGACGACGGCGATGTTTTGCGGACGAAGCGCCGGACGCATCTCGAACCGGGAAGCCATGTCGTTCGCCGATGCCGGCTCGCTCTCGGCCGCCGCGCGGTGACCTCCTCGCAAGCCTTGCCCTGCGAGGAAGCGGAGGAGAGAACCGCAGAAGAATCGGGGTCATGACGTCACGTTACGAGCCAACGCCAAGCCGCTGCCGATGCTTCCGGGAAGTGACGTGCCTGCGAGGAGGACACACGCTTTTACGCGCGCCTATCTCGCCCTCTCAATAAGAGTCCACGGGCCTTCCTCGCGAGTTGAAGTTCATCTGCTACCAAAAGCGGTCTGACGGCGTGCGCAACATGAGGCGCCTTGAGCAACGGGAAAAGAACGGCTGAGCACGTAGTCCGTTTTCGCTTCGCTTTCGATGCAACGCTTCGGCAGGGGTCCACGAACGGGAAGCCGCTGTCCAGATGCGGCAATACTGTGGGCTGCAAGGGGGCTACTCGCGGGTCGACAAACGTTCCTTCGCGTTTTGTCCTCCGCCGTCTCTGAAGCGGTGGCCCGCTAGCTGCCGCGCGACGAAAGTTTAAGTTTAGAAATGAGGAAACAGCCGAATGCGGGCGCAACCTCTGCCGGCTGATAAATGCTGTGCGTGACCTTGTCGGCGATGTGTGGCCGCAGCTGAAAGGCGCGTGCACTCAACGACGCGAAACGCCGAGTGTCTGGAGCGACGAGTGGATCTGGTTGACGTCTCTGATGTTTCGTTCACTGTCCTATCTCCTTCACCTTTATACCTTCATTATGTTATTTACATAAATTAGTATACTTCTTCTAAGCAGTACCATGGAAAGTACAACTGAATACTTTTGTGACAGGCCAGCTCTCCATTTTGTCTGTTAAGAACTGCACTGCAACATTAAACTTAACTTCATATCGATACGAGATTCAAATGGCAGGGAAACAGCCAAAAAGCTACAATTTGGCTTCACAAGGTTTAATTGATTATGTGTCGAAAAACATAAATGAATACATGTAGCCGATTTATGCACAGTTAAAACAGAATATGAACAAATAATAAGCGAAAAACCTAAATGCACATATTGACGTTTTCTAATGTTTGCACAGGTATTTTATAAAAGTTTATACAATTTTATTTACTGAATAAACACGTCGTAAACTAGAAATCACCATTAATGAACAAAGTTCATCACTAAACCACTTCTTACATGAAAGGAGATTCACTTCAGACTTAAATGAAGACGTCGTTGTGCAGGTGCTACTTAAAGTGTACACTCATAAAGAGGAGTATGATTGGCATGTGCGAACGCCTAGATAAAAAGAGGGTAGGTATGGCGGTTTCTCTGCAAAGCTTTTCAGCCCGTACGAGACGGAGCACAAAGCCAAGGACACAAACAAGCGCTGCCTAACAACGTAAGTTCACTGAACGAAATTTCAACAACCTAGAAAACCAAAGCGCATACGCAGAAATTACCTGTAATCAAAGAACTCCTACAACTTTCGTAGTTCACAAACTCTCGGCTGCTGACTCACACGTCGTGAGATCGAATCCTGGATGCGGCACCTGTATTTTCGATGGAGGCGAAAATGCTGTAGGCCCGTGTGCTCTGATTCCGGTGCACGTTAAAGAACCCCAGGTGGTCGAAATTTCCGGAGCCCTCCCCTACAGCCTCTTTAGTAATGATATGGTGGTTTTGGGACGTTAAACCTCACATATCAATCAATCGTAGAAAAAAGAGCTGATTGTACCAGGAGTTTGTAAAAACTCTGAAACCCGCGGACCTCTTGTCTTTCAAAAAATACCAAAACTTCTTAAATAAGTTTTTGAGAAATGCTAGAAATAGCCATTTTGAAAACGTCTTAATTAGAGCCGGAACCAAAATTGATGTCGTATGACGCGAAGTGAAAAGAGTCTTCTTCCCGATTGTCACAGGCAGCAGGAGCTAGAGCTGACGATTGGTAATAACGTCGTAGGTAGTTAGCTAACACATTTAACAAGCACTTTACGTCTATAAACTATAGTACGCATGATATAAATACCACTTATTGTCTGGGTAACCCTAACAGACACACTGCGTTTTTTGAACCTGTAACGACAGAGGAAGCATACAAGACGTTTATGTCGTTGAAGAATAGTACATCACGCGATATTAGTGGACTTCAAATTCGACTGTTCAAATATGTGCTTGACCTTGTGGTATAGATGCTTACTCACATTTTTAACATCTGTTTATCTAATGGCGTCTTTTTATATATTCCACTAGTATGCCAGTAAACACACTAGTTTTCAGTACACACGCGTTAAGATATATATATATATATATATATATATATATATATATAGTAAATGAGATCTAACAGGCAGTAATGCCAAGGAAGTTATTGGAACAAATGGAATGTAAATAAGAAGACAGAAAAGTGTCTGAAAAAATAACCAGCCTTGACTAGGAATCGAACCTACGACCTTCGAATAATGCGTTCGATGCTAGCGCGCTCGAGAGCATCGAACGCGTTATTCGAAGGTCGTAGGTTGGATTCCTGCTCACGGCTAGTTATTTTTTCACACCCACTTTTCTTTCTTCTTATTTACACTCCATTTGTTCTAATAACTTCCCCAATACATTTCTTGGCAGTACTGTCTGTTAGATCTCATTAGTGTGACAAAAAACGAGCCCTTAGGTATACACTTCTTTCCCCTATATATATATATATATATATATATATATATATATATATATATATTGTAGCGGAGCCTCCGAACTCTGAAATGGGTCGAACTTTTGAGTACCTCCTAGTGGGGCTACCCAACAAGGACGCCGCTCGCGCTGAGAGCCCGTGCTTGGCTGTGACTGTCGCCATTGTATATTCTCGCTCGTTGCCGGCTAATAAACGCCCTAACAATTTGGTGGAAAGTGCTGCGATCCCCGTCTATGCCTTTGGAGCTACGATCACGTACCCTGCCATCTACTATGTACCACGACGCTTCTCAGCAAGCGCCTCCTCCAATGCCACCCCCTTGTTCCGGTGTACCCAGAATCCGCGATCCACCCATCTTCACTGCGCTGATGGCACGGACGTGGAGGAATGGCTCGCCATTTACGAGCGCGTGAGCGTCCCCAACAAATGGGACGAGGACGGCAAGCTGACGAACTTGGTATTCTACCTTACGGGTGTTGCCAGTTTGTGGTACAACAACCACGCGTCCGATTTTGCCACCTGGTCCGATTTTAAGACCACAGTCATCAACGTCTTCGGCCGCCCTGCTGTTTGCAAGCTGCAAGCCGAGCAGCGCTTACGTGAACGTGCTCAGGAGGCTGGTGAGTCATTCACCAGCTATATTGAAGACGTCCTGGACCTATGCAACAAATTAATCCCACCATGTCTGAGTCTGACAAGATCCCAAACATCATGAATGGCATTGACGATGATGCCTTCACGATGCTGCTCGCCGAAAACCCCGGCACAGTGGCTGAGGTCATCACACTGTGCCAGAGCTACGAGGAGCTCCGCCGGCAGCGTTCGATTACCCGACGCTCCCTACCACGAGCTGCAACGCTTGCTGGCTTGGAGGGCAGTTGTGACCAAGTGGCGTTAATGGCAGACCTAAAGTCTTTCATCCGTGAGGAAATCGCGCGTCAGTTCTCGCTCCTGCCCTTTGCCCACCAACCGACTGTTCAACAATCGCCTACTATCCTTCTCCCTCCCATCCGTCGAGCGATTGAACAGGAAATAGCGGAGGTAATGCCTGCTTACCACCCCCAACAGCCTCCGGCTGCTGCGTCCCTGAGTTACGCGCAAGTGGTCGCCAGGCCACCCCAAGTCGTTCAAGCACCCGCCCCTCTGACCTACGCTGAAGCTGCTGCACGACCTCCGTCCGTTGCAGCGGGTATGCCCGCTACGTATGTTGACGTAACCCCTCAGCCTCAGCTTCAGTCCACCATGCAGCCACCGTTCCGTCCATCAGCCCTTGCGACATGGGTGAGACCTACCCCGGTGAACAGATGGCGCACACCCGACAACCGGCCCATCTGCTTTGCCTGCGGTTACGCCGGTCACGTGGCCCGTTATTGCCATCGCGTACAGCCGGCTCCAATTTCTTCACCTGTTGCTGGCCAACTGAGCCGTCCTTATCGCGAAGAACCGCCGTCTATGCCACCTCGATCTCGCCCAGGGCCATCTCGAAGATCGCCGTCTCCATGACGTCGTTCCCTGTCCCCCATGCGGCCAAGTGCGGCTGCTCATGAGCGGGAAAACTAGTCGTCGCAGTCCCCGAGGCAAGGACTGCGACGCTATCGCAATGTGAAAGCCCTCAGAGCAGCCCCTCGAATGTCATTGACGTGCTTGTGGACGGTGTTTGTGCGTCGGCTCTTATTGACGCTGGAGCTGCCGTATCAGTTATGGACGAAAAACTTTGCCGCTTACTTCGAAAAGTGTCGACGCCACCTTCTGGGTTCTCCCTCCCTACTGCAAGTTTGCACCGTATTCATCCTATAGCAGGGTGCACAGCTCGCGTTGTCATCCAGGACGTTCTGTATGTCGCTCAGTTCATCATCATTCCGGCATGCTCTCATGACGTCATCCTCGGATGGGACTTTCTCTCCCGCCATGACGCCGTCATCCATTGTGCCGCCGCTGAAATTGAGCTCTCGCCCTTCTCCCATTTGACGCCAGAAGACAGTCCCTCGACATTGGGCAAGATTCTAGCGAAAGACGATACAACAGTGCCTCCAAACTCGACGACGGCTGTGTCTGTCTACTGCGCCGGTCTCTCCGACACCATTGCACTTGTTTCGCCATCTGACCGCGCTTGCAGCAGAAAAGGGCTGCTAGTACCTTTCGCGACCGTGCAGGTCAACCAGGGAAACGCTGCTATTTTTGTAACCAACCCGTCCCCGTACGCTGTTACCTTGCTTCGAGGGGAATGTCTCGTTAGAGTGGAACCAGTCGACGATGCACAAGTCCTGGACGTACCCGATGACACGCGCGGTCCCAGGTCGTGTACCATCAATACTGTTTCCACTTCTGATTCGTCATCTGCTGATGTATTTGGCCCTTCCATCACTGACAACCTTACGGCCGTACAACGTTCGCAACTTCTGAACCTGTTGCAAGAATATCGTTCTTTTTTCGATGTCGGACGAAGTTCTCTCGGTCGCACGTCCGTTGTTACGCATCGCATCGACACTGGTCCCCATCCACCTTTACGGCAACGTCCATATCACGTGTCGCCTGCTGACCGTCGAGTAATTAATGATTAGGTTGACGATATGCTCCGACGCGACGTTTTCGGCCCTCGGACAGTCCATGGGCGTCTCCTGTTGTTCTTGTTGCGAAGAAAGACGGTTCTGTGCAGTTTTGTGTGGACTACAGACGGCTCAATAAGATCACTCGCAAGGATGTTTATCCACTGCCACGCATCGATGACGCGATTGACAGCCTTCATGGAGCCGATTTTTTTTCTTCTCTTGATCTGCGCTCGGGGTACTGGCAAGTACCCATGGCTGACGACGCTCGACAAAAAACCGCCTTCGTCACGCGAGACGGCTTGTACAAGTTTAACGTCATGCCGTTTGGTCTATGTAATGCACCTGCGACCTTTGAGCGCATGATGGACACCGCTCTGCGCAACTTGAAATGGTACACGTGCTTGTGTTACCTCGACGATGTCATTGTCTTTGCTCCGGATTTCTCCACGCATCTCCAACGTTTGAAAGAAGTTTTCGCACGCGTGGGCAATGCCGGCTTGCAACTAAATCTGAAAAAGTGCCGCTTTGCAGCAGGCGAACTCACCATACCGGGGTACGTCGTGTCCAAAGACGGCATTCTTCCTTATCCTGCCAAGCTTCAGGCCGTGGCCGAATTCCCCAAACCTGCATCTGTCAAAGAGCTGCGTAGTTTTGTGGGCCTGTGCTATTACTTCCGACGCTTCATACGAAACTTTGCCACGATCATATCACCGCTGACGAAGCTCCTTGGAAGTAACGGGCCCCTCAATTCGTGGTCATCCGAGTGCGACGACGCCTTCGCGAAGCTCCGCCATTTGTTGACGTCGCCTCCTATTCTACGCCACTACGACCCTACTGCCCCAAACGGAGGTGCACACGGACGCCAACGGTGTAGGCCTCGGCACTGTCCTGGCGCAGCGAAAACCCGGATTCCCTGAGTATGTCGTAGCATATGCAAGCCCTACGCTCACGAGAGCCGAGACAAACTACACCGTCACGGAGAAAGAGTGCCTGGCGATCGTCTGGGCTCTTACAAAGTTTCGACCTTATTTGTACGGTCGCCCATTCGATGTCGTCACCGACCATCATGCACTATGCTGGCTTTCATCATTGAAGGATCCCTCAGGCTGTCTCGCCCGTTGGGCTCTTCGCTTACAAGACTACGACATCCGTGTGCTGTACCGCAACGGACGCCAGCATGCGGACGCTGATGCCCTCTCACGCTCCCCTCTACCTCAAGACGGCGTGCCCTGCTCAGTAACCTCAATTGCTGTATCTGCCGTCAATGTTGACATCCTCGCTACCGAACAGCGAAAGGATAATTGGATCGCCCCGCTGATCGACTTGCTCTCTGATCCGTCCGCAACACCATCCACGCGTGCCTTGCATCGTCGAGCTCACCATTTCGCCACCCGTGACGGCCTCCTACACCGACGCATTTGCCACTGTGATGGCCGGCAGTGGTTACTCGTCATACCCCGCAGTCTGCGGTTGGAGATATGTGAATTTTTCCATTCTGATCCGCAATGTGCGCACTCTGGAGTATTCAAAACTTACCACCACATTCGACAACGCTACTTCTCGCACGGGATGTACCGCTATGTGCAGCAGTTCGTTCGCTCTTGCCTCACTTGCCAACGCTGTAAATCGTCAGTCAACATGTCGCACGCCAGTCTGCAACCGTTACCTTGCCCTGACCGTCCCTTTGGGCACCTAGATATCGATTTGTATGGACCACTCCCTCTGACGTCGGCTGGTAACCGCTGGGCCATCGTTGCCATTGACCATTTAACGCGATACGCCGAAACCGCTGCTCTCCCTGCGGCTACTGCACGCGATGTTGCGTCCTTCCTGCTGCATCGATTCATACTGCGCCACGGACCACCCCAAGAGCTTCTCAGCGATCGAGGCCGTGTCTTCTTGTCGGAAGTCGTCGAAGCCATTCTGACGGAGTGCCATTCTGTCCACCGCAAAACTACTGCTTACCACCCACAGACGAATGGCCTCACCGAACGCTTTAACTGCACCCTCGGCGACATGCTTTCTATGTACGTCGCAGCCAACCACACTAATTGGGATAATATACTGCCCTTCGTCACCTACGCCTACAACACCGCCCCTCAGAGCACGACTGGTTTTTCACCTTTCTACTTGCTGTACGGAAGGCATCCGTCGCACACCATGGACACGATACTCCCGTACACGCCTGATCCATCTGAGTGTACACCTATTTCCGAGACAGCCAGGCTTTCTGAAGAGTGTGGCGAGCTTGCCAAGACTTTTACGACGCAAGAGCAAGAGCGGCAGAAGAGTATTCGTGATGGCTCTACCACTTCTGAGCCCACGTTCCTTCCTGGTGCGCTTGTAAGGCTCTCGATCCCGACCTCTGTAGCTGGCCTCTCTTCCAAACTACGTCCCAAATACGAAGGCCCCTACCGTGTCATCGAGCGCACCTCACCGGTCAACTATCTGATTGAACCCGTTGAACAATCTTCGGACATGCGCCGCCGTGGGCGAGACATCGTCAACGTGGAGCGCCTGAAGGCTTATTATGACCCGCTCATAGTAACAAGCTGTTAGGTCGCCAGGCGGCTCCCTCTTCGACCTCGGGGTAATTGTAGCGAAGCCTCCGAACTCTGAAATGGGTCGAACTCTTGAGTACCTCCTAGTGGGAATACCCAACAAGGACGCCGCTGACGCTGAGAGACCGTGCTTGGCTGTGACTGTCGCCATTGTATATTCTCGCTTGTTGCCGGCTAATAAATGCCTTAACAATATATATATATACATATATATATATATATTTATATATAATTATATATATATATATATATATACATATATATATATATATATATATATATATATATATATATATATATATATATATATATATATATATATGCAGCCTTTTGTTCCTTGCCCTTGCGTTTTCTTTTTTTCAACTTGTAAACAGAAAAAGCGAAATAAACTTAAAACCTGAAACTTGAGACAATTTAAAAGACACAGACGCCTCAGACATGCAATCTTCTCCTGCATCTTGAATAAAGTACGCTTCCGCGAGGTCCCACGCCCATCTATTTCAATGTTTGTGCGTGATGACAGTGTTATCGAAGAATGGCCTATAGATTCACGCGCCCCACAATATGTCGCGAGGTGGGACGTCAGCGTTCTCTTTAAGGTGCTATTGTGCTGTCGAAGTCTTTCATTTATTTATTCACCCGACTGGCCTATGACACTTTGCCGCAGGAGAGGGGCATCTATAGACCATATCAACAGTGCAGGAAACAGTGTGAAGGGTGTTCAATGCTTAACCGTGCCCCCACAGCTGATGTTCCTCCAGCCATGTTCTTAATCACACCACAGGTTCAATTGCCTCGATCGAAGAAACGAGAACACTGACGTCAAAACTTCTTATTGTATTCTCAAACCAACGAGACAGCCAGTGCACATTAGACATCACAGCATATCTCCTGGGCTGATCATTTAGTTAACCAGTTACCACGTGAAGGGATCTGTACGTCTTGGTCAATCTTTCAGTGGCCGACACAAGATCATATTTAGTCGATCAACTTGCTGTCGAAAGCTATGCTGTTAATCGTGCTTGCAATTATTTTTCCAGGCAGAATGTAGGAAACTTTTGCGATAGCATTCTTAATATTTTAAAATGAGTGAATATATAAGGCAGCAGAGACCTCCTGGAACGTGATGAGAAACACCAGCAAACATGGTCACTTTTCAAAAACAAACGGACGTCCACAAACTGCAAATGATTGTTGCAAGGTAAGTCACATGCGAATCTCAGCTCAAACGCCTTTTCCTTGAATAAATTCATAGGAAGGAAGGAAAATAGGAGGAAAAGAACAGCAGGGAGCTGAACCAGCCTATAGACAGCCGGTTTGCTACCCTGCGCATGGGAAGGTCATGTGGGACTTGAAAGATAGAGAGGAGAGAGGAAAGAAAGATAAACATAGCTCATTTGGCAGCGCACACGCGCACAATGCGTCATAGTCGAGTCTTGTCTTTCACGGTGTATGACATTGCTGTTACAGCCGCTTTTTCAAGTCCGTGTCACGTGTGAATTTCAACAGAGCTTTTGTCGCCTTCTCTTGCAATGTCTTCTCTCGGGTACTTGAAAGAATAGTGTCCACAGACATTTGGATGTTGTCGATGCACGCAAGAATGGACGCCAGCGACTGTCTCTGGATGTCATACAACGGACAGTCGCACAGGATGTGGTGTAGCCTGTCTTCGCGACGACAGGCATCGCAGAGAGCGTTGTTGGCCATTCCTATAACAAATGAATAAGATTTTGTAAATGCCACTCCTAGCCATAAGCAATGAAGAAGGGTGGCTTCTCTTCGGTCGAGCCCAGTGGGCATGCGGAGAGCCATCAAAGAGGACAGGTGGTGTTGACGATTTGTCTCGTTGGTTGGTGGGCAACATAGTGAAAACGTGATTTCACGCGCAAGTCGTCGAAGATTACTGGCAGCATCGGTTCGCGAAAGTGGTATGGCTTTTTCTCGTGTTTCTTCAAGAGCTGCACGCGCGGCAGTATCGGCATGTTCGTTCCCTATGACGCCGCAGTGACTTGGCCGTGTTGCGGATCCCGGTAATGAGTCGTATCCCACCACTGCCAACCAGTTGTTGCGGATCCCACCGCTGAGGACCCGTTCCTGCAGACCGGGGTCTACCCGGCCTCTTGTGGTAGCGTGGTGTAGCTTCCGGTTGGGGAAACGAACGCTTACAAGATAGGGATACGAAAAAAAACAAACAGGTTTATGGCACTATTTACAAATATTTACAGCATAGAAAGGTTGAGAGTTTTCACAAACCACGAACGTGGTGGTTGAACCATTACACAGTTCACAGCAACGTCCCGCACTCTGCGGCGTCGTTATAAGCCCTGTCGGGCTCCTCCTTCTTGAGTGGAACACCAATCGCACACACACAACAGGCGAGGGGTACGAGTATACACGGCCCACGTGAACATCCAATATTGAGTCGTGATCACTGCAGTACAAGGTGGCGCCAGAGGGGCTCTTCTTCGTCGTGTGTGTGCCGCTGGTCGAGGGGTCCCAAGCTCCTGACAGCAGACATCAAACGGTCCGCCGATTTGTCCGCTCAATTAGCAGGGCAATTTGTGGCGGCGGCCGCGGTTTCTTCCAAGGAAGATGCTGTCTTTGTTGTCCTCTCTGGAACGGCTTACTGCATTGTGGTGACACGACGTCTCATCCTCCTGCTAGCAGGGACAATACCTGGCGGGCATAGGCAGCCGGCCAGTCGGCTACTTGTTTGAGGATTAAAAGAGCGCCGCTCCCCCGTCAGCTCTGGACGCTAGTTCCGAGAGAACTGGGGTTCCAGGCGTGGGAACGCTGCCCGGCTACGCTTCTCAGCGACAGCATGGCGCCTACTGACGACGGTCATAACAGCTTCCTCCTCGCCAGATAGGTCACGGAGGGCAGCAGTCACTGCTGCTGCTCGCAGTGACGACGAAAGGGTCCGTAGGTGAATGCCAGGCTCTGGCCCCCGCTTGTGGCCTGGTCTGGGTAATTTTCGAATCTTCGACACTGTTTCTGAAACTCGACCTCATGCAGAAGCAAGCACTCGGCCCCCTTCGAGCAAACCAAGCCAAAATAGGGATGGCAAACCAATTTTCTTTACTAGCTTTAACAAAAAGCTCACACTCAAAACTATCAGGACTCACTTGTGCTGAGAAACCAAACGTGCTACCTTAAACCTTCTCATAATAAGGTGCACGACAAAAAAAAAACTAAAATATCAATTTTGATACATAAAGAGCACCCCAGGATGGCTTAGAAAGAGCGGCTGAGCTCATCAACGTTTCCATTCAATTTGCCCTTTACCTAATGCCAAAATTATATTTTCGAAGAATCAAGCTCTGCCTCACAAGGCGACTGTTCTTTTATGTCACGGTTTGCAGCCAAATAAGGGGAAAATGGTCTGTCCCTACTTTAAATTTAGCACCTCTGAGATAACACTGCAACTGATGAATGGCCTACACAAAGCAAGCGCATTCATTTCCTGAAGCGCAGTACGTTATCTCACCAGAGCCCAAATTCTGACTCAAGTTGAACGCATCATACTCGTTGCCACTGTCGTCCTGACATAGAATGGCTGTCTCCCTCTTTTCATCGCTGACTGCTTTCATTGGTTCTGTCCCACTGAGAGCATCGGTTCGGTTCCGGATTCAGCGAGCGCTAAGATTGTCCTAACGTCCGTTTTTGTTTACGTGTACCCATAACCGTATACTATTGAGACAATAAGCTCACCAGCCTCTCGAAAGCTTAACCTAAGCTGTGACCTAATGGTCTACCTCAACGGTTAGGGAAAGCTTGATGATCTTCTCATGGTCACTCGATCAATCCTTCTTCAAAGAAGGCAACAACAAAAAAGTAACAAGCACTGCCTTCTAGAAGGTTTGTTCGGTGAAAGTTACCAGCCTTTGCTAACGTCTTTGATTAAAAAAAAACACTGAGTTCTTCGGATCGTTTTCAACTAATCCAATTCCTACAGCGCTGCAAAATGCACGGCCCTACTAACCAAACGCTAAAGCCTTCACAGTTGGTCTAATTATTTATCCTTACGTTACGTTTCAACACTCCGTGTACAACACAACTAGTTCTAGGTGCAATACTCATCAAAAGCACCTCACAACAATTGCATAGGTTTTATGCTAAAACCATGCACCAATGGTTCTCAATTCTCATTGCGCGCAACGACAGCTCCACAGTGTCGCGCCAAACTTACATCAGTTCCCGTAACCATTGGGTCTAGGTGAACATCTTCCTGAAATGCTCATTCACGTCACATCAACATGATAGTGAAGGCATACGACATTGCACTAAATCTATGAAACAGTTGAAAAATAACGAATTTTCGTACTAATGATTCAAGCACTTCTAGTTCAGCGGGTTTCCTTCGGTAAGCTTTACATCAAATCTTGTAACCTATACAAAAAAAAACGACTCAAATATGAATCTCCAATGTTGCACAAAATAACCATATTTAGTACGCACGTGCAACAATTACTCAAACTGACCGTGCCTCCTTTTCTACACTTGATTCGCCTGAATCGCACACGATAGGGTCATGGTCCCGGCGTTTTTCGAACACGCCAGAGGCTACAAAATGCACTAACTCTAAGCAGTGCACTGCCGTGACACCTCATTTTCCACTTCGGCCTGTTCCCCTCAGGACTTTGAAAGGGATGCCAGAAGCAGAGGTGAAACCTGCGCCATTTTTCTTTTGTGGTCTTGCCTACACGGTATTTAGCCACTCTGCGATTTCGACTTTCACCCAGAAATCAGAAGAATCAGAAATGCTTTTATTTTCCAACGAAATTGTTGGGGGTCATTCAGGCGAAAAGCTGCATAGTACAGCTTGAATGTGCCTGAAGGCCCTCATATGGCAGCAGTAACACTAAACCCAACATTAATACAGATGTTTAGCATATGTCCAAATATAATACACCATTTTAATTGAAACTAGGAACTTGCAACATGTTGAATAACACTAGTGACAACCCACGAACACATGGTACTTAAAAATAACATAGAAATGTAATACATATGTGAGAAGAGATGTGACAGTACATTGTGATACTTAAGAAACAATAGTATTCTCAACACTAAGAAAATCACTGCTATAAATTTGACTATGATGCACAATATGATGATACTTTGTATATTGAAGCACTGAGCGCGAAGTAGATAACATAACAGAAATGCGAAAATACGATGTCCTTTATATGTTCATTCCGATTTACAAAAGTATTGTCTAACTTGTTTGCGAGTCAAAGTAATCGGATTAAATGTTTCCCTTTGCAATTTATTTACCAACGAAGGCAGGCTATGTCGTAGTGACTGCATAAGATAATTTGTGCGTCTGAATGGTACTAACCACCTGTCTTGGCTACGAGTACGCGAGCCACTTTTTTGTATTCGAGTCGTGACGTATGTTTTAGGAAGGATTTGATATTGTTGGAGTCGAAACAAAATGAATATAAAAGCAGGTATTCCTAAAGATTTGTTGCACGTACTATATTATGTTTTTGAAAAAGTTGAGCGCTAGGATGAAAATAGGGTACATTGGCTATTTGTCGAAGCGCGCGTTTTTGAAGTTGAAGAAGTGTACGAATATTAGCTTTCGTGGTGGTGGCCCATACAAGCGCACAATAGTGAAGATGCGATTCAAACAAGGCGTAATATATTTGCAACTTCACCTTCTCAGGAAACAAATGCCGACAGCGAGACAGCACACTAGCGGCAGATGACAACGATCTTGATATTAGTTCAACGTGATCGGTCCAATTCATGTGTTCTGAAAACGCAACGCCTAACACTTTGTATTTCTTCAAAATTTCAATGGGAGCACCGTCTAAGAATAATTTTTGATTGGAACAAGACTGGCTGCCTTTCCCCTGAACAACATGGCTTTCGATTTTGAGCTGTTAATTGTTAGAGCATTATTACGAGACCACGCCGAGAGATTAGAAAGAATATTGCGAGATTTTTGCGACAGATCCTCAAGTTCATGGCCAGAGACAAACAAATTTGTATCGTCAGCGTACAGCACAATGAATGCGTCACTAACAATTTCAGCAATGTCATTTACATAGACATTAAATAAGGTCGGTCCCAATACGCTACCCTGCGGTACTCCCGATTTAATTTCGCGATATGAAGAGCAGAAGTTTTCAATAGCAACGCACTGAGTCCGCCCGGAGAGATATGAGGATTTTAGTCTGTCCGGCACTCCGGTACGTTTTTGCGTATACCGGGTTGCCGGAGGGCGTAAAGCCGGATAGCGTTGAAACGAGCCTTTTGCACTTTTAGCCCGTGCCGCCCAAAATACGTCCAAAAAATGCCCCCGACGCCTTCGCGGCTGTGGCCGCCGCATGTGCGTATGCGCAAAGTAGAAAGTCTTCACAATTACTGACTAAGTTTGAAAATAAAAAAAAAACATTGGACAATGCCAATAAACTTTTTCGTTACAAAACGGGACTTGATGTTTGTTTTCTTCAATTGCGCAACGATTTAAACCTAACTATGAAGAAAACATCAGCATCACGGTGATCGGCATCAGAATCGGCATCATGAGTTGCTGACACAAGCGTCATGCGACTCATGCCTACTTTTCGTGTGCTCCTTTGTGGCATCGGTCGCAGCGATCCATTGATCCCGTTGAAGTGTCGGTGATTTGCTGTTGTCGTGTCTGCATCAACGATGCCGTACAGCGTATTTCACGACCGACTGCTCCTGCGAACTTTGCGATGGAACGAAATCGAAAATATGTATTCGCTCCGAAATGCACCGCGCCGTGACCTCCAGATAAACGGACTTCTTGATTTGGACGGAATGGACTTTACTACATTCTACCGCTCGTTCAGGTTCCAAAAAGGAGACCTGGAAGATTTGATGGAAGCCTTGCTGATTCCCGAAGAGGTCGTGAGCGCTCAACGGGTTCGAGTGTCTGGTCGTGAGGCGCTGTGCATGACGTTGCGGCGTCTAGCCTACCCCAATCGTCTCTGTGAGCTGGAGCTCTTCTTTAGGCGCCACAGCTCGGTAATATCAAGTGTGGTGTCTAAAGTGTTAGCCCACATAGATTACTACTTCGCGCACCTCCTTGCGGACCTTACAGTGCACAAGTGGCTCAATCTGCAATCACTGCAGCTGTTTTCTCAGGTAAGAAGGCGTGCTGTTGCACTGCATGACTGCCTTTAGCGCTATGTTTATGCTTCGCTGCACGACATCTCTGTGTTTCGGTAGAGGTCATTAAATGTAATTCGTGCCCCGCCGTGGTGGTCTAGTGGCTAAGGTACTAAGCTGCTGACCCGCACGCAGGTCACGGGATCGAATCCCGGCTGCGGCGGCTGCATTTCCGATGGAGGCGGAAATGTTGTAGGCCCGTGTGCTCAGATTTGGGTGCACGTTAAAGAACCCCAGGTGGTCGAAATTTCCGGAGCCCTCCACTACGGCGTCTCTCATAATCATATGGTGGTTTTGGGACGTTAAATCAATCAAATCTAATTCATCATTATGAAGGGAAAATAAGGCTCTGGCTTTCTATATTCATAGCACACCAGGCACATTAAATCGCCCCTCAACCCCACCAATGTCGTAGCAACATCATCTTCTAAGTAATAATTTGCCGCATCAATTTAACACGTGAATTTGTTGTCGATATTCCATTAATATTTTCTAGCGTGCTTCAAAAAAAAAAGCACAGGAGACATCCCCTTTATTCCCAACACTGTAAAGCAGTTATTTCTGTGAACCAGACACCTACTCCTTCATTATTTTGCCTCCTCATTATCATTACTGCCCCAAGAAAAACCTTATGATGTAGTCAGTGTCACAACAACTGTACTGTAACAATGCCTTATAGATCAGTTTTCTTTCTTGCTGTACGAATGCCATTTGACATATTTCTCAGACTTTCCTGCCCAACGAGACAATTTCAAATTTTATTTGCAGCTTTTTTTAATCAGTGTTCACAGAAAAACGAGTTCCATTCAAACTAAAAAAAATATCAGTGTTGTGTTGATGAGCAGCCTGCCTTCCAAGGTTAGCACCAGTGCTCTATATAAATGGCTGTTCTGTGTCAGCAACCTACTTTTGCATGCAGTTTACTCCATTACTTCAACAGACGCAGTACCTGATGCCAACTACCAGCATAAAAGGTGTTAGTAAATATTATCAATGAATAATTATGACAGATTCACATGAACCACTTATCATTCAAAATGTGAAAAGCGAAATTCATGTATGTGTAATTGAATGTTTCTTCTGTGGGAGAGAGATCTGAATTCCTGTTGCAGTGATGCTAAACATCGAGTTAGTGCCAAACACACGTCCTGTCAGGTAGAGCTACTACACCTTGAGCAGCTTCGTTTACTGCGAAAAGTTTAGCTTATACTTATTTAGATCTTGGAAAGTCGTGCTATTTTTGGTCTTGGAACTTCGTGCTATGTGTTGCTTTCTGCAGCTGCCATTTCTTTTTTCAGGCTGTGCACAGGAAAGGTGCTCCATTGAAGAATTGCTGGGGATTTATTGATGGAACAGCTAGACGAATTTGTCGACCGTCAGCTAGACAAGAAGACTGTTTTTCTGGGCACAAACGCTATCATGCTTTGAAGTTTCAGGCATTGATGTGCGCAAACGGCATAACCTGTCAGTTGGATGGCCCATTTCCAGGCCGTCGTCATGACGCTGGTATGTGAACTTTCCTCTAGTTTCTCCTGCAAAGGTACCAGACTAACTGAAATGCCCTACGGAATGCTATGTTGTTAATGAAACATTTCGCTTCAAACACATTGGCATGTCCTGGCAAGGTAGCATGCACCTCTATGATAGAAAATTCATGTAGGCTAATTTCAAAAGCATGCTACTTCATATAATTGTACCCACTTGATGCTTAACCCTTCTGTTTTGGCAAGTCAATTCATCATGAAATTATGATGTACCAGCTCCAACAGACACCTTTACTTCAGAAGGCACATATGTACCCGTTTGTCCATTTGTGTCTGCTCCTATTTTTTATTATAAGGGTGTTTGACTATTTAAAAATTCTAAATGAAGAACTAAACAGTGTTTTGTTTGATTTGGTGTTTTAATTGAATGAATATTTGGAGTTTATTCAAACTACAATAATTGCACATAACCAATGGCAAAATGTCAAAGCAACAAATCTTTAGAAGAGCAAAAGACCAAAACTCTTATTTAAATGATTGAATTGGGAAGATACATTAATTTCACACTTTTACGGGACTACAAAGACTTCCGTCATCACCGCAATAACAAATTTTTGCTTTGAACTCCAGCGTTGCTGAAGAAAGTGTAACCTCAATTCATTACCATAAGATTCATCATAAGGAATGTTATTCAAGAGCTGGTGGCAAAGTACCTCCTTTAATATTTATGTAACTTCTATGTTCATCATACAAATAAAAAAATACTTCAAAGGCTGTATACTGCTTTGTGTAAACACTCAGTTCACGTAATAGTATATTTTAGTGGTCAAATATTATGACGATGTTAATTCATCAAAGTGTGGATATTTGCTTGGAATTATGTGTTGTGGCACTCTACAATTGTCTTCGAAATAAGTGCCTTTCTGTTCAACTGCTATTTGAATAGTACTCTATTCAATTAGGCATGAATTAGGTATCATCACTATCCAATGTGTATTTGTTCAATTCTACATTTCACTATGCACGCCCCTAGTTATTACCAACCTTGCAAAGACAAACGTTCAACTAGAAATGTAATTTCCTCACTAGGCTTAAAGCTGTCAAAATTTTCCATCTTTTATTGGCTTATTCTGCTCCAACCACTTCTTGCCCTTGACATTTGACAAGGTGTCTTAAAGGAGCAGTTACACAATTTTGGATGTCCTGCAAGTGACATTTTTTGATTTCTAGGGATGCGGCATAAAAGTGTACTAACATGTTTTGAGACATTTTTGCTTTCATCAGTATGCAGTGTATTTAATGCTCTCCACACACTTGAGTAAGCGAACACATCCAAAATAGTTTTTTTGATTTGAAAGTTTCTATCACAGAGCATTAGCGTGCCTCACTGCAATGAACATCATGCCAACTAGTCAACGCAGTTACTGAACTTTACGTTCTGAGTGACACTAAATTGCCCAAATCATTGTCAAGGTCACGGGAAGATTTCTGTCTTATTGTTGCTAATGTGCATTACAAGCAAATGATGGCCAAAAGGAAAGCTTCAAGCCACTGCAGCGCGTGCAGTCATTTACTTTCTGGAGGAATCAGAAATAGTTCAAAAGTACTAAAAAAAATAAATTTACTTCACTGCTAACCGCGATATGCTCCAAACAGTATTTTTGTGTTTTACTACGATATTTTTGGAAAAACCTTGCTGAACTTTCACTTTTTGTGTGAACACCTAAATTGGCGTGATTACTTGTGTTTTTACAAACTCAATGTGGTGCGGACACATTTCTATGTAGTGTAGACACATTTCTGTGTGGTGTGGACACTCAGTGTTGAAAAATGTGCACTCATCGTGTAAGTTGTGCTATGGCTATATGTATAGCCTTAGCACAAGGCTATCTGTATAGCCTTGTGTTTGCTACTAAATGTGCGATGTCGACTTTTGTGCAAGAGGAGTAGCCGGCGCCACGCATTGGCATCAACCTCTCCTTATATACATTTATTTTTTTAAAAATACGGATCTGCTGCTAGCAAGTGACTAGTTGCTGTCTTCCAGTAACGTCAAACCGCCATGAAAAATCACTTAGAGGTCAACAGCCCTCTACCCTTTTCAATTTCACATATTCAGTCATATCTTGAGAACACAGCAGGATATATGCTGCTTCCCTCTTTGTCTCATGGTCACAGTTTTTTCTTTTTCACCTTGCCATGCTCTTCAATGTCCTGTGTCTGTAAGCGTTAACTGGACACATTGCCATGATGGAGCACAAGTTTGCGGTCAAGCAGCTGGTACAGTCCAAAGATAGCTCCACAGCTAGGGGAGTAAATCTGAAACTGGCAGTTCAGCAAGTTCTCTTTACTTCACTAAATTTGGTGGGACTAGTTTAATAACACTGTTGAACCACTCATTCTTCTCTGCAAGCTCAAGCCTACTGTTTCTGTAGCAGGATACCATGACTGATTATCCCATATAATGTTCAGTATTGTTAAGCAGATTTTTTTTTCTGCAGGTATCCTAAAGGAGACTGCCCTCTACCGCAACTTGGAGACAGTTACTCAAGGCCGCACATATGTAATATATGGAGACCCCGCCTACCCACTTCGGCCACTGCTCTACAAGCCTTCTGGAGGTGCTTCTTTGCGTCCCCATGAGGTTAACTTCAATAAGCGCATGAGCTCAGTGCGGCAGGCCATTGAGTGGGGCTTCGGCAGAGTCGTTGCAGACTTTGCCTTCGTTGATTTTTATAAAAGCCAGAAGATGACTCGGCAGAGGGTGGGTCGGACGTACAAAGTTCCAACATTGTTCTTAAACTGCCGTACTTGCATGTATGGCAGCCAAGTGTCTACATATTTTGATGTTACTCCGCCCACCCTCAGAGAATACCTTGTGCCATTTGAGATGCCAGCATAGCATACTGGCATGAGCATACAATGGATCCTTGTGTGTTGTGAAAGGCAGTTTGCTATTTGTGCGTAGCCGAGTTTTGTTTTTTGCAGCTAGTAGAAGAGAACCAAGACGTTCGGCTCTATTTTAACTGGCTTGTTGATAACTGGAACTTAATTGACTTTCATTCTATTATCATGACAATATCTTGTACAGTCAAACTCCGCTAGAACGAACGTCGCTTCAACGAAAAATTCACTATTCCCCGTCAGCAGTCCATAGGAGTCAAGGCATAAATATTGTCGCCACTACAACCACTTTTTCTTTGATCGTACCGCTTCAACGAAATTTTACGATGCAATTCGAGGCTCAGATACTTATTGCTAATCAGTAAACCCAATCTTTAACATTTCGATGCATATTCAGAACCTGAAAATGCGTCAACGAAGTCTAAAACACATGTTGGCACCACAAGGACCGCGGCTGTTCAGCAAGCATGGGCGCCGCCATTGCTCGATAGCGGTGGTAATGAGACTGCCCTGATAGTACACTCTAGCCCTGCTTTTGCAACTGGTTTGCTTTTGAGCTCCAGACAATCCGAAGCTGAAGCTGCAAAAGGCGCCGCTCCACGATACCCTGCCTCTATCTCAGCGTTGTCGGATACTTTTGATGACGGACAGCTGCTGGTGTTAATGAGTTAATGCAACTGTTTGGTTCGTTCACTAAGGGGATTTCAGGTGTTGTTTCAGTGTGCTTTTGACTATGGCCTCGCTATACATGGGTGAAAAACATGTCGTGTCGCTGCTGGGAAAAAATAGGAAGCAGCGGGCATTTTTTTAAATATTGAAAATAAACATTTCTTTGTTCTACTAGGTCAGATCAGCTATAATTTTTTTTATTTTACTACAACGAAACCCTCATTGTTCTCACCTCCATCATCAACATTCACTAGCAACGATAGAAAAATTGAGGAATATGGAATCGTGGCATGGCAAATCATTCTCAGTTCTGTCCTCTTCTGAGCTGTAATTCTGCATACAACGCTGGACTGAGCAGTGATGAGGCAGCTGGCAACGCATGTTTGGGCTACTCTGGCTGGTAAGACATACGAACGCTGCGTGATTATTACCTCGCAAAGATCGTAGCTTGAAATTACCAAGTTGACGCTCACAGCTCCATGATAAATCACCCGAAGCATCATCACAAAAACGCAGAACTCACACGAACGCGCTGTGGACAGAGCAAAACAAAGCGCGTGAAGCCGTTGCCAGGCATGATGTCATCGCTGCTCGCTCGAAGTTGCTCAGTGTCTGAGGCATGGCCTACGAGCTTGCTGAACACTACAAAATACTGTCGATGTCTCGTGGCCTTGATTGCGCTATTGAGCCTTCGGACGCTCTTTGCGCTCAAAATAGGAATAGAATCGAATGAACGCCGCATCTCAAGTTTGACATTGGGTGGCACTGCTCCTTTAAAATGCATTGAACAGCTTTTCTTGTAGCAACTACTGCATAAACACTTAATCTCCGGTCACCACAGATCACCCGGAAACATTGGAAATGTTTGGATCTGTAATCGCTGACCTTAGGCCCACAGAATGTTCATCATCTTCCACACTTACTTTCCCCTGAAAGCCACTTGCACCATTCAAACACATGCATGAAACGTTTCATCTCTATAATCCTCACTTACTATTCGACATGTTTTCATAGAAGATTTTGGAAGTTTCACAAGAAACTTGATGTTGAGCCTCAGTACAGTTTTTACATTACACTTTTTTTTTCAGAGCACAGTTGCATGTGTTCACTTATGGCACTGCACTCACAACTGGTGTAATCGGTGTTAAGCCCAAACTGGCCGCATGGATAGAGGGTGTGTGTGGGATGATGTCAGTAAAACAGTTCTTTTGAATTCCACTCTTTTCAAGGTTCACACTTAGTCTCCTTTTTTTTAGAACCTTTTATATGTGAAATACTTCCCAACGTGTACAACCATTTCAAGATATGTGCATTTTTTAACTATCACAATAAAGTTAGATTGCACAGCCAGCTTACAGAGAGGCTTTTTTTTCTATGTGTCAGTTCAAAAAGTATAACATTTTATTTTCATTAATAGAATGTTATGTTTTAGAAGTCATCCTGTAGGGATCGTGTAGGCACGTCCTCATGTGCAGGTCGCCATCGTTCCGTGTTAGCTGAACGATGTGAATTCAGCAAGCAGAAATAAAGCCTGCAACTTGTCGGCACCTCGTCAGTCGTTTCCGGTGTTGCGCTGTGCCAGCACTGCTGAACTCGCACTGCACAATTTCTGAACTTTGCATGCACAGCCGTGAACCAATTTCAAGTGGTGCAGGTAAATTGAACAGACCTAGAGCTATTGTGTTTGTTTTAGTTTGTATGGCTACCAAAGAGAGAGTTTCAGAGGCCCACGTTGCAACTTTACTAATGACGATTCCTGTGACAACATGAAATAGCTTGAACACATACCATTACACACAGCAGCACCAACAATTCATGAATTATAGTGCACAATGTATTATATTTCTGGAGCTCAGAGAAAGATAGGAGACATTACGCACAATAAACATAAAGTAGTCGTGCCCTGCCGTGGTGGTCTAGTGGCTAAGATACTCGGCTGCTGCCCCGCAGGTCGCGGATCGAATCCTGGCTGCGGGGGCTGCACTTTCGATGGAGAGGAAAATGCTGTAGGCCCGTGTCGAGATATGGGTGCACTTTAAAGAACAGCAGGTAATCGAAATTTTTAGAGCATTCCACTACAGCGTCTCTCATAATCTTGTGGTGGTTTTCGGACGGTAAACCACACATATCATATTAACATAAGGTAGTCGTAACCACTTTCTGTCCCTGACAGTGACTTCTATTGGTTGCATGTTTTTGAAGTGTCGTTGGAGGGACTTCTTCAATACATAGCAACTTTAAAAAAATGCATACTGACTCGTTTTTAGAAATCAAACTATTGATATTATAGTTTATTCTTTTTTTCCCTCAATGAGTTCCTTGATCAACTGAAGTTGAGATGCTTGGTAAGCTGTGTTAGCCCGCCTCTCTTCAAGCACTGCCATCATTTCCATCCTTCTCATTTCCACTTCAGCTTCCCTTAATCTGACGTCGTCGGCATGTTGCTGGTGTAGCAGCTTCATCTTGTCTTCGTGCTGGCGAATTTTGAGGTCCAGCTTTCTTTTGTCAATGTGGTAGCTGAGGAGGCGCATTTCCAAGTCTTGATTATACCTGGCCTCCAAAAACGCCAGCGTTGCCTCATTTTGGCTTCTCCCTGCTGCAAAAATATGTAAAAAAGAAACATTGGACTTGACATACTGAAGTATCTAAAGGGATACTGAATATTATTTTTGCCACTGTAATTTTCAAGCAAACAGAAAGATTGGCTCCTGAAATCAATTGATACAACCCTCATTTGGCAAAAACTTTGCCTGCCTGGTCAGCCCTTCAGATTTAGGTGGAGACTCACCCCCGCCCCCCAACAGACACATACTGAAATAAAATTCTGCATACACCCTGGTTGCATTGCTGAGATTGTGGAGCATTCCTCACTTGAAAGATACGACGGTGCTTAGCTGCTTGTCAGACAAAGTGACTACATTAATCATCGAAGCTACACACATTGAAAAAAAAAGGAAGGTGCTTGTGTTAGCATGGTGTCATTAAAGAAAAAAATGGAATTTCTAGATTTGTATTGTTTGTGTGAATAAGTGTTCACTATGAGCGGACGAAAGCAAGAGTTGTTGAACAGCTTTTTATTTTCATGTGTATGGTATATATATTTATGCACTGCAGCAAATAAAAAATAAAGATCGGGTGTGAGTCAGCGCTCATCTGTGCGCCCAGTGTGTCCCTGTTTTGTTGCACTGTTTTTTCGTTACAGTGCTTGCAAACCAAGTAGCCCCCTGACTAGCATCAACAATCTAGCATCAGCTGAAGAAGACGAGCACTCTTGCTGGGGTCTCAGTACCATATACAGTAAACGCTCGGATTTAGAAACAATATTTTTACAAACATCTAAGAATTACCTATGCTTTTAGGAAACCCCATTTGTTGATTATCTGTTTTGTGCAAAAATGTTTCGTTTGAACATACCTGAATAGCAAACATTTCAGCTGAACGAGCTTTATTACTGAAATTCTCATTATATTTCTGAAATCAGTTCAATACGTTTTTGTGTTCTGCTATGCTGGCAGTGGCAGATTGAAATTCCGTAACTTTAACCAGCTCTACAATCCCTTAGAAAGTGGCAAGGCTTTATGTCTCAGCAACAAGCTATGCGACAGAAAGTGCACCAAACATTAACTCTCTGGACAGCCTTGCGACTTCTATAGTGAATAAGTTATACATGATCTACTTAATAAGCTAAGGCCGCTTTATGCTGCTGAATAATATGCCCATAAGATATGAAATATTACTCTGGACTTCAAAGACTGACTGTTGCATCCATATTTGTACTTGAGCTCAAAACCACACTGTAGTAAAGTCAAAGTTGGTGCTGTGATTGCACAATTGCACATATTACTTTGCTGTGATGAAATGAATTCTTTACTGGGTGCAATCATGGCAAATAAGCCCTTTAAGTTCTAGGTTCATTTGGATAGAGCAAAAACTTTGTTATGTACCTCTTAGTGGTGTGCGTCGCCGAGGGGTCTGTGCTGTTGATGCAGCCAGTTGTGCTCGTGCACTGCCTCTAGGCAGTGGCTGTGGCACATTTGTTGAAAGCTCTGAAAATGCACAAGATTGTCATGTTTATTGCTTTATGTCTACTGCCGCTGAAAATGTGTACTTCAGACACTAACTGAAATTGATTTGTCAGATGAATTTTAATTGTAACCACTAAACCAGCCTATGTTTGGGGAGTCCAGTATTGCTCATTGCATAAACCACAGCTTGCTTGATGACACGTAGTGTTGGAAGTGCTGCTTCAATTGCTCCAAACTGCTCCAAAAGAGAAATGCTGCTCCGAAGTGTATTCTTTGTTACTAATTGCTTCAAACCTGCTCTGAGATGACACTGAGTATGAGAATGCTGAACTTTTACTGTTTGACCGACACACAAGTCTTAAAGAAACTAAAAAGAATCTGCCTACTACCATCCCAGTGTGTTACTAGTGTGCAGCATTATTGGCTCTGATCTCACATGTGCGACAAGAATTGACATATGAAGCATACAGCTCCTAGGTTTTTTTTTCTCAGCTAGACATGCAGGCTCCTATGGTGAAATTTGAAAATGAGCAGGACTGCTTTTATCTGATGCCGATTATCTACTGCTTATTCGGCAACAGTTATATGGGACTGTGGTTACTTCTAAAATGCGGTGCTCAGCTTTTCCAGTTCGATATCATATCTGCCACACATGGTAGTATTTTAAATTGCAGCTTATTGCACAGCATATTTTGGACAATCTGCTATTTTATGATACATTTAATTTATAAGGACTGTTGTCTGTTAAATATGTTTAATCAGAAATAATACTTTCGAGCTTATTCGACAATGCTCCGAACTCGTAGTAATGTATGGCAAATTTAATATCTTCTAAAACACCGATAGCTGCTCTGAACTACCATTTTTTTCTGCTCCGAAAACAAGTATGGCTGCACCAAAGTATGCTCCAAAAAGTAAAAATGCACTTCCATCACTGGACATCTGATAATAATGAAAGTGTCTAAAAGATTCCTGTAAAATATGTCCAAATGGCATCGAATATTTGTGTCTCTGTATGGCCTCACATTATGGCACATCGAATATAATTTCTGCACAAGCTGACAAAAAGTATCCATATGTCAACAGGCAGTCATGTTTCATGAATTGTATTATGAATCATTAAATGCCGATAATCATACTGGCAGCAGTGGCATGCTCATTGCAAATACTGTCTGTTTTCTTTATAAGAGAACAAACAAAACATAAAACAAGCTTAGTTGTTGAACTGCCTAATCCAAGGTTGTAGGTTGAATTCTCGGCCGCTGTGGCTTCATTTCAGTGTGTGCGAAATGCAATGGCGTTCGTGTACTTAACTGAGGTTCACATAAAAGAACTGAAAGTCGTAAAGAATAATGCCGAGTACATACATTACAACACACCTCATACTCATGTTGTGGGTTTTGCAAGCGAAATCCCACAAATTGTAGCTATTGAAAACATAACAAACAGGGATATAAATTTAACAAAATGATGTACCTCGCAATGGTGTGCGGTTATGAGTGGCTTGGGAAGGCCCATCCACACTTGTTGCTGGCGTGTGGCTTGCCTCATTGGCCGTGCCAGGTGTTAGCTCAGGCTCTAAAAAAATTGACCCCATCATGCTATCAGCTGTGCTCACAACCAAAAAAACGGTAAATTTTACGTGGCACATGAAAACCCACTAATAATTGCTATTAAAAACATTACAAGAAAACAACAATAATAATATACCTGGTGATGGTGTACGGCTGCCACGAACTTCTGTTGAGGGCCCATCAACAGTTGTTGCTGGCATGTGGGTCCGCTCATCAGCCATGCCAGCTGGCTGCGCTCATGTTGGGAGCTAGAAAAATTGACCCCATTATGGGCACCTGTGATTCTTCAAAGTAATGACATAATTTCAAGTAAACCTTTAGTGGCTCATTGCATTAAGCAGGGTGACACGAAGGAACAAAACATTTGCACCAGTAGGATTGCTGAAGTATTAATTAAACAACGTAGGAAAAAATATTCACCATTCTAGTGGTTGCCACTGGTGTCTGGGGAAGTTATCACAACAGAGAGCGAGGACATTTATTCATTAAAAATATCCATTCAGTGCTATGAGATGGTATGGCTGCATATGCTCAATCAACAACAGTGAATACAAAACAGTGTTATGCGGTAAGCTATATAGATGATAAGAACAATGCAGAAGATGTGGCAGATGATCACGCTGTCGATATTCTCAGGAACACTGCTGTGCAAAATAAGTGAAGGCAGTTTTACCTAACAACGGCGTTTACAGGTTTTCAAGAGTATGCTGGCAAAAATGTATTTAAGTGCCTCACCAATTATTTGTTATAGTGAATTATGTTGAAACTCGAATATTTTTACATACATTGTGCCTCAGCTGATAAGGGCCAGTCAAAATGGCAGCGGGTGTCTGGATCGTCCACATCATTTGCAGTACCTTCATTCTCCCCTGCATACATGCTACGCAGCAGTGAAGCCGCTGGGGTCACTGTGTCACCTTGTACAGATGGAAAATATTAAAACACATGAAATCAAAAACCAGTGCCTCTTTAGTGAGGTTAGTTACACAAGTTTTCTAACATTTCACCCTGAAATAGGTGCATATTTGCTTTCAATCAGGCTGAACAACACGAGTGATCCTAAACGCTAGAAAGCATTGTTGCAGCACATCATTTGCAAATTTGTGAATGCAGTTACTTGATGGGACCGACAACCAGTAGAAATGTGACTACATCCAAGCAGAAATAAAAAACAAACATGAAAATAGTGACAGATTACAGCAGCCTTTTCGCATTGTAAGTAGGATTTATATTTTGAATATTTTTTTTAAAGCAACCAAAAACAGGTATGTCCTACAGCCCAGAAGAAGCCCCTCGCAGCTACATTCCTGAGTCTATTGCTGCTGTATGCAGTTGCATATTCCCATGCTGTCATGCATGCCATCATCAAAATTACAGCACGTATAACAAAGCCTGCTCTATTCTGTGTTTTATTTACTAAGTAAAAGGAGTTGCATGGTGAGAAGCGGTGCTGCCTTTTGAGCAACCAGTGCACCTTGTTAAGCTGCTGTGTAAACGCATAGAGTGTGCACATGCACAGTGTACTGCCTTGCTCGGACACGAACCACTATTGCGCTCACTGTTTGAGGCATGTGTTGTCACGTGCATCTCCAACCGCAAATTCACTGGAGATAAAAACAAATTATTACAAATGTTTCACAGCATTTTACTTGTTACTATTCTGTGATTAGACACTCTGACTATTAAGCTTTTCATTGTACTAAAAAATAGGTGCCATAACATTAGGTTGTTGTTCCCTTTGAGGTAGTTAGGAAGACGGATTATCAGATAATTGAGGAGCATTCGTAGCGACCGCAATAACAGTGTCATCGTGGAATTCACTCCAAAAACTTTATCAGGTGAAAATAGCAATTGTGTCGTGCATATCAACTGGAAATGAAAACTTTCAGAAAGTCACACATTGACAGATTTAGGTGTGAATAATAATGTTAACATAAATGTATCATATGGGTCAACCAATACAGAGTATATTTGGCCTAGAATTGCGCAAGTTAATTTGATTGAACGATGCAGATGAGTGCCAATGTTTCAGAGCTTCCTTCTCCACGCCTTATGAAACAAGAAAAAGAAAAAAAAGGGTGGGGGGATTGTAGCGAGGTTCTTACCAGATTGACTGCTTGTCTCCGCTGCTGATTCAGCAGCATAGCACTCCAGCGCGGCGATGTGGCGGTCGTCCCAACTGGCCTGCGCGGTAGGTCTGACCCGCTTAGCAGTGGACCCCGACGCAGACTCTGACGCGGTCTCTGATGCGGAAGCTGGAGTCTTTTTCGCACGGTGCTTCCGAACAGCCGACCGTGGTGGCCGATACGAATGTTCGGCGGCGAGGTCAGCCACGTGCTGCAGAAGTACGTCGATTGCCGCGTATTCTTCTGTTCCCGATCTAGTCAAGTAAACAATCACGTTTACAAAGTTTGGCCACAACGTGGTGGCTTGAAGATAACGTGAAATATGCGGTCTACTTACTTTTTTCTGTTTTTCGCGTCATTCCGTATGAAGTGGGCCAGGAGAAGGTCAACGCGCTCTTTAACACTTCGCGAATTAAGTGTTCGCCGCAGCAGCATTGATACTCTCTCGGTGATCGTGTGCCACCGAGAAGCATTTTCGTACGGGTTTAGTACAAAAACTTCTTCGAGTATAATTTTATCATCTGCATGCGAGTAGCGTGTACGCGGCGCCATCCTGGTAGCAGGCCTCGAAGTAGCCATCTTGTTCTTTTACGTTTCTGTTACGCTTGACTTGACTCGGCTCAAAGGAAAGGGAAGCCGGTAATGGCAACCTTGGAAGCATCTCGGGCGTTTGGGCGTTTGAGCGTGTCCGGTAAACACCCGTAAGGCACGCGCATGCGCAGTTCAGACCCGGTAAACCGGTATCCGCAAACTTTTTTCCGTATAGCGGTGCGCCGGACAGACTAAAATCCTCTTATACAACAAGTTTGCCACGCCCCGAATACCGTAGCTGTCAAGCTTTCTTATTAAAATTTTATGATTTAAGCGATCGGATTCCTTGCTATAGTCTATAGATATACCTAAAGTTAGTTTTCCTGCATCAATGTTATCAATTATTAGCTCTTTTGACATAACAATGCCGTCTCTGTCGATCTGCCTGGGCGGAATCCGTGCTGACAGACAGAATGTTATTTTTTAAAAAAAGTCATTGATTCTAGCTGAGATCACCTTCTCTAAACCCTTAGAAAAGATGGACAGAATAGAAATAGGCCTATAGTTCCAGATGGGGATACGAAAAAACAAACAGGTTTATGGCACTATTTACAAATATTTACAGCATAGAAAGGTCGAGAGTTTACACAAAAGCCATCGGGCGAGGCTGCTTTTCCGAAGTCGTCGAATGCAACCGCGCTTTTCTTTGGGGTAACGCGCCTCGTTTTCCCCCTCTACACCTGGCTCACCGCTTCTACCTCTCTGAACGCCACCATTGACGTTTCCTGAAACGGAAACGGCCAAGCCTGTCGTCTTTGTTGGGAAGGAGTGGGACCTGCCCTAGGCTCACGCAGTGCCGAAGGCCTCCGCTTCTTCCTTTTTCTGCTATGTTTGCAAACCAGCTCGGTATTATCGCTGCACTGCTGAAGCGTGGCGTTCTTGCTCTCATCAGCCACTGCGCTAACCATGCCTACATTTGACGATGTCAAAACGTCCTCTTGAGGCACGAAGAAGGTTTCCAGCCTCTTACTAGGCCCATTAGGGCTGCTGGCACCTTCCTCATCCACGCAAGAAGCGTCTCTCGACATCGTCCCTACCTCCAGACCCACCAAGGCCTCGTTCTCAGCATACTCTACCTTGATGGATTCTAGAATACGCAGGCCTTTTACTGGCGCGATCTCTGTTTCAAGCGCTTCATGACGCACCTTAACTTCCGGCGCTTTGTGACGCACTTCGCTTTCAAACTCCCGTCTGAGTCTTTCTTTCTTTTT
Organism: Rhipicephalus microplus; assembly: GCF_043290135.1. Lineage (NCBI taxonomy): Eukaryota > Metazoa > Arthropoda > Arachnida > Ixodida > Ixodidae > Rhipicephalus > Rhipicephalus microplus. The sequence continues at coordinate 127,478,665 of NC_134707.1, forward strand.
GCTAACAGAAGTTCCGATTCTCCTGATTAGCTCTGCTTTACCAACTTCGTAGTTGTTCGCGTGCTGTTCACTGAGTCGCGCAACAACATCCACTGGCTCGCAGGGCAGAACCGTCAGTAGCTTCTGAGACCCCGTGTCTCGCTACACGACAGTTGCCTACACTTTCGTTCAAACAGTCTAAGATACAGGCCCATATCCCATGATACTTCATATGGCTGCATGTACCTAGACATATTGAACTCTGCCTCATTTTCGAGAAGTACTTTTTGCTGGGGTCCCAACCTTATACTCAACTCATAATCTTGTTCGAAAAACTTTATCTTGAGGTCTTCTCTTTCGTCTTAACTCTTTCCTTCCATCTGAGCTGCTCTTAACTTTCTTTCAATGATGAGGTCCCATTCTTCGCTTAGTTCCTCATCATCAGCCCCCAAATTAATATTTGCTTGTATGATTATGGGTTTTCGTGCCAAACCCTTTGTATCGATCCCCAATTTCTCACACAACAGCAACAAGTTCGGCTTCTGCAGCTCCCGTAAGTCCATGATCGTACTGAGTGCTCGCTACTTCCAAAAAACTTCCCGAAACGGCGAAACTGAGTCTTTCGGCAAAGTTAACTTCCAGTTCTAAAATTTAACCCTCTTTTAGAACCTGGTTCACTCAAAGGAAAATCCAAGCACTCACCCATACGTGATCCATGTCTCGAGCCAGCTGCTTGCCGTGGGCCGACTGTTGTTGTCCCTTGTAGCTTCGCATCCGACTGCTGCCAACCAGTTGTTGTGGATCCCGGTACTGAGTCGCATTCCACCACTGCCAACCAGTTGTTGGGGATCCCACCGCTGAGGACCCGTTGTTGCGGACCGGGGTCTACCCGGTCTCTTGTGGTAGCGTGGTGTAGCTTCGTGTTGAGGAAACGAACGCTTACAAGATGGGGATACGAAAAAACAAACAGGTTTATGGCACTATTTACAAATATTTAGAGCATAGAAAGGTTGAGAGTTTTCACAAACGACGAGCGTGGTGGTTGAACCGTTACACAGTTCAGAGCAACGTCCCGCACTCTGCGGCATCGTTATAAGCCCTGTCGGGCTCCTCCTTCTTGAGTGGAACACCAATCGCACACACACAACAGGCGAGGGGTACGAGCATACACGGCCCACGTGAACATCCAATATTGAGTCGTGATCACTGCACTACAAGGTGGCGCCAGAGGGGCTCTTCTTTGTCGTGTGTGTGCCGCTGGTCGAGGGGTCCCAAGCTCCTGACAGTAGACATCAAACGGTTCGCCGATTTGTCCGCTCAATTAGCAGGGCAATTTGTGGCGGCGGCCGCGGTTTCTTCCAAAAAAAATGCTGTCTTTGTTGTGCTCTCTGGAACGGCTTACGGCGTCGTGTTGACACGACGTCTAATCCTCCCCCTAGCAGGGACAATACCTGGCGGGCATAGGCAGCCGGCCAGTCGGCTACTTGTTTGAGGATTAAAAGTAAAAGAGCGCCGCTCTCCCGTCAGCTCTGGACGCTGGTTCCGAGAAAACTGGGGTTCCAGGCGTGGAAACTCTGCCCGGCTACGCTTCTCAGCGACAGCATGGCGCCTACTGACGACGGTCATAACAGCCGCCACTGAAACATCACATGATGCCCTTTCTCGTTTGAAGTGTGGAGAGGGCAACAAATTTCAAAAACAAGCTGTTAGTATGGCCCGTCACATAGTGCTGAGAGCATAAACTGTAGGGCAGCCCTTGAGTCGCCGAAAGTCGACCATTGTTGCTGAAGTTACAGATTGACCACACAAAGGGCAGCGCGTGAAGCAGCTACTTCTGCTGCTGTAGATGCCGTGGAGAGGTCACTCCTAAAGCTGATGGTAACACCACTTGCTGGCACAACTACTGCACGTGACGAACAGTGGCGGTTCCTGGAGCCATCGGTATATATAAGTACACTGTCTGAATATTTCTCTTGCAAAAAAAGAGACAGTTGTCTCAGTGCGGGCGATGAAAGCTCAGACTTCCTGTGGATCTCTGGTACACTAAGATGCACTCTGGGTCAAATAAGACACCAACGGAGTATCGATAGTTGAGATGCAGGAGTGAAGCCCGACGGAAGTTTCTCGTCGTACTTCACTGTCATTTTAGCGAACGATGCATGGCGCCTCTCTGAAGGCAAGAGTGCAAAGTGATGACAGGGAATACGTGCAAAGTTTCTGATATGCGTTCTCAGGACTGCTACAGCAGTGTGAGTTTGTATCGAATAATCACCAGCAATTGCTATTGTTGCCTCTGTTGACATAAATCTGGTCAGACCAAGGCACACTCTCAGTGCTTCGGCTAGTATTGCCTATAGAACACGAACATTGGTCTTGCAGGTATTGCTCAGCAGGGGCAAGCTATATCTCAGAAAACGGAGTCATAGGGCTCTGTAAAGCTCCATCATTGCGCCTAATGACATCTCCCACGTCTTTCCTACCAAGAACTTGAACGATTGCGAAATAGCGGTCAAGCGCTTCTTCACATACGTCACATGCGGACTCCAACAGAGTTCCGTATCAATAATGATGCACAGAAACCAGTGAGTCCTGGCGTAAGAAATGAGTCACCCGCAGATTGTGATGACGTTAGGGGTTATTGTTTTGCGATTGAAGCCCACCAGCGCGCATTGTTCTGGTGATATGCTGAAACCTTGTTCTAACAAGTAGTTGGCAATCATAGTTGCTGTTCTTTGAAGCCGAGAACGTGTCTGAGGACGTGTGACTGCTGAATTCCAGACACAGATGTCGTCTGCGTCTATTGAGATCCTAATGGTACTTGGCAAGTATTCAGCAAGGCCAATTAGCGCTAGATTGAATAGCGTCGGGCTAAGAACTTCGCCTTGAGGAACACATGTGAAAGTTTAGCGTCGCTTAGGAGGGCCATCTTTTGTTAACACAAAGAATGATCTTGCAGCCAGTTAACTCGAAATCCACCGAAACGCTCGACCACCAAGGCCAGCCACCGTAAGAGCACCCGAAATGGCTTCATGTAGTACATTATCATAAGCGCCTTTTACATCTAGAAACAAAGCTGTAGATAGTAGCGTACGGGATCTTTCGTGCTGAACGTACGAAACTATAGATCAACGACATTGTCAATGGAAGAGTGGTCGCGTTGGAAACCAGCCATGAAATTCGGATAAGTTTTGTAGTATTCAAGATACCACTCCAGGCGGTCTAGTTTCATACTTTCCGATATCTTTCCTACGAAGCTGGCCAGTGCTATTGGGTGGTATATGAGGTGAGATCGAGTGGGGATTTGCCCTGCTTCAAGATGGGTACCAAGCGGCTTACTTGCCAGTCGTCAGGAACATTGCCAACCTGCCACGAGATGTTGCAAAGGCTCAACCGTTCTCTTCTTGCACCTTCCCCAAGGTTGCACAATGCTCGGTACGGAATGCCATCTGGACGCGGAGAAGTTGAACGCCTGCAGAGAGCTAGTGCCACCTCGAGCTCCTCCATTGTAAAAGGGAGGTTCATGTGGTAGTCACGGGAACGGGGGACGTCACCTCTCACTGGAGAATTTGAACGAGTGGCTTGGTTGGCGATCTGCGCAAAGAAATCTTCTGCGACATCTATGTCTTGCCGTTCTTGAAAGAGCGTGAGCGCTTTGAATGGAAAACGCTGTTCCGTAGGGTGACGCAGACCTTGCACCGTTTTCCAAATGTGTGAGTGTGGCTTGCACGTGTTTAGTGACTGGCAAAACGTTGTCCATCGCTCTGACACTAGTCTATCCATGTGACGCCGAATCTTCTTTTGCATCTTCCTCTCTGCCCTAAGATCGTGAATTGATTTTGTGCGCCGATACCGACAATCCACCCAGCGTCGAAGTGCTCGGAATCGCTCCAACACTATGTCAAAGTCGTTTTGCGCGGAAGATATCGTCACCGTGTGAGTGGCGTTTTGCAGTGTGCTCATAATTGTTAGCTCTAACTCAGATCGTAGGCCGTCACTGCAAGCATCTTCCATGTCAGATTTGAAGTTGGTCCATTGGACTGCTTGAATGGTCATATCGTGGATCACAACTAGACAAGCCTTTGATGTTAAGGTAGGGTGGAATGTGATCACTTCCTCGCGTCTCAACATCTGGAAACCACTTGACGTGTCTCGCGAGGGAGTTGGAGACAAAAGCAAGATCGAGACAGTTGCCATATGTCACCGCTCGAAGAAAATTGAGGCTACCGTCGTTCAGGAGAGTAAGACCATAGTTGTATAGGCGATGTAAGCCAATCTGCATCCTCCTGCATTTGTCCGCGTGCTTCCCCATGCGTGATTGTGCGCATTGAAATCACCTATGATGACCCACGGTGCAGCACACACTCTCAAAATATCCGCTAATCACCTGGAATCGAGTTTATTCGAAGGCGATATATAAACGCCAATGAAAGTAAACATGAGTTTGTTCTTTTTAACAGTTATACAGACATACTGATTGTCATCGTGAGGCACAGTCAGTTGCACAACATACGTCAGTTCACGACGAAGACCATTATTTCGCTGCACGCACCGTTTCCTGAAGACATTATAGCTTCGTACCCCGAACGTCTTATTGGTTTCGACAAATTGGGTTCACAAATGGTGATGAGTGGAAACACGTTGGTGTTAACAAACTGACCAAAACCTGAAAGGCGTGATTTAAGTCCTCTGGCATCCCATTGGATGGCGGATGCAGCCTTCCCTTCTTTACGAAATGATGAGCTGTGTGCAGCCATCTTCCTAGTTGAGAGATTTAAGCACTGGGCTTATGGCGTCCAATACTCCAAGTGCGCTTCGAGCAGGTGCTGTTTTCATGTCGACTAATATCGCTCGGATGGCTCCAATGAGGGAACGCAGCACTGAGATCACTTGACAATCTGTTTTAGGCAAACCTTCCATGGCTGGAGACGGCTAAGGTGTGACTGCAACCTGCTGAGATTCCTTGGCAGAAGAGCGGGTTGGGCGCGTGGGCCATTCCTCCAGAGAAGGAGGCTTCTCCGCTTCTTACGTAGAAGTGGTGGGTCCTTTCTTGGCGCTACTGAGTGGGACCGCTAAAGAGTGGGAACTCGCATTTCGGGAATGTGCCTTCTTTGAAAACTTTCAATGATGCCGAGGTTGGCGCCGACGCTGGACTACTTCGGCTGCCTCCCTGTTTTCTCGGGCCATTCGTCTGAAAAATGCGTGCTCCTCATGGATTCGAGGACAGTCTGTCGACGAGGCAGCGTGAGGACAGCTGCAGTTGGCGCACTTCAGAGTAGTCTCCCGACAGGTGTCTTCGGCGTGAGGTTCAGCGCAACGGGGACACTGTCGTTAGTTGGGTCATACGCCCTTGACCTGTCCTAGCGTGAAGCACTGATGGCATTGAAGTGGCTTTTGGATGAATGGTTGAACCGCATGTCGGAAATGTCCAACTTTAACATCCATTTTTTCGAAACAGCATATGGTAGTCATCGACGCAGTAACATATTTTCACCATCAGATCACGCGCTTCACAATCTAGAAGCTTGTCAATAGCACTTCGGAAAATATCGCTCGAAACAGGTGCCCCCCTAGATCCGATTCACTAGACTTTGCATGAACTGCTTCCAGAAAGTTGGAAAAGACTACTGCACTCAGACGAGGCTAGAGGATAACGCACGAATTTCATGTTTTTAAGGAGGTGTAAATTTTCTGCAGTGAACCTCAGTTGTTAGACAGCACTTTTTTGTGTCCTCTTTTTTGTGCTCCCTGTTGCTCGCGCTGAAACGTTTTCAAGCATGCATAAGCACATCACCCATCTCTCTACTTTACTACTATGGCAGTTAATGAATAGTTTTAGGCAAAGATGGTAGCACACAATGCGGCATGTGATTTCAAGGAATAGCTTGTTCTTGCGTGTGATACATCTGAGAGACAGGGCGTTCAAACCCGGACAAAGTGAGGGCCCCATAAAATGTGTTTGTGGTGGCTTCAATTATCTCTCGTTCCCGTTTTTTTACTAACCACCTTTTATGACGCGTACTTCAAGTGCCTATATGTAATGTAACACTAGAAAATTATTAGACAAAATCCGGCATGGTGTTCTAGTGGTATACGGTGCCAACAGCGCAGCCGCAGGTCACGGGCCTTTTCGATGCAGGCCAAAAGGCTTGAAGCTTGTGTGATTTGCTTACGTACTCCTAGGAACTCCAACTGGCCGAAATTTTTGTAGTCGTCAAGTACGACACCCCTAAGTCGCATCGTCATTTTGGGATGTGAAATTCCAACAGTTATCATGAATTTTTCAAGAAAATTAGTGTTACTTTTTTCTATCAGCTTAATACGCTTTACTGATGCTTCATTTTAGATTGATGGCACTGATATTAAAATTATTCGACAAAGTAAGAAAACATGCACAACGAAGCAGTTATGCAGTAAAATGGACACCTATATTACATTTCGGGGAATTAAAATTTGCCGTAATTTGACGATTGCAAAATAGCGCTAAGAGATGGGGACACAAGAAGAGGACACATGACACAGCCGCTAACTTACAACATAATCTTTATTACCACCACAACGCTCGCCTATGTTACCGGATGAACATCACATGGCATGTATGACACGGAGAAATAATATTTTTTTGGAAAATACATATAATTATCACTGAGCATAATCGAGAGAGTGCTGGCGCACATAGATCTCAGTAATGCGATAGCCTCAGCCCCAATAATCTCTCTAGTAAGCCTGTCAAACATTTTATTTGTGCATGCATGGAATATCGGTGCTGCAGGATTTACAATGAATGGCCAGCCAACTCCCCTGGTCATTTTTCGTATTATTATGTTTTCTTATTCTACCATTAAGGTAACGACCAGTCTGTCCAATATACTCTTTACCACAAGAAAGCGGGATAGAAAAAAAAACGCACGTGATCCAGGGATCAAAGCAGTTCCATGCTTGGTATTACAACCTTTGTATTTTCCGTCATGGTTATGAAGGCCACAATGGCTGGCCAACTTGTTGGGAGCCGAAAAGACAACCCTAACTTCAGAGCACTTGAATACTTTTTTTAGGCGGTGCGATATCTTGTGATAGTATGGTATGACGACCAGGTGCTTCGGTGTCTAGGGATCATGACGCGCTGTACGTCTTGGGTTGGGAAGCCTACGATGCAAGCCTTCTCCTATTGAAGTTTGAACGAGCAGAGAATAACCTGCTTTCGCCAATCAATCTGACTGGTTATGAAAACTATTAGCGACTTCGTGCTCACAAGATTTGTTTAGTGCATGATGACAACAATTACTAAGAATGCCTCTTTTCACTAGTTTGGAGTGAGCGTAATGGTAAAGAAAGACCGGTTTGTTCATACGTGGTTGGTATGCCCAATAACACTCAGACGTTTGCGAAATTAGTTTTGCTAAACTTGCCTCACCCGCTGCCCTGTCGTAAGTTGGCAAAACAACATAGTAATTTACATACCGGAACAATTTTTTGTATTCAAATAATCAGAATGTAGGTTAATCAATCTGTCGATTCTACCTAATAATATGTCGCTTAACAGGGGCGCTATGCATGAGCCGTTATATATTCCGTCCTTTTGAATAAAAGGCTTGTTATCCAATGAAATGTAGGTCAACTTGAGGTAAAATGATAAAAGTTCAAAAAACCGGCTGACAAGAACACCACACTCAGTATGAAATCTAACAGAGCCAAACAAATCTATGCACTCTTCAACTGAAGGTATGAACTGAATATGGGGAATATACTAATACAAATCAGTCACGTCGACTGAAAAACCATAAACATGTTCATCGCAGAAGTTTTTACAAAATCTATGATTTATCATAACTTTTTACAATGAAAGGATCGTCAACGTTAAGCCCGTTCAACTGTTCTTGCAAAAAATGTAGGAGTCGATTTTTGTCATGTATCACATTATGAAACAATTACCCTAAAAGGCATATTGATCTAGTGAGTCTTTGCTATAAAAAACACTTTTAGAAATTCGTGCTTACTATTTGTAATGCCACTGACACTCCGTGAAATATTTAGGTCTTTGCGTAGCTTTTGTGCTTTTTATTTAACGTTATTAATGCGGGCGTCCTCGCAAGAGGAGATGACCGAGCTTATGGCAGTGTGAGCCTAAGATCCAAACAGCATTGAATCAGGATGACGAAGCCTTCTTCCTTCTCATTCGGAAGGACGGACAAAGAATTACAGTGCTGCCGTAATTTCAATCCTTCCATTCCCCGAAATGACAAACTTAGCCCGTTCCCTCTTCAGAAATTTCATTTCATTCATGTAATTCCTCGACGTAGTAAAAGCATCTCCATAGTTTTATCGAGTTAAAATGAATGCTCTATAAAGAAGATATCATCAAAGGCATGGAGAACTTCAAAAGTACATAAACCACTTCACCAAAGCCAAAGGGTAGTAGCTTAGTGACGCATCTCGTGCAGAACAACCACGCTACTAATTTTCATAGGGGCAGTTCTTCGGTTACATGTATGGTTACACGCGCCGTAAACTTGCAAGGCTATCTAATTTCCACTCACTCTTCTACAGCAACTCCCAGTTTGCGCGCAAGCATATCCTTTGCCATCACACATTTCACCCCGTGTTGATCACCCTAACAAAATTAATTCCATCTTCTGGAGAACAAAAAAATACCAAAACTTGCTCTCAGCCCTGTCAATAACCAACTAGAATTGCTTGACAGCTGATGTAGCCAACCTAACAGAATCTTCATCCTTTCTGAAAGCGGTAAAAGTGTTCTTAGAACTTAGAACTTAGTATATAGTAGTTATGCGGTAGTGTTGCTCATGTGAATTACTTGAATATTTTTGTTTGCGTTTTTTGCGCCTACACTTGGTTACCTGGAGCCAATGGTATCTTTATTAACGTACCTTTCCTGCTGCCGAGTTTATATATACGTTTTCCCTTATCACTACTGTTGTGTGTACTCTTTTTTTTTTCCATTTGAGCTTTATATAATGATGCTTCTGAAGATTTAATGTATCTTACACATGTTGAAAATCTTCCAAATCCCATCCTATGTAATGCCCTCCCGGGTCTTTAGGGTATGTGAATAAATAAATAAATAAATAAACAAATAAATAAACAAATAATAAATAAAATAAACAAACAAATAGGGTGTGTATGACCGGAATTGTGTTTTAACGTTTGATGTGAACAAATGCCTATGTAATATTATTGTAACGTAAGTAACGAGTCGCCTACGCTGCAGGATATTCGCAGGATATATTTGCAAGAGCGGTTGCAGCGCTGTTCAGTCCGGCTCCGAGCTCGCGCAGCCAGCCACCTTCGTCCTCTTTGTCAGGCGCACACGGGCGGTGATGACAATATGCATTTCGGCAGCCTACATGAAGCATAGCCACCGTCGCATCTAGACGTCAACGTCATTGGGTGAGTGGCACTGCTTCAGGAGTGCGACGTGTACGATGTCGCTGACCTTAGGTGTGGATGAAGACGACGAGACACCAGGAGCGATTTCATAAGTGACGTTTTAAAAGGTTTATTGCAGGAACATATAAGTATTCTGCCAACAAATTCATTTTTTGCAACGGACGCATCGCAATAAGATGAATAAACAGGCGTTCGAATAAATTGCCTGTACTTGATTGGTCATTTTAACATCGATTACAATATTTTTTCTTGTCTTTCTGGCTGAATTAAACACGGCTATAATGTTAGCTTTGCGCAAGGTGAATACCTCGATTCCAGTTGTAGCAATCATAACTGACTCGTTATTAGTGTGCTCTTCTCTGTCCACATGCAGTTTCTCACCCACACTGAAACTTCTTAAATCATTGGTTCTCTGTCTTCTCCGACGTATTCCTTTACTCTGGGCAACAGGGCACAAAGGTTTGTTGTTAAATGAAATGGCTGATTATCTTGCAAAGACATTGCTTTCGGCACTGATCATTCCTGTTTTTCCGCCTGCTGTACACATTACGATGGCGCGATTTCGCACGCTTTAAACCAGACAACATTTATCAGACCCTGCAGTGGCGGCTTCTTAGAAGTACAACCACTTGTTATTTCCCTGGTGCAGTGAGTTGTCCCATTCAAGGATGGTGGAAGTTGTCATCAGAAAATTTCGTTGCCACGTTACCTCCTACAATTTTTACTTGCATAGATCTGGTTTATTGAATTGCTCTATGTGGATTGGCTGTAATCAAGATGAAACGATTAGTCATTTTAGAGGCGAAGCTCCTCAGGGTCGGGCGACGTCCCCTGTTCATCGGCGTGACACTCTTGGCACATACACGCTCTAGAGTCGGTATGTGCCACAGGGGATGCGAGATGCAAGATGGCGGTACTTGGAGTTTTCACTCGATGGACACACAAACGGACGATGGATGGACGGACTTATTTGCAGACGGACGGACGGATGGTTGGATGCGCGGACGGATGGATGGATGGACGCACAAACCGGCGGACAGACGGATGAACGTACGCACAAACGGACGAATGGATCGACGTACGCATGGACGGACGGACGTATGCAAGGACGGACGGACAGATGGACGAATGGACGCACGAATGGACGCACGGATGGACGAAAGCAAGAATGAACGGATGGACAGGCCTAAGGCCACTTCACCCCACTCAGCATCATTCTCTCCGTGGATGTATGCTGCGATTTTTCATTGTATTGTCGCCATTTCCATTTCTTCAGGAAAAGCATACTAGCAGCACCTTTTCCAAAACTGCGCATGCAATTATCAGTACCTGACCTTCTTTCTTTTGGAGCTTCTCCACCTGGGTACAATCACAGGGATGTTTCATTTGCCGTTCAGGAATATATCACTACGAAATGATTTTCCTGCCAAATTGTGGGCTCACTGCTTTCTTCTTAATTCGCAATGGGCAGTTCAAATCAAACTTGAGTAACTAGCGTTTTAGGAATGAAGCAATGTAGAACGTATCAAGCACATTCACCTTATAATCGGACAATCCCCTCTTTTAGGTACGAGACATGTGCAGAGTAAAACAACAACAACAACAACAACAACAACAACAACAACGACGACGACGACGACGACGACGACGACGACGACGACGACGACGACAACGACGACGACGACGACGACGATGACAATGACAACGACAATGACAACAACGACAACAACAACGGGAGTCACCACTCTCGATGTGGTCCTGTGTACCGAGAGAGCAGTTTTTAAGATATGCCAATGGGCCTGGTCCGAGACCCCAACAGAACGAACAAGCTGAGCGAAAAGTGTAGGCCACGGTGTCGTACTACACCGACGCCTTTATTTTTCTTGGGAGATCAGAAGGCCAAAACAAACGGCTTTGCGTGCGTGGGCAGCCCGGTCTGTGGCGTCCAGGCATATTCAATGGTCGGAGCTGCTGACAACAGAATGACTGTATCGAGGGGCAATGTGGGTTCACGGCTGAACAACAGGAAAAATGAGGAATAACCAGCCGTGAGATGGCGCGAAGAATCATGCACAAATCCCACGTACGGTATAGGAACGTGCCAGTCGGAGTGGTCTGAAGAAACATACTTTGAAATACAAAATTTGTTTGAAATTGAAGTACAAGTGATAAATTGCATGTGTTGAATACAAATAGAGAAGGTCTCAAAATCACAAGACTGTAAGCGAGACCTTCTAAAAAAATGACAGCATATCCACGGAGAGAAGGATGGAGAGTGGGGTGAAGCATCCGTCCGTCCATTCGTTCTTGCTTCCGTCCGTCCATGCGTCTGTCTGTGTGACTGTCCGTGCGTCCATTCACCTGCACGCGCGTGCGTCTGTTCGTGAGGCTGTCGCTGCGTCCGTCCATGCGTCCATCAGTCGGTGCAGCCAGCCGTGAGTCTGTCTATGCCTCTGTCGTTGTGTCCGTTCGTTTATCTATTCAAAACTCCAAGTACCACCACCTCAAATCTTTTCATCATATATTCTGCATATGCACCGCCATCCAGCGGACATTCCAAGGACTAAACGAGAGGTGGCACACACACTTTCATACGGCTTGCGCTTCGTGTCTACTTCCCATTTTTAACCACTTCGAGTTCCTGGTATATACTACTTCACTGTATTCATGGCACTGCGGCCCAACGCCCACTAAACCATTCTAAAACCAAGGAGGTCATGCCCAGCAAGTATAACGTAGCAAACCTTTCTTGTCAGACAGTTCTCAATGTACATGCCAATGGCTGCTAAGGGGGAATGAGAGACAGGCGAATTCGGCTTTTAGTTAACGCGCATGCTGCGACTTTTTTATTGTTTAAAAACGCACAGAAGAAATATCTCACCGGCACCACCTTGGAGGTCAAATTGTAAGACTGGTTACACACTACGACTACTACTACGACTACGAAGAACAAACGGGTGCCGCTAAAAGGAGCCTCGCCCCTAAAAATAAGTCATCAGAGACACAACACAATAGTAAACAGTGGTAAGAATACAAAAAAGGGCATATAAATTTTACACATAACCGTGAAATAGCAATAAGTTATAAAAATGTGTAGATTTGGACGAAAAAAATTGATACAAAAATGCAAGAACGTTCTCTCAGTGAAATATCGAGCATTATGACGGTGAGAAAAAACAGGAAAAATGCAAAATACAAATATGCACGAGTCATACAACACATGCAGATAAGCACAAAATGACCGTACAAAGTTCAATAACATACTCTAAATTTAGTAAGTGCGAACGCAAGCCTTTTTTAAACATCTAAAGGAATCTATTTTTCAGCTCCAAATGGAATATTTACTCATGAATAGAGGCGAAAATTTTAAGGTATATTTCCATAATTAGTCTCAAGTTTGAGAAAAATGAAGTTATTAATCTTTGCAGAATGCATTGGTGACACCCGAGGACTGGTTTGATTTGACTAAAAGAATGGGAAGCTTTTTATTTAGATATTTGTGGATAAGTAGGCCGAGAAAATATTTTGGCCAGCTTCTGGACTGATAAAACTCTACACGAACAGAATAAGGTTGATGCAAAGAAGATAAAGCTAGTGAACGTTAATTCGTTGCATTTGGATGGTATGTCGATATACATGGGTAACATCTCGGCAATTCAACGTGAAGCTATACGGGGCGTTAGCGTATATGAACTTGTTTCAAGGCATGCGGCGGAGATACCGTCTGGCGTTTTCTGACGACTGTGCATTTAAATACAGTACCCCATTGGTGCTATCGGTAAAAACGAAGCTCATTCAAACGCGGGCGAAAATTGCCACATGTGGACAGGCGCTGTTCTTGTGGGATGAAACAGCGCCCACCCTTCTAGGATGTTTGCTAGTGCGTGTTGAAATTAGATATGAATATACAGATTGATTCATACTAGCGAGCTTGCATGTAGTCTCTTCCTTTCATTGTGGTGTTGAAATTGAAAAAAAGTAAAACAACTAAATTCACGGCACACAAATCTACCACGCTCCACACAAACGCGGCCTTTATTATTCGTCCTCAATACGTAGCAGCGAATGTTTACTTGCATAATCATGACCTTTTTGGCGATGTGACAGCAATATAATATTTTGTGAATCAGTTGGAACTTTGTTGCAGGTCTGGCATCACACTAGCGTCGCGAAGAAAATAACCTGGGAGTGTTGGAATATTTTACAATAAAATCTTCAGCTGTTCATACAAAGGGAAATCTTGGGAATACACAACAACTAAATTATTTTATAAAACTTTATAACTACCAATGATAACAAGTTTACCATTCCATACAGGTTTCTGTGCACTCGAGTGTACTTTTGTAAATGCAGTGTGTGTCCACGGACGGTGGAGAGGAGCTTCAGGGCATCCAGCAGAAACACAATCCGAACATGCATCGCCCGTAACTATACTCCAAAGCTTTACAGTAGGGACGACACCACGCAAAACAAGGAGCTTCTATGGCCTGCGTGTTCCATATTAGGAAAAGAGCAAGAAACAATAGCGACGTCAATCGTCTGCAGAGGATCTTTCTTCCAAACGCTGTGGTCATGCTCAGCATCCTGCGCACAGTAAAACGGATGTGTGAAATGTAGCAACAGTGAGCTTAGAGTAGAGTGTGCCATCATGGGTACTAACTAGGCTAGAAACTAAAACAACGACGGCACTGCTAAATCAGTTCAACTATTCAGCACGTAGTATTACCTTTAACAAATCACTCGAAATGATAGATATCATTTCAGCGTCTGGTTTTAAATGCGAAGCATTTCTAAGTGAACTTCAGCGACTTTAAGCGTATCTATCTATCTATCTATCTATCTATCTATCTATCTATCTATCTATCTATCTATCTATCTATCTATCTATCTATCTATCTATCTATCTATCTATCTATCTATCTATCTATCTATCTATCTATCTATCTATCTATCTATCTATCTATCTATCTATCTATCTATCCATCTATCTATCTATCTATCTATCTATCTATCTATCTATCTATCTATCTATCTATCTATCTATCTATGAGAACCCCAGGTGGTCTAAATTTCCGGAGCCCTCCACTACGGCGTCTCTCATAATCATATGGTGGTTTTGGAACATTAAACCCCACATATTAATTAACTAGCCGCCTATGACTTTAGCTCTTCTGGACATTTCGATAATGGTATCGATATCAAACTTGGTATGGCATAACATGACTGTGTGAAGAACATATTTGACTAGTAACGTAATGAAAATCATGACATGTATGTCATGAATGTCATGATTTACATTTCATGGTCGTGCTGCTCTTGCGGTGGTTTCGTTCACATGGCATGTTGCAATACTGGTATGATATGACATGATTACATGGCGAACACAAGCGGCAGGCCCTAACATGATAATTATTAGATTCTTGTCATGTAACAACATGACTACATGCCACGCTCATGATGCGCTGGAGGCCATTTCGCTAGCTTCACTTATACGAATTTTGTATGCGAGACGTGAATGGATGACGAAGGTATGATACTGGTGCAAACATGGTAAACATTAGATGCGTGTCATGTAAGAACATGACTACGCTCATGATGCGCTCGCGGCCGTTTCGCTAGCTTCACATGTACCAAACACGGTATTACGCAACGCGAGTGGACGACATAAGTAAATAACACATCCAAACATAATTTTCCCTATATGCGTGTCATGTAACAACATGACTACATACCACACTCATGATGCGCTCGTGGCCGTTTCGCTAGCTTCACATATGCCAAATGTGGTATTATGTGACGTCAGAGGATGAGGAAAGTACGCGACTGGTACAAACATGATAATCATGAGATGCGTGTCATGCGAAAAATGTCTTCATGCCACAGTCAAAGTGTCAATATGTTTCAACGTGACGCGGTGCGCGCGCTTGCCGGCATTCATTTTGTCGAGTGACGCCGGCGTTGCCATGCCAGGCGACCCCGGTACTGCCATATATTCGCAGGCGCGCGCTGCGCTGCGTTGCTTTGACGCATGCCCGTTTCAGCGCGTCCGGCGTCCCTTCGTCACGAAAAGAGGAAGACGCAATGTTGTCTGGGTAACGCATCAGACCACTGTCGGGCCGCCCAGACGGATGCTGTCGGGCCGCGCAGACGGATGCTGGTCGCGTCGGTCACGCCTGGGGTCTAGGCTACATAGTGCTCGCGTTTTGCTTCCGTCGCGTCGCTGTGCCCAGCGTAAGCGCGCGTCAACGCTACATTGAAGTATAGTGGGCCCTTCGTGATGCGCTTGCAGCCATTTTGCTAGCTCCACATACAACAAATTTGGTGCTACGTGACGTCAATGGATGACGAAATATATGACTGCTGCAAACATGATAATCCTGACACGCGTGTAATCTAAGAACATGACAGCATACCACGCTGCTAGCGTGTTTGCGGCCGTTTCGCTAGCTCCACATGCACTAAATTAGGTATCACGTGACAAGAATAGATGACGAAGGTAAAAAACACATCCAAACATGATAATCATGACACGGAAGTCTTGTACGGTGTCATTCACTTCCACCTCTTAACGTTGTGCTGATTTTAAAGTGACATATCAAGCATTATTTGTCGATTCTAACTCTACGTGGGATCTGCCAATTTTTTTCGTGAAATAAACGGAAAAATGAACCAATTATTCAGAGAGTATTGTTGTGGCACCTCAGAGGTGTAGGCGAGGTTCATTGGTCGTAGAGCCGCAGGGCTTTTGGCAAGACCTGTCGGTTGCGCTTGCTCTCGAAAAAAATAGTGCGTGCAATTCTCTCTATCGCAACCGTCACACTGACCATGCATTTGACCCACTACTACTGGTGGCATTATTTTCCTTTCGCAAAACAGGACAGCGCCTCAAAGCTCAAGGAAAGATGTGAGCAAAAAAGCAAAATAAATCGCGCAGCGCGGAAAAAGCAAATGGCATGTCGTCCGTCTTAATCCGAGTCAAGCGTTCTACGATATTCAAAAAGCCTTGAATGAATCATCGATAGAAGAAGCACAAGCCTAGAAAATGCCGAACAGCCTTTCTGTCGGTAGAAACTGGACATGTGGCGACGGCGGTAAGCGTGTCAAGATAGGGACATACTACTCAGGAGCTCACAACGTGACCAAGGAACTTCAGCTCTTCGTAACCGAAGTGATACTTTTCTGGTTTTAGTCTTAGAACTGCTGATTAACTTGCTTTCACACACTTCGCAGGTGATGCAGATGTTGCTAGAAAGTGTGGGAGAACGTGACTGTATCGTCAAAATAAACGAAACAAGTCGGCCACTTCGACCCAGTAGGTATAGTTTCCATCATGTGCTTAAACGTTGCCAGTGCTCGACACGAACCGAATTGAAAGACTCAATATTAGTAATGACAAGTAAGGTCCAAAAGGCCATTTTCTCGTGGTCTTGCTCGTCTACCTCAATTTGCCAATACCCGCTTTTTAAATGAAGGGACGAAGTACACTGGTTGTGCCGTAGTTTATCTCGTCGATTGTCGATGCGTGGTAGTGGGTAGACGTCTTTTTTAGTCGCGTTGTCCAGCTTGCGGTAGTCTACGCAGAAGAGCAGTGGTCCATCTTTTATATTTAACCAGAATGACCGGGGATGACCAGGAGCTTTTGAAAGGTTTGATAATTCCGTCGGCAAGTATCTCTTGAACTTGCGTACAATTTGCTTCGCTTTGTTTTATTGACTCGTGGTAAGGCTTCTGGTGTGTCGGCATGCGTCGTCGTCAGTGCTCGTTCACATTGGGCATTCCGGCAGCAGACAGTTTGTCGAATCCAATTTGCCGACGGCAAGATCCACCGAGGGGAAGAAGAAAAAACCTTTATAAGCTGGGCTGGTATACATCCTTAGTCCGGGGCGTCTTTAGTCGAAGCCTCCACCCGAGGCCGCTGGACTAATATTAGTGTGGAGTTATTGTGTAGGATTGTCTCCCAGTCCTTATTGCTGATGTAGGAAAAGTGGGTTTATATAGGGTTCATTTGGCAGACCCAGACTATATGGTTAGTGTTGGGCAAATTACCCACAGTACTAACACTGCCCGCTTATTGTTGGGTCGTAATATTTGTGTATGGCTGGACAGAGCGGTGTGTTTGCCTGGAAGCGCCACAGGACGCACTCTTCCGTTTGGAAACCATTACATGCATGTAATGATTTTCATGTTATGACAAGTCATCACTACACGCCACGCTAATAGTCCGCTCGCGGTCATTTCGCTAGCTTCACATATACCAAATTTGCTATTACGAGACGTGAATGGACGACGAAAGTACATAACTGGTAGGAACATGATAATCATGAGATGCGTGTCATATAAGAACATGACAACATACCACGCTCATGATGCGCTCGCTGCCCTTTCGCTTGCTTCACATATACCAAAGTTAGTATTACGTGACGTGAATGGACGATGAAGGTAAATGACACGTACAAACATTATAATCATGATATGCATGGCATGTAAAACGTGAATACATGCTACGCTCATAGCATGCTCATGACTGTTTCACTAGCTCCAGGTATGGAAAATTTGGTATTACGTGACGTGAATTGACGAAGAGTGTAAATGACATGTCGAAATATGATAATCTGGATATGCGCGCTATGCAAAACAAGACTACATGCTACGCTCATAGCACGCTTGCGGCCGTTTCGCTAGCTCCACATAGACCCCATTTAGTACTGCCTGATGTTAATATACGATGAAAGTAAATGACACGTCCAAACTTGATAATCATGTCATGCGTGTGTTGTAAAACATCGCTAGATGCTAAACTCACAGCATGCTCACGGCCGTTTCGCTAGCTCCACATATCACGTCCTGTGATGCTAAATTTGCTATCATGTGACGTGAATGGGCGACGAAGCTAAGTGACACATCCAAACATGATAATCATGGCGTGGAAGCCATGTACAGCGTAATTTATTTCCCACACGTGACGTTGTGCTGCTTGTGAAGTACAGTGTCAACCTTCCTCATTCGTGCTTCGCATATCATCAATTTCCACAGTACGTGGCATCTGCCAATTTTGTTTTCTGCTGTTCATGCATTACAACAGCGACTTGCCAGCAAAGTAAGCAGAGCCGCTTCTTGCTTCCTGCGTACGAGAATCATCGAATTCTACTCGACCAAACAGTGCAGTGGCGTTTGCGAGCCGCCTCAACAACCGGGTGACCACGCATCCATCATGCATTCGCCCCGTGGTAGATAACATACTCGGCGGCGCGGGGTGCGTCCAGTGAGGACGACGCTGCGTTTAGGCGGCCGGAGATTTTCGCTAGGTGTAGAAAGCGTGTGCTAGAGTGGGAACTAGGGGTAAGTTATGATGCTGATCCCGGTTCTGGAAGTCTGACGTAGCCTCGAAGAGCTGGCGAAGCATGGTTAGAATTCAAACAGGAGCTTCCGCAATGCTGTCTGGTTATCAGGTGTCTACATGTGGACTTGTCATGGCAAGCAAAGAGGACGTTGTCTCGCATGTCCCTAGGAGCCACGAGAAGGTTGGCGTGGCTTGTAGAACAGGTGTTTTTCTTATACATGACATTGTACCAAAGACAAAAAAAGATGTCAACATGCGGGACAGATTGCGTGGTATAACAGCCGTACGACTCTCGAAATAGTCAATGACCGGTCGAATCTCGTCGCTGTTTCGCTGCCGCTTGCTCAAGCCCGATGAGCTAAGGACGCCTAGAAAACCATCGTCATCTTTTGCTTGTTGACTGACAAAACAAATAGGCGTATGTGGTAGTGTGTCGGTGTTTTCGTGCTTCCGTCCAGACTTGTAGACGATGGTTACACCTAATTCCTGTAGACGGAAACTCCACTGGACAAACCGTCCTGAGCGATCACATATGTCCGCCGACCAACACTGATGGTCCGTCAACACTTTGAATGGACGGCCATAGAGGCAAGGGCGAAACTTGGTGAACGCTCATGCGACTGCGAGGCACTCTATCTCTGTGGTAGAGTAATTCGTCTCAGCCCAGAACAATGAGTGGCTCGCATAGGCGACATGTGGAGGCGGGCGTAGATATTCGTAGTACTGCAGTGGCTGCACCGACTGAATGGAAGCTGAAGTGGCACATGCACGAACAGTGGAGAAGTTCGCGTATGTTGCACAGCGGTATTCAGTCTGCACCGTAGTGTTGTGATGACTCATATGGTCACGGAGCGCCTAGTGTGGCTCGTATTGCATGAAGCTTCGTATTGCCACGTTCTTTTCCCGAAGTGTTGTTATCACCCAGTTACACTGCATCAAGCGCAAACCACGCCTGCGATGTTCGAAAAGCTTCGGACTGTAGTAATTCGTGTTTTCGGATCATGCCCACTTCGTGAACATCACACATTATTCTGGAACCTACATCGCCATAGCGATAACACTTAAACATTCGATGGCAAGAGTAAGAATACCGACGCGCCTCACCGCTTGTCAGTTGATTGACGGCCTTCGCTCTGCTCGCCTCTATCAGTGCCAGTGTCTTGCTGTAATGTAATTTTCATTTTACGTGGCGACAAGTTCGGCTCGAACAAACAGTTTATAATTGATTGATTTATTGGGTTTAACGTCCCAAAACCACCATATGATTATGCGAGACGACGTAGTGGAGGGCTCCGGAAATTTAGACCACCTGGGGTTCTTTAACGTGCACCCAAATCTGAGTAAACGGGCCTACAACATTTCCGCCTCCATAAAAGTCTATAATTGATATTTGGGGTTTAACGTACCAAAACCATCATATGATTATGAGAGACGCCGTAGTGGAGGGCTTCGGAAATTTTTACCACCTGGGCTTCTTTAACGTGCGCCCAAATCTGAGCACACGGGCTAACAGCATTTCCACCTCCATCGGGAATGCAGCCGCCACAGCCGGGATTTGATCCCGCGACCTGCGGTTCAGCAGCCGAGTACCTTAGCCCCTAGACCACCGCGGCGGGGCCAAACAGTTTATTATTAGACCTGCATTCTGCACCTGTCATCCACGCCACGACCCCGTGACACTATCGAGCTTATCGTAGGTAATGACGGGGCGGCCAACTTTTGCAACTCTTCGTGTGCTATAGAGCGAATGAGTTCTACTAGACTCTTGGTGTTACTCCCGACTGCTGAGAAATGTAAGTATCGGACGAGCAGGTGATTTGCCGATCATAGAGAGTGGATCGATGCTGAAGCATCTATTCCACTGTGACAGCCTCGGCTAGGAATTCGACGATAGTTTTCAGGGGGCTCCGAACAAGACTAACAAAGAGCTGCTCCTGGACTCCTTGCATAATATGATGCAGCTTTTTTGCCTCCTTTATTTTTTGATCACCTTGCTTGAACAGGCGTGTCGTGTCTACGACTCAAGCCGTCGAAGTTTTGTTGGGCATCTGGATCCTGGCATGAATCACTCTTTCCGATCGTTCATGTCAATAGGTGTGGTGCGCGTGTCTAGTAGCCGACGGCAGAATTAATCGGCACGACTACACTTCTCACTGCCAAACAGTGACCGTGCATGGTGAGTCGATTCCAGCTTCGTTCTCTCCTTCCGCTGGGCCTCTAACTCCTCCATGGTGCATTTACCAGCTATAAATTTCAACAGTACCATAGCTGGAGTGCAGAAAAACCTATTTGTCGTCGCCGGCACTTATACAGCTCACACTAGTACTCATGCATGAAAAGTATCACAACTCCACACACACATACACGGACGCATCCGTCCTGCCTAACTGCCCAACCGCAGCAATTGTGATACGAAAGTTGGTCACGACGAATAAATTGAAGACAGCCGACGCAACAACATCATGAGTAGCAGAATTTCCAGCCCTTCTTATCGCGTTAAAATTCACCAGTGAATATTCAATGCACAAATTCAATGGTTCGCGTGATATCTCTGAGCACACACCTGCCGGAAGTGTTCTTCCAACCGCAACTGTGCATAGAAACACGACTACATCCAGTTTTTTTATACAAGTACGCCCGTTTACTGCTGTTTCTCAAAAGTTGAATAAATCATAAAAACTGGGCCACTGGCAGCCATACTGTGAATACCATGAATTTTTGTTTGAACATTCACCCTTCATAGATTGTTCCGCCGTTATGGTGCAACTCACTCTACCTACTGTTGTCGATCCTCCAAGTTGCCCTCTAAGTCAGCTCTGTCCCACAGAACACCTGCTTCTCCCTCAACGAACAGTTGTTTGCATAGGCGTCTTCTCTCTTCCACCTTTCCCAGATGATGTTTATATTGTGTCCCCCAATGTTGACGTCCTGCTTTCGCGCAACGTTGCGTTTCCTCACACTATCGTCACTATAACGGTCAACGAATTTTGCCTATCACTAGTGAATTTCGGCCTATGTACACAAGTCCTCCCTTGTGGTTTATCCCTCGCTGAACACATGCCGGAGGGCGAGTGCCATATTTGCACTCTAAGTTATGACAGCATCTCGACTGCAGATAAAACTTCACCTATTTCTCCATCAGCTCACAGTGTCTCAACAAAGACGATTGCACCCAACTTACCGAAACAACAAACTTATGAACGGCCTTTCCTCCTTGAATCTTTTTGAGACATCTTCGATCTCGGGGATCACTCCCTTGGCCAGAAGTCTGTTGTCAAGCATCACATTGATACAGGCGATACGAGTCTCATCCATCGACAACCCTAATGCGTTTCCCATGTTGAGCGGTGCATCCTCCAACAGGAGGTCGACAAAATGCTTTCTTGAAATACCATCGAGCCTCCCTGCAGTTCTTGAGATTCCCTGTAGTGCTTGTCAAAAAGAAGGACATCAGCTGGAGATTTTGCGTCGACTATCAGCATTTAAACAAGGTCATGAAGAAGGACGTCTATCTTTTGCCACGCATAGATGATGCCCTTGATTGCCTTCACTGATCAAAATATTTTTTCTCCATACCTTCGCTCCGGCTACTGGCAAATTGCCGTTGACAACATGGGCTGCGAGAAGATCGCGTTTGTCACTCCCGATGGCCTTTACTAGTTTGAAGTGATGCCATTTGGTTTCGTACGTATGATGGACGGCCTGCTGCACGGCTTCAAGTGGTCCATCTGCCTGTTATACCTGGACGACGTCATCGTTTCTTTTCTACTTCTTTTTTTGATGCACCTTGAAAGGCTATCAAAAATCTTATCTGTTTTTAGTACGGTGGGACTGCAACACGATTAAGGAAAGTTCCACTTCGGCTGTCGTGAAATTTTCGTGCTTGGACATCTGGTTAAATCCTAGGGCTGCGCCCTGATCAAAATAAAATACGGGCAGTAAAAGATTTCCAAGTACCTATCTGAAACAAAGACGTTCGCAGTTTCTTTGGTCTCTGTTCTTCCTTCCGCCGCTTTGTTAAAAACTTCGGCGACGTCGCACGCCCTCTAATCCAACTCCTCACAAAGACACTGGCTTCATCTGGGGCCCCGAGGAAGCAGATGCGTTTCAAAATCTAGCGTGGCTTCTTACTTCTCCTCCTATCTTCGCTCACTTTGACATCTCAGCTCCAACAGAAGTTCGTAAAGACGTAAGTTGCTATGTCATCAGTGCAGTCCTGGCCCAGAAACAGCAAGGACATGACCGTGTTGTTGCCTATGCCAGCCGCCTTCGTTAGCCTGTTGAGAGAAAATATTCAAGAACTGAACGCGAATGTCCGGCACTTGTTTTGGCAGACCGGAAACATCGTCCCTATTTGTATGGTCGGCGATTAACAGTCATCGCTGATCACCATGCCTTGAGATAGCTTTCGTCCCTGAAAGACCTTTCAGGTCGTCTTAGCCATTGGGTGCTGCGCCTTCAAGAATTTGACTACTCAGTCCTGTACAAAACCGGCCACTTGCATCAACATGCCGACTGCTTGTCCCGATAGTCGACGCTTCCGACGGCAACTCCTCTACAACCACCCTTCTTGCCGACCTTCTCTGTTTATACGCATTTCATGACAACTGAATCGAGCAGTGACGGGATACTTTCTTGGACGGTATTATCCGAAGGTTAACATCGGTGACGCCCGACCCTTTCTTTTGAATGTTTGAGGTACGTGATGGTGTATTGTACCGTTGCACTATGCGTCCTGACAACGCAAAAAGACTGCTCGTCGTTCCCCGTCCATTGCATCAGACTCTTCTCACCCACCTTCATGATGCACCGATAGCAGGTCACCTCAGCGTGTCACAGACCAACGACAGAGTTCGCCGGCGCTTCTTCTGGCCTGGTATGTACCGTGACGTCTGCCGTTGTGTTGCAGCCTGTGACCCTTCCAAACAAAGAAAAAAAACCAAATCCTTCCTGCCAGACGTCATCAGCTACTGGACATCCCACGAACCCCAATCTACTATGTTGGCGTGGACCTGCTTGGCCATTTATTTTCCTACGTCAGCTGCGGGTAATCAGTAAATCCATCGTGAACTTATTTACAGCGCAACACCAGAAAAAATACAGGACGGGAAGGAGCAAAAGAAAGGAAAAGATATATTGTTGATTGCAGTAGCAACCGAATATACTGCCCGATACGCGGTCACGCGGGCCGTTCCAACCAGCTGTGCAAGTGATGTGGACGATTTCCTTTTGGAGGACGTCATCCTACACCCCGGTTCCCCTCGACAACTCTTTACCGACCGAGGCAGCTGCTTCCTTTCCAAAGTGGTTGGAAACCTCATCCACTCTTGTGCAAATTAACACAAGCTTTCGACCGCTTACCATCGACAAACAAATGGTCTAACGAAGTGCCTCAATTGCACTCTCACCGACATGCTATCTATGTATATTTCCACCGATCACTGCGACCGTGATACTACGTTACCATTTGTAGGATTCGCGTACAATTCCTCTAGAGACGACACCACTGGGTTCTCTTCTTTTTTGTTGTTCGGCCGTAACCCTGCGCTACCTTTCGACACGCTTCTACCGACTGGACTAAATGACACATCTGAGTACGCTCGGGATGCATTATTGAAGGTGCAAGTGGCACGTGAAGCTGCTCGACGACGACCACTGGACTTTCAGGACCATCAAAAGAATGTATATGACGCCCGCCATCGTGATGTTGACTTCACATCCGGCAATCTCGTTATGCTCTGGTACCCCTCGCACCACCTTGGACTTTCGCAAAAGTTACTCCCACGCTATTCAAGTACCTGCCACATATTACGCCAAGTAAGTGACGCCCTTACGAAATCGCCCCTAGGGACTCCGCCGTCATTCACGCTCACACTGACATTGTACATGTTACGCTATTCAAACAATATCACTTCAGTGCCTCCTGATTAGCACCGGGTTGGTGCTCCCGCCGCCAGGGAAATCGTGTAACGGGTGCACGAGAATGACGAAGAGGACAGGGAAAAAGACGACGTGGTCAGTCTCTACGACCCAGCTTGACGCCTTCTTGTCCATCCCGAGTTCATTCTGTATTTTGTCCAGTAAAGTTATTCTCCCCGTAACAATATTGCTGATGCTGGTCCGACCCCAGTCTATATACTAAACAACTGTGTTTTCCTCATTTTCACATAAATGGACTTGGTCCCTTCAGACGACGAAAGAACTTCATTCATGTTTTGCATGTTACCTGCACCATGACCACTTGCTAAACATAGTCTGCACAGGCAACTTGTTTCCTCCATATTACAATAAGAAAAGCTCGGTTTGTTCAAGTATCAACTGCAAAGAACTCGTCAGCTTTTATTACTTGAACTCACTATTATTTTGTAAATAATATCTTGAGAAATTTATATGCACTTCAGAGGTACATGTTTGCACTGCACAACAAAATACACGCTAGTGTATTGCAAGGGTTAGGCAAGAAATATTTGGCACACAATTCTAGAAACTGCCTACAAATGGGCTAAGAAGTACGCAAAAAAGTATAACTTATTCAAAATACTTGAAGCACTTGTTTGCGTGCTTAGGATAAAGAGGCATGTATAGAAAGAAACCTTATACAAATGGCTCACCTTTTCGAGTGCGATCGGGTTTACTTGCAGGTCTTGCCGCACTCTTCGAAATCCCGACTGTCCTGCATGACGCTCTTGCAGCAAGTGGTATGCTTTTTTTATTGTTGTTTTCATGAAATTATCACTGAAGTGAGCTCATACTTAATCTTTTTTTTAATTATCCGCCTCTTCACGTTTACAAATGTTTACGCGTGTAAGTTCTAAAAAAAAATGCAAGAAACCCGGCTGCAAGCCAACGAGCCCTTTTTATAAGTGAAAGCTCTCTACATCTTCTTTCGGGACAGCCAGGTTTTTATATATTCAGATATAAATGGCGATTTCTGAAGGTAGTCGCACGTCTTTGTGGTCTTTCTTGGTAGACGCAGGTGCGCAAAACACGTATGTCCTATGACCCATCCACAAAGCTTTATATGCACGCTATATTTAGTCTTCTTGAAAGAAAAAAAAAAGACATACGGGCATTCCGAGTTACTTGGAATAGATTTGTGTATTATGACGCATTGCTCTCTGGGCAGAAAACTCCCGCTGTATAGCTAACCTTTCGAAATATTACATTATGATTCTTTAATTCTATCGTGTTTAGTGAAAGTACAGAAGTGTATTTGTACGCTGCATACTTTAAATTAGGAAACATATTGGCACTTTTCTAACAAACCGTTCCGCATGGCATCTTGCTGTCATTTAATTACTCATATTTCGAGCTTTCTTAGCTTGTTCTCGGAGACAATAAAATTGACTTCAAATATCGTTATTGAAAACAGTCATATTCCTATCAGTCTTTGGTAATTTGGAGTCACCCTTTTTTATATCAAGTAATTCGGAGTCTTTCCGGCAGATGCAAATGCTAAACGCTTCAGGTGCCGACCCCTTCCAGCTCACTAGAAGTGTAACTCGAAGATTCACGAATATATTATTTAAAGCAAGAGACTCTAAACAGAAAGAAATGTTGCAAACACAATTATATGATTAGAACTTTGATTCACTTCCAGTGACTTAAAGACAGTGACCGTTGTGTCCTGTCGTATGCGTGCCTTATGAAGTTTTTTTTGTTCTGGCACTGTGACATAATTGTTCAATATGAACTTATCCAGTTCACGGCGCTGCTGAACAATATCCCTCCATTACTTTGTGTAAAAAACAAAGGCATTAGTAAAGCGTTGAGCCGACAAAGTCATATGGCGGCCCAGAAAATGTAACGTAGCTTTTTTTCCCATAATTTTTCATATCCAAATAAAAAATAAAAGTGTATTAGCTGCTGCAAAAAGTAAAAGATGGTTTTACACTGTAGTGTGTATTCAACCTGAAGAAGCACAACAGTAAACAGTTTCATCAGCATCAATACATTTCATCAGCACCAGTAAGAAGGACTTTCTTATGTAGCGGCTACTCAACTTTTATGAAGCGGAACCTGGCGGGCTTCTGTGGCCGACTTATACGCTGTGAAAGGAAGCCAATGTCGCCATGGTGGTTTTCCACTCTGAATTCTTTCAGTATCTGTGAAAGAGAAGTTCCAGAATTTGTATATAATGACGAACTAATTGCCACGTGGTCGTGACGCTGACGAACGCAGCAGTCGGCTTTTCCATGTTAAGACTCCTTTTTTTTTAGGCAATCTTGTGCTCTAGAAACAAAATTTCATGCTACAGCAGTGCGTACTGTGCACTGATAGTGACTATCAGAACGTCGGCCGCCAATAGGGAGTTTTATAATGCCTTTTTCAAGCGCTGCGGGCGTTGCGGGCGACGCGGGTGCCATAATAGCTTTAGAATAGCGTTTGCCCTGCTGCGAACCGCAACGCACGATCGCAGCGACACCGTAACCTCAAAACCAGCACTTGCAGGCCACATGTGGGCCGCCATCACCTTAGAAGTATGGCAGCTTGGGCTAGTTGGTATGGCATGACGATAGTTATAGCGCGAGAACAAAACGACGACACAAAGAAGAGAAGCGCTGGTGTCTTTCGTGTCCTTCTTGTCTCTGTGTCGTCGTTTTCTTCTCGCGCTATAACTATCGTCCGCCATCACCACTCGTATCCTCGAAACCAGCGCTTGCGGGCCAATGCGGGCCGCCATCACCACACGCAACTTCGGATTTTCCGCGTGCGGTCCACGAACGCGAACGCCCACTTGCGTTACGACGCATGCGCAGTGGCAGCGACTGGACCGCAAGGGCTCGCTGTGCGCTATTCTAAAGCTACCCAGTAATTTGATCTCCGGTGAGCAGTGTCGGCTTGTATATAGGCAGTCACAAATTCTTACAGACCACGCGAGTGCGTTCCAAACTGCCTGTCGACAACACCTAGCGGTGCGCCGTGCAAGCCATAGACCACTGCACTGGACCAGAAAAGGGTGTTTTATTATCTGGCGTAAACATTTCGGCTGCTCTGCAGCACATTGTCTGTTCTTTGTCTTCCCGCAATGCACTTATCTGCGGTATGAGCATCACGCTGCTACATTTATTGCGGAGTTAAAGCTACCACGGCGGACTGCGAAGGTTGTGCCGTTGGTTACATGTAGATAACTAGTAAGAAAAATCGGGACCGATAAGAGTGAGCTGATAGGCTGCTCTCGAAACAAAATTCACGTAGGCACGCGTTTCGAAGATAGCGTTGCGTGTAAAAGTCAAATGTGCCCAGTAAAAAAACAGCTAGGCATTCCTCGAAGAGATGGACGCTTCTTGTGTGCAGCGCTGCTCTCTATCGGTGTTTACGTATAGGGGAAAAAATGGCAGCATATCCACGGAGTGAATGATGGAGAGTGGGGCGAAGCATTCGTCCGTTCATTCGTTCTTGCTTCCGTCCATCCATGCGTCCGTCTATGTGACCGTCCGTGCGTGCGTCTGTTCGTGTGTCCGCACGTCCATCTGTGTGTCCGTCCCTGCGTTCGTGCACGCATCCGCCCCTGAGTCCGTCCATGCGTCTATCCGTCGCTGTAGCCATCCGTGAGTCCGTCCATGCATCTGTCTGTGTGTCTATTCGTCCATCTATTCAACACTCCAAGTACCACCATCTCGCATCTTTTCATCATATATTCAGCATATGCACCGCCATCCAGCGGACATTCAAGGACTAAACGAGAGGTGGCACACGCAAACTTTCTTACGGCTTGCGCTTCGTGTCTACTTCCCACCTTTAACTACCTCAAGTTCATCGTATATACTAGTTTACTGTATTGATGGCACAGCGGCCAACGCTCGCTAAACCTTTCTAAAACCAAGGAGGTTATGCCCAGCGAGTATAACGTAGCAACCCTTTCTTGTCAGATAGTGCTCAATGTACATGCCAATGGCTGCTAAGGGGGAATGAGAAACAGGAGAATTGAGCTTTTAGTTAACGCGCACGCTGCGAATTTTTTATTGTTCAACCACGCACAGATGAAATCTCTCACCGGCACCACCTTGGAGGTCAAAATGTAAGACTGGTTACACACTATGACTACTCCTACGACTACGAGGGACGAACAAATGCCGATAAGATAAAAGTCCGAGCAAGCCGTTTCGCCGCGCCAGTCGCACAGCTGGACCCGGGGCCACGTCACGCTGATGTTGCCTCACCGGTCCCCTTCAAGGAAAAAGGAAGCAACCTGTGGCAGAGTCATCGCACCTTACCGCGAGCGGCCGCCACCCCCTGGACTCGGGCCTCCCGCCCGGAGCCCCCCTCCGACCCCCATGCCAGGCATCGCAAGGTCCCCGGACGCCCTCTGCTGCCCCGGAAGCCTCCTGCCCTGGTGCCACCTGAGGCTGAGCGGTCTCTGAGCCGCCCTGTGCACTAGAGTGCAAAGAAATCTGCACATTACCAGACCAACAAGTCGCCCTCCCTGGTCCCGCCGGCTGAGCGCCCGCGAGACCAGCGGACACGCCCCCTTCAGACATGGCAAGCCCAAGCCACCTCCCGGTGAGGAAGAACTGTTTTCTGTTCACCGCCCCCGATGGGGACGTGTCTATTGACGACCTTATAGATGCAGTTGAAGAGACAGCCGGACCTGATAGTGTGTTAGTCTTGCAACACATGAGGGGCGCGAAGTTCCTTGTGGGTTCCCGAAACGCGAGTCAGGCCACAAAGCTTATGGTCACAGAGGGCTTCAAGGTTAACCGGGAGCACGTTACAGTAGAAGCGGTAGAACCCCCAGTTACGTTTGTTAACGTATACCGCTTTCCAGCATATATAGCAGACGAGGTCTTGATTAACACTCTTTCACAGTACGGCAAGATAAGAAGTGTTTCCTTTGCATCAGTTCCTAACCAACAAAACAAGCTTAATGGGGTTAGAGTAGTGCGCATGGAAAGGAGCAGGCCAGTCCCAAACTTCACAACCATTGCGGGGCACCATGTCATGTGTGAATACCACATGCGCAGAGTGTGCGCAAGGTCTAACAAACCGGGGCACATGGCCACGGCGTGCGCAGCCGCTTATTGCAAGAGATGTGGTGTTTTTGGGCATGACACCGAAGGGTGTGTTGAGGAGTGTAAGAGATGCGGTGGGCGGCATGGCACACGCGACTGTTTCCGCAAACGCTCGTACCTTGCGGCAGCGCGCGGCCTTCCACCCGAGACGCGGCCAGTTACTGGTAACGACCACCCCAGCACCTCTCGCCCGCCTACCGGGACTGAACCGACATCAGGGCTTCAGGTCCAAAGACCCAAGACTCGGCCCCACACGACAACGAGTGTCCCGGACCACTGGCAGTTCGAAGAACCCCGAGAGACGGAAGACGCCCGCACCGTATCAGCGCCCTCGCTCCCTTGAACGCAGGCTCCGAAGCGGGGGACGACACGAGCAATAATAGTTCAGAAGGCGACCTGGACGAGTCGAGCGGCCATGAATCCGGCTCTCCGGAATCCACCCGCGACTCCTAGGATTTGTCGCAACGTGCAAGCGAGGAACAAGAAGTACGAACACCGGCGCTGAGCCCCGAGAACGACGAGCCTGCATTCTCTGGTTTTGACGAGATTAGTTTCCCGCCACTTCCACTTCCGACGGCTCTCCCCCCCAACCCTGAGGAGGTGCCCATCGTAAGCTCTGGCCGCTACGTCTTTCCGGATACTGGCCACTTGAGCACGGACCAGTGCACCTCCATCGAGATGCAAACTGCCGGCGCAGCCCCGACCGATAGGCGCGAGCGTTCGAGATCAAGGTCCCCTTTAAGAGGCGAGGACAAGTCACCCGGCGTGTCGTCGAGCCTACCCGCGAACCTTGAAAACAAGCCTCGGCGCTCCAAAGCACCCGTCTGTTCCAGCGACAGCAATGCCCCTCCCATTGCGCAGTCGCCGAAATTGGACGCAGTACCGGAAGCGAAAGGACACTTGCCCTCAAGCGCAGGCGAAAAAAGATAGGCTCTTCGCCAAAGCACCCTCCCTTTCTTTTCTTCTCCGTGTTTGCTTCAAGGCGAACACAAGAGCGGGCGCCGCGACACGGCAACACAGTTCCCCCTCCCCCCCCCCCCCCTCCGCCTCCTCGCGCACGCTCTGCTCTTTAACATGACGCAACACACCCCTCCCCCCACGCTTGTTTCTGCTATCAGCGGTGGTCGCGCCGCCTACTCCCTTTCCCCCTCTGCTCCTTTCACCAGCCGAAGCCACGGCAATGGTTTTTGTTTATGCTTACCTGTTGCACAGCTGTCTGCTGCGCTTGCGACTAATCGGCACCATGGCTCCTATGAAGCATCACTTAAACCACGGAGGGCTTTAGCCCAACTAGCAAACGCGCCTTCGCGCCTTTATGTAAGTTCGGCTCCTTCGAGCGTGCCGCCCCTGCCCAGGCGGTCGCCCCCGACCCCTTCCTTCACTCCAAGTCGTCTCCCCACGCCCACTAGAGCAGATCATGTCAACTCTCAAGTTTGCCACCTGGAACGTCCGCGGATTTCGTGACAAACCGAAACAGCGAGACATTCTGACCTTCGCCCAAGCACAGGGTATTGATGTGCTCTTTTTACAAGAGACCAACTTGCGGTCGCCGTTAGAGGTCTCAACCTTCAGACGCGAGTTCCAGGTGGACGCTTTCTTCTCCCTAACTAAGTCAAGGGCCTGTGTAGTCGGAGTCGTCTTTACTACGCGACGCTTCCGGCAGAAGGCGTTTTGCATCTTCGGTGCTGACGGCAGGTCGCTCATGTTGGACCTCTACATCAGCGAAAGAAGGATTCGGTTCGTGAACGTGTACGCCCCGGCGACGCGGAAGAACACAAACATCTTCTTCCAACAGCTGCACGACCTTCTTTCGAAACCCGTCCCGCACGTCCTGCTGGGGGACTTCAACTGCGTCATGGAATCGCAGCGCGACGTCAGGGGACCGGGTCGAGGGGGGTCCACGTACTATGCTAGGGAGCTCGTGAAGACTCTTCGACACCTTCGGTTATCCGACGCGCGGCTCATCGCCCACGGCGACCTTTTTGTCGCAACTCGAGCCTCTCACCTCACAGCCAGTCGATTAAATCGGACGTATGTCCCCAACTTACTCCTTTCCTCGCTCGTGGGGTGCGAAGTCCTTTCCCCTCCGGCAGACCTAACGAGTCGGTCAGATCACCTCCTCCTTGTCACTACGCTTAGCGGCTCTCCTGGACTCCATACTGATGACCATGGTTGGCGAGTGGAGTCAGCGCTTCTGCAAGACGATGATAGCATCGAGCGCATTAGGGCGCGGCGGCGGGCCTCCGTGGCGAACGCCCCGGACCTAACCCCACGCTCGTGGGAACCTTGAAAGTGGAGTGGAAGGGAATCCTTCAAGACGAAGGCAAGGCAAGGAAACGCCGCATAACCGCTAAACTGAATGAGATCCTGCAGAGCATACGCATCGTCAGGGGGTCAGAGACAATGACGACTTGCTTGCGCGACTACCTGAACACCCTGGAGGTCGAGTATGCCCGGCTGCTCCAACAGCGCGCGCGCAGACCGCCTGGGGAGCGGGGCGCACCCATTAGCCACCTTGGAGCGCACCCCAGTGACACAACTGGGAATGGAAGCATACGAATTACCCGAGTGAAACACCCGAACGGTTCTTTCGCAACTGAACCAGAGGGAATCCGCGATGTCTTCTGTGAGTACTTCTCGGCCCTTTTTTGGGACGCCGACAGCGACGGAGAAACTGGCGGAGAAGATCAGATTAGAGAGGTCTGCCAGCACCTCCCATGGCTGGGAGGAGAGGAGGTTGCGTTACTGAGCACGGAAGTGTCTGCAGAAGAGGTTAGGGGCGCGATAACAAGCATGCCTCCGAACTCGGCCTTCGGCACGGACGGTCTCACAGCCAACTTTTACGCCACTTTTTTTCGACGATCTAGAGGGAGTGCTTGTCACACTGGCGAACATGGTGGTTACGAAGCAACTGAAAGCCGCATCCTTTGGAGAGGGGAGGATTGTCCTCCTACTGAAAGAGGGAGCCCCGCAGGAGGAGCTGTCGGCATGGCGCCCCATAACCCTGTTGAACGTGGACTATAAAATGGTTGCTTCCATCCTTAATAGCCGCCTTAAGCTCCTCTTGCCATCAATCGTCGCTCCCTGGCAGTCCTGTGCGGTTCCAGGCCGCTCTATCTTTGCAAACCTTACCGCAACAAGGGATGCCTTCGAATACATGTCTGCCAAGTGCTTGTCCGGAGCCTTTGTCTCCTTGAACCAGGGAAAGGCGTTTGACCGGGTGCGCCATGGATACATGATCAAGTTACTCCGCCAGTTCGGGTTCCCGACATGCTTCGTAGACACCATCGCCATCCTGTACAGCAACCTCACATGCCACGTAGTAGTAAACGGCACCCCGACGAGTAACTTTGTATACAAGAGAGGAATCCGCCAAGGGTGCCCGCTAGGGCTCTCCCTCTTCGTACTTTCGCTTGAGCCGTTGCTGGTGAACATCGACTGGAACATGGACGTCAGAGGCTTCCCGCTAACGGGGGAGCCCAACATTAAGGTCCTCGCTTACGCTGATGTTGTATCCCTGTTCGTCAGGGACCCGGCAAGCCTGCAAGCGTTTTGGAGAACATTCGCACACTATGCTGAAGTCTCAGGCGCGGCCTTGAACATGAGGAAGAGCAAGGCCTTACCATTTGGAACATTCCCTCACGGCGCTCTGGGAGAGTTGGAAAGGGTCGACGCCGTCAAGGTGCTCGACATATACTTTTGCTGCGGCGGCGTCGCCGACCGACCTAACCTGGCAACGAGCGCTCGAGCGGGCACAGGATGCAATAGCACGCCTCCAACCAAAGGATCTCACGCTTCGTTAGAGGGCCATAGCCACAATGACAACCATCTGCGCCTTTCCCTTGTATGTAAGCCGAATAGGAGTGATGCCTACCAAGACTGCGACGCAATTGACAAGTATGATCGGTGCCTACCTGTGGGACGGCAAACCCGCGCCCTTACGTCGAACCCTCCTGCAACTCCTAGCTTCAGAGGGCGGCCTCGGGCTCACGCATGTCCTGACGGCGAGCAAAGTGCTTGCCTTGAAGACCGCAAGGGCCTTGTTTCCCGCACCTGATTACGTGGGGAGGCCCCTAATGCGTTACTGGGGAGTAGAAACTCATCGTTCCTGATTGCCGACCGGCCGCTCACCCCACTCACCGAGACTTCCTCCGCGTTCTATAAGGCAGGCGCCAACACCATGCGGATGCTAGAAAAGGAGGCCCCTACGTGCGACGTAAAGGAGACCCCGCCTGCTCGCATTGTGGAAGAAATCGCCAGCAACAAGATAACCCCCGAGGAGAGACGACGGTCGTGGAACTGGAAGCGGAAAAGCAAAACAGATGGGCGTGCCATCCCTTCGTCCGCCCAAGACTTCGCATGGAGAAAAAACTGTAACGTCCTCCCAATCCGCCAGCGCCTCCACAAGTTTGGCATCACGCCTACACCCCGCTGTCCCGATTGCCGCGCGGATGAGACCCTGGCGCATGCCTTATTCTAGTGCCCAGCGGTCAAACCGGTTCGGCGCCTGACTGGGAGGGATTTTAAAATCCGTCCTCTCTCAGCCCTGAAAAGAAACAAAGGCGCCTTTGCAAAGTTAGTGGCCCTCTGCACCATATTCATGGTCTGGAAGCGACGGTGCTTCGCTGAGGTTAGCCGCTCTCCGGTCAGAGCGGCCTTCCCGACCGTAGCTCGTATCCGCCACATGGTGTGGCAGCCCCTCTCAGACCAACTTGAAGCCAGCGGCAAGGAAAAGTTTCTCCGCCGCTGGCATACGAGGTTTTTTCTCCTGCAAAAAGGCAAGTTACCCCTGCCGATAACCCCTTTTTAAGCGCACGCCACTCACTGCGTCCCACTGTTTCCTTACCGGCAAACGGAAAGTGCCAATGCCACCCCCCCGTCAATTGTATAATTATGTGTCTCGAATCTGTTCTCTGTACGGATTAACCCCTTAGTTCTCTGGAGCCCGAACAGCGGCGACCATTATTGCACCCTTTTTCGCCTGTAAACGGAAACGGGCTCTTTTGCGCACGGGCCGTACAGCGCTCTTATAGCCTTTGTATAACGAGTGTTCGAATGATCGCGCTTCTGTTGCAGTGTAGAGTCTAAACGTGTTTTTGCTGTTCATCGGTGTCTTTACCGCGGGTGTCCGTGATAAGTGTCGGAGAAGAATTATGTATTTGATTATTTGTCAGAAGTGCAATAAACTTCCCTTTGATTCGCCCCTAATATCGTTCACAGGCTCTTTGCCATGTGCTCGCGCAGTCCGTAAACGTTTGTTGCTTACTGCACGTGAAGCATCAAACGTTCCAGCCTTATCGCTGGTGTAATTTAAGTGGTTGTCACGGGTAATTGTTTTCGTCCCCTTGCTTAACCGTTCCCCACTTTGCGCGTCTCCGGAGAACTTATTTGCAAGCGCAAAAACCAATGTGGCGCTATTTCCCCGACTCCCTCTCCAAATAACATAGCACTAAAAGATGGAAAGGGTAATTTGATCAAAGAGAAGTGTGCCGAAGTCCTAAACCAATATTTAACATTGGTAAATAACAGTCGAAAATATTGCATTCGTAATAAAGAAACTTAAGGTGTCCACAAGCTCTGGTATTTAGGATATCAACTATAATATTCTCAAACTAACCATTATTTCTTGCAGTTTGATCCTTCATCACATCTTTAATCAATCATTATCCACTGGTACACTTCCACATGATTGGAAAATTGTCAAGGTGATACCTATCTTCAAATCTTGAAATATAAGTGATGTAAACTACTACCGAACCATATCTCTCACTAGCATTCCTTGCAAGATACTTGATCGCATCTTTGCGCCTAATATTGCTCAGCATTTAGAAAATAACTTTTACTTTTTTCCCCAACAGCATGGCTTTAGAAAGTGTTCGTCTTGTGAAACCCAGCTTCTTAAATTCACCCATGATCCTCATTCTAATGTGGATGGCAACTCACAGGCAGACTGCATATACGTTGTTTTTTTCTAAAGCATTCAATCGTGTCACACATTGTCATTTAATTACTAAACTGTCTTCCCTTAATCTTGATTCTCTAACCATATCTTGGCCCCGAAACTTTCTATTGTCACGCAAGCAGTTTACATGGGTCAGTAACACCTAATCTTCATTTTCTGACGTTACTTCTGGAGTTCCTCAGGGCAGCGTCCTGATTCCTTTATTATTTCTCGTCTGCATTATTGACATCCCATCTCATATCTCATCATACATTCGTCTGTTCACCAATGATTGCATCATATACCGCAAAATTATTAGTCCAGCAGACCATCTGGCATTAAAACAGAATCTCGACCAAATCACATTGTGGTGCTCAAAATGGCAAATGACGGTAAGCACTGCGAAATGTAGTTTAATGAAATTCAGCCGAAACCTACATTGCCAACATAAACCTACATTGGCAACAGACCACTATAAGTACCTTGGCATTAACTTCACTTCGAATCTATCCAGGTCAACACACATTGAAAAATTTAATGCCACAGCGTCGCGCACACTCGTATACCTGAAACGTAATCTTCATATAGCGCCATCCATAACACGTAAACTAGCATATCAATCATTTGTCCGTCTACAACTCGAATACGCATCATTCATCTGGTCACTTCACCAAGCATATCTCATCGACTCACTAGAATGTGTGCAAAACCGCGCTGCACGTTTCATTGCGCGTGACTACAATCGCTATTCCAGTGTGACTAACGTGAAGGCTTCGTTATTACTACCATCCCTGGAATTGCGCAGGAAGACAGCTACTCTATGTTTATTCCATAAAGTCATCTACAGCACGCACGTAAATACTTTGCTGTAAAGAGGTTTATTGGGCGAACCAAACGGGCAGGTGGGAGATTGCAGATAGCGACAGGACGAGGAAGATAGAGGAGCTCGAGCGCCGATCTCGTGGTGCCTTACTCTGCGATGATGCTTGCTGTTTCCTTTTGTTGTCATCATTCCTTCATTATAATTGCCCCCGTCGAGAAAGATCAAGCCATCCTGGCGATCTAACAAGTGGGAACGAGCGGGTCGAAGTACGGCTTCAAGCGGTCTACGTGAACAATATCGTGTCCACGCCGACGACGGTCACCGGGTGGCGTAAGCGGTTCATAGGCGTAATTGACGGGCGATGTGCGTTCTACCACGCGGTATGGGCCATGGTAATTTGAAAGTAGCTTGGTAGACAAACCAGGTGCACAGGGTGGTACATACAGCCATACAAGGGTTCCAGGGGCGAACTTGGCGACAGGAGGGTGGTCGTCATCGCGGGCTTTTTCTGGCGTTGCTGGTCAGCCGTAGTAAACTGCTTCGCTAGTTGGCGGCATTCTTCGGCGTGACGAACGGCTTCAGACACGGTCGTGCACTCAGATACATCTGGTGTGTATAGCAGCAAAGTGTCAATTGTGTGCGATGGTTGACGTCTGTATAGAAGGCAGAATGGAGAAAAGCCGGTGGTGACTTGGGTAGCGGTGTTGTACGCGTAGGTCGCAAACGGAAGAACCAGGTCCCAGTTTGTTTGGTCAGATGCCACATGCGTCGCGAGCATGTCACCCAGGGTCCGATTAAACCGCTCAGTTAGGCCATTCGTCTGAGGGTGGTAAGCAGTACTCATCCGGTGTACAATATGGCACTGACGGAGAAGTGCTTGGATTACGTCGGATAGAAATACACGGCCCCGGTCACTGAGGAGCTCGCGAGGAGGGCCGTGACGCAACACAAACCAATGGAGGATGCAAGATGGGACGTCCTGAGCGCTCGCCGTAGGAATAGCAGCGGTTTCGGCGTACCGTGTCAGGTGATCTACAGCAACGATAGCCCACCGGTTACCTGCTGTGGTCAATGGCAGTGGTCCATAAAGGTTGATTCCGACGCGATCGAATGGGCGGTCAGGGCACGCAAGCGGCTGTAGTGGAGCTGCTCCTGCATTCGGTGGCTGTTTTCGTCACTGACACTCGTGGCAGCCACGAATAAACTGTCGAACAAAAGTAAACATCCCACGCCAGTAGTACCGCTTGCTTAAACGCTCGTAGGTCTTGAAGACACCGGCGTGAGCGCATTGCGGGTCGGAGTGAAATGATGCACAGATTGTTGAGCGCAGCTTTCGGGGTATAACGAACAGCCACTTCCTGCCGTCTGGTAAGTAATTGCGCCGGTACAAGAGACCACCTCGAACGGTACACGACGCGGATGTCATACTCTTGAAGTCGCAGAGCCAACGAGCAAGGCGACCTGATGGATCCTTCAGTGACGACAACCAACATAAGGCATGATGGTCTGTAACTACAGCAAAGGTACGGCCATATAAGTATGGGCGAAATTTCACAATTGCCCAAAGTATGGCTAAGCACTCTTTTTCGGTAACACTGTAGTTTACCTCAGCCTTGTTGAGCGTTCTGCTGGCGTAAGCGACGACATACTCAGGGGATCCAGGCTTGCGTTGAGCAAGAACTGCACCGAGACCGACACCACTGGCGTCTGTATGGATTTCAGTTGCAGCCGTGGGATCATAGTGGCGCATTATAGGCGGTGATGTCAGGAGACGGCGAAGAGTGGTAAATGCGTGATCACATTCGAAAGACCATAATGAGATGTCGTCGGCACTGCTTAAAAGTTAGGTCAAAGGGGCAATTATGGAGGCAAAGTTACGCACAAACCGACGAAAGTAGGAGCACAATCCTACGAAGCTGCGTAACTGTTTTACAGTCGTTGGTTTGGGGAATTCAGCAACAGCGCGTAGTTTAGCCGGGTCGGGAAGAACACCATCTTTTGATACGACGTGACCGAGAATGGTGAGCGTCCGAGCAGTGAAGTGGCAATTCTTGAGATTCAGTTGGAGCTGCGCATTCTTCAGACACGTGAGGACATGTTTCAGGCGTACAAGGTGTGTAGCGAAATCGGGTGCAAAGACGATGATATCGTCGTGATAGCAGAGGCATGTGTTCCATTTCGAACCCCGCAGAACCGAGTCCATCATGCGCTCGAATGTGGCCGGCGCATTGCAGAGACCAAAGGTCTTGACATTGAACTCATATAGCCCGTCCGGTGTCACGAATGCTGTTTTCGGACGATCACCATCTGCTAAGTGCACCTGCCAATACCCCGAACGCAAATCTAACGACGAAAAAAACTCGGCACCTTGTAAGAAATCAAGGGCGTCATCAATCCTGGGCAAAGGGTATACGTCTTTGCGAGTGATCTTATTTAAGCGCCTGTAACAACGCAGAAGCGAATTGTACCATCCTTCTTCTTAACAAGAACGACAGGTGATGCCCATGGACTTTGGGAAGGTCGGATAACGTCGCGCTTGAGCATATCGTCAACGTGTTCGGTGATAATCTGACGTTCCGCGGCGGAAACACGGTATGGTTGCTGTCGTTCTGGCGCGTTGGAACCTGTGTCGATGCAGTGGAAAAAACTGGAAGTTCGGCCAAGGGTAGGTTGATCAACGTCAAAGGATTCACGAAACTGGTAGAGCAGCTGAAGGAGCTCAGAGCGTTCAGATGGCGATAGTCCGTCGTCAATCGATGAATCGAAAAGCTCGCAAGGCCGTATATTGGAAGGGTTGAGGGCACTGATGGCGTCGTAGTCACCAAAAAAGTCTGGTGGCATGGTAAAAATTTGTTCTTTATCAATGGCATGCACGTGTCCAAGAGATTCACCTTGAAACAGTTCGACGGGATACGGACGGGGATTGATGAGGCAAAGAGCACTGTTTCCTTCAGAAATATAGAGGGTTGATTAAGGCAGAAGAAGTGATCTTCTACTAAGGAAGAGGCTTGATGGCTCAAAGAATGCAGCTTCGTTCCAAATGGCGTCACAGAACACGGGGAGCAACACAGCTGCTGTCGGAGGAATTTCAATGCCTTCTTTGACGACGAGTTTGTGTAAGGCGGGCTGAATGCGGCTGGTTGGTTGGCCGTAAAACGGGAAAAGTTCAAGCTCCGATCTTGCACAATCAATAACGGCATGGTTACGGGATAAAAAATCCCATCCAAGTATGATGTCGTGTGAGCATGACGAAAGGACAATAAACTCAACAGTGTAGTGGTCCTCCGCGATCATCAGCCGGACATTACAGGCGGCTACAGGCTGAACCGGGTCCCCATTCGCTGTTTGCAAGGACATCATATTAAGAGGCGTCGTCACTTTTCGAAGCTTGCGGCAAAGTTTAGCGTCTATCACGGAAACGGCAGCACCAGTATCCACTAGAGCATATGCTCGAGTACCTTCTACAAAAACTTCGACAATGTTCGATGGCAATGTCCGAGGACTTGAGCATTTCGACAGCGCAGTTCTTGCCTCCTGAACTGCGGCGGTTAGTTTCCCTCGTGTTCAGGAGCTGGCCGACGACGCATGGGTGACAGGGAGCGACGACGGGGTGAAGGTGAGCGACCAGACATAGTACGCGGACATTCCCGTGAAGACGAGCTTGACTAAGGGTCAGAATTTTCCAGACGGCATGGAGAAACGTCCATGAAGCTGTTCTGTGTCCGGGCGTCTGTGTATCCCGGCACGCGACGACGGCAGTAACGGGTGATATGGCCAGGGCCGCCGCACG
Source organism: Rhipicephalus microplus (assembly GCF_043290135.1). Lineage (NCBI taxonomy): Eukaryota > Metazoa > Arthropoda > Arachnida > Ixodida > Ixodidae > Rhipicephalus > Rhipicephalus microplus. The sequence continues at coordinate 127,518,955 of NC_134707.1, forward strand.
CAAAACAAATGGGCCGGTTATCACGCGTTCTCCAAGTATTGGCAACGAGGGGACCAGTCCAGGCGGCAGACGGGTGAGTCGAGGCTGTGTTGGCAATGGGAGGAACCCAGGCGGTGGACGGCTGAGTCGGGGCTGAGGTATACGGCAGTCCCTGGAACGGCGGGGGGTGGTGTCGCTGCTGCCGCTTTAGTGCCTCAGCGTAAGTAAGAGGTGCGGTGACGGGTGGCTGCTGCAAGGACACCGGCATAGCCTCGGAAATCTGCTCCTGGACCACATGTTGGAGCATGTGAGCCAATGGTGGTGGGTTTCGCAGTGGCTGTTGGTGCGAGAGTTCCTGGCGTTGAGCAAAAGGCAGCAGAGAAAGCTGCCGAGCCACTTCCTCTCGCACGAAGCCTTTCATTTGTGCGAGAAGGTTTGTCTGGTCAGTCATAGCGTCCAGTGCGGTCACTGGTTGGATTGTCTGGAATGAGCATCGCGTCTGAGCTCGTTGCCTCAGCAATTCATCATAGCTTTGGCACAAAGTCACCATTTCTGCCACAGTGCTAGGAGACTTCGCGAGAAGCATCTAGAAAACGTCATCGTCGACGCCCTTCATAATGTGCTGTATCTTCGCACTCTCGCTCATGGAAGCATCGACGCGCCGGCAGAGATTGATCACATCTTCTATATATGATGTGAAAGTTTCACCAGGCTCCTGTGCCCGTGTGCGCAGACGTTGTTTGGCGCGTAGCTTCCGTAAGGCAGGTCGACCAAAAACGGCACATATTGCCTCCTTGAAGGCGGACCAATTCGCGAACTCTGTTTCGTGGTTCGTATACCACAGCTTGGCCACGTCGGTGAGATAAAAATTGACAGTGCCTAACTTAGCAGCGTCATCCCACCTGTTGGGTCCACTGACTTTCTCGTATGACGACAGCCAGTCCTCGGCGTCCTGGTCTTCGGTGCCGGCAAAGATCGGGGGGTCTCGCTGATGAACCGGGCCGGGGCAAGTAGCGGCCGCGAGAGGTATTGTTTGTTGGGCAGCGTCAACTTGCATGGTCGACGGCAGGGTGCGGGATCGGAGTTCCAGGTTGTAGGCGATATGGTTACCCAGCATGATCCACCAAATGTAAAGAGGTTTATTGGGCGAACCAAACGGGCAGGTGGGAGATTGGAGATATCGACAGGACGAGGAACATGGAGGAGCTCCAGCGCCGATCTCGTGGTGCCTTACTCTGCGATGATGCTTGCTCTTCCCTTTTGTTGTCATCATTCCTTCATTATATTGCCACTAACAAAGCCCCATCGCAAATCTTGCAGGCTTCATAATCAGCCTAGTTTTGCTCGTCATTTCGGCCGCACCCAAGCATCTAAAGCTTCCACACCTGCTCGTGCCATAGTTCAATGGAATAACCTTCCTGATTTTGTGGTAAGCATTCGTGATCGCGTGGCGTTTAGGAATAATATACTAACTATATATGACTATTTCCTAAGCATGTATTTTGTATTCGTGTTCATTCATTGTACACTCACATCTTGAACCGTTCAAAAATGTATAACGCATAATATTGTCATATTACTACAGTGTATGCTATCGAGCCTTTTAGCAATTGTATAAAACGCGGCTTTTGAATTATTTTCGTTTGCATTGTGTTCTTTTCAAATAACTATTGTATAGTCCCCCTCCGTTAATGCTCCTACTTGGAGCCTGTGAGGTATTTGTAAATAAATAAACAAATGCGTCGAGCGTTGGTAACAGTCTTTACGGGTGAAATCCGTATACATAGAAATAAACCTGTGGCAATATACTCACAGGCGACCACGCAGATCCCACTTCTCACAACAAACGCGTACATCTGCGCGCGAGTAATAAACAACTTATCGCGACTCAGTAAGGAGATAAACGTATTCATGAATTATTGAGCATAATTCATGCTCAATAATTCATGAATACGTTGTGCTCTTTCAGTACGGCCATTCAGGGAATTAGAAAGTGGAATATAAAGCATTCTAGTTTGAACTCTTCCAACAAAGACTTTTTATACGTCACAGACTGTGCTGCTAAATGCTTTGTGGTGGAACTGTACATTTCCGTTCCATTAGGCTATTCTACTTTAGTACGCTGAAAGCTTTCATGAGCATTACATCACGAATGCAAATATAATAGAAAACTCGCATTGCACTTCTTTAAAAATTTTTAATGAAAGCCATATAGACGAACAACGAAAATAAATTCACTATCGCACGGCCGATACTCTCCCCGCAGTATCCTTCGTTGTTTAGATGAAAAAATGGCAGTGGCTTAGCTCAGCTATGCCAGGATATATGTAGCGCTAGCAAAGGTTCAGCTGATTATTCTTAGCTTTCCAGATATCATGCTTACAGCTGCTCCAATGACAGACATACGATATACCTATTATGTGGCACATGCACATTTATTTTGCCGGGCAACTACTTGGGGATCCAATGAGTTAAGCTTCTCCGCTCTACTGCACCGTTGAGCAGCATTTGCACTATTCTTCTGCATGGCTATACTACAGTGGCAAACGCCAGTCAGAGGCGCTATCAAGCGGCTCCAGTGCAGTGTCAGATGGCGACTGCACAGGGAAGGCGCGCGCGTCGGCATCCATATGTCTACCAAGGCTATGACGGCACTCCTCTCGAAAGCGCACACCGGCGGCGAGTGGCGCGCGGCCGTGGCCGAGTGCGAGGGAGGTGCCGTTGTCGTTTTGGTGCTCATCTCAGTTGTCGTTTTGGTGCTCATGGACTCTTTCTCACGGCGAATGTTATAAAATCACGTGTCTCTGGGAGCATGCTTTCATTAGGCATGCTTTTACCCTCCGATGTGATTTGTAAATGCGAAATGCCTACAATGTAACGGTAGATCGGCTTGTTAATATGTGACGCTGAGGACACGAAATAGCTGTTTTAAGAGGTTTTTAATTTGACTGTATATAGGAACCCTGTAAGTGATGCGAAATGAGCCTTTCTTTGTACTCTGCCCGTTCAAGACAAACGGATGGGTTCATATGAATACCGCAGGTGAATTCTGTGAATGCTCTTGTAGTTGAGTGTTTGGTGAAGTACATAAAAATCAACGCTATTTGCTGCGTGACACAATGAATTGCAGAAACAACCTCCAATGAAACAGTGACAACACGTGCTGGCACGATCACAAAAGCTTATGGAAGACGCTTCCATTACAGCAGCTAGGGGAGGGTGGAATGCATACTACTGACAAATTTCGTTTTGCTATTACAAACTACAATCAGTCTCACGTGTTTTATTGAGTTATTGGCAACAATATTACTAATGAAAGCAACATAAATAATGCGTCACCACCATCATGCAAAAAGGAGCTCTGTGGTGATGACATATAAAGGCTGAAAATGGGGTGTGAACAAGCGTTGAAAGCTGGGCGACTTGGTGTAGGTTCATGTTTAAGTGAACTGCACAGCAGACACAACACAAGGAGGAACCGAAGCTAGACAGTACTAGAAGTCACTGGAAGGAACTATAAGTATACTTCTATTCTTGGTGATGTGTCCAACCACCTTATGAAGTTACTCACTTTTGCAACAAGAATAGAGAGCTCCATCTCGGCTATCCGTCTTCCAATGCACATGCGAATACCAGTGCTGAAGGGCAGCGAAGCGAAAGGGTGCATCGCCCAGTTTTCCAGAAGCTCGGGGGCTCGGCCACCATTAGCCCGTAGCCAACGGTCTGGTATGAATTCTGAAGCTCTGGTGAAGTTCTGTTCCAGTCGTCCACTGACAAACATTTCAGTCCTCAAAACGGTCTGTAAAGCATTGGGTAAGTAGCCAAATGTGAACAACTTCATTGGTTAATTATTCGCGCACTCCAGCGATGCTATGTTAAAGAAGCATTCCGGAGTCTCCCATGAAGACCAGCCCTCCCACTTAAAAGGTGAGGTATTAGGATGATTGTTGGTAGACCAGTCGGTACATACGGAGCGAGAAACAGCATGCCTAGGTGGGAAAAAGAGTTACAAGAAGCAAACATATTTTCAGCTGCACATATAACGCACATACCAGGCCACATAACAGCCAGAGCCGTGCGTATGAGTGCTTCCTCTGACTTTTAAATATGAATGCATTTCTTAGTCACGCTATGTCAGGCGTCCATCGGGATCTGTCCACCACCCTCTCCCATAGCAACAGCTGCAGTCGCACGCGTCCCCAGCAACCAGACCCTCCACCATGTCACGCTTCGGCATCGGCAGCTGTCAGCAACAACTACTGGCGTGCGCGCTTATCCTCACCCCTAGCAAACGGAGCCACCCCCCTCCTTGACTTGAACGTGACTTGCCACCACCTGAATGCAGTGTGTTTGAAACTCGTTTGCGCTGCCAGCGTTTGTGTTGATAAGAAGATCGCATTATAGCCACCCGGTACCACGACAGTGGCAGTGCTTCGCCGCTCCTTCTCAAGCCGTTTGCTCTCAAGCACTCCCCCGTCCACTCACTCGTACGTATACAGAGCCTTTTACTGTTTACTAACACGGGCCTTTGATAACATTCGGTTTCGTCCACCGATGTGCGCTAGTAGCATCGGTGGGCAGAAACTTTAGAAAATAGCCCGCCGATATTCTAAAGCTTCTTTTCCTCATTTGGCAAAATATATTCAAATAAATGTCCTTTCCAGTACATAAACGAAGAGAATTCGACTGTCCACACATTCCTTTTATCTGAAACACTAAAGAAAGACCTTCTTTTTCTTGAAAAAAAAAACTCAAATACAAGCTTTGAGTTTCGATGTTAGGGGCTGGTAAAATGACCAAGAGTCTTTTTGGGTAGAACGCTTGGCATCTTGAAACCGTCTATACAAAGGGGGTGAAGCGTGCAGCTCACTCTAGACCGTTCGCTGGCTGATGAATGTGTAAATAAATGGTTACGGTACAAATCCTCGTCTCCTCATTATTAACGCCTATAAAATTATACGCCGTGTGTTCTCGGTGCAACAAATTCATTCGAATTTCCTCACGATACCCTTCACGCAGGTGAAAGCAACTTTTTTCTCTCGCCTAAGAACACTGTTTCTCGCTATGATTAGGACGCCTGCGTATCTTGTATGAACGGGATGACTGACAGGATCAGAAAAAAAAGCACATTTTGGTAGACCGCACGGTGCGATGACAGAGAAAGGGATAGATAGTTGGTGGTGAGGGAGGCCAAAGAAATCTTTCGACCTACCATACATTCTCGGCTCCTTAACTGAGCTGTAAGTAATGTAAACAAACGCGTTGCATAATATTCAGCCTCATCCTTCTTGACGGAAAGCAGTGTACAATTAAGGGTTCATTTTCCATGTTAAACACAATAATAACGACATCTATCATGCAATGATGTGAATGAAATTGGATAGGATGTTATATGTAATAATTGTGATGCAAATGTAAAGAAAAAAAAGTGGATTGAAAGATGACTTGTCGGCGGCAGGGACCGAATCTGATTGATTGATTGATTGATTGATATGTGGAGTGTAACATCCCAAAACCACCATTTGAAGTAGGGAAGAGTAAAATGAGATTGGAAGACAGGTTTCTGACAGTGAAGGATTGTAGATGTGCAGGGAAAAAAAGAAATTTACTATATGAAGAGTGGCCACTGGAGCCTTTTCACGGCCCAGCAAAAAAGGGCCTCACCAACCGCTAGATGGCACACCCATGCTTGATTTTACTATTTTGTTGAGACTGCCCCAGGAGGACATAGCTGCTTCAGGAGGACAAAGCATACCGAAGACTGCCATCATTCTTTTTGCAAAAAAGAAGTTTTATTAATTTGTGCAATTTTCCATATCCGCTCTACATCGTGTGCCGCTGAATGCATTTATTGCTTTGCAACAAAACTCAGTAAAATCTGACTAAAAATTGTTATCTTTTTGCATTTGTTTTGCACAAAGAGGCACCTTTACGTGGTTTTGATGTGCTACACATGTATCGCCTGCTATACAAGCATGTGTGTGTAGCCGAATGATAGGAACCCTCTATTTGGGAGCATGAGGGTAAGGGTTCAAATCACAGTGTCAGAAAGAAAGAAAACTTTTGTTGTTTTATTTATGCCGAAGAGATTATCAAGTCTGACCAGCCACTCGAGGCGCTAAAAGCAGCGCAAAAGCTAGGCCGCAGGGCCCTACAGAAGCGTCTGTTCTTTATTTAAGTATGTTTGTCTATCGGGAAAGCGTTCAGGCGTTTCGCAGGTATAGGAAGAGCGTTGACAAAAATCAAGAAAAAATGAACTAAGCGGCTCACGAGAATGAGACGCTGTAGTGGAGGGCTTTGGAAATTTCGACCACCTGGAGTTTTTCCGCGTGCAGCCGAATCTGAGCACACAAACCTACCGCATTTTCGGCTCCATCGAAAATGTAGCCGCCGCAGCCGGAATGCGATCCCGCGACCTACGGATGAGCAGCTCAGTACCATAGCCACTAGACCACTACGGCAGAGTCAGGAACTGAACCTACCACAACTCGCCCCGCCGTGGTGTTCTACTGCCTAAGGTACTCGGCTGCTCACCGGCCGTTAGGGGGATCAAGTCCCGGCAGCAGCGGCTGCATTTTTCATGGAGGCCAGATAGCTGTAGGTCCATGTGTTAGGGTTTGGGCGCAGGTCAAAAAGCACCAGGTGGTAGAAACTTTCGAAGACCTTCACTGTGGCGTCTCTAATAATCATATGGGAGTTTTAGGACGTTAAACTCCACATATCAATCAATAAACCTTTGACTACTCGCTGCCATGGCAACAGGTGACGATGGCTGACTCTATTTTAGATATGTAGAAATACCTAAAATAGAAAACAGGCCTTCATATATAGCTTGTCTACGCATCACTGAGGCCTATGGCAACGTTAACCAGAAACTTTTGTGGGACATATTGAAGAAAGTGGGCATAGCTGACGGCTTTATTCAGATTTTTCAGAGAAATATATTGAGAAAATACTGTTTGCATAGAATAAGAAGGAATTAGTAGCAATGACGGGGTACAAATCAACATGGTGATGAGACAATAATGTCTTTCTTTTTCGCTGTTATTCATGCTGTACATGGTTAGGGTTGAAAGAGTGCTAGAATGTAGCAATATTTGATTCATTCTGTCACACAAACAGGCTGGTGTGATGATGAAGCGAAACCTTCCAGGTCTCTCTTATGCAGATAATATCGTCCTATTTGCGGACAGACAAGACGATATACACTGGTTGGAAGAAATAGGCGGAAGAGAAGGCGAGGCTCCAGGACTAGATTTTTGTGCAACAATATGTGGATTGATGGCATTCAATGATTGCGAGACCGAACCAGGCATTCTCAATACAGGGCCAAGAAATACCGATGGTAAGCAAGTACATATTGCTCGGGGTATGGTTAAATGAGGTAGATAGATATTTGAAGGTACACAAAAAACATCAGCAGCAAAGAGAAATACGAATGCGGCAATGATGAAGCACATAGCGTAATGAGGATAACATGGGTACGGAGGTCTGTGGAAATGCGAAATGATTTTGGGGCATACATTTGGGAACTAAGTGGTGTGCATGAAGTCAGAGTTGCAATCAGGAATGGATCTAAATCAAAGGACTGCGGGACGCCTCGCCTTGGGCGTTCACAGGAAGATGACAAATGAGGCTGTTAAGGGGAATATAGGATGCACAACCTTTGAAATAAGGGAAGCTCGAAGGAACGGCTTAAAAGAATGAAGGAGAGTAGATTGGCAGAGAAAGTGTCTAGGTATTTGTATAGGAAGAGCGCGGACACAAGTGAGAAAAAAAAAGAACTAGAAGGCTCACCAGTAAATATACGGCTGGCAATGTTGGCGATAAAGCAACAAGAAGTATTTAGCGAAAAGTCAGAGAGGCGGACAGGATTAATTAGATGACAGCAATGAAAAGAAGCCAGCTCACAGCAATTACCAAAAAGGCAAGAATGAAATAAGGAGGGAGATGTTTTAGTATAATGCAAGGGGAAGCGCTTTACTGTTAGAAGTGAGGTCGGGTTGCCTTAGAACACACAGTCATAAAGCGATATTCCATAAAGAGGAACAACAATGTACATGCTGCGGGGGAGCTAAAGAAACAATGCAAGGTGTTCTGCTTGAATTCGGTGATATCCAGTAAGGTATACGTGCGGGTACAATCTTACATGGGGCTTTCCGTTTTAAGGACAAACGTTGAAAGCCTAGCACGTTCGTGAATAAAGCAACTAAGAGATGGTAAGAGTATTGGAGGCAGAAATGTAGAGATAAAGAAAGAAAATAGTGGGAAAACAAGGTCATTCTGTCTGAAGAGGCAGACAGATGGAACATAAATTTACATTAATCTAAGTACAAAAGGCATTAGGCAAACATAAAAAGAAAGTTTTCTTTTACTTATTTTCTTGCGAGCCCGGTGGTACACATGTAATCGCCCCGTTTTAAGGGGGACAAGGGGGACGCTCTCAACCTAAATATATCCATCCACATTTATTTCACATATATACGCATCAAAGAGGATTGGCGGATAGCCTGCGTACATAGTAGATCATATGGTAGCGCATCCAGCGCATTATTAAAAAGTCGCAGGTTTGGTTGCTGCCCACGGCGAGTTATCTTTTCACGCACTCTTCTTTCTTCACATGTATATAACAATTACCTCACATAACATCCCTTATACTTTCCTTGGCATCATTGTGTGTTAGATGGCATTATTATATTGTCACGGAGCCGTGACGTGGCCGAAGACAGGAGACTTTATGTTGCGATATAACTGTTTATTTGGGCGAACTTGTGCTCGGTAAACGAAAAGTCCGATTACAGTAGCAGTCTTCCACAGATAGCGTTTAAGAGAACTTTATTTCCGGATATAACTTACACAGCTTATGTGCACACATAAAAATGAATAATCGTGAACAATGCGTATGTACAATGCAAGCTGTTATATACATCGAAAAGAACTTATTGCATATGCAGTGACGTACAATGGAAAATTGTACAACAGAGACAGGACATTCATGACATCGAGATGAATAAACCTAAATAAACAGTAAGGCTATTGAACAAACAGGGGGAGGTCATTCACAGTGTAGCGTGATATTTTGCAATCCCTGTGAGATGCTCTCGCACACAAGAACAATATTGCACAAAAGGACTTGTTTCTAAAAAAGAAAAGAAAAATACACACTGTAATGTCACAGTGGTACAAGCTCTAGCCCAACTTCTCAATAGAGGATGAAAGGCATGTACACTCTGTTGTTTTTACGATAATAAATCGCGTAGACCACCGTCGGAGGAAAGCCTCCTCTCCCAGCATGACTAGTTCTGCGTTAAGATGCATAAGCATTATGTTTCTTAGCCGATGTAGTAGGGGAAACATGGCTTTCTGGGGACGTCGCCTCGGGCAGGCCAGTCCCCTTCGTTTCCATAAGACGAAGGCTCCGATAGCCATTACGAGTACGACATAGTTATCCCTGTGGCTAGACTTTCACTGCATACTTGTTTGGAACATCCTGGTAACCATTCGCGAAAAGGTGCACGCTACTATACATTCATGAAAGACATGGTTTAGTGTTTTGACGTGACCGCATTGGGGCATGTGGCGGAAGGCGCCACGCCTCACGCCGCAAGGCGGTTGGCCGTTGGTAAAGCACCCCATTCCCTGAGCCAGTTTAGGTGAGAGACGTGTTTGTAAGGTGAGAGACGTGTTTTTAGGGGAGAGACGTGTTTGTAAGAGTCCAGCGTCTTTTCGCCCGGCATTTCCGGCGTTCTTTTTCAGATAGGCTTTTAAATGCTATTAATTCGCTCATGTCGGTGGGGGACATTTCCATAAGTTCTTGAACTGAAAAATCATTTCGCCATTGTTGCAAAGATTTTATAACATGTGTGTAATACGCTGGTGGCTGCTAAGCTGCTGGTCCCGTGTCGTTTGCTAAACCAAAAAGTTTTCTAGAGGTTCCTAGCAGTACACTACAAGTTGCCTGCCTCGATACGATGAGATATCTAAGAGTGCCGAGGTGTTTTTGAGAGCCAACATGCGGCACATTATATCAAAGTTGGGTACACTGAGCCCTCCCCATTTTACTGGTAGGTGAACCAAGGCTCTGGCAACAGCTTGGGCGTGGCCATCCCAGAAAAAGGAGCCGAACGTAGTAGCCACTTTCGGCAAAATCCGTCGAGGTGGTCGGAAAATTCTTGCTACATAAAGCAGTGGCGCTGTTATGCTGGATTTATTTAGGTAAGCTCTTTCAATAAAAGGTAGTTGAAGCGTTCTGGCGACTTCAATGCGTCTGTCCACTTTGTGTTGGATTTCCTTCCATGTGGTGCGGGCTACCTCACCAGTCGAAAGGAAAGTTACACCTAAGACTTTAGCGCCTTGGACGATTTGGACGCCATCAGGGAACTCTTTACTGTGCATCCCAAAGCACAATGCCCTGCTTTTTCCGGGATTAAGACGTGCTCCCGACAGGTAACTATACTCGTGGAATATTCGCAAAAAGGCTCTGTAGCTATCTATGTTCCGAATGAACAACGAGATGTTATCGGCGTATGCCGCTACTTTCATTTCGCCCAAGCCTGGAAGAGGGAAACCGCGTATCGAAGTGCATTTGTGGATTTGTTTCAGTAATGGATCTATGCATATTACAAAGAGAAGTGCGGAGAGGGGACAGCCTTGTCGAATGCCCTTACGTACTGCAATAGGTTCAGATGTATAGCCATTCACTACTAATGACGTTTTTAAGTCTGCGTACAGTAAGCGGAGGGTGTCGGTTAAGTGTGCTGGGAAGCCATTACACTCCAGCATAGCGAAGAGATAGTTCCATTCTACGCGATCAAAAGCTTTTTACTGATCCAAGGAAACTAAAATGCCAGATATTTGTGTTCTTATAGCGTACATGAATAAATCGCGAGTCAGCGCAAGTGAGGAATAGATCGTACGACCTGGGACACAGCAGGTTTGTATGTCGCTTGCTATTTCCGGTAGAATGGTTGTTACGCGGTTTGCAAGAATGGCTGTCAATATCTTATAATCCGAGATAAGCAGGGAAATGGGCCTCCACGCCCTTGGATTGGACGGCTCTCCCTCGCTTTTAAGCAAGAGTATAGCTCTGCTCTCACGAAACGTATTTGGTCTAATTCCGTCAGCAAGAAGCCCATTTAGCATTGTCAAAAGGTGGTCTTGTAATGTTTCAAGGAAGGTTTTGTAGAAACTCAAATGTATCCCATCAGGGCCGGCGGCGGCGGTTGTGTTCTTGCGCTGAAGCACGATGCGTCATTTATCCAGCGTCACTGGGCTGCACAGACCATCGCGGAGCTCCTCCGGTACGCGGGCAATTCCCTCGCAAAACTCATTAACTATGGTGGTATCGTTCACGTCGTTTGCGTTCTCCGCCCCAAGAAGATTCAAAAAATGTCTTTCAAAGACCCTCATTATGTCTTCTGCTCGTGTAGACTGTTCGCCGTTCGGGAACTGAACGAAAGGGACACGGATTTGTTCACCCAAGGAGTCGTTGCGAACGCTTCGAAGAACAGCTGGATCTAAAACCAGTCGTCCGTTGATAAAAGACCGCGCAGCCGTGCGCGAACTAAGACGTAGCAATGTTCATACTGCGTCTTTACCTGATCAAGATAGTCGTGCATTGCAAACGTCAGCGTCCCTCCTCTGCGTACCATGCACGCTTTTCGTAGCGTGTCGTTTATCTCTGTCGTTAGGCGCACTTTCCTTTCGCGCCCCGCTTTGATAAGCTCGGTGCGCCAACTGTGTTTCAATGCGTCCCAGTTACGCGGTTCAGGCGGCCTTTTGCATGCTTCCTCTAGTGCATTGCGCAGTAATGCTACGCTTTTCGGGTCGTGCACGAGTGTGGTGTTGTCCATTTTCCAATGGTTTTTAAATGTAGCGAATTGTTCAAAGAAAAGTTTTACAGACACTGGAAAGTGGTCTGTAATGCATGGAACGTCCGGTGGGAAAAGTAGGACCTCGCAACTAAGGACATGTGTGGCTAGCACTTCAGAAAATAAAAGCAGTCTAGTCGGGTCATGTTGGGACCCCGTTGCCATGTTGAAACGAAGTCATTTCCGTGAGTGTCGACCCACGCATCCCTGAGCTTGAAATTGCATATGAGTTGTCGCAATGCGCTAACTCCGCTATATTGTCTGCTTTCTCTGCGTCCACGCGCATCTCTGTCAGTGTCCTCAGCACAGTTAAAATCCCATACTAAGATAGTTGGGTAGCTGTCAAACATAAATGAGTCGAGTGAATTTAAAAAATCGACCGTGCCCCCACGTTGAGCTGGGGCATATATTACAAGCGCCTTTACTCGTCTGCCGTGGAGGTCAAAGTCTACTTCTAGTGTGCGGCCGTCAAAACCATAAACACAGTGTGCTTTTCGACGTAACACAGGTGTCAAGAAAACAACTCCAACTCCGCACATCTTTCAATCAGTCAGCAAAAAAAAAAAAAGGCTTCGACTCCAAAATGTAAACAAAAGGATTGCACATCAAAAGGGGTTCCAAAATTACATTCCTGTAAGAAGAGAACATCGACATGACGTGACCTTGCGAAGTGCATGACTTCTCTCTGCTTTTCTTGGCATCTGAAACCCCTGACGTTTAAGAAAAAAAATGCACCGTAGCCATGTTGAAAAAGGAGAGTGCGCGCAAACTTCAAAGAAGCCCCCTTGCAGAGGGTGGGGCGAGCGCTCAACGAGCGAACATGACTAAAGAAAGAAATTCTCTGACGTTGTCAGAGCATTAGCGAATTTTTGGGGTTTACTACTGTCCATAGAGCCCTCAGAGTCCGTGGTCGGTGGGTGGGCTCGTTTGGTGGCTGGACGGTGTATTTCAATGGCGCTGGCACCGACACTCGCACCTGTGGCCGCACCTGTGGCCGCACCTGTAATCTGGTAAATGGGGTTTGACAGGCTCAGTTTGCGGGTCTGAGCCGAGTACTTGCTGGCGCGGGCTCTCGTCGTTGTCGGTGGCATAGTCACCGTTGTGGTCTTGTCTGGGCCGATGACCGGAGTGACTGCACGTCCCGTTGTTCGGGTGCCGCGTCCCATCGAAGCTCTCGGCACCTCGGAGCTACTGGTGGTGCCAACTGTGTCAGAGCTGTAGCTCTCGTGGTTTCTGCTAAGTACGGGCACTCGGGCTTCGGCTTTGAGCTGTGTTCTTCAAAGGCGTCCGGCGAGAAGTCGCTGGTCTCGGACGGGGCGTGAAGGGTTGACTAGGCTATCTCAGACAGGGGAGGCAGGTCTCCTGCGTCTTGTGGTTCAGCATAGGCGTCAGTGTCGCTTGTGTCAGTGCCGCTCACAGGTTCGAGCGCCGGATAATCATCTTGCAATGCGGGCGTGAAGTCGGTGCACGCTTGTCCTTAGATTGCCACTGCTGCAGCCGCTGCGAATGTCTTCGGACGTACGCAGTCAGCTGTTGCATGGCTGCCCAAGCACTTGCGGCACGGTTCTGCGCATCCTTCTGTGGCATGTCCAAACACGTTGCAGCGCGTGCGACGGGGAGTGGCATAATCTTAGGTGATGTGGCCAGCATTCCTGCAATTAGAGCACACTTTGTTGACACCCCGGTAGTCACACATGACATTGTAGCCTTTAACTGTCAGAAAGTTCGGTATTCGGCTTTTCATTCCACTCGCGCCACACGGACACCTGTGCCAACCCCAGGACGGCCCTTGAACACTGGCTCGTGGATATGTTGCACGTTGCCGTAGGCGGAGAGAGCAGTCGCAAGGGCTGCGTCGCCTACCCACAGCGGTACCCGGAAGACTGTGACGTGGACTATTTCAGGACCTACGCCGACTAGTGGAACTGATTCGCCGTTCAAGAGAATGGCGCCCCGGCTCTTCATCTTGGTGGCTGCATGGACGTTTGCGGCTGCGGCGCCGAACTTTGCACCTCCCATGTGCTGGAGGGACTTGATACTGGCTGGGCCAGTTACTGCCTCGAGGGCATCTATGATGTCGTCGACGGTGCTCCCCTCTGGAGCGATGAAGTTGAAGCAATGAGCTTTCGGTGGTGGCGCTGCGAAAGCCATCACACTTCCGTCCTGGCCCTGGCTCCCACGGCTTGCGCTGTGGTGCCCGGGCGTTGGCTCACGATGAAAGCCTGGACAGAGCCAGGGGGTTGTCCAGGGGTTCGCTTGATGCTCTATGAGCTGGGGTCGACGACTAACAGCGTGCCTGGTCGCGGGAATCCCGGCTCCAAGTAAGCGGCGAACGGAGCGTCGGCCGTCGATCAACTACTCACAAGCGGCGAAGTGCGTCGGCATTTATACTTTTGCCATCGAATGTTCTAGCGTTATCGCTGGTGGTGACGAGTGTTCCAGAATAATCTGTACAGTTCGCGGAGTGGGCATGATCTTATAGAAATGATCTACTACAGTCTCGAAGCTTCTCGAAAATGGCAGGCGCGGTTTGCGCTGAGAATTGTGTGGTGTATTGGGGAGATAAGAAAGCTTGAGGAATGGAACGTGGCAATATTTTTAACTAATTTATTCAAACCAAACGTTTTTATAAAATGCCACATACTTCTGGCCCTATGAAACGAGTGCGATGATATGTAAAGTGGGGAAAACTGGTGACAGAGAGTCAAGTGCAGAAGAATAGACTTTTCGTCTGGTTGGTTCAACAGCCAAAAAGACATAAAAAAAGCACAGTGTTGTGTGTGGCTGCTGTGTACATTTTTCTGTCTTCAACTTTCGCTCTTTTGACTAACAGTACAAAAGAGAAATAAACTAGGCAACGAGACTCTGCAGCACTGGTAGTTACTATGAGTTTTCTATGATTTTCCTTATTTATCTCATGTGAATTGATCAGTCAATCTACGAGAAGCAGTAATTTACTGCAAGAAAGACACACGCTCACACACAACAATGAACGTCGTTTACACACAAAAATGAACATCGCCTATCCCAGAGCAAAATGAATGTGAAACTTCTTTTCACTGAAGTATTCAGTTCAATATACTCTAGATAAGATTTAGTTAGGTGTGATTATATTTGGGTGCACATTAAAGAGCACTAGCAAGTCGATATTTCCGGAGCCCTCTACTACGGCGTCTCTCATAATAATATCGTGATTTTGGGACGCTAAACCCCACATATCATCATCATCAGAAGTAGTTGAACGTTCGAACACCTTTCACAATGCCTACTAAGGTTTGACGGCCAAAGCACAATACCAGGTGAAGGCGCGCATAATTACGCTTAGTGATTCATCCCTATTTTAACGACTATCGCTTATGATCAATCGGTAAACAAATACTTGTGGTCATAAACGCATATGGCAGTTGTAGTAGTTAACGATGAGAGCGGCATTAAAGATAATGATGTGACAGCCAGGAAAGCCATCACTGAAGGAACTTGAGCTAGGTCACTAGTGCACAGCTTGTTTGAGCGTGCTGAATGCCACTGCACGACTAGAGAGACACGCAACGGTTCTTGTCCATGCTGTTTGCCAGCCGGTATTGGCACCCATGTTATCGATATTTTGGCTTCAATATATGGCGTGGAATTGCTGGGAACAAGCGCGGAAGGGTAACGTGTGGGAGCTCCCAGTTTCTGCATGAGAACAAAACTTCTCGTCCAGAAAACTATTACGGTAGTGCGTTAACATGTCATCATTCTCAAATTGAATGTCTTAGACCTTGTGTTTTTCAGTTAGCTTTCTATCTCTGCGAAGCAAGGCTTACTCCCACCTTTCAAGTGCGTCGGAGTTTTTCGGGTCTGTTAGAGTCAACATTGTACAGCTATAATTTGTACTCCAATGAAGAACAAATTATTGCATGCAGATGATTTACCTCACCAAGCCAGATTTAAAAACTCGGTTAAATTAACATGGTCTCAACTTGTTTAGCTCGTACGCTCACTTTCCTGGGGTATTGTTGTTGGAGGTTACAACTACCTTTCAGTGTGGCCCTTGATCCTTCCCTCAAAATACGTAGTCTTTTCACTTGTACTTATACGCACTATATTTAAGACCATCAACAGAGCGCTGAAACATATATGTTCGCGTGTTGCATTACGCACGCACAGAGGGCTCTTCATAGACTCGTAGTTGGCACCTCACAGATGTGCTTTCAGTAGACATTCTACGAGAATTTGAGATGCCCGGTGTTGCACGCACAGTCGTCCGTTCTCTCACGGCATAGTTGAGGCATATACAGAGACCGAAGCTAGGCTACTAGTAATTGACAAGGTGATTCGCACAGGGCTGAGTTACGCTATCACGGTCTACTCTGAAGACGAACTTCAAGCGTCATCCATGTTATGGAATCGCTGTGTTTGTAACTGTTGTGCAATTGTTTCATCCAATATATACATAATACTCAACGGCGTCCTATTTACCATATCGGCCAATTACTGCTCCATGTATTAATAATAATATTGATATTTTAATGATTATTTTTGTTTGCCTAGCAATATCAACTCTCTGGTAACGTGCAAGAATAGAGAGAAATTTTTTTTACGATCGTCCGTCTGCTAGTCCGCTACCGCAGGGCGAAATAGACCGGGGGCTACCTATAGGAGCTCCTAAAGCTACTTATGGCAGATTTTATCTTTGTCGCTGCGACTTTTAACTATATTTACAAATAAAAAATAAAGCAACAAACAATCCTATGATTACGTTGCGCAAAGCGTAATCGTCATTGTGGTCACCGCTGTTGGAGCACGGCGCAAATCAAGTCGGCGTACATCACTGCAGATAAATGTGCTCCTACTCGGTACGCTTCATTCATGACAAACGCGTTTTCTTACAAGAAAATACGCCGTGTCAACAACCGCCAAAGAATTGACGTGTGAATACAGCGCACCAATCGCGGTAACCGCTTGCACGTCACCGCCGACACGCACGCCCCTGGCAGCAGGAGCGAAATCTCACAGCAGCGCCACTAGTTATCGTTACCGCCACCCGGCCTGCCTCTCCAGTGGAGCTCTGATTGATTTGTAGGGTTTAACGTCCCAAAAACGCCATATGATTTTGAGAGACGCCGTAGTGGAGGGCTCCGGAAATGTCGACCACCTTGGATTTTTTAACGTGCACCCAAATCTCAGCACACGGGCCTACAACATTTCCGCCTTCATTGTAGCGGAGCTCTCATACTGAGTTTATTGTAGAAACGTTAGCCTAAGTGTGGTGCTCTAAGATACACATTGCGCTGTACAGAAATTTTTGCTTCTAATGTATGTCTGATTGCAAATTCGGGACATGCTTGCTCAAAATAAACAGGATTTCTAACCAATTTTTGCTAATTTTGGCCAATTCACCCAGTTTTGCCGCTTCGCAGGCAAGTCCTACATCCGGCTTTAAATATACCGTCCAGCCCCTCGTGTGGCTTAATTTAACTTGCCCTGCACCTTCCAACGTTGCCGACGCATGGCATCGACAATCTGGATTAATCGAAGCCGTCTTCTCGCAATTTGTTTACTTGATTGCAATTAGACAGGACTTAATGTAGTCGAAGAGCAATCACTGGCAGCCTGTAATCATTACTTCGCGACATCAATGAGAGAATGGGAATAACTGATCGTTTCGGTATTCTTTTCTCAATGTATTATTTGCTAATGTATTTTCAAGTGTTCGCAACAACTATACTCGAACTTTTACCAATGCCCAGAAGTATTGCGCCATTTATTTTTTACGCCTATTTTTTACCGAAGCAGCAAGCGACGGGCATAGACTGTAAGACAGCTTGATGAAGTCTAGAAGGGTATAAAGAGAAGTACACATAGAGAAAGACCAGTGCCTTTTTCTTTTAAGAGCGTGCTATTAGGTTTACGTTCGCCAATGAGTCCAGTGTGCACTACTTCTCTTAAAGAGCGTGTTCTTCATCTTTGTTCACGTGACTTGACACTCAGCCAGTGGCACTCGTTAGGATGTCTACGTATGTTGGATCGTGCAAGCGATATCACTTATCAATTGTGTCCTTAAATGGCACAGAAACTTGGCATTCAGTCTCTGCTTAAACAATTCATTCTGGCAAACTGTTTGATCCTACAATGGAAGGAGTCGAATATTCAAGTTCGTGATTGATAACTTCGTGATAGAAGGTATTGGGAAAGAAGCTCGTTACGAAATTTAGTCACAGTCGTAATGAAAAGGCAAACTAAGCACTCTACGAGTGTGATCTCATATAGAACACTGAATTCGCTTACACTTCTTCGGTTGCTGTTGATCGCTCGGTTTCCTGGAGCCCTTCATGGAAGTTGCAGTCGTCCACAGTGTGAATGTTACGAACGGGATCTCATATAGAACGCTAAATTCACCCACACTTCTTAATGATAGACTTACAGGCAACACAGCCATTGAAAGTCTGGACGTTTAAAGTGTCATACTGTACACCCTTCAATATGTCTCCGACCATGTCTATTTCAGGCATTCACTTTTCCTATTCTCGGCAAAGAGCCTCAACTTCATGAATCTAAACTGACCCGCAGGTCGCGGGTTCGATTCCCGGCTGCGGCGGCTGCATTTCCGATGGAGGCGGAAATGTTGTAGGCCCGTGTACTCAGATTTGGGTGCACGTTAAAGAACCCCAGGTGGTCAAAATTTCCGGAGTCCTCCACTACGGCGTCTCTCATAATCAAATGGTGGTTTTGGGACGTTAAACCCCACATATCATTATCATGAATCTAAGCTTTCCTTTAGAGGTCTCTCGGCTGGTGAAATAGGTGTCCTGAGTCTAAAACAGTCTAATGGCATTGCGTAAATTAAGTGTGTCATTCCGTCTGTTATGGATGATGACCCACTTTCAGTGGGGCGGTCAGTCTCCAATGACCACTTTACCGATAACATCAGTGTGGCGGTAAGTATCCAATGACCACTTTACCGATACCAATGTATCCTACTAAGACACTCAGCAAAGCTGGGAATAGCGCAGTTGGTTTATACGCGGTAGGCGCAAAGTCCACGACCAAGCCACCATATCTGACACGTAGCCTGCTGTGAATCGGGTTCAGTTTTCAGGGACTACTCATTAGGGCAATATCGTCAGTGAATAGCAGGTTACTATTATAGCAGGTTAGCTCTCATCTCTAACTCTTCTTATATAGGGTCCTGAAAACTTCCTGTAAGCAAGAGGTGAATGGCTGATTGATTGATTGATTGATTGATATGTGAGGTTTAACCCATTGGCTTCCACGCACTGTGCGCCCAGTCCTGCCTACCACTCCGCGGCAAAAGTTTCGCGCCAGCGGGCGGCATGGGGCGGTGTATAAAAATCGCAATAAAGTCCGCAAGAAACGTCATAGAACCACATTTCTTGCTTTATTCTGTTTGCAATGCTTTACTGCGGCAAATCGGTCAGTATAATTGGCGTGTGTGAAATTCTTTAAAACACACAGGCATGTGAAGCGCAACTTCGCATTTTTCGCACTCCCACCGGCTCTCGGACTTTTTGCCACGTGAATTGCAAACTAAGCAAAGCCTGGATGGATCATGCCATGAGGAGTCAGGATGCAAAAGCTGCCTTTCGCGTGCGAAGGCGTTTGTGTGCAAAGCGATGATGCTTCAAATCGCCACTCCAAGAAGTGCATTGAACATTCCAAGAGCAGTTGGACTTCCTCCTACTTGAAGCTCGATGGATCTCTTGATGCCAGGCTGGCCGCTGAAGGAGTGCTTGACAATATTTTCCACACTGTCATCTTCTTCCCATTGCCATTCTTCCATCTTTCGCGCCTTTGGAGAAGGCGGCAAAGTATCCAGTGGATCTTCTGCTGCACACACGTTCTCCTCCTCCTCCTCATCACTACTACTTTCATCACCATGATCCTCCCCATCGTCTAATGAAACATCTTCATCATCACAAATGTCACTTTCGGCGTCGCTGTCAAACACAAGTTGCGGAATTTCGTTTTCTGTCAAACCACGCTTTCGCCGCGATGCCATGTTTTGAACAAGACCGGTCGCAATCGCCTCGCTCACTTCGCACACAAAACAGCTCCAAACGCGCGCAAAAATAACTCCAACAGTGGACAGCTATGTCCATCTAGCGGAGAGCACATCAAAAAAAAAAAAGGCAAACACCAACCAATGTGCTGCCATCTATGAAAGATCATGAAAAACAATAATTTCCTAAGTGGCCGGCGTTTCGCCGGTCAAAGAACTTTTGGCCTCGGCCGTAGCGGCCGGCGGATCGCCGGCCGCGGAAGTCAATGAGTTAAAGTTTCAAAACGACCATATGATTATGAGAGCCGCCGTAGTGGAGGGCTCCGGAAATTTTGACCACCTGGGGTTCTTTAACGTGCGCCCAAATCTGAGCACATGAGTTTAATGAATTTCCGCCTCCATCAAAAATGCAGCCACTGCAGCCGGGATTCGATCCCGCGACCTGTGGGTCAGCAGCCGAGAGTACCTTAGTAACTAGACCACAGCGGCGGGGCGAGAGGTGAATAGCATTAAGAAGATCGCATCTCCCAGCCTTCCACAAAACCATCAAGCAGGCTACTGCTCGATGGTACTGTACTTCGTACAGGCTACTGAACAATAGACCATGATAATACTGTGCATTAGCCGTTTCAAAACACTCTCAAAACTGTATGAGAATTAAACACACGTATATTTGTGTGATAACTATATAATTATGAAGAGAGAGTGTACTACAGAAGTTCTAAAATACATTATACGGCTCTTAGGGAAACAAGCGGGTGGTTGAGTCAAGAATGATTACTGTAGTCCTCTCTGCGGGGAGCCGATAATCGCTTTGATATATTCAATCAATTTTGAAGAGCGCTTGAACTTTACTTGAAGAGTAGAACGCGACTGCGTAATCGAGCCCGCTTGGCATCTCATTCTCAATAGGTGGCCTCGCTTCACCTCTTCGACGCCTCAACCGTGCCGCAAGGAAACAAGGCTCTGTGCAAGTAATATCGGCCGTTTAAACGTATCTAGGTACAATGCTCATGCATACACCTAGTGCCAGTTCCAAAGCGCCGGCTATGAAAAACTTTATTTTTGCTTTTCAGTGAAGTAACGCTCACGCATTCACGAGTTAACGCGTGAACCCTCGCAGCTGTTGACTTTGCATGTGTTTTCGCTGCTGCTTATGGTTAATTATGTCTAAGCACTTTGTAATATGTGGGAATCTAAATACCTCTCAGTCAAGGTGCGATTCCCATATCTCGGCACTCGTTGCGATTCTGCGCTTATTTCACGCAACATTATGTGCGTTGACGAGACTCCACCTATTGTATGGTACTCGTATAAGATTTACTTTCAGACGAAGTCCGAAGCTATGGCGGGGCTCTATGGCAGAATACTTGAATGCCTCGCACACGCCCTGGATTCAATTTCCATTCGTACCTAAGTTTACAAGGCGAAAGTCTTGAACGCCTCATCAAATGCGAAAATTTACCGAAGGTGGCCATCGATGTCCACATGTCCCCCCCCCTCCCACATCGACGTCCACACGAGTCATGAAGAGAAATTAAGTTATGCCGTCAGAAAACCACAAACCGTGGTACGTCATAATGATGTCCTAATGACTTCATAGTTACGTCAGGAGATGTCGTGTGGAACGACGGTTTGATCACTTCAAATGGTAGCTTGGTCAACGGTGTGTTGATGGTGGACGATGTGGAAAATCAGGTGAAGTGCCTGAGATTCTTTGGGCAATGAAAAACAATTTAAGGCACAGGAAGCTTTTGGGGGCTGGAGTAGCAAGCAGAAACTCTACATCAACTAAAGGGGGAAAAGACGAATTTCGCGTTCCAGTCGTGTAAGGCGAGTGCATAAGAGACCTTGCGAGTCTTTTATTTGAATCTCGAATGTTCTCTCACGGACAACGTCGAATTTTCGTCTACAACTACGACGCCAACACCAAAATTTCGGCGAAGCAAGCTCTGCGAGTGTCTGCTAAATGCTTTAAGAACTGCCACCGGTAGCGACTGCACAACGATAAAAGGTCGGCACAGCAGCTTGCGAAAACAAAGGACCTGGAGTGGTGAAGAATGCAAGTCTCGTACCCTATCAAGACGACCAAAAATATATATTGCCCACATCACCCGTCATGGTTGTCTACTTGTTATGAAGCTGGCTGCTCAGACAACGGTACTGAGGCTGAATATCTACCATGGGGAACACATCTGTATGAAGTTGACATAAACAAATTTTGCTCCACGTTCATGAAACATAGATATAGCTCCATTTGGATCTAGCTCCGCGTTCGCGAATTCCAGGTGGTCAAAATTTACGCCGCTCTCCAGGGTCACTTCTTTAAAATCGTATTTTGATTTTTGGACGCAAAGCCGCAAAAAGTGATATTAATAATAATAAGAAGAATTTACCAGGACCATTACGACTATCCACGAGTTTTATGTCGTAGTTTTGCAACATCTGAATGTAATTGATTGATTGATTGATATGTGGGGTTTAACGTCCCAAAACCACCATATGATTATGAGAGGCGCCGTAGTGGAGGGCTCCGGAAATTTCGACCACCTGGGGTTCTTTAACCATCTGAATGTAATCTCTACGAAATGAAACAGTCGCTGTTATATATACCGCGCGATACAAACGCGCGTTGTTCACGTTTATAATTACAGGCGTAAATATATAATTATATCGTAAGAGCTTTTATTGCGCCGAATGCTGTACCAAACAGTACCAAACACTTGAAGAAGCGCATAGGGACAGCATTGACTCTCAACTGAGGTTTGCACACAGAAAATATTGCACACAGAAAATATTTGTAGTAACGAAAGAAAAGAAAATATAAATTGCTTTCATCTGCTTGCCGCCTGTGTGTGGATTTTACTAATGAATCTTCTTCATCACTTAAGGTTATAAACCTCATTTGACAACCCGGGTTGTGAGCGTAACTCCTACAACCTTACTCTCTTTTCACGAAATATTGACATATATTGGGTGGAGGAAATTACCGATCCCACACTGAGAGCTGACTACACCTCAGTCGTCCGCATACATACATACATACATAGATACATACATACATACATACATACATACATACATACATACATACATACATACATACATACATATGTACATACATACATACATACATACATACATACATACATACATACATACATACATACATACATACATACATTGTGGAGCTAAACGAAAAAACAAATGGAATTCCCCCGACCCATACCACATTACAAAGAGCGTCCATCAACAAAAATGAATGAATGAATAGGGCAAGAGTCAGTACACTTTTGTTGGCGAGAAAGATAGAAAGAAAAAAATTAAAAGAAGAAAAGGAAATGAAAGTAAATGAACACCAAAACTATTCAAGAGAAAAGGAGGACAGGCGAGTCTCTTCCTTGGGTTGCGGATGCCGATGTCTTGACTCTTGAAATTTTCTTCGGTTGCTGTTAATCGCTTGGTTTTCTGGAGCCCATCAGGGAAGTTGCAGTCGTCCACAGTGTGAATGTTACAAACGGGACCTTTCCCGTCAAAAAGATCTAGTCGCTTTGCTTTGAACTTCGACCCACTCTGCCCTGAGTGCCGTGAATAGTACAGGTAATTAGCGCACATGCTCTGGCGATTGTCGGTGTTACAGCATGCGCCTTCATAAACAAAACGACTTGGGGGAAGCCTTCAAAAGCGGCGATCTCCAGCAACAACTAAGGGTTGTCGAAAGGGCCCGCGAATGGGCGGATGACTATGGTCTTTCAGCCCCAATGTGGGTAAGGCCCGCAACTACGACTCTGTAGTTCCTTAGGACCCGAATAAGATTTTTTGACTGAATCACTGGCTGACCGAATGACCGAGTGCCAGCGCTATACGATTGTGCTTCTTGTGTTTCATAGTAGTGTTCTTCGCCGTGCAATTCCACACGATATAAATCAAGACCCAATAGCCCGACCTTGCGCTTTGTTGTAGGGAGATATATAACCCCATCGTGTCCGCTATTAGAGATTGATTCATCATTTTACAGGCCTCGAAAGAGCATGACGTGCTATGTCAAAATTTTGGGGTGCAGCGCTATGAAACACAAGGACAAAGAGGTATAAAATAATAGTAGGCATGACGGGCGCTGTCTCATATCTTCTGTGTACCTCACAGTCCACGTGTTTCATAGAGCTGAAGCCCAAAAGTTTGACCTTTAGCCAACTCGCTCAAAGCAACGTTCGGTGTGCGTGGTCTTCTCAGCTGCTTGGTATTTGTCATGCCCACTGAATAGTTCTCATTCCCAGCTTTCGCTAACGCGATGAATGACTGCTTTTTCGTGACCTCAAAGGGGCAGCAGGGTGTATGCCAGAAAGACTCTCATTTTACTTCACCGCCTGTCTTCTCGAAATAAGATATTGTTTGTTTTCATTCGTATAACAATTGTCTTAAGAACTGCCGCCGACAAATACGCAAGGTTCTTACGATTCTCGAATTTTCAGCACTTTGAAGGATTTCGGGCCCTATTATTCGATACAACCGAGGCATTTTTTCTCTTGCAACGGCACAAACTAAATAATATAGTTTTAGTTGACGAAGCAAGTGATAGTAGTAGTTTACATTGGTATGAGGACACAAAAACAGGGCTATTATACTGGGCTACTTTTACAAAATAAATAAAATATGTTCTCACGTTCTTCGGTATTGCGTAGCCAGACATCACCACATCGTGATCCAGTTTGCGGTGAACTCCGGGAATGGTGGGGTAAAGCCTGAAAACAGGAGCAGTTTCAAGAAGATATGCGTTTTTTTTTACTTTTTTTCTTTTATATTTGCAAGGTATGCTGATAATATACCAGCAAGACATTATTGTACAGCCCATAATCACGCAAACACACTTGAGCATTCTCGTGGGTCCAAAAATATTTGCTACCGCGGACGATATGGTTCCTGTAGAAACTGGTACTGCCGAAAGCAGCCGTCATTCATCTCTGGCTACTAGTTTATTGCATAAGCAATGCAATGCTGTTGATAATATTGAAAGCACGTAATAGAAATCTCACAAAGTACAAAATCAATCAACAATATAATACTCCAGAAAAAGGCTGCGCTGCAAAGACTTTTCCTGCAGTATGTTCCAACTACCCCCCCACAAGCTTTTCTGATATATAACACCACAGAGCAGCTTTCCCGCTGCTCATGGGTCTGGATCATGAATCTGTTGGAATCTTAATAAAGTCGACTGCGGGATTGTCAGCTCTTTACCTTAATACGAAAAGAATATGTACATCATGTACGACATAATCCACAACCCACACATACTGCACTTGATTGCTGTAGGAGGCCCCTAATCTTACTTTATTTATAGGCCGTCAATTCACAAAATCCTGTCGAGTGTATCGGCCGTAGATAGAGAGCCATTGAAACACCCGACGGGCTTTTGGAAATCAAACTTTTCCCTTCGGTCGAAGGTGCGCCCCACAACTTTGGAACGGATGACTCCTTGCTTAAAATATTTGAATGAGTCACTTGTGGCGAGTTATGCTTAGAGATCTGAAGCAGCCGCCAAAATCCTACAGCAAGACCTCGACTAGTGCCAGTGGCGCACGTAACTGCTCCGCGTCAGGTAGTTTCGGAAGTTGTACACCAACACACCACATAAACCAGCTCAGGAACTTTTTAAAAGAAGCCGATGATATTTGTTGGGCGTACAACGGGTCAGGGACGTTTCTTTAACATTCACTTTCACGAACGGTTCGTCGTCATTGCCGCTGCTACTGCTGTCAGAATTTCTGTTCGCGTTATCGCTTCGAGCAAAACGCAAATTAGCAGCTCAGGAAGCAAAGACAAACGACACATTTTGGTAATGTAAACAAGCACACAGGGTGATAAGACCCCGCCTAAAAAAATATGAAGACAGCGAGGTACCCTACAGCATCGAAAATGGCAGCACCGCGTTGCCGGAGTTCTGGCGAAATATCCGTCCACAAGACGGAATAACGCAGCATACTTCGTACTAGAGTAAACTGCTCCCATTGTGCCACAGAAAAACACAAGCTTGCTCTGAATTGACCAGCGGAATGCAGTGGAGCAAGAAAACTTGCTCCCGCTTCGCAAGTGGAATAAACGATTAGCGTTTTTAATGCGAAGCATTTATCAGCGAACTTCGGTGAGTTTCACGGTATTTGTCTATCTATCTATTTAGCAACCTACGGCTTTTAACTCTCCTCGCCGTTTCCGTAAAGGGATCTATACCAAAACTAATACGGCATAACATGACTGTATGAAGAACATACGTGACAAGTCTCAACGAGAAAATCATGACATGCATGTCATGAATGTCATGGTTTACATGCCATGGTCTTTGTGCTCCGGCGGTGGTTTCATTCACATGTCATATTACAAAAGTAGTATGGTTTGACATGAATGCATGAAGATCATAAGTGGCAGGCCCTTACGTGGAAATCGTAACATGCGTGTCATATAAGAACATGACTACATGCCCCGTTCAAGAGGGGCTCGCTGTCGTTTCGGTAGCTTCTCATACACCAAATCGGGGACGTGAATGAATGATCAAGGCTTATACTGAAGCAAACATGAGCATCATAACATGCGTGTCAGGTAAGAACATGGCTACACGCCACGCTCATGGTGCGCTCGCGGTCGTTTCGCCAGCTTGACATATACCAAATTTGGTATTACGTCACGTGAATAGAGGAGCAAGATTAAAGACACATCCAAACATAACCATCATCGATTTTATATGTGGGTATTACCATCCCGAAACCACCATATGATTATCAGAGACGTCGTTGTGGAAGACTCGAGAAATTTCGACCACCTGGAGTTCTTTAACGTGCACCCGAATCTGAGCACACGGGCCTACAGCATTTTCGCATCTATCGAGAACGAAGCCACCGCCGCCGGGATTCGATCCCGCAACCTGCGCGTGAGCAGCCTAGTGCGTTAGCCATTACACCACCATGGCGGGGCTAAAACTTGATAGTCATGACAAGCGTGTCACGTAAAACATGATTGCATGCTACGCTCAGAGCATGCTTGCGGCCGTTTTTCTAACTTCTGATGTACCTATATCCATACTACGTGATGCGATTGGACGACTGATTCCAATTATAGGCGCAAGCATGATAATTATGGTGGCATTTCGAGCGCGTAAACCGACAAAAAACGACAGACAGAGGCATACAGACGAGCGCTCACTTTAAACTAATGTTTATTCACACAAAAAACAGGTTTAATCCTACACGGATCACGGAAACACATACGTGAAACTACAATCTAAAAACTCTGGAGGACAGCTATCACCTAAGAGCTATCACGCACGTTCAAGTACAAACTCACCCAAATTTCAATGCTGTTAAACATGATAATGAAGACATGGAAGTCATGTACGTAAAAATTACCATCCGCCTTATAACGTTTGTACTGATTTTATTGTGACAAATCAACCCCCGTCATCCGTGCTTCGAATATCATTAATTCTAACTGTACATGACATCTACCGATTTTTTACAGTGGAAGCTGTTATGACATCACAACTTGGGGTCCCGCGCAGTTGTCCACTGCCACCGCCGCTGGTGTCTGTAACCACAACACGCAAAAATTGAAAAAAAAACGCCAGACCTGCGCGGAGCACTAACAACACAGTGGGGCTCGAAACCCGGGTCTGCTGGGTGCGAGTCCAGTATTTTACCACTGAGCTACACCGGTGCTTTGACTTGTTAGCAGACCTAGCACCAAAGACACAGTAGGGCTAGAACCTGGGCCTGCTGGGTGCGAGTCAAGTATTCGACCACTGAGCTATGCCGGTGCTTATGACTTGTTAGCAGACCTAGCACCAAAGACACAGTAGGGCTTGAACCCAGGTCCGCTGGGTGCGAGTCCAGTATTCTACCACTGAGCTACACCAGTGCTTGTGCCTTGTTAGCAGACCTAGCACCAAAGACACAGTAGGGCTTGAACCCGGGTCCACTGGGTGCGAGTCAAGTATTCGACCACTGAGCTACGCCGGTGCTTGTGACTTGTTAGCAGACCTAGCACCAAAGACACAGTAGGGCTAGAACCCGGGTCTGCTGGGTGCGAGTCAAGTATTCGACCACTGAGCTACGCCGGTGCTTATGACTTGTTAGCAGACCTAGCACCAAAGACACAGTAGGGCTTGAACCCGGGTCCGCTGGGTGCGAGTCAAGTATTCGACCACTGAGCTACGGTGGTGCTTGGACTTGTTAGCAGACCTAGCACCAAAGACACAGTAGGGCTTGAACCCGGGTCTGCTGGGTGCGAGTACAGTATTCTACCACTGAGCTACACCAGTGCTTGTGACTTGTTAGCAGACCTAGCACCAAAGACACAGTAGGGCTAGAACCCGGGTCTGCTGGGTGCGAGTCAAGTATTCGACCACTGAGCTACGCCGGTGCTTATGCCTTGTTAGCAGCTAGACCTAGCGCCAAAGACACAGTAGGGCTTGAACCCAGGTCCGCTGGGTGCGAGTCCAGTATTTTACCACTAAGCTACACCAGTGCTTGTGACTTGTTAGCAGACCTAGCACCAAAGACACAGTAGGGCTTGAACCCGGGTCCGCTGGGTGCGAGTCAAGTATTCGACCACTGAGCTACGGCGGTACTTGTCACTTGTTAGCAGACCTAGCACCAAAGACACAGTAGGGCTAGAACCCGGGTCTGCTGGGTGCGAGTGAAGTATTCGACCACTGAGCGACGCCGGTGCTTATGACTTGTTAGCAGACCTAGCAACAAAGACACAGTAGGGCTTGAACCCGGGTCCGCTGGGTGCGAGTCAAGTATTCGACCACTGAGCTACGGTGGTGCTTGTGACTTGTTAGCAGACCTAGCACCAAAGACACAGTAGGGCTTGAACCCGGGTCCGCTGGGTGCGAGTCAAGTATTCGACCACTGAGCTACGGCGGTGCTTGTGACTTGTTAGCAGACCTAGCACCAAAGACACAGTAGGGCTTGAACCCAGGTCCGCTGGGAGCGAGTCCAGTATTCTACCACTGAGCTACACCAGTGGTTGTGACTTGTTAGCAGACCTAGCACCAAAGACACAGTAGGGCTTGAACCCGGGTCCGCTTGGTGCGAGTCAAGTATTCGACCACTAAGCTACGGCGGTGCTTGTGACTTGTTAGCAGACCTAGCACCAAAGACAAAGTAGGGCTTGAACCCGGGTCTGCTGGGTGCGAGTCCAATATTCTACCACTGAGCTACGCCGGTGCTTGTGACTTGTTAGCAGACATAGCACCAAAGACACAGTAGGGCTTGAACCCGGGTCCGCTGGGTGCGAGTCAAGTATTCGACCACTGTGCTACGGCGGTGCTTGTGACTTGTTAGCAGACCTAGCACCAAAGACACAGTACGGCTAGAACCCGGATCTGCTGGGGGAAGTGGTTCTTAAAATTGGAAAAGAAAAGAAAAGTGAACCCCGCAACTGTCTGCAGCTAAGTGCGACACCTCAGCAGTGGTTCACATGGGAAGGGGAATGGGGGATAATAGACTTGAGCGAAGAGAGGAAAGAGAAAGGAGAGAGCGAGCAAAGGAAGGGGGGGACGCACAGATCGTCTACCAAAATCAAGGGGCGCGAATTCTCTAAATTCGCTCACGCAGTCCGCTTCCGTCTACAAAGTCGAGCAGCGCTGAAAGGGCACGCTTGATATGCGCGCGGCCACTGTTCGGGAACAAGAGGTGCTCAGTTGTTGTCCGAGGCAGGCCGAGAGCTCCGTACGTTGCGAGCATCACCTGTCTGCTCGCGTCACCAGCCGGGCAATGAAGCAAAAGGTGGTCCAGAGTCTCCAGGTCGCCGCAGTCCATGCAGTATGGACTGCCACGCCCGGAGTGCCGATGTTTTCGCTCGGCGGTGTAGTTGTCTCCGGTGCGGAGACGGAGAAGGAAACCACGGTCTCGTCTTGGGAGTCCCTTGAGAGGGAGCCGCCGCGGCGGCTTTCCAGCTGCTACGCGAGGGTCGGGATGACGCTCGCGCACGTAGCGGGCGGTGAGGAGACGGCCGGCATCCGCGGAGCACACGAAGTTGGTGACGCCGGTGTCGGGGTCGTGCGCATCCCTCGCGGCACAGTCGGCCGCCTCGTTGCCAGGTATTCCGATGTGCGAAGGCACCCAGTGCAGCGAAAGGTCGCACCCCGTTTGCTGCACGGCGTGCAGCTTCCGGGCAACTCTCTGCGCAAGGAGGCTGCCGTCTTCCTCGCGCGAGATCGCGGCCAAGGCCGCCCGGGAGTCGCAGATGATGGCTGCAGCGCTCATGGGTGCCCGCTCATTGAGGAAATCGGCTGCCAAATTTATAGCGGCGAGTTCCGCCACAGTGGAGGAGGCGAGGGAGGGGAGGCGGCACTTGAGAACCGCGCCGACTGATGGCCCAACGCAGGCGGCGGCCGCGGAGCCGTCGCGAAGCACTGACCCGTCGACGTAAACAAGCAGCCGGCCGTTCAGCTGTTCGTGAAGGAGGGCGGAGCACTCCTGCTGCATCGCTGCCAGCGGGGTGCGCGCCTTCGCTTTGATGCCGCCAATGGTCTTGGTGATCACCAGAGGGGTGTGGCGGTAGGGTGGGATAGCCAGCCAGCTGGGGTACTGCATGTCTGGCACAACCGTCAAGAGCTCACTCGCCCGCTGCCCCATGGATGAGTGAGGTAGAGCATATAGCCTGTTCACAAGGAGCTGCCCCTGCCTTGTGGTTTTCAGCCGCAGTACATGATTTAGTGTCCGCTGGGTCACCCGCAGGGAGATGGGAGTTTCCCCCGCTTCGGCGAGCGTGGGGCCCACCTGGGAGGTTTGGGGAAGTCCGTAGTACTCCCGCACGGCGTTGCGATGGTCCGCGTCCAAGGCAGCTAGCTGGCAAGCACTCAACGAAGCCACTGCTGCAGTGTAGATCACGCGTGCCGATGCGACTGCGTTGTAGACTCGCAGGGCAAGGGCAGGGGTGCAGCCGTGCCTTCGCGCGAGGAGACTGCGTGCGGCGCCGAGTA
Organism: Rhipicephalus microplus; assembly: GCF_043290135.1. Lineage (NCBI taxonomy): Eukaryota > Metazoa > Arthropoda > Arachnida > Ixodida > Ixodidae > Rhipicephalus > Rhipicephalus microplus. The sequence goes on from NC_134707.1 coordinate 127,549,784, forward strand.
CCTTGCGGTTGCTCGTCCGCAGATCGTTGACGGCCGGTCGCCAGCTGAGCCGGTGGTCTATGGTCACACCCAAGTAGCGCACCTTCGTGCTCCACTCGATGGGGAGGCCCCGGAGTGAGAGCCGAGGCGTGGAGCGGCGTGTCGACGCTCGCGGGTGGACGAGCAGTGCCTCCGTCTTGGAGGCGGCGAGCGCCAGTCCAACCCCGTTCAGGAATGCGTCAACCGCGTCGATGGCCACCTGGAGGGACTCGAGAAGGGCTGCCCGGTGGCGACCGGGGCCGCAGGCAAACAGCGCAATGTCATCGGGGTAAATCGCCACATGCACTTCACACGCCGTGTTGCACGGGATGTAGTCGGGCAGCTTGGCAAGAGCCAGATTGAACAGAAAAGGGCTCAGTATGCTGCCCTGGGGTACGCCTGCGGTGACGGAGTGGGGACCGCTGATTGTGGAGCCAACACGAACGCGAAGAGTGCGGTCGCCCAAGAAGCTCTCCAGGTAGTCAAACATCCGCCCGCACACACCGAGGTCACGAAGTGCGTCCAAAATTGATGCGTGGGGCAAACAGTCAAACGCACTTCTCACGTCGAGCAGCACGAGGATGCCGTAATCGCCGCGGTACTTGGCCTCCTCGAGGGTGGCGATCACGTCGGCCAGTGAGTCGAACGTACAGCGCCTTGGGCGAAATCCGCTCTGTTCGGGAGGGAATGCGTTGGTTGCGGTGGCAATCCAGCGAAGGCGTCGCAATGCCATGGCTTCCATGACTTTCCCTGCGGCCGAGGTAAGTGACACTGGCCGGTAGGATGAAAGCTCCGTGGCCGGCTTCCGTGGCTTCAGGATGGGCACCACGAGCGCCTGTTTCCAGCCAGGAGGCACCTGACTTGTGCGCCACACTTCGTTGTAGGCCTCCAGCAACCGGGGCCGCGTGGAGGGGTCAATGTTGCGCAGCACCTGGTAGGTGAGGCCGTCCACTCCCGGGGCAGACCGCTTCGTGCGGTTGTTGAGCACTGCGGTCAGCTCGCTGAGAGTAAACTCCTCCGTGCACAATGCGCGGATCTCTAGCAGAATGCCCTCGGTGGGAAAGTACCGCTCGGGAGCGAAGAGCTCAGGCCTGTTGAGTGCAGGCACAGGTGGTAGTCCCTGTGGAGGCTGTGGGCAAGCAGGAGGGGCAAACTTGTCTGCCAGCAGCTCAGCCAATTCCTGCGTGGCGATCTTCATTGCAACAGCAACACAGAGAACCGGGCAGCGAGGCTCTCTGGTGCGAAGAACGGCAGCGAAAATGCGCCAGGCTTGGGCGTGGTTCTGAGGGTCATCTAGTGACGAGCAGAGGCTCCCCCAGCTCTGGTTGCGACGGCGTCTGGCGTGCCTGCGGCACACCGCGTCAATACAGTTATAGGCACGCCAATGTTCCGCCTTCTGCGAGCGCACCGCCACAATCTGCGCCCTGCGACGCGCGGCGCGAAGGTTGAGGAGGCTGATGTCTGGTGCGGGGGTGCCCGCAGGCACGGTGCAGTGGGTGGTAGCTGCGTCGTGACACTCGGCCAGCGCGGTGAAGAAGTCTGCAGAGACTGGCACTCTAGCACACAGTTCTCTGAAGCGAGTCCACTTCACAACACTGTAGGTCCGAGTGTACCTGATGTAAGCTGAGGGGGGTGTGACCACGATGGGGTAGTGGTCGGAGCCCTGAGAGTCCGGTGCACGTTGCCACTCATATTTACACGTACCACCCACGAGAGTCAGGTCGATGGCACTGTCGGACACACCACGGCGCGCGAGAGTACAGCTACCCGTGTTTATAACGAGCAGTCCGGCCTTTTGCACGGCATCGAGAAGGTCGCGCCCACGGTGGTTCGTCACGCCACTGCCCCAGGAGGTGTGGTGAGAGTTAAAGTCGCCACCGATGACCGCGTCGCGATTTAGGCGGTCTGCGAGGCGGCACACGAATTGGGTGTCCAAGCGTGCCGAGTAGTTCGATGTGCGCACGTACACGCTAGCGACACTGGTGTCCGTGCTCCCGATGCGCACAGTCAGGGCGACGGCCTCGAGGGTGTCACAGAGAATGTCCTCGATGTCCACTGCAGCGTGAGGGAGGTCGGCGCGCACATAAACCGAAGCCCGCGACGTGCCGGGAGGATGCGAGGGAGTGCTGCACCGGACTGCGCTACACTCTTCAAGTTCGCACTGCGTGGTGCTGTGATAGCCGACAAAACCAGGTAGGTTGAGTGTTCCGACGCGAGCGTAGGTTTCCTGCAGCAGCAAGACGTCGTACTCGCGTCGGAGGAGTTGGGTAGACAGCTCGGCGTGACGGCAGCGGAGGGAACGAACGTTCCATTGAAGAATCCGCGGCCGAAACACCTTGCCGCTAGCCATGTTGATTGAGGGCAGCGTGGGCGGCCAGGGCCGCGTTGCACAGCTCGAACACAGGGCCGGATCGCGGTATTGTCCCAATGAGGGCCTGCACGGCAGCGGCCAGGGCACTAATCACCATGTCCTTTTGCACCTCGCAGTCGGGGGCCGAGGGTTCGGCGGCCGGGGGCGAAACAACCGCGCTGTACGTCCGGCCCGGTTGCACTACCAGTGCACGGTGCTCGAGCAGGCACGGCTTTTCCCTCGCTCTTAAGGTTCCTCTCGGCCTCACGACGAGAGAGGGGCGGGTCCGCAGAGGCCATGATTTCTAGCACCTTCCTCTCGTGTTGCCAGCGAGGGCATCGGGGCTCGGTGGCGGGATGTGGGCCGCCGCAGTGTAGGCACTTGGGGCCGGGTGCAACGCAGTCGGCGCGGGCGTGGTCGCCGCCACAGCGCGAACAGCGTGGGGAGCTGGTGCACGTCGCATGAGTGTGTCCGAAAGCGCCACAGCCAGCGCACTGGAGAGGGCGGCGACGACGACAACGTACAGGGCGGGTCTGCTTAAATAACGCCACCTCAGGTGGCGGTGCGTTACCCACAAATCGGAGAAGGACATTGCGTCCGGTACGGGCACAAGAGAGGATGGGAGCAGAGCTCTCTATGTTGTTTTTGAGGACCTCCTCGTCAAAAGCCGCGTCAACGCCGTGAAGTACGCCGGTACAGGTTCCTTTGTTGGCGGTCTTGGCGTTGACAGCCACATTCCCGATGCTTTCCACTGCCAGGAGAGTGGAGGTGTCAGCTCCGGGTGTGGTGTCAACCGCAACAACGTTGCCGCTGAAGTTAATGCGCACACGCTTCGTGCCGGGCACCTTCGAGAGCTGTGCTGCAATTGCGTCGCGGCTGAGGGAGAGGAAGTTGTTCTTCCTGCCCTTGGGGCGGTAGAGGATGGTGGCAGAGGTGCGGCGGGGCTCATTCGCGACCAGGTGTTCGATAATATCGAGTTGGTGCTGGCGGCGACCTGGTTTCTGGCGGGGCCCCTTTCCCTTGCTTGGGGGAGCTGCACTGGCTGGCTGCCTACTGGAAGGGGCATTTGTAGCTGTTGATGCCTGGCACGGAAATCCGTTTTTCTGCTGATGCTTGCGTCGGGCCTCTTCATAATCTGCTTCGGTAGAGGCGTCCACCGTCAGTGGGCGCATGGGGCCGAAAGCAGAAGGAGGGTGTGGCGCGGTGCTAGCGGCAGAGTTCAGAGGAGCTGCGGCCGTAGCAGACGACGCGCCCGTGCTCTCCTTTGAGCGGGAGAGTGGAGGAGAGTGCTGTTGTTGTGGCGAGGAGGTGGGAGGTAAACAAACCACCCCATCAGACACCGGAGAGGCCGCTCTCTCTGGAGGACGGGTCGGACGGGTTGCGTGACCGGAAGAAGGTGGGGAAGGCTCGAGGAGGGTGGGATTTCCTGTGGCGGTCTGGGAGGCTCCCGCTTGCGCAAGAGACTCCAATGTTGCCTCGGTTGCCCTTCCAGTAGAGGTCATGCGCGTTCCTTCGCCTGGAAAAAGGGGAGAGACAGCACTGCGTGCACACCCCTCTCCGAACAGGTCTTCTTGACGCCCGGCGCGGCAGGCTTGCCCGGCCAGCAGGCAAGGGCAGAAAGTGGTTGCCGGCGGCGCAGAGTGAGCGCGCGCTCGCTTGGGGGGAGCTGCAAACGACGCCTGTTGTGTTGCTCGTTGGCGGCCTGGTCCGTCAGCGCAGATTCCGGTTCTGAAAAGGGCCAGACCCTTTGGGGAGGGCGACAGGGACGGAGAGGAGGACGGAGGCGTGTTGTGCTCCCAAGAGGAGGATGATGTGGGCGAGGAGGAATCGGTACTGGCCTGTTCCTCGCTGTCTGCCGGTGTTGATGCGACCGATTCTTGGTAGTCCTGCAGCTCAGCCTTGCTTCCCTCTTGTAGTGTGGGTACAAGATGGAGTTGGGAAGGCTGTGGTACTAAGGAAATGGCGGCGGCGGCCTCCTCGGCTGCGGCCGTTAGCTTCGCGCTTTTCGTGGTGGCGGCCTTGATTGTTGGTGCCTGACGCCGGCGTGGTGGCAACAGTTTCCCGATCCTTCGTACATGGGGCCGAGAAGTTGGGGTGCTGGTAGATGAGTGCTTTTGAAGACGATTGGCAGCAGCCTTCAGTTTACGAGCCCGGGTAATCATCGGGGCCGCAGGCGATTGTTTGGGTGAGCTGGGGCGGCTCGTTGCGGTAGCATGCAGGCTCGCGCAGAGGGTGATCTCGTCAGGAGCGTCCTTAGAAGGGGTGTCCGTCATTACTGGTAGAGGCGATGGGCCGTACTAGGCGAGGTCATTACAGATTAAAAAAAAAGAACTAAGGGGAGATGAGAGGGCTCTACATTTCCTCAATATCTTGATAGCCCTGAACAGGGCTTGAGACAAAAAATGGCTCAATAGGACAAGGGAGGGAAGAAAAAATTAAAACGGCGCACGGGTGTGCGCAAAAGCTATCAAAATAAAAAACTGGGGGAGAAAAAAAAATGGAAGCATGGAAGCGCCCGTAAGGTACGGCGCCTCACTAGACGCTCGCGTGCTCCTCCAGGAAAACCGGTCGGGGACCGACAGAAAAACACGTCTGCTCTCTTCGGCGGTCGCGACGAGACGGATCTGCTGGAGCGAGTCAAGTATTCGACCACTGAGCTACGTTGGAGCTTATGACTTGTTAGCAGACCTAGCACCAAAGACACAGTAGGGCTTGAACCCGGGTCCACTGGGTGCAAGTCCAGTATTCTACCACTGAGCTACGCTGGTGCTTGGGACTTGTTAGCAGACCTAGCACCAAAGACACAGTAGGGCTTGAACCCGGGTCCACTGGGTGCGAGTCCAGTATTCTACCACTGAGCTACGCCGGTGCTTGTGACTTGTTAGCAGACCTAGCACCAAAGACACAGTAGGGCTTGAACCCGGGTCCGCTGGGTGCGAGCCAAGTATTCGACCACTGAGCTACGCCGGTGCTTGTGACTTGTTAGCAGACCTAGCACCAAAGACACAGTAGGGCTTAAACCCAGGTCCGCTGGGTGCGAGTCAAGTATTCCACCACTGAGCTACGCCGGTGCTTGTGACTTGTTAGCAGACCTAGCACCAAAGACACAGTAGGGCTTGAACCCGGGTCCACGGGGTGCGAGTCCAGTATTCCACCACTCAGCTACGCTGGTGCTTGTGACTTGTTAGCAGACCTAGCACGAAAGACACAGTAGGGCTTGAACCCGGGTCCGCTGGGTGCGAGTCAAGTATTCGACCACTGAGCTACGCCGGTGCTTGTGACTTGTTAGCAGACCTAGCACCAAAGACACAGTAGGGCTTGATCCGGGTCCGCTGGGTGCGAGTCAAGTATTCGACCACTGAGCTACGCCGGTGCTTGTGACTTGTTGGCAAACTTGCCTTAGACATGCTTGATGTCGGGATAGCGAAATCACGTTAATTCGACGTATAGAGCATTTTAAAATAGCGAAATAACAACCAATCGTCGCACAATGCGAATAGCGTAACGAGTGGACGTCCTATGCTCGAACACATTACAAAAGCTGGTTATTATACTCCTATTAACTTCCGTGCATACCCACTTCGGCCATAACTGGTCATCGTCGTCAGCCACTGCATAAACATTTCGCACAAAATTCCTCTGAAGTGTTTAGCGGATACCACGCATCTCAGAAAAATGACGAAAAATAGCATAGCGAATGCCGGCCTACTAACAAAAAAAATTGGGTAGTAGGCCGAGCGCCCACGGAATCACATGCGCGGTGTGCTTGAGATAGTTACGTTATGATTGAGCACGTGCATTTTTGTGTGAACCGCGAAATATTTTATTATCCATCTAGCGTGTTCCCATCAGGTAAATACCGGTCTTGCTCTTACATACATGCAGCTCTTGCGAAATTTCGGTATTGTCTTTCCCCAAATGCAACCTTGCACACCGATCAGTTTTCGTGGAACTAAGAGTTGTTAGCACATTTTACCGGGGTCGTACAAGATCACAACTAACCGATATGGAAGAGCTACACCTTTACAAATGCATGGAAGTCCATCAAAGAAACTATGAGTCGGTCGCTTCACATATATTCATTTTATTTGAAATAAGTAACCGCGGAAATTGTAGCAGTCACTGTTATTTCAACACAGAGTGAGATAGACTTTTACTTCCTCCTAACATGTCTGTAGTATTCATACAATGCAGTATCATACACCAGTCACAACATACTTCTTAGTATGCGTGCTATCTCCTGAATGTCGACTTGAGCCTCTTTGAAATTTTGGTGACTGTAACTTGAATGCTTGCAATTGAGCGAGCTGTTCATAATAGCCAAGCAATACTGCCGGCACAGTAAGACTTACCGAAGTGATTCGCGAATGCAGGCCTTAAGGTAAGAAAGTTCGGTATACTTGAATTTCATTTCACCTCTCCCAGGGGTCGGGAGAACGGACATAACTTCCTCTCTGGCTTTCTTCTGAACGGCTGGATTCATTGCAAGGCAGTATAAGCAGTATGTCGCTGCAGACGCGACCTACAACAAATAAGGGCGGAGTTAGAATATTTGCGGGTGATTATCATTTCATAATTTTTTCTATTATAAGCAAAAACGACAAGTAACATTTCATAGAAATATTAACCCACCTATCAACGCGATAATCGACCCGTGCTAGAGCGTCAGAAGCCACGAGAGAAAACGGAACGGCTTCTTCTCTGCCGTAATTCATCTCCTTTAATTATGTATGACGCTCTGTGTTTTTGGATAAATGGGCAAAAATACAACGACAAACACTTGCTTGACAAACGAAGCACCACTATTTCTGTTTGCGCACAGATGTGTCATATCACAAGTATATACCATTTCCAAGGTATTTTGGTGTCAAGTGAATTCAGTTTGAAATCAACGCTCGTCTGAGTTGTGTCTTCTTCATTAACTGTCTCAGGCGTGTCTTTCCTTCCTATTCCTATCAATAAAGACTGACTCGCCGCCGAAATTTCCGAGAACCCGTATTTATTCGATGAGCTCTAATTTTAAAAGCGCATAATCAACAGTATTCGAGCGTTTTAATTGAAAATGAAGGAAATACGTCAGCGGCAGAAACCTTGTAAAGTATGCTTGGGTCTATTACAAAAAAATATTTATTGTTTCAAAACTAACAAACGCAGCTGCTTAGTATTTTTCTCGCAAGAGCAGTGCTCTGCGCGTTCGAACCTTCAATGTTATTAAATTACACTAAATGTTTCAGGTATTTCCGTATTAAGATATTTGATCAAACATTTTTGAGTAATAATAATAAAATGTAATATTACTAAGAATATTATTATTATCATTACAAATACTACAATAAGTCATTTATTTTTTACCAAGAAGACGAATGGCGCTCGGAAAAAAAGGCTGAGAAGCAGCTTGTCAAACTTCTGCTTCTCCCAAACGTACAGTTTAACGAGTTTGCCACAGCACACATCAAATCTTATTCAACGAGAGAAATGAACAGGAACTGAAAAATAAATAACACGATGAAAAAACAGAATTACTAGCAACAGTGACCCATAATAATTTCGAATAAAGCTTAGAGTAAACGATAGAAAGGCATTGCAACAACGTAAAATCATACGCCAATTTGGGAGTATTAGAGATACAAGAGAAATCATGTCCAAAGTGCCCTGGTCATTTCAATAAAAATAATTTCTGAAATCAAGGAGGTCTCCTAACTACATACCAAGTGGCAAGATTCTGACTTGTAGTAATCAAGAAAAAAAGTTTATGCAGGATTCGTCTTTACCAAAGTATTTCGACCGGCCTAAGAATTTGGTACTTACGTACACTAGTCTTACTTTAAGTTCACTGATCAACTGAGAGGCCGATTTTGCAGCCATGTAATTTATCCCTTTATTATTGCCTTTTAGCATTAACATATAATTATTTCTAGGCTAAATTAGATGAAACTGCACTGTCTTGTCCAGTTTCTTGAGCTATTAATAACTGTCCAGTTATATTTTAACGAGGTCAATTATTTTCAGAAAAAATTAGTAGTAACATTCTATTGCTTGCCGAATTAATGACAAATTATTTTTGTAACATAACATTGGTACCAATGCATATATTTATAGCAGAAAGCTGAAGAAGTGCAACGCTGCAAGCTGATTGGGAATCGAGCAACTAGTTCTCAATTTACAGCACTAACGAATTCATGGTCTACACTAAGTTAAAAATAAGAAACTTTGCAAGTTAAAATAAAAGCTATTTGACTGCACATTGAAAATATGCTTGCAGCATTGCTTTTTATGCAAATTTAGCTTCAATCGCACATTTAAAAGCTGTAGCTGTCCTAGGTTACTTAACAGAAGAAACAAATGAGAGAAGTCGCCAAAATTCATGTTCTAAGAAAATGAGCAAAAAAGGTTAAAACTTTATTTACCATTACACATTAAAAAGTATGAAAGACAGACATACTTCAGGCAAATTAATATGCACCAGGCTAAACTATATTTATTGTTATCTAAGCATGCCTTTTTTTAAGTTTTGCTCCTCGTCGGTGTATTGATTCCTCGTCGGTGTATCGGCATCTATACTAAAACACGTTCACCGGGCTGATATTCCAAGAAGTGTCGCCGAAGATTGTAATCGTGGCTGATGGTCGTCTCTTGATTTTTGATGTGGAGGCGGGAGCTTCGTCGAGCTTCTTTGATGCCAGTCATGTCGATGTTTTCTTCGCCGCTGATGTTAAGTAAAATAGCGTCGAGCATCGTTGCCGGGTTTCTTCCTTAGACCAACCCTTACGGCGTCATCTGCATCGTTTCTTGGAAAGCCGTATTGTACGGGAAGGCTACGTACAGAAGGATTTCAACCCACGTCTTGAGCTCGACGTGGACGTACATGGCCAGCATATCACTAATGGTCTTATTAAGACGTTCGGTGAGGCTGTTGGTCTGTTGATGGTAGGTGGTGGTCCGGCGTTGACTTGTCTGGCTGTACCTAAGAATCACCTTAGTTAGGTCCGCCGTAAAGGCCATACCTCTGTCAGTAATAAGGGCCTGCAAAGCTCCGTGATGCAGGACGATGTTATCGACGAAGAACCTTGCTACCTCATAGATACTTCCTTTGGGCAGGGCTTTTGTCTCGACGTAGTGTGTGAGGTAGTCAGAAGATGCGATGATCCATTTGTTTCCGGAAATCCACATCGGAAACGGCTCCTTAAGACCATGCTGATTTGCTGGAACAGCCGGTGAGGTGGCTCGATGGGCTGGAGAAGTCCGGCTAGTCTAGTCGGCAGTGTCTTTCGTCGCTGACAGTCGCGGCAGGTTCTAACGTAATGAGTGATGTCAGTGGCAAGTCGTGGCCAGTATAGTACTTTTCCTGTATTCTTTCTAGGCTACGAAAAACACCGATGTGTCCCACCGTTAGGTTATTGTGTAGGGCCTCTAGTACTTCTGGTCTTACTGCTGAAGGAAGCACGAAAAGGTGGTTGGCTCTAATGGACGAGAATTTTTATTTAGAAGAACTCCGTTTCGCAAGAAGAACGACTCCAGTGCCCTCTTGAAAACATTCGGAACAGTCGCGCTGTTACCCTCGAGATATTAAAGCTTTTGTGTTTCGGGTCAGCTCGCTGTTGCTCGGTGAAGTCGTCGGCAGTTATTGTTCCTAAGAAGCTGTCCACATTCAAGCCATCGGGCGGTGGTTGTTCGACGGGGGCACATGACAAGCCGTCAGCGTAAAAGTGTTTTCTTCCAGACTTGTAAACGACAGTCACGTCCAATTCTCGAAATGTGTGACTCCAACATGAGAAGCAACCTGAAGGGTCTTTCAAATTAGCTAGCCAACACAAAACGAGGTGGTCGCTCACAACTTTGAAAGGCCTGCTGTATAGGAAGGGCCGAAACTTTGACGCTGCCCAGATGATGGCAAGGCACTTCTTTTTTGTTGTGGAATCATTGGCTTTGGTCTTGAAGAGCGACTGGCTAGCATAACTGATAACTTTTTCCATGCCGCAAGCCCTTTGAACAAGGACGGCGCTGAGTCTTACGATGCTTGCGTCGGTGTGTACTTCTGTTTCGGCCCATTCATCGATATGAGCAAGTATCGGTGGAGTCTAGACGGAGTTAATGTTCCTGAAGTGCTTTCTCTTGTACTACTTCCCACCTAAACTCGACGTTGCTTTTCGTGAGGTGAGTAAGTGGTGCGGCGATCTGTGAAAACGTTTGACGAAATGTCTGTAATAGGAGCACAATTCGAATAATCTGCGTACAGCCTTCTTGTAAGTTTACTGCAAAAAATCAGTGATGGCGGTGGTTTTCCGCGGTTTTGGATGGACTCCAGACTTGCATATCATGTGTCCCAGGAAAACCAGCTCTGCGCACGCGAAGCGACACTTTTGTGGCTTCAATGTTAGTCCTGAGGTGTTGATAGCTTGAAGTACCGCATCAAGTCGCCGGAGATCCTCGTCGAAGCTGGAGGACGTCATGCAAATACACATGGCAAGTCTTCCATTTCAATCTAGCCAGTACGGTGTTCACAACGCGCTGGAACGTCGCAGGCACGGAGCAAAGACCAAATTGCATGACCTTAAACTCGAAGAGGCCGTCTGGTGTGATAAAGGCCGTCTTTTCTCGATCTCTCTCGTCAACCTCGATTTGCCAATAGCCGTTTTGAGGTCCATCAAAGAAAAGTACTTCGCGTTGTTGAGACTGTACAGTGCGTCGTCTATACGTGGGAGAGGGTACACGTCCTTTGTTATTTTGTTCAAGCGGCGGTAATCGACACAAAAACGTGGAGTCCCGTCCTTCTTCTTCACGAGTACCACGGGTGACGCTCATGAACTCTCGGACATGACGCCACTCCCTCTCCCGTCTCTCCCTTACGGTCAGCTTGAAGCACCAGGTGATGCCGGCGTGCGCCGGCATTTATACGCTTGCCATCAAACATTCTAGCGTTATCGCTAGTGGTGACTTAGGTTCCAGAATAATCTGAAATACGATTTAAGTGGGCGTAGTCTTCATAAAATGATATACTGCAGCCCTGAAGCTTCTCGAACACTGTAAGCGTGCTTTGCGCTGAGAATCGCGTACAGCGTAACGGGGTGATAAAAAGCTTGAGGAAGGAACGTGGCAATATTGTAGCGAAACTTCGCGGTTGTTTAAGCTAGACACATATGAAGACTATCCAGACGAAGAAGTGTGGGAGCAATTGCGCACAGGCAAATGATGACAAGTCGACACGATTATTTCGAGGAGCACTCATTGGCGGTTTATTTATTTAATACAACTTAAATTTAAACAATGCACTAAGTCACAAAAACAAAACATGGAAAATGATGGCATACTCCTCGGCTGGCATGACCATGGTCTCCACTGGTGAGACGCGCTGTTGACTCCTAGTCCGCTCTCTCCAAAAAGGGCCCGAGTCGCTACCTAAATAGGGTTTCCCGGCATACAAGGGTGCGTGGACCACGCGGAACACCACTGTTTTGCACCACTTAGAAAACGGCTTATACGGACCAATCAAGCAAGCCGAGGATAAGCAATCCCAATACGAGTTTTTATGGTCGCGAGGGTCCTGCCTCGCAACAAAACTGTAGCAGCTGGCACAATCTCTAAAACAGCCTTGACGCACTAACAACTGTTCAAATTTCGGCCCCTGATGACCTCGGAGGACCCAAGCGGCGGCTCACTCGTTTGCGGGGGTGGTGGTAGAGGTTAGAAAAGGAGAAAGGCACCTAATTTCAGCAGCCCGGTCGGGAGCACGGCGCAGTGTCTGGTTTGTTTGGGGCGCGGGGCGCACAGTGACCGACCGGATGCAACTTTTTTTTCCCTCAGACTCTCATTCTCCCTCGAGGCTCCCTCCTCGAGAAAAGTCGTTAAATAGTGCCTCTAACAAGAGCATCTGGCGAAGAAAGAACTCCAGCTGCAGCTGAAAAAGAAAAAAAGCTTCCCGTGAGACATTGCCTTCCTCTCCGCTGCGAAAAAGAGTGACCCACTCGTTTTATCTGCAAAACGCGAAAACAAATAGACTAAAAACACAAAAAAGTTTTATATTCAACAAGAATGTGAGGGGGTTATATAAAGATGCTTATACACGTGTCCAAAAGGTGAAAAGGTTAAAACAAAGACATATTTAAAACCGCAAATGAAAAGCAAAAAAAATATTCGGAAACAGAAATATAGGGAGTTCACTCGTCGGCGCTGTAATACAAGTCAGTGTCCGTGTCATAAGCGCCAGCATTCTGTCGTGCGTTGTTACCACTTGAAAATGTCTCCCAGCCGGTGTAAAGTTCAGTGTCAGTGTCGGAGCCTTCGCGCTGTTTTACTGGAACGCTGGCCTCTGTCCCACGCACGCCATGTCGCAAACGGAGTTCTTGGCCCACTCGCGAACCACACTCGCGCACAACACTTGGATTCAATTCCTGTTCATCACTGTTCGCACTGCACCCGCGCACGTAACCACCTTGACGTTGTTCACAGATATCACTCTTTGCACGGCACCCGCGCATATCACTACTTCGATCGCGCACCTACTGATTATCACCAGATTCATCGTCTGCGTCGTCGGCATCGGAAGAGCCTCAGACGCGGCATGGTTTTAAACACTCCACATCAGCAACGTCACGTTTTCTTCCAGTTTGGCCTACCACCTCCCAGTTATTCGCGGCTACCCGGCGGACGAGACGGAAAGGTCCGTGGTATCTGTGAAGAAGCTTGGTTGTCTTCCTTTTGACCTGGGAGGGTGTCCACAAGTACACCGATTCGCCCTCGAGGTAAACAACACTCCTTCGTTTAGCATCATGGCTGCGTTTGTTCTTCTCCTGCTGACGCCTCTCTCGTTATTTTACCAGTCTTCGAGCCTGCCGGAGTCGTCGAGCCACTTTGATAGCATTCAGGGTGTAGTCGAATGCACGTTGCGCGCCCGACCCAACATCTACAGGTAGCATCGGCACATGTCCGTGAAGCAGAAAGAAGGGCGTGAATCCGGTCGTCTCGTGAGTGGAAGAATTGTACGCAAGGAGGACGTACGGCAAATATCCACCCCAGTCGGGGTGGTGCGAGAAAACGTACATGCTGAGCATGTCAGCCAACGTGCGGTTAAAACGCTCGCACGAGCCGTTGGCCTGTGGGTGGTATGCGGTTGAGGTGGCATGTTCGCTAATTTCCGCAGTCTTGTTGGCGACAAAATGTTGTACGCGATCACTTATTATTTTCTCCGGTACACCGTGACGCAGTACAACCTGTTCGACGAGCGCCCTTGCTGCCTCTGTGGCAGTAGCCGCCTGACATGCGACAGCCTCGACCCATTTTTTGTGGTAGTCAGTAATCACGACACTGTAGCGGTTCCCTGATTTGAACTTAGTGAAAGGTCCAATAAAGTTTATGCCCACTTGTTGAAAGGGTCTACCTGCAAGTAAGATTAGTTGGAGAAAACCGGCCGGCCTTCCAGGTGGTTGCTTTCGCGTCTGGCAGTCAGGAAAGGAGAGTACATACTTGCTGACGAACGAGAACCTCTTCGGCCAGAAATAGCGGGAACGCACTTTTTCCCATATGCGCTTGACGTCCAAGTGGCCTGCCGTGCCGTCGTCATGGCAGTGTCTTAAAATCTCGGACCTCAAGCACTTAGGGACCATGAGCGCCGCGCGATCTTCCTGGAAGCCTTTCGCCCTCTGATACAGTACACCGTCGATCAACCGGAAGCTCCGTGCCGTTCTTCTAGTTTTCATGATACGGGGGCATTCGGGTGCTCGAGGTGCTGTACAATATCTCTCATCCAAGGGTCTGCCCTCTCCTTTTTGCTGATCCCGGACCTGCAACAATAAAAGGTTTTCTTTGCTTACCGGTGCGGGATAGTGAGGAAGGCGGGACAGCGGGCCAGCGTTTCCATTCTTGAGGCCAGGGTGGTGTCGCAAAGTTATTGCCGAATTCCTGAAGCAATAGTGACCAGCGCATGAGACGACCGTTTGGATTCCTTACTTTCATCAGCCAAGCCAGGCTCGCTTGGTCAGTTATGGCAGTGAATTTAGCGCCAAAGATGTACGGCGTGCATGACGGTGTACACGACGGCGAGGCATTCCTTTTAAGTCGTGCTGTAGTTCATCTCAGCCTTGTTAAGGTGGCGACTGGCATAGGCGATGACTTGTTTTTGAGCTCCAATTTTTCGAACAAGGGCGGCGCCAACGCCGTAATTGCCGGCATCAGTGTGCACCTCTATTGGCTTACCCGGCTCCAACTGACGCAAAGCTGGAGCTGTGATCAGCTTCTCTTTAAGGGATTGCATCATGGCTTCGAAAGCCGCATCCCAGACGAAAGGAACATTCTTTTTAGTTAAGTTTGTCAGAGGCTGAGAAATGTGAGAAAAATCATTGATGAAACGCTGATAGTAGTTGCAAATTCCGAGAAAACTTTGCACACCCTTTTTATTTCGTGGCTAGGAGAATTTTTCGATGGCTGATACTTTGTCTGGGTCTGGCCGGTTGCTTTCGCCTGTGAGTATGTGTCCGAGATATTTAATTTCCTCATGGGCGAAGCTACATTTTTCGGGCTTCAATCGCAAATTTGCTGAGTCCAACGTTGAAAAAACACTTTTTAAATCTTCCAAATGAGTTCCCATGGTTTTGGAGAAAATACAATGTCGTCCAAGTAGGTCAAACAAACCCTCCAGAGGAAGCCATTGACGACTTTGTTAATCATTCTCTGGAATGTGGCAGGGACATTGCACAGGCCGAACGGGACAACGTTGAATTCGTAGAGGCCGGGTGCACAGGCAAATGCGGTCTTTCACTTATCTTCCTCCTTGATACCCACTTGCCAGTAGCCTGATGTTAGATCAAGTGTGGTGAAGTATTTTGATCCCTGAAGCACGACGAGAATGTCATCGATTCGCGGCAGGGAGTGCACATCTTTTTTACTGACCTCATTAACCCTTCGGAAGTCGACGCAGAAACTCCAAGTCCCATTTGGCTTCTTCATGAGGACGACAGGCGATGACTAAGGACTGTGTGATTCTCTAATGATCCCATCGCGAGGCATTTCTTCAACTTGTTGCTAAATTTGTTGCCTTTCAAAAGGTAACAAATTTAGCAACAAGTTGAAGAAGGGGAATGATGATATGGGTGCTGATTATTAGGTAGAGAATCGCCTGTGTCAACCACGTGTTCAATAACATGCGTTTGCCGGATGGGGTTATCAGTGCTTGTGAAAAGATGACGGTACTTCTCGATGAGTCACAGAAGCTTCTCTCATTCAGATAACTGTAGGTGACCCCAGTCTCTATGTCAAATTCTTGGTGCACTCGATCATTCTGTGGAGCCGTAATTGCCAGCTGTGCGTCACGAATGGACGAAGCTCATCCAAGCTTTGTTCCACCGAGGAGATTTACTGGCCACAAGGTGGGATTAGCAATACAAATCCTTCTTACTGTGCGTACCACTTGGAGTCCACTTCTTAACGTGCTGTTCGGTTCGTCAAGGTGAACTCCGTCTCTTGCGACTTTCACTTCAACAGCCACCTCTGTGCGTGATTCAATACGAATTTGCTCGTGGCACCGCACTGTAAGGACATCATTCTGTTCAGGGGCGCCTGATTTTACACGTAGCCGGAAAACTTCCCCACTAAGTGTGAGCTCTTTCTTCGAGAAATCAATAAGAAGTCGCGCTACTCTACAGAAAGGAAGCCCACCTAGCAGCTCGTATGGAGAATCCTTAACTACCAAAAACGTCTCATGAATATTGGTGGTGCCAAATACAAGTCTTACTTCGGCTTCACGAGGGGGGTTGAGCACACGTCCGGCAATATCTCTGATGAATATGTCTTTTCTCAATTTGGATGTAGCGACATATTTTGTCGGCAAAACTTCTTTAGATTACATTTACGGAGGAGCCGGTGTCAATTACACGTTGTGCATCTGTACCATTGGCTCGTGTAGGGTCTGCAAGAAGCTGACTTTCCGACAATGTGCTTATCTAGCCCCCTAGGCCATGCCGTTCTCTTTTCCCAAAGGGTTGTGCTGTCCATTCTGGTTCTCAACGGGCACCGCTTGATCATTCCTGCCATCTTGAAACCACTGCCAGCACTGTAGCGTTATGTTGCCTATGCGGCGGCAAATTTGGCATCGGGGACGGCCGTCGTTGGTGCGGGAATTTCCCGGAGGCCAAGGCATTGGAGGGCGACGCATCTCGTCCTCGATGTTTTTGAGCCGGTCAGAAAGCGACGCGATTAAGTCAGCGATTGCCTTTAGGTCTTTAGGTCTTTCGCGGTTGGGGGCCTCCCTCGGGCAACGCAGCTCGGCGGCGACGCAGCTGGTGACACACGGAGGGGGCTGTATTGTTGCTGCGGTGGGTGCTATTCGAACCGGGGGCGCAATGTTTTGCGTCCATGACTGCATGCCTATAGAATAGTACGTGCCGATTGGCTGGAGCCCTGACGCACCGCTCACCAGGGCTGCTTGGATTATGCGCTGCAAATTATTGAGGAATGCAGCGCAGCTTTCCGGGTTCGCAATTATCATTTTCTCCGGAATATCCGGACGCAAACCACGCAAAAAGCGTCACAACCAATCATCTTCTGTCATAAACGGGGTCAACATAAAGTTGTGCATAAACAAAGTTGTGCGGCATGGTAATAATACTGCTCGGGGGTTTCGGAAGGCAGCTGTGTCCGGTTTTTCAGACGAAAATGGGTGATCTCAATCTAGTGCTGATTTGTGAAGGAAGTTTTCAAGAGCGTCACCCACTCTTCCCATGAATTTGGGGCACCCGTTAGAATTTATGTCGTGTGCCACTTTTCTGCATCCCTATCTAGTGCCAAATGTAAAAATTTAACATTTGTGGCTTGGTCCTTATTGCTCAATGACGCTACATGCACGTAGCAAAGTAGCCACTCAGAAATAGATTCCGCCGGCGCGCCTCTGAACACTGGGGGTCCGACGAAAAGATTTCCTTGGGGGATAGACATAGCGGAGAGGAAGGTAGGGGGTTCCGTCATAGTAGAAAAGTCCGAGGTTGTTTCCTGATGCTTGAACTGACTCGAAGCATAATTGCGGAGCGGTAATATCGCTACCGAGCAACCTCCACCATTTTGTAGTGAAACTTCGGTGTTGTTTAAGCTAGACACATCTGATTACCATCCAGACGAAGATTTGTGGGAGTGATTCCGCAAAAGCAAGTGATGACAAGTCGACACTATAATTTCGGGAAGCACTCATTGGGTGTTTATTTATCTAATACAACTTAAATTAACACAATGCACTAAGTCACAAAGGCAAAACATGGAAAATGATGGCATACCCCTCAGCTTGCATGACAATGGTCTCCGGTGGTGAGATGCGCTGTTGACCCCTAGTCTGCTCTCTCCGAAAAGGGAGAGCGGACTCGGAAACAAACCTTATTCAAGTCGCTACTTAAATAAGGTTTTCCGGCACACACGGGTGCGCAGACAGCGCGGAACACCACTGTTTTGCACCAATTGGAAAATGGCTTATACGGACCAATCAGGCAAGCCAAGGATAACCAATCCCAGCACGAGTTTTTATTGTCGCGTGAATACTGCCTCGCAACAAAACTGTAGCAGCTGGCACATTCTCTAAAACAGCCTTGACGCGCGAGAAAGTACTTAAATTTCGGTCCCCGATATCCCCGGAGAACCCAAGTGGCGGCTCGCTCGTTGGTGGTGGTGGTTGTAGTGTTTAGAAAAGGAGAAAGGCACCTGATTTCTGCAGCCCGGTCGGGAGCACGGCGCAGTGTCTGGTTTGGGTCGCGGGGGGCACAGCGACCGACGGGATGCAGCTTTTTTCCCTCAAACTCTAATTCTTCCTACAGGCTCCCTCCTCGAGAAAAGTCGTTAAATAGTGCCTCTAACAAGAGCATCTGGCAAAGAAAGAACTCCAGCTGTAGTTGAAAAAGAAAAAAAAGCTTTGCGAGAGACATTGCCTTCGCGACAATATGTTCATCATTGCAAATACGTCGTTGAAAGCAGTTTGTCTGTGGCCAGTAGCCCGCATAGCGCGGTTTGAGAGCACGTTCACTGCGAATAGATTTATTTTCTGCTGGCCGTTCACACTCGGCGACTCCCCTTTTGACGACCTGTCACCACAGTTCATATACACTAGGTCAAGCTTGACGGCTAGGTCGTATCCCCACTCGCTTCTTCTTTCCTCGGCGTCTTCGTTGCGAATGTCGCACATCAAGTGCAGTAAAACCAATGCATGTACCACTTCGAAGCCCATAAAGATGAAGGTTGTTTCATCAGCGCGTCACCCGCCGCGCCGGCATGTTTACTATAAGGCTGCGCTTCCGTTTCGTCGCCAAAACGGATTGCAGTCTCTTGCTGCTTCTCCCCTGCCTTCTTGTTCTTATGTTGCGATTGTAGGGGCTGCAAAATCTGCGTGTCATGACGCACACGGCCGCTCTCCGCGACGTTGTCGCCAACTGACGGAGTCGTAGGTCTCACGTCCATTAGGCTGGCCGCGCCGGCGTTGTTGACCACTCCGCTGGCCGCTGCGAGTTCGTTATCTTCGTTAGCCTCGGCCATTTCGGGGTGCTTCCTGAAGTTCTCGGCTAGCGATCATCCCGCCATCTTCCCGAATTAGTATTTTGTGCGGAACTTCTTGATAGCACTACCCATAGCTGTGGGCAGTCAACAACACCAAGACGAAATGGCGCACACTCAAATGCGCCTCGATGGTGAAGCAGTCAATATGAAGACCGCTTGTCCAATCGGATGCTTAGATATTGTCACGTGCCCCTACTTGGCATTAGAATCACGCCCTGGTACTTCTCGATAACGCGTTTTTTCTAGAAAAGAATGAGAAAAGTGAGCTCGGGAGGGTGGCAAATTGAGCATGCAGCACGGCTCTTCCAAACGAGACCGAAACAGTCTTGGCAGTTCATGTGAAACAGCAACGGTTGGGCCCAAAAAACGCGCGATTTTAGTGTGGTTTTGCGCTCACATTCACCTCATATGGCTGCTCTAAATTGATTTTTCACCAAAAATAATGACACAAGGAGCTCGAAACTTCACAGATAAGAGAAAAAATAGAGTTATAATACGAAAAGGTCAGCTTCAAAAAGTCCATTTTTTTGCGATTTTCAGCCCTCGAACACCCGTGTCCCCCCTTAAAAAGTGCGTCCTCAACTTATTCCGAAACGCAACTTTCGTTAAAGAGAAGGCAACTTTGCTTCAGCAAAGCTACCGAAAACTAGTGATACACCGACAAAGCACGTCAATGCGAATTTCGAATCTTAAGCTTCTTCAAGCATGTGAATTAAAAGCTCGTTTCGCAGCAAACTCCGGCGTCGGCCTCGCTGACCGCGTCATTGGTTGTGAGCGAAAAAGCATCATCTTGTCAGTAACTCGGAAATCAAGATGCAAATAGAAGAAGTAAAGGAAACTCGTGCTTTGACTTTAAGAGCAGGCTTTGCGATCAACAGCGTGCCTGGAACGCCACGTCGCATTTCGACTGTGAGGCTCGACTGTGAAGAAGCTGCCCGGGCTCAGGATCGGGCGGCAGTACCCTTATTGTTCTTTGAGAGTTCTTTATTCAACTGTATTGGTCTTTCTCAGCTGAAGCGAGTCATTCCATTTTGATGTCATTTTCTTCCCCCGGCCAAGGGCACTCCCCTTGGTTAGTTTCCACTCCCGCCATGAATTGGCCGATAGACTATTTGTTACGCAGTGGAGCGAGAAGTGTCCCTGTGGCGCTGGTACCTACAGATGGGGGCAGTATTTCGATGAAGAACCCAAATGCGATTCAAGTGGAGCTTCGAAACGCCACTTCGCATCCCCAGGAGATCACTGAGGTGCGCCAGTTTGGTCGCGAAGGCATCCTGTGCTGTTCCGCAGATCAGGAATGCATTCGTGAGCTCCTGCACTGTTCTGAATTCGCAGCGCATCCGGTAAGCCCATTTATTCCGGCACACCTCGCATGCTCGAAAGGATTAGTCCGCGGTGTAGACACAAGCCTGACACCTGCAGATGTGCTCGATTTGTTTTCGGTGGCGGGTGTAATTTCTGTGTACAGGTGCACCCGTACAATTGACAACATAAAATCACCAACGGAATCGGTGATAGTGACCTTTTTAGGGAACAGTCCGACCTTCCGAAATTAAGGCATGGCCACTGATCTATAAGGTAGAGCCACTTTCCCCCAAACCCCTGCAGTGTTTGAAATGTTGGCGATATGGACATAGCGTCAGAGGGTGCCGATCAGTTCTTAGATGCCGTCTGTGTGGTGAAAATCATGACAGCCGCGAGTGCAGCTTTGAGAAAGAGAGCTGCTGCCTATGTAATGGGGCGCACCTTGCAGACTCCACAGACTGTGCAGCAAAATAAAGGGAGCTTGCCATACTGGATATTGTAGAACGCAAGAGGTGCTCTCGGAGAGAAGCCGTTGCAGAAATGCAGGAGAGATCCAAAGGAGATGCCAGTGTTGCAGAACGTAATACCACCGCCATGGATGCATCTCTCGCCACATCTATCGCAGAGGCCGTAGAGAAGGCTATGGAAAAGGCAATGGAACGCCTCGCAAACAACCTTTTTGAAAGCTTGGCACAATTGGTTTCCAATCAACTATCTCAAATTCTAGGTGTAGCATCTACGAACGATTGGGCTCCTCAGACATCATTAGTATCGCAGCGTACGGAAATAGCAAGTGCGACAACACGTCAGCGAGCGGTTTCTCCTGAGGCATGGACTTCCAAAACAACGGAAGACGGTGATTTTACGAATAATTCGGAAGCATGTGCAGATATGGATATGGACTCTCATAAGGCTCTGAAGCGAACCCGATCTCCCCAATAAAAAAACTCTTCGCATAATTCGAAATATAAAAAGTATCTATCCAAAAAAGAATTCTTTGAGAACATGTCTCAGAAAGACTTTTTGCGAAAGAACATTTTGGACCAAACAGTTTCTGCGACGGTTCTGTCGTCAAAATAGGTTCACTAACCATATTACAGTGGAATTGCAGATCTATATTTTCCGCAGCCACAGACCTATCATACCTTTCTTCACAACTTTCCCCGGATATTATATCACTGCAAGAAACCTGGCTTTCAACTAGCCAGAAGTTTTATCTAAAAAATTATCGGCTATTTCGATTGGACCGATCTAGCAGAGGTGGTGGGCTTGCTGTCTTGATAGCAACTAAGTTTAGTCACAAAGCTACGATCTCTTATTGTTGTGTGACTCCAGATTGTGAAATTTTGATTGTAGACATAATATTACCAGACGCTTCTCCCTTGTCGTTTGTAAATGCGTATTTCCCAGCTGGGGTGCAAGACACACGAAGTCTAGACGATATGTTCTCTGCCTGCAGAAAGAATATATTATTCACTGGAGACTTCAATTCACATCATGTGGCCTGGGGTTTTAAAACAGATTTAAGCGGAAAACGATTGTGGGAATGGGCTATTGACAAGAATTTATCTTGTTTAAATTCACAATCTGCTACTTTTGTCCGAGGTCTCTCCAAATCTGTAATTGACTTGACATTTTCAAGCTCATCTCTAAATATATGTTCGTGGCAAACTTTAGACTGTGCTACTAACAGTGACCACTTGCCTATTAGTTTTGTACTGACCTTTCCTAGAATACATGTCGCCGAAAAGGCCCGCTCATTCCTCAACTATATAAAATTAGAAAAAGACTTGAGGGCTACTTTTGATCACCGCAAGGACATACAAGGTGACATTAGGACTATGAGTCTGTGTGCAGTGTTAAAGAGATCAGTAAAAGACGCAACGTTTAAATTAGACTCGGCAACAAGAGGTTCTTTTAGTCCATGGTGGGCTGAAGAGTGCACGAGGAGCTATAGAAAACGGAAAGCTGCATGAAAACAACTGCTGGTCAACCAATGTCCAAAAAATTGGTGTGATTATAAATTCGCAGCAGCAGACTTCAAACGCACAGTAAGTACAGCAAAAGATGGTTATAATATAAAACGACATGAGTATCTTTCTAGGGCTAAAAACAAAAAAAAGCGCTCTTCAGATTTTTAAGATCTCAAAAGATGTTACCACCCGCTGAAAATATTGACTCTTCTGTTCTTTCCCCCTGTGAGCTCTCTGATTTAGTAGAAAATATTGCGAAAGGGCTCCAAGATAGATTCATGTCAACTCTACCACTGCACATTGTAACCCAATGGCAGGCGAGGATTTCGAGGAGGTTACTTTAGATGAGCTGGCAGAGATAATAAGGCACTTATCTCCTTCGGCACCTGGACCAGACGGGGTAACAAATTCAATGATAAAAGTAATATTCGAGATTTTTCCAACTGAAGTACTTAATCTGGTGAATTTTTCTTTGACAAAAGCTTGGATACCTGCGGATTGGAAGCTGTCTAAAGTGATTCCACTTCTTAAAAAGCAGGAAAAAGGATTCGCCTTGGACAATGTAAGGCCGATATCAATCACGTCAAATCTGGTTAAGCTAACTGAAAGAGTTTTGAATGCCCGGGTAATAAAATATATTAATAATAACGCAATATTAAACTCCAGTCGAATTGGTTTTAGATCCGGTTGCTCAATATGGTGTGCGCATGTTGATTTAGAAAGCCGAATACAACTGGCTCGGCGTCGGCGCCAATACTGTGCTTTAGTTACTTTAGATTTGGCCAAAGCGTACGATAGGGTTGAGCATTCAATTTTATTAAAACAGATGGAATATCACCACTTTCCCAACTACATCACTGCGTGGGTGTCGGAGTTTTTAAGAGGGTGAGAATATTACTGCTTTAAAGAGGGGTACTCATCGAATAGATATAAGCAGACACGTGGCGTACCACAGGGGGCTGTCCTGTCGCCAGTTTTATTTAACATTTTCTTAACCTCCATTCTATCAACTAAGGATATTCAGTTATATGTGTACGCGGACGATATTGCTTTCTTCGCAAGTAATACCGACCTTCAATCATTATACCAGAGTCTACAAAAGTATCTCAATATGATAGAAAGATGGCTTAAAAATATTCATATGACCCTGAACGTAAAGAAAAGTGTGCTCCTTGCATTCTCTTTTCTGCAGCCTATCAACATCTCGTTAATGTAGAGTAATGAGCTGATTCCGCAGGCGAATTCCCTTAAATATTTGGGTATCATATATAATGACACATTAAATTGGAGAAGTCACATTGATGATGTGTACTCCAAGGCAACACGGGCCATGGCGTGGCTACGGAAGCTTGCAAACCGTAAAGCGGGTTTAAGAAGAGATGTGCTAATAATAATATATAAACTTTATGTGCGGCCCATCATGGAATTCGGATGTGTATTATTTTCTGGCAGCGCAGCCTATAAAATGAGACCCCTAATACTGCTCGAAAGAGAAGCGTTGCGTTTGTGTCTGGGTCTACCAAAGTTTGTTGCAAATAACGTGTTGTATATGGAAGCTCGCCTACCTTCTCTGCTAAATAGGTTTAAAATTCTTACTGTGCAAGCATTCTTAAAGATAAACAGTTCACACTAAAGACTCTCATTTTACGCTTTCATTCAAGAACCGACTTTATTTTTCGAAACCCATTGGTCGCGACTACACACCCCGCAAATAGTATTTGCACAAGCGCTACTAAAGCAACTGAATGTAAAAATTATGCATATTGGTCCAATACACAACCTAAAGTCAATGCTTAGCATACAATTCGATGATATATTTCCTCATAACGCGAAACAATTGGCATATAGGTATTTAAATGACCAGTTAGCAGATTATGTAGCCGACCTAGAGATAAGGAATATCATAGTGACTGATGCATCTGTGTCAAAAGAAAAGGCTGGGGTTGGCATCTTCTCTCCTTCTTTGGACTGGTCCTTTTCGATTCGACTCCCAGATTATACCCCGGTATTCATGGCAGGATTATTGGCCATTGTTCTTGCCCTACGCAAACTACCCTCAAGCGAATCATTAGCAGTTATCATTACAGATTCGTTATCAGTTTGTAATGCACTTTCTGCGGCAGTAAATTCAGAGCCGATGATTACGTTTCGGCATTTAGTACTAAAAAACGTAAAAAAACTGCATTTGCTATGGGTACCAGGCCACCGCGAATTATATTTGAACGAAATGGCGGACTCTTTAGCAGCAGTATCCCTGGGTGGGCCCACCATCCCAGTTTTGCCAGATACGGCTTATGTAACCGCGCTAAGGTTCCGAAATGCTTGCCTGCAATGGGGAAAAGGTAATTTGGATAAATTCAAAGATTTCGAGCATTTGAGCTATTGCTGGAATAAACAGTGGTGTGTATCTCGCCAGTTATAAGTCACTTATACCAGATTGCGCTGTGCAGTTCCACAACTAAATTATTACCTTAATAAAGCTCAGCTCAAGGCGTCACCGCTATGCATTTGGTACAACGGAATTGAAACGATTGAACATTCTTTTTATTCTGTCATCATTATTCTTATCAGAGAAAAAGATTTTTAGTAGCCCCTTTACAAAAGCTAGGAATACAAGTAAATTTACCAGTAATTTTATCACTTGGCGGAACTTCATTTGGTTACTGCCACAGGGATGTATGCTCCACTGTGTTTGATTGCCCCGCCGCGGTGGTCTAGTAGCTAAGGTACTCGGCTGCTGACCCGCCGGTCGCGGGTTCAAATCCCGGCTGCGGCGGCTGCATTTCCGATGGAGGCGGAAATGTTGTAGGCCCGTGTACTCAGATTTGGGTGCACGTTAAAGAACCCCAGGTGGTCGAAATTTCCGGAGCCCTCCACTACGGCGTCTCTCATAATCATATGATGGTTTTGGGACGTTAAACCCCACAAATCTATCATAGCTGTGTTTGAGAACATCAACGCAACTAAAAGATTACCATGCTAGTGAACCACTACCTTTTAAGATCTTTAGTTTATAATTCATAGTTATGTTTTTCAAAAACAAAAGATGGTTTGACCGCTTGATCAGCACACATTTTTGTTTTTTTGGTAGTAATATTTTAAGCTACTTTTTCAGATTGGCTTCATTTTCAGTTTAGTTTCATTTAAGTATCCTGCCGCCCGGTTCTTGGCCCATCCCCCTTTGTGGGTAAGTGCCAACCATCAGAGGTCATCAGCATCAGCATCAGATCGCCGCAGCGTAATCGGATCTCACGCGACATGCTTTCTGAAGTGCTAGCCTGCTTCGGTTCTGGGTGCACGCCTCAAGCATGCCGTAAGAAAACAAACGACTATGTCCGTAACATTGACTGTACCAGACGACCATCGACTGCCTACAGCAGGTACAGTTGTGAAGTTCCCGTGACGTCGTAGTTATTACTTCTCTCAATCAACGAAAGGCCCACTACGCATCCGTAAAGCGAAACGTGAATACATGCCATCGTTCACCTTCTTCAAGATTTTCTTGCTGTTGGTGATTAAATATAACTCGTGGTTTGTCATGTTCAGCCTTTAGGACACTCACTCCTTGCTTATACCAAAAGTTTTGATGCTCGGGGTAGTTCTATGCTTCTGCTAGGCAATATTATATACGTAAGCATACTACATACTCTACGTAATATTCCCATATTGTTTTCTTCCGTCACAGCGAACAAGTGGTGTGGCTTCATTTTAGAACTCCTGATTCCCACACAGATGGCCTTGATTAGAGCGTCACTTGGTGCTGAAAATTTTAATTGTTTGTTTTATTGGCATATTCTTCAATTTTTTTATCATAAACGCACATTTTTTTCCTCACAACAACCGACACCAGCACCGAAATTTTCATTAGGCGAGTTGTTTAACACTCTTGCATTTAGATAAATATAAAAAATACACAATTTGAGTGACAATAAAACAGAGGTTATCTGTGTGACAAGTAGGTTTCTAGCCGAAGAGCTATGCCATTCTTCCAAACAGCTTTCAAAAAAAAAACTACGTGTTACCTCGTGGTGGAATAGGCCCCTTTAAGGCATATAATACTGCGTCGCAGAGACGTGGGATCACAGCAGATATCCAAAGATGGGAATGGCAGTGAGTCAGTGTTTTAAAGACTTCCAAGTACAAAGAGCTAGACATATTTTGTCACATTCGCTGCGAAAATACCATGATAGTGGGAAGCCGCGTATGTCGCCATGTTGCCTAATGGCCGTCTAGTGGGCGCTTTCCTGATTCGCAAAAAAGACCAAATATGCTGTAGTGGGTACTTAGCAATTATAATTGCAGTGGACATTCTAGGGTAGCTTTTACAGTGTGTAGAAATATACTGCAAAGTATTTCTACACGCTGTATAGTTTCCGGCGGCCAATGTTACACTCACAGGAGGAGGGCGATACAACTTTATTTGAAAAAAAAATCAAAGTAAATGTGGCTGGGCCCCTAGACGTCCGGGAGCCCCCTGACCGACATTTCCAGGCAGGCCCGGTGCACCAGCCACAACTGGTCGTCCGAGCCAATGACCCGAAGAGCGGCCTCCCAAGAGAAAAGGGAAAGGTTAGGTATAGTGTCCACCGCCACGGGCTTTGGGCAGTTCCACAAGCAGTGCAAAATATCAGCCTGGGGTGTCCCGCAGGTGGTGCAATGTGGTTGGTGAAGAGTGGGGCAAAATAGGTGTGCCAGATAGGAAGAAATCAATGCTTTTGTCTGCAGCTGGTGCCAAACTTAACTCTGATTAGGGGTGAGGGAGAAGTGTGGGGCAGGGAAATCTCGTCTGCCGTTTCGGTAATACCTCGTAATCTCATGATAAGTACAGATTCCTTCTTGTGGTTTTCTCACGGGTTCCGATGAGCGAGCCCGCTGGGTCCGGATGGAAAGACCTCAGACATGTGCATGAACGCGCTCATTCCCGGGGATACCTTCATGGCCAGGCACCCACGTGATAGTCACCTGATGTAGAAGTGAAGGAATGTTGCTCAGTATGCGTGAGACTGTCTTTGGTGCTATGCCTTGACGAAAGTATTGATAAGCGCTTAGGGAATCAGTGCAAATTTCTGTAATGGTAGAATCTGCGGCCGAATGCACCACTGCTAGGGCTAGTGCCACCCCCTCAGCCACGTCCGGGCGTGCCGTTTTAACGGACGCGGAAATGCTAATGCGCCCCTTTTCTGTCTTGGCAGCAGCCGTGGCCGTTCCTTCAAGTGGGCCTACCGCAGCGTCGACATAGAGGTCGTCTTCACGATTTTTGTACCTTCGTATGTAATAATCAGCGCGTGTATTGCGTCAACCCGGATGGCGTTGTGGATTCGTGTTGCGCGGTAATAGTTTGAGTTGCATGTGTGCCGCGATTCTTATTGGAATAGGAGACCATGCTTCTTCATTATGCATCGTGTCGCTTGATTTGAGTCCCAGGCTTTGGAGCAGGTTCCACCCTTGAGGTGTCCGAGAAAGGCACAGAAGTTGATTCCTTCTCTGTGCCTCTATTATTTCTTGCACTGTATTATACAGACCTGTCTCTCGGAGGAGAGTAGTGTTGGTGCGCATCGGCAACCTCAATGCGGCTTTAACCGCCCGCCTGGTTAGACTGTTAGCCTGTTCCATTTGCTTTTGAGGGAGGTGGTGATACGGAAGATGATAAGCGAGGCGACTTACCACCAAAGCTTCAACAATTTTCATGGTGTCCTTTTCAGATAGACCATGATGGCGCGACGCGATTCGGCGGATCAGTCCTGAAATTTGCTTTATCTGCTTATCAATAATGTTCAAGGTGTAGTTTGCGTCTACGTTTGATTGTATGTGTAGACCCAATACCCTGATTTTATGTACTCTTGGCAAAAGTTGACCATGCACGTGCAGGCCAATGCTTGGGTCGTGCGTGCGGGGTGTAATTGCAAGTAACTCAGACTTTTCTGGCAAACAGCGGAGGCCCATTCTACTAATGTGCTGCTCGATGACGTTGATGGTAGTTTGTAGAACGTCTTGTGCCTCCCCAATAGAGCCATGGCACACCCACAGAGTCATATCATCGGCGTAAAATGCATGCTGTAGTTTAGGAATAACATCGAGCTCTTTGACCAATGGAGCCAAGGCTACATTGATAGGAGTGGTGATAGGACAGGTCCCTGTGGTGTGCCCCTGTTTGGGAGAGAAAACGTGGCGAATGTGAGTGTATCTAATCTAACTTCGGCGGTGCGCTTTTCCAAAAAAGCTTTGACATAATGCCAGGTCCTACGACCACAGCCAGTTGTGGCCAATGTCCTGAGACATTGGCCACAACTGGCTGTGGCCAATGTCTCAGGACAATGTCTCAGGTCATCCTGGCGAAAGCCGAACTGGGTGTAGGGAAAGAAATTGCTAGCTTCAAATTGTGGTTGCAGTCGACGGAAAACAACATGCTCAAAAAGTTTACCTACACAGCTCGTGAGCGAGATGGGTCGTAAATTTTCAAGAAGTATTGATTTGCCTGATTTCGGAATCAGATTAATCTGTGCATGTTTCCAAACACGGAGCAGTGTGCTCTTGCTCCAGTGTTCATTAAAGAAATCCGTGAGCTCCTGTAGAGACACGTCATCTAAGTTTCGGAGGATTTTGTATGTTATACGATCCGGTCCTGGTGCAGTGTCCGGGTTAATACAAGCAAAGGCCTATTTTACCTCTGAAAACGTGAAATCTGCATCCAAGTTTTCGTTCGGATCAGGGGGTGTTAAAAGGAGTGCGTTCGAATCCGCCGGTTGGGGCTGAGGAATGTAAAGGTTTTTTATGTGTGTCATATTGTCTGTGCCTTTTTGCTCTTCTAGGTAAATGAGCCATTGGGTAGCGATGTGAATGTGGTTTTTGGTCGACGTGGGATCTAGAAGGTCCCTTAGGATGTTCCAAGTACGTTTTGTGCTAAGTGTTGCTTTAAGGGTCCCACAAAAGTTTTCCCAATTTGCTTTCGCTAAATGGGTGGCATACTGTGCAGCCTCCTCTGCGACTGCAGCGATACGCAGGTGAAGTGTGCGGTTTAGTCTCTGACGCTTCCATCGTTTACAAAGGCTTCGTCGGGCCTCCCACAAATGGAGGAGGTGGGGGTTAACTTGAGGCACATTTCGCGTGTTCCTAATCTTTTTACCGGACCTATCAACAGCATCTTGTATGCTTTGAGTCCAGGACTCTATAGATTGCGGAGTGGTATCCTCCGTGGCGATATATGTGCGGAGTTTATCCCGGTCAACGAGGGTCTGAATTTTAGGTCGGATAATTTTGGAATTTTGCGTTTCGACAGTTCGAGTCACATGGTGGTCGCTACCTAATATATCTGGCCGAACCTCATGTATTTTTACTATTACACGTGCACTCACCATCGTGAGGTCAGGCGTGGTATCCCAGGCGGTGCTAGTGCTTACTCGCGTTGGCACAGTAGGATCAGTAATTAAGGTAAGTGCGTGGTGCATCATAGGGTTATGTACAAGGTTACATTTCGGTGAGTTACCGGTCTAACCACATGCGGTATGGCGTGCATTAGTATCACCCACTGTAATTCGATGTGTGGACCACGTTTGAGCAAGAATTTCGGGTGCTTTAGAGGTGCTGTATATGTTGATTACCAAGAATCCTTTACCCGATGTGTGATTCGAGTGGATTACCTCAAGAGCAGTGTACTCGGATCCTTTCTTTCAAGAGCTTCTCCTAGGGGTCCGATCTATTATTGGAAGGGTTTTATGAAAAAGAATAGCGGTGTGCAATGTTACCGATGCCACCTGATATCCTTGCAGAGAGAAAGGCACAGACCCTGTCTCCTGCAAAGCCACTATATGACGTGGTTCAGCGGACTTTTGAATGTAGGCGGTATTACGACCGCCATCAATATTGAAGTTTTTCGGCCTTTGTGAAAGAAACGAAAATATTTCGACGCATTCCAAGCGAGGGTGTGCTGTCAAGACGGGTTGGTTTCCTGTCAGCAAAACGTGAAAAGGGGCAAGGACCGGTCTGCGGAAGGAAGGCACACGAGCCAAGAAAGGCCATTGTGAGCTCGACCCTATGCAAAGCGTTCCAGACAAACGAGGATATTCGCAGCTAAGCCACAGCTTCTAGCAAACAACCAGGAATGAAATGTGGGGGTGAAGAAAAGGATAATGCACTATGTGCTGCAGCCCTTGCCGGAGCTCACCTCGACGACCAGGGATTAGTCGACCACTCCTCCTTCCCCCTTTCTCCATAGGATCAGCTGAATGGGATGGCATATTTTGAGGATATGCGGGCCCACCACGACATTGTCCTACCCAAACACTCAAGCAAATTTGACACGTTTACTGGCAGCCGGTTTTTCGAACCTCACCCAGCTGCCTGAAAAATCTTGGAAACCAAAATCATTGGACGCGCGGGAAACTTGGTGACGTGTGTGAAAACGTCCGTGCAGTGCTTTGGCGACCATATTTGGGCATCTTGCGGACTGTGCCCTCTCCACATGCATTGTGTGGTGTCTTTCTTCTCCTTCTTGGGTGGAGCATCTAGACCATGGAGAGCCATATTGGCTGAAGCCGCGGACAGTGCGCCCAGCGTTGGTAACGTGGCGCTATATAAACCGAAAACTCTTGTGTATTTTGATGTTCTACAAGTTCTACAGAGCAACAGCTCTCATGTAAAGTTCTTGACTTCTCGTTCTTCTTCTCAGTTACTAACCATGCAAATAAATTGTTGTCGTTATTACGAGCACCTCATCTGACTTGTTCGACGAGGGGTCCTAGGATGGGGGCCCGCTACCAAACTGAGACCCGCAGTACCCGGAGTCGCAACAACTGGATGGCAGCGGTGGGATTGCGTCAACCCAGGTCACAACCACTGAATTCAGTGGAGAGACAGTGTCAACCCAGTTAGCAATGACTCGATGACAGCAGTCAGATGCTACGACCCCATCGACTTCGAGAGGCGATTGGACGGCAACGGTCGGATGCCCCGAGCTCATCGACTTGAGAGGCAGCTGAACGACACTTCTGGGATGACATGAGGTCATCGACTGCAAGAAGCAACCGGAAGGCGCTACTGAGATTCACGACGCTGGAGGCACGACTGCGAGCCGGGTGAGTGCCGACTTTCTCTGTTAAACTGCGAGCCGGGTGAGTGCCGACTTTCTCTGTTAAATGACCAAAAAAGCATGGCTTTTTTGGTCATTGTGTAACTGGCGTCCGGCAGATTGTGAGATAGCTTGATTAAGCCATAGTTTGTGGGTGACGGCAAGGTTAATAGTGATAGAGCTATTTTAGTCATCAGGTTAACAAATAGCTTGCGCTAGGCAGACAATTGTGAGATAGCTTGTTTGAGCTATAGTCTGTGGGTGACGGCAAGGTTAACGGTGACAGCGCTGTTTTACTCATTGGGTTAACAGATAAATTGCGTCAGGCAGATAATTGTGAGATAGCTTGTTTAAGCTATAGTCTGTGGGTGACGGCAAGGTTAACAGTGACAGAACAGGATTCCGTGTAAGAGGAAGCTTTTGGAAGCTTTTGCAGGAAGATTTTACAGGAAGGAAGCTTTTGCAGACTAAGTTAACAGGTAACTTGAGGCAAGGCAGAAAACTAGGGCTGTCGTTGTTGTCAGGG
Source organism: Rhipicephalus microplus (assembly GCF_043290135.1). Taxonomy (NCBI): domain Eukaryota; kingdom Metazoa; phylum Arthropoda; class Arachnida; order Ixodida; family Ixodidae; genus Rhipicephalus; species Rhipicephalus microplus. The sequence goes on from NC_134707.1 coordinate 127,581,538, forward strand.
TTAATTAGCTGCAAGACAGGAATCATTTGTAGAACAGAGAACGGTACCGGAAGCAGTCATGAATCTGAAAGCTCTGCGAAAACCCGTATTGCTAGCGATCACAGAGGAGTGGAAACTGGATGTGTCGGACTCCCCAAACAGAACAGAACTGATTGAGCGGATCGTCGGGACGGGGAGAAACGATGAGGACCTCTCGGAGTATGTCGAGAGCATTCAACAGAGATAAGGGGTAGAAGACCAGAGAGAAGAGGCAGAAGAAGCTGAGAGAATACGTATACACGAGGCTAAAATACGAGCCTTCGACGAAGACATTGAAAGGAGGAAACTTGAAGTTAGGGCACAGCATCAAAAGCGTCTTTGGTCGTGTATATGTTCAGTATGTGTAGAGCCCGAAAGGTGCGGTGAAGTGGCGAGTATGATGCGGAGTGAAGTCACTGAGAAAGCCACTGTTTGCGAGGTACCGCCCGAGAAAGGTACGCGTCTCTATCAGTGCGACATGCAAAGTGATCCTTCGGCGGGGAGAAAGGAGCAACAGGTCGTTGTTAGTGAAATCGCGCCTAGGGAAAGTACGCGACTCTCCGGTGGTGCAAAGGTGGTGCATGTAGAGAGCGGAACGGTGGCTGGTATGCAAACTGTAGCAAGTCCAAAAGGTGTTCCTTGTCAGACCGAGGCTGGTTCCAGTAGCCCTGGTGGCGTCATTGAACAGAAGGATGAGCTGGAGACCACGCTTGAGCCTCAGCAAGGGAATGACCTTTTGGAGGGTGAAAGAAAGGACGACGAAGGTAGTCCTAACTGTAGCGAAGACATAACGCTACTGAAACCCGACAGTACTGCCAGCGAGGGCGAGCTACTGTTGAAAGTATCTCCTACCGATAGTGTGGGAAATACCTCAGAAGGTGAAAAAGTACATTGCGAGGCTGTCGTAGGTGTACAAACAGGCGCAAGTTCGGTGGAGGATTATTTCGAGGAAAAGTCTAAACCCAGCAGCATGAACAGAGATTGTGTGTTGTTAGAGACATGCCTCGTGCAGCGGCACGTACACGATCGGCTGGACGGTAAAAACTACCCGGAAATCAAGCAGGACGCTGATTTCTAGGAGTTCTGATCTGTGGAGGGCCCAGCGTCTGGTTTTGTGAGGGGTAGCACAGATAAATTAGCCCGAAAGAGCAATGAAGCAGAGAAATCGAAGGGAAAAGATTGTAGAAAGGTTGGTGCACAGGCACACCTGAACTGAAGGGTTGCCGATGACGAAACCAGAGAAATTCGTAACAATCAAAGAAAGGTTCTGCGTAAGCGTCACCGCAAAAGAAGGAAGCGGGGAAGTGTGGCACCACAAAAGGAGGAGGAAAAGGGCACGCCGCAGCGAAAACGGAAAGGTTGGCCATCCGGCAATTCAATAAAAAGTCCTTTGACGCGTAGGGTCAGGCGAAATTGGCGAGAGAGTAGTAGCAGAAAGGGACGCGCGTCCCCAAGAAAGAAGGCGCGGTCAAAAGGAACAGGTGTGCATCGACAACTATGTCGATAGGTTCCTAAAAGAAAGGTTGTTGGTCCTAAATTGAGGGTGAAACCAATTGACAAAGGACAATGGCGTGTCTTTCACCTGCACTTCAGGAATCTTCGGTGTTACGAAGAAAGCCGCTCAAAATCACGATTGAGGCGAGATAGCAAAGTTGGGCTAGGAGCTCGCGCTCATTGTGGCCTGTGGCGATCGCGAAAGCTGCAGAGAACGTGACCGCCACGTGCAAGGCTGAAAGCGTGAAGGTCAATTGCAAGTTTTTGCAGAATGCGACCTGTAGAGTTCTGGAAGGTAATTATTTGAATACTCTTCTACTTTCGATCCTTTGAAGTAAAGTTTTCGTTTGTCAGGAAGGTAAAAAAAAAACTGGTTTCAAACGGTTCGTGCCGAACGTGGTATGTTGTGGTTTTTGTGAACATTTGCAAACAAACGCGCATTTAGAAGATTTTTAGATGGTACGGCTGCGTAGGTTAGTCGGGAGATGTTACAGCGCTCTATAAGTGCGAAAAGGGCTAAAGGACCTAAAAGAACCTAGCGCGTTCTTTATCCAAGCGTCTGGCTTGATAATATAACATTAACCAAACAAGACTATTACGCAAGGTTTAGCTCCGTCACTTCAGTTTTTTGCTTGGGTATCGTGCGATAGTTTAAGCGGAGCGTTACGCGTTACCGAAAGTCGAGGTTAGAGCCACATTTCGGACATTTATAGGATGCAGATAACTCTAATCTGAAAGATTTGAGTCTGTCAAGGTGTGTCCTACTAAAGACGTGAATAACGGTAACGTTTGAGCTTGGGTTATAGCGTCCGCAGGGAACTGCACGAAGACTTAAGTTTTTCTTTGTGCGTAAACGGAACTCATGTGAGAATTATTTGTTTTGAGCTCTTCGTTGTTTTGAAAGAGTCCTGTTTAGGTGGTGGAAAAGCCTAGTGAAGGCAGCTTGGAAAACTAGCTTACTAGATTACCAGTTGAGTTTTATCGAGGTGGAGCATTGTCCTCTCTCGGAGCTACTGCATTTGTTCTATAAGAATGGCCGCCTGCTGTGTTGAAGCCTCGTTTTGAAACAGTGTACGTTCAACATACGTTTGGGGAAGAGGGATACTCCATCGCAACGCTGAGTGTTTAAGTCGCTGTCCTTGGAGCGAACGGCATTCTCGAGAGTTCTGAAATACTCTTTTTCCTGACCTAGACGAGGACCATTGATTAGGTTCTGTTGTTGTTTTGTTGCGTTTTACAGTTCGTTGAACTCATGGTGGGTACATTGAAGACACCGCTATCCAAGGTTTCAGGTTCGGTGTGCTTCCAGTGTTGTTATTCTGTTTCACTCAAAAGTAGGAGAGGAATTTAGAATAACTAGTGTACTTCTTTTGATTTGTTGTAAAAAGGTAAATATGCCTGGTGGGGTTAGACAGAATAGTCTGGCGCTCACTAGGTGCGTGGTTGTGTTTCATATGCGTATGTGATGTCTGTGGAGTTAAAATGAAGTGGGTAGTCACTACTTCATCAAGGACAGCCTTCACTAGACCAGACGTCAGCGCTGACCTCTCCTAACTGTGGCTGCAAACCTCAGCCCATCGATATCTTCACCCCACCGCGCGAGAGACTGTTACGACCGCCATCAATATTGAAGTTTTTCGGCCTTTCTGAAAGGGGCGAAAATATTTCGACGCATTCCAAGCGAGGGTGTGCTGTCAAGACGGGTTGGTTTCCTGTCAGCAAAACGTGAAAAGGGGCCAGGACCGGTCTGCGCAAGGAAGGCACACGAGCCAAGAAAGGCCATTGTGAGCTCGACTCTATGCAAAGCTTTTCAGGCAAACGAGGATATTCGCAGCTAAGCCACAGCTTCTGGCAAACAACCAGGAATGGAATGTGGGGGTGAAGAAAAGGATAATGCACTATGTACTGCAGCCCTTGCCGGAGCTCGCCTCGAGGACGAGGGATTAGTCGACCACTCCTCCTTCCCCCTTTCTCCATAGGATCAGCTGAATGGAATGGCATATTTTGACGATATGCGGGCCCACCACGACATTGCTCTACCCAAACAGTCAAGCAAATTTGACACGTGTACTGGCAGCCGGTTTTTCAAACCTCACCCAGCTGCCTGAAGAATCTTGGAAACCAAAATCATCCGACGTGCGTGAAACTTGGTGACGTGTGCGAAAACTTTGGTGCAGTGCTTTGGCGACCATATTTGGGCATCGTGCGGACTGTGTCCTCTCCAGATGAATTGTGTGGTGTTTTTCCTCTCCTTCGTGGGTGGAGCATCTAGACCATGGAGCGCCGTATTGGCTGAAGCCGCGGACAGTGAGCCCAGCGTTGGCAACGTGGCGCTATATAAACAGAAAACTCTTGTGTATTTTGATGTTCTACAAGTTCTACAGTGCAACAGCTCTCATGTACAGTTCTTGACTTCTCGTTCTTCTTCTCAGTTACTAACCATGCAAATAAATCGTTGTCGTTATTACGAGCGCCTCATCTGACTTGTTCGACGAGGGGTCCTAGGACGGGGGCCCACTACCAAACTGAGACCCGCAGGACCCGGAGTCGCAACAGCGGCCAATTGAGTGTTTCTTTCTGATGCTTCTACAATTCCACTTCCATATGTTGATATCAGATGAATTTTGTTTTCTGGATGGAGAAGGCAAACCTGCTCAGCCGGGATTTTGTCGATTACAAGAATTCGCCATGTTGGGTCGTTATGGGAGAGGAAAATCCCGATTGTGAGCTGTTAATTTGCTCCGTGTGCTGAAAGGAAGCGGTGGCAGATTAGCGTTGTTTATGCTTATGGGTTTCTGATGGTTGAGATTCCATATAGTACAGGTGATTAATTGCAGCCTCAATTTTTTCCATGCAGTGACTAAACGTGGTCTCTATTCTCTGGAGGGCCTCGTCTTGTTCGGTAATCACTTGGGTTTTAACAGCCTCGAGGCTATCACTTACGAACTTTAGAACTAGTCGTGTGAGGCCTTGAGTGAATTCTGGGGTTTGGAAATACTGGGCACACGTCTGTTGAACGAGGGCTGATAAATGGGGTGGTGTTGATTGTGAAGGATTTTGGGAGGCCTGCTCCACGGGCGACTTACCAGGGTCGGCCAGGGGGTCTTGCCGTCGCTGTAGCTGCGACTGTGGGGTTGATCTAGGTGACCTCCTGCAACCAAGCCAGATGAACTCGAGGCCGCTGCCCTGACCTCCAAGCCAGGTGCATTGGTGGGCTGTCGTTGCGGGAGTACTGGCCACGTATTGCAGCTTTTCGCACTGCACTGCGAAGAAGGTGGTTGGTAGTTCCTGGATGAATGCGCAGATGCCTGGATGGGTGGAGGTGCTTGGGGTTCAATAGGTTGCGAGGTCTGCTTTCCACGCTTTGGGGTTTTTCAGCGCTTGAATCAAGCACTTCTACCGTGGCCTTCGCTGCTGACGTGCTGAGGACTGCTGCGAAGTTGGTTCTTTGGTGCCAATTGTTCAGAAAGTTGTTTCAGTGGAGGGTCAATGGGCTTTTCTAGGAGCTGGCGTTTATTTCTCAAAACATGGGGCCCAGATCTCCTTTGTCGGGCTGGAAAACCCAGGTAGGACACCCATGGTGGGGTGTTCGTCGGAACCACAGGTTAAACAGTGCGGGTCGCAACCATCATGGTGTTCGCCTAGGTAGAGAACCGGCGTTCATGTGCATATGGGCAGACGTCGTGTCGGTGGCCAGTTCTGAGGCAGCTGTGGAACACTTGGGTGACTGGTCGGAAAGGTCTGCATCGAAATTCCACGCCTTAGAAGTCAACGTATTGGGGAACACGCTTTCCATAGAAGGTGTAGAGGCATGCTTGATTTGTTCCGAATGGTCGCGCTTAGATAATATTGATACTTTGGGGATAAGTGACGGTGTCGTTCATGAGGGCGTCCTCTGTGGGTAAAGGGATGGCTCGTGTGATTACTCCCTTGCAGGAATTATCTGGGTAAGCGGAAACTTCAAACGATCTGCTGCCGAGCTTGAGCGTCTGCACATGGCACAGTTGTACCGCGAGGTCTGGGTCTGAGGTGCTGATCAGGGCGATGTTCTGCTCCTTGCATACTCGTATCCGCGCACTCATGGTCAAGGGGGCTCGGAGCGCGGTTTGTATAGCAGCGCGCAAGGGTAAAAATGGCAGCATATCCACGGAGTGAATGATGGAGAGTGGGGCGAACCATTCGTCCGTCCATTCGTTCTTGCTTCCGTCCACCCATGCGTCCGTCTGTGTGACCGTGCATGCGTCCATCCACCCGTCCATGCATGTGTCTGTTCATGCGTCCGTCCCTGCGTTCGTCCATGCATCCGCCCCTGCGTCCGTTCCTGCGTCTGTTCCTGCGTCCATCCATGCATGTCTGTGTGTTCATTCGTCCATCTATTCAACACCCAAAGTACCACCATCTCGCATCTTTTCATCAAATATTCCCCATATAGAAGCACCGCCATCCAGCGGACATTCCAAGGACTAAACGAGAGGTGGCACACGCACACTTTCTTACGGCTTGCGCTTCGAGTCAACTTCCCACCTTTAACCACCTCAAGTTCATGGTATATACTAGTTCACTGTATTCATGGCACTGCGGCCCAACGCTCGCTAAACCTTTCTAAACCAAGGAGGTAACGCCCAGCGAGTATAACATAGCAACCTTTTCCTGTCATATAGTGCTCAGTGTACATGCCAATGGCTGCTAATGGGAAATGAGAGACAGGAGACTTCGGCTTTTACTTTCTTACGGCTTGCGCTTCGTATCTACTTTCCACCTTTAACCACCTCGAGTTCATGGTATAAATGAGTTCATTGTATTCATGGCACATCGACTCAACGCTCGTTAAACCTTTTCAAAACTAAGGAGGTTACACCCAGCGAGTATAAAGTAGCATCTCTTTCTTGTCAGATAGGGCTCAATGTACATGCCAATGGCTGCTAATGAGGAATGAGAGACAGGAGCATTCTGCTTTTAGGTAACGCGCACTCGGCGAACTTTATATTCCTCAACAAAGCACAGGAGTAATCTCCCACCGGCACCACCTTGCAGGTCAAAATGTAACACTGGTTACTCACTACGACTTCGACAACGAGTGACGAACGGGTGCCGCTTTAAGGAGGTTCGCCCTTAAAACCACTTCTGGTAGCAGAGATATGCCTCCGCTTATACAAAAGATCACCTTGTGGTCCTCTACGGGAAGGCATGGCATGCGGGTCCGGCGAGTTCCACGTCTGTGCTCGCGTTGGTGGAATGTGGCTGGTGGCGTCGCGGAGACCTCCTCGGCATGAACCTTCTTTCGACGAGCGTCGATCACCCGAAACCAAGGAATGTGAGGTATGAATGGCCACAGGCATGTATTGTTGGACGCTTCGGCAACACCACTCGCACCGGGGGTAGAGTCGCTGGGCCCGACATTGTCCATGGGTTCGAAGTCGTCAGCATTCATGCACTCCAGATGGTCTGGTGCGTCAGAATTGATGTTGGTCGTCTCCGCGAATCGGGCCCCTGCCCAGTTCGCTGCGCTGCGAGGCGCTTTGCAGGGCACGTCGCACAGCGCACCGGGCACCAACGCGGCTGGCGCGTCCGCCGAGCCGCTGCCGCGGGGGCGCGTCTAGGCTTAATGTTGTGACCACCGCTTACGGTTTTCAAACATTTGTTTCTCTTTGAAAAAGGAGTCCAGCGCAAAATTATTCGTGCCAGATGAAAGATGGCGACTTGCCAGTTGCGGATCTTGTGCGATTTTGTGCCGGTGGTCATAAAATCCTGGCTCTTGAGGACGGATACACTCACCGTCACTAGTTTGTTCTCGCCGTGGTGGATGTGTGCAACGAGAACTGAAGCGAAGCTAGTAGTTGAGTAGGCGATAGGCTCGGGGCCTGCTTACTCCGTGACATCCTACTCTTGATCTCGAAGCTATACCATCCTCCATATGTTAAGAATACGGATATGAAGCGGTTGATGCACACTTGAAAGACACGCCATCGTTGAAATATCGGCCGACGCGCTATGTGTGTATAAAATCATTTCTAAATAATTTGCTTCTGGTCAACGTTTGAGCTTTTCTATTAAGAATTTTTGCATTCTATTGTATTGTACTCGTAGTTGGCATCAATCACTGCTGAGTGGTATTTGAAGATACGTGTATCTTAGACACTGCTTTGGATACCGCTTGGGTATCTTGTCTCTCTAATGCAATACGTCTAAAAACTCAGTATGTCTATTTATGATACATTCAACAATGTATCGTATATGTTGAGATACAAAGTGCTTTTGTAGAAACGAGTGGGGATTGAGGCTAGCCCGTCGCCATTGCACGGGCTTTTGCGCCTATTTCAGCAGTTTTCATGTCCTAACATGGTCTGTCGCCAAGTGGGAGTGACGTTAACTACTCTTGCCCAGTGCTGAATCGTACCAGATATTGACTGTAAAGCCACCCTCGGAGTCTCACGAAACGTTCTGAGTGCGCGCCCGGTGGGAGTGAGAGATGCTCGGAGGACCACGAAATATGAGCATAGGTTTTATTTTCCGTCCGTTAGCTCCTTTGTTTTTCGAAGCTCACTGGAACTCGCCAAAGGCGCCTTGCGCCCATTCATTGCTTTTTTTCGAAAAGCGGTGCGGTGTCTTCGCACGGGGCCGTCCTACGCCGACCTGTAACTCTCAAAGCCAGCGTGATCGGAGATCGCCTTTACTCGAGCGATCGGGCCCTGTGGTCACTGATCAGGAGAGCAAGCCGAAAAGTCGCGAGGGCACGTTTATTTCAGAGGCGTGTCACCATAAACCCTTTTGCTCACGAAGATGTGCTCGTAGCACCCCTTGTGTTGTACTTTAGCCCGTGTTGTGGATAAGCCTCTTTTGCTTTCCAGCCGCCCTTAGCAGCGAGATCTGCGCTGCGTTTTGGTGTTGCCGCAAGCAATAAACTGTTGTGACTTGTTTGAGAGCAGTACTGTGTACTTGCCGTGCTACGCCGTGTACTAGCCGCGCTGCATCACACAGACACGCGTGTGGAGCAGCGTTGGTCACGTGAGGAGACGGTCAATTTGGCTCTGCGACTCGCTAAAACCGAACCCACGCAGTTACGTTCCGTTTGGTTCTTTCCACTCGCATCTCGCTTGTTGAGCGACATTTGCTGCTGCCGCCAAGGAAGCCGAAGACGAGAACTTTTCATCTGCTGGCACCTTGAGGAAACGACCGCTCCGACATCATCTGGATATAGAGACGTTTATTCGTTTCTTTTCTTTTTTCTGTTCCTGCACCCCTGGTTTTATCTCCTGCCTCCCCATTCAACCACTCTTACAGTCCAATCGTAACGCACCACTCTTACAGTCCAATCGGAACGCACGGATGTATCTCTCCTCGCCACAACCTCGAAGACCCACCGCCTCTTACCCACTCATCGGTTCTCCGCCGTCGCTCAGGTTTCTTTCACACCGGTTCCCGGAATGATCGACGACGGGCGTTGTCAGGTCGTGGAAAAGCGTCTCCGAGTAAGTTCCCGCGATGCCGGGCTGACAGGCCATCAATACAATTGGCCCATGCGCCAATGCCGTCGCCTCCGCTGATTTTGATTGTCCGGCGGACGCGCACGTGTACCTTCCACGTATGCCGGCCACCTTCAGCCTGGCTTGGTCTCCTGTAAGGCGCCATAATTGCACCCCTTGGGGCACGGGAGTTGTCGCGTCCTTTGTGGCCAGCAGACAGTAATCGTCCCGCATTCCGGTGGCCCTGCTTCCTTGTTGGCGAGGGGTCGCTGGCCACGAGGTGGGTAACATAAGGTATTCGGGGAACACACGAAGTTCGAGCACAACACCTCCCCTCCAACTGTGTTGCAGTGTATCTATGACATGCGACACAAACACAATCGCATATGCACACATGTTCACTGGCTCGACACGTGAGGCACCAACAGTCACTCGTACCTCGTTGACTGTGTCGCGCGCACGCGCCAACAAAGCATGCACCCCCCTCAACTCGCCGTCTCTTTTATGCGTCATCGTTAGGAGTCACTAACCGCGACATTGCGTCGGCATTAGCGTTTAGACACCCCTTATTGTGTTCAGTTTCCAGGTTATACTTCTGTAGTGCCAACGCCCAGTGTGTCAGCCTAACGCTCTGCGGAGTGGTTAGAGTCAGAAATTTGAGTGGATTATGATTGGTAATCACCTTGATTTTAGCGCCAAACAGCCAAACATCCAACTTCCTCATTGCCCAAATGATTGCATAAGCTTCCTTTTCTATTGTGGCCCATCAGGTCAAGCGATAGGGTGCTCCTTGCCCACCAGACTCTGCTGTGTCATGCACGCACCAACGGCGTAATCGGATGCATCTGTGGCGAGGATAAATTTTTTCCCCGGGTCTAATGCCTGCAACGCCAACGCCTTCACTAGACAGTTTTTCACCTTGTCAAAAGCTTCCTGTGCCTCCGTATTCCAAGGTAATTTCTGCGGAATACGTCGGCCAGTTAGGTTAGTCAGAGGCATAACGACTTTGGAGTACTCGGGCACGTAGTCCCTATAATAGTTGGCTAGCCCTAATAAACTACGAAGCTGTCCCTTTGTTTCGGGAGCCGGGATCTCCTTTATCGCCCTGACCTTCTCTGGATCTGCCCCGTGCTTGTCTGATCCTCCAAGAATTTTACTTCTTGTTGTGCAAACCGACATTTGCTTACGTTGAGCGTCAACCCTGCCTTCGCTAGGGACACAAACACCTTGTATAAATGTTCCAGGTGCTCGTTCCAGTTCTCAGAGTATATCACTACATCGTCAATGTAAGCGCAACCATAATGTCTATGCGGAGCCAGTACACTATTGATGACCCTCTGATAGGTACTGGCGGCATTCTTTAACCCAAAGGGCATCACTTTCCATGCGTACTGGCCTGAGGGAGTGGCAAAAGCAGTACAAACCTGTGCGTCCTCGTCGAGAGATATTTGCCAGTAACCCCTGAACATGTCTAGCAGAGTTATGTACTTAGCCTTCGCTACTTGGTATAACAGATCAGTCGCCACGCTCATTGGAAATGTGTCTGTCTGTGTTATTTCGTTGAGTCTCCTGTAATCGCAACAGATGCGGATGCCACCGTCCTTCTTTGATACACAGACCAGTGGATAAGCGTGCGGACTTTCAACCGGGTATATCAATCCGCACTGCTGGAGCTCATTTACCTGCTTCTCTACTTCGTTCACCAGCGCCACCGGCACTCTGTATGGGTATGCGCGCCTCGGTTGCTCTCCTGCTTTGAATCGTATTTTATGGATTCCCACTTTGCAGTTGCCGGGTTTGTTTGCGAATACCCTCGGGTGCCTCGCGATTAAGTCTCGCAGCTGTTCTTTCTGTGTGCGCTCCAGGTGTGCTACCTCATCAAGCTGCAGCGTCGCTGGCATCTCTAGCCCACGTGGTGGGACCGGAGCCTCTCAAAATTCCTGATCGCCTTCGAATATCACTCCTACTGCAGTTACTCGGGCGTGATATGCGCGAAGCTTGTTAGCGTGAATGGTTCTGCGTGAACCATCCTCGAGCTCAACTAAATAACTGTACGGTCGCAGTTTTGCGACCACTGTGATCGGTCCCTTCCACATCGCCACTAGCTTCCCCTCTCCTTCTTTCTCGAGTCATAGTACTTGGTTCCCTGTGACAAACTGTTTGTCTGTGGCCCTCAAGTTATAGCGTCCTACGTACTCCTTGTGAGTGACTTCACTCTGTCGGGCGGCTCCTTCGCTAGCTTCTTCCAAACTACTTCGGAGCTTCGCAAGATATTCCGCTGCTGGCATACCTAATGGATCCGGCACTTCCCAATCTCCTGACCAAGTCCTTTTGAGAATGGATAGGGGCCCGTTCGGCACCCGCCCGTACATGAGCTCGAACGGTGACTGCCCTGTAGTCGCATGTGGAACCTCACGATATGCCCATAACAAAAACTGAATCATCCTATCCCACTCGCATTCATGTTCGCTGACTATGTGAGAAAGCATTCTTTTGAACGTGCCGTTCCAGCGCTCGACTAAGCCGTTGCTTTTCGGGTGATCGGGCGTGTAAAATCTCGGTGTTGCCCCCAGTCTACGCAACATCTCCTGTGTCAACCTTGACGTAAAGTTCGTGCCCTGATCTGAGCAAATTGTCTGTGGCACCCCGTGTTGAGAAAATATCTGCAGTAACGCGTCACATGTAGCCTTTGCCGTTAGTGAACGGAGGCATACCACCTCTGGCCATCTGGTATGTAAGTCTACGACACAAAGAGCATAGCGGTGACCTCTAACCGAAGGGGGTACCATAGGACCGATTCAGCCCATGTTTACTGTCTGAAACGGCGCGCTGGGCCAGGCCAGGGGCTATATCGGAACCCTATCTATCTGCCTCGTCGGCGATTTCACCTGGCATCCATGGCATGACCTACAGTACTTCTTTACATCTCACGATATCTGCGGCCAGTAAAATGAGCTTTTCACTCGTTGGAGTGTTTTCCGCTCTCCTAAATGACCTGCCCATGGTGAATCGTGAGCCATTTTCAGCACTTCTTTGTGCCTGTGTGATGGTAGCACTAACTGTTTGCAGATGTGACGCGCGAGGTGTTCCTGATGATACAATAGCTCGTCTTGAACGACCAAGCCATGCGTTCCGGCCTTTGCCTGCGCCCAAGCATCTCGCAATGGAGGGTCTGCTTCCTGAGCCTCACGAAACTCCTGTCGTTTGCTTTTGACCGGCTCGGAACCTTTGCTGTTGCTCTCCGTGGTTATGACGCCTGCCATCGCCCATTGCTCCTCGCATGCCTCATCTGACAGCTCTACTATAGCTTCGGTTTCTTCGACTGCTGAACACTCGTTTGACACTATGTCTAGTTTAGCCATTTCCTCGAGAAGCTGTGCGTAATCGTTGGGCGTGATCAGCGCGTCGGTGCCGTCTAGCAGCTTATCTGTCATTGCACAAAGCACGGCCGACTGCACCGCCTCGGACGTCACGTAAGGACTTCCTTCAGTAGCTATGAGCGGCACGTAAGCCAACTCAGCGGTTACCTGTTGCCCGAACGCTCACGTCAACTTTATCGGCGAACCCGTACCATCGTACTCAGGTACCACTGCCTTTCTGATGACGCTCACCTCCGCTCCTGAGTCTACCACGGCGTTTAATGATCCACCTGAGCTCTTAAGCGTTACCGTTTCCAGTGAGGGTTGTTTCTGCTCTTTACGCTGCGACCACCTGTTTGTCATTGCTATTTCTGACCCGAATGCAGAAGCCGTCACCCTCGCGATCACTGGACCGTTTTGTTGTCCTGCTGGCCTAGTGCCTTGCCTTGCACCTGAGCCCTTATTGGGGCAATTCCTGGCAACCTGGTCGGCACCCTTACACTCAAAACATCGCCTTTTCCCGTTTCCGTTCTTGGGTGTATCTACCGCTGTTTTAGCTTTCTTTTGCCACTCCTCTACATTTGCCTTCTTTTGTGCTGCCTTGCACTTTTCGCTCTCCTCGAATCTCTCCGCGAGCCTAGCCACACCACTGTGCAGCTAAAAGGACTCCTGTTGCTTACAAATGACATGTGCCCTCGCTTCCGGGCTCAAACATTCTTTCAAGCGATCCGCGACGACTAGTTGCTTGAGTTCCTCGAACGGGCCTACCTTTGAACTCTGGACCTAATAGTCGAAATAATTTTCAAGGCACACGGCAAACTGATCCCAGGACTCCCTTTCTCCCTTTTTCGATCCCGCAAACAGCCTCTTGTACTCCGCCGCCGAAAGCCTGAGACCCTCCAAAATGCTTTACTTAAGCTTAACATAAGTCGTTCTACTATACATTTGCAGAGAAAATTAAAGAGGTTAAAGAAAAACGTCGATCTGTAGGCGACTGCGTAAACCTGGAATCCAAAATTTCAGATTTGTCTCACAAAGTTAAAACACAAGTTGCAGCTGACAAAGATAAATATTTTTCAGTTTCGTTACCTAGTTTCATTACTAGTTCACCGCAGAAGTTTTGGCAAGCAATTTCCCCGTCTTATACTGATGTGGATGCTTTTACCATTAATGGTGTCCAAATTATTGATGCCACAAAAATTGCAAATGCATTCAATAGGCAGTTTCAGTCCTGCTTTACTAATGATGATGGAAAACTGCCTAATTTTGTGTCACCATTACCGCCGATGCCTGACATTACCGTAAGTGAAAAGGGAATTTTCAACATGCTCTTGAAACTTGATGTAAAAAAATCTGGTGGTGCTGACGAAATGCCCAATGCTTTTCTCAAAAGGTACGCTGAATGGGTCGCCAAATATCTTTGCATTCTTTTTACAAAATCGTTGAAAGAAGGACAGCTGCCAATCGATTGGAGAACAGCCAAAGTGAAACCACTTCATAAAAAGGGTAAGAAAGATGAAATTAGTAATTATAGGCCAATATCACTATTGTCAACAGTTTGTAAGTTGCTCGAGCATATAGTTCATAATCATATTTCGGTATTTTTAACTGCCCATAATGCCCTATCCGAGTCTCAACATGGATTCAGAAGAGGCTACTCTACTTGTACCCAATTAGTTCAGACCGTTTACGATTTTGCTTTGACAATAATTAATGGTGAGCAGACTGACGCGATTTTTATGGATTTTTCAAAGGCGTTTGATAAGGTTTCTCACAAAAAATTAATTTTCAAACTAGACAACATACTCAAAAACAAGCAGTTAACTAAATGGATTTTATCTTACCTTCATAGCCGTCAGCAATATGTTGTATTTAAAGATAAATGCTCTGAGAGGGTTTCTGTGGAATCTGGCGTCCCCCGGGGTTCGGTACTTGGACCGCTTCTTTTTCTTTTATATATAAATGACATTGTGAATGACATACCCGTTAACATAAAACTCTATGCAGACGACTGCGTTATTTACTGCGAGGTAAAAAATTCTAATGACCAAATAAAGTTAAATGCCGCATTTCAAAAAGTTAAATTTTGGTGCGACAGTTGGCAGATGCCCATAAACTTTGAAAAAACCGTATTTATGCGCATTTCACACAAAAAAGAGCCCCTCTTGTTCCAATATTGCTGTAACAATATATACCTTGCTAAGTTGCAGTATTACAAGTATCTAGGGGTTTACATTACAAACAACTTGACGTGGAATAAACATATCGATTATGTTGCAGCTTGTGCTAACACAAGACTTTCATTTCTTAGGAGAGTTCTCAAGCACTCCACTCCCACTGTGCACTTGCTGGCGTACAAATCAACAGTTCTACCCATTCTAGATTATGCAGTCGTTATATGGGATCCTTTTACGTTGACTAATAAAAAGAAGATTGAAAAAATACAAAGAAAGGCAGCCCGTTTTATATACAACAGTTATGGTCGCACATCTGTTAGTGCACTGCTAGCGAGAGCTAATCTTCCACCAATAACTGAAAGAAACCGAATTTCTCGTCTCAAATTTTTATATCAACTAATTAAGAACCACTATAAGATAGACACTAGCAAATTATTGTCTTTCTCCTCTGGGTATCCGACAAGGCATCGCCATAACCTCTCCATTACGCCCTTTCAAACACGCAATAACTGCTTCACGTATTCATTTTTCCCGAGAACAGTCGTGGAATGGAACAACCTAACTAATGACGTTGTTTTACAGCCATCACTTGAAAAGTTTGCCTTGTGTTTAACTGCATAATATATATGTGTGCATATGTGTGTATGTATATGTATGTATATATGTGTATATATTTGAAATTGTGTAGAATTATCACCCGTGTTTCTTTCCAATCCTTGCGTATGTGACTCTGTTTCTGGAATATTTACTATCCTCTACATTTTGAATTGTATTTTGTCGCCATGGTTGATCATGTATTTGTGAATTTTGTATATCAGTTTTTCCTTTTTTTGTAATTTCCGAGAACTGTACTTTGCTTCCGTATTTTTGTTCTTGTTCACCTAGGAATATTTATGATTGTACTTCCCACCCTGCTATAATCCCTCATTTGGGATTGCAGTATCTACAAATAAAATAAAATAAATAAGCTTTGCGCTCCTCTGCTGTAAGCCTGCACAGCAGCCCGCGTGCCCTTTCACTCAACTGTGGCAAAACTAGCCCGGCCCACCATTCGCTCGGAACTTCATACGACTCGAGCGTTGCCTCAACATCCTCGAACCACATTGGCGCAAGCGCCTCTTGGTTTGGCATTGGTGCCAGTGCACCCATTAACAAGCTTGCGAATTTCAGTCGCCTGTCTTCCTCTGACCTTCCGCCAAGCGATACGCTGTCATCGCTCTCGTTGGACTCTGCCCCATTACGGGCTCGTAGCCACTGGCTTTCCAGCATCAAGCGCTGCCTCTCCGTTTCCGCCTCAGCAATTTTTACTTGAAGCTGAAGCAGCGGTAGTTGCTGTTTCGACGCCGCATCTGACGTGCCACTACCATGACCCCCCGTGCCGCTGTCGGCGACTCCCAACGCCTGAAAGTTTCCTGCCCCGTCCCTGTTCATTTCCGAGTTGTCCCTTTCTCTGTCTCGCAAGCTGTAATGCTTTGTCATCGCCTGCGCCCAACAGAAATTCAAGAGGTACCCGCCTGAAGTAGCCTTGCGGTGCGCTCTTTCTCCTCGGAATCCGGTGGACTAGCCTTGCTTCGTTGATCCCGCAGCGTGGTAGTCAGTTGAAGGTGGTTGTCGTCAGTCTCGTCCGATGTCGCTCCCCGCTGTCTTCCTCAGTTTAGCCATGCAGATCCTGCCGAGTGCGCCAGTTACGTTCCGTTTGGTTCTTTCCACTCGCCTCTCGCTTGTTGCGCGACATTTGCTGCTGCCGCCAAGGAAGCCGAAGACGAGAACTTTTCATCTGCTGGCACCTTGAGGAAACGACCGCTCCGACATCATCTGGATATAGAGACGTTTATTCGCTTCTTTTATTTTTCTGTCCCTGCATCCCTGGTTTTATCCCCTGCCTCCCCATTCAACCACTCCTACAGTCCAATCGTAACGCACCACTCTTACAGTCCAATCGGAACGCACGGATGTATCTCTCCTCGCCACAACCTCGAAGACCCACCGCCTCTTGCCCACCCATCGGTTCTCCGCCGTCGCTCAGGTTTCTTTCACACTGGTTCCCGGAATGATCGACGACGGGCGTTGCCAGGTCATGGAAAAGCGCCTCCGAGTAAGTTCCCGCAATGCCGGACTGACAGGCCGTCAATACAATTGGCCCGTGCACCAATGCCGTCACCTCCGCTGATTCTGATTGTCCGGCGGACGCGCACGTGTACCTTCCACGTGTACCGGCCACCTGCAGCCTGGCTTGGTCTCCTGTAAGGCGCCATAACTGCACCCCTTGGGGCACGGGAGTTGTCGCGTTCTTTGTGGCCAGCAGACAGTCATCGTCCCGCATTCCGGTGGCTCTGCTTCCTTGTTGGCGAAGGGTCGCCGGCCACGGGGTGGGTAACATAAGGTATTCGGGGAACGCACGAAGTTTGAGCCCAACACACGCTAATGTCCATACTCCTGCGGTATACGAGTACGATACAAACGCCACCAAACGAAAAAGTAAGCGTCAGCTGAACTCTGAGTCTAAAGGTGACACTGCGAATAACACTAATGGCAGAGATGATTACGTCTAGGTGTTTACGTCACGGGATATCACTTGAGCAATCTCGGTAAGAACAAGCGCGCGAACGTCTACGCGCAACCATCGTTTTGTTTTCTCGGTGTTTTCTTCCTGTTTTTTTTTTGTTTCGCTGCCATGACGCTTGTTCGTGGCTACTGCGTTATGCTGCGTACTTCAATTAGATCAAAATTTTATGCCACTATATAGCCTGTTTTAGACTTTCTATTACATGTTGCTTTGTTACAAAGTGCGCAGGTTGCAAGACGTGGGTTGCTTTGCATCTCACGGTATTAAAACACCAGCAATTTGGAGGAGCTTCATTAATGAGTGCTTGAGTTGTGTGTTGTGAGGACGATTTCTAGATTTTTATGCAAATATATGTAAACCGCTATAGCACCACCCGTTTTTTTGCAACAGGAGATGCATTTACGTGATAGAAGATACTCTGTCGTTCTTCACCGTTCTTCTCTCTGCAAAATTATTCAAGAGGTTCCTTTATTGTTAACGTAAGCGGTTCCTTTATTGGTATTGGTAAGCACAAGTGCCCTCTGAGCTGTTTTTCGTTCGCACTTCATACAAATCTATGGCCACTGTTTTTCCGTCTTTTTATTGTTAGATGTGTGTTTCAACCTACTAAATAATTGCATTCTCCTGTTTATTCTTATTTTGTGCTGTCTGCGTCCCTGCTGTTGTTTACCTATCTGCAATCCATGTGAGGTTGCAGTTACGTCAGGGCGATATTGTGGCCAACGGTAAAATAATAAGAACGGGCCTATACTGTGCAGTACGAAAAATTATGCTTGTGATTTAGTAAAAATCGAAATTCAGTTTCTATTTCCACAATGAGTGTTATAAGAGAACTTCAATAACGTAAATAACGAATATGGTACAAACATATTGCTTTTTCAATAAGTATGCCCATGAGCCCTTTTATGCTGTTTTCTATCGGCACTGAGCTTCATTGTATTGCCCTACTTTACTATCTAAGCAAACGATATATCAGGTTCTGTTGTCCTAGCTTTTAGGGGTGCAGCTTGAGTTAAGTTATACTGTGCAGTTCACGTAATTAAAACTAATTATCTACGAAAAGGTGGTCACCAGAAACTCTATAAGACCAACACCTTGATATCCCATAACGTGGATTTTGTCAGGCTATTTCATACTGCGTGCAATCATCTAGACAAATTTTGCAGCATTTCTAAACTTCACTGCAGGGCCAAGTATGCTTTGTTCTGTTGTATAGGGCATTTCGAAACGATTGATAGTTTTTTTTAGTTTGTGTAAGGCTACACGTTCCGTAGTGATTTCTTTTCTGCCTTATACGACAGCCAAAAAATGTGACCACTAATTTTGAAGAAAGTAAAAAGGCTTAAGGCGCCTGTGCTTAGACTTGCGGGCACGGTACAGAACCCCAGGTCATCGAAATTTTCCATGTCCTTGACAGCGGCGTCTCCCATAATCAGACGGTGGTTTTTGCGACGTTAAACCCCCCTAAGAAAAACAAAAAGAAAAATATGGCCATGCTGTTGCGCTTGCATACTGCTATAATGCGGCGCTCTCAAAAGTGCTTCGAGCGAAACAAGTGGCGTCTACACACTAGCGGTGTGAGCGCCGTTGCTGCGTCATTATTTCCGACACCCCTACACGTAAAGCAATCGCCATCGTACGTAAGAGGCTGATCGTGTGCGCAATGACTGTTTTGCTCGAAGCACGTATGAGAGTGGTGCAGTACGTATCCCATCATGGCACTCACGTTATTATGGACAAAGCACCTTAAAACCTCACTGGGACGATTTAGCTTCAAACCTTTTCCGCAGTGGAGAGTCGTAGCATGTGTGCGCAAGGCATATGCGTACGTATTGGGTTGACAATAGACTAACGCAGCTGCGCCTTCCATCTGTCCATTCGTCCGTCCACCAGTGCATTCATCCATCTGTTCATTCTGCATACTAGTCGGCAACTTCAACGTAACATTACAGACCTCAGCACCGTGTTTTTTTAACTCATCACCGATCACTTCATGTGAATGCGTGCATTTCTATTTTTTATATTTCACGCACTTTCGTTAAAAGACGCAAAATATTGACTGCGAAACACGTACGCCAGCGAAAAAAATGAATCACTCAATTTCAAATGCCCTGAACTTTGGGACGAAGCGCACTGGACCTGAAAATAAAACTTGAAATGTTGCATAATTGACCATTCAAACCGAATCCTCCTTCACCTTCACAACAAAACTCTATTGCGGCTGGTAATCTTTACACACTTCGAGCCCACTTGCACGAGGAAAGGCCCGTGCTGTGAGGAAAATTCATGTGATATTTTTCACATGGTAAGAACTTGCCGAAATACTCCAAGCTTCACCCTTCTACCAAATCTTTTCCGGGAAAACTGGTAGGAAGCCCTGCTCGGCTGCCGTCAGGTCAGAGCAGCCGGTGGTGGAGCGTTGTTTGTATGGGGCGGCCCCTAAGGACCACTCCCCACCCTCCCTCAGGATAACTTCTAGAAGTAATTATTTTTCATCATCGGCATCAACAACCCATTATATGCCATGTAAATTACCTTAGAGCAGTGCATGCCGGTTAACTGTTCGCCGTTTTATTCACTATACAAAATGACATAACAAGACGAGCACCACATGCCGGTACACTGTTCGCCATTGGTTTCATTCAGTGTGGTAAACCACCTGCTTTTTAATATTGAATTTTACTTACAGAAATAGACCTGTGTACTTATTCACCGTTATTGTTGAATATGAAACCACATGGCGATTCCAGTTAGATATACTCGTTTAATTTTTCCTGGGTCACGGTAAAGGTTACTTTATTTTTTTACTGTTAAATACCTGTATGTAAGAGCCAGCAGTTGTAATGCTGTGAATTGCACTTTATGCTGCGACGCTTCAAGTCACTACAATACATTATAGATGTTACTGAATGGCACAAGTTCACTCGCAAAATAAATAGTGAAATATGGCGTGTTCGCGAATGTGTTGCTAACGAACGGTTTGCTCCAGAAAATAACTGGAATGTGAGAAAGTATTGCAGTTCTATGTTCTAAAAAATTTTGAGCCCAGACGCTCTTGTTTTCATGCGATGCGTGCCAAAAAAAGTTCGCTACAGGTGTCATTGCTGCTCTAGATTCTTCAGGTGATGCGATATTACGAAGACGAGGAATGCACTTACGAATAAGGTTAATCCACAGTAGTATTTGCATCATCATGTGTATGTTTATTAATTACGTTCTTGCAAGTGATGATAACTAGTGATTTAAAAGCGAGTGAACTAAACTAGCGCCACCAATCAGTTAAGAAAAGTGTCAAGCAGAAGCCACTTTCAGCGCATTGTATAAAGAAAGAGCTGTCGTACTAAACGGCCAAAGTGTATAGATTGCTCTGGTATGAAATTAGTATGCTTTGAGCTAGAACGGAAAAATATTTGGGATACCAAAGGGCACGAGCTGCATTAAAAGTTAACAGAGTTGACCGCACTAACAATTTTGGAAATAAATATCTTTGTGAGTAGACCCAATGCTCCTTTTTTCATATAGATGTAAAATAGCACAATTGCAGGTGGATCGAAGCATCTTAAGATACCACTGGTAAATATTGCATCGATTGCACTGCATCCGGAAGTATCTTGGATTCGTATCTTCAACACTTCTTGCCTGAGTATATTGCACCGCATTGCGGTGCAATTCAAAGTACCTTTGCAGCTCTCCTCTTCACTCAATACAAACAGCGTCTTTCAAGTCTTTTAATGGAACTCTGTCATGCTTAGACAGTACAAAATCATAGTTATTTTCAACTCCGGAAGCTTTGTTTACGCACACCAGTTAAAATGATGAATAACTGAGAGAATTTCCGCAAGGGCATTATGAAGTTTTGGTAAATAAATGGATTGTTTTGTACAAACTTCTCAAACTCACCGTGTCTGAGCCCGTGACGATGACGTCAAATATGAATGTGAATGTTTCCTTAAAGCTCAACTTTCCATCACGCTGCAGAGAGGCGATGATAGTTGCGTTTCCTTTGCTCTGATCTTCAAGATACCTTTCCGCTGCTTCCATAATGAGTGGCAAGAGCATCCTGAAAAATGATGCTCGCTTGTCGCTATTGGTGTCTTGTACAGAGCATTTCATTGCAGAAATAATAAAATATTTTTAAGATATCACAACATATATATTCCTGCGTGAAGGATGATGAGTGGGAGAAGCTTTGGGGGTTCATTGCTAAACCATGAATCCTCCGTGAATCTTGCCCAGTCGAGAATCATGTAAAGAGGGCGCGCACGCGGCAGCCGTTTCACAGCTCTCCGCTTCACCGCCTTGTCTTCGTCGCTCATACTCAAAACACACAGACTGCCGGCGAAATACGAAGCGTGCCAAGAGCGAACTCTTTTTAACGCAAGAGCGAACGCGGTCTCCTATCACACGAGAACACTCATCGGAGTGGAGCGTAGGGTGCCTTGATGCCCGCACGTGCACTGAAGCACTTTAGTGGAGCGAGCGCCGCAGCACCATCTATTGAACAATCCTAGTGTTAGCCGGATGGATAAATAGATGTATCCGGCTGTGCCCTTTAGATCGGGTGATGGCTCAAGCCACCTAGCCATAAAGTTAATTAGTATCCCTGTGGGTTTAAGGATTGAATTTCACTCGCGCCTCGATTGCAGCCATCAATCAGTTAGCCTCCTCCCGGTTATTTCTACCCGTTTAAAGTCTATTTTGCCTTCACTGTCCGTAAACCCCAAAGCTTCGAAAAATTCCGTGCCAATATCTTCGACTATAGGGTGGAGCCCTTTACAGAACATTATCAAATGATCAGCCGTTTCCTCCTCCTCTCCACACGCACTACATACCGTGTCTGTGCCTTCGTATTTGCCGTGTGAGAGCCACAATGCAATCCAGTGAGTGCTCTAAATACTAGGTGCAGCTACTACTACTAGTCATGGCCTCTGCGATGGTGGGCGCGTGACGGCGTTCTCTCCAGCCGTCCCAAACACCTGGGGCGAGCTGTTTCCAGGGGTGGGCGTGGCCCACATTTGTCTCTGCACCGCGACTCTCCTTCGTAAGGTGCAAAAGGCTGCCGCAATGTTGGCTTCGCTTGCATGTTGCGTGGAAAAATGGTTTTACGCTTTTGTATAACATCGTGCTCATTCGGGAATGTCGGCTAAGGTATACGAGAGGTAAAGTCGATGCTTGGGTGTTCCAATTAGCAGGCAGCGTGATTTTAAGAAAATAGGAATGGTGTTACATGAACTAAACCTGGTGATTATTGTTCTTAGTGTGTAGTAACAGCTACAAATACTGGTTATTATAAATTAACTAATTAGTGATAGTTATATTTGCAACGCAAAAAATACTCGCCTATTTATCTAAATGCCAATGAGGAAGATGTGCGCATGTTGAACCAACGTCTGTCTGTGCTACTTTCAACAACGTACTAATTGCGTGCTCAATTTTTTTCTTTCAATAAAGAACGCCCGATAAACATGAAAAATAGCATGTGACTGCGCTTCCACTTGCAAAAGAACACAGTGGCCTCAAGTAAGCTCACTGCAAGCAGCCGTTTTGCCTCTTTTTCGTTGCCAGAGGCAGCATTCCGCACATTGGAAGCGCCAACATGTGGCGGAATCTTGCAGGATTTCTTTCGCTTCATTATGCATCACTATCATTTTTCATATGTCAAGGCCAACTGTTTTCATTGATAAAGCGGCAAGAAGACTGTTCTTGTTACAGCCTGACTGTCTATGATCACAACTGTGCATTTTTTTTCGGACGTAAAGTGGCACATAACGCGGTCCGTAATTTTTATTGCTGCATTTCTCTCATTGATACTGGCCACCTCAAAGTGACCTTGTTTGATGGCGCTGCTTACAGGGGCGCGCAAAAATCAAGGCAGGCAATATTTCTCGTATTTTGTGTGCTTCATTTATACGCATGAAAAAATAGGCAGGAAATAATAGGTTGTAGAAAGTAGCCAAC
This sequence comes from Rhipicephalus microplus, assembly GCF_043290135.1. NCBI lineage: Eukaryota > Metazoa > Arthropoda > Arachnida > Ixodida > Ixodidae > Rhipicephalus > Rhipicephalus microplus. The sequence continues at coordinate 127,604,573 of NC_134707.1, forward strand.
ACGCGCGTACCTGGCTCATCGACAAGTAGCTGAAGAGGTGAGCATATTGACTTGCAATTATAACTTTGACAAATAATTTATCTCACTTACAAAAAAAAATTAGTAGTGGCTACTACACTTTACCGGGCACCAAATGCAACCAAGAATGGCGCGAAACAGAATTCCTGTTTGTCTATGGTGCATATGAAGAAATCATGACTGATTGATTGATTGATATGTAGAGTTTAACGTCCCAAAACCACCATATGATTATTAGAGACACCGTAGCGGAAAACTCCGAAAATTTCTACCACCTGGGGTTCTTTAAAGTGCAGCCCCGCCGCGGTGGTCTAGTGGCTAAGGTACTCGGCTGCTGATCCGCAGGTCGCGGGTTCGAATCCCGGCTGCGGCGGCTGCATTTCCGATGGAGGCGGAAATGTTGTAGGCCCGTGTGCTCAGATTTGGGTGCACGTTAAGAACCCCAGGTGGTCGAAATTTCCGGAGCCCTCCACTACGGCGTCTCTCATAATCACATGCTGGTTTTGGGACGTTAAACCCCACAAATCAATCAATCAATCAATCTTTAACGTGCATTCAAATCTGAGCACACGGGTCTACAGCATTTTCTCCTCCATCGAAAATGCAGAACCGCAGCCGGGATTTGATTCCGTGACCTGCGGGTAAAAAAAAAAAGTCGTGCTGTGGGATAATTGGGACACCCCGTATATTCGCACTCGGTTTTATTTTTATTTTTTTCCTGTTTATTCACGCTGCACTTATAGGTTGTATTCAGGTCACGTCAGGTTGGCGGCCAAAGTAGCGAATTGAAAAGTGCGCCAGCTGTGCTAGATGGCCCCCATTTTGAAGGATACTATATGCCGGCGGGTGGCAAGAGGAGCACGCAAGGTACTGCGGGCACGTTGCTCTTGCTTTAGTTTTATTTGTCTTTAAAAAGTACGAGGTTCACCATTTTTGGAGCTGCTGCAACCATGGGTGATGCGCTTTCAGCTCGCTTGAGCATGTACGCCAAAAAATGGAACGCCGAAGGCAATCAGCGACACACGATGAACGATTCTCTCCAGCGAGGAGGCCGCATCAGGCACGGACTCATCTAGAAGGTGGAACTCTGAGATGTAAATGACTACTTGGTGCATACTACAAGTGTTGTAACGCACGAACGTCTGAAAACCAAGAAATCTTTGAACACTAGACTGGTAGGCTTGCCCGCGAACCCTCGCTGAATAGTCACGGTGACTGCGTCGCCTTGCGCGCAAAGCTGAGATAATGTGAAGGTATAGTCCATCTGTGCGCCAAGTTAAGGTTTACCCAATAATTGGATACTAGTGCGATGCTTTGTGAATATAAGCTGCGGGCTTAAAAGCCCTTACGAACTTGCACGTAAAAACACCATTACACGGAGTGCATTCGATTGCGGTAGAGTGCACACGAGACTCAAGATTTTACATAAATGGCTCACCCACATATTTGATATATCTTATAAAACTGTCTTGAGTGTAAAAATATTTACTAGACCAAAGTTACAAGCCGCATGTGCTTTGACGCATGTGTACTGAGCCGGGCCACTTTCCAGTTCGTATGTACGTATACGTACTGCTCGTCTGTACGGCGTCACACACGTGAGTAAAAGAGATGCTTTGCATTTAAAACACCACACGCACTTTGTAATCACGTGAACCCTGCTGCATGAATATATGCTATGAGCGTCCTCTTTATAACGGTGATCATATCTGTGCCACCAGGCTCGCAAGAAAAAAAAACACGAAATCTTTCTTTTTATGTCGGCCTAATGCCATATCTACTTCGATTAAATCAATATTATTATAACAAAAAAAATATAAACTTCTGTTCTATCTTCCTGCCTCTTCAGGCAAAATGACGTTGATTTTCTGCTAATTTTGTTCTTTATCTGTACTTTTCGGCCACAAGTATTCTAATCGTCCCTTACTTGCTTCTATCGCGGGCGTGTTCAGCTTTCCATGTTAGTCTCTGAAACCCGAAACCTCATGTATGCTTGTACCCGCACGTATACGTGGGTGGATCCGCAGCATTCAATCAGAGAATGTTCCATAGTTTCCTTAACTGCCCCACAGCATGTGCTTTGCTCTTCTTTACTGAATCTCGCTTTATGACTGCGCTTTCTAAAGCCACCCGACCTCGCTTCGAACAGCAAAGCGCTTCCTTCTCAATTGTCGTAAAACATGTCCCGCCTTCTTTCGTCCTTGCCCTTTCAGAAGTTACTGAGAGCCGCCTTCTTTGTCATGGCTGTCATCAAATAAATCATCTCCGCCTCTCTGACTTTTCGCGTAATGATTTTAGTTCCCGTGTCTCCCACACTGCCAGCCGTATATTTACTTGTGAGCCTCCCAGTCCTTTTTCTACTCTACATAAATTTGTTTTGCCTTTTTCTTTTCAGCTTGTTGTACACGTTGTAAAATCTTACTGAACTTCACGATGCATGATGAACTGCCTCATTGGGTAAAAGGCGTTTTAGGTAATTGAACATTTAAGCGTGAATGATTTAGGCTCAGTTAAAATGTTCCCTCAAATATGTCTCAATGTCAAGCTGCCTGAATTCGAAATATCAGTCATCAACTGAACGTTAATGAATCTGATATTCTGTCATATCTTCCCAAATATGACATCAGACCTAACAGAAAAAGAAAGGTTAAGGTGCATTGTCTAGTCACTGAAGTCGAAGGTTAGCTTGAAAAAAAGTCACTTGCCTTTTCATTCTTGTGTCAATAGAATAAGAGAACTACACAGCAGCAATAAATTTTAAATGGCTTGCCAATGTACAGTACTCATGAAATGTCAGACTGCGCAAAATCAGTTTCCCGCGTCAATTCGTATGTCAAGCCTCTATTCGGATTGCGCAGAACAAGGTCAGAAGTAGAGTTACACAAATGTTATTGGCGTCAGTCACAGCATGAAATTCCTCACTCAAACACATTTCAGGCATTCCGACGTATTTGATGTCATTTTCGACATTTTCTAAAGGTACCTAATGAGAAATGATACCAAGAAATATAGGAATAAGCGTGAAGAGGTACCCTCGTTTGGCTATACAGCATGTACTTCCATGTCATGCTGCTGCAATAGTCCGTTATGCAACGCTAAGTTTGCCTCTTAATCAATTTATTGTTCAGCGTTGTCACATCGAGGGTTGTCTAGCGTTTGAGATTGAGAGTGTTGGGGCAAGGTGTATTCTATAAAACTCTGTGCCGCAAGACTATGCTAAAACAAATAAATGAAAAAGCGGAGAGTAGTCGATAAGATTAAAAAAAAAACATAGTTAATCTCTCCGCACAGAGAATCGGTATGACACGAAACAAAAGCCTTTTCTTAGAGAGGTACTTGTATGTTTAATTTACATCACCACAAGAGAGCTTTCACATACGTATATTGGTGTTTGGCAATTATACAACTGTGTAACGCCGATGCACACACTTTGATGCTCGTAAGTATATCTCCATGCCGATGACTGGCATGACTGACGTCAGTGAACAAAGTTTAAGCGCACCATTGCTGTAGCTGTAGATTCTAACGGTGAGAGAGCAAGACGCGAGATCGCAAGAGAGTTGAATATTTTACGCAGAACTTGGGCTAAGGTTGTCATCCCACGGCATCTTAAAGAGTGATTGAAAACCACGTTTCGACTAAGAGAAACGTTAAGCACGTCGTGTCGCCCCAGTAGCGCGGCCGAAATTTTGCTCAAGTGAGGTACAATAGCAAGGTTCTACAGCGAGGAGAGGTGTACGCACATCGAATAGGTATTTTCGGCTTGCATAAACGCTAAGGCCGAGGCCATCGCTTAAGCTAAGGTTGCAATCTCGCGGTGTGTTATAACGTTGACAAGACTACACTACCACTAAAAACACGCCGAATGGTACGGACCTGTGAAACCACACGTCAAGTACTATTTGTGAAGGACACACTAATGATAACTACCCTACGTTAATGCTCCATGTGTGCAGCACCACCCCGTTGACCAAGAGGAAAGTGCGAGATATAGAAGACGCGTTTACAAAGACGATATAATTCGTGGTTGTGGCGCAGTCTCAACTAGCCTCTTCAAAGGGACTTTCTTTTCACTTTAGATAAGTAAGCCATAGAAAACCTTGCCCTTTTTTTTAATAGTCCTACACAACTTCGCATGATATCTTCTTTAGTACTTAAGTTGTACTGAAGCGATTAAACAATATTTTTTAAGCTTCATGTACCCTTGCAGTGAAGACGTGGCTTCGAAGAGAGAGGAGTTGACGTACTATTTGGAAGCCCCATTTGGCCTTTTGATAAACTTTATACCATTGAGCATGTGAGCATTGGTTGTAAGAACACCATTTTTGGAGGGATACATTACAGAGGACCTTAAAGGTCGATTCACTTTTGAACTCACATAGTATTTGATTTTCGCATTGTGAAAGTTAAGTTCAATATCTGGATCTTATCTTTTCACTGGGTCTCTATTGAGTATGGCACAGCACGTTGGCATATAGACAGTGTGATGTTAAAGTTGCACAATGAGTGTTTGGTGGAAGCCTTTGTGAATGTACGAGATATGTATAACGCAACTGACTGTGATGAAGGTGTGATAACTTTAGGGTGTGTTGTTATCACATTATTTTGAGCGGCAGTGAAAAAGACAACAAAGAGGAAAAAAAGCGTGGCCGTGGTGCAGTGTATTCAGCATATGTCGCTGCGGAGCAAGAGATCGCTGATTTGATACCAGTTGGCAGAGCTTTTTCTCTTTGACATCACATCGTGTACATTTTGTGACATAATTTCTGAAAAGAAAATACATCAACGGTGTCTTGTAAGACCCCGGCTTAAAATATTTTAGTGTTAAAATACTGCTGTGTTCGGAATTTCTGATGGACTGCTTCTTAAAGTATAGATCTCCATACTTGGTGAGCACAAGAGATTGGATCCAATATTCCCTATCATTTGGTGAACCATTTTTGCTTAATTCTTAGCCAAGCCCAACTTCGGCTTGTGAACACACTACCGAGCCTATATTTTATGTCAAACTGGTGGTACCTCGCAAGATTCACAATCTTGCAGCTATTCTAAACTCTGTGTGTAAAAAAAGATAGGAATGCAAATTTATACCTTAATATTTCGTCTCCAATGAGGATGAAGCGCCTCCATGCGGGTGTTGAAATGTAGAGGTAATAAGGAAAATGGGTGGACAGCGCATCAACTATGCCAGCAGCCTCTTGAATTTGGGCAAACAAACTTCCAGCCGAGGAGCGTGCATCGAAATGGTGAGCCAGAAGTCCAAGTCTCCTGCCCACAGCCAGAAAAACCGTAGCTGCAATTAAATAAAATGTTGGTGGAAAGGTCACGTTGGGTATTTCAATGATGCTAACACGTATAATAACCCTACATAAACTATATATGGTTCCTGTCAAAGGAAGCGTATTTTCAAATTTATAGGATGAATTTCGTGGGATACACTATGTTCATTATCCATAACTCCGTTTGACGCGAAATAAAGGTACAGAGAACATACCAAGATAAGGTAGAGACAAGCACCTACTTTTATTTGCGGATTATTTGAACAGAATTCACTTTTATTGAAATGTTCGTGTAATCAAATAATCACAAGGAACGGATTGCACCATGGAATACACTGTTGATGGTCCGAACACACTGCACGAAACCTCGGCTAGGCTGCGTTGGCTGTGCTGGAAGTGGTTCATTGACCGGGCTAATTAGGTTCACTGACGAACGGATAATTTCGCGAACTGGGGGTAATTGTGAAGGCGTAACTATTTTAGTATCACCCCGCAAGTTAAGGCATTGAAAATTTTGCGTCAAAACCTTTCACCCCCCTCTTCCCATAGTTAGAGCAATGTTCACTGATTCGTCTGTCTCGCGCGTTTGGTGTTTGTGATGTTTAGATAATCTTTTCCATTTTTCGTGACCATGTAGCAAGTAAACTGCGTAGCACTCTAGTGCCTGCCCCGTCCTGTCGGCTTGCGAATGTTTTCATTTCGCGTTCGGATTTCCCATCAGCAAAGCGGAGCTATCGGTATTATGCACGTTGTAAGCGAGTTTATGAAACCGGTCACTTAACTAATCAAGTGTGTGCCGTAAATGCCGAAACTGTAAAAGACAAGCTGAGAATTTTTTATGAATTATTCACATTGCAATTGAATGGTTGCAGTTTAGTATGGGCAACCACAAGGTGAACAAACATAGGTAAAACACATATTATAAAAAGCACTTTTCCAGTACATTACAAATATTGAACCTTAGCAACCACAAATATTGTCACAAGAATATGAAACTATTCAAGGGAATTAGTAGTACAAGCACTGAGATTTACAGATGCTTCATTTTCCAAAGAAAAATACAGAAGTTTTGTTGCATCCGTAATAAGCTGGAAACACCTAGACATACCTGTGTATCTGAAAAGCTCTGAATCTTGGTTTGTACCGCGTTTTCGCACAGAGTAGAATCTCGAATCAATCAAACACAATTTTCTGAAAGTTTGAAATACTCATGTTCAGGCCACTGAACTATCTCGGAAGAAAGTGAAGATATATTTCGCTAACCGGTAAACATGTACACGAAATATTCTTGCATAACAACGTACATATAAAATTATGTTTGTTTGTTTTTCCTTCGATATTCGGGCAAAATATTGTTGGATGTTCAACATTCACATGTTAATTAAGCAATTATGCATCTGCCAATAATTATATTTTGTACTAAACTATTTACGTTCTTTCACTGTCATGTATAACGCCGCCTAGGCCCGTTCTAACTACTGACGGAAGCTTTAGGCCTCGGAGGAAGGACGCTTTTAGCCTGCACTAGAAGAAATAGTGAGGTTTAAAGTAATTGGCTCGGCAAGAAACAATACTACGAGTGCAAACAGCCATTGCCACAAATTCGCACTTTACGGCAACTTTGTGTTTTTTCTGCCATTTGCATGATTTGTGAACATGTCAGAACATACTTGAGAGCTGAAAACCATGACGTCAGCTGTAGCTATATGCTCGCTAGTTTAAGTTATCGTCGTGAACATCAGTTTGGACAATATACTGCGTTTGCAACACCAATCCAACAAAAAACAAAGTGACATCTTTTCACAGATTAAGATATAACTAGTGCTTGTCGTTGATTCGGGAGAGTTAAAAGATAATCAGTGGGTGGCCTTGTTTTCTTAATAATTAGGAAGGTATCACTTTTTAAAAAACATGCTTTTACTTTTCATTTTTATTTTGGGTTCGACAATAGTCTCGCCAGTAATACCTTGTGAAATCATAACCGTAATGTGTGGCGACCTTGTAGAGAATTTCGGAAGGTCTGGGTATTATAGACGTGGAGCAAAAAATTTTAAAAGGAGTGATATTAAGCTTCTTGCCTTATTTCGATTTCTTCATTTTTCAATAAATGTACGCTACAAGCCTGCGAGATAACATTCAGTCAATGCCCATTACTTGTAGTATGCAAAGAAATATTTTCAAACCCACAGCTGCAAATGTATCTGCTAAGATCTCGTGAAAATGTCATTTTTCTGGAATCTGGAAAAGGCGGTACGGGTCAGTTGTTTTTGTCTTACGCCGAATGTTTTTTTTGTGAAACAAAGATTTGTTTGGTAACCCTAGTTGTACAACAGAACATAGTTTTTCAGCGAAAACTAAAATAAAATGAGGCGTTTTAGAGTGGAACTCTTTTATAAAACAGGAGAGCGTTCACGACACGTCAAGTGGTAATGGCGGAAACAGTCTGAGTACCGATCCAGCCAAACGTCGTCTTCTTCACTGACTGAGTCATACCCCCTGCCTTTCGAAGTAGCACTCATCTTCTTCACTACATTTTCCTCCCCTCCGGAAAAGAGCCATCCTGGCGACTCATGGGCAGGAGACAATAGAGGGATCATAATACGGGTTTAGACGGTCTATGTGGACGGTCTCACGTCCACTGCATCGTTGATCATGGGGCTGCTCTAGCAGCTTGACGATGTAATTGACGGGTGAAGTTTGCTTGACCACACGGTAAAGGCCGTCATACTTGTACGTCAGTTTCGTTGAGTGACCAGGACTGGTTGAAGGGATGCAAAGCCAGACAAGGTCATCTGATGCATAAAAAGCCGGAGGCGTCGGGCTATCACGGTGGTGCTTCCGGCGTTGCTGTTCAGCACTTGTGAAGGAGCGGGCAAGCTGACGACACTCTTCCGCGTATTTAGCAGCTTGTGACATCGTCGTCGACTCAGCAACATCCGGGTGGTAAGAAAGCATGGTGTCTAGAGTGCAAGAGGGCTCGGGACCATAAAGGAGGAAGTATGGAGAAAAACCAGTGGTTGTCTGGACAGCAGTATTATGCGCGTATGTTACAAAAGGGAGAATACTGTCCCAGTTGGCGTCGTCGGTTGCGACGTACAATGACAGCATATCTCCTAATGTACGGTTGAATCGTTCCGTAATGCCATTAGTTTGAGGATGATACGCAGTGATGGTGCGATGAATGACTTGGCATCCCTTGAGAAGCGATTCGACGGCGTCCGACAAAAACACACGCCCTCGGTAACTCAGGAGTTCGCGAGGTGCACCGTGACGTAAAATAACCTGATGCAATATAAAACGACCGAGGTCACTGGCTGACGCAGCCGAGAGTGGTGAAGTTTCTGCGTAGCACGTAAGGTGATCGATAGCGACGATTACCCAGCGATTTCCAGCCGGTGTAATCGGAAGAGGTCTATACAGATCGATACTAACACGGTCAAACGGTCGGGCAGGACAAGGTAAGGGTTGTAGTGGAGCTGGAGAACTTGGAGTGGGATTCTTTCGGCGTTGGCAAGCGAGACAGGAACGTACGTAGCGACGAACGAAGCGATACATTCCACGCCAGTAGTAGTGATGGGACAGGTGGGTGTAGGTTTTTAACACTCCAGCATGGGCGCATTGTGGGTCGGCGTGAAAGGAGGCGCATATGTCTGAGCGGAGATGACTGGGAATGACTAGGAGCCATTGGCGTCCTTCGGAGAGATAATTTCGTCTGTATAGCAAACCATCTCTGATAACGAAGCGCTTTATTTGACGGCGCATACCTCTAGGGATATTTTGTGAGGGAGTTCGACTCAACAAGTTGATAAGTGAAGCGATCCAAGGATCTTTTCGTTGCTCCTGTAGCATGTCGCTGACATTAAGTGCAGAAACGTTGGGGGCAAGCGACGACGGCAACTTGTCACTACATCGTAGAGGTGATCGGGACAAAGCGTCTGCGTCGGAATGTTTTCGGCCAGATTGGTAAACAACGTTAATGTCGTACTCTTTAGACGAAGCACCCAACGGGCGAGCCGGCTGGTGGGATCTTTTAACAAGGAGAGCCAACATAAGGCGTGTTGATCTGTAACCACGCTGAATGGGCGCCCGTAAAGATAGGGTGGAAACTTGCCTATGGCCCATATGATGATTAGACACTGTTTTTCGGTGACTGAATAGTTGGCTTCTGCTTTTGTGAGTGCACGGCTGGCGTAAGAGACGACGTACTCAATAAATACAGGTTTACGCTGGGCGAGCAGAGCACTGAGGCCAACTCCGCTAGCATCCGTGTGTAATTCCGTCGGGGCAAGAGGATCAAAATGTCGCAGTATAGGAGGTGACGTAAGAAGGTGGCGGAGTGTGGCAATTTCATCATTACAAGCTGACGACCAACTAGAAAGGTCGTCGTTCCCGGCAAGAAGGTCAGTCAAGGGCGATAAGATGGAGGCGAAGTTGCGAATAAAACGACAAAAGTATGAACATAAACTGAGGAAGCTGCGAAGTTCTTTTAAGGTCTTCGGCTTAGGAAATTTGGCCAACGGCACGGCGTTTCGTCAGATCCGGAAGAATGCCATCTCTAGATACAACATGGCACAAAATTAACAGTTTTCGAGCACCGAAGCAGCACTTCTTCAGATTGAGCTGTAGACCGGCGGCGGTGAGGCAAGTAAGCACTGTCTGGAGCCGCTGAAGATGCGTTAAAAAGTCGCTTGAAAATATCACGACATCGTCTAAACAACACAGACAAGTCTGCCAATTCAGGCCACGGAGGATGTTGTCGATCATGCACCCGAAAGTGGCGGGAGCATTTCAGAGCCCGAATAGCATGACGTTAAATTCGTATAAGCCATCAGGGAAAACAAAAGCCGTCTCGGGGCGATCAGCCTCAGCCATGGGAACCTGCCAATAACCTGAACGCAGATCTAGAGACGAGAAGAACTTCGCGCCTTGTAAGCAGTCAAGGGCGTCGTCTATGCGAGGTAGTGGGTAAACATCTTTGCGCGTGATCTTGTTCAACCGGCGGTAGTCGACGCAAAATCTTATTGAGCCATCCTTTTTCTTGACTAGAACAACTGTGGATGCCCACGGGCTGTTAGAGGGCTCAATAAAACCTAGCTCGCTTACACATGTCGTCAACTTACTCCGCGGTTATGCGACGCTCAGATGCCGATACCCGATACGGACGCTGACGTAAAGGAGCGTGATGGCCAGTGTCAATTTCGTGAGATACTGTGGAAGCACGGCCCAAAATCAGTTGCTGCTGGTCGAAGCTGGCGCGGAAGCGCTCGAGGAGGGCGATGATGTCGGTGCGCTGCTGGGCCGTAAGGTTCGTGTCGATGCAGCGAGAAATTGCGTCGCTGAATGATGGGGAAGAAGATGACGCGCAGCAATCAACAGCGTCAATAGGCAGCATAGTCGAGTGGTCAGGAACTACACGTGCACTTGATGGATCAATGTCATCGGCAAACCCAGGCACTCTCCACACAGTAACTTCGAAGGCCAGGGAAAAACGGATTTGAAGCATAAATTGCACTTGATGCATCGTGAACATTCAGAACGGCGAAAGGAAGCAGGAAGCACTTGCGGTGAACAGCGATTTCAGAAGGCGTAAAAAGAACAGTTGAGCCATTAGAGACGTCACAGGAAAGCGGAACTAGGGTGGATGAGAACGGGGGTATCGAAGTGTCGGCGGCAACGAAAACTTTTGCAGGTGAAAGGGACGAGTCGAGTGAAGCAGCGTCGCATAACGGCGCGAACTTCACTTCGGCGCGAGCGCAGTCGATGACGGCATGATGAGTGCAGAGAAAGTCCCAGCATAATATAATGCCATGGGAACACTGCGGGAACACTACAAACTTGACGACATAAATATCGTCAGCAATAGCGACACGTGCTGTGCATGTAGCAAAAGGGTGAATTCGTTGCTCGCTCGCAGTGCTGAAAACAATGCCGTGAAGAGTCATTGTGACTTTTTTTAGTCGACGGCAAAGTTTTTCAGTCATTACAGACACTGCGGCGCCAGTATCGACCAATGCAAAAACAGGTATACCTTCAACGGAGACAGCAACGACGTTCGACGGTGGAAAACAAGGTCTTGTGGAGTCCGAAAGATCCGCAGTTCTTTCCCCCGGAACTGCGGCTCCTAGTTTTCCTCAGGGACAGGGCGAGGTCGACGTAGCATAGGGGAAAGGGAAAGGCGTTGAGGTGAAGGTGACCGGTGTCTGTTTAAGTTCCGGCGAGGTGAAGATGTGTCCATGGTCGCAGTCTCGCCAGATACAGCAGGCTCTGGTCGTGGTGGGAAATCATAATTGTTGGGCCGGACGTCGTAATGCAGGAAAAACTCACGTCGTCGACAAAATCGTGCAATGTGACCCGCAATTCCACAGGCAAAGCATATGGAGTGGTTGTCTTGAGTGCCCGAAGGGTTCTGAAAGCGCGGAGGTGGTGGTCGGGAGAAAGGACGGGCAGCCTGGTACATTGGCTCAGTCGGTACGACAAAAGGGCGCGTGGACGTAGGCGTTCGCGACAAAGAAACGTGGCCGTTCGCGACAGGCGGACGTCGGGTTTCGTTCAATGCTTCGGCATAGGACAATAAAACAGCCACAGGTGGTGCGTGAGCTGTTGGTAGTGCCTCGGACACTTGCTTCTGGACTACTCACTGTATTGATGACACTAAAGTGGATGGGGCACCTTCGGAGGTATAAGGCACGAGGGACAACTGGCGTGCGACCTCCTCTCGTACAAATTGCTTGATCTCGAGAAGCAAAGAGGTGTGGTCTGTAGCAGCGCCAGCCGACGTTAAAGCGGAGATTGTTGCACATGGCGCGTTGGCACGACGCGTGGTGTCATGCTGTTTCCAGAGCTCATCATACCTCTGACAAAGTTGGATCACTTCCGCTACCATTTGCGGGCTTTTGGCGACAAGCATTTGAAATGCGTCGTCAGTTACGCCGTTCAAAATGTGTTTGATCTTCCCGGCTTCTGTCATGGCCGAGTTGACACGCCGGCAAAGGTCGACCACATCTTCGATATAACTGGTGTAATTCTCACCATTCTGCTGAGCCCTAGTACGCAAGCGCTGTTCGGCCCATAGTTTGCGAAGCGCTGGACGGCCAAACAAGTCCGCAAACGCCGTTCGGAAGGCCGACCAGGTGGGGAGGTCTCTCTCGTGATTACGGTACCACAGACTGGCGACGTCGGTCAAATAAAATTGGACGAGAGTAAGCTTGTGCGCATCGTCCCACTTGTTGTGCTTGCTCACCCGGTCGTATTCGTCGAGCCAGTCTTCCACGTCTTTGTCATCGGTTCCACTGAAGGTAGGCGGATCGCATTGCCGAAAGGAGCTGAGACAGACAGGAGATGCAGTAGTTGGAGCCGAGGCGGCCGCCTGCTGATCGTCGTCCGTGGACATTGTAGCAACTGGAGGCAACGTGTGGTTTCGCAATTCCAGGATTAGGCGTTACCCGGCACCTTCACCAATTAAAAGGAGGCGTTTTAGAGTGGCACTCTTTTATAAAACAGGAGAGTGGTCACGACACGTCAAGTGGTAATGGCGGAACCAGTCTGAGTACCCATCGAGCCAAACGTCGTCTTCTTCACCGACTGAGTCATACCCCCTGCCTTTCTGAGTGGCACTCATCTGCTTCACTAGTAAAAATATTCCGTTGACAAGTTCTTATACGTCTTAACTCACCCAATGGCTCTGTCACAGTATGATTCAAACATGGTGATTATTATCTGTGTTTTATCTAACTTGTTTGATCTTTCTTTTTTCAAAGCCTTTCGTGATTTCACAGTTCTTAGAATAGTGACAACATATTTCTACGGGTATTGGCAATAAGCATTAGTCACGTCAGCATCTATCTTTTTAACCACATTCTTTGTATTTCATCCACGTTTTCCGAGACACTTCATTATGAGCCAAACGTGCCCGCACTAATAATGTGCTTTCAAAAGCACCTAAATTTGCCTACTTACATTCGAAAGCCCATCTTTTCATCAAGGCGTGGCAGTCTTCCACTTCTTCTTTATCATCCCGCGCCGAAGAAATAAGAGAAATAATGTCGTCGACAACGTGAGCAACACTATCGGCGTATCCTTGCACCGTATTTGGTGCAGCAACACTGTTGTGCGTCATAGATCTGATCCGCCGCCACTCGTCGCCCTTTCTGCAAAAATAGTTAAGCGGGTTTTGAGCGGCAAGCTCACATGAGTAAATACCACTCTGTGCACCCTTTAACAAAGTAGTTACATGCACGCACTTAAGTCCTGTGAAATATATGTCATACATTACTAAAACTTCAAGTTAAGAATAACAAGCAGATGTGAAGATTCACGTGTTTACTATACCTCCAGTATTACACGTAACGTGGCATTTGTTGTGGTGCACAAAAACTGATGTGACGCGTCATGATACCGGAAACTTAGTGTTAAAACAGCCTTTCGGATACAAAAACTGAAGTGAGTGATCGTGTGTCAAAAACAAAAACCAAAAGACAAAACAAGAAATACTGATCCTTCCGTCAAAGGAATTCGTATAGCACAAGATTGAAGCGTGTCATTACACATATGATGGTACGTTTAGTGTACGTTGATAAATAGGTAAGTTTGCACGTTGTGCATTAGTATTTGCATCTATAGCACCATTTATCGAATACGCACCCACGTTGACGCTTAGTGGTACTTCGCCGTCTTTACGACTACCATCCATCGTGATTGACATAAAAAAAGCATTGTTGTAGCAGCAGATGTTAACGTATAGATCATAATGAGAGAAAAAAGAGTGATAACCAAGAGAGCGACGAATATTCGACGGAGAGCTTGGCCCAAGATTGCTAACCCTGCCATAGAAATGGTGATAGAACGCCACGACCGCAGTACAGAGAAACTGGCATAAGCACGTCCTGATGCAGATGCGCATTTAAGAGCTTTATTGTCATTTGAATGGACTCAATGACGAAAACCGATGTTTAAGCTGAGGCAAGGATGAAGAAAAATTTTTTTATTGCGTGGGCCAAGTGCATGCGGTCAATAGCTCGCAGTGTGCTAAAGTGTTGACTAAATTGCACTTTTATTGAAAACGTGCTGAATGAATGGATGCTTAGCGGCACGCGCGGAAGTTGCTGATCACAGAGACCATAGTAACAGTGAATTACATTACTTGACTGTTCCAAGAGGGCGTCCCCACTCCCCTGACCAAAATCATTGGCAGAGAAAAATGTGAGATATAAAATGCATGTTTGTAACAGCCACTGGACTGAGCACGTGGCGCAGTGGATAGCTTGCTTGGCATCCGTTACTCACGGCTGAGATGTTATTGGTTTGACGCCCGATGACGGAACGTCTTTCTTTGATATTTAATGGTGCACTCATCCTAATTCATTGTCGTTATGAAAATGTGTCGCTGAAGCTTTGGTCAACCATGTCACAAAACGCTTTCGTTTTCAATATTGATGGTTGATCACATGGTTACTTCAATGAAAACATCGTAGCACTGACCATGAGGAAGCCGCAAGTATGCAATCACGCGTCATAAGAACTTCACAGGACAGCTCATTGACCACTAATGCATGTCACTTCAAACCTGATGTTTCATTGAACGCTTTCATGGGATGAACCAGCTTGTCTGTCATTATGATTGTACAACAATCTTCAATTCATGGTACATTAAAATACTTTGTGCAACGTAACTCAGAAGTAGGTATGAAAGAGAACACTTCATTTCGTAACCACTTAAAGGGGCGCTGAAACACTTTTTCGAGTAACCATGGAATGAATTCAATGGAAGAGCTTACTTTCTCTCGAATTCATCACTGAAAAAATTTAAGAATTTGTTCGTGCGAGTGGAGTTAAAAGGTTTTTCGCATGCTGCAATTGCATTCTCTCTTCTCTCGTGCCGATGAAAGCGCTGGAAACTAAGCAGAGAGGGATGGCAGGGCCACAGAAAAACGTCAGCGTGCCTCGTGACCTTGAGCTCTTTTTTTTTCTTTTTCTTCAAATGCGCGCCTTTCTCAGTGTGACCACGTGCGCATGCGTTTTTAATTAGCGGCTTCCCGCAGTGATCTCTGTAACGGCCAAGCGCGCCTTGTTGAAATCGGCCAATGGCTGATACATGGGTTTAATACGGGTGATTTTCGGGCTTATTCCATGATTCGTCGAGAGAAGAGAAAGGAATTTTTAGCTGACTTTGATAATTTATCGCGAACTCCAGACCACGTGCAGCGACACAAAAAATTGACTTGGGCTAGCAAGCATGAACTAAATCTGTAATCAATTCTTATTTTTGCTACAGTTCAGCACTTTCGAGATGACTGAATAATGTAGGAGCATCGCGGTGGCATTTTAAATTGTACATGAAATTGCAATAATTATAACCTCTCTGCTCTCGGAGGACTTATTTCTTTAAAAAAATAAATGCATGCCTCTTACTTGTGCGCTGCCATTCTTATTCAACTGCACATCAAGACGCGTCTTTCAATATTGTGCCTAACCCTATAAACAGCACAAAATATGTTACTCATGCGCAGCACAACTCCCTCCTTTCAGTTTGAAGGGCCCTCATCTGTTTGGCTACTCGTTTCTAAGGTTCTACCGTGAAGCGTGCTCTCCAGTTTTCCTACATATCCACAGCCTATACCATTACTTTAGGTCAGTTGTCCTTCTGACGTTAAATATTTCACTGCTACAGCGCTTGTTTGTTTCCCTATTTCAAATGAAAAAAGAAGCCTACAGTCGCCCTCATGACCATGGAAGAATTGTTTGCGAAACCCGTGATGTAAGAAGAAATGTAAGGCATTTTTCATTACGGGCTTAATTTAAATAAACACATCCTCTTTTTTCAAATATACATGCTCTTTTTCACGTTGGAGGAATTCGAGCCCTTCAGTGTTTTTTTTAATAAACCAGGTCTATTAACAAAGAGTGAAAACAATAGGGCAGCCACGATGACAGCCTACCACTACGACATCCTGTTTATTGGGCACTTTTTCTTACGCCTAAAACACTGTCGTGGAGCATAAGAAAGCACCGGGAATATATATAAACTGCAAAATAAGAGAAGAAGGTGCTGACACCGAAGGCGAAGCTTTGGAACAAGGTCTGTTCGCTCTCTATTGGGCAATATAGAGATAAACAATATGTTGCCACGTACATTCCAAGTGTTGTTGCTGAGGCTGTTTGACCCTTTTATCTACTATTGCGCATCGCGAAGCACGCTGAGTGTTTAGTGGACAGAAGCTTTAAAAGCCAGCACAGCACCTACTACCCTTATCTGTGAAAGAATGTGCACTAAATTGCACGCGAAAGGTACGTACGCGTGTAGCAGCCCGTCATTGGCGAAGAACTGGGGCTTCCGGCTTCGGTGGTAGAGTTTAAGAGGCAGAGATCCAACATGATTCGGTGTCTTTCCTTCCTCTTGGTATAGCGTCCGAATGTCATTTGCGTCAAAAAGACGAATAATCACCCTTCGTCCAGGTAGCTGCTGGGCCACGATTGGTCCATATCTTTGATAAATGTCCCATGCAGCACGACTGCCGTCACGTATATCGTACCTGCCTGCAATGACAATGGAAATTTATTGCGCGAATGACGTCTATACCCACTGATGTGACAATCAACAACGAGAAGTTATTATGCGGGTGGTAGAATTGATCTTACGATATACTATAGACAATCGCAATATTTCAGGAAGTTTGCATGGGGTATATATCACTGAAAACGGTGAGACATACTTGTGTGATTATTTGTGGGGTCTCAGGCTCATCTGCTTTTCTTTTTTCTTTCTTCATCACTACGCTTATTTTTCTGCAATCACAGTGACCGTATTCTTCGTTTAAAGGGGTGGTCGGGTGACTGTGCCTAAAACACATCGTTGCAATCCCAACGCCGCTACTGTCTTGCAGATAGCTGGAGGCTGCTTTTCATCCCCAAGTCCTCTCCAACTTCACGTTTCTTTGGAGCTTCGTTCGAGTCGCCCCTTGCTCCACCCATCCGCTGTCATGGCCAAGAAACGCTGCACGGACCATAGAGAACCATGCCCAACCAACCATTCCTGCATGAATCATCAACGCCTGGTAGCGAGACCCATCTATCTTCTCTGCTTTTCCTCACGACGATGTCAAGGTATGGCTGGAGGAGTAAGACATGACGTGTGTTTGGAACCGATGACACTAACCTCAAAAGCTTTGTCACGTCGCCTCCTATTGGTCCGTTGTCACGAAAACATGACATTTTAGCCACGAGTGCAGCTTTATTGAATGTCCTACCTTCACTCAACAAGCGAGGAGGATTTCTGAATAACCGAACATTAATTCCAAAGTATCAAAAACAAAGCTCGACGGGCGTGCCCAACATCTAATTAAGACGTACACTTGCTATGTCGAAGATGTAATTGTCCTTTGCCGCCGCGTGGACTCGGCGATGACCAAAGCTGGTAATGTTCGACACATAGGCCACGTCGTGTTCAATGCTCTGGCGCCCAAAAACCCCTTCACCGTCGACGACGTCATCCCCACCTGCATACGTAATAACGAACTACAAGCCATCCGATTTACCCAGACGCCTGTGACAACCGGCCTTCCGCGGATGCTAATTTGCGCACGCTGACAAACGCTCTGATTCGCGAGGAGCTCCAAGCGCAATGCTTGTCATGTGCCCCCGTCCCTTGACTTCATTCCTTGTCGGCTGATCCTCACTACATGATTGAAGAGGAGCTGTGGTCGATGGCCAGCGCCTTCACATCACACGCCCCGACTCTACTAACGCCACCCGCGACGTATCCGCAAGTCGTTGAAGTGCCGCATGCCTTGGTTGAACACGTGTATCCGGTCGTTGCGCGGTCCAACGTAGCAGCCTTTGCACCTCATTCGCTTATACCAGCGCCTGTGTAAGCTCCAGCATTTCACGCCCCCTTGCGCTTACCTCACCAAATACGCAACTACTGTGGCATTCGGGGCCATATTTTATGGTTTCGCCACAAATACCAGCAGGACGAACGCCACGGCTACGAAGCTTACGAAATGGATTCGGTGCTCCCTCTAAGCAAAGACAAGCACCCCCCTACGACACCTTTCTTCTCCAAGCCCTCGCCACCAGATCGTACCTCGCTTCTACTATCCGCGACGCCACCGCTCCCCTTCTCCTCTGCCACGCTCAAGATCACCTGTGAAATCAGCTGCCCCTATCTCTGACTACCACTCGGGAAACTAGGTGGTTCTGATTATGGAGGGAAAGCTGCATCGCTCGAACACCAAGACCTCCAGAGTGCCCGGCCAATTTGTTATTAGTGTATGCCGAAGGGGTGCCAGTTCAAGCATTGATGCACACAGGGGCTGCTATTTTTCTTATTCGTGCGAATTGGCGTTCTAGTGTACGTAAGGTTAACACACCTTATAGGGCACTGTCTTACGTAGCGCAAACGACTTGCAGATACGGGCGTCAGCATAGTGCACCATTAAATTATATTGATGGGATCGAGCACCAAATTCAGTTCGCCGCGTAGTGTTCTTGTGCTTATGTACTTACAGTAGGGCGGGACCTTCGTTTTGATGCTGTTGCTTCCATCTATTATTGACAACCACCCATATATATGCGAGACACTGATGATACTTATCCGAAATTTATTCGTCACGTCACCGGCTAAGAACAGTCAACAATTTCCAAGTACCACGAGGCTACGACCACGTTATCACCGTCATATCAGATTTCATTGACTGGGGTGGCGTCCCAGTCGCTCCATCAGCCTGTTCTCTATCCAGAGAGATTGCTCTAGTATCGAGTCGTGTCCCCTTCACCAAGTGTACCACCTTTTCCGTTGTACACAGCATCACCAATGAACCGATTCTTCTTCCCAGGGGCACTGTAATAGTTCGCAGCTTGGATACAGAACCTGTCTCAGTAGTGACTGCGAGTACAAGTGTGCAAACATGCTCATCAACAGATGCTCCAAATACTACGGCTCTCGTCAATGCGATTAGCACAGATCTCACTGCGGCACAAGCTGACGAACCATTGGCATTATTGCCGAAGCATAAATCTTCCTTCGACTTACATTCCCCTGCTCTAAGGCAAAATTAAGCGGCAGCTCATCACATACATATACGCCGACGGAACTTCTATTGTCCGGTGCCGATCATACCGTGTCTCTTCCAGCGAAAGCGAAATGGTCGACACGCGCGTGGCTGATATGGCCAAGAAAATATAATCTGCCCCTTCTCCAGCCCTTGGTCGTCAGCTGCCGTTCTCGAGCGCAATAAAGACGGGTTGGTGCGACTCTCCGTTTATTCCCGCGAATGGAACAAAATAACTGGAAAGGGCATATATTCCTTGCCTCGTAATGATGATGCCTTCCTATCCTTACAAAGAGAGGAATACTTTTCTATTCGGACCTGTGCTCCAGTTACTAGCGAAAACAAATTACCGAGGATGACAAGAAAAAAAGCTGCCTTTGCAACACCCGATGGATCTTAATATTTTAACGTGAAGCCTTTCAACTTCTGCAATGCGCCGACTGCGTTTGACTGATTGATGAACCCTGTATTGCGAGGCTTTAAGTGGAAAACATGCTCATGTAAACTCGATAACATTCTCATTTTTTAACACTGGAACAACACTTGTAGCACCTAGACGAAGTTTTTATGCTTATCACCGTTGCTGGTTTTCTGATAAACAGCAAAAAGTGCCACTTCGCAAGCGAAAGTATAAAAGCACTAGGTCATGTCGTCATCCATTATGGCATTCGGCCTGATCCCGACAAATTTACCACCGTTCCTACCTTCCTGGTGCTTCAACGCTCCAAAAAGCTCCAAATCTTTTTTTGGCCTTGCTTCAATTTCCGGTGCTTTGTACGAAACTTCGCAACCCTAGCTGCACCACTTCACCAACTGCTTTTTTCGAGGACGTCGTACGTGTGTTCGCACGAGGGCCAAATGGTTTTTAGCACAATGAAACGTGCCCGCACGTCCAAGCCAGTGGTTAGCCATTTCGACAAGACCGCGTGCACTCTCGTTCATACCGACGCCAGGGACATGGACTTTTGCAACGATCAGAGCGTTCTTCCGAACGCATGATCGCATGCGCAAGTCGCATCCTCATAGCAGCCGAAAAATACTACACCATCATCGAGCAGGGGTGTCTCGTCGCTGTCTGGCAATACAAAAAGCATATCCACGGGGTCAATGATGAAGAGTGGGATGAAGCATCCGTCCGTCCATTCGTTCTTGCTTCCGTCCGCCTATGCGTCCGTCTGTGTGACCATCCATGCGTTCATCCGCACTTCCGTGCGTGCGTCTGTTCGTGCATCCGCACGTCCATCCATGCGTCCGTCCCTGCGGTCGCCCATGCATCCACCCCTGAGTCCGTCCATGCGTCCATTCGTCCATGCAGCCATCCGTGCGTCCGTCCATACATCTGCCTATGTGTCCGTTCGTCCATCTATTCAACAGTTCAAGTACCATCATCTCGCATCTTTTAATCATATATTCCGCATATAGAAGCACCGCCATCCATCGGACATTCCAAGGACTAAACGAGATGTGGCACACGCACACTTTCTTACGGCTTGCGCTTCGTGTCTACTTCCCACCTTTAACCACCCCGAGTTCATGGTATATACTAGTTCACTGTATTCATGGCAAAGCGGCCCAACGCTTGCTAAACCTTTCTAAAACCAAGGAGGTTATGCCCAGTGAATATAACGTAGCAACCCTTTCTTGTCAGATCGTGCTCAATTTACGCGTCAATAGCTGTTAATGGGGTCACGGCGTGCGCGTTACCTAAAGGCCGAATGCTCCTGTCTCTCATTTCCCCTTAGCAGCCATTAACATGTGCATTGAGCACCATCTTTTATTGTTCAACAACGCACAGAAGAAATCTCTCACCGGAACCACCTTGGAGTTCAAAATCGTAAGGGCCGCTATTTCGGGTATGTGCCACTGGTGGTTACGTATTACGAGAACGCACAAGCCACGCCATAAGGAGCTTCACCCCTAAAGTTTTGATAACTAAGAAGCAAAAGGCAGAATATCATACCGTGAACTATTTTGTAAAAAAAATAAGTCAGCGCGATTTCGTCAGCAACAGAGTTATTCTGGTCAGCAGTAAAGTGATGGCAATGATAATTATCTGGCAGTGTTGGAACAATATCCAGAGGCTCTGTTGCAAAGCGATGCTTGTAAATGCTTATGAATGTTTTCTGGACTCACTCAATTGCGTCACAGCCAGATTAAGCAAATAATAATTAGGTGAAGTACATGCCAATGGCTGCTGATGGGGAATGGGAGACAGAATTAGGCTTTCATTTAACACACACGCTGCGAATTTTTTATTGTTCAGCAACGCACAGGAGAAATCTTCCACCAGCACCACCTTGTGGGTCAAAACGTAAGACATGTTTTATACTGCGACGAGGGACGAACGGGTGCCGCATTAAGAAGCTTTCGCCTCTAAAATTTCGACCGTGTCTCCACTGTCGTCACTTTACCGTGTAAACTGACCATTACGCTTTGTGCTGGTTGTCCACGTTAAAGAACATGTCTGGACGTCTAGGTCGTTGGATTCTTTGTCCTCAAGAATACGACTTCGACGTTACCTATAAATCCGGCAAGAAACGAAACGATGCCGATGTCCTCAGCCGTTTTGCTTTACCATCCTCGTCAAAACACCTTGCCTGCCGTCATCATCAATGAGTAACCCCGTCGAAGCATCTTCGTCAGTTCATTCACTCGCCCCTATCAATTTTACTCCTGCTTTCTGTAACAAGTCGTTTGCGTCCACCAACGCAGTGACGCTTACTCCCACTCCATATTGCAGCGCCTCCAGGGCTCATCTGATCCTCACAACGCCCGAACTCATTGACAGTTGCAGAACTTCAAGATCAAAAACTCCAATCTCTACCGCTTTGTATGCCACCCTAAAGTACAGCGCTCGGTTCCGGTCACTCTCCGTTTTTCAAAGGCACAGATTATTGCAGCATTTTACGCTGACCTGAAGTTTGGTCATTTCGGTTTTCCCAAATTCAATGAGCGCATCTGCAGTCGTTTTGTCGTGCCCGGGCTTTTTACCTGCGTAGCACAGTACGTTGCGTCATGCTCACTCTGACAGCGCCTTAAGCGACCCACTCCTTCTCCAGCCAGACTCCTTCAAGTTTTTTGTGTCCTAACGCTTTTTTTTGAAGTCATTGCGAGTCACCTCTACGGACCACTGAGAATATCAACTAGTGGTAAGCACTAGATTGTCGCAGCAGTTAACCACTTGACAAGGTACGCTGAAACAGCTTGACTTCTTTCATATTCAGCGGAGAACATTGCTACGTCTTCCTGCAGCCAATCTTTCTGCGACACGGCGGCACCGCGCATACTTTTGAGTGACCACGGCGAATTACTTCTTCAGAAACTATTTGAAGACGTTCTTCACGCATTTAACGCCATCCATAAAATAACTTCCAGCTACCATCCTCAGACTGGCGGCCTCAGAGAGCGCTTTCATCAAACTCTGTCAATACAATCTTCATGTATATTGTCATGGGGTAGTGACCTAGACTAAGAGCAAGTATTTGATGTTCTCATGAATACTGTTTATTTAGCCATAAACGGAAAGTCAGATTACAGCAACGGTCTGGCACTGATAGCGGCGAACAGAGCGTAGGCTGAAGATCAATGGGCAAGCGGCGTAAACGGATTGTATTTATACATGCGAGTTTGAAAGTTCAAGCCTTATCACTGGTCGTTGCGCAAGATCTAGAATAGTCTCGAGTATTCGCATCTCGCGAGCAATCTTAACCAAACGATCTACAATAATCGCGTAATCACGAACATTCTCGAACAACGCTGCCAAGTTTGTGCTTGGCAATCTTCACACGCTTAACGGGCGAAAACTGAATAGAACAAGAGTGAAAATAAGGAACGCGCGTGATATTGCCTTCCTCTGAAAAAGCAACACCGCGATGCTTAAAACAAGACACTGAGGAAAAAAGTACACGAATAATGAGTGACAACTGTAAAGAAAAAAATACCACAGTAATAAATAAGCACAATCAATACAGCTCAGTAATTGAGAAAGAACAACAAACAATATAGTCTTTAAGTTTGTTAACACTCATTTGGTGGTTTCAGGCGCACGACATGAACGTCTTCAGCTAGCGTACGCCACGGTTTAGAGGTCGTGATGCAATAAGAGACAACCTCGTCGGCGAGTGTGCTGAGACGTCTAACTATCCCATATGGTCTGAAGTGCCGTTTCCGAAGTTTTAAAGGCGATAATCTTTCTTGGGGACCTTTGACGCAAAAACTTTGGTCTGTCTGTCTGTACATTGGTCTCATTGTCCACGGTTACCGCAAACCGGGTACTCTAAACAGCACCAATTGATACCACGAACGGCTGACCCCAACCGCAGCACCCACCAATGTTGCTCAAAGATCAGCGTTCATACGTGTGCGATTGTCAATTAAAAAGCAATTATTGCGCATATCTGTGTCACCTTAACAACACCTATATATTCTTCATGTTCGTCTTTTACTAGAAGAGGCATACATAAGTAATTCTAAGGACTGTAGCGCTTATCACGCTGCGCTGACCATACAACGTTTGCACGAAGAAGCGAGTGTTTAGAACGCTTTGCTCAGACGACACGGTGGTAGCGCCTACCCAACGCCTTGCATTCTACACCTTATCACCTCTGAGGTGCGCGCGCACGCCTTTCTCAGGGCCACGCGCTTTGTTTTCTAAATAAGACTGTTAGATGGCGCTCATGTCTCACGTGTGGAGTGCCTTGATGCGCTCCTTCGCCTCCGCTGCAGGCTCGAGGCACTCTAACGAGCGCCTCCGGAATACCATTCACCACTTTTTTGCACAGAACATCAAATAAACGTTTTGTTCACTCTCTCCACACGCAAGACTATCGCCTTTCGACGGCATTTGCAGATTACATGCAGATGCGGGGCCAGTTTTTTTCACTGAGGCCACGTCGGCGTATCGGCGTTCATACCTAAAGATGGTTGCCGCGCTGGCATTCCGCAAAGTTTTGTCGGTAGTCTGCTGATTCTTAATGCGCAGGCGAGCGAGTTAACGAGCTTCTTCTGCGCGCTGAATGTAGATACTGAAGTCGAGGTGTTCTTCATCAGTGGTGCTTAGGAGCATGGCATTGAGCGTCGTTGCCGTGTTATTTCCGTAGACCTCCTTGAATGGAGCAGCGCCTCCTCTAGCTCTGTATGGAGACATCTGCGTCGCATCTTGCACCGCCGGGTTCGAAGCGATAGTCAAGTACTGAAGGATGGCGTTCCCCGTCTTGCGTTCGACATTAGCGTACATGGCTAGCATATCGGCTAACGTCTTGTTTAGCCGCTCGTCGAGGCCGTTGGTCCTTGGGTGATACACTGTGTTCCGACGGTGGCTTGTCTTGCTCTATGCTAGTGACGAGGACAGCCGGGGCGCCGTGACGTAGGACATTGTTTTCGATGAAAAACTTATACCTCAAATGTCCTGCCCAAAGGCAAGGCTTTTTTCTCGGGGTAGCGGGTAAAGTAATTGGTATCTACGATGAGCTGCTTGTGCTGATATCGGAAACGGCTCTGGTAAGTCCGTATTGATCTGCTGGAATGGTCAGCGAGGAGGTTCAATGGGCTCTGGAAGTCCCGCTGGCCTTGACGGTGGTGTCTTGTGTCGGTGGCAGTCCCGGCATGTCCTCACGTAAAGAGTGAAGTCGGCGGTGGGCGTGGCTAGTAGTTCCTTTCGTGTATTGGCGCGAGCGTACGAGAAACACCTTATGGCCTGCCGTCGCATTGCCGCGCAGAGCCTGGAGGAGTTTCGGTCACGGAGATGAAGGCCCCACAAGAAGGTGAGTGTGCCCTTGATTACATTCGGAACAGCGGGGATCCTGCCCTCGGAGTATTCTATAGGTTGTATTCACGTGACGTTAGCTTGGCGAGCGCGGCAGCGAAAAGTGCGCCAACTGTGCTCGCAACCGTGTGGTCACCATTTTGAAGGCTTCCATAGCGGCGGCTGGCGGCATAGCGACAGCTGAGTTCGGTGGTTCCAACAAATGCACACAAGTTACTGCAGGCAGGTTGCTCTTGTTTTATTTTAGTTGGATTTTGAAGGTACGAGATTTACCATTTGTGCAGCAATGAGCGATGCGTGCTGAGCTCGCTTGAGCGTGTACACGCCGAGAAATTCGACGCCGATGCTTAACAGTGATACACGGAAAAAGTAGATCTCAGCAGTGTGTGTTGACCTACTCATTCTGACGAGCGAGGAGGCCGCATTTGACACCAGACTTGTTTCGAGGGTGGAACTCAGACAAAAAGGACTGTTTGGTGCACATACAAGTGTTGTGACGGATGAACGACTGAAAGCTACGAAAATGTTGGATGCTGGACTAGTGGGTTGGTCCACGAACCTTTGCTGAAACGTGATGGTGACTGCGTCGCTGTAGGCGTGAAGGTAAGATAATGCGAAGGTATATTCCATCTGTAACCGCTAAAGTTAAGTTTACCCATGAATCGGATACTAGAGCGACGTTTTACGAATATAGTTGAAGCAGCGGGCTTAAAGGCGCTCACGAACATGCGCGTGACAACACCATAAAATAGGGCAGATTATATTGGGGTGAAGTGCACATGAGACGGAAACCTTGGCGTGGTTGGCTCACCCACAACTTTGATCAATCAAATGAAAGGTATCAGGAGCATTAAATTATTCATCGTAACACGATTGCAAGCCACTTGCGCTTCGACACTTATGTGTACTGAGCCAGGTCCCTTTAGCGAGAAAAACAAACGCGTGTGCCTCTCATCGAAGCTCGCTGAGTACCGTGAATGTATTAATATGAACAATCCAATGTTGACTACTCCGTCGTGTTGTGTTTTTCGCAGACGCCTCTGTCAGAGCATTAAAACGAACAGCGATTACTGTGTTATTGTGATTTTTTTATTTTCGTGTTTTGTTCGCATCTGAACTACTCAAAGCTCTCAGAATCCAAACTCAATTGAGTATCCATTTGAAGGTGAACTACTCTCAAGCACTTATCCCACAGCCTCGTTAAAATCAGCCAGGCGAAGACGGCTGAATCACTAACCACAACGGTTTGCCGCAACCTGCCGTATGCGGCTACATGACCGCGAATAACGTTCAGCAAGGAATAGAATTCCACCGGTTTTAAGTTTTCAGGCTCGTCCCCCTTCTATTTTGTGCGATGGCTGAGCACAAACAGGGCACAGTCAAACGTGAGAACGGATGGTGAGCGCAAAAAACAGCTCAATTTGAGTATCGCGCAGAGGCACACGCGAATGTACATGTCCCAGCCATAGCGGCCGGAAGTAGTGCCTTCTTCGCATTGCTTGCATGCTACGCGGATAGCCGAAGCGTAGGCTGCGGCAGCACAGGGTTGCTCGGAGGGGAATACCACCCATCAAGCACCTAAGCTCCGGTTCGGCTCGCTGTCGTTCAGGGACGTTGCCGACAGCTATCCTTTCCTTCAAGTTGTCGTCATCCAGGTGATCGGGCGATGATGGGTCGACAGGGACACGAGAGAGGCACTCGGCGTCGGAGTGTTTTATACCGCGCTGGCGACGGCAATGTCATATTCCTGAAGTGTGAGGTGATCGGAAGCGTTCTTCAAGGCAGCTAGACAACGCAAGCTCCGGTCGTCGCTCACAACATTCAAGGATTTGCCGTAGACGTAGGCGTGAAACTTTGACGTAGCCCAGATGACGGGAAGGCACTCCTTTTTAGTTGTGGAATAATTGCTTCCTGCCTTGGATTGCGACCGGCTAGCGTAACTAATGACCTGTTCCCGTCCGTCAGTTCTCTGCACAAGGACGGCGCCGAGTCACACGCTGCTTGCGTCAGTGTGCACTTCTGTTTCGGCATTTTCGTCGAAATGCGTGAGTAATGGAGAAATCTGCAGGCGTCGTTTCAGTTCCCCAAATGCTTCCTCCTGTGGCGTTTCCCCCTTGTATCCGACGTCGGTTTTCGTAAGGTTAGTGAGTGGCTCAGTGATCCGCGCGAAAGTTTTCACCAAGCGCCTGTAATAGGCGCGCAGGCCAAGAAATCGACGCACAGCCTTCTTGTCGGCGGGCGGCGGGAATGCAGCGATTGCGGCTGTTTACTATGGATCAGAAATCACAGCGGACTTGCTTATCACGTGGCCCAAGAACAAAAGTTTCTCGTACGTGAGGCGGCAATTTTCTGGCTTCGGGGTGAGTACGGACGTCTTGAAGACCCCTTTAAGTGCAAGTACAGTTGGCGTGGAATGACCCATTTATATATATATATATATATGTATATATATATATATATATATATATATATGTATATATATAACTTGAAGATAGCACATAAGAAAAGGATCGTATTTACTAACGTTTCGGCCGTGGCACGGCCTTCGTCAGAGTGAATGCCGTGCCACAGCCGAAACATTAGTAAATACGATCCTTTTCTTATGTGCTATCTTCAAGTTATTTCAATATAGAAAATACCCGGACCTGTCGTGCCTTCCCTTCAAGTTTTATATATATATATATATATATATATATATATATATATATATATATGTATATATATATATAGGTATGGGATAAGGCACAGCGGGAGCGTTGTCAACAAGGATAAATATATTTATTTCCCAACAGTTTCGGGAGGGGTCCTCCCTTCATCAGGGGAAGAGTATAACTCATACCCTCATGAAGGGAGGACCCCTCCCGAAACTGTTGGGAAATTAATAAAGTTATCCTTGTTGACAACGCTCCCGTTGTGCCATATCCCATACCTTCACGGAGAATAACTGGCCCATTGAATTATTACTCCCACTATATATATATATATATATA
Organism: Rhipicephalus microplus; assembly: GCF_043290135.1. Classification (NCBI taxonomy): domain Eukaryota; kingdom Metazoa; phylum Arthropoda; class Arachnida; order Ixodida; family Ixodidae; genus Rhipicephalus; species Rhipicephalus microplus. The sequence continues at coordinate 127,632,669 of NC_134707.1, forward strand.
TATATATATATATATATATATATATATATATATATATACGTGGGAGTGTGCGTATTGTGAAAATGGAGGACAGACTCTGTCAAGTAGTCGCGCTGCGCATATGTATGGTCTGCTGTTTTGCTTTCCGTTTGTGTTTTTCCTGGGGAAACGACAGTATGGCAACACTGTGTTCTTTTGTCGGGAAGAGGCTATCGAAGACTGTTTTGCTGGCAATCTTCCGTTGTTGTGTGGTGGCCCAGATACTTTTCTGACATGTATTTCATTATACGTACTCGTGTAATGAAGCCGAGGGACCACTTCGTATGCAAACGTGCATATAGAAGGTTCAGTCTAATATCGATCGTCTATTGAAGGGGCCATAACACCCACTCTTCTATTATAATCTGCGTTATGTGGCTTAATTCTTGCGCATTCGCAAATAAACGGGAAAAGATTTTGCGCATTTCACTGAGTACTTAATTTAGAATTGAACATTCTTATAAGTACGTTCCTGGACTGAAATCTGCGAACACTGTCGAATCGCGATCTGTGGCGCAACAAGTAGCTAGCAGTGCGAGCGTCAGCATTCCGGCGAACGATATTTTTCTGCGATCACGTACTCTTGAAATGGGGAAACTTTAGCCTTCTTCAGTTTGGCACTGAAATATAATGATTTGCTGAGGTTTAAACGTAGATAGAAGCTGACGGCTTCCCTCCTTGCTGAACATAGTTCCACATGCTCCATGGCAAATGGCGGTCGCTGGCGGTAGGCGCAGTTTGCAGCTGGTGACTTTTAGTAGTTGTTTTGTACTGAAATAATGTTTTGCGGTCCACTTTTCATTCCTTTATATGCATAGTAGGATCTACATGTAAGTTTTCGGTGAAAACTCCAAATGGCTGGGCGAACGTGTTATGGCCCCTTCAACACCATCTCCATCCTTTCTTTTGCGTGGATTTTGTACGGCTGATTTCTGCACGTAAAGTGCGACCACATCAAAGTTTAGTCAAAAGATACACCTACTCACCAATGAGAGGCCAGTACATCCATGCACTTCTGAAAACAGGCAGTGATGGAATCTTCGGTATATCTGAGAATGGGAGCGGCGCATTATGAGTACTGGCAGAACGTTGCGGACTGACTACATCTGCGTTGCGAAGACCCAGATGCCATCCGCAACGCACGTTGTTCAGTAAACGCTGCATTTAGTTCCTCAGTGATGCACTGCACGCTCGTATTATTTCCCTTACTGCAAGTTAGTATTCCAATTACTGCAGGGCCTAATTTTTTCCGCGATGTAATCAACGCGTACAGAATTGTAGCAAAACAGCGAACCGAATTCTTGTGTGATGAATTGTTGCAAAACACGTACAGAAATATTTTTTCTGACGTCTCTTGGCACAGGGTCACACAGGTGGTGGACGCGGCGAAGGTCGTCAGCACAGTTCAGTGTATTGTTTGTATGTCATCTACTCACTTTTTTTTCTTCTTTTGATTATGAAGATTTATAAATACGCCTCGTCAAAGCGAACCAGCCGTGACAAAATAGATCAGTTTTTTGACAGAAGACGACTGTTTCATTTTTTTGCTCCCTTTTATGCGAAATATTTCTGTGTAGCTCCCATATGGGCTTTGCCTGACAATACATTATAAAAAAGAAAATCCTAACAAGAATGCATGTACTGTATATTCGGAAGGAGAAATTTATAGCAGTATAATCATTAAAACTTTCTGTTTTTTTAATTTGTTTATTTTATGTAAGCCTTTACTGATGCTCACATAAAAATATATTAGTTTTTGTGTGAGGAACCTAAACGCCGTATCACTTTTTTCTATTTTATTGTTTATATACTGCATGCCCGCTCGGCTGTTATATGCACAGCGTTCGGACATGCAGTACCGTGAAATCTGTCACTACGGAATACATTACTCCGAAGAAGTAGAAACAAACCCAAAGCAATAGCATTTGTAACTCATGAAAAATGCTATCAGTGCCTTCCTTAGTGGCCCCCATTGCTTGATATTTTCAATAAAAACAGAGGAAAGATATTGAATAAAAATAAAACGTCGAGGTGACAAGCTTTTGCTTCTTCTGTTCGTTTGTATTTGCACAATTAGTTATGAAGTTTGTGAAGTATCGTAACTCGTATGATTAAAGAACTCGGCTTTTACGACAGCAGTGACTGGCTCGTTTGTGCATGCGTTCATGTGATAAAAGGCGTGAAGACACGGGCTTTAGGCATTGTTTTTAGTTATGAAGTTGTCACTAAGTCACGTGTGGCGCTGTTGTGTGAGTTTGGCAATTTTAACGTGCTGTCTCATTGATGCCTGCACTGCTAGATATTCCCGTATGAAGAAACGCTCCTCCACTCAACTTTCACCCTTCACTTGACAGAGTGGAGCACTGCGCTGCTGCTCGGCTGAAAATGATGCTGCACTACTCAAGAATCGCAGCAGATTATTGCTGATATTCAGTGACTTGCCTTGCCTAGAGACGGCGCTTCTATGGGCTTTCTCAAGTGGATGAGAAGCGTTGAGTGAAGGGACGTTCTAGAATACGGGGGTTAGACTTGAAGTGAAGGTAAGTTCAAGCGCACATATAAGTGCTATCTAGTTTGGTCCTAAGCATCTAAATTAATATATGCGGAAGAAGGTTGCTGTTTTGCTGCTTTGCCTTTCCATTAAACTTGGCTTGGATTGATTTTATGCACAATATGATTACTCTGAGCCTACTTAGGTGACGAGCAAAAAAAAAATCAGCGACTTAAGTTCAAATCAATGACTCCTTATTGCTGAGACCAACGATATTGAACTATGGCGAGTTTTCTACGCAGAATTACAAAGGGTGCTTCCAGGACAAGGGTGTCAGTTCAAATAACGGTCAGTTCGAACTAACACGTTTTTACTGCATTGCATTTATTGCTTTGCTATTGATGCAAAGCTCACTTTTTGGCTCACCCACTGGAAACTATTTAAAATAGACGAGCCTTGAACGTGCGCTGGCATTGCACAGTGGTGCACTGAAATTTGGTTGTCGAGTCTAGAATTAAACACTAACTCTTGAGTTTAGCAGCATAGTACCTTAACCCCTTAACCACTTATGTGCCGCACCATGCTGAGTACTACTTGGTTCAAGAGTTCTAAGCGGCTAAGCATTGTGTTCAAGGCCTGTAAACACTAGTAAGCCACAGACCGGGACGGTGTTAAAGGTGCCTATAATTTACAACCCTGCAACTCTCTGTAACTATACGACTCTTTTTGGCACTGCCAGAGATACGTAGGCGGAGCTTCTGCACACGCGTTACTACGCGTGTGCAGAAGCTACGCAAAGTATTTCTTTGGCATGTGCTGTTCATTCCCGTTTCGCGAGCGCATCCAACATGTACGCTTTCGCACGAGCCCAAGTCAATAAATGTTACATTTTTGAGAGGAAATCCAGAAAATGTACACCTTTTTTGAAGAAAAGAACAATAATGCTTTATTGAAGCGTAACGATTTATTTAGGAAAACAAAGGCACGCTCGAGCAGGAACTGGGCTATTGAGAAAACTATGCGAAGGCAAGAAAACAGTTCCTAAATTTCTGTAAATACTGAGTCGGCACGGTTGTCTTCCTTTATTTGGGGACTCAAGAACTTTCTGGATGCTCTCACGTTATTTTTATGCGACGCAAAGGTATCAACGAGGTAGAAAAAATCTTGGCAACGACAGGTCATGAGCGCGCGTCTGGCGTTCGTAAAACCAAGTGGTTGAAACGCAGCCTTTCTTCGGCAGACAACACTGTTTTTGCATAGCGAACAGCATAATGTACATGAACGCGTCTGTTGGTCAGGTGGAGCTTTGCACTGGTAATTAGCGTCAAAGATATGCCGTCTGATGGCAAGTCTTGGCATTCGTTACTACACCAGACAAAGCCAGAAAGTCGCTGTGCCAGACGCCACCCGACAAACGATAAAGGTTGAGCCAATTCCACGCAACGTTCACCCGGGACACAACCCGGACAGAAGGGCGGCCAGGGCAAGAGGTCTCCTGCGCACTTATAACGCCGAAGAAATGGGAACGTGGTTCGTTGACGCCGTTCCATGCGCAGACCATTCGAAATTCACAGTCATGGTCGTCGATTGGAAAGGCGAAACGAGAATATCGGCAACTATTCGATGTGGCACGCACAAGAAGCGGAGGAAGTAGCGGTGGCACTCGCGCTCACGGATCCGTCATGCACCACTGTCCTCTGTGACACGAGACAAGCGGTAAGAAACTTCGCCAAAAGATGGATCTCACAACGAGCGGTTAAAGTCCTGCGCAATAGAAAAATTTATCAAAAGGCAGACCTTGAAACCAGACTCCTGTGGTTCCCGGCTCATATGGGATAGGTATCGAAGACACACCGCAACCTAAACGAGACGGCACACGCCAAGGCACGTGAGCTTGTGAACCGCGCCGGCGACCGTCCTCTATGGGGAAACACCAAAGACCGTTTGACAACTCATAATGAAATTACCAAGGCTTTCCTCATGGCCCACCGAACCTTTCCTCCACCCAGCGAGAAGCTGAACAGGATGCAGGCGGTGTCTTTACGACAGCTGCAAACGCACACGCATCCCAACTCATCGCTGTTTTTTTACAGACTATACCCCAATATATATTCGACGAATATATGCAAGATATGCCATAGTGAGATTACAACAATAAATCACATGCTCTGGGACTGCGCCAGAAATCCGCAAGGTGCTCAATCCGGAACCCTTCTGCCATGCTTGGCCGCTGCCCTGTGCAGCGTCAGCCTCGGTGACCAACTCTGGGCCGTCCAGCAGGCCCGTGAGGTGGCGGTCAGGCAAGGTCGGGACGTCCCCACGCGGGAGACGTAAGGCCCCGTTTGCGAAAGCTCTCCCGCACTTCCAATAAAGTTGTCACCAACCAAATATGCTGTCTGAACAGCAAAAAACCCTTGGACTGTGTCTCTCTTGAGTATGCTCTCCGACTAATCAACATCTAGATACCCTCGTGCTTTTCGCTGCCAAGCATTGATCCGCAAATCTTTCAGAACTCACCGCGACTCACTCACGAAATATCTCTCGACCTTCGGACTCGCTCGCACTCAGACTCGACCATTTTTTTTTCTCAGCAGGATTCAACCGCACTCGCCCACATAAAGATGCTCCTATACTGAACTCACTTCGACTCAATAAAATATTACGCCCTCGGACTCACTCAGACTCAGGCCCGTATTCACAAACCAACCTCAACCTATCCTCGAATTCTACTTATCGGTGTTAAACTTTTATTGCACATGACAAACAAATTGGACCAGTATTCATAAACCAATCTTGCCCTTATCTTTTGCCTTGTTACCATTATTGTGCCTTTATAACGAATGTAGACAATACAGGAACTGTATTCTCTACATTCGCTATAAGCGCTTGCTACAATGCGTCGAAAAAGAATTCTGTGTTTTGCTACAGTTCTGTTCGCATTCATTACATAGCTGAGAAAAATTAGGCTCTGCAGTAAGGGAAATACTAACTTTTAGTCCGAGCGTGCGGTGCATCGCCGAGGAACAGTACTACATGTAGCGTTTACTGAACAACGTAAGTTGTGGATCGCATCTGGGTCTTCGCAACCCCGATGTTGTAGTCAGTCCGCAACGTTCCGCCAGTACTCATAATGCGCCGCTCCCATTCTCAGATATATTAAACATCCCGTCACTGCCTCTTTTCGGAACTGCTTAGATGTACTGCCCTCTCATTGGTGAGTTGGTGTATTTTTTGACAAAACTTTGATGTGGTCGTACTTTCTTGGCGGAAATCAGTCGTACAAAATCCACGCAAAAGAAAAGATTGAGATGGTGTGGAAGGGGCCATAACACGTTCACCCAATTATTTAGAGTTTTCAGCAAAAACTAAAAGTCACCAGCTTCAAACTGCGCCCACCGCCAGTGACCGCCATTTTGCCATGGAGCGTGTGGCTCCATGCTCAGCAAGGAGGGAAGCCGTCAGCTTCTATCTACGTTTAAACCTCAGCAAATCATTATATTTCAGTGCCAAACTGAAGAAGGCTAAAGTTCCCCATTTCAAGAGTACGTGATTACATAAAAATATCGTTCGCCGGAACGCTGACGCTCGCACTGCTAGCTATTTGTTGCGCCACGGGTCGCGATTCACCAGTGTTCCCGGATCTCAGTCCACTAACGTACTTATAGGAACGTTCCATTCTAAAAGAAGTACTCGGCGAAATGCGCAGAGCCTTTTCCCGCTCATTTGCGAATGCGCAAGGATTAAATCACATAATAAAGATTATGATCGAAGAGTGGGTGTTACGGCCCCTTTCATAGACGTTCGATGTTAGACTGAACCTTTTATATGCACAACTTTTGCGTACCAAGTGGTTCCTCGGCTTTGTAATACGATTGCTTATAATAAAATCATGTCAGAAAAGTCTCTGCTCCACCACACAACAATGAAAGATTGCCGGCGAAACAGTCTTTGATGGTGTCTTCCCGACAAAAGAACACAGTCTTACCAGGCTGTCGTTTTCCCAGAAAAAAAACATAAACACAAAGCTACACAGTGGACCATACATATGTGCAGATATGCACAAGTACTTGACAGAGACCGTCCTCCACTTTAACAATACGCCCCCCCCCCCCAACACACACACACACACACACACACACATATATAAATATATATATATATATATATATATATATATATATATATATATATATATATATATATATATATATATATATATATATATATATATATATATATATGTATATATATATATATATATATATATATATATATATATATATAGTGGGTGTAATAATTCAATGGGCCAGTTAGTCTTTGTGAAGGTATGGGATATGGCACAACGGGAGCGTTCTCCACAAGGATAAATATATTTATTTCCCAACGGTTTCGGGAGGGGTCCTCCCTTCAGCAGGGAATGAGTTATACTCATCCCCTGATGAAGGGAGGACCCCTCCCGAAACTATTGGGAAATAAATATATTTATCCTTGTTGAAAACGCTCCCGTTGTGCCATATACCATACCATACCTATATATATATATATATATATATATATATATATATATATATATATATATATATATATATATATATATATAAGGCTTATATGCAGAAGAATAACTTCGGTTGCCGCAAGGTTACAAATATGAAAGTAGATGCGCTTTCACATAACAACTGTTTATTGTGCCGACGTTTCGACAGGAACCCTGTCTTTTTCAAGGCATAATACTATTTACACATTTTCCGTGCCTTTTTATATCCTGTCGAGATAGGAGGGGAGGGGTCAATTGAGAGAGAGAGAGAGAAAAAAAAAGAATAAAAAAGAAGAAACAGTGAAACGGGAGGACAAACATTAAATAAAATATAGAAAATCTAGGAGAAGAAGCAAGACCGACATGGCGTAATTAGAAAGGGGCAGCATTTCAACAGAGTAGGGCAGAGGTAGATGGGAATGTCATCATTGTCAACAATACCTCCCCCGCACCCACACTTCCCCAAGTGGGCAGGGAGCCACCGTTTTTGTATTTCACCTTTCCGTGTAGTCCGCTGGCGGCTCGTTCCTCTTTGAAGTGTATGACAAGTTAATGGGGAGGGCTTAAGCGCTTTAAGTGCATGCTGGTGGCATCGGGAGGAGCGAAAAAGCCGGTGAATGAGGCACCCCCATCGATATTCATTATATGCATTGGCTCCTTGTCAGTGAAGGAACAGAATGTGCGTTAAAGGATTAACGAAAAAAAAAGAAGAAGAAGAACAGGGGGGGGGGGGAGACTGTACCACTCCGGGACAGTCACCACACAGTTGCGGCGCACTGGGAAGATATGCGCGCATGTAGGAAAAAGTTAACGAAACCACCTAGCTGTCAGCTCCTTGTCAGTGAAGGAACAGAATGTGCGTTGAAGCTTGACGAAGAAAAAAAAGGAAAAAAAAGGAGAAAAAAAAAGAAAGAAAAAAAAGAAAAAAAAAAGAAAAGGAGGGGGGGACCGTACGACCTCCGGGACCACTTATCTGTGCGTTCCGGCTGTGCTTGTTGAGGCAAATCATTTCTATGTTGTCAGATGCATAGGCCAAAAGCTTTGTTAGCGGGTATTATTGTCGTAATGAAACCGGACTGATTAGAGAGAAGCGTTTGCGTCTTTTAGCGGTCGTAACGCAGACAGAGTGCCTGGGTGTTCATTTATTCCGTATTTTATCGTGTTAAATTTGTAGATAAAATAAGATTCCCGTTGTTCCCGTTCTCTGATTGTTCGAAAGTTGTTTTCTAGTAGTGTAACCCTGATGTCATCAAAGCTGTGGTCTTTTAATGTGCAGTGTTTTGAAAGTGGAAGGCCTGGAAGAGATCGTACATGTGCCCGATGGTTGTTGAGTCTAATTCTAAACGGAGTGTCTGTTTAGAATGTCCGTTAGGGTTCGATTGAGCCTATCGGTAAGACAATTTGTTTGGGGATGGTAGTAAGTGGTCAGCTTCTGGTGCGTCGAGGAAGAGCGCAGAAGATCGTCGATCAAACGGAATAAAAATGCGCGGCCACGATCCGTGAGTAATTGGCGAGGAGCGCCATGGAGTAGAATGACGTCGTGGAACAAAAAGTCCGCAATGTCAGTAGCGGTGCTGGTGGGCAGCGCTCGAGTTATGGCATACCTAGTCGCGTAGCCTATAGCAACGGCGACCCGCTCGTTGCCCGATTTCGACTCGGGAAAAGGACCGAGAAGATCTATACAAACACGGAAGAAAGGTTCAGTTGGGATCGAGATCGGTTGAAGAAGTCCAGCCGGGGGCGCAGTAGGTCACTTCCTACGTTGGCATTTATCGCAGGAGGACACGTAACGGCGAACAGACCGGGGGAGACCGCGCCAAAAGAAGCGGCGACGCACGCGGTCGTAAGTCCGAGGTACACCCAGATGACCAGCAGTTGGTTCATCGTGAAGCTCGCGCAGAACGGTTGAACGCAAATTTTTCGGCACGACAAGAAGGAGCTCAGGGCCATCTGGCTGGAGGCTACGACGGTACAGCGTGCCATTCAGGAGGACGTACATGCGAAGTGACGTGTCGTTCGGAGCAGAGTCGAGACGCTCAATAAGTTGTCGCAGAGAAGCATCGCGACGTTGTTCATCACCAATCTGAAGAAACTGGGACATTGACATGACGCTGAGGCTAAGCTCAATGTCTGGTTCGTCGGGCTGATCAACAGGGTAGCGGGATAAGCAATCGGCGTCCAGATGGAGACGTCCAGACTTATAAGCAACCGAGTAGGAATACTCCTGTGGGGTCTTTCAAAGAAGAAAGCCAACACAGCGCGTGATGATCTGTGATGACACGGAAAGGGTGGCCATACAAGTAAGGACGAAATTTCGAAACCGCCCAAATAAGAGCGAGACATTCTCGTTTTGTTATAAAATAATTGCGTTCAGACTTAGAAAGCAGACGGCTTGCGTACGCGATTACACGGACGTTGCCCCGCTGAATTTGCGCCAAAACTGCACCAATTCCGTGACCACTCGCGTCTGTTCGCACTTCTGTAGGAGCATTGGGGTCGAAATGTGCAAGAATAGGAGGTGTCGTTAGAGCGGTGATTTGCTGAGAGAAGGCGTCAGCTTGAGGAGGGCCCCAAGAAAATGGGACGTCTTGTTTGAGAAGGTCGGTGAGTGGCCGTGCGAGTGCCGCAAAGTTTTTCACGAACGGGCGAAAGTAAGAGCAGAGGCCCACAAAACTGCGAACATCATGGACAGAGCGTGGGACTAGGAAGTTTGTTACAGCGCGTACTTTCGCCGGGTCTGGCCGTACGCCGGCAGAGTCTACAAGGTGAGCCAATACGGTAATCTGACGAAGACTGAAGTGGCACTTAGAGAAATTGAGCTGCAGGCCGGCCCGTCGAAGTATGGATAGAATGGTCGAAAGGCGTTCAAGGTGGGTTGCAAAGGTAGGTGAGAAAATGATCACGTCGTCCAGCTAACACAAACATGTCGACCATTTAAATCCTTGTAGGAGCGTGTCCATCATTCTCTCGAAGGTCGCTGGAGCGTTGCAGAGCCCGAAGGGCATGACCTTCAATTAGTAAAGACCGTCAGGGGTAACGAAGGTGGTCTTTTCTCGGTCCGTGTTTTCCACAGCAATTTTCCAGTAGCCATATCGGAGGTCGAGAGATGAAAAGAAGGTGGCGCCATGGAGGCAATCAAGGGCATCGTCAATGCGTGGTAGAGGGTGCACGTCTTTTTTGATAATTTTGTTGAGGTGGCGATAATCAACGCAGAAACGCCATGAGCCGTCTTTCATTTTTACTAATACCACGGGAGATGCCCAAGGGCTCGTTCATGGTTCGATTACGTTTTTCGTAAGCATTTCGGCTGCTTCTTTCTCAATCACTTCTCGCTTGGACGCTGACACGCGGTACGGCCGATGGTGAATGGGCGCAGAGTCACCAGTGTTGATTCGGTGAGTGACAATTTTAGTCTGGCCCAAGGGACAATCGTCTGTGTCGCCAATGTCACTGTATGATGCCAAAACTTGGCAGAGAGCGTTGGTCTAGTGAGGCGACAGCTCCGATCCAATCATGTTTCGAAAAATACCATCATCTGTGCTGGCTGACCGTGAGACTGCGCTTTGATCAAGAGCAGATACAGCGACAACACTGTCATCGTCCTCTGTTATGGCAGTTAGCTGGGCTAGAGACATCTGGCAGGGCAACACTTGAGGGGTGAAACCAAAGTTAAGGAGCAGAAGTAACACACAGTTAACCACTATGGTCACGATGGTATAGGGCACAGTAACACTGCGCGTCAGCCAAACGTACGTAATTGGCGTAACGATATAATCACCGTCAGGAATGGAAGGGGTCGATGACAAAGGCACGTACGTGACGGCTCGAGGTGGCAGGCGAACGAAAATGGTTGGGCTCAAGCGGCTGGTGGGCTTAGCAGAGTAGTCGGCAACGATTGGTGGATCAAGGCTGAGGGTACCAGACGAACAATCAATTAAGGCCGAGTGTCCCGAAAGGAAATCGAGGCCAAGTATGAGGTCATGAAGGCAGCAGGCTAGCACGACAAAAAGGACCACGGCGTGACGACCGGCAATGCAGACACGAGCAGTGCACATTCCGATTACTGGTACAGTACCGCCATCGGCAACACGTATTGCCTGCGTCGTAGATGGTGTCATATTCTTTTCTAAGCGGCAGCGTAGAGAAGCGTTCATAATAGACAGGTGCGCACCTTTGTCAATGAGGGCGGTCACGGGAACATGGTCGACTTCTACTTCAAGCAGGCTATGGTGCGTGGGAAGCGTCAGTAGAGGATTTTCGGCCGTCATTGGTATTGCAGCTTCACCTCTATAAGCTGCAATATCTAGTTTTCCTGCTGCGGTCGTCCAAAGAAGCTCGGCGAAAAAAAGTGCCAAGGTGGCGGAGAGCGGGATTGGCGACGTAGCGGCGACGAGGAGCGAGAGCTGCGGCGACCGGACGAAAGGGCGTCAGGGCAGCGGCGACCGGGCTAAGGGGCGTCAGTGGAAAGCTCGTAAGATGGCGACGAATAGAAATTTAAGGGTGCGGCGACTGAACATCGAGGGGTCGTCGGATGCATGAGCGCCGAGGTAGAGAAAGTCTGACGTGGTTGGTTTGACCAACGGTGGCGGCAATAGCGAGAAACGTGCCCAGGCTGGCGGCAGGAAAAACAAATAGGCCGGTCGTCGGGTGTTCGCCATGCCGAAGGGTTACGGAAGGGCATTGTTGGAGGTGAACGGCGAGCTTGTCCTCAGAAGTAGGACGGGACTTCAGGGCGAGTCAAGGGACATCCTGATAGAAGACCGAGGTTCGCAAACTCCCGCCTCAGCACAGCTTGTATTAACGCCACTGACGGCTGTTGTTGGTCAGAGGCGAGCGTTGCGAAAACGGGTGGCTGAAGAGGAGCCGGACAGGCGGCTTCGATTTCCCGACGAACAATGCGTGTGACGTTGTCATACGCGGGGGACTGGCGGGCGGCTTCACACGATGAGGTTGCGACCGTGTTGGGCAGCCGGGTGAATCGCTGAGTAATACGGCGGCTCTTGGCTTCTTCGAACTTCCGCACTCTTTGATCATGGCGTCGGCGGTGGCAACGTTGTTGTAAACTAGAAGATTAAACACGTCGTCTGCTATGCCTTTCAGCACATGGGCCATTTTCTCAGACTTACTCATGTGCTCGTCAATCTGGCGGCATAGGGCAATGACGTCGTGAATGTACGTGACGTACGACTCCGTCGACGTCTGTGCACGAGCCGCCAGTTGATTCCGCGCTGCGATCTGCCGCCCAACGGTGTCGCCAAAAAGGTCGCGGATCTTCTTTTTAAAGGAGTCCCAGCTCGTAATCTCCGCTTCGTGCGTCTCGAACCACACTCGCCGTGGGCCATCGAAGCAAAAAAGCACATTAGCAAGCATAAGAGTCGAGTCCCACCTATAGCTTGCGCTGACCCGTTCGTACCGGTTGATCATTTGTCGACGTCAACGCCATCCTGACCGGAAAATACACCGGGATCACGAGCAGGAGCTAGAACGACGTATGTAGTAGTCACGGTAGGGGCAGGTGGTGAAGACGATGGTTGTTCAACCTGTGACATGGTTGGACCTATGATGATGTGGCCGTTGCGGAGCTTCGTGATGAAGACGGGGAAGTACCCAGCACCTCCACCACAAAGATGTTACGTAAAAATGACACGAGGCGTGTCTATTTAAAATCTATATTCAAACTGATGCGTATGGCGTCGACTAAGATGGAAGACAGCGCGAACAACCGATAAGACCACTACCTCGTTGTCATATTCTGACCGCTGATACGTCAGCTACGTAGCAATATTATAGTCAGATTGCGCATCATATACACAGCTCAGTATGTATGTGTATAAATTGAGTAGTTGATGTTTTTATTGCACGTGCGCGTTCAAATACAGTCTTGCATCCGCATTCGTGATAGCGGCGGTGATTAATGAACTCAAGTAACTGTAAACATTGGATACACATATACAGAATAACAGAAACATTAGAGACGGTATCCAACAAGCTTAACCGACCACGCTACGGGCCATGAGTTAAGGCTGATAATGCTTGGTGGGCACACTAGAAAGCGTTCCTGTACTTTCGTTTATGCCTGTTGACACGGTGTTGAATTTGTAGATGAGGTACGATTCGCAGATTTCCCGATCGTGGTGAGAATGAAAATCCGATTTAAATATAGTGACCCTAATTTTTTCGAACGAGTGCCCTGGTAAACGAATATGTTTTGAGATCGGGAGGATAGGTTGCGTATTGGTATGTGATCTACGGTTGTTGAAGTGTATCGGAACAACGTTTCTGTATGACCAATATACTGTTCTAAGCAGACGGCTCACTCGAGCATGTATATGACGTTAGAGCTATCGAAATTAAAGGGGCCGCGAATTTTAAGGGTGAAACTAGGCGACGTACTAACAGCTTCCTGGGTGGTTTGCATATGTGGGCAAACCTTGTAGCGTGGTTTGTTGCAAAGTGCACAGCCAGATGTTGTGGCCCCGCCGCGGTGGTCTAGTGGCTAAGGTACTCGGCTGCTGACCCGCAGGTCGCGGGTTCAAATCCCGGCTGCGGCGGCTGCATTTCCGATGGAGGCGGAAATGTCGTAGGCCCGTTTGCTCAGATTTGTGGACATGTTAAAGAATTCCAGGTGGTCAAAATTTCCGGAGTCCTCCACTTCGGCGTCTCTCATAATCATATGGTGGTTTTGGGACGTTAAACCTCACAAATCAATCAGCCTGATGTTGTGGGTTCGTTTAGTTTTGACGATGTTAGCATATAGCGGAGATTCTTAGAGCGCCGGTAAACTACGCGAGGTGGCTCAGGAAAGATATTTTTCAGATGCCCCGTTTGGGTAAGGATGTTGTGGTGGCGTTGGAGTATAGAACAAAATTTTGGTACTGATGCCGAGTAAGTTATTACGAGACTATAGCAGGCCCTGGAAACTCTCAAGTTCAAGTGCTCACCTGTAGGGGGCAAAAAAATCAGCCGCGGCGCGGTTCTGCTTCGAACACCCAGAGTGGATCTACTAACCGCTCTCGCAACTCGCGCTATTGCACTTACTTGTAGAGGCGCCTTCGTCGGGGCCAAGTTTTATTTTAAAATGATCAAATACAACATGTCTGCGTATACCGCCACACATAAAAAAAACATTTTGTTTTTCTAGCTAGTAGTTTTTCATAAACATGTGCTGCGTCATCAACTTTTTGTAATAGTTTTCGCTCCAGCTGACTCGATGTCAGTAGCAGCCTATCGACATCATTATCCTCATTTCAAAGTTTGCGGTGGTTAACGGCTGAGACGGCAGGTAACGGCTCGCGGTACGTTTGGATGTGTCTCGGACTGTTTCGTTTCGCTGTAAATATTTCGAGCCCCTGCCGACCGACACATTGGTTTTCATTCTGTTTATTTTGAGTCGTTCAAATGCTTTCGCGAAGGGAATTCGAGTTACTTTCGGGGAACGAAGCGACCATTGAAGCTTTCATCGGATGAACACCCGTTGCAAGCCTGGGCCGGTGAGCAGAAACCACTTCAGTTTTTTAAGGACGGTTGCTTGCGCGGCTAGTTGGTTCATTTCAACATATGTAGCGTTTTTTTTTCCAATGACTGCGTAGGCGTCACACGGTGGCAGCGCATTGCAGTATTAAATATTGAAATTGTTGAATGTCTCAATCTGTAACCGGAAAAACGTGCGTTACTTGCGTTGTGCATGGCTTCACGTGGAAACGAGTCGCTGACTCAATAGTTAATTCTGAAATTATATCACCAGGTAACACCAACGAGGCCGTTGCGATAAAAGAGGGCAAATAAATCACTGTAGCCTCACATGTGTCTTCTTGGCTAGCCCATATATTAGTGCGAAAAACCTACTAGTTAATAGTTTACTGCAGTTGCGTTTGAGAAACATCCCAAAATTATGGGTCTGGTTTTGCTATAGTGTGACAAAGGAAGCGTCACATAAATGAGAAATTCTTTTTTTTTCTGCCACAGCCTCCTGGCCCACCTGACATGGAAGCAAATGTGTACAATGGGCAAAAAACCTGCTACATGACATGCCTTGTGAAGAAGCAGCCCTGAGTGATATACGTGTTATGAGGTACCACTACATATATGTATAAAATACTGCTGTTTACTAATTAACGGAGTTTATTTGTTTACTTTGGAACATTTCATGCATTGATTATGCATTGATTTCATGCATTGGTATCTGGTGATGTTACTTGTTTTTCCAGACTGCCATGCAATGACAGGATGACTACCCCCAAATGTCCACTCTGCAAGCACATTGAAACATCTGAATGTCCACTACAACAGGTCATCTCTGACCTCACACATGTAATGCTGTATTTGTGAATGTTTTTCCGCGCATATCGTGGAGAGGTGCTTTAGATTGGCTACAAGCATTGCCTGCCTACCGTGGCATGGAATCTACACTTCAAAAATGTTGAAACTGTAACACTATTAGTTAGATTGTGTGGCGCTGCTGAGCTCAACAACACACTGTTTGATCCCAGCCACTGTAGCCATATTTCGATGGGGGTGAAACGCTAAGACGCTTGTGTGCTTAAGGGTTTGTTCGATTCGCCTGCACCACATGATCCATTTTACAAAGTGCTGCACCTCGCCATTCATTTCAGTGGTGCAGCAATGTCATCTTCTAAATCTTGCCATTCATTTCGAGAAGCACAGGAGAGGTACAGCAACAAAACTATTTCATGACTTTCCTGTACCTTCTGCTCTTACGGCGCTGGTTTGGTGCAGCCGCTCGCATAGCTTAACAAACAACGTAGCATTCGACGTAGGTGCTGAACCCACCCCTATAAATGTGGCGTGTTTTGCCAAGATGTTTGCACCTCATTAAATTAAGCGAACAAAAATAAGGATTCCACCTTGTTGGCACCTTGTCATTCACTTGTGATGCCGCACCACTGAACTTCTGCCGCACAAGCACCACTGAACTTCTGCCACACAAGTTCTGAACTCCTCGTGCACAGCTGTGAACCAGTTGGGATTGGTGCAGGTGAACTAAACTGAGCCTTAAAAGATGGAAGCTTGAAAATATGAAAATTATGTTAACATAAGGAATCAAAGCAAATTTTTCGACAAGCAGTCTTGTCTCCTGCTAGGCTACAATGTCATTTGTTTGAACCCTTGGAAGCCAGAATAAATCTATATTTGCCCACTACTGTACGACTCACGATCACTTCCTAGTTGGCATGTGAATCGTCGGAAATTGTTAATTGCACTACATAGTGAACACACCCACAGTGATGGCCATTAACAGGCTTTCCGACATTTTGTTGTGCCTTGTGACAGTTTACAATCAACACCGAGAACTGTGTTGTCTTAATTAACTGTGTTTAGCTCATACAAGTTTACAAAAAGATTCACCAAAGCTCATAAGACCGCACTCAATTGCTTTAGCTTTGCCCATATGTTCAATGGACTCCTAAAATCATAAATCATAAAGGTGATGAGCAGTTGCAGCACAGCTTCCTCAAATATGTGAATGCTGTCATGAAGAGCAAGATTGTGTTCATTGAATGTGGTACTGTTTTTTTTGTCAGAAAAACGTTCCAGATTTCTTTGTGCACATCTGCTTCTGTTTAAATTAAGTTGTCATAACAATAGTGTCTACCACTACGAAGTGAATTTCTGTGCACTACGGTCATGAAAAAAAATCTAGGAAATTGCACAGGTAGCTGAAACATACATGATCTTCACTTATCTACAGCCACACTGCAAGATAGTACGTATTTCAAGCCCTAACCTCTAAAAGTAGCAGGGAGAAAACAACTTCATTTTCAAGCACAAGTATACTGAAAAAGCAAACACAGTAAGAAGTGTGTAATAAATGTGACCTTTATTGATCCAGTATTCGGACAGATTTACATCATGTACCACCAATTGATTTCAGGAGTGCTTGCTTGCAAGAGAGTACTCAAGTTCTATAGATATGTCTATGCAAAAAAAGAGATTGTGCTCAGTGCAGAGCAGATAGTGTGATGTAATAGTACAAACAAAGATGTACAGACGACAAAATTGTACAATGCATACCTGAAGCTTTGTCTTAGAATTGGGCCTTTTCGATCTGTAAGCACACACCTCATAAGTGTCCCTTTAGCATACATGTTCGCTGCATACTTAGCAGACTTGTCATTACCTGCGACGAGAAATTCTAGCTGTGGTAACTGTGTAACTCAACTCTAACAATAAATGTAGCAAGCCTGAAATATTTTAGGCCCATTCCCTAAATACATATTACCTATGATATGGGCTCATGACTGAGTATTAAAAATAGTGCCTACCCTCTCGACGCAACGCGACATTGCAGAATTATGAAGTACTCAATGTAGCATTGCAGAGCGAGAAAGATTCAGAAATGCACACATCCGCAATTGCTTATTTTATAAATTTAGCAAAACTACATTGCTCTAACTGCGCGAGCTATCTATCGGCAATGTGCAAGTTTCCTTCCCGATTCCACATTATGCATTCGCTTCAAGATCAACACTACGGGGCTAGCACCGCATCTGACGGCAGTATCAAACCCTTGTCCTGAAGCCACGCTATTAAACTCGAGCGCCGCAACACAATGAGAGCGACGTTCATTCAGCGATTTCTATGTTCAGTTATATGCATATGCTTGTTAGCTTTCAAGAGTCTTTACACATGGGCTGAAAGCTTTCGATATGTCGGAGTGACTTGTTTTGTTCGGACCCGACCGTATACTTTGATTGTACCGGCTTTGACACTCCCAATAAACGATGCAAACCTTACTTGATCGACGTTGTTTTTGCCACTCGAGGCCAGCTAGGTCCCTGGCGATAATTACAGACGCGAAACGCGATTGGGCAACAAAAGAAAAAAAACAGAGGAAGCGAGCAGCGCGAACCAGCCGCAGCCCCCCCCCCCCCCCCACCTGCAGCAAAAAAAAAAAATGTGTCTGTTTATTGATGATGATAGTACTACTAGAGCCATCTCGCCTCGCGGTATTGCAGTTCAGTACGCCGCCGCTACGTATTTGCATGTTATTTTGATACAACAGTCCTAAGGTACAGTTTCCGTTCTCTAAACTGGTTGGTGTTCTGTGACTATAGTGCCAGCACGTTGTTCAGGCAAACTGTTTGCGCTAAGAATGTCGGCTCTATTCAATTGGTCTGCTCGGTCTATAGCGTCATCAACCAAGTCCGCTGGATACCGTCGTTTATTGAGAGCGCTGTTAAGTTGCTCGCAGTTAGATAGGAAGTCTTCGCGATCGGAACACATCCGCTTAAAACGGTGAGTCTGACTATAAGGTATACCTGTCTTACAATGTCGCACATGACTGCTCTGAAAATGGAGAAGCTGGTTTCTATCAGTAGGTCTGTGGTATAATTTTGTGAGCAATTTTCCTTCGGAAAGCGCGACGGTGACATTCAGAAAGTTGACAGAATTTGTCGAATAGCTGTGCGAAAGCTTGATATACGGATGGATATTGTTAAATTAATCTATAAATTTTAAGAGCGTGTCCTCCCCACGAGTGCGAATTAAAAATATATCGTCTATAAACCATTTATAAAACAAAGGCTGTAGGTCAGTGCTGGACAGATAATTATTCTCTAGAATACCCATGAAAATGTTAGCATAAGTAGGGCCTATTCGGGTTCCCATTGATGTGCCACTGATCTGAACGTAATGACAATTATTAAATTCAAAAGCATTGAGTTCAAGGACAAGCGTCAATAGCAATTGTAGGGCTTCTTTTTCGATTGGTTTATAGAGGCAAGAATCCTCGTATGCATTAAGCACTGCAGCAATTCTATCGGCATGCGGTATTTTAGTATAGAGTGAAGCGACATCCAGTGTTACATATATTACATTTTGGGGAAATGTTAAGATTTCATATGTCTTGAAGAAAATTATTGGTGTCCTTGCCAAATGATGAAAATGTCTCGGGAATATGTTTAATAACGGAATCAACATGGCGCGACAACTTCTCGGTTGTAGTGTTCCTACCGGAGATGATTGGAGAAACCAGCTTCTCCATGTACAGAGCAGTCATGTGCAACATTGCAAGACAGGTATACCTTATAGTCAGACTCGCCGTTTTAAGCGGTTGTGTTCCGATCGCGAAGACTTCCTATCTAACCGCGAGCAACTTAAAAGCGCTCTCAATAAACGACGGTATTCAGCGGACTTGGTCAATGAAGCTATAGACAAAGCAGACCAATTGAGAAGAGCCGACAATCTTAGCGCAAACAGTTTGCCTGAACACCGTGCTGGCACTAATCTCGTATTAACTTACTCGGCATCAATGCTAAAGGTTCTTCCTATACTCAAATGTCACCACAACATCCTTACCCAAGGAGAGCATATGAAAAATATCTTCCCTGAACCACCTCTCGTAGTTTACCGGCGATCTAAGAATCTCCGCGATATGCTAACATCGTCAAAAAAAACTAACTCACAACATCTGGCTGTGCACCTTGCAACAATCCACGCTGCAAGGTTTGCCTACATATGCAAACCACCCAGGAAGCCGTTAGTGCGTTGTGTAATTTCACCCTTGTAATTCGCGGCCCCTTTAATTTCGATAGCTCTAACGTCATATACATGCTTGAGTGCGCCGTCTGCCTAAAACAGTCTATTGGTCATACAGAAACATCGTTCCGAATACGCTTCAACAACCTTAAATCACATACAAATACGCAACCTAACCTCCCGCTCTCAAACCATATTCGTTTACCAGGACACTCGTTCGAAAAATTTAGGGTCGCTATACTTGATTTGGGCTTTCATCCTCATCACGATCGGGAAATCTGCGAATTGTACCTTATCTACAAATTCAACACCGTGTCTTCAGGCATAAACGAAAGAAAAAGCACGCTTTCTAGTGTGCCCACCAAGCATTATCAGCCTCAACCCATGGCCCGTAGCTTGGTCGGTTAAGCTTGTTGGATACCGTCTCTAATGCTTCTGTTATTCTGTATATTTGTGTATTCAATGTTTATAGTCACTTGAGTTTACTAATCGCCGTAACTATCCCGAATGTGGATGCAAGACTTTATTTGAACGCGCACGCGCAATAAAAGCATCAACTACTCATTTTACTCATATCACAATGACTGAGCTGTGTGTATGACGCGCAATATGACTGTAATATCACGTGGTTTTGTGATATTTTGATATCCATGCTTTCATTGTTGCATATATATATTGTCACGGGGTCGTGACGTGGCCGATGACAAGATACTTTGTTTGGGGATTTAACAGTTTATTTGGGCGAACCTGTGCCCGGCAAACGGAAAGTCCGATTACACTAGCAGTCTTGCACAGGTAGCGTTTAAGAAAATTTTATTTCCGGATATGTCTTACACAATTTATGTGCACACATGAAAATGGACAATGGTGAACAATGCGTATGTACAATGCAAGCTGTTATATACAGCGAAAGAACTTATAGCGTATGCAGTGACGTACAACGCAAAAATTGTACAACAAAGACAGGACATTCATGACATCGAGATGATTAAACTTAAATGAACAGTAAGGCTATATGAACAAACAAGGTGAGGTCATTCACAGTGTAGCGTGATATTTCGCATTCACCAGTGAGGACAACTTGTTCTCACGCTCAAGAACAATATTGCACAAATATACATGTTTCTAAAGAAGAAAAGAAGAAGACACACTGTAATGTCACAGTGGTACAAGCTCAAGCTCTAGCCCACCTCCTCAATGAGGGAGGAAAGGCATGGAAACTCTGTTGTTTTTTACGATAATAAATCGCGTAGACCACCGTCGGAGAAAGCCTCCTCTCCCAGCATGACTAGTTCTGCGTTAACATGCATAAACATTATGTTTCTGAGCCGATGTAAAGGGAAACATGGCTCTCTGGGGGCGTCCACTCAGGCGGGCCAGTCCCCTTCGTTTCCATAAGACGAAGGCTCCTACAGCCATTAAGAGTAGGACAAAGTTATCCCTGTTGCTAGACTTCTCCTGCATACTTGTTTGGAACATCCTGGTAACCATGCGCCAAAAGGTGCGCACTAACATACATTCATGGAAGACATGGTTTAGTGTTTCGACGTGACCGCATTGGGGCATGTGGCGGAAGGCGCCACGCCTCACGCCGCAAGGCGGTTGGCCGTTGGTAAAGCACCCCATTCCCTGAACCAGTTTAGGTGAGAGACGTGTTTGTAAGGTGAGAGACGTGTTTTTAGGGGAGAGACGTGTTTGTAAGAGTCCAGCGTCTTTTCGCCCGGCATTTCCGGCGTTCTTTTTCAGATAGGCTTTTAAATGCTATTAATTCGCTCATGTCGGTGGGGGACATTTCCATAAGTTCTTGAACTGAAAAATCATTTCGCCATTGTTGCAAAGATTTTATAACATGTGTGTAATACGCTGGTGGCTGCTAAGCTGCTGGTCCCGTGTCGTTTGCTAAACCAAAAAGTTTTCTAGAGGTTCCTAGCAGTACACTACAAGTTGCCTGCCTCGATACGATGAGATATCTAAGAGTGCCGAGGTGTTTTTGAGAGCCAACATGCGGCACATTATATCAAAGTTGGGTACACTGAGCCCTCCCCATTTTACTGGTAGGTGAACCAAGGCTCTGGCAACAGCTTGGGCGTGGCCATCCCAGAAAAAGGAGCCGAACGTAGTAGCCACTTTCGGCAAAATCCGTCGAGGTGGTCGGAAAATTCTTGCTACATAAAGCAGTGGCGCTGTTATGCTGGATTTATTTAGGTAAGCTCTTTCAATAAAAGGTAGTTGAAGCGTTCTGGCGACTTCAATGCGTCTGTCCACTTTGTGTTGGATTTCCTTCCATGTGGTGCGGGCTACCTCACCAGTCGAAAGGAAAGTTACACCTAAGACTTTAGCGCCTTGGACGATTTGGACGCCATCAGGGAACTCTTTACTGTGCATCCCAAAGCACAATGCCCTGCTTTTTCCGGGATTAAGACGTGCTCCCGACAGGTAACTATACTCGTGGAATATTCGCAAAAAGGCTCTGTAGCTATCTATGTTCCGAATGAACAACGAGATGTTATCGGCGTATGCCGCTACTTTCATTTCGCCCAAGCCTGGAAGAGGGAAACCGCGTATCGAAGTGCATTTGTGGATTTGTTTCAGTAATGGATCTATGCATATTACAAAGAGAAGTGCGGAGAGGGGACAGCCTTGTCGAATGCCCTTACGTACTGCAATAGGTTCAGATGTATAGCCATTCACTACTAATGACGTTTTTAAGTCTGCGTACAGTAAGCGGAGGGTGTCGGTTAAGTGTGCTGGGAAGCCATTACACTCCAGCATAGCGAAGAGATAGTTCCATTCTACGCGATCAAAAGCTTTTTACTGATCCAAGGAAACTAAAATGCCAGATATTTGTGTTCTTATAGCGTACATGAATAAATCGCGAGTCAGCGCAAGTGAGGAATAGATCGTACGACCTGGGACACAGCAGGTTTGTATGTCGCTTGCTATTTCCGGTAGAATGGTTGTTACGCGGTTTGCAAGAATGGCTGTCAATATCTTATAATCCGAGATAAGCAGGGAAATGGGCCTCCACGCCCTTGGATTGGACGGCTCTCCCTCGCTTTTAAGCAAGAGTATAGCTCTGCTCTCACGAAACGTATTTGGTCTAATTCCGTCAGCAAGAAGCCCATTTAGCATTGTCAAAAGGTGGTCTTGTAATGTTTCAAGGAAGGTTTTGTAGAAACTCAAATGTATCCCATCAGGGCCGGCGGCGGCGGTTGTGTTCTTGCGCTGAAGCACGATGCGTCATTTATCCAGCGTCACTGGGCTGCACAGACCATCGCGGAGCTCCTCCGGTACGCGGGCAATTCCCTCGCAAAACTCATTAACTATGGTGGTATCGTTCACGTCGTTTGCGTTCTCCGCCCCAAGAAGATTCAAAAAATGTCTTTCAAAGACCCTCATTATGTCTTCTGCTCGTGTAGACTGTTCGCCGTTCGGGAACTGAACGAAAGGGACACGGATTTGTTCACCCAAGGAGTCGTTGCGAACGCTTCGAAGAACAGCTGGATCTAAAACCAGTCGTCCGTTGATAAAAGACCGCGCAGCCGTGCGCGAACTAAGACGTAGCAATGTTCATACTGCGTCTTTACCTGATCAAGATAGTCGTGCATTGCAAACGTCAGCGTCCCTCCTCTGCGTACCATGCACGCTTTTCGTAGCGTGTCGTTTATCTCTGTCGTTAGGCGCACTTTCCTTTCGCGCCCCGCTTTGATAAGCTCGGTGCGCCAACTGTGTTTCAATGCGTCCCAGTTACGCGGTTCAGGCGGCCTTTTGCATGCTTCCTCTAGTGCATTGCGCAGTAATGCTACGCTTTTCGGGTCGTGCACGAGTGTGGTGTTGTCCATTTTCCAATGGTTTTTAAATGTAGCGAATTGTTCAAAGAAAAGTTTTACAGACACTGGAAAGTGGTCTGTAATGCATGGAACGTCCGGTGGGAAAAGTAGGACCTCGCAACTAAGGACATGTGTGGCTAGCACTTCAGAAAATAAAAGCAGTCTAGTCGGGTCATGTTGGGACCCCGTTGCCATGTTGAAACGAAGTCATTTCCGTGAGTGTCGACCCACGCATCCCTGAGCTTGAAATTGCATATGAGTTGTCGCAATGCGCTAACTCCGCTATATTGTCTGCTTTCTCTGCGTCCACGCGCATCTCTGTCAGTGTCCTCAGCACAGTTAAAATCCCATACTAAGATAGTTGGGTAGCTGTCAAACATAAATGAGTCGAGTGAATTTAAAAAATCGACCGTGCCCCCACGTTGAGCTGGGGCATATATTACAAGCGCCTTTACTCGTCTGCCGTGGAGGTCAAAGTCTACTTCTAGTGTGCGGCCGTCAAAACCATAAACACAGTGTGCTTTTCGACGTAACACAGGTGTCAAGAAAACAACTCCAACTCCGCACATCTTTCAATCAGTCAGCAAAAAAAAAAAAGGCTTCGACTCCAAAATGTAAACAAAAGGATTGCACATCAAAAGGGGTTCCAAAATTACATTCCTGTAAGAAGAGAACATCGACATGACGTGACCTCGCGAAGTGCATGACTTCTCTCTGCTTTTCTTGGCATCTGAAACCCCTGACGTTTAAGAAAAAAAATGCACCGTAGCCATGTTGAAAAAGGAGAGTGCGCGCAAACTTCAAAGAAGCCCCCTTGCAGAGGGTGGGGCGAGCGCTCAACGAGCGAACATGACTAAAGAAAGAAATTCTCTGACGTTGTCAGAGCATTAGCGAATTTTTGGGGTTTACTACTGTCCATAGAGCCCTCAGAGTCCGTGGTCGGTGGGTGGGCTCGTTTGGTGGCTGGACGGTGTATTTCAATGGCGCTGGCACCGACACTCGCACCTGTGGCCGCACCTGTGGCCGCACCTGTAATCTGGTAAATGGGGTTTGACAGGCTCAGTTTGCGGGTCTGAGCCGAGTACTTGCTGGCGCGGGCTCTCGTCGTTGTCGGTGGCATAGTCACCGTTGTGGTCTTGTCTGGGCCGATGACCGGAGTGACTGCACGTCCCGTTGTTCGGGTGCCGCGTCCCATCGAAGCTCTCGGCACCTCGGAGCTACTGGTGGTGCCAACTGTGTCAGAGCTGTAGCTCTCGTGGTTTCTGCTAAGTACGGGCACTCGGGCTTCGGCTTTGAGCTGTGTTCTTCAAAGGCGTCCGGCGAGAAGTCGCTGGTCTCGGACGGGGCGTGAAGGGTTGACTAGGCTATCTCAGACAGGGGAGGCAGGTCTCCTGCGTCTTGTGGTTCAGCATAGGCGTCAGTGTCGCTTGTGTCAGTGCCGCTCACAGGTTCGAGCGCCGGATAATCATCTTGCAATGCGGGCGTGAAGTCGGTGCACGCTTGTCCTTAGATTGCCACTGCTGCAGCCGCTGCGAATGTCTTCGGACGTACGCAGTCAGCTGTTGCATGGCTGCCCAAGCACTTGCGGCACGGTTCTGCGCATCCTTCTGTGGCATGTCCAAACACGTTGCAGCGCGTGCGACGGGGAGTGGCATAATCTTAGGTGATGTGGCCAGCATTCCTGCAATTAGAGCACACTTTGTTGACACCCCGGTAGTCACACATGACATTGTAGCCTTTAACTGTCAGAAAGTTCGGTATTCGGCTTTTCATTCCACTCGCGCCACACGGACACCTGTGCCAACCCCAGCAAAACCCTTCATCAGGGAGATCGCCATCTAACCAAACATGCTGCGATCGCATACCTTGAGGATATTGCCGACGTCCCTGGTCCCTCAACATTATCTGCTCTTTCGTCGTGCGACAATTCCGCCATGACATTTGCAAGCAATCTCGACGTAAACCAGGGTCTACCGTCTGCACAACGGGAACGTCTTTTGAAGCTACTTGGCTCATTTCGGGACTGCTTCGCTACGACTTCGAAAGCTAACCAAACACCGCTTGCCAAGCATCGTATCATCACCGAGCCTACCGAGAGACCCATTCGACAGCATGCCTACAGAGTCTCGCAAAAAGAACAAGACGTTATACGCCAACAGGTCCAGCAGATGCTCAAGGACGATGTCATCCAGCCATCGACCAGTCCCTGGGCGTCCCCTGTTGTGTTAGTAAAGAAAAAGATGGTACTCTCCGATTTTGCGTCGACTACCGAAAGTTGAATAAGATCACGAAGAAAGACGTGTATCCTTTACCAGAAATTGACGACTCGCTGGACCGCATTCGCAATGCTCGTTACTTTTCTTCCATGGATCTACGCAGCGGCTATTGGCAATTATCTGTTGATGAGCGCGACCGCGAAAAGACCGCCTTCATTACTCCTGACGGACTCTACGAGTTCAAGGTCCTTCCATTCGGCTTGTGCTCGGCACCAGCTACTTTTCAAAGAATGATGGACACGGTTCTTTCTGGGCTAAAATGGCAATCGTGTCTTGTCTACCTTGACGATGTGGTCGTCTTCTCGGACACGTTTGAGCAGTACGTTCAGCGCTTACAGGCAGTTCTTCAGGCGATTCGAACAGCTGGACTTTCTCTCAAACCTGAGAAATGCCACTTTGCATTCGAGGAACTGAAATTTTTTGGTCACGTCGTCAGCCACGCCGGTATACACCCAGACCCTGAGAAAACGAAAGCTGTTGCCGCATTTCCTGTCCCAACGAACAAGCGCGACCTCCGCCGATTTCTGGGACTCTGCGCATATTACAGACGCTTCGTCAAAGGCTTTTCTAAAATCGCTGAACCGCTAAATGAACTTACGAAAGACGGCGTACCATTTTTTTGGGGCCATGATCAGGATCACGCCTTTGACACGCTACAAAACCATCTCCAAGCCCCACCTGTACTCGGTCACTTTGACGACAACGCTGCCACAGAGCTACACACAGATGCCAGCAACGTCGGACTTGGAGCTGTACTGGTTCAATGGCAAAATGGCATAGAGCGCGTGATTGCCTATGCAAGTCGAACACTATCATCTGCAGAGAAAAACTACTCGGCAACAGAAAAAGAATGCTTAGCCGTTGTTTGGGCTATAACAAAGTTTCGCCCTTATTTGTACGGTCGACCATTCAGGGTAGTTAGCGACCACCATTCTTTATGCTGGCTCGCCAACCTCAAAGACCCTTCCGGTCGTCTAGCACGCTGGAGCCTTCGGCTGCAAGAATTTGACGTTACAGTCAATCACAAATCAGGACGCAAACACACTGATGCCGACTGTCTCACGTGCACCAATTGGAAGTACGAACGCGAACGTTGAAGAGGACGATACATTCCTTTCCTGTGTGTCAGCCACCGACTTGGCTCAACAACAACGCGACGACATGGAGCTAAGCCCGCTGATTGACTACCTCGAAGGCCGAAAACGCAGCCTTCCTCGAAACCTCGCACGTTCGCTGGCCTCGTTCTGCATCAGCGATGGAGTACTCTATAAGAAAAATTTCAACCATACCCAGGCTACTTACCTACTGGTTGCGCCGACCTCGCTTCGGGACGATATTTTACATGCTTGTCACGACGAATCATCATCCGGACACCTTGGCTACACGCGCACATTGGAAAGAATTCGCCGCTCATACTACTGACCCCGCCTCGCGAAGACAGCCGAGCAGTACGTCCGCACATGCCGCGACTGCCAACGCCGTAAGACTCCACCTGTCCGACCAGCAGGACTACTACAGCCCATCGCCACGCCGAAGACACCATTCCATCAAATTGGCATTGACTTGCTCGGCTCATTTCCCACCTCTTCGTCTGGAAACCGGTGGATTGTGGTTGCCACCGATTATTTAACGCGTTACAGCGAAACAAAGGCCTTGCCCAAAGCTACCGCAGCGGAAATCGCACAGTTTTTTGTCACCAGCATCGTACTTCGTCACGGAGCGCCAGCTGTGATAATTACTGATCGTGGTACAGCTTTTACCGCAGAGATGCTTTAAGAAGTGCCGAGACTAAGTGGTACAGAACATCGGAAAACCACGAGTTATCACCCCCAAACAAAGGGACTCACTGAACGGTTGAACAAGACAATTGCAGATATGCTGTCTATGTATGTGTCCGTTGATCACAAGAACTGGGATGATATACTCCCTTACGTAACTTTTGCTTACAATACAGCAGTCCAAGAAAGTACAGGTTTCATCCCATTTCGCTTAGTTCATGGTCGAGAGGTCACCACAATGCTCGACGCAATGCTCCTTCCCAACAACTTGAGCATGTTCAACACGGACGCTGCATTGTTCGCTCAACGCGCCGAGGAGGCCCGTCAACTCGCCCGATGCCGTATTCAGGCTCGCCAAACTGTCGACGCACACCGCTACAACCTTAAACAGCGAGAGTTTACCTTCCAACTAGGCGATGAAGTTTGGGTGTGGACTCCCATCCGACAGCGTGGTCACTCTGAGAAGTTGCTTCGGCGCTACTTCGGCCCTTACAAAGTTCTGCGCCGACTCAGTGACGTTACGTATGAAGTTCTCCCTGAGGGCACCTCAAGACGTTCCCGTCGGTTTCCACAAAGTGATGTGGTGCACGTGTCAAGACTCAAGCCATATTTCTCGCGTCATTCATCGAACGTGCACTAACTTACCATGCAATGACTATTTTTTTGCCACTTTGGTTTTTTTTTATTGTCTTGTCTACTTACTCCTTTCTTTATTGAGTTCTTCTACGACGCCAGCCCATTTTGTTCCCTTACGACGGAGTTGTTGGGTTCCATGGTAGCATCTTTTCTTTCGCATTTTTTTCTCAATGCTCATTACCAGCATCGAGCCGATGCTTTTCGAGGAGAGGGAGTAATGTCACAGGTAATGGGTATGAGCCATCAACTGTAGGGGGAATCCCTTGGAAGTGAAGAAAGAAGAGGGCTTTTGCGTCCTGGTCTGAGGGCAAGCAAGACGTCGTTTCGTCGCTCTCTGTTATTACGTTCGTGGCAATATACAGCCATCATCTGGAGCAAGCTTTCAGTGGGCAAGGGAGCAGCGCCTGCAGAGAGGCTAACATGCCGTACTCTTGCGTTTCTCAGGCACTGCTGGCTTTGCTGACTTGGTCGTCGCCCCCCTTCTACGCTGCGAATTCCTCGGACACAGTGACTGATTTCGACCAGTTCAGCAATCAGCATAAAGCCACGAACCTTGCCTTCATCGAGATGCCCAGCGTGCAGACTGCCGTCTTCTGCGCAACTACGTCACCTCATTTGCTGGCCTTATCGGACCCCTGCGACTACATATACAGCCATCATCTGAAGCAAGCTTTCAGTGGGCACGGGAACAGCGCCTGCAGAGAGGCTAACATGCCGTACTTTCGCGTTTCTCAGGTGTGTACCTCACTTTTCTAAAAAAAAGTGATAATCGCTGCCTGCTCCTGTTCTCGTGCCCACAAGTGCTCTGTGAAATTGCTGATGAATGTTTTTCGATGGTTTTTTTATTGCTATGCTCGGGTGATGTAGAGTTAAACACAGGGCCAACAACTCGCTCTGTAACCACATTAGAAATATAAACTTTACCGGAAGAACCACCACAGCAAATGAACGTGATTTTTCTGCTACTCAAAGACCTTCAGTGCCGTTCTGTGCAATCCACCGAAAGCCAGGCTAAATTAGCTACTGACATAACATCAATTAAAGCAGGCCAAGTGCAAATCGAGACCGAAATTGGCAATATACAGAAACGACTTGATGAACTAGAAGAGAAAACCAGGGCACTCGATCTGAACGGGGAAAGAATGACCAGCATGGAAGAATCGATTGATTTCCTAACCGGACAGCAGGAAACTCTGCAGTCGCGATTAGACAAGCTAGAGGATAGGTCGCGGCACGAAAACCTACTCTTTTACGGCATTCCGGACGCTCACGAAAGCTGGGAGTAAACCGAAACCAGTATAGTTGAGGCACTCAGCGGTGTAGTTGACCCTCTCCCGCAAAACGCCATTGAGTGAGCTCATCGGTTGGGAGCATACCGTCCAAATAAGTGCCGCCCTATCATCGTCAAGTTCTCAAGCTACAAATTGAAAGACTCTGCACCCGCTGCCTGTAAGAAGTTAAAAGAAGAGAACATCACAATTAGCAAAGACTTTTGCCCAGCTACCTGATACGCTCGCAGAAAGCTACTTGAATTCGCAAAAAGCCAGCCTAACACCCCCGCATATAAAGTACGCTAAACAAACTTACGATTAACAAAACACAATTCGTCTACGACTCGGCAACAGATAGCGTTAAGGAGCTTGCGCCACACTACGTAACTGCTAACAATCGGGCCACAGCATCGCCACGCACTGCTACATAGGTGAACGCGAAGGGAAGTGGTCATCCACTATCACACGTCACAATCCTCCTCACTAACATTCGAAGCGTTATTAACAAGCGTGACCAAATAACTTCTGCTATAGATACTTGTAACGCTGACATACTTGCTCTCACAGAATTCTGGCTACACACACAAATTCACGACCACGAACTTTTTCTGCCCGTGGATACATTTCCTACTTTTTGATGCGACCGCACTGCCCGTAAAGGTGGTGGCGTCCTCTTGGCAATTACCAAAGATTTTGCTTCTCAGTGTATTCATATTAACAGCGAGTTAGAGATCACATGGGCACTAACCAAACTTAGTTTTCAAAAAATTATTATCGGCGTTTGTTACAGATCACCAAAATTTTCCGGCAACTTCGCGAATGAACCACATGACGTAATTAATCTGGTCTCATCAAGATATCCCAATTTACCTCTGTTTTTGCTTGGCGATTTTAACCTGCCGAACATATCATGGACTTCAGATACACCGATTCTGCAGCCTTACTCGACTATTAGCCAAGAGTTCCTAGACTTATGCACTGTCTTTTCCCTCACCCAACTTATTACTAAGCCAACACGATTAACCGAACTTGCTTCGAACACCCTAGATCTCGTACTAACGTCGAGGCCAGAGCTTGTCTCGGATATTACACTGTCACCTGGCTTAAGTGATAATTCAATAATATCATTCCAGCTAAATATTCAGCGTCGCAAGAAGCCTAAAAAAATAGAAATGATTAAACAACTATTCAAAATCAAACTTTGAAGCCAATAACAGTGAACTTGGTTCATTTCTTAGTACTTTTTTGGAAAACTTTCACGAACGCAGTGTGCAAGCAAATTAGGACATGTATTCAACTGCCGTTGCCAACTTGGCAAACAAACACATTCCTGTTCACGCAGTAACAATAACCCAAAATTTCCCATGGCTTAACGCACACCTAAAGCGCCTATCAAACGAAAAAAAGCGATTATACAGGTGTGCCAAGAAATGCGGGAATGAAGAACGCTGGAATGCCTACAAGCTCGCGTCTAAAAATTATGTAACAGCAGTAAAAACAGGCCAAAAGTTATTACTTACAAAACATGTTACCATCCATGCTAACGAACGATATTAAAAAATTCTGGCGCACAATAAACCCCAAACCAGACGACGCAATCACCCTAGAAGACGCTAGCGGAAATCAAATTCCTTTTGACTTATGTGCGAACGTTCTAAACGATGTTTTTTCCTCTCACTTTTCCGTCGATGCAAATGACGTTTTACCTAATGCAGAACCCTTTCCTCATCCCGTTATGCCTCCAATATGTATTGATTGTAGTGGTGTTGAAGCAATAATTAGGTGCTTAAGATTGTCTTCCGCTCCTGGTTGTGACCAAATTGACCCGAAATTCTTAAAGAGTACGTGTGCTTCTTCATCGGTCATACTAACAATGATCTTTCAGCAGTCACTCGACCAAGGTTGCCTGCCCGCTGAATGGAAGATCGGGAAGGTGACTCCATTTCACAAAGCTGGTAACTGCCATTTCCCAATTAATTACCGACCTATATCACTTACCAGTATACCGTGCAAAATATTAGAACACATTTTATTGTCGAACCTTGTAAAATTCCTCGAATCTAACTCATTCTTTACCCTAGCACAACATGGTTTCCGAAAAACATACTCCTGCGAGACCCAACTGGCATCTTTCACACATAAACTGAACGTTATACTGGATCACTCTTCTTCTGAGGCCGACTGCATATCTTTTGAAATTTTCTAAAGCGTTCGACAAGGTTTCCCACAGTTTATTAACGCACAAATTACTTCAACTAAACCTTGACAGGAAATTATTAACTTGGATTGAATTCTTTCTTAACAATATTCCTCAGTATGTTGCTGCTAACGGGGTGAATAGCCGCCACACTGCTGTTCCATCTGGAGTACCGCAAGGGTCAGTGCTTGGTTCTCTTCTTTTTCTTATTTATGTTACCGACTTACCTGCGTGTCTTTCCTCTCATGTGCACCTATTTGCTGATGACTGTGTTATATTCCGTGAATTAAGCTCCGATGCCGACGTAACTGCTCTTCAAATTGACCTTACTGCTGTCTCAATTCGGTGTCAAAAATGGTTAATGCAACTCAACGTCAACAAGTGCAAGGTTATGAGAGTGTCTAGAACAACTAATCCACCTCCTACCTACTCTCTCAATGATCTCGCATTGGATACCGTTTCTAGCTGTAAATATGTAGGCTTAGACATAACCAGCACTTTAAATTGGGCAATCCACGCTGAACACATAATTGCAAAAGCAAACAGAATGCTTGGGTACCTACGTCGCAACTTTGCTAAGCTCCTTCTTCCCTAAAACTCACCCTCTACAAAACATTGATTCGCCCTAAATTAGAATATGCTGCCTCGGTTTGGGATCCTGTATATGCCAGTCTAATACACTAAGTCGAAATGGTTCAAAATATTTCTACCCGCTTTATTCTTTTTAACTATAACCGTACCGCAAGCATATCGGCAATGAAATCTAGCTTGAATCTACCATCTTTAGCATCTCGCCGTCAGATTCTTCGTTTGTGTCTTTTTCACAAAATATATCCCCATCCCCAATTACATAATGAACTTATTTCACTACCAGATTATGTATCACCTCGTCTAGATCATCGTCACAAGGTCGGAGTCCCATCATGCAGAACAAATGGCTGCCACACATCATTCCTACCACGTACGAGCATCGAATGGAATCACCTTCCCGCATCAATAGCAACTATCCAAGATCGTGAACTGTTTAAAAACGCCATTAGCTAAGACTGTATCAGTAGAAGCCGCACCACTGTAATAACTGTATATCCATTGCTGCATTTCTGTATTCTTTTTTTTTCTCCATGTGGTAATACCACTCCCCTCTGTAATACCTCCCGGTCCTGAGGGTACCAATAAATGAAATGAATGAAATGTTTGTATGTCGCTTACTATTCCCGGTAGAATGGTTGTTATGCGGTTTGCAAGGATGGCTGTCAATATCTTGTAATCCGAGTTAAGTAGGGAAATAGGCCTCCACGCCCTTGGATCGGACGGCTCACCCTCGCTTTTAAGCAAGAGTATAACTCTGCTCTCACGAAACGTATTCGGTCTGATTCCGTCAGCAAGAAGCCCATTTAGCATCGTCAAAAGGTTGTCTTGTATTGTTTCAAGGAAGGTTTTGTAGAAACCCAAAGGTATCCCGTCAGGGCCAGCGGCGGCGGTTGTGTTCATGCGCTTAAGCACGATGCGTAATTCATCCAGCGTCACTCGGCTGCACAGACCATCGCGGAGCTCCTCCAGTACGCGGGAAATTCCCTCGCAAAACTCAACCATTGTGGTATAGTTCACGTCGTTTGCGTTCTCCGCCCTCAAAAGATTCGAAAAATGTGCTTCAAAGACCCTCATTATGTCTTCTGCTCGTGTAGACTGTTCGCCGTTTGGCAACTGAACGAAAGGGACACGGATTTGTTCACCCAAGGAGTCGTTGCGAACACTTCGAAGAACAGCTGGATCTGAAACCGGTCGTCCGTTGATAAAAGACTGCGCAGCCGTGCGCGAACTAAGACGTAGCAAAAGTTCGTACCGCGCCTTTAACTGATCGAGATAGTCGTGCATTGCGAATGTCAGCGTCTCGCCTATGCGTACATTGCGCGCTTTTCGAAGCGTGTCGTTTATCTCTCTCGTCAGGCGTGCTTTCCTTTCGCGCCCAGCTTTGATAAGCTCGGCGCGCCAACTGTGTTTCAATGCGTCCCAGTTACGTGGTTCAGGCGGCCTTTTGCATGCTTGCTCTAGTGCATTGCGCAGTAATACTACGCTTTCCGGGTCGTGCACGAGTGTTGTGTCAATGTTCCAATGGTTTCGAAATGTGATGGATTGTTCAAAGAAAACTTTTACAGACACTGGAAAGTGGTCTGTAATGCATGGAACGTCCGGTGGGAAATGTAGGGCCTCGCAACTAAGGACATGTGTGGCTAGCACTTCTGGAAAATAGAAGCGGTCTAGCCGGGTCATGTTGGCAGCCCGTTGCCATGTTGCAACGATGTCATTTCCATGAGTGTCGATCCACGCATCCCTGAGCTTGAAATTGCGGATGAGTTGTCGCAATGCGCTAACTCCGCTATATTGTCTGCTTTGTCTGCGTCCGCGCGCATCTCTGTCGGTGTCCTCAACACAGTTAAAATCCCCTACTGAGAAAGTAGGGTAGCTGTCAAACATAAATGAGTCGAGTGAATTGAAAAAATCAACCGTGCCCCCACGTTGAGCTGGGGCATATATTACGAGTGCCCTTACTCGTTTGCCGTGGAGGTCAAAGTCTATTGCTAGTGTGCGGCCGTCAAAACCATAAACACAGTGTGCTCTTCGACGTAACGCTAGTGTCAAGAAAAGAACTCCGACTCCGCACATCTTTGAATCAGTCAGCGAAAAAAAGGCTTCGACTCCAAAATGTGAACAAAAGGATTGCACATCAAAAGGGGTTCTAAAATTACATTCCTGTAAGAAGAAGATGTCGACCTGACGTGACCTTGCGAAGTGCATGACTTCTCTCTTCTTATCCTGGCATCTGAAACCCCTGACGTTTAAGGAAAGGAAATGCGCCGTAGCCATTTTTAAAAAAGGAGAGTGCGCGCAAACTTCAGAAAAACCCCTTGCAGAGGGTGGGGCGAGTGCTCAACGAGTGAACATGACTAAAGAGGGAAATGCTCTGACGTCGTCAGAGCATTAGCGAATTGTTGGTGCTTACTACTGTCCGTAAAGCCCTCGGAATCCGTGGTCGGTGGGTGGGCTCGTTTGGTGGCTGGACGGTCTATTTCCATGGTGCTGGCACCGACATTCGCATCGGTGGCCGCACCTGTAACCTGGTAAATCGGGTTTGACAGGCTCAGTTTGCGGGTCTGAGCCGAGTATTTGCTGGCGCGGGCGCTCATCGTTGTCAGTGGCATAACCACCATTTTTGTCTTGTCTAGGCCGATGACCAGAGCGTCTGCACGTTCCGTTGTTTGGGTGCCGCGTGCCATCGAAGCTCTCGGCGCCTCGCAGCTACTGGTGGTGCCAACTGTGTCAGAGCTGTAGCTCGCGTGCTCTCTGCTAAGTACGGGCCCTCGGGCTTCAGCTTTGGTTGAGCTGTGTTTTCATAGGCGTCCAGCGAGAAGTCGCTGGTCTTGGACGGGGCGTGAAGGGTTGACGAGGCTTTCTCAGACAGAAGAGGCAGATCTCCGGCGTCTTGTGGTTCAGCATGGGCGTCAGTGTCGCTTGTGTCAGTGTCGCTCGCAGGGTCGAGCGCCGAATAATCATCTTGTCATGCGGGCGTGAGGTCAGTGCACGCTTGTTCTTCGGTTGCCGCTGCTGTATATATATATATATATATATATATAATATTCATGTGCGTCATCTTATCATATGTACATACTCATCATCATCAGTCTGACCTGTGTTGTGGGGCAGAGGCTCAGCAAGTAAAAGAAGTGTCTTGCAGCCAAAACGCCTTACAAGTGGTGGAGGTGCTGGGGTCCTTTCGCCATCGTTGGCACAGACCTACTAGGACCTCTCCCCATCACGCGAGCAGGTAATCGTTGGATTGTGACTGATGTCGATCACCTGACATGGGATACAGAGAGTGCTGCACTACGCACAAGTTCTGCTTCAGACGTCGCAGACTTCTTTCTCAACGCCATTGTATTGCGTCATGGTGCACCTCGCGTCTTCCTGAGGGATCGCGGCAAGACGTTCCTGACCACCATAATCGAAACCCTGCTCACAACCTGTGGTACAGTACATAAGATGACGTCAGCCTACCACCCCCAAACTAATGGGCTGACCGAGAGGTTTCATCAGACACTAACAGACATGTTATCGATGTACATCGCACCAAACCACGACAAGTGGGATACGATTTTGCCTTTTGTGACGTTTGCCCATAACACCGCTGTTCAAAGAACTACTGGCTACTCGCCTTTCTAACACGTGTACGGTGTTCACCAACATTCGCCATCGACGTCTCTTTCCTAAATGTTCCAACTGACGCCTCGGCAACCTTATCAGAGCAGTTCATCACAATGCTCAAAGAATGTCGGCAACGGGCTCGCCATAATACAGAAGCCTATCACCAAGATCGCAAGCAACGCTACGACAGCTCTCATCGCGACGTCTTCTTCAGTCCGGGGGATGAAGTGTCTTTGGACGCCCATTCGTACTCCAGGATTGTGCGATAAATTTCAGTCACGCTTCATTGGAACCTATAAAATCAATGAACAAACGTCACCAGTGAACTACCGTGTCACTCCCAGTGACCTTTCTTCGGATCGTCGCTGTCGTGGTTCAGAGATTGTCCACGTATCGCGTCTGAAGCCATTCGTTCGACGTTCCGTTTCTGTCTA
This sequence comes from Rhipicephalus microplus, assembly GCF_043290135.1. NCBI lineage: Eukaryota > Metazoa > Arthropoda > Arachnida > Ixodida > Ixodidae > Rhipicephalus > Rhipicephalus microplus. The sequence goes on from NC_134707.1 coordinate 127,668,832, forward strand.
AAGCCTGTTTCCCATGCGAGCGAACGAGCGGCGGGAGGACGCGCGGACGCGCGTTCATTTCACAGGCGCCGCTGCTACCGCTGCTGCTGCACGACGCCCGCCGCTCTGGTGGGCAGTGTCGTCCGCGGAAGGCGCCGGTTAACCACTGTTCTCAGTGGTAGCTAAAAGCCGCGCTCTCCTCCAAGTGTTCATCCTTTCGCACCCGTGTGCTGCGAGGTTCATCATTAATTGCCGCTCCACTTTTACGCGTCTGTACTCTGATTGAACTAGTTTTAACATGTATCTTACAACAAATAAGCAACGTTTGCAGTTGCTTTTTTTGTCCTGGCTTTTTCACGTACAATTCTTATTGCGCGCTCATAACTGATATAACTGACCATGGAGAAGCAAATAAAGGTTTGCTTGTATGGTTTTATTATACAGCTGTTCCAGCTAGGTGAATGCTTAAGAACAGCGAGCGTGCTTTGCGCAGCACTTCCCATGTTTCTCCAATTCATTGCTTTTGCTTTCAGCGATTCAACATTGGGACGCTAAACGAGGTTTCTGTCGGCCCAGTATACACAACTCGCTATATTTATACCTAAGTTTTTGTACCTGTTCGCTCGAGTCAAAATAAGAGTTTTTATAAAAACTCTGTAGTGAGCTTCGGCAGTGTTTGTGGTCACCCTTTGGTTCATGCGAACAAATCCTTCATTTGGGGTTTTCTGAATGGTCTACATCTCTTCTGGTTCTCGAATTCATATGCTTCCACCCTATCAGTAAGCCTCTTAGATTTTTCAATGATTCAATAAAGCACTCCAGGAAGAGTTTCACCAACGGTAGATAGCATAATATACGTGATACGCTCTTTGTCCTGGATCTTTGGCTGCTCTATATACACTTGTGCGCGGCGCAGGTAAGGGACTACGCAGCAATTCTTGCTTTAGCTTGCATTTGCGTCCATAAATGCTGTGGTGGTGAGCAGGAAATCTGAAGTATCACATCATTTTACACAACACACCTTTGCCGTCGGCACATAGTGACATTCAATTGGCAGCATTCCACCGTGTAATTTAGATGCATGTTTCTAGGCATGTGTTGCTGCACTGGTGCCTGAAATCAACAGCTGTTCTTTGTTATCTACGCAGAGTACGCTGTGCTCGTGACCGAACATCTATTTTCGCCTAGCCAGCAGCGCGTTCCTGCACTGAGTGTCACGGAGAGCAGCTGGCCAGTGTGGCACGACCTGTCGACAGCCTGCAAACTTGAGCGCTCTTCGGTGCAATCGCTCATTGCGAGAAAAGCGTCGCAGAGGACGCGGACAAGTCAGCCAGGGTTTTAGTGAGAAATCGAGGTGTTGTTGAAGGGGAGAACAAAAATAAAGGCCCCTGATGCGTGCCTTATTCCCCCAAACTATGACAGCAAGCTTCGCGCCCATTCTTTGTAGAGTCATATCACGAAATTCTTTTTCAGTGACCTGTGTAGAATGCTACTTCTCAAGTCGACTACCGTAGCAGCCGTCCTTGCTCTCTCGTTCGTGTGAAGCCTTTCATCTATGCACCGCGTCACCAATTTTCATCACTTGTTAAACCAACAACAATTGCTGCGACATAGAAGTACGGCGTTTCATGGGGCTCCTCTACGTGGGAATTATTTTCGATGAAAACGCAAAACAGAAAAAAGAAAGTAGTAATAATGTTATTGAAATAAAAAAGGCACCGCACGCGATTGTCACTACGGCGAAAGCATCATCGAGAGCAACGAAAGGAAAACAGCTGCACTTCGACTTCACCAGTGAACATGACTAGTTCAAGCCACGACGTTTACTTTACGGAAGTATGCGACTTCGGCAATTTCTTCCCAAAGAATGCTCTTCTTATGGTTCTTGCGGAAATCCTCCATCTTGACGTCCCAAAGAAGAGGTCGTTTCACAACTTCTATCAGCGACTTGTTGAAAGCAGCGCGAAACATTTGTGAGCCGGGGAGAGGACGGATGTCGTCTGCTACTCAGACGGAGCGAGTTGTTCTGTGGAACCAGTTCCTCGCAGCGCGCGCGTCCACTTCTCGGCTCCACCGCCATCATCACGTGTCAAACCACGTCACTGGTCGCTCTGCCGCTTGTGCCGCTAGCGAATTTTTCCAACTCTGGCGAGTTTAACAACGGCGTCTAGTCATCTCGGTAGAAACCTGTGTTGGCCTCGTGCGGTGGCTGCCGCTCCGCTCTTGGAGCAAAATCGCTCGCATGTGAAACAGGCTTAAGACGCGTCCGGGCTGGTCGCTCACGCGTGGGGGGGGGGGGGAGGAATTAAGTGTGAGCATTATTCATGCATGTCATCTTATCATCATCAGTCTGACCTGTGTTGTGGGGCAGAGGCTCGGCAAGTAAAAGAAATGTTTTGCAGCCAAAACGTTGCCTTACAATATATATATATATATATATATATATATATATATATATATATATATATATATATATATATATATATATATATATATATATATATATAATGGACCCGTGAACTGGGGTCCATTATTCGTCACAAGAGCACGTGGTAGACCAAACCTTACAAACATTTCCCCCAGGGCCTCCACTGTCCCCTCTGCTGTTGCGGATTTCATTGGATTGGAACTGCTTGAATCCACTTCGTTTCGCTACCAATATCATTTGGCTTTCAATAGGACCAGTATGGTCGGCGTGCAACCGGCTCCATTTCTTTTCCATCATGGGCCATGGTACAGGTGTTTGCGCTAGAGGCATCGCCGCAGCCTGTATACAAGCAGGACATCCACACACCAGTCGCTTGATCTAACCATCTACACCCGGAAACCAAAACAGGGATCTTGCATTTTTCTTCATAATCGCCATGCCTGGGTGTGTTTCATGAAGCAAGTCCAAGGTGTGTCAATTCAAAGCTGTGGGAAGCAAGATGCGGAGTCCCCAGTAGACCAAGTCTTGGTAGTAAGTGAGCTCAGCCTTCTTGCTGAAGTCTGGCCGGAAGCGGCTCTGCTCTTCAGGCAAAATTTTTGGCCAGCCTTTCTTAATCTGGAATTTAACTTGCTGCAGCAGAGGATATGTTTCTGTAAAATGTACCGCATCGCTGACACTAATCGCTTCCTTTTCCAAGCATCCCCAGTACAGGATATACTCTGACACATTTTCTGTGCTGGTATTGTGTAGTTTGTTCGGTAATAGCAGGCGACCAAAGGCATCAGCGTTTATGTTTTCGGCTCCCCTGCAATACTGCAATTATTGTTGCCTGCAATTATACTGCGATTATAATTAAAATTGTCCTAGAGAAGAGCCCACTTCGGAATCCTTGCCGCAGCCATTGAAGGAATAGCTTTTTTGGGTTAAACAAACCCGTTAGTGGTTTATGATCGGTCACCTAAACTGATTCACATGTAAGTAGTCCTTAAATCACATGACGCCGAATACAAGGTTAATTGCTTCCTTTTTAGCTGGGAGTAGTTTCGTTCCACTTTGGATAAACTTCAGGAGCAAAATCTAATCGAATAGTCTGTGTCATTGATGCGATGTGAAATAATGCCCCCCCCCCTACAGATGAGCGTCACATCCCAACTTGGTAGGCTTGTCAGGGTCAAAGTGTGTCAAAAACTTTGACCTTTGTGGAGCCTGCCTATTCTTTCGAACATCTTCCTCGTGTACCTGCCGCCATTTCTACATAAATTCTTTAGTTAGCAGATTTTATAATATTGCTACTACTATAGAAACGTTCGGTAAAAATTGGGCATAGTAGTTGGTTAGGCCTAAGAAAGATTTTAATTCGCTCGCTGAATTGGGAGCCGATGCTTGAAGAACTCTTCAATGTTGTCGTCCTTTGGTTTGAGCCCATTAGCATCAACTTTATGTCCAAGGTGACTACTTCTTTTATGAATTGCATTTGTTATTCTTTGGCCCGAGACTATAGTTCAGTAAACGCAGCAAAACTTGCTTTAGCAATGAAATATCTGCGCTTCTCAGCCACTATGATGTCATCCAGATAGGTTTGTACACCCAGGAGATCTTTGAGTAAGGAATTCATATGACTCTGGAAGACGGCCGGAGCTGAGGCAATCCCAAAAGGAAGCCTGGTGAATCAAAATAGGCCCTTGAGAGTGTTTATTACAGTCAGCTTCTTGGCCTAGTCGTCCAGAGCCACCTGGCTGTACGCTCGAGTCAAATCTAGTGTACTAAATACTTCACCACCATTCAGTCGCGCGAAGATGTCATCCACACGAGGTAGTGGGTACTGTTCAGTCACTGTGGCTGTGTTATTAGGCGAAAATTTCCACACAGTCGAATGAACCCATTAGTCTTGACAACTTGCACTACTGGCATTGGCCATTCTGCTGTCATAACTGGTGATATAACACCGTCAGCAACCACTCAGTCTTAAGCATCAGACACCTTGGTTGTCAAAGCGTATGGTACCGTATGTGCTTTGCAAAAGCTAGGCCTGGCATTTTCCTTCAGGACAACCTTCATAGGTGAACCTTTCTATGGTCCTAAACTGGTGCTGTTACGTTTGGCCCGGTGATTCGTCTGAGCAGACGCCAATGTGCGTAAGTCGGTCTACTGGGGAGGCTCTCAACTCCATCGGCGCTCAGTCTGCCAGACGCTGTCGCAGATTTCGGCAATTACCCATACAATGTGGCAAGCAAAGGCGAATTCCTGACTTTCAAATGCGGACCCTTTCGTCGTTCCTTCGAACAGCAGCGGTGCCTGATGACCTCGGCGACTCATCTGGTGACGGGGAAGCTGCTGTGACTGACCGGCGCCAGAGCTGACAGGGGAGCGGCGCTCTTTTAGTCCTCAATCAAGTAGCCGACCAGCCGGCTGCCTATGCCCGCCAGGCATTGTCCCTGCTAGCCAGAGGATGAGACGTCGTGTCACCACGACATCGTAAACAGTTTCAGAGGGGACAACAAAGACAGCATCTTCCTTGGAATTGCCCCGCTAATTAAGCGAAAAAATCGGCGGACCCTTTGATGTATGCTGTCAGGATCGTGGGACCTCTTGACTAGCGGCACACACACGACAAGGAAGAGCCCTGCTGGCGCCAACTCGCAGTGCAGTGATCACGACTCAATATTGGACGTGCACGTGGACCGTGCATGCTCGTCCCCCTCACCTGTTGTGTGTGTGATTGGTGTTCCACTCGGAGAGGAGGAGCCCGACAGGGCTTAAAACGACGCCGCAGATTGCTGGGCGTCGCTCTGAACCTTGTAACGGTTCAACCACCACGCTCGTGGTTTGTGAAACCATCAACCCTTCTTTGCTGTAAATACGTGTAAATCATGCCATAATCCTGTTTGTTTTTCGTATCCTCTTCTTGTCAGCGTTCGTTTCCTCCACCCGGTTACACCATGCTACCACAAGAGACTGGGTAAACCCCCATTCGCAACAACGGTGGCAGCGGTGGGATACCATCATCTGCAACTTTCTCCTTCAACCTTGACAACTGGTGGCAGCGGTGGGATGCCATCAGCAACTTCCTCCTTCCGACCCTTAACATTAACAATTTGTTGGCAGCGGTGAGATGAACTTCACGACGTGGTGCTGTGCTGTGGTGAGTGCTTGGGTTTTGCTTTGACTTTCTAGGCTTCAATTGTGAGAGTTTATTAGAAGCTGGATTGTGTGTGAATTAGGGAGATTACCGTTTGTGAGTTTTGAGTTGTAGGGATCCCCTAATTATGTGTGAAATGCAAGACCAAAGTACAACGGCATGAGTAAGCATCTAGGCATTGAAGTAGAGGAAGGAATGGGCAGGACAGCGATTGTGAGGCTGATCGCACAAAAAGCCAGTGAGGAGGAGAATAAAAACGCGGTAGAGATTTCGGAAAAACAGAAAAGAGACAAAGATGAAAGGGATAGAAAAGAGCGTGATCGAGCACGCAACTTGGTGATCGAACCATTGGAACAGAAAATCGAGGCAATGAGACGGAAAGTTCAGCCATCCGTAAGTGTAGCGCACGAGAATTGCGATGATCAAATAAGTGAGGTGCAGCTGATAGCCATAGATAAGGCTAGCACGTTTAAAGACAGCAGCAGGTTCAATGAAGAACCGAATTCGAGTGCTGCTAAAGATGCTGCGCTGCATAGAGAGGCTGACGAAGGCCAGAGCGAGTGTGACGAGGTGCTGTGTCAGTTGAATACAAGTGAAACAGCTAGGATAGTTGTAAAAAGCTGGTACAGACCTCAACTGTGTTTGTAGCGACGGTGAATCTTGCAGACAATGTGGAAGTAGTCAAGGACACCGGAGAAAGCTCAGGAGAAGCAGCGAAAGTAGAGAATAGTATTAGTGCAGTTGCAGACAGCTCTCAGCAATACATTGTAGAGTGTTCAAAGGAAAGCAGCCGCACAGTTCTTAAGATTGATAAGCTGTCCACCAGTCTAGAGTGCGAAAGAGATGATTCTTTAGAGCATCATTTAGACTGCGTAGATTTGACAGGTGTCGAAAGCTTTGACAGAGTTGACCAGCTGGAGTTGCGATCGGGAAGCTTGTAAACGAGTCGCAAGAAGCGGCGCAGACGCAAGAGACGTCGGAAAGCCGGGAGAGAGAAAAAAAGTGCTACGCGGGAAAAAAACAAAATATTTTACCGTAGCAAGTAGGACCAGGAGATTTGCAGCAGCGTCAAAACTGTGTTGCACGCGTCCGAGCCCGCCGGACGAAAAGTAAAAAGAAAGCGAATTCACAAATGGTATCTCGTGTAAAGCGCCAGTCTTGCGATTTCGTCCGCAGCAAGTTTCATGGTGCGCCGTAGAGCTGTAGTACCGTCGATGACTCAACCCGCGACAATTTTCAAAGCAGTGCGGGACAGGTAAGTCGCAAACGTCGCCGCAAAATAGGTAAGCGTACGCGGGCGACAAAGCGAAGGGGTGAAAGAGGTGGCAATCAGCCGGGTGAGCGACCAAAGAGTAGGTTACCAGCCAGTTCAAAGAAAGATCATTTGTGGCGTAAAGTAAGGTTCCAACAACGAAAGGGTAGACCATGGCGCAAGTCCTCGTGACGGAATGCGCAGTGGAGATTTAGAGCTTTTCGTTGACAGGAATGTCAACGTGGTCCTTGAAGAAAGGCCACAATTGCTAAACACAGCACAGGAGCGAGCCCAAAAAGGGCATGGCCACTCGTTTCCACGCATCGCTCGGGCCCACTCCGCGAACCTGACAGAGGCAGGCTGAAATCGCGAATGATGCGTGACTGCGCCATTCAGCTTGTAGCCCAGACGCGAGGTTGCCTCGGGAGTTCTCGAAATCTGGCAAGACCGCGACCGCCGCGTATACGACTGAAGAAGTACAGCTGTAAGCTGGAGAAAGTGACACAAAAATTTACGGGCAAACACCTTTGTTTGCTTATTTTTTGTTTTTAAGGTAATATTCCTTTGTCATCTCCCTGGCTTGTTCGTGTAGCAGCAGTTTTTCCCCTCTAGATCTTTTTTTAGGCATTGTAAGTGTTTTTCGTTTAGTTGTTATGCGAAAGCAGTGGCCCGCATCAGTCTGCCGACTGCGTGAAATCAGTTTTCTTCGAAATAAAAGCATGTAGTTAAGCGATGAAGATTTGGTACGCCCGCTAAATTTGAAAGAGTGGCGGCTATAGGTTATAGCAATATGACCTATGATTAGGTCATATCGTGTTGGTATGTTGTGTTGGTATGCTAGCGCTCTTTGGATGATAGTATGATGTCGTGCTAGGGCGCACAGCAAAGTCATGTGCGTTCTTTAAAAACATGCGCTGACATGAAGCTATACATTCAACAAATGAGCAGGAAGTATGAGAGGTTTATTCCCTTCATTCTGTTCTTTTAGTGATTGCTTATAAGGATCATATGATCACTTGAGCTGAGAGCATTGCGTTCACCAAATTTTTAGGCTAGAGATACATTTCTAAGAATTTAAGACGCAGTTTGATCTGCTGTGAGTGAGTTTTCTTTGGCGTCAGGGTGTCCTACAAGCAGGCACTCACGACTACGTTAAGTTTCATGAGAGATTAGAGAATGCCTCCAGTTACCTTGTATAGGGTCTGACAGCATTCATGTGAAACCTTTGTATTTGGTTGTGTTTCATGAATTTAGTCATGAAAATAAATGTAAGTTAAAACTTAGTAGTGCGGGTGGTAGAAGAAAGCTAGTTTTGTAAAAATGGGATTATGGTTATATGGGGCCAAATTGTATTTGCCTTTGTGTGATTTTCTCACACGGCAATTTGTTCCATCTTTGGTAAGCATCTCCATGTGCATGATTGTTATAACTTTGGCGGCACCAAATTGTCTCTAATTTTTAGCGTACAGGTGTTTCTTTTGTTTGTTTCTTGTAAGCCTAGAGGGTGTTAAGCGGGTTTAATGTGCTTGACTGCAGCATGGTATTGTGTTGTGCGGTTAGCCTTGCTGTTGTCGATCATTGTGAGCTGGTTTGGGAGTTGGTCAAAGCCAGGCCATCGTCCTCGTCACCAGCCATTCTCTTCGTGCCCATTGGTTGGGAGCGCTGGCCAGCCGAGATTTTCCAGGCAGCGGAGGAGCTGTTACGTTTGGCCCGGCGATTCGTCTGGGCAGACGCCATTGTGCGTAAGCTGGTCTACAGGGGAGACTCCAAACTCCATCGGCGCCCGGTCTGCCATACGCTGTCGAAGATTTCGGCAATCACCCATACAATGTGACAAGCAAAGGCGAGTTCCTGACTTTCAAATGCGGACCCTTTCGTCGTCTCTTCAAACAGCAGCGGTGCCTGATGACCTCGGCGACTCATCTGGCGACGGGGAAGCTGTTGTGACTGACCGGCGCCAGAGCTGACGGGGGAGCGGCGCTCTTTTAGTCCTCAATCAAGTAGCCGTCTGGCCGGCTGCCTATGCCCGCCAGGCATTGTCCCTGCTAGCCGGAGGATGAAACGTCGTGTCGCCACGATATCGTAAACAGTTCCAGAGAGGACAACAAAGGCAGCATCTTCCTTGGAAGAGACGGTGGCGGCCACCGCAAATGGCCCCGCTAATTAAGCGAACAAATTGGTGGACACTTTGGTGTATGCTGTCAGGATCGTGGGACCTCTCGACTAGCGGTACACACACGACGAGGAAGAGCCTTGCTGGCACCACCTTGCAGTGCAGTTATCACAACTCAATATTGGACGTGCACGTGGACCGTGCATGCTCGTCCCCCTCACCTGTTGTGTGTGTGCGATTAGTGTTCCACTCGGAGAGGAGGAGCCCGACAGGGCTTAAAACGACGCCGCTGAGTGCTGGACGTCGCTCTTAACCATGTAACCGTTCAACCACCACGCTCGTGGTTTGGGAACCATCAACCCTTCTTTGCTGTAAATACGTGAAAATAATGCCATAAACCTGTTTGTTCTCCTATCCTCCTGCGATCCTCCTTCGACTGCAACAAGTGGCAGCGGTGGCATGCCATCAGCTACTTCCTCCTTCCAAACCTTAACAGTGCCAACACATCTTCGAACTCTTTGAGTAAAGTGCGAAGTTCCTGGCTTGTGCGGTCTTACATAGGCATGTTGAGGTTCGCGACGACATTTGGCCTCAGCATGGCCACTCCACCATTGTGAAACACATGAATGGTATCCCTTCCGCATAGCTCTGGTTCATTCGTATCGGCAATAACCAGAGTACCCTGTACGTCGTGCCCCTCACAGGTGACTTTTATGTGCACTTATCCAACCACTGCTAGTTCTCCAAAAAAACGCATGACAATTTGAGAGTGGAGCTGCTTGGAGGCAGCCTTCTGCGTTGATTCTGTTTGAACAGGCTCATTGAAATAAAAAGAACAGGTGACCCAGTATCTATCAACATGGTAACCGGCACACCATCCAAAGTAATTTCCTTGAAAATTGGATTAACCACGCACCCAGTACTCGTTTTATGAGCCACTGTAGTATAGAGCTTCTTCTCATCTTCCGAGATATCATCAGCTGCTGCGTAAGCGCCACGGGGCTTCAACTGGGTTTGTTCTCGGCACATTCAAGCGACATGTCCTCGTTTACCACATAGGCGGCAGGCTGTACGGACGTGATAGCACTGCTCGTTCGAGTGAGCTTCATTGCCACACTTATGGCAAGGTGTGATGCCTTCTGCCTTCGACTGCCCTTTTCGTGGCAGATTCTGACGCAAAACTTCGATGCTATTCTGATCGGTAGACTGCATGCTTCCAGCGTTCGCGGCCACGTTCTGAGCTGAAATAAAAAAATCTGCTTCCGGTAGCGTCATTTTTCTGTCATGCACCTTATTTCGGCAATAAACTTCTGTACCCTCTCTCCTTCTAGTTGCGATCGAGTAAAAAAAACATGACTTGCCACTATGTCGTTTTCTACCGAGGCGTAGTACAGATAGGGATCCATCCCACAAAAACTAGCAAGTACAATACAAAAGAACATCGAGACGGCAGAACACCGCTTGCACGCATGGGCTGACATGGGCATCTCATGCGAGTGTAGGTTACGCGTGCATGACGTGCTCATGCACGTCGTGTGATGCTCCAGCTCCGAGTGAATTTCATACCAATAGCGAGGAAGGAATTGAACTTACGAAGTCTTCTTAGAGTTAGCGGCGAAGGTTTCAAGCTCACATCCTGAGATTATGCTTTCGTCGCTTCTAATGATCAAATTAAAATTTCTAGTGACACAAACCTTTTCATTGGGCAGGCAACATTTTCCACTGCCTAAATAAATATTTTCAGGTGACCCAGTGAAGCACCACATGTAAATGACAAACAAAAAACAAAAGCTACATAGATATTGCTTTTTTTATCTGCACTCTACTTTCTTACTTCCCCTGATGACTCTCCACAGTTTCGCATTCAGTCTTCATCTTCCTGCCGCTGCACAGAGGCACCTCCTGCTCCCTACGCATCTGAGCGCACACTGGAAAGAGGCTGAGCAGACGACGCGACATGGATGGTATACATGTGGAGAGGCTAGTCTACCTCCCTCTTGGCTAAAATGCCTTCTGAGTTTGACAGTTCTAAACGTAACTTGTGAAATAAAGAGTAGTTTGCACCACACAGTGTCCCGAAACTTATATTTTGCCCGGTAACATGAATACAAGCTCAGTGGTACTTGAAAGCAAAATTTCAGGTGAAAAAGCGTTTATATAGGCATCGATTTTGAAAACAGACATTTACAGGCACCTATACGAGTTGACTCTACAACGCCCGAAATAGGTATATATAGGCACTATAAAAGCACTATAAAAGCTCTCCTCGCCCTCTGATTTGTGCTCACGTGTCAAAATGACACGATATGAGCACAAGAAACAAAACAGGCGTTTGCATATAATTCGGCTATAGTCATAACACTGTATATCCTTAATCAAGCATAAGACGCACGGTCTGTCTGCTCCAAAGCTTGCTACAAAAAGATTTGTCTACCACTCCTTCGGCTCAACAATTATTTCATCTGGTTATCCGGTGAAACAAATCCGTTGTAATAGAGGGCAGTCCCCATTCTTGAGATACCTACTATTGCTATTTGCAACTGGCCATTTGCTGATGCGCCATTCAATGCGGTGGCTGACTCGTGCCTTCCTTTCTACATTCTACGCCACGCCGTTTCTTATAGGTTAGTGTGCTTGGAATAAGCTTGCCTGTTTAGTGTAGAACGCCTGTCCGTTCACAGTATTGCGGCCTGGCTGCCCGCATTTTCAAGGCATTATACAAAACACGAGAAGCAACAAAAAAGACGCGTACATCTACCCACACGACGAGCTGGAGTAAACGTGCCGCAGGGAGGTGAGGGTATCGGTTGAATGTTGCGTAATTGAGTATGGTTTGTAAAATGCTTATTTGTCATTTCGACTTCATTATTTCTATTTATTGAATGAAGGAGAAGCGCTGCCCTCAACGAGCGATGTGACACTGTTGTTGGGTTGTACCACACTGCTGCTTGAAGGTACTGTTGCTTCCATCGCATCTACACGAGTCAAGAAAAGCGTTTCCATCCATCGGGAACTTCACCATCGATTATTATTTTGCTCACTGCCTCTCTCAAAGCCTGCTTAGACTTCGGACCTATTGTCTTTATCAGCATAATTGGAATGCCATCTGGGCCTGTTGATGTACTACTAGGAAGCCTTTTCTCAGCCCTTTCCCACTCTCGTTGTGAAAATGGAGCAATTGCACCACTTGATTCGTCCTTGTCTATTGTGGTGCATAAAGTACTTCTTTGTTGAAATTTTTGTGTCGCCCTTGTTTTTATATATTCAATAGCTTCGTCCCCTTCTAGCCTAGCACCTTGGGCTGTAGTTATAAAACTCTGCTCTAGGCTCGTGTCATTTCTAAGTAAGTTTAGATGGTTCCAAAATTTCGCATCTGCCTTTCTATCTTTTTTTGTACTTCTGCCAGCCACTAAACTCCCTTTCTTCTAATCTTTTCACTGATCAGAAGGGATGCATCCCTTCTACAGCTTAGAAAGGTTTCCCATTTTCTTTCAACATCATATGTCGGTTCGCCCCACTGCTTAGCATGTCAGCGTTCCCTAGAGGCTTCCTGACGTTTTGCTATGGCTCTCTTAACTTCCTCATCCCACCAACTTTTGGGTTTGTGTCTTCTTTTCCGCGGTGGTTTGTCACGCCTCTTAGCAAGCTCTAGCTCAAAGAGTCTAATTAGATTCGTGTATGTCCACACTGTCCTCTTATCCTCCGTGATTACATTTTCAATTTGTTTAGTGGCTATTTCAATTTGCCTTTCTGGATAAAAATTTTCTTGTAGTTGCTCATGTTGTCTCCTTCCCACTTTCACTGCTCTTCCAAAACTTAGCTTGATACGTTTGTGAACCCTACCCAGACTTCTGGAGCAACCTTCATCTATGTGCATTCCCCTGAGCTTATCATACATCCTATGTGACATCAGTGCATAATCTATCGTTGACTGAAGCCTTCCTACCTCCCATGTCATTTTCCCTTCACACTTCCCGGTACTGTTGCAAATGATCAAATCAAGCCTTTCACACATATCCATGATCATTTTGCCTGCCGAGTCAGTATACCCATCTATATCTTCTATGTGCGCATTCATGTCTCCTAGTATAATTATCTCGCACTCTCTTCCTAACTCCTGAATGTCCTTTGATATACACTCTACCATTGCCTGGTTTTCCTCTCTGGCCTTTGCTCCCGTTCACAAGTACACGAAACCAAGGAGTGTCATTTGACCTTCCACTTTCCCTTTTAGCCATAAATGTTCCTTTCACTCCTGCTTGACCCTTTGCCAGTCTTTACTTTTATGAATGAATGCCTCAATACAACCCCCCTCTCTGCTGCTTTCTGTTCTATTACAATATTCCCACGCGTAGTCCGGATTGTTCGGAGATTGTTGCATGTCCCTGAGATGTGTTTCTACAAAACCGTATACCATCGGCCTCTCTTCCCTTAGCTGTTCTTCTATCTCTTCCCACTTCAGCCTGTTCCTACAACCCTGCATGTTAATATATCCTTTGTCTGAATTGGCTCGGCGCTCGTGGCTACGGTCGCGCGCTCATGGCTAACTGTCCCCGTCGCGAGCGCCACTGCGCGGCGCTTGCTCAAAACTGAAGGCATGCCAACTCCGCTGGGAGCGCGAGCCATTTCCCAGGCATTGTTTAAAGGAGGCGTTGGCTCACGGAAGTCGGCCATATTGACTAGGCGAATTCTCCTCTCTTGTTTACAAATGAATGCGAAGCAGAAGGCGCGACTCCCTCTCCGGCTCGGAAAGCACGTGGGCTGCGCAGCGCGTGGGTCGTGACGATCCGAAACTAATGGAACTGGGCTCATCTCTCTGAGCCAGCGGGACACCTTCAGCGAAATCGCTTCGTCCGAGTAATAACAGGGAGTAACAGCTCGCCGACAACGAAGCAACTACGAGAAAAGGCGCACTAGATGCACTGACAACGACGAGTGCTTTCACGTCTATAATCCAGCAACTGTACAGACAACACGATCGGTCGTGCGCCTTCTACGGTTGCATTCCGCCACGCGGCCGACGCAGCGTCCTGCCACTGTGTCCGTTTTCCGCGTTAAACTCACCGGCGTCAGCATTCTGCGACCATGGTGACTTTGAGCACGGTGCTAGTGACAGTTGAACGTGGTTACTGTTACGTTGAGATTACATGCAATGCTGGTGGAGAGTGTACCAAGCGAAACAGAAAAGGTGTTTCAATACGCACATGCAAGTTGTTACTGTACACACACAACACGAAACTACGTATGTGCACATGGTCCTCACGGTGTCTTGCTGGGCTCAACAGCGTCGTCCGTTGTCACAAGCAGGAGCACTGCTCAACCGTCACTGACCTGCAAGGCGTTCGTCGTCATTCAGCTTCGTCATGTGCCAAACGCAACTTCGCTGAACACCAACTGCTTCATCCGCGTCATCCGCCGCACGACACATGGATATTGACACAATGTGACTTCAAATTACGCGCGCTAGCAAATACTTGTGCCTTCTAGATGATTTGCGATGCACGAGCCTGCGGGACCCAGCTGCGCGCGAACCGGGTTGAAAGAAAAGAAGAACGTAGAAGAAGAGGCAGAAGGCAATCCTTGAGACAATCTAGCTGTGCTATAATTCTCGGGCACAAGTTTGCCCAGCCTACGTTAGCTTATTAAAAGAGTTTATTGAAAAGTGCGTTACAAATCTGGTGGAAGTGCTGGGTGTGAGGCCAAGCCCCTCTCTAGTGACGGAGCACGGTCGAGAACCACAGCGATTTCGACCCAACGAGCTGACGCCTGTTCATCAGCGCTGCAGTCGACGCCTACGTGGTGAGGGTCCTGAATTTTCACCTTTATCGACTTTGCTTGGAACATCAACGGCTCTGAACGGGTACGCAACTGACAAGACAGCTCAGGTCACTCCAGCCAACATTGTCGTAAACCAGCCAATGCTACCAAAGCCTTTCCACGATGAAAGCTACGAGGACGCAGAGGACTGGCTTGAGCACTTTGAACGCGTCGCAAAGGCTTACGAATATGGGGAAGAGCGCAAACTTGGAAGTGTTTACTTCGCACTGGAAGATAGCGCACGAACGTGGTATGAAAACCACGAAGCCACCTTCCGGTCATGGAATGATTTTCGACGGGAGCTGCTCGCTGCTTTCCCGAACAGAGACCGCAAAGAGAGAGCTGAAGCTGCGCTCCAGACAAGAAATCAGCGCAATAACGAAGCTGTCGCCATGTATCTGGAAGACATGTCTCGCTTATTCCGCCGAGCGGATCCAAATATGAGCGAAGACAAGAAGCTGCGCCATCTGATGCGAGGCGTGAAGCAAGAACTCTTTGCCGGACTAATTCGAAGCCCGCCACGCACCGTCGCCGAGTTTCGTTCCGAGGCGACTACAATGGAAAGGACGCTACAACAGCGAGCAAGGTTATACAACCGGGATGCGATCGTCACTTCCTTGGACATGTTGCCACCAGCCTTCGGTAACGGCATGGAAGCACTACGCGAGCTGGTGCGGTCTGTTGTGCAAGAAGAGCTGCAGAGGCAGCGTCTTGACCAGAACGCTCTAATGCTTTCGTCTCTGGCCGATGTGATCCGGGAGGAGGTCAGGCAGGTGGTACGCGAACCTTCGAGCAACGCACAGCCAGGGCCGCCACTACAACAGAAGACGAGAATGACGTACGCTGATGTGCTACTACGAGGACCTCCAGGACGTGCGGACGTCGCGGCGGCTACACCTATGCAGTACCCGATGCCGCCGAGCACCCTGCAGCCAACGCCAGAGAGGAGACTAAGGAAGAGCGACGTCTCGCGCACTCCTGACAAGATACCGCTGTGTTACCACTGTGGGGAGCCTGGTCATCTCTGCCAAACGTGCCACTACCGCCAGGCAGGACTCCGTGGTTTTCCTGTTAATGCACCTCGACCACGAAATGGTGAACGTCCCTTCGAAATTGAAGAATACCTGTCAGGTCGTCAAACCTCAAGTGGCTTCCAACGACACCAACCTCGGGCAACGACAACGGGGAGGTATAGATCGCCTAGCCCCCGACCTTCAGCAAGCTCCCCAAGGTCTCGTTCCCCAAGCCCGCGTCGGGAAAACTAGAGTCAGCGGCCTGTGGAGGCAAGGCCGCTGTCGACGCTAATGCAGAAAAGCCTCCATTGCTGACTCTGAACGGCGACCGATTCAGAAACCGGTGCTTCGATAGTGACGTTGCTTCCGATTTACGTGTGTTCGTTGACGGCTACGAAGTCATCGGACTGGTAGATACCGGCGCAGATTATTCAGTGATGAGTACCGGACTTTCTAAAATACTAAAGAAAGTGCTGACTCCTTGGAAGGGACCACAAGCTCGCACAGCAGGAGGGCACCTCATCGACCCTACTGGAATATGCAGAGCAAGAATCAGAATACGGGGTTTCACGTACGTCGCCAGTTTTATTGTGCTGCCGGAATGCTCAAGAGACTTGATTATCGGCATGTATTTCTTACGAGCTAATGGCGCTGTATTTAACTTGCGAGAATCTTCCGTCTCATTCTCGACTAGGCACGCGATTGGTACCTTTGAAACGGAAGAAAACGTATATGACCTTTGTATTGCAGATGATGGCGTCATGGTTCCGCCAAGATCGAGCATATCTGTCGCAGTAAACAACAAAGCATTCAGTGAATTCGAAGGATTCGCTGACAACAACACTGCCTTACTACTCCAAAAAGGAATCTGCATGGCACGAGGCCTTGTTAAGTTACGTGACGGATGTGTAAATGTTCTACTCACAAACTTTGGAAATGAGGTGCAGCACGTTGCAAAAGGAACCGTCATCGCCAGTCTGATTGATTTCGTCCAGGTTACGGAGCTGCGAACTTTTGAAACCAATGATTCTGATTTCGAAGACGTGGAGTCTGTCCTTGCAGCCATCGACATCGAGCCAGGCCTACTACCAAGCGAAAAAGAGCAAATCGAGCGTCTTTTAAGGGAATTCGCCGAATGTTTCTCGTTGTCATCTAACGTTCGACGCACTCCTGTCGCTAAACAACGCATCATTATCGACGAGTCAGTGAGGCCAATACACCAGCATCCCTACCGAGTGTCACCAAAAGAAAGAGAAGCTATTGGTAATCAGGTTAAAGAAATGCTCAAAGACGATATAGTCCAGCCTTCATCAAGTCCATGGGCGTCACCTGTTGTTCTTGTGAAAAAAAAAGACCAAACCTTACGTTTCTGCGTTGATTATCGGAAGCTGAATGCCGTCACCAAACGGGATGTTTATCCTCTGCCGAGAATTGATGACACTCTGGATAGGCTGCGAAATGCCAGGTATTTTTCCTCATTGGATCTTAAAAGTGGGTATTGGCAGATAGAAGTGGACGAAAGAGATCGCGAAAAGACAGTGTTTGTGACACCGGACGGTTTATACGAGTTCAAGGTACTCCCTTTTGGCCTTTGTTCAGCACCCGCCACATTCCAACGGATGATGGACACAGTGCTTTGTGGTCTTAAATGGCAGTCATGTCTGGTTTATCTCGACGATGTTGTAGTTTTCTCTGCTACCTTTGAGCAACATTTGGAAAGGCTCCGGGCCGTGCTCACTGCGATCAAATCAGCGGACTTGACGATAAAACCACAGAAATGTCATTTCGGCTTCCGTGAGCGCCTTTTTCTCGGCCATGTCATCAGTGCAGAAGGCGTCCGCCCAGACCCTGCAAAAACTGAGGCCGTAGCAAGATTTCCGAAGCCAACAGACAAAAAGGCTGTTAGGCGATTTTTAGGTCTCTGCGCCTATTATTGACGGTTAGTTAAAAATTTTTCACGAATTGCTGAACCACTGACACGGCTGACAAAAGAGATAATGCCTTTCGTATGGCTTGCCGAACAAGAGGATGCCTTCAATGAACTACGAAAGTGCCTTCAAAGCCATCCTGTTCTGGCGCATTTTGACGAGGAAGCGGAAACCGATATCCACACGGATGCAAGCAATTTAGGTCTTGGGGCCGTGCTCATCCAATGGCAAAACGGACAAGAACGAGTCATTGCGTATGCCAGTCGCACTCTTTCGAAAGCTGAGGTGAACTACTCAGCGACCGAGAAAGAACGCCTTGCCGTGGTATGGGCTATCAGCAAGTTTCGACCATATTTATATGGTAGGCCTTTTCGAGTTATAAGCGACCATCATTCGCTATGCTGGCTGGCTAATCTCAAGGACTTATGTGAACGGCTTGCACGAAGGAGCTTGCGATTACAGGAGTATGATATCACGATTGTGTACAAGTCAGGTCGGAAGCACAGTGATGCGGACTGCTTGTCACGTGCTCCGATTCAACCTGCTGCTTCTGCTTCCACCGAGGATGGTGAAGATTTTATTTTCTTGGGAGCTGTGACACCATCAGAGATGGCACATCAGCAGCGATCCGACCCTGAGATACTCCTCTTGATCAAGTACCTACAAGGACAGTCTGTCGATGTCACAACCTTTTGTCCGCGCCTTGTCAGCGTTTGTCCTACGAAACAACATCCTGTATAAAAGGAACTTTGACAACAATACAGCGACATTCCTGCTTGTCGTCCCTTCACCTCTGCGACCAGAGATTTTGGAGGCTTGCCACGACGATCCATCAGCTGGACACTAAGGAGTAAGGAGAACGTTAGCACGCATCCGCACTAAATACTACTGGCCGAAGTTGCTTAGCTCTGCACGACACTATGCCAGAACCTGCCGGGACTGCCAAAGACGTAAAACGCCACCGCTAAAACCAGCAGGTCTCCTTCAACCGATAGAACCACCAGAAGCCCCATTCACACAAGTGGGAATGGACTTACTGGGGCCATTTCCTACGTCATCATCGGGAAAACGGTGGATAATAGTTGCCACCGACTATTTAACCAGATATGCCGAGACAGCGACTCTAGTTAAAGGATCAGCCGTTGAAGTAGCCGAATTCTTCGTCTCCAACATAGTACTGCGGAACGGAGCTCCAAAAGCGTTGATCACGGACCGAGGGACTGCATTTACGGCCGACCTGATGAAATGTATCATGAAATTGACGCACACCAGTCATAGAAAAATGACGGCATATCATCCTCAAGCAAATGGTCTAGCGGAACGACTGAACAGAACGCTGGCTGATATGTTGTCAATGTACGTTGATATAGAACACCGTAGTTGGGATAAAATATTACCCTATGCAACATTCGCTTATAACACTGCGATGCAAGAGACAACACGGATGACGCCATTCCAACTTCTTTTTGGCCGGACGGTAACGACACCTTTAGATGCAATGTTACCTATTGACGAGACGCCCGAGAATTACTATGACGTTCACGACTACATACAAAGAGCAGAAGAGGCTACACAGCTGGCACAATATCGCATTCTCCAACAGCAGAAAACCGACCCGCATCGATACAATCTGCGAAGAAGAGACGTCCAGTACGCACCAGGAGACAGAGTACGGGTGTGGATTCCTGTACGAATACGTGGCCTGTCAGAAAAACTGCTTCGCCGCTATTTCGGTCCGTACAGAGTGCTCCGCCGCGTCGACTCGCTCAACAACGAAGTTACGCCAGAGGGACAGGATATTTCATGCCGACGGTGGCATCGCACGGAAACTGTGCATGTCGTCAGGATGAAACCATATCACGACAGGCAATGAAACGCTGAAGATACAACGTTCTCTGACGTTAACGACATCCCCGACGAGGGTTTGTGAATGACTGCCATGCAACCAGTTTAACACAAGCATCGGGACGATGCACTCTGTAAAGGGGGGCAATGACACAATGTGACTTCAAATTACGCGCGCTAGCAAATACTTGTGCTTTCTAGATGATTTGCGATGCACGAGGCTGCGGGACCCAGCTGCGCGCGAACCGGGTTGAAAGAAAAGAAGAACGTAGAAGAAGAGGCAGAAGGCAATCCTTGAGACAATCTAGCTGTGCTATAATTCTCGGGCACAAGTTCGCCCAGCCTACGTTAGCTTATTAAAAGAGTTTATTGAAAAGTGCGTTACAATATGCACTTGTTCTACGCACTGTTGAAACCCCGTGCTGGACAAAGGGATTTGTAAACGTTGCTAAGAGTAATGTAACATTCAGGAGAACACTGCGTAACCAATAACGCGGAGCAGAGCACAGATAATGTCCGCCACGGCTCAGCACGAGACCTGGGAAGGCGAACATTCCGCCGCCAGCCACAGCCGCTCACTGCTAGACCAGCTCCACTGCGCAACACGTAACCTTAGCAACGCCCCCATTGTGCCTAGTTATAGCCACCATAGCCTAGTGAATATGGCCGCCATGATGTCATTTTCGCCACATTTTTTACGCCCCTGCGCCGGCTGGGCATGCTCTCTCCTTACATTTCCTTCCTCCTTGCGTTGGCTGGTACCGCCCGTCGCCGTGATAATGGATGGATGAATGAATGGATTAGGCTGTACCCTTTAGATCGGGCGGTGGCTAGCGCCACCAAGTCTTAATACTTAATAAACCAAAAACTAGATTTATTTTTTTAAAAGGTAATAAAAGTTTTTCATCAACTTTCTCAAACTTCTCAAATTTTATCTTGCTGCTAGCTTCCCTGCCCTCAAATGATGTTCATCCCATATCACCTTGTACTCCCTGATTTGGTGTATTCCCGTGTGCTCCTAAAGCAAGCCTGCCTATTCCACGTTGCTTAATTTCTAATCTTGCTTGAACTTCTGATCTCATGCAGAAGACTGCATTGCCGAACGTCAGCCCAGGAACCGTGACCCCTTTCCATATTCCTCTCACAACATCATACCTATTGTAGTTCCACAGTGTTCTATTTCTCACCACTGCTGCATTCCTATTGCCTTTAGTCGTCACATATATTTCGTGTTCCCTCAGGTACTCGGTCACATTGCTTATCCATACGCCCAGATATTTGATTTATCTGTTATCTCTAGTGTGACCTCCTGTATTCTAAGCTCACTACCTTCGTTGTCATGAAAATCATGACTGCTGATTTTTCCTTACTGAATCTAAAATCTAACCTATCTCCCTCATTACCGCAGATGTCCATCAATCTCTGCAAATCTTCCTTGTTGTAGGCCATATCCACTATATTATCTGTGTACATTAACGCTGGTAGTGCCTGATCAATGAGTTTTCCTTGTTTGACTAAAGAGAGGTTAAAGCCCAGTCCACTTCCCTCTATATTTGGCCTCTAATCCTTGTAGGCACATCATGAATAATAAAGGTGACAGGGGACACCCCTGCCTAAGCCCCCGTTTTACCCCTGCAGGCTTGGATACCTGTTTTTCTCACTTTATAACTACCTTGTTACCTTTGTAGATATCCTTTAAAAGATTAGTGACTACATGTTCCACGCCTAGTGTGTCCAGTATTCCCCACAATTCCTCTTGAACCACGCTATCGTACGCTCCCTTGATATCTAAAAATGCTAGCCACAGGGGCCTGTGTTCCTTTTCTGCTATTTCGATGCACTGCTTCAGTGAAAACTGATTGTCTTCCAACCTCCTGTGTTTCTGAAACCCATTCTGCAGTTCCCCCAGCACCCCCTCATCCTCTATCCATGCCTGCAGTCTTTCCTTTATAATCTGCATCGCCAGCCTGTAGACCACTGATGTCACTGTTATAGGACGGTAGTTGTTCATGTCAGCTTTGTCCCCCTTTCCTTTATAGATCATGCTCATCCTGCTAAGTTTCCATCCATCGGGAACTTTAGCATCGATTATTATTTTGCTCACTGCCTCTCTCAAAGCCTGCTTAGACTTCGGACCTAATGTCTTTATCAGCATAATTGGAATGCCATCTGGGCCTGTTGATGTACTACTAGGAACCCTTTTCTCAGCCCTTTCCCACTCTCGTTGGGAAAATGGAGCCATTGCACCACTTGATTCATCCTTGTCTCTTGTGGTGCATAAAGTACTTCTTTGTTGACGTTCTTCTGTCACCCTTGTTCTTATATATTCAATAGCTTCGTCCCCTTCTAGCCTAGCACCTTGGTCTGTAGTTATGAAATTCTGCTCGAGGCTCGTCTCATTTCTTAGGGAGTTTAGATGGTTCCAAAATTTCGCAGCTGCCTTTTTATCTTTTTTATGTAATTCTGCCAGCCACTGAGCTCCCTTTCTTCTAATCTTTTTATTGATCAGAAGGGATGCATCTCTTCTACAGCTTAGAAAGGTTTCCCATTTTCTTTCAACATCATCTGTCGGCTCACCCCGCTGCTTAGCATGTCTGTGTTCCTTAGAGGCTTCCTGACGTTTTGCTATGGCTCTCTTAACTTCCTTAACTTCTTAATGAGTTGGTCGCGAGTGCCACCGCGCGGAGCTTGTTTAAAACTGAAGGTAGGCCAACTCTGCTGGGAGCGCGAGCCATTCCTCAAGCATCTATCTAGAGGAGGCCATAGAGAATAAACACGGTGAAAAGGAGGAAGGTGGTGAAAACGGTGTTGCCAAATCGGACGAAGTGGCGTGGCCCAGAGCTAGAGAAACTGCAGCGCGAACCAACAACGTCTAGAAACGATGCGCGAACGTACCTGAACGCAAAGAAAAATTCAAAAAAATTCTGTAGCCTAATTAGTCATTTTATTGGTAGTTTATTTGCCTACCCGCTTCCAGAATCAAGTTTGGCGATACATAAAACTAGTGTGATTAGTCAAACACGGTACTTGAAGTACCACAAACTAATTGATCGAAATATTGCAAAAATAATTTCATAAGCGCGAAAATTACCTTCAAGAAAGGGAATTTGTGCTATTTTTTGCTACATAATCTTTATTCATTTAGCTAGGTTTGGGTTACTGTGGAGTATTATTTGGCAGTTTTCGATTTACGCCATCTGGATACCCTGCTTCCAGCAACTTTTTTCTTCATGCTTCCAGTGTTTTTTGGAGTTGCGCGCATTTTTCGCGAGCTAGATGTTATGTTCGCGAGTCTCATCACTCACTGGTTTCATCGCGAGCTTCGAATTTTGTGCTGGCTGTGTCACCGTGAATACCGCATTTGCTGCTCGAAATCGCCGGGCTTGGTGTTTGAGGTAAATGCCATTGCTTCATTTGACGTCGCAAGTGTCGAACGCTAACCGCTTGTGGGCTCCCTCAAAGTGACGGAAATAGCGGGCGACCACAAAGCCCGCTAGCTTAAAGTCTTATTAGGGAGTTTAGAACAACGTTTTCAGGCGCTGCCGTTACGTTCATTGTAAGGTGATGTACGCGGTGTTGCCTGAGGGCCCGAGCCCAACTCCATTTCTCTGTGTCGCTTGTGCTAGGCAGACTGTCTTCTCTCAGAAGTTTAAACCCTTGTCTTTTAAGAGTTGGTCCGATTTGTTTGAAAACAGGTATGGGTACGGAAGAGGCAGGTTCATTGACACTGCTGCTTCAGTCTCCAACCTACCAAAAGTGCCCTCGACAATTACTTTAGCAACCGGCAGACAGACACTCTGCGTCTCAACCACTTGCCTTATCCACGTGCATCCACCGGTATAATCGTCCGCGCTTACTAGGAACGGATGAATGGCATCTAGTGTCGCCGCACGATCCCTCAGCACTTTGCTATCTCTCCCGTTGACTGTCAAAGTATGCATATAGGGTGCTAACAGTTTATCGTTCTCTTCAGTGTCACTAACGTACGAGAAGACGTTGCTGCGTTTTTTGCAAACAGCAGCACTGTGTCCTGGGTGGTTGCAGATATAGCTAATCATAGGTCGCCTTTCCTCAGAGTTTCATCGTGAGCTTCGATTATTGTGCTAGTTGTGTCATCGTGAATACTGCATTTGCTGCTCGAAATTGCCGGGCTTGGTGTTTGAGGTAAATGCCATTGCTTCATTTGACATCGCAAGTGTCGAACGCTAACCGCTTGGGGGCTCCCTCAAAGTGACGGAAATAGCGGGTGACCACAAAGCCCGCTAGCTTAAAGTCTTATTAGGGAGTTTAGAACAACGTTTGCATGTGTTGCCGTTACGTTCATTCTAAGGTGATGTACGCGGTGTTGCCTGAGAGCCCGAGCCCAACTTCATTTCTCTGTGCCGCTTGTGCTAGGCAGACTCTCCCCTCACAGAAGTTTAAATCCTTGTCTTTTAAGAGTTGGCCTGATTTGTTTGAAAACAGGTATGGGTACAGAAGAGGCAGGTTCATTGACACTGCTGCTTCAGTCTCTAACCTACCAAAAGGGCCCTCGACAATTACTTTAGCAACCGGCAGACAGACACTCTGCGTCTCAACCACTTGCCTTATCCACGTGTATTCACCGGTGTAATCGTCCGCGCTTACTAGGGACGGATAAATGGCATCTAGTGTCGCCGCACAATCCCTCAGCACTTTGCTATTTTTCCCGTTGACTGTCAAAGTATGCTTATAGGGTGCTAATAGTTTATCGTTCTCTTCTGTGTCACTAACGTACGAGAAGAAGTTGCTGCGTTTTTCGCAAACAGCAGCACTGTGTCCCGGGTGGTTGCAGATATAGCAAATAATAGGTCGCCTTTCCTCAGAATGCCTTCTGACCTGTTACATTTGTGCCCCCGCGCTTGGTTAATTATCTAGAGGTTGTTATCTCCTCTTTGCGGACACGTACTCCCCTCTACTCCGCTCTTCTCGCAGGCATTCCCCGACGGCGCCGCTTTTGTATCCTTTCTTCTCGCTCCACCCTGTGGGTCCCTTTGACTTTGGACGTTCACGCTCATTTGGCCTGCGCGAGGCCTATTCTCCTGCTAACCTGGCAGCTGCCTTAATGGTCGTAGGAGTCTTATCTTTCATCCGAAATTTCATGGAATCCGGCACTCCTTTATAGAACTGTTGCAGCCCTAATAACTCAATGACCCGATCATGGTTGCCGAATGCTTCGGAACTTTTCAACCACTCTACCAAGTTGGCTTTCAGCTTGTAGGCATAGTCCGTGTAGGACTTGCCTGTTCCAACCGATGCACTACGAAATCGCTGCCGAAAGGCTTCAGCCGACAAGTGGAATCTAACAGCGCCTGCTTGACGTTTTTGTAGTCGTTAGCATCTTCAGCATTCAATCGTGCAATGATGTCGGCTGCCTCGCATGGAAGGAACGTCAACAAAAGCTGAGGCCAGGCAGCACTAGAACAACTAATTTTTTCACAAGTACTTTCAAAATTGACAAGAAATAGTTCTATGCCCTCACCAAATCTGTAGGGTGGCATTAAATCCTTAATTTTAAAAGGAGCAGACTTTACTGTGGCGTGTGGCACTTGCTGATCTTCTGTCGAACTGCTCATTAATCTACGGATCTCCATATCCATGCTCTTCATTTCTAGTTCACGATCCTCTGCATTTTTCATACGCTCATTCTCTTCTTTCTCTTTCTGCTTATTTTCTTCAACCAACTCCCAGCACTGCGGGAACTCATCTTCGTCAGGGTCTTGAACGTTGCCCCGCCACGGTGGTCTAGTGACTAAAGTACTCGGCTGCTGACCCGCAGGTCGCGGGACCAAATCCCGGCTGTGGGGGCTGCATTTCCGATGGAGGCGGAAATGTTGTAGGCACGTGTACTCAGATTTGGGTGCACGTTAAAGAACCCCAGGTGGTCGAAATTTCCGGAGCCCTTCACTACGGCGTCTCTCATAATCATATGGTGGCTTTGGGACGTTAAACCCCACAAATCATCGTCAGCGCCTAAACCTCCTATAGCCTGAATTAGCTGAGGCTTTCTGCATAATCCACTACATCAAGACTCAACTCTTTGCACATTAGTGTAAGGTCTGACTCATTTACCTTATTCAGGTCCATGATGAAAGCTGCTCTCTACTGAGAAAATAACCACAATTGCTAGGCAGTTATATATTATCAAACTCTTAACAGATCTGGGCCAAGAGCCTCGATATACCTCAGAGCAATGCAAGGCACTCACCGTACACTGTGCGCTCTTGTGTTGCATTGATCTCGCCGAATTCGGGGTCTAGGGCTTTCGGCTGACCTCCCGTTTACGTCGCTTTTCGTCGCCGAGTTTTATCCCACTGTCTGCCATCCAGCTGCTGTGACTGGCCGTTGCGGCACCGGACATCCGGGATGAAGATGTTGAGGCAGGAAAAAAGGAGACTTGAAGAAAGTTTATTTACATAGTATACATTTTGATAGCGCCTCCGAAGGCACTGGGGAGCTCATTATATGGAGTACTGTCTCCCCAGATCCCTAGATCGGGGAATGGGTCCAGACCGTGCTGTCCAATAACAGGTCTTACTATCCTTCCGAGCGTCCTCATGCTGGCACCGCCCTAAACATACACAACACAAACACGCATATGGTCCCGGCGATACTGCCTCCTCCAACGAAGCTTGCTTCAAGGGAGCGGGGTACTCGGGTCCACCGACCACCCATGCTCTGTCAGACGGCGGTGGCGGGCTCGGCGTCTCCGAGGGCCATCGCCTAGACATCTGGTGTTGATTTGAGCATCGGCGGCCCATCATTCAGAGGCACACTGCATGGCGGTCCAACTTCCATCTTCGGCGGAAACACGGTGTCTTGGCCTTGCCTTCCAGTAGATGAAAACCAGTCGGGCATCTTCGCGCTCCTCCTTATCTTCACAATGTGAAGCGGCTGCTTTTCTTCGGTCCCGGCGCCCACGTAAAGGGGGAGGGCTCCTCGAATGCAACAATGCGTATGACATGTTTTTTTTTATTTTTTCATCTCGCAGCTTTCTGAGCACAGCTAAGTTCCAATAAATCGGCTCAGTTATTCTGAATATTGTAGACACCTAACCAAAAAAGAATGAGTCAAGACATGCCTTTTCTAAGTAATTTTCGAACTATGACAAGGGCTTTTATAGAGCTCAAATTTAGCAGGTTGGTGTGTCATACTTTAAGGGTTATGACATCATGTGTTATACATGAATGATGGGCACGTTCAAAGAAATCTGCGTAAAAAAAGTGCGCCGGAGGAGCTGAAGCGCATAGCAGTTCGTTCCCGCCACTCTTTCAGTACTATTCGATTGCAGCACCGCCACTTACGGGTAACGCGAAAGAAATCAGGTGGTGAGGCACGCTCAGACCACTCAACATTTCTAGTACACTCTAGCGTTGCATAAGTCGTGTTCAAGCTTGGGGGGTCAGTGTTCCCAGACTGCCATTGAATCTGGCAGGTATGTTTTCTCATACATTTTAAGCTTCCCTGTAATGTTTTCTCATTGGAACTCACTGCTTTTTAAGGGTACGTGGTGTCCCAGTGTCACTAGGGGGCCAGTAAACTACGTTCCACTTCGGGGTTCTCAGTATTTCGCGAGCGTCCGAGTGCCCGTGTTTCTAGGGCATCAGCAACAGAAGTGACGCTTCAGGGTTGTCACTATTTCTCAATGTCCATGATGAGCACGAGTCGCATGGGTCACCGCGCAACTACGCACAGCAACAGAGGTATTGCTACTTCGGTGACAACGGTGTATGCTGCTCAGGCGTTGTGCGAAGTTTTGCGACGCTGTTCAGTTCCCCCGGTAAATCCGTCATTGTGCATGGGTTCCTTTAGGTTCGAACTCGCTAATTTCCTGCTTCTGAGGCACGATCGAGTTTTATCTGTTAATATTAGAATGGGACGTACAGGAAAAAAAGGGGGCTCACACTGCTGCAACAAACACAGGCCGCCAAATAAAACGACTGTGTCAACAGACCGCACAGACTCAACAAATTTCAAAGGAACCATACAGGAAAGCCAGAACTGTTAAAGCAAATACACCTAAGTCTGGCAACCGAATTGCAAAACTCCAAACAGAACCTTGCTGAAATAACTAAGCTTTGTGAAGAGAGAGAAGGGCTACCAAAGAAATCCTGGGTCGTCGTCCCACTTCAGTGAGAGCTCCATAAGCTGTCAGCCCCAGTGCCGAATACGTAACGTCTCTGTTTATACTGTACATATATGTTGCCTCAACTCACCGTCGCCTTGTTCGCTCTGTCTATCAGCACTGCGCAGATGCAGCCGCGAGCTGAGACACTCGATACCCAACAGTGGATGGCAGTAGCGGGATCGGCCGGCGTCAGCCACCGTTGGGATTCTTTGCAATGACGTCACCTGAGTCACTAGTGATCAGATCATTGACCTGGGCAATAGCTATCAAGTTATTACTGTGTGAACGACGTTTCCTTTGATATGCATGTCGAAGGTATGCGTAGTGCGTACGCGGGGGAGAGGCATCATAAAGTCGCACGAGTCACAATGTGTCACTAGTGACTCATTCATTGTTTATTATACACATCTTCATAATATTTACTCTTAGATTCACTCCGAAGTAATTCACTCCGTGCGTTGCCGAAATTTCTGGGTTTCTTTGAAATCATGATGTCGTGAGGATTAAACTCGTTGGCGTCTGGTATAAATCGGCTGGTGGTTGGATTAATTTCAGTGGCACTTGGATTAAAATGAATGGCACCTTGATTAAATTGAGTGGCGGCTCGATTAAATTGACTGGCACCTAGAATAATTTGGCTGGCGCATGGATAATAATTAGTGGGAAAACCTGTAGTTCAAAAGAAAACCAGATAGGTGCTCACTTGCAAGTATGTTTTATCACATATGATTGGAAAATGATTAAGTGGCATTCAAAATACAGAAGGAAAAGACGTAATAGCAGAGTATGGTACACCCTACACATGGTTACTTTGCTCCCGTCATCGCAGTGTGCCATTAGTAGATGCAATCGGATAGCGCAGTCAGCGGCTGGCTGAGGCATGCTGTGCTTTTTTGTGCAACTTGTGCTGCCTCGTCATCCATGCTTGCTTTTACATCTCTTTGTGTACAAAATGTCTTGCCTTTTAAATTCCGGCAATCATTTGTTCTGATGGCAATGTGCAGCTACCTGTGGGTCAACAGACTTCTTTAGAGTTGATGCTTCTCCCTCAGGTGAACATACATGCACTGCCCCATCTGTTTTATGTGCGCTGGAAAAAGGAGGAGTTGGTGTTCCGTCCCTGAAGTCTGCGTGCGACACTGGCATTTGGAGAAGTGGCCGGTGAAGGCACGAACACACTAGCGGCGCCACGCTCTGCCGCGCGCCGCGTGCCGCTCGCGAGACGCCGCTTTTCTCTCTTTCTCCCGCCGAGCGTCGAGGAATTTCTGCCGCCGACTCAATCGCTCCTTGCGCTATTTCTGCCGCCGCCGCCCAAGCAAAGCGCCAATCAGCGACGTGCGGGGTAGTCGCCATAGCAACGCACGGAGCTTGTTTTCCTTTTTTCCGGCTGTCATTTTTCTGACGCCGTCGTTTTCTGAAGCACGCTGACAACGGCACCATGGACACCGAAAGCTTTTTTAGAGGAAATTAGACTGTACCCCTTCTTATATGACAAAACGATGCCCGATTATAAAGATCAAGAAGCAGAGATGAACAGATGGGATATTATAGGGTCTATGTTTGGATCGACAGGTAAGTAGCGATTGCGTGGCTCATTGCATGTTGAGCGAGCATGAATTGTAAGTTTTATTCACTCACTTGTGCAGGAACACAGGCCATGCTGAAGTTTAAAAATATTAGGGACCGGTGGATGAAGCTCGTGTCGGGAGTTGAGGCGAACACTCGGAGCAGTGCGCCAGGCAATCATGGCAAAATTAAGTGGCCCCTGTTTGCAATTATTGATGGCATGCTGAGGCAGACACCTCACTATGCGGAAAAGTAAGTGATCAGTGACGTGCCGTTTCATATTGCAGCGCACGCAGGATACCTGTTTCATGCCTGCCGACTATCTTGATTTTGCTGCGAGACTCCTGAATACTGACTGACCCTCCGGGTCGACGTGCACGTTCCCGAGCTGTCGCTCAAAGAAAACTATTTACAGAATAAGGAAAGGTGGCCTAGTTGATAATGAATTGAATGGGGCAGCGTTAGCACGAAGACACGAACGAGAAATGACACGAGAAGTGCTGCTAAAAAACTATTTACGACTCATAGCCGAGCGTTTTTTTTTCCGCCGTTCGTGCGAATGCTGTTTCAAACACCGCAGGCCATGAAAAGTGCTTCTACGTAAATTAAGCGTTGTACGTTGATTTATCGATTCTACTTTTTGCAATGAATTCGTGCTACAGACCGGTTCATACTGTAGGATCATGCGGTGAGGCCTACAATGGCGGCGAGGGTACGCCAACTGTCGCGAGACACAGCACATCTCATTTCATAATTGTGAGTGAGTGTTGCGAGCACACATATTAGGTACATGATGGAGGGTGCGCCTCCCCCCCTCACCTTTCAATGATCGCTTGCTTTGAAGTAACAGCTGGCTGTTCAGGACGGGATCCCAAGTGTTTTTCTGTCCCTTTGTGGAGCTCTACAGGGATGCAAATAAATCACATCTGCTTTACTGCCAATAAATAGACAGCTTACTTCACTCTAAAATATGTCAGGACAGCATTGCAAATGTCTTCTTTTAAGCCATGGCCTGTGTCGCCCATGTACCAACTACACTGTTTATATTACTCGTGTTATGATCAAATTAATGAAATGAAAATAAATTATAATAAACAAAAAATGTTATAATTCATCATGTGTGCCAATTCTGATGCAGCAAATGCTCATTTTCAGGCCTGTTACCAACATGCCACAGGCATCTGAAGATTGGTAAATATAAACTTCATCCACTCTTTCTTGCTATCATGAATACATATCCTATTCTTGTATAATAAGACAGTCTTTACATTTATGTGTCTGCAAGAGATATTGTTGGTTGTGTGCATGGGTGTAAGCTTACATGCTACTTTAGCAGCAGCAGGTCAAGCAACATTACAACACTTCATTCTCTACTTCGCAGCAGTGAAGACGCTTCACAAACTGCACGAGGCATTTTAAACGGAATGTAAGTGCCTCAAGTTGTTTTCTTGGTGGGCCAAGTTTGGTCTCCAGGCTTATGTTGCTATAAATATGCTAACTTTTGGCTCTGAACATGCAGCTATGCCAGCGCCATTGAGGGTGAAGAATCCTGCTGTTATGCTTCTCCGTGAGTTGCTTTTTATATTTTTCAGTGTTCAAAAGCAGTTCTCTACTAATCCAAGCACATTGAAATAGAACTGCTTTCTCTGTCTTATAACCTGTGTGCTGTTGGCACAGCTCACAAGTAAAGTTTTTGAGCTGCTAACCTAAACGCAGGATATCTTTTATTGAACTTGTCTGAAGTTTTAAGGAACAATAATTGTTCAACAGGTGAATGTGAACAACTACATAGTGCCGGCTGTCTTCTTGAGTAGGCTGCGATATTTGGACATCACTGCGACATTTCATAAATTTCAAAAAATGACGTGAAGAAGTCTGGAATATTTATTTGTAAAAACAGTATCTGCATACTCCCACACTGTATGCCAAAAAATAACAAGCAACACGCACAGATGCTTTTTCACTAGTGGTACATACTGATTCTGTTACTTCTTTTTTATTAGAGAGATATGCCTTGAAGAAGAATGTCCTGAAGGGTAAGCCACATTTCAAAAGTCTTATCTGTTTTTATATGTCCAATAAAAACAAGCATTCAAAAATCTGCCTGTGACAGTTGTACCTCTAACATAGTTTGCTAACGGCACAGCAAGCAAATCGTGGCTGTCTTTTGCTCATAATTGTGAATCCTTGCTGTTTTAAGTGCTATATTTGGTCCACATACTGAGAGGAGCATTGAGTAGTTTATAAGCATGTTCTTTTACGTCAAATAGATGCCCTAGAACTCTTTTATAGGGACTGCCAAGTAAGTCTTTTGGTACCTGTCTTCTTTAGTGCAATTGAAAGCCTACCAGTCAGTATCTAATTGTGGAACGGTAACATGGAAAACAATGTGCCGCGTTTATCAGAATCTCTCATTCAGTGGTAACGGGAAGCTGTATGCAAAATGCATGCTGGAAGCAGTAGAACGTGAATGCAATATTGAAATTCGGGTTTGTGCTGTGCAGTTGCCTGCATATCTATACACCTTTGCCGCATACACTATAACTGACGTGTTCCACAAGTAGGCGCAAACACAGCGACCATTTACAGTGTCAACTCTTTTTACCTTGTAAGCAGCTCAGAATATAGTGGGAAGAAATAATAACAACACACTGCAATCTTGGACAGTAATTGTGGTGCACATAAGAGCATCAGCCTACATGCAGCTAAGCGAATGTTCAAAGCCACAGTGTAGCGTGACTAGGCTGTGTGACGTACCATGTTTTTTGTAACATATAAATGCAAGTGATACATCTACTTTTTCTTAATTCATGAAAATTATGCTCGAATATGTCACTGTATGAGTTGCGGTATGTTGATTTTCATGAATATCTAATCACATGGGTTAGATAAGTGTCTGTTTCTTTTATACGCTGCAAATTTAGCAATGTTTGTTTCTTTTTTCTAATAATTACAATTTCATGTTGTACTAGTTCAGGTTTGACTTCATGCAGTATGCGAGATGTCACTGACGTATCATTATTACGGTTCTTACAGGTCTTCGCAGGATACGACCATAAACAACTGCTCGGCTGTGCCATCAACCACGCCTTCAATGTAAGAATGCCTATGTAGACTTTGAATATTAAATCTGCTAGGCTTTGTTCAAGCTAGAGGTATCATGCTTGAGCAAGTACAAATTTGTGATGTCAGAAGAGATAGATAACATACAAGAAAAATGATGACAATACACTGGCAGCACACATTTTAATTCTTTTTTTTTGATTGTACGAATGAATAGCAGCTTGGACATATCTTTTATGTCATCCTGCATGAGCAGCCTGCAATTTTTTTGCGTAGGACAGGTGTCATCTATGCTCTGCTTGCACTGCCTATTGCAGGTTGGCAATCACATGCTTGTAAGATTGCTGTCAATGTATGGTTGCATCACGCAATTCAACTTAATTTTCTGTTTTTGTTAATGTTGTGTTGCTAGTACGCTTATACTCTACAGGCATAATCACTCACTTGGCAATAATCAGTTTCTTTCCCTGTCCTTAGCATCACTCTCTGTGCCAACATCTGAAACTAAGCTGCCAAGACTTGCATATGAACTTCACAACAGCTTTTCTAATCTGTGCCTTGTTTCTGTTTCTTCTGCAGGCCCACCGGAAAACCCACAGATTTTACACCATCTCGGTAATTACACCCTCCACACTTTTTGCAAACATTTTGATGGCACTTAGCGGTAAGTGTAAATTTGTTTGGCAGGAAGAGAAAAAACACGCAGTGAGGACGTGGATGCGAGCATTAAAGACCTTCTTGGCAGCTGCTCCACCTCAATTCAAGCGATCGCAAAGAAAAAAGAAGCACTGCAGCCCGCCGAGTGCGACATAGCTGGAAGCCTTGTAGCTTTCAAACTCAAGGCATTACCAAAGAGAAAGCACTTACAGGTGCTTTTTGAGATCCACAAGCTTCTACATGAAGCCGAAATGGAATGTGGAGGATACGATTGAAATTTAGGTACATATTAATGAGACTAGCATTACTTCAAATTTGGACAAGCGTACAATTATAAATCATTCATCACATCGTATAGCGATTCTATCGAAATTATGTCAACCTAATGTCAATTAGGTCGACCAAATCATAATACCGTCTTTTCCGTCCTCTTTATTGATGTATCTGTGCTTGTAAACCACGCCGTCGCCATCGCGGTACGAGCAGCATTGACAAGCAATCCCAGGTTTACATGCAGAGTTACACCTGATAAAGTGAATGGCCCGACGGGCAATTGTCTTAGCTCAATTGGTACAACATCAGGTGCCTTATTCGAAGGTTGCAGGCTCGGTTGCTATAGACAGCAACTTGCCTTTTTGTCCACTTTTATTGTCACACCTAACTGTAACTACTACAAAAAATATCCTCTATACTATCCGTTAAAAAAAAACTAGCCCTTCAACTCTCCTTCTTTTATTAATGATTAGGCTTATAAACAATGAATGAATTGGTGAAAAGCTGATGATGCTATTTTTTTGAAGGGGTACTGACACGAAATTTTTTGTCTATTGTTTCATGTGTCAAATGACAGGCCAACACCCCAAGAGCGTAGGAAATGTACCGGTAAGGATGAGTGCCCCCCGGAAAATTAATTACAGCAGGCCTTTAATAACTAGTTTTGATTCTACTGTATTCTGGCATCGTGGCATAGTACGAGCAGCGCCACCAGGTGGTATATGCGTGCATAAGTTTTTGCGATGTATTCTTGTCCACACATCGCTTCTTCAATCGTCTGCTGTATGCTGATCGCTTCTTCAATCGTCTGCTGTATGCTGCACCTGTCACAGCTGTCATAGCAATTCGAAATCAAACGATTTCTCTGGCCTCTGCTAAGCGTATATCTTGCGTTCGCGTGCGCATACCCTGTTCTAGAGTCCACTAGCTGGCTTCACAGGTACGCTGAATGATAGTGACTGGAAGGCGCGAGCAGGTGATTGAGAAGGTGAGGCGGAAGCTAGCTTTTTTGTTTTGTTTTGGTGCTCGACATCATCACAACTAGCCACACTGCTACGTAAAGTCACCAGGATTAGTACTGTAGCTCGACGTCAAGTTTGTGTCAATGTTTCTAGATTCGACACGAGAAAAACAAGTTTCACATGAAAATGAAATATTTTATCAGCATTCGCTGAGTGTGACACTTGCTTAGAGCAGTCTCTGTATACAGGAGATTTGTATTCCAGAGTAAACTTGCCTCCCAAAAAAGGTGTCAGTACCCCTTTAACTTATCTATAAGTTTTGATAAAATATGTACACTTATTTGGTTTTCAGATGTAGGAATAACACAAATTCAGAGCCGATAGTGACAGTGAAAACAGTCAAGAAGTAATTATCAGTGGCTGTTATGCATCGCTCAAATCTGATTATGTCAATATCGTCATTAATAAGCGTAACTTAGTGTGTGACCATCGGTTACAACAACACTCCAGAATTGTCTAGGGTTTGTATGCAATGCTGAGTAAACTAGAAGAATTCAGTTTTTGCTTGTCTCACACATTGGCAATCATGATTTTATGATTAGCGGGAGCTGCTTGTCCTACTAGATTTGCCAAAGTGCTTTGATCTGTTGTCGTTTGAGAACCATGGGTAAATTTTGTGTGTTTTCACAAGAATCACGAGTATAGATTCAATTTTCAAGGTTTTCTTAATGTTTTATCAATTTTTCACAGTGTTTGCTATGTTCTCTAAAATTGTTGTCAAAAGTGACCTACTTTGTTTATAAGCAATTCATAATTTATAGTCAGTGAATACTTCCCTCGATGGGTTCTTGTTTTTATTTTGCTCATGGCAGTTCCTTGTCCCATTAGATTTGTGATGAAGCTTCTTCCTGGTGAGGATTCTTCCTTTTCAGATGTGTTTTAAACCACAGGCATTTTTGTAAGTTTTCAAAAGAACTACGAATGTAAGTTTGCATTTTAAGGTTGCGATATTGTTTTTATAGATGTCCCACTGCGTGTTTGGTATTTTGTTTGAAATCGTTCCAAAAAGTCGTGTCCTTTATTTATAAGCCGTTTAGAGTTTATTGTCAATAATTTCTTCGATGGGGACCTTTTTGTTGCACAGGCAGTACACTCATCACTAAGCTTAGGCAGAACCCGAACAATATAGTCAGGTATAGCTTTAGATGTCTGTAGCATTTACTCCTCAAAGGCCACAAGCCTTTACCAATGGGGGTGAAATTTAGACTGATGTCATGGGTTGGATGGCCGGGATACCCGATTTCGGAAAATGAAAGGTGCATGAGAACAACTGCTTCTTTAGTGGTAAAGATGGTCAGCTGCTGTGCTTTGGTCATCTAGATGAGGCCTCTGCATATTTATTAAGTTGTACTCTACCAGAGAGTTCCGTGGTAATATTTAGAGGGAGATTTGGCACTAGTGTCTACGCGGGCTTCTTCAGGAGCGCTTGTACCCCCCACGGGAATTATGGAAAGTACAAGCTTCGGAACTGCTTCGAATGGAACATCAACATCGATACGATTTCGAAATCTGTCCAATTTGTTGTCTTTGTGTATGCTCGTTTGCATTTCAGTTCAATGTTCGCAATTCTTTGTCTTTTTTTATGGCACTTTTGGAATTTATATGGTCAAATAGTCGCACTTAAAGCACGTAAACAAAAAAAAGTCAGAGGTAAAATGCAAATACTGTATTGTTCCTTTCGTATGCCATTTGTGTCAATGTTAAGTACAAAACGCTCACATTGTATCTCTTTAAATTTGTGTTTCAGTGCAATGTTTTGTATTTATTCAGTCACATTTATGTTTCAGTGCAGCATTTGCATTTCTGTGATTTCAATTGTGTTTCAGTGCAATATTTTGTATTTGTGCAGTCACATTGATGCTTCATTGCAATATTCGTATGGATTCTCTCACATATGAATAAATTCAACATATTGATGTTTTGCAACATGGAGTTGTGAATTAGTCCTTGTGCAAAACTTTTCTATAGCAGAGAAGGTCAGCCATAGTAATCACAAGTAAACCATTTATATCTATTGGTGGAGCACTCACGAACCTATATATAGCACATTCTGATCTTCATGTCAAAGCAATGTGGCAGCGCTACTGATGCGGAGAAAGACATGTTTAAGAACAAAGTACCAGCAGACATGAGAGAACCATTGATACATCTACTTCACTACTGCATCACTGAAATGCTTTTATACATTTTACACAATAAAAAATGATCCCTTAAAGTATTCCTTGTCGCGATAATTGCTAGAAAAGGTCTAGTTATGGCAGACTTCATTCTTTAAGGTAGTGCGTGAGAGCGTATTGGTTACTTGCCAGCTGGTAATAAGATATCTCTTTGTGCTACATGATACTAGCAGGCAGAAAATGTGTTCCATGCTTGCCTTTCTGGCAGTGAGTGGCTAGAAAGGCAAGCCCGGACGTTTCCTGGTTAACAGTCTCCGATTAACACTAAAATGAGCTGCCAGAGCATGGATAGGCAGTATCAACGGCACTTCTCAAATGCTTATTTGGGATACGTCTGTCACGTTGTATATAAATAACAATTAGCTCTGGAAGATACTATGTTACGATATACATTAGCACAGACACTTTGTT
The DNA here is from genome assembly GCF_043290135.1 of Rhipicephalus microplus. NCBI lineage: Eukaryota > Metazoa > Arthropoda > Arachnida > Ixodida > Ixodidae > Rhipicephalus > Rhipicephalus microplus. Next base: position 127,705,661 of record NC_134707.1, read on the forward strand.
AGGATAGTATGATAAACACAGTATCATGTATTTGTGTTCACAGTGAACCTACACTGTAGACTCTCAGAGCATGCAGATTATTAAAATAGAACTGTTGCTTGAATAAAACAACTGCATCTTCATAAGAATGAAAGCTTGAGTGAGTAGGTACGCGTTAATCTTGGTTGATACAGCGCACACAGAACAACAATAATAAACACAGTACGGGTGCTGACTTAGAAATAAATTTTATTGAGAAAAACAAGCATATATAAGGCGACATAAAACATAACAAAAAAGAATCCTAGCTAAGAAAAACAGGTACATATATATAAAGCGGTATGAGCCTTGGGACAGGAGAAGAAGAAGCACAAAAGTTGGGGCAGGAAAGAACAGTAGGATGAAGTTGGGAATGATAGACGCCAGTCCCTACTGAGGCTATAATGCTGCTCCATTCTTTTAGGTTGAAACACTACATTATTTTGGCGCAGCGGGCCATTGAAGCCAACATGTGGGTGACGTTCTTCGTTGACGAGACCTCCACGGACAAGATCATCTTTTCGAAGTACCAAGTTCAAGATGAAGCAGTGGTGGACCTAGCTCGTGAGCTCTGCTCGGAAGAACTCGTAAACCTGGTTGTGGGAAAGGCAGCTGTGGACGCTACTGAACTACAAAGGAAAGGTGCTGTAAAAGAGAACTTGCATGTGGCGACCTTCTACAACCAAGTTCTTGAACCAGCGCGTCGAAGAGACTCAGGATCACGGTCTTTGACGAAAGAGGTGAGCCTTGTTTTGAAGGCTCTTCAGCTGCAACATGAACAGATTATGCAACAGAACGAAATAATAACATCTTTTATAAGCTCTCTGAATGCTGAGAAACCGGAGCCTAAATTCGCAGAGCCTGATGCCTTCGACGGTATATGTTCAAATCCGAAAAGTTTGCTTGAGTTCTATGAATATGCCACTAAAAAAAACAGGTGGCTCTCTGATGATGATAAAATCACTAATATGCGTTTTTACTTGAGAGGTGTTGTGCTCAAGTGGTATGAAATGTGCATTCAGGAAGACAGTGGTGGCTTTTGGAGTCAGTGGAAGAAGAAACTTTTGACCGCATTCGGAAGGCAGATCCCACTACCCGAAGAAACAGAAATGTGCACAGCTTTTATCACACCATCCGATCTCTACGAGTATATCTGGCTTCCTTTCGGTTAGAAAAACTCGCCAGCATGGTTTCATAAGACCATGAATGACGTGCTGAAGCTATTCTTTGGTGTTTTCTGTCTAAACGACATATTAGTCTTCTCCCAAACAAAGGCTGAGCATCAGAACCATCTGTCTCAGGTGTCGCCTTGAGCTTGGCACGTCTCAAGGTAAATTTTAAGAAGAGTGCATTCTTTCAACAAAAAGTTGTGTTTCTTAAATGAGTCTTCGATGGGAACACCAAAAGCACAAAACAAGGGTTCGTTGAGAAGATCTCCCAGTTGAAGAAACCATATGACGTCTATTCACTGCGTGTGTTTTTGGGATGGGCAGGACATTTCCGAACTTTCATCAAGGACTTTGCTGTCAAAGCTAGATGTCTCGCATGTTTAACACATAAAGACGTTCCCTTTGAATGGAGTGACGAATGTGAGAGAGTCTACCATGACTTGGTGCTCAGAATCTCTTCCGACTCTGTCCTATGCCTACCAGACTTCACTTTACCCTTTGAATAGAACACTGACGCCTCACATTATGGGACTGGAGCAGTGTTGTATCAAAGATATGTTGAAGCATCCAGCCGAGAAAAGCGACTTGTAGTAGGTTACTACAGTTACACGTTTAAGTCATCTGAAACTAACTACACTACTACAAACAAGAAAGTCCTGGTTGTTCTGAAGGCCACTGAGTACTTCCATTTGTACCTGGAAAGTACTAAGTTCACTTTGTTCACCGATCACCAGGCCCTCACTAATCTTTTGCATATGAGCCAAACTAAAGGACGTATTGCTAGATGGGTGAATTACTTGCAGCAATTCGACTTTACAATCTTGCACCGGTCAGGGCCACTTTTAACCGATGCAGATGCTCTATCAAGGTTGATGGTACGAAGCAACACAGAAAAATCCGAACAAATGAATGAAGTGAAGCTGTTCAAAGGCTCCGGATAACTGGTTTTTACTGAAAGTTGTTATGAACTCCCATCAACACTTGTTTCCAGAGTCCTTTGTTTGTACCACGATAGCCCAGAATCTGGAAGACACAACGGATTTCGATGCACCTACAACAAATCGGTGGCCGCACACGAAGAAAGATGTCAGTCAGTACGTTCATTCCTGCCATGTGTGTCAAGTACACAAAGTCAAGTATAAACAGCCCACGGATGCTATGATACTACCTTGCCACTCGAACGTACCTTCCAAAGTAGTTCACCTGGATTTGCCAAACTAAATAAGAAACGGGTGGAGTCAATAAAACGCAAGCTTTTCTTCTGACCATAGATGAATACACGAGGATGGTTGTGGCACAAGCAAGAAAAGAAGATGCAAATAGCGTCATAGGCCTCCTCGAAAAAGGCATGTTCAAGACTACGCGGTCAAAAGTATGCGATAAGAGCCCTGCGTTCAAGAGCGGAAAGCTAGCAAGATGGGCTCGGGATCACAATATATCGATCAAGTTCTGTGCTCCACACCATCCCACAGAGAATGGGCAGGCAGAACGTGCCATACGATACGTGAAACAGTACATCAAGTTGTACGATAGTTTTCCTGGTGGATGGAAATGTTCTTTGGAAGCCGCCGTGATTCATCATAATCGATTCTATTCAAGTGGCTCTGGGTGCAATCTACAGTACGTTTTTTCAGTATAAACCCCTATTTTGCAGGCAGACGGTGAGTTGGGACTCTTAAAAAACATCAAGATCATTGAGGAGAGCAAGAAAAATCACAGGAGGAGAGATACCGAAAATGAATGAAAAAAAAAATTTCGACAAGAGGCATCGAGCAGACATGCCAGACATTCAAGTCACCGACCTCGTATTAGTGAGGAAAGGAATAAAAGATGACAGTGCCAAATTTTACGGTCCTTACTCTGTGACCAAGACAGCCCCCCAGAATGGAATTTTGAAGACTGTCTGGTACACTGGTGAACGTGGATCGGTTGAATATGGTTCAATTGGAAAAGTCTGCAAATATTACCCCAGTAGGGGTAATATTTGCAAAAACCGGAAAACAAGAAACCGGAAGAGGTGAAGTGGTATGAGCCATAGGTGAAGTGGTACGAGCCCTGGGACAGGAGAAGAAAAAGCGCGAGAGCCGGAGCAGGAAAGAAAAGAAGGATGAATTTGGGAATAAAGCAAATCAAGATGGATGCCAGTTCCATACTGAGGCTATAACGCTGTCCCGTTCTTTTTAAGGAGGAACAATACAATATATACTGACGATACAATCTGAACAATAAGTGATATAAAGGGTATCTGCCTTTACTCAGGCTTCAGTTTACCAGCTGACCTGCCCGAGTGACGATGCGCTCTTGCCACGGAACTTGGCCTTCATTCACAAAGAATTAGGCGAGCTTCTCCCGGACATCTATCGCCACTCTGCAAAGTAGATGCACACAATATAAAAGTGAACAGAATTATTGACATTTCCTCTGAACTGTCATTTGCAAATTAGAACACGAGTTCTACAAAAATAATGGCAGTACTTTTCTAAAATTAAGATGTAAGAAAAAGTGTCACTGCGACAGCAAGATGCTTTTCAGCAAAAACCTTATTTTGAGAAAATGAATTGCACATAATAATGCCAAACGTATAAAAGATAAAGGGTAGGGTGTTCAAAATTTTACCTAGCGGAGTGACAGCCAGACGCAGTGGGCTCCCTAAATATAGAGGGGTCATCGTCGCCATCCCTCCAAGCTCCTTACATGCCGCTGCCCTGCCACTCCTCATGGTCCACATAGCTAGGTGGATTATATGTCAGCCTTGCATGTGGCGACTCCTGGAGCATGAAATTGTGCAGCACGACGCATGCCCGAATGATGTTTTCGGTGGTAGTCTCTGAGGCCCTAAAGGCTCTGCGGAGAATCCGCCACCGACTTGACCTAATGCCGAATGCATTTGCAATGAGGCGGCGTGCGCGGCTCAGCCTGTAATTGAAGGTGGCCCTCTGAAGGTACTCTGCACGCTGTGCAGGGTTGCTCCGATGCTTCTGAAGTTCTAAAGAAAATTAAGTAAGCAAAGAAACGCACGTAAGAACATCAAACGAAAAATAATGAGGTATCATTACTCATTACAGCAGGTATTGGAGTGCAAAGCAGAAGCTTTATGTTTGTGCAAACAACTTTCCGTGTATGTGTACGTAGCACAAGCGCTGAATGTAAAAACTCGGCATGAGTTTTATACATAGTGTCATCCTGTAATATATTATTCTGGCTGCGATATTGCAAGCAGTTAAGCAGTACGCAGAAGCTGCATTGCTGGCACCATTTTTGTGGCTTGCGCTTTGTTTGCTCTCCAGCAAGCATGATATACTCATCAATGTTAATTTATTCTCGCTAAATAGAATAATATCATTTTTTTATGCGGACATGTTTTTTTGGTTTCGGTTTCTAGGCGCAGAATTAGCATGTGACATGGCTGTGTATCTTGGTCACTTGGCTACACAAGGCTGTGAAGCATGTCATGCTGATTATCGTCTGCTCTCGCTGGCTTTCTCGCACACACGTCATACAAGCACCTACAAAACAAACGAGAACTTTCGAGAACCTCTGCCACATAGCAACTGGCAAAGCATTCGGACGATGCTTTGCCACAACATGCTTGCTTTACCTTCGAAATTTGATTGCACCGCCCTTTTCTCAAGAATTGGTTCTTTTTATATGTTACAAGTACTAGCTAAAAGGTCAAAATGTTGCGTATATCATTGAAATGGCTGAACACAAGTCAGTTCTCCAAAATTTAATAAAGCACTGACAATGTCAACTACACTACCATCAACATCTCCTTAATACAGCCCAATTAAGAATCCCCATAAATGTAGGAGGCCTTTCTGCAGAGCCGCTCAATGACATGATAAATACACTCAGCTCCTGCAGTCTGCTTTGGTATGCATAGTTACACACTTCCGAAGTATACGCTACCTTTTTTACTCCTATCTCTCCGCACAGTTTACAGTAACTATACGCCTCAGTAGTGCAGATATCGTCTAACTACTCCCATTTCACTTGTGTAGTGTCTATGAACTGTTAACTCTATTTCTATATTATTATTTTGTAGAATCTTCTATAAGAATTTTCTTTGTATTTGTATAATTGTCCAGCATCAAGAAAGAAATTGTGCTCACATGCACAACAAAACTTGCCTCGCTGGGGGTAGGGTCGCATCATGAAGTCTTCAGGGGAAAGGCTTCATCCCCTACTAATACATAGGGTATAGGTCCTATGCTTCCGGCATTTGCTGGCGGAGGAACTCCAAACAGTCTTCTGTTGAAGCAATCCAGCAAACGGGACCTTAAAAAATTCCACTGTCTCCTTCGCCTCCAAAGTGGCCCATGTCAACGTATGTAAATCTGGAATACAGTGATAGGTAAGGCTGTATGAGAACACATATTGTTGCCTTTGTGCAAGGGACTGGTTTTCCATAGCGAGTCCACTAGTACATGTACTGGCCATCTGTAAAAACTTGCAGAATGTAATTATCCTCTAAAAATGAGCATACAGTGTACAAGAAAAGTTTATTAAGCTTAGTGGTCACCCCGCAAATGAATACCCTAAATATTGTGCAAGATGATCCACCTTTTTGTTACATGTGGCTGTTTACGTACAAGTCATGTGTTTGACCAGGGCTGTGGTCGCAGTGCTTTGATGTAAGTGAAACGCTACATGCTACATGTATGTGTCTGTGTGATGTCAAGGTATGTGAAAGGTTAAACACCAAGCAACCGAAACTTTGAAGCCTTCCACTTAGACGTGTGATATCCGACACTTGTCTGTACCTACTTTGCTCTCTTTTAATCACGTCTTATAATGAGGCATAGCCTCCCCGCCAAAGGCTTCACTTCCTCATTATTATTGTTGCCATATTCACGCTAAAAAGGGAAAAACACACAGTGAGAGAACCAAAAAGAAAATCTAGTAGACCTAGTTATACAGCACACCACCCAGGCTTCACTTCCTCCTCACTCATTCGGTAGGTGTAAAAAAGAGCGAGTGATGGTGTTGTCGTAGATGCAACACTGCTTTTTGGCGACAGGTTTTAAGGCATGCCAGTTGCAGTGGTAATGAGTACCAGAGAGAGGGAAGGGATAACAGTATTACTATTAATAAAGTCTATCTGAACAAATGGAAATTGTTATGAATATCTATGAGTGTAAGTAATATTGCAAGTGTGGAACCCCACAGTTTAGCATGAACGTAAGTGACTGTAACACCATTGAGGATAATGTTGAATGAGTATGACAATCTGCTTGTTATGATATCTTAAGCCCACATGATTAAGTCAAGAATTACAATGAGAGGAAATTCAACCAAGTTGCCTATTCGTTGTCATTACTACTTGAGAAGGCCAGTAAGAAAAAGAATTTCAGCTGTAATGGGCATCACACACTGCAAGGAAAACAACACTGAAGGTTTTCTTGTAGTTTAAGTTCCTTGAACCGGTATTCCTTGGGCATTCAATGATGACATGTTTTCCATCTATGCTTCCCAAACAATTAGGAAAATTCGAAAATTCCTCCATATCTGCAGCAATCTAGATCCATCAAGAAAGAGCCACAAAAAATAAAATCAATATAAATGAACTCAGTGGAGCAAAATGCTTGTTTAATGATAAACACTGGAATGCAACATGAAATATGACAATTAAACATAAAGTTATGCAGATGCCTAGTTGGAGCTGAGTTGTGGCTTGTAGATAATTGAAGCATTCGCAGCTATACAACAAACACTGTCGGACTAAAATAGGCCAATTGCTTGAAACATAATACGTACCAGGACAGAACCAATGAAATTAAATTTTGAATATGTTTAAATATTCAAAAAGCAGTTACTGCATCAGAGTCATTAACCTGAATGGGCACCAAGCAATTTCTATAGCAATTTTTTAAATGAATTCGACAAGTAACAACGTACTACTCTTGAAAATGAAATACTTTGCAAGCCGAGCTCAAATTATTTTACCATTACTGCAACCTAAATGTATACTTCCTGTTGTCATTTCACAAAGGAGTGCACTGCCAGCCACTCATTTGCTGATGTTTTAATGTTACCAAGCAACCACTTTATCATTCTCCTTGCTGTGGCCAACTGCTTGCATAATTCCAGTGGACTGAGAGGAATAACTCATTTCTGATTATTTTTGTAACTGCAGCACGTTACGTGGCCATGAGGAACACTGACTTCTTTATTTGAAAAAAAATCACCCAATTTAGACTACTTAATGTAGTTAATGAAAAGTTCAATGAGATAAGTTGCTTGTGAATCTATTTTTCAAAGAAAAATGATGAAACCATAGCAATCCTCATATGCCACTGATACACATCAGCAACTAAAATAAAAAATCTAGTATGAATGGTTCTCCCATTACCCTTTTCCACTCCCCAGTTGTCTGAGGAAACTTCATGTACAGTGGTTGGAGAACATGCCACAGCACGGCAGTTGTTTCCCTTACTATTTCACCTGCCGTGGATTGTCCTGTCAGAAAGTTGAATGACAGACTTCGGAAGGTGTCTCCACTAGCAAGAAATCTGAAAATACAGAAAAGTTTTTAAGGCAACACATCTACTTTTGTTCCACTGAGCTGAATGCTTAATGCTGCTGAAGACAATGAATGGCTCTTGCTTCAAAACACCGATCGCAATGCTGAACTAGAGAAGCAGGTCATTCAGGCACTTTCCCAAGCAAAAGAAACTAGTGATTTTTCTCTTTCTAGTGATCTCAACAAAGCTTTCAGTGTATGTTCTCATTAGGTGTCAAACGACATGTGAAAAACTTTGTCATTTAGTATTCCTGAAAATTACTTGACTGCGGAGAAGTGCTGTAAAAGCGAGGAGGAAGTAAAGCAAAATGGGACGAAAATAGAGTATGACATAGCCTCACATAACCTAGTTTAAATGTGGGATTCGAAAAGTGACTGTGGGTGCAGCAGACTGATGTTGGAGTGAACAAGAGGGAAAGGAAAGGTGTTCATGATTAGAAGAAGAAAGCGCCTGATTTCAACAGCCTGATAGGGAGCACGGCTCAACGCCTAGGAAAAGGAAGAGGGCAATACGTAATGAGATAAACAAAGATGAAAGAAACAATAAAGAATGTGTATAAACAGATGAATGGGCATGAAATAAATGACAGAGATGATGACAGAATATCTTCATCTGCGTTCGGCAAGTGGTGTCGTTTTTCACCAATGCTATGTGCTAAGGTTACATAAACATGGAACTGTTTTTTTATTTTAAGACCATAACTTAATAACTATTCTATGAGATAACTTGGAGTGTATGGTATTGAGCATAAAGCGTGAATATTACTATATCAGTAAACATAGGTTTTGGTGTAGCTATGCTTTAGCATGCAGTACAGAGCTGCAAACGTGTTACTTGATTATTACTTTTCTTTTGAGTGCCTTACCTCAGGGTCATCGCCAGCCTTTTATGTGCAGAAATTGGCAGCCGAAACGGCGTCACTCTTCTCTCGATCAGTGGTCCAACGAGACTGAGCAATGTGTCGAAATTCCTTGGTGGCATTCGGAGGAAACTGAAAAATGAGGCTAATTACTAGAAACCGGATTTTAGGGTGTTGTTTTTTTTGTTCCTTGCACTCCTATCGTGCTGCTTTCATTAAAGATCATAAATTAGAGGCTACTGAGGGCTTTTCTGTAGTTTTTATGGTGTATATAAATACCAAATATGGCCATTTTGGCATAAATGCATGAAAATGGCGGGAAGTAAAAATAGAAAAAATCAGTAAATAGAGGTACTTTGCTGGAGCCGACATTTTGACAAGTGGACCTGTCTTGCTCAAGGCTAGACCGAAACTGTTCTATTCTAGCCTTGAAAAAGACAAGTTTGCTTGTCAAAACATCGACTCGAGCACACAACCCCTATTCACCGATTATTTATATGAAAAATGTCTTCCTACGAACACTACTTTGCCAGGACAAGGCCATGTTTCTCAGGACACCCTCTCATGCGAGCTCATACAACGAGAATGTAACCTGACCGAGCATAGGCTTGGAGATGTTAGTAATCCATTTTACAATATATTTTATTTTAGCACACTGTTAAGCAAGCATATTCTGTCCTCTGTCTTGTTTAAGAGTACGCTAAAAGTTGATGAGAAGCTGCATTATGCAACCATTCTGTCAGCACCCATCATCGAACATTTATGAGCATACCTAGAAGCTCTTGAGTGTTATAGCTGCAACTCTTGGGACATCCGCGTCAGTATTAACAGCTTTTCAGGTGTCGAGAGAACTATTATCCAGAAGGCTCAAGCTGCCCTCTTTGTGGATAGCCTGCTAGGAGATGTTGCCTACTTGTGCATCGAAATGTACATGTTCTTCACAAACAATACCAGGAAACTCTGACATTGTGGAGGAACTCCAATTGCAAACATTGCATACAGTATATATGTAGAAAAGAATAGCCACTGTTCCCGAATGACCAGTGCCTGAAAGGGCATGTGCAAAGTTACAGTGGGTCTTGAACAGGAACTAGAGACCTGTTCTTAAATAAGCTACAGAAGTTCTTAAGCCTCACCACTGTAGGACCCCAGTGTAGGTTCAGTCATTCAATGTCCCCTAATACAACTTCACTTCAGCAGCATCTGTTAACAGTGTGCGTACTTCACCAGTGTATGCACTTGTTTTCAGTGATGGAAGGTGCAACATTAAATTGGGAAATAGTGGCAGTTCTCTATTCTTTTGTCACTTTTCACAGCAATCGCTAGACTACGTTCCTCATGCTCACCGAACGTATTTTTTTGAACATCAAATGGGCTGTATTTGGCAGGGCAGTGTTAGGATGAATGCCCTGTTCAATTTGAATATTGTCAATGTGCACACAAAAATCGCCAGTGTGGACCTAACAGCTCTCACACAAAAACATGTTAAACTCTTGATAAATCATTATCTCTTGAACTTATTGTATTGCATGTATTTAAATGAATTAATTTGTTCTTAATTCCTCGCATCAGTAAGACATGAAGTAGTGCTTCTGAATCAGTATTCCGAGTTTTCAAGTATTATTTTTTATGTATGTTTGACCATACGCAATACTCGGGTAATCAACAGCGGCCATTGAAAAGTGAACGTGCGCATAGGCGTACAGTTACCTAGGGGGACCTCGTTAGACTATTTGGCCCATGGCCTTCCTGAAGTAAAGACGGGAAGTAAACAGCCAAGGGACCGCCGCCTCATTCACGGACTTTTGGCTGTCGACCATTATCATCAGAAACCTGAGTGGCCATAATGCAGTTAATTAAAGAGGCAGACTTTCCGTGCTCTCCCTTCCCCTCGTGCACACGACCATGAATGCCATGCGATGTCATGCGCGACCTGTACAGTCCTTGAAAAGATTTGCATTTATGTAGAAATTTATTATGCCTATATTGACGAAGTTGGATGCATAAAACCTCGTTTTGATTGCCCCTTCTTGGCACCTGAAAATTTGCCGTCAACTGATTTTTAACAGCACTAAACACTGAATGACATAAATTACTTACTATTGGAAATAGACTTCATCTCTTGCTCGCAGACGGGGAAGCAGTGTGTGGGCCTGTCCTTCAGTATCTCTGTACCTCCAAAGCGGATGGACCCAATATATTCGCGGCGCATTTCGAGAGCGGCGACGCTGAAGCAACAGCAGACACGCCATCATAGTAACGTTGAGCCTTGCGAGGAGATCGTCGTCGCCGGCCATTGTTCGCACGAGTGCACCGTAAAGTCGGAGAGCTCAGAACAGACGACTAAAAAGCGCGCGAAATCTCGCGAGCCGCTGCGAGACCGCTCGAGACTGTTGTCACGTGACTCCCGCAGATGTGGCCAGCGTCCCGCTTTTCACCGCTCGGCGGCGAAGACGCGTGTCATGCCACGGCGGCACGCTTCCCGCTAGTGTGCGCGTACCCTGACACCCTGGGGATGATTAAGAAAGGTTTCTGGGAATTCACCGCAACCCATTGTAGTTGTCCTGGCTGTTCCTGCAGTGGTTCCCCCCTCAGGAGGCCGGCTGTCGAGAGTTCCTGGGACACCGCACCACTGCTTGGGCAAGATGCACGACACAAACACCAGCAGAATCTATGGTGTGCCTGCTGCCTTAATGGCAAACGGAACGGCAACGTCATGAAAACAACCTACAGACTCTCGCTACTTTGATGTCACCACGAGTTTCATGGACACTGGCCCTGGGCACAACCCGACCCACATCGAGCTTTGAAGCCACTTCGACTAATGCAAGCGTGTCCCAGTTTGCACGTTTCCTTTTCAACCACCAAGGCTCAAGGCCTGTCTGGATTGCACGTCAGCATTTGCTATTCCGAGCAGGCATTTTGGGCTCGTTTCTAGTTTTGGTGGAGAATGCTCTTTTTGCACATTGACAAGCTCGCACAAGATAATAGGCATGGAAGCAACATGGACAGGATATTGCTATCACTTTTAAAGGCAAAGCTGAAAGCACTTTACATTTTAATGTGTACTTAGAAAATAACTCAAATGGTCAAAGATGCTTCCTAACCAAGGCGATCTTGTTTATTATAACGAGCAATGCAATTTTATTGTTTTAATTCTTCTCTAAAGAAATTGAAGCCATATCCACGCCTGTGCCGTCTGAGTAAACAGTGGAGCTGGCGAAAGGCGAGCACAAATTGAGGTCCGTCATCTTCTTTTCTTACATATTTATTTTTCTTTAGTTTTTTTTTCATTTTGCTTTCTTATTCTATATCTTTCTATGGTGCCCTCCTTCCCCTCCTCTTGAACCTCCCCTCAGTTTTCTTTCCCATTTTTTGCAGTGTAAAAGGTTATGCTTTGGTTTGCCCTCTCACCTCCTTCTCACTCAAACATCACTCTCTTGTCTCCCCATTCCCATGTCATTGTTAAGCTTTACTATGCATTACTATGCCATCCTCGGAACTGCTTGGATTGTACCTGCTTTCTGTGGAGCTGGTCACACCAACCAGCAGAATGAAAAGCCTAATGAGCGTCGAAATCTTAAGCAATGTCAAACTTGCATGTTTCATTTTCTTTTGTGCAGCCGTCCAGCAAGTAAGGACGGTCAGAACTTGCGTCATGGCTGGCGGTGCCACTGTCACTTCTTTGACTATGAGACTCATCTCTTGTCCCCTATGAAAGTGCACGTCAAAGTCTGACAGGGGAGCGGCCATTTCATTGTAACTTGTGATGTCAGAGCATTGCGGAAAGATACACCTTGGTACATCAACTGCATGTCCAAAAAGACGAGCAACCACATAAATGCCATCTCTGCTCTCAGAGCTTCTCATCAGTGAACTCAAGCCTCAAAGAGCGAGATGGGTGAGCTGTCCCAAGACACTTTAATTACGGGCGAACAATGGTCCCGATGCTTCGGACAAAGTGCGTCGCCTATGATGGCCAACATCCGGAGTTTGCAGTGTTGTGATGAAAAGTTTTCGGCCAAACCAATTTCCCCGGTTTTTGGTACTTGATGAGCCGATGTCCAGAACGAGTCTCGACGTCTCCATGCAGCTCGGTGTCTCCCGCGAAATTCTCCGTAGTCGCCGCTTCTTCGTCATTCAACGCCGCGGGTGGCTTTCCGCGCAGAACACAGTAATGAGCCCTGGAGCCACAGAGGCTGACGGAAAGTCATACCCGGCACAGGCGCTCTGGCAGGGTCGCATTCCCGAACCAACAAAAGGTGCTCTGCTGCTCCCTCTTGCCACAAATCTGAAGGGTGCGCGCAGAATATTGCCACCGTACACTGTCACACTGTCTGTAGAACACAAGCCGCCGCCAGGTCCTCGTGTTTGCGGGGGGGGGGGGGTGAGAACAGTAGAAATAGTCCTTCCAGGTACTCCACTCTGGAATGCCCATTCGTTACACCGAAGATGTTCTTTTCCCTTTTTTTAATGCACGGGTTCAAGAAACGACCGTAAACAATTTGAAAGGACTGGCGTTCAGTCCGTGTTTGCGGGCACGTCAAAACTCCATCTTCTACACCAAATGTGTACACTATTCCCCACAAGTCTTCTTGAACCACGCTACCGTACGCTCCCTTGATATCCAAAATGCTAGCCACAGGGGCCTGTGTTCCATTCTGCTATTTCGATGCACTGCGTCCTTGAGAACAGATTGTATTCCAATCTCCTGTGTTTCCGGAAACCCATACTTCAGTCTCGGAGCACCCCCTCATCCTCTATCCATGCGTGCCGTCTTTCCTTTATAATATGCATCGCCCCCCTGTAGACCACTGATGTCACTGTCATAGGACCGTAGTTGTTTATGTCAGCTTTGTCCCCCTTTCCTTTATAGATCATGCTCATCCTGCTAAGTTTCCATCTATCAGGGACTTCACCACCGATTATTATTTTGCTCACTGCCAATCTCAAAGTCTGATTAGACTTCGGACCCAATGTGTTTTTCAGCCTAAACGGAATGCCGTCTGGGCCTGTTTATGTACTACTAGACACCCTCTTTTCAGCCCTTTCCGAATATCGTTGTGAAAATGAAACCAATGCGCCACTTGATTCATTCTTGTCTATTGTGGTGCATAAGGCACTTCTTTGTTGAAATTTTTCTGTCACCTTTTTTCTTATATAATAATAGCTTCGTCCCCTTTTAGCCTAGCACCTTGAGCTCTAGTTATAAACCTCTGCGCTAGGCTCATCTCATTTTTTAGGGAGTTTAGATGGTTCCTAAATTTCGCAGCTGCCTTTCTATCTTTTTTCTGTACTTCTGCCAGCTACTCAACCCCCTTTCTTCTAATCTCTTCATTGACCAGAAGGAATGCTTGCCTTCTACAGCTTAGAAAGCTGTCCTATTTTCTTTCAACGTCATCTGTCAATTCGCCCCGCTGCTTAGCATGCCTGTGTTCCCCAGAAGCATCCTGACGTTTTGCTATGGCTCTCTTAACTTTCTCCTCTCACCAACTTATGGGTTTGTGTCTTCTTTTCTAAGGTGACTTGTCACGTGCCTTAGCAAGTGCTAGCTGAAATAGTCTAAATAAATTCGTGTATGTCTACACTGTTTTATTATCCCCAGTGATAACTTTCTCCGTTTGTTTAGTAGCTCTTTCTATTTGCCTTTCTGAATAAAAATTTTCTTGTAGTTGCTCATCTTGTCTCCTCACTTTCACTGCTCTTCCAACGCTTTGCTTGATACGTTTGTACCTCCAAGAGTACCAGTTTACCATTACGCATGTTAAGGGTAGCGAAAACGTGGAAGCCGATTACTTGAGCCGGATATAGTTCTTGAGGTCTGTGGAGCATGCTATTTTTTTATTCGTTTCGTCGTTTGTTTTCTGTTTGTATGTGCGTATTTCATTGTATAAGAAGTGTATTTTGAGTTATTTTCTTTTCGCTTGGTGCATTAGTTGTTTTTACATGTTGTAATGCACATTGAAGGATTTCACTACAGTAGAGGAGCGCACCTTTTTCGTTTTGTTTCGTAGTATACATTCGTGCAGTGTATTCTGTATTGATGGTGGCCGTACACGGCTATTTGTTTGTTTGTACGGCGCATTGATATTGTTGCGTGTAACTGAAGCTGGTACTCTAATATTTGTTTCTTCCCTTTTGTTGTTACTTTGATGCACTCTGCCTATTTATGTTGTGTATGAAAAGGACAGTCCTCATGTCTCCATTGTTGGTGGTGTTTTGTTCCTTGTCGAAAAATTCCCCTCCGTGTGAGCAAATGTTATGAATAACATTCTGAAAGTGGGGAGAAACGTCATGGTCTGCCATTTTTGCGACCCGGCGTCATGGCAATTAACGGGCGCCGTACTACCACGATGACCGGCGGGAACGGTGGGCACATGAAAGCAATGTCACGGACTGCCATTTTTGCGACCCGGCGTCACGGCAATTAGCGGGCGCCGTACTACCCCGCTGACCAGCGGGAACGGCGGGCGCATGAAAGAGAGTTGGGAAGTGCAGAATGGGGTGTTCTTCTTCGAACGTCGCCGCCGACGTTTGATCCTTTGTACCTACGGCGGCGTCTGCAGGGTCGTGGAAGGCCGCGATGTACCCCGAACAAGGTTTAGACTACGGGACGCACCGGCTGAGAGCCAGTCTGACCGTTCCCACGGGAAAACTTCTCGTGGCCAAGCCGTATGACAGCACCCCAACAGGTTGTCACTCTCGCTAGCTGAGGGCCCTCTCCTAAATAAAAAGGGGTTGGGTCAATCTTTTTCTTGGGGGCGGAGTTTCCAACAATGAAACGCGCATATTTGGACACATGTAGAAGTCTCTTCTCCTCAAGGAAGAGAGCGAGGGGACACGAGGGGGATTTCAGCACAAGATTTTGCTCTGCTAGGCAGGCTAGTCGCTGACCAACATGGCTTAGAAACAGATCAACAAGTATCCCTTCTAGAAGTTTTTATTGCGGCTCTGTATCGGCTGGCCACCTAACTTAGCCGTTCGTCTAATTGTGACGCGATATTACGTCTGCAACGTAGACATCGGGACTTCGCCTCGAGTTAGCTCAACCTGCCCGAGGTCACCTGCAAGCACTAGCCTCCCGGAGCCAGCAGCGTTGCAACACCGCCGACATCGCAGTCGTGCCAGAACTCTCTTCGACTTCACGCATCCGATCGTCGGGGACGCAATGCTGCCAGTCATCACACGTAAGCCTTCACCTGTTTATAGCTTCGAACTTTCTCTTCCGTAGTTCTATTGTTGTTAGTTTGTGTAGTTTGTAATAGTTCTCTCTCGTAAGCTGATTTATTGTTTTTATAGGTATTTTTAGTTGTATCAAGTGTTGATGTTTTTTGTTAGTTGTATTGAAGTGTTGTACTAGATCCCGTGTGCTGCAATATCACTAGAACAAAGTTTCTTTTGTTTTCTCACGTCTCTGATCTCTTCACTGTCTCTGCTTGCGTACGGAACGAACTAACCTGCTGTCATTCCCGTCGCCGACTTTGCGCTGGCGACGCTAGAGTGGCAGCTTGTAACAAAACTGGCGTCCGCGGCGAAGACGTTCTGTAGAAAAGTAAGACAGGGAGGGGTGAACGAGAATTGTGCGGACAGCGTGGGAATTGAGCCGCACAGTTGAAGCGGTTGCATCCTGCTTATTGCCACCCACACGTAGTGGGTCGACTGCAAGAGCGGCTCTACCATCTGGAGGAAAGAAAGGAGATTGCGTGCCTCTTCTCGGCTCGAGAGCCAGCCACGACTGACGCATCGTTCTAGAGCTAGCTACCCGGTCGTTCAATAAATCCCCCAGTACTTGTGACTCATAGTGACAAACTGGTGGAAGGTGCTGGGTAGTCTCATGGATTTTGCAGACCCCCCCAGGAAGCCGTAATACGAGTCCAGTGCCAGTCAATACTTTCGTGATCGGACCAGCTGCCGAATCAGGGGATTGCCTCCGGAAGTCAACAATACTGCTCCCACCACTTCAACAAACATGACCAGCACTTCGGTACAAACCTTGCCAACCGGCACGGGAAGCACGTCGTCGAACCGCTATACGTTGGAAAGCCCACGGGCACCGACGACGTTCCATGGTACGGACCGCAAAGACGTTGAGGACTGGTTGGCGGACTTCGAGCGCATAGCCAACTTGAATCAGTGGGACGACGCGGCGAAACTGGGTTGCGTCTACTTCTATCTCGAAGACGGAGCTCGCACGTGGTATCAAAATCGAAAGGAGCAGCTGACGATGTGGCCCGAATTCTGTCGTAGACTTCTGCAGACATATGCCAGAGCCGACCGCCAAAAAAGAGCTGAACGAGCTATTCTTGCCCGCGTCCAGTCGCCAAACGAAACTGTGACCGCGTACGTCGAAGACATGACGCGTCTCTTCCGACGGGTAGATTCAAGAATGACGGAGGACAAGAAGTTGCGTCACTTGATGCGTGGTGTCAAGGACCAGCTTTTCGCCGGCCTCGTGCGAAGCCCTCCAAAGACGCTCGCGGAGTTCTTGTCTGAATCCGTGACAATGGAAAAAATGCTACAGCAGCGATCAAACCAATACGACAGGCAAGTCAGTGGCATGTCCACTGCTGACATTTTCGCCGCCGCTGGGACCAGCAATGACTCCTTACGTGAACTCCTCCGTAATATCGTACGTGAAGAGTTTCAAAAGGCTGGTGTAACACCTCATCCTACGGTTAGCTCTATTGCAACTGTGATCAAGGATGAGCTGCACCAAGTCCTCCGGGACACTTTGCCTCCTGATACAGCTGCGTCAGCTCCTGCTGAATACCACCGTGGGACAACCTACGCGGAAGCCTTGAAGCGCCCTGCTGCATCGCCGTCATTGTTCGTTCATCCTGTTCCTGCAGTTTCACTCGAGTCAGCGCAGCACATACCATACTACGAAGGCACACACACGCCACCGCCCCTGCCCTTTGTCCGTGGTGCTTCTGTCGCCCATCGTTCGGTGCAACCGGTCCAGTACATTGACGATCGGCACTCGTCTCCTCGAAAGTCTGATGTCTGGCGCACACCCGATCACCGGCCTCTATGCTTTCACTGCGGAGAAGCTGATCACTTGTACCGCCAGGGCCCTTATCGGCGTCTTGGGCTTCGCGGCTTCTCTGCGTACTCGCCGCCACCCCGTTACGGTCAGAGACCACGCGACATCCAAAACTACCTCTCCGAGCAGCGTGCACCACCGTCTGCCGGGCGCCAGTCGCGCTCGCCATCACCGAGGCGATTTTCATCAACGCCCCAGCGGTATTCTACCGCACGATCTCCCAGCCCCCGCCGGAAAAACTAGCCGAAGCGACCTCTGGGGGCGGTGTCGCTGAACGCCGAAGCGCTGAAGACCTCCTATTGACGCAGAATTTTACAGAAACTGGTCCGACAACACCTGCTGCTGCAAAGGATAGCCGGCTTTCACTCGACATAGCAGTAACAATTGATGGTTGTGTAGTTCATGCGTTAGTGGACACCGGCGCAGACTATTCCATACTGAGCGGGAAACTGACAAAGCAGCTGAAGAAAGTAATCCCGCCGTGGCATAACTCGCAGATTCGGACTGCTGGTGGCCATGTCGTTACTTCACTGAGCGCCTGCACAACTAGAGTAGAGATTCAAGGGTACACATTCGTAGCAAGCTGCCTTGTTCTACGTGAATGCTCCCGTGACGTCATTCTGGGAGTTGATTTTCTACAGGAAAATGGAGCTATCATTGATCTGCAAGAGCGCCGCGTCACGTTTTCAGCCCAGCGAGCAATCAACGTGCAGGATGACGGAATGCGTGTCGACGTACTCCGTATTTCTGAACAGAGCGTGACGCTTCCTCCCCGAGCCACTGTTCTAGGTGACGTAAGATACTGTGGTTTGAGCGATGGGGATGTGGTGGTCGAGACAAATTTAGAACACCTCCTGCAGCAAGGCATATGTGTAGCAAGAAGTGTAATACATGTTCGTGACGGCTGATCTGAATTGCTCGTTACCAACTTTAGCAACGAGCATCGACACCTTTTCCGTGGCACTTCGATAGCGTTTGCCCACGAAGTAGCAAACGTAACCAACTGTCTCACGTAAGAAATAGTGGATAACGCAGCCACATCAATGAGCAACATTGACATCAATCCTGATCTGTCCACCGATAACCAGACTGCGCGGCGAGCGCTCTTGTTCGAGTACAGGTCTTGCTTCGCAAGTTGCTCAAAGATCCGCCAGACGTCCATCACTCAACACAGGATCATCACGTACGAGGACGCACGCCCAATACACCAGCACCCCTACTGCGTGTCGGCTAAAGAACGTGAAGTGATACGTACGCAAGTTCGCGAGATGCTTGACGATGGCGCTATCGAACCATCCAACAGCCCGTGGTCATCTCCGGTTGTGCTTGTCAAAAAGAAGGATGGGGCGCTACGCTTCTGCGTCGATTACCGAAAGCTTAACAACGTGACCAAAAAGGATGTGTACCCGCTATGTCGTATCGACGATTCGTTGGATAGACTTCGTCGTGCCCATTATTTCACTTCTCTCGATCTCAAAGGTGGGTACTGGCAAACCGGGGTAGATCAGCGAGACCGTGAAAAGACAGCCTTCGTGGCTCCAGACGGCCTATACCAATTTCGAGTACTCCCAGTCGGCTTGTGTTCAGCGCCGGCAACTTTCCAGCGAATGATGGACACTGTCCTCACAGGGCTCAAGTGGCAGACTTGTCTTGTCTACCTTGATGATGTGGTGGTCTTCTCTGCCACGTTCGAGCAGCACCTTCAGCGCCTGCGCAGCGTGCTGGAGGCTATCCGATCGGCGGACCTCACTCTAAAGCCACAGAAGTGCCACTTTGGCTATGAAGAACTAAAATTTCTTGGACATGTAGTTAGCGCTGAAGGTGTCCGGCCCGATCCAGACAAGCTTGCCGCTGTTGCCGAATTACCAGCTCCTGTCGATAAGAAAGCCCTCCGGTGCTTTGTTGGTTTGTGCGCCTACTATCACCGGTTCATTCATGGCTTTTCACAGATAGCAGAACCTCTGACTCGTCTCACAAGGGATGACACGCCGTTTGTCTGGGAAAACGAGCAACAAGCAGCTTTTGATTAACTGCGACAGCGCATGCAATCAGCACCCATTCTCGCTCATTTCGACGATGATGCTGACACAGAGGTTCATACTGACGCTAGTAACGTTGGGCTTGGTGCAGTGCTCGTTCAGCGTCAAGAGGACATCGAAAGGGTGATATCCTACGCCAGCCGCTCTCTATCCCGTGCCGAGGCGAATTATTCCACTACAGAGAAAGAGTGCCTCGCAGTCGTGTGGGCAATCACGAAGTTTCGCCCGTACCTTTGTGGTTGTCCCTTCAAGATAGTGATGGACCACCACGCCCTCTGCTGGTTGGCAAGCCTGCGCGACCTTTCAGGACGGCTTGCACGGTGGAGCTTGCGGCTGCAGGAATTTGACGTCACCATCGTCCATAAGTCCGGCCGTAAGCATGATGACGCTGACACACTGTCACGCGCACCGCTTCATGTCGTCAGTCGTGCAGCAGAGGAAGACGAAGGCTTCCTGGGCGCCATTAGCGCATCAGACTTGAGTAAACGGCAGCGGGATGACGCAGAAATTCGTCCGATCATTGATCATTTAGAGGGCCAGGGCAAAATCATACCACGCCATTTATTCCTCTCGTTGCCGTCGTTCTGCCTTCGAGATGGTGTGCTGTACAAGAAGAACGCTCGTTCGAACAACCGTGCCTACCTCCTAGTGGTTCCTCGAGGCAGGCGAGAGGACGTCCTCTTCGCTTGCCATGACGAAACCACATCCGGTCATCTGGGCTATTTACGGACACTTGCCAGAGTGGGCGAGAGGTACTATTGGCCAGGACTTTCGGCAAGCGTCAAGAAGTACTTCAAGAGCTGTCGGGAATGTCAGCGCCGAAAGCAACCATCTGTTAATCTAGCTGGTTTGCTTCAGCCCATTGAAGCACCTTGCACGTCATTCGACCAAGTCGGCATGGACATTCTCGGGCCATTTCCCCTGTCTGTGGCCAGCAACAAATGGGTGATCGTCGCGACCGACAATTTGACACGCTACGCTGTGACGCAGGTGATCCCACGAGCCACGGCTTCTGAGGTAGCACAATTTTTCATGCGCCACATCGTGTTACGACACGGTGCTCCTTCCAGTATATTAACAGACAGAGAGACGGAATTCACGGCGCAGCTTATGGATGAGGTTTTTAAACTGAGCAACACCAGACACGGAAAGACAACTGCGTACCACCCGCAAACCAACGAACTTACCGAGCGACTGAATAAGACCATCGCAGACATGATCTCAATGTACATCGACGTACAGCACAAAACATGGGACCGGATCTTACCTTACGTGACCTTCGCGTATAATACCGCCGTGCAAGAGACCACGCGATTCACGCCATTTCGGCTTCTCTACGGCCACGAAGTGCAGACCATGCTGGACTTTATGCTACCGTGTCAAGACGAAGACGAGTTGGCAACTGACGCCGATGAATTCGCAGAGCGCGCTGAGGAAGCCCGGTAGCTCGCGTGACTACACATCCGCCAGCAACAGCAGGCAGACGCACGGCGCTATAACATCCGCCACAGTGAAGTATTTTACAACCCCGGAGACCGAGTTTGGGTGTGGACGCCCGTTCACCGCCATGGCCTTAGTGAAAAGTTACTGAGCCGGTACTTTGGCCCATATAAAGTGTTACGTCGCGTCAGTGACGTAAACTACGAAGTGGTTCCGGACTCAATATCGCAGGCCACGGAGTAGGACACGACCGAGGTCGGATGTCGTTCATGTGTTGCGCATGAAACCATATATTGCGCGTTGTTCAAAACTTTTTCCTTGCCGTACACTGTTCTTTGTGTTATTTATTTATTTTTGTGAACTTGCTTCTTCGTTCACTGATTTTTTCTTTTTCTATATTGGCACGCTCGTTAATTTCTACTTTTACTTTATCCGAATTTCCAATTTCTTTTTTTTCCACGTGCCCATGTCGTAACATCGTGGTGGTGCTATGTACTTTTCTTTCCCCCTTTTGGGACTTTTTTCTTCTTTTCGAAAGGGGGGATAATGCCACCTACACGTAGTGGGTCGACTGCAAGAGCGCCTCTACCATCTGGAGGAAAGAAAGAAGATTGCGTGCCTCTTCTCGGCTCGAGAGCCAGCCACGACTGACGCAACGTCCTAGAGCTAGCTACTCGGTCGATCAATAAATCCCCCAGTACTTGTGACTCATCAAGACATTATGATTGCGCTGTTTTTATAGTGGCGTTATAGTGACAGTTTGCAGTATGAAGTGTATGGAATTCGATAAGTGTATCGCGCACGGTAAGCAGTTAGGCCTTGAGGGCGCTGAACTGAGACAATGGGTTAAGGAGCAGCAGAAACAGGCGCAGGCGTTAGCCAGAGAAGAGCGGGCACTGGCCCGGGAGGAAAAGGAAATAGAAAAAGAGAGAGGGCGCGAAGAAAGGGAGAAAGAACGAGAAGAGGCAAGGGAAGCCGGAGAACGGGAATTGCAGTTACTGCAATTAAAGATTCGCCTCAGTGAGAGTAGCAGTGTTAGCCGATCCAGCAGTGAGCACGGCGATGGCGGGGAGGAGCCGAGTTTGAGAATACACACAGGTAGACTGCTAGTCACCTTTAACGAAGGAAGGGACCACTTAGATGCGTTTATACGCTGCTTTGAGAGAATCGCCAGAGGCCAAAAGTGACCTGAAAGCCAATGAGCGACGACCCTTTCGACCTGTCTTACAGGAGAGGCGCTAAGTGTTTACGGCAGGCTACCGCCTACAGATGCAGCGGACTACACCAAGGTTAAAACCGCCCTCCTGAAGTGCTTTAGCTTCACGGCGGATGGGTTCTGAGACAAGTTTAATAAGGAGAGGCCAGTAGGGGGTGAAACAGCAACACAGTACGCGGCTCGCTTAAGACATTACTTCGATAAATGGGTTGAGCTGTCCAAAACTGAGACAGAATTCGAGTCCCTCCGCGCATTGTTTATTAGAGAGAGGTTTTTGCATGGATGTGGTTTGAACCTGGCATTATATTTGAAAGAAAGGAGGGCGGAAACCCGGGGAGACATGCTTGAGCTGGCAGAGCAGTTTTTGGATGCTCAGGGTGGAGCAAGCCTGGCGAAAACAAAGAAAGATGGTGCCATAACGGACGAGAAGGGGAAATACGAGAAAGGAGGCAACAGCCACGCACCACTACCACAGTGCTATATTGTAGCGGCGAAGATGACCACGTCGTCAAGGTACACTGAGCAACACTGCCACTTCAATCCGGAAAGTACAGTGTCCTTCATGCGTTGGAACGTTGCCAGCGCTCAACAGAGACTAAAAGGGAGAGCCTTGAATTCATAGAGACCGTCCGGGGTAACAAAAAGCAGTCTTCTCGCGATCACGTTCATCAACTACGATCTGCCCGTATCCACTTTTCAGATCTAGTGATGAAAAGAACTGGGCACACCGAAGTCTATCTAATCTGTCGTCAATACGCGGGAGGGGACATACATCCCGTTTAGTCACAGCATTTAATTTCCGGTAGTCGACGGAAAACCTTAGCGTGTTATCCTTCTTCTTGACAGGTACTACAGGAGATGCCGACGCACTGCTAGAAGGTTGAATAACATCATCTTCAAGCATCTCCTGTACTTGATTCTTGATGACTTCCCTTTATTTTTGTGAAACGCGGTACGGGTGCTGGCATACCGGCCTGGTTGTCTCGTCTGTTACGATCCTGTGTTTTGCTATGGTTGTACGTCGTATCTTTAAACTATTGGAGAAACAGCTGCCCGATTCCCGTACTAGGTCGTATAGCTGTTGACGTTGGATCACTGAAACATTAGGATTTACGCATATTACGTCGCAGACATCAGATGTTAGTTTCATATCCGTTGACGTTGTTTCAAGGTTGCATATTTCTGTGGCTTCACTAACCTCATGAAGAAAGGCTATGGCTGTCCCCTTTGCGATGTGCTAAAATTCATTCCCAAAATTTGTCAGGAGGACGTATGCATACCCGTTTCCTTGCTGGATAATTCCTCGTGCCACACAAACACCTTTTTTTCAGGAAAACATCCATATTGCTGTCTTCCACACCTTCATAGTCACCAAACGTATCATTTCTGACTAGAACCATTACACTGCTCTGCGGCGGTACAGTCACATCATCATCGACGATGCGCAGTGGAGTGGTGTATTGCTCGTCTGCTCGAGCTACCTTTATAGCTTGTTCCGTCGAAAACGATACGCTGGACCTCTGCAAATTGATAATGGCACCATTTGCTTGCAGAAAATTCATCCCGAGTATAACTTCTCTCGAACATACAGGCAGGACAACAAAGTCACCAACGTAAGTGAAACCTCGTATCTCAACTCTTGCGGCGCATCTGCCGAGATGCGTAATAAGGTGACCACCTGCCGTACGTACTTGAGGTTCACTCCTTTCGGTCAGAACTTTCCTGAGGCACTTCGCTAAATTGTAGCTTATCACAGAGTAATCCGCACCGGTATCGATTAAAGCCATGAGCTCTGAACCGTCAATTACCGACGGCAAGTCTGAAGTTATCTTCTCAATTCTGCACTTCTTTACCTTGAGACAGTCGTCGTCGTCGTCACGCTGGTATCACAGTGGAAGATCTTCGTATTTCGAGTCACCAGCGGCCTCGCCTCCACAGGTCGTCCACTTCAGTTTCCCAAGTTTGGACTAGGCGAACGATGCCTAGGTGCGTTTGGAAAGAAACGTGGGCTTGGCGAGCGCTGATGTAGAGAGGATGGTGACCACGGTTGATGACGACGATGCAGGTCGTAGCTCTGACGTGAGCACAGGTATTCCTCGATGTCGGACGGCCTTTCGCCGTTCCGCGGACACGGTGCGTTGACCGCAGATCCTCGAAGACAAGCTTGACGATATCGGCAAAACCGGTAAAGATGGCCAGCCTCTCCACAGTTGAAGCACAGGGGCCAACTTTCTGCATCTCGCTATACATCGCTTTTCCGAGGTCTTGTCTCTGTCGGAAGAGGTGCGCTGCGAGTTGCCTCTACAATATGGCGCGGGCTAGGTGTTGTTGGTGCGTAAGTACCAGGTGTCTCGATAGGCACACACTGGACAGCAGGCCGCCTGAGCACCTAAGAATAAGTTACCGCGCGTCGTGTCGGTGGTGCATCCCTTTGCGGCTCCCGTATGGCCTGCCGAGTTTCTCCTCGGACAACATCCGCAATAGACAGTTCCGGTGAAACGAGTGGCTGCAGCTTGCGTAGTTCCTCCCTGACAACTGACCGGACGAGCTCCCGCAGAGTGTCAAGATTATTGACAACGTTTGCTGAGAAGACCCCTGCTGATGTACAGGCTACGTCACGATTGTATTGCCAGGCTCTCTGCTGCAGCGTCGTTTCTATTGTTGTTGCTTCCGACCGAAACTCAGCAACAGTGAGCGGTGGATTCCGAACGAGTCCCACGAACAGCTCTTGTTTTACCCCATGCATGAGATGACGCACCTTCTTGTCTTCAGTGATGTTGGGATCAGCTCGCTTGAACAGGCGGGACATGTATTCAATGTACATAGCGACAGTCTCAATTGTGCGTTGATTCCGTGCACGAAGAGCTGCTTCTGCCTTCTCCCGGCGATCATTGTTGCTAAACGTACACAGTAGCTGCCGCGGGAACTCTTCCCAGGACGTCAAAGATGCGTCGTGGTTTTCGTACCACACTCGCGCTGCTTCTGCCAAAGAGACGTATACGTTGCGCAACTTGCCTGCTTCGTTCCATTGGTTTATGTTCGCCACTTTCTTGAAATGATCCAGCCAGTATTCGGCGTTCTCGAACGGGTCATAATGGAACACCTTCGGTGTAACGGGCTGGCTGGCAATGAGCTGTGATGGTGCAACTTGGCTAGTCATGAAAGTGGCGTTTCTTGTTTCCTTCGCTGATGCCCTTGGCACAGAGGGAAGTGGTCCAAATTCTGGTGAATCCCCTCGAATACGGCGACTGATCCGTTGGTGCACCGGCGTAAGCTCCACGGCTTGCGGATGGTCAGGGCTTGGACTTCGCTCTCTCGTGGAGGTTGGAATCATCTGCTGTGCAAATGTTAAAAATGGCATCATCCCAAATGACAACTAACAGGAGATTTCTCCAGAGTTCGATTTTAGGCCCATTTCTTTTTCTAACATGGATAAATGATTTACCCGGCCTTATCGCCGAAGACTGCATTTTATAAGCGGACGATACCAATATCTTTCCCACAGCTTAAATGGAGACCGAGTTTTACAAAAAGGGTAATGATGTCCTGCTGAAGCTATCTAACTGGCTCTTATCAAATAACCTTCTCGCAAACACAATGAAAAGTAACTATATATTATTCACTGCAAAAAAACATCCCGCTAATGAACACTACGCTGTTGAACTTCAATAGCCTTCCTTTGCAAGAATTTAATCACATGAAATTTCTCGGTGTTCATCTCGACAATAAGTTAAACTGGCAAAAACTGCACACAGAACCAGAAACCAAACAGGGCTGTGACTGCACCGTAACACCCCTCACTTTTTCGTTTAAATTGAAACTACAAAAAATGCCCTTGGCTTCATTATGCCCTTAGTTCATAAGTTGCATCAAATAGAAATTATAAATCAACACATTCCAAGCCTGATATACATGGATGTTCAAAATAGCTTCTCTGAAGGTTTTACGATACTAACTTAGATAGCTGCGATACCATTTGTGCCTTTTATGCATTAAACGTGCTGTTTAGTGCTGTGGGCTGATGCATGTAACGTTAAAAATGTACGGCTCCTAAATCTCATGTCATGCTATCTCAGAGTATAGATCATTGAACTATGAAACTTACCCGAAGCCGAAACATTTCCAGGATACGTCTGGACTTTCGAGATTACTGGCGTGCATTCGATCTGAACAATGCCATTTTCATCTAGGCCAGCTGAAATCCACAAGAGTACAAATTTAAAAAACGGAGTGCATAATGGCCAATTGACTTTCAGGACTCTTATACCCCTGTCACACGTAGCAATTTAAGTGCACTTTGAGCGAGTACACTAAGCCTCGAGTGTCATTTGAGTGCTGTCACACGAGCAAGTTTAGAGTCACTCACTGTAAAGTACACTTGCTGGCAAGTGCGTTCCCCAACGTCACTTCACTGCGACGTCTGCGATGAAGTGTGTAGCCTCGGTACCAGTGGCTTGTACAGAAAGACGCTGTTGCCTAAAGCGGCACGCATACTATATTTAAGCCATTGTTCTTTTTATGGATATTGTTAAGTATAAAACAAGTAATAATATACAACAATAACCTCACTACTTTTATCGTCGGGCTGTTTGCGGCCACTTCCGCTAGGGGGATGCGGCAGCCCATGCACAGCAATGGCTGTGACCGTCGCGTTGTTTACTTCCAGGTAGATTTTCACATCTGTAGGTGAGTTGTTCTTCAGTCATTTAAGATAGCATGTGCCAGAGTGAAGACAAAGTGTTCCGAAGACGAGGCACAGGCGCAAAAATAACAAATATACGTTGTGCTACAAACCCGTCAATTGCCACTGCCATCATTTCCATAGTACACATTGCTTTCTCATGCAGCAGCAAACCGCCAAAATGACACCTCGTGAATGTAAGTACACTCGCTCAAAGTGCACTTAAGTTGCCACGAATGACAGGGGTATTAGTCTGAATTTCTATAAGACAGGCAGCTGTTTATCAATTTTCAGTAAGGTATCTAAATCTTTTAAATTGTGTAAGCACACTAAGTATGCAACATTATCTCCCCAACAGATGTATTGCACTGCAAATACAGGACTTTCTGTGCAAAGAGAAGAGAGTTGTAACGAAGTGCTCTAATGATACAGTGCAAGGCTCTACAGTGGGTTCGCACTGAGTCTTGATATGCAAGATAGCCACACCACCACCGCAACATTTTGTAGGTTCGTTCGTGCAGTCCATGCCTTGGTATGCAAGAGATGTGCTGGAGCTCTCTGGTCATCCAGATAATCCTATGCATCTTGGGCATGACATGAGTGAGTTTTCTGCGCAAGCAGAAAGTTCGCGGACTTTCAATATGGTGACTCTGTCGGTAGCGATGCTTGTGGATGATGTGAAGTACATAACTCCGACAGTCAGGTAAAATAGAAGACAGCCGTTTTTGACCTCAAACACTACCAGCCCCGCAATCAGTGATACTGACTTTGGAGAACATTTGCCGAGTACTTGAGGGCAGTGGTGTAGCCAGAAAGTGGCAAACTATGACGCCCCCCCTAGCCATTTTTGTTTTTATTTTTTATTTTTGCCTTAGCATACGAAGCACAAAATGACTCTCAACTAAGCCTGCTTACCCGGCCCCCATTTCAGATCAGGGTCGTGCCCCTCCCAATGAAATTTCTGCCCACACCCTTGTTTGAGTGAGACTATTTCTTTAGCCGCTGAGGCAATCAGTTTCAGTGCTTCATTTATCTGGGTGGAGACCTCCTTTCTGAAGTTAAATCCTAGGACAGAGCAGCTTTCAAGTCGGCATGTAAGAGAGCACTAACGCGAGATCTACAGGTTTTCCCGCTCAATTTAATCCAAGCGCCAGCCAAATTAATCTAGGCGCCAGTCAATTTAATCCAGCCGCCACTGAAATTAATCCAGGTGCCATTCATTTTAATCCAAGTGCCACTGAAATTAATCCAACCGCCAGCCGATTTAATCCGGACGCCAGCGAATTTAATCCTGATGACATTGTGACTTCAAAACGACCCAGAATTTTCGGGAATGCGTGGAGTGAACAGCTTTGGAGTGAATTTAACAGGGAAAAACCATGAATGAGTCACTCGTGACACAATGTGACTCGCGCGACATTATCTCGCCTATCACCCGCGTAAGCACTATTCACACCTTCGACATGCATATCAAAGGAAAAGCCGTCCACAGAGTAATAACTTGATAATTATTAACCAGGCCAATGATCTCATCACGAGTGACTTAGGTGACGTCCTCACGCATATCACCCATGCACACACTGTCTTAACCTTCCGTCATGCATATCAAATGAAACGTCTTTGAAAGGGCGGGATTTTGATACCTAAAACACGGCCAAGTCACCTGATAACCAGTTCCTCTGGGGACGTCATCACAAATATCACCCACGCACGTTATTTACTCGCCTGCCGACATGCATACCAAACGAATCGTCTTTGAGAGAGCGATAACGTGTTACCTATGACTCGGCCAACTGACTTGATCACTTGTGATTTAGGTGACGTCATCACGCCTATCACCCACGCACGCAATGTCTAACCTGCCATCATGTATACCAAACGAAACGTCTTCGAGAGGCTAATAAATTGAACGCTGTCAATCGGCAGAGTGACGTGATCACTAGTGACTCGTGTGACGTCATCGCGTTTGACAACCACGCACGCAGCGTCTAACCTGAGTTCTTACATATCAAATGAAACGTGTTTGAGAGAGTAATAACTTGAACGCTGTCACAAGACCCAGTGACGTCATCACTAGTGACTGGCGTGACGTCATCTCGCCTAAGACTCACGCAAGCACTCTATAATGTGCCTTCATGCATATCAAAGAAAATGTCTTTGAAAGGGTAATAACTTGAATGCTGGCACTAGGCCGCGTGACGGCATCACTAGTGACTCACGTGACGTAATTACGCCTATCACACGCACACGCAGTGTCCAAACCTGTCTTCATGCATATCAAACGAAATGTCTTTGAGAGAGTATTAACTTGAACGCTGTCACAAGGCCCAGTGACGTCATCACTAGTGACTACCGTGACGTCATCACGCCTGACACCGACGCACACGCAGTGTCCAAACCTGTCTTCATGCATATCAAACGAAATGTCTTTGAGAGAGTATTAACTTGAACACTGTCACAAGGCCCAGTGACGTCATCACTAGTGACTGGCGTGACGTCATCACGCCTGACACCCACGCACACGCAGTGTCCAAACCTGCCTTCATGCATATCAAACGAAATGTCTTTGAGAGAGTAATAACTTGAACGCTGTCACAAGGCCCAGTGACGTCATCACTAGTGACTGGCGTGACGTCATCACGCCTATCACACACACACGCAGTGTCCAAACCTGTCTTCATGCATATCAAACGAAATGTCTTTGAGAGAGTAAAAACTTGAACGCTGTCACAAGGCCCAGTGACGTCATCACTAGTGACTGGCGTGACGTCATCACGCCTGACACCCACACACGCAGTGTCCAAACCTGTCTTCATGCATATCAAACGAAATGTCTTTGAGAGAGTAATAACTTGAACGCTGTCACAAGGCCCAGTGACGTCATCACTAGTGACTGGCGTGACGTCATCACGCCTATCACACGCACACGCAGTGTCCTGACCTGTTTTCATGCATATCGAACGAAACGTCTGTGAGAGAGCATTAATGTTATACTTATGACTCGGCCAACCGACTTGATCACTAGTGACTCACGTGACGTCATCACGACTAACAGTCATGCAAGCACTCTCTAATGTGCTTTCATGAATATCAAACGAAACGTCATTGAGAGAACATTAACTTGAAGGCCGTTGCAGGCAGCGTCTGCTAGTAAAAAAATAACTTCTCGCGCTGCACAGCCGTTCACCAGCTAACCGGTATACGTAGGCACCAGATCGCGCGTTTCGAATTCAGTCAGAGGCGTCTTTACATGGCTTTTGTTTGACGTGACGCTTTTCTTGACTCGTGTAGATGCGATGGAAGCAACAGTACCTTCAAGCAGCAGTGTGATACAACCCAACAACAGTGTCACATCGCTCGTTGAGGGCAGCGCTTCTCCTTCATTCAATAAATAGAAATAATGAAGTCAAAATGACAATTAAGCAATTTACGAACCATACTCAATTACGCAACATTCAAACGATACCCTCACCTCCCTGCGACACGTTTACTCCAGCTCGTCGTGTGGGTAGATGTACGCGTCTTTTTTGTTGCTTCTCGTGTTTCGTATAATGCCTTGAAAATGCGGGCAGCCAGGCCGCAATACTGTGAACGGACAGGCGTTCTACACTAAACAGGCACACTTATTCCAAGCACACTAACCTATAAGAAACGGCGTGGCGAAGATTGTAGTGTAGCGGAAGCTGCTAAGCACCACCGCATTCTTTTCTAACCCGTCTGCAGCCGGCCGTCGACAGCGCGCCTACTCGCGGCGCCAGCTCCTCCTCCTCCGTGTTCGGGGAACAACGTGTTGTCGGGGCCGGCTCCGGGGATTAGACCGGCGGCATGCTACGTCTGCTCGCTTGGTGGCCCCCGTTTCCTCTTTCTTGTAGAAGAACGCGGGGGTGCCTCCTTCTCTCCCTCGTCGAGGGGAGCTCTCGTCACTCGCACGGAGTGGAAATAAACAGTCTTGCCCTGCAACTCCAAACCTGCTTCACGTCTCCTTTCTCGCTGCCTCCGGCAGCCGACATTCCCGGCCGCTACAAAATTGGTGACCCGAACGCTTCAACGAACACGCCGCGATGAGCTCCGACGACAACGCTGCTGCCTCCACGCCTGCGGTCATCGCCACAGAACTGAAGCTACCAAAGTTTTGGCCGAAAAATCCAAGAGTTTGGTTCAGCCAAGTGGAGGCCCGTTTTCAACTCCGGCACATCACCTCGCAGTCGACAAAATACCTTCACGTCGTCGCAGCCCTGCCCCCCGAAATCGCCGACGCTATCGACGACATTTTGGTTTCACCCCCCGCGCAAGAAGAATATGACACCCTCAAAAAGACGGTGCTGGACCGCCTCGAGGCGCCTGAAGAAAGCAGACTGCAGCAGCTCTTGTGTCGCGAAGAGCTGGGCGACCAACGACCTTCCCAACTGCTGCACCGTATGCGGCAACTACTCGGTGTGCACGCGCGTCAGGACGGCCAGCTCCCAGTTCTTCGTGAACTTTTCCTGCAACGGCTCCCCCAGTCGGTTCGCGTGGTTCTCGCGGGTTCAAATGAGACGTCCCTTGATCGACTCGCGCAACTTGCCGATCGCATCACGGAATACTCAACTCCAACCTTTGCGCCCATAGCTGCTGCAAGAACACATGAGCAACCAGATCGACTGTCGCGCCTTGAGGAGAAACTGCAACACCTTACCGAGACCATGCAGAAACTTGTGCTATCTGGCGCTCCCCAACAGGACGAGCAACGACGCAACCGATCCCCTTCAATACACCCAAGCTCTTCCCAGAGAAGCCATGCACGAGATACACAGGACGGAGTTTGCTGGTACCACCGTCGTTTTGGCACGGGTGCTAGCCGCTGCACTCAACCTTGCTCGTTTCCGGGAAACGCTCCGGCCAGTCGTTAACGGCGGCTTACGACATCGGCCCTCCACCCAGCCGCCTGTTTTTTGTAGTCGACCGCGTAAGCAACTCGCGCCTGCTAGTCGACACGGGAGCTGAAATCTCTATTGTCCCGGCAACCCCCGAGGATCGCCGACGTAGCAAGAACACATCGTCGCTGCAGGCAGTGAACAACACTGCCATCGCTACGTACGGCTTCCGTTCGCTGACAATAGACGTCGGACTCAGGCGCCTGTTTCGCTGGGTCTTCGTGGTAGCGGATGTTAATTTCGCCATACTCGGAGCATATTTTCTCAGCCACTTCAACCTAGATGTGAGCGTACGTGACCGTTGCCTCAAGGATAACAACACATCTCTCAAAGTACGTGGTTTGGAGTCAAACATCTGCTCATCTGGCATCTGCGCCTTCCAGCCAGTATCAGCCTACCACCACGTCCTGGCCGAATTCCCCTCGCTCACCAAGCCCCGCAACACGGAACAGCCGGTGAAACATAACGTGACTCACCACATCGTCACCACCGGGCCGCCAGTCACCGCCCGGCCACGACGGCTGTCCAGCAAAAGGCTTCAAGCTGCACGCAGGGAGTTCGAGCATATGCTGCAGCTGGGAATTGTTCGCCCTTCGTCTAGCAACCATTCACCGCCGCTACACATGGTGCCTAAGGACGACGATTGGCGCCCGTGTGGTGATTACAGAGCCTTGAACGCATCGACAACGCCGGACCAGTATCCTCTGCCACACATTCACGATTTCAGCGCGCGGCTGGCAGGTACGAAAATATACAGCAAGATCGACCTTGTAGCGGCATACCACCAAATCCCCGTCGAACCGCAGGACATACCAAAAACAGCCATAACAACTCCGTTCGGCCTGTTTGAGTTTGTCCGCATGCCCTACGGCTTGAAAAATGCCGCACAGACCTTTCAAAGGTTCATGGATGAGGTCACCCGGGGTCTTCCTTTCATCTTTGTCTACCTGGATGACATTTTGGTGGCCAGCAGAACGCCTGCGGAGCACGAAGAGCACCTCCGCCAGCTCTTTCAGCGTTTGGATGAGCACGGTCTGGTGTTGAAACCTCAAAAGTGCGTGTTTGGAGTAGAGGCGCTCAACTTCCTCGGCCACCACATCACTGCTGAAGGCATTATGCCATTGGAATCGAGGGTGGAATCCGTCAAGAAGTTTCCAGCTCCAACATCTTTTCGCAAGCTGAGGGAGTTCCTCGGGCTCTTAAACTTCCACCGGCGCTTCATTCCGTCTTGTGCTCGAGTGCTCCAGCCATTGACCGACCTGCTGCGCCGAGACGACTAAAAGGCACCAGAATTTTGTTGGTCTGACGAACACCAGAACGCTTTCCAGAAAGCTAAGGACGAGCTAGCCACGGCTACCCTCCTCATTCATCCACGGCCTGAAGCTCCTACACGCCTCATGGTGGACGCTTCCTCCACATCGGTCGGAGCAGTGCTGCAGCAACAGGAGGGTGCCCAGTGGAAGCCACTGGGCTTCTTTTAGAAACGTCTGAAGCCTGCAGAAGCACGGTACAGCAGTTTTGGAAGGGAGATGCTCGCAATATATTGTTCCATTAAGCATTTCCGCTACTTCCTCGAAGGCCATGAGTTCTACATCTTGACAGACCACAAGCCCCTCACCTACGTATTCAAAAACAACAGTTCCTCCTACTCAGAACGAGAGATCCGTCAGCTCTCATTCATCTCCGAGTTTTCTACAGACATCCGCCACGTTCCCGGGGTCGAAAACGAAGCAGCTGACGCCTTGTCTCGCGTCAATGCTTCCAGCACAGAAGTCCTGGACTTCGAAGCTATGGCCGCAGCTCAGCGGGACGACCCCGAGTTGACAAGACTGAAGGGAGGGGGATCTTCACTCGTGCTCTCGGAGGTTGCACTTCCCTACGTCCAGAGCACGATAACCTGCGATACCTCCCAGGCAGCACCACGACCTTTTGTCCCACTGAACTTTCGCCGAGTGGTATTCAACACTTTCCACTCCATCAGCCACCCAGGTGTCCGTGCCACCCAGCGGCTGATAACGCAACGCTTCGTTTGGCCCGGAGTCAACGCGGACGTGCGACGATGGGCTCGGACATGTGAAACGTGTCAGCAAGTGAAAGTGACTCGCCACAATCGGGCTGCACTACAGGAATTTCGGACTCCTGAGTCGCGGTTTGACCACGTTCACCTTGACCTCGTCGGACCACTACCGCCCTGCCAAGGATTTAGGTACCTGCTCACATGCATCGACAGGTACAGCCGGTGGCCCGAAGCTATACCAATTGCGGACATCTCAGCTGAGACCGTCGCGCAGGCCTTCATTCAAACATGGGTGTCCCGCTTTGGCTGCCCCGCCCGCATAACAACTGACCGGGGACGGCAATTCCAGAGCAACCTCTTTTCCGTACTTTCAACGCTCCTCGGCACGAAGCTGCAGCATACAACCGCCTACCACCCCGCCAGCAACGGAATGGTTGAGCGCTTCCACCGGCAACTCAAAGCCGCACTGGCAGCGAAACTCGACCGCCAGCACTGGGTGCAGAAGCTCCCGCTCGTTCTTCTTGGCCTACGCTCAACGGTGAAGGAAGACCTCGGCTTCAGCGCAGCGGAAATGGTCTACGGCTCAACAGTGCGCCTCCCGGGAGAATTCTTCTCCGACCACACACCTTCCGCCCCAACAGCCTCCGATCACATCGAGAAGCTGCGCGCATGGCTCGCGCAACTCAGGCCAACAGCACCTCGCATCGCCCGCAATAGGAAAGTTTTCACTTTTCCTGACATGGACTCTGCTACCCATGTGTTCATGCGACACGACGCAACGAAGCCGCCCCTTACTCCGCCGTACGATGGCCCATTCAAAGTTTTGGGACGTACTAACAAAACCATCGCAATCGACGTGCGGGGGAAACGAGAAGTCGTCGCCGTTGACCACGCCAAGCCTGCTCATATTGAAGTTTCCATTCAAGCAGCCTCTCACGTACGATTTCAGTGCTAACCATTGGACTGTGGCCTTCCACTATTCAGCCAGTAACTGCTGTCCTTCTTTAAAAGCTCCGCAATCTAGGGGGGGAGCCTTTGTAGCGGAAGCTGCTAAGCACCACCGCATTCTTTTCTATCCCGTCTGCAGCCGGCCGTCGACAGCGCGCCTACTCGCGGCGCCAGCTCCTCCTCCTCCGTGTTCGGGGAACAACGTGTTGTCGGGGCCGGCTCCGGGGATTAGACCGGCGGCATGCTACGTCTGCTCGCTTGGTGGCCCCCGTTTCCTCTTTCTTGTAGAAGAACGCGGGGGTGCCTCCTACTCTCCCTCGTCGAGGGGAGCTCTCGTCACTCACACGGAGTGGAAATAAACAGTCTTGCCCTGCAACTCCAAACCTGCTTCACGTCTCCTTTCTCGCTGCCTCCGGCAGCTGACATTCCCGGCCGCTACAGTAGAAAGGAAGGCACGAGTCAGCCACCGCATTGAATGGCGCATCAGCAAATGGCCAGTTGCAAATAGCAATAGTATGTATCTCAAGTATGGGGACTGCCCTCTATTACAACGGATTTGTTTCACAGGATAACCAGATGAAATAATTGTTGAGCCGAAGGAGTGGTAGACAAATCTTTTTGTAGCAAGCTTTGGAGCAGGCAGACTTATGGCAGTCTTATGCTTGATTAAGGATATACAGTGTTATGACTACAGCCGAATTATATGCAAACGCCTGTTCCGTTTCTTGTGCTCATATCGTGTCATTTTCACACGTGAGCACAAATTAGAGGGCGAGGAGAGCTTTTTTAGTGTTTTTATAGTGCCTATATATACCTATTTCGGGCGTTGTAGCCTCAATTCGTATAGGTGCCTGTAAATGTCTGTTTTTAAAATCGATGCCTATATAAACGCTTTTTAACCTGAAATTTTGTTTTCAAGTACCACTGAGCCCGGTATTCATGTTACCGGGCAAAATATAGGTTTCGGGACACTGTGTGGTGCAAACTACTCTTTATTTCACTAGTTACGTTGAGAACTGTCAAACTCAGAAGGCATTTTAGCCAAGAGGGAGGTAGACTAGCCTCAACACATGTATACCATCCATATCGCGTCGTCTGCTCAGCCTCTTTCCAGTGTGCGCTCAGATGCGTAGGGAGCAGGAGGTGCCTCTGTGCAGTGGCAGGAAGATGTAGAATGAATGCGAAACTGTGGAGAGTCATCAGGGGAAGTAAGAAAGTAGAGTGCAGATAAAAAAAGCAATATCTATGTAGTTTTTGTTTTTTGTTTGTCATTTACTTGTGGTGCTTAACTGGGTCACCTGAAAATATTTATTTAGGAAGTAGAAAATGTTGCCTGCCCAATGAAAAGGTTTGTGTCACTAGAAATTTTAATTTGATCATTAGAAGCGACGAAAGCATAATATCAGGAGGTGAGCTAGAAACCTTCGCCGCTAATTCTAAGAAGACTTTGTAAGTCCAATTCCTTCCCCGCTATTGGTATGAAATTCACTCGGAGCTGGAGCATCACACGACGTGCATGAGCACGTCATGCACGCGTAACCTACACTCGCATGAGATGCCCATGTCAGCCCGTGCGTGCAAGCGGTGTTCTGCCGTCTCGATGTTCTTTTGTATTGTACTTGCTAGTTTTTGTGGGATGGATCCCTATCTGCGCGCACGTTTGGAGAGGCTGGCTTGGATAACGTATCCTTACCCCGATACACAGCGTCACACCGCTGCATTCATTTTCTGCTAGGGACGATGCACCAAAACCACGCCCAGCGTCGTGAATGCTGGCCCCGACACAATGCGCAAACTGCGAGAACACCAACGCAAACAAAATGGAGGCACCCTAGTCTCGCGTCTCTCTCGATATGAAATTAAATAAATAAGGCGAATAGATTTCGCTTGTGTGTTCTAACATTTTTGTAAACTTTCGTGCTTCTATTTAGGCAACAGTTTGTACAAATTACACACGTTGTCTCAAATAGTTCTCGCAGTGTCACGTACTACTTTGACATAGGCAGGACCATTCTATCACCTTCACAATGTTGGGGCGCACGCCCATGAGATAAAGGTTAAGCCGTGTTCAAATTGGCCTATCACCTCTTTATGCCACGCGTAGTACTGGAAATCTTGGTTAATGAGATCTTGAGCGCTCAGTGCATTCATTCCTTTACGCTTCTCAAAACTCTTAAGTTTGTGTACCGACCCTTAAAGTGTTCACAGACAGAAGAAAAATTGAGCCTGTGTGGTTAGGCCAAGTTAATACGCCGCAAAAAAAAATCCTTCTGGCGCCTGGCACTCTGACTATTTGCGCATGTATAGCCCTTCTTTGCAATGGCACACAGAAAGAGACCCAGAAGCATATTTCTACGATGGTGCACACTTAACTGACCATGCTGAACTAGAAATGGAGAGACCGTATTCTGCGAACCCCGCGGAAAAACGCATGTTTATGCTAAATCATTACCCGTTTGTACAATTATAAACTAGAACATTTTTGCTTGCCTTCTAGTCGTAGAGACAGATACCGCACCTGTTTATTGGAAAATTTGAGTTTTGTCAAAGACTATTCTGCCTATATTCACAATTTTGGAAGCCTGAAAGAGTGTTTTGGCCACCTATTATTGGTGCCTAAATCCCGGTTTTTCAGTGCCTATAGAGCTGGCCTCTATAGTTACGACCTACCTGACATGTTTTCGCAACGCCGAAGCAAAGATGATGCCCGTTTAAAACACCTACCGTACCTCAAGAAAAAAATTGTTGTTCTGATAACGTCGACCTCGTCAAATTGGTTATGAAATGGGTGATGAAAGAGAACTGTGGCAAGTCCGTGAGAAACAAAATTTATTATTATACAGGCAAAGCAATTTTCATAAACACGCACCCATAGATGTGCTGCTGAGCAGTGTTCTACATATCAAGGCAGTCGAGGGCAGCTTGTACAAAAGTGTAATTGTGCCTATCATAAGCGGCACAGTCCACACGCTGGATGTGCTGCATAGAGCGCCCCGCGGCCTCAACCAGCAGAGCACGGTGATGTTCTTTCTTGGAGATTCCTTCCGGTGTCGTGAGGAGATCATCCCTCCGCTCGCTTCGGAATTCCTTTACACCTGCCTTGAACTTTGAGAAGAGCTCCTCAATCGGATTGAAGAAAGGGCTGTATGGCGGTAGCCACTTGACTGTGTGGTCGCTTGCCGCGAGGACAGCCTGTTCGGCGTGGCGGTGCGCTGGTGCGTTCTCAAACAGGAACACTGCCTGTATTCCTGGTTCCTGCTGTGAAACTTTACTCGACACTTCTGCAAGAAAGTCGTTGAAGACAGCCCAGTGGACCTTGTCGGCAATTGTCCAGTGGAGAAGGCCATTTGCTGACATGCAGGCTATAACATTTACATTCGCCCCTTTCGCACTAGTTGACAAACGGCATGCTGGAGCACCTCGTTTCGCCATACCGAAACTGCGCGAGCACCATACGTTGAAGTTGGTCTCGTCGATGTAGTATCGTGTTAGCGTAGTTCCCTCGCTCTGAAGCCACTGGGCATATCGGCACCGCAGCTGTTTCAGGTCGGCGCGATTTCTATCTACTGGGCTCGGGGTCAGCAGCTTCACCGAATAACCATGGCCATCGAGAAGCCGATCAATCGTCGAGGTGCTCACTTTAATGTTAGACATCTCATCTTTGAGAGCTCTCTTTATTTGTTCCAGTGTGAAGGATGGGTTTCCCTGTACGATTCGTTGCAGGGCGTCCACCACGTCCGGTCCAAATTTGCTCGACGAACCACCACGTGTTTTAGTTGTGTCACGATCACTAGCGGCAATAGAACGCACGGTCTTTATATTGAATTTGAGTGTTTCGGAGAGCACTTTTAAATCACCTCCGCGACTGTGAACATCTATTATACGGCAATGATCTACAGGAGAAACGCGAGCGTACTTTTTCTTCGGTTTATCAGGCGCCTTCCGTGGCCTTCCGGGCCGCCGAGAGTCTCGGTCTTCCATTGCACCAGTGGTCGAAGCGCAAACTC
This sequence comes from Rhipicephalus microplus, assembly GCF_043290135.1. Taxonomy (NCBI): domain Eukaryota; kingdom Metazoa; phylum Arthropoda; class Arachnida; order Ixodida; family Ixodidae; genus Rhipicephalus; species Rhipicephalus microplus. Next base: position 127,744,535 of record NC_134707.1, read on the forward strand.
TCACTTATTCTCAGGACTGCAAAAGCACTCACCTAACGATGACTTGGGCGGAAACTTGAAACTACGCCGTCTTGTCGCTTGCGTCGCACAACGTCGTCCTGTCGTCTGCGCGAAAGAGACTCGCCGAAAACAGCTACGACACAATGTAGTCTGCTTCAGTTTTACTTAGAGCAGTTGCTTTAATTCATAAATAACCAGCATTAGGGTATTGTAACTCGAATTAAAACGTATCTTCAATTCTTCGATTCAATATTTCGTGGGATTGTCATCTGCATTGTAGAACGTCTGCACATCGTCTGCATGACGACGGGCAGTCATCTGCACCGTTGTCTGCACCGTCCTCTGTCGTTGTCTGCAGCGTCGTCTGCACCGTCAGATTGTCGTGTGCACCGTCGTCTGCATGACTGCCCGTCGTCATGCAGACGACGTGCAGACGTTCTACAATGCAGATGACAATCCCACGAAATAATGAATCGAAGAATTGAAGATACGTTTTAATTCGTGTTAGAATACCCTAATGCTAGTTATTTATGAATTAAAGCAATTGCTCTAAGTAAAACTGAAGCAGACGACATTGTGTCGTAGCTGTTTTCGGCAAGTCTCTTTCGCGCAGACGACAAGACGACGTTGTGCGACGCAAGCGACAAGACGGCGTAGTTTCAAGTTTCCGCCCAAGTCATCGTTAGGTGAGCGCTTTTGCAGTCCTGAGAATAATAGAAAGTTTGCGCTTCAACCACTGGTGCTATGGAAGACCGAGACTCTCGGCGGCCCGGAAGGCCACGGAAGGTGCCTGATGAACCGAAGAAAAAGTACGCTCGCGTTTCTCCTGTAGATCGTTGCCGTAAAATAGATCTTCACAGGCGCGGAGGTGATTTGAAAGTGCTCTCTGAAACACTCAAAATCAATATAAATACCGTGCGTTCTATTGCCGCTAGTGATCGTGACACAACTAAAATACGTGGTGGTTCGTCGAGAAAATTTGGACCGGACGTGGTGGACGCCCTGCAACGAATCGTACAGGGAAACCCATCCTTCCCACTGGAACAAATAAAGAGAGCTCTCAAAGATGAGATGTCTAACATTGAAGTGAGCACGTCGACGATTGATCGGCTTCTCGATGGCCATGGTTATTCGGTAAAGCTGCTGACCCCGTGCCCAGTAGATAGAAATCGCGCCGACGTGAAACAGCTGCGGTGCCGATATGCCCAGTGGCTTCAGAGCGAGGGAACTACGCTAACACGATACTACATCGACGAGACCAACTTCAACGTATGGTGCTCAGGCAGTTTCGGTAGGGCGAAACGAGGTGCTCCAGCATGCCGTTTGTCAACTAGTGCGAAAGGGGCGAACGTAAATGTTATAGCCTGCATGTCAGCAAATGGCCTTCTCCACTGGACAATTGCCGACAAGGTCCACTGGGCTGTCTTCAACGACTTTCTTGCAGAAGTGTCGAGTAAAGTTTCACAGCAGGAACCAGGAATACAGGCAGTGTTCCTGTTTGACAACGCACCAGCGCACCGCCCCGCCGCGCCGAACAGGCTGTCCTCGCGGCAAGCGACCACACAGTCAAGTGGCTACCACCATACAGCCCTTTCTTCAATACGATTGAGGAGTTCTTCTCAAAGTTCAAGGCAGGTGTAAAGGGATTCCTAAGCGAGCGGAGGGATGATCTCCTCACGACAACGGAAGGGATCTCCAAGAAAGAACATCGCCGTCCTCTGCTGGTTGAGGCCGCGGGGCGCTCTATGCAGCACATCCAGCGTGTGGACTGTGCCGCTTACGATAGGCACAATTACACTTTTGTACAAGCTGCCCTCGACTGCCTTGATATGTAGAACACTGCTCAGCAGCACATATATGGGTGCGTGTTTATGAAAATTGCTTTGCCTGTATAATAATAAATGTTGTTTCTCACGGACTTGCCCCAGATCTCTTTCATCACCCATGTCATAACCGATTTGACGAGCTCGACGTTATTAGAACAACAATTTTTTTGTTGAGGTACGGTAGATGTTTTAAACGGGCATCATCTTTGCTTCGGCGTTGCGAAAACATGTCAGGTAGGTCGTAACTATAGAGGCCAGCTCTATAGGCACTGAAAAACCGGGATTTAGGCACCAATATTAGGTGGCCAAAACACTCTTTCAGGCTTCCAAAATTGTGAATATAGGCAGAATAGTCTTTTACAAAACTCAAATTTTCCAATAAACAGGTGTGGTATCTGTCTCTACGACATGAAAGCAAGCAAAAATGTTCTAGTTTATAATTGTACAAACGGGTAATGATTTAGCATAAACATGCGTTTTTCCGCGGGGTTCGCAGATTACGGTCTCTCCATTTCTAGTTCTGCATGGTCAGTTAAGTGTGCACCATCGTAGAAATATGCTTCTGGGTCTCTTTCTGTGTGCCATAGCTAGAAGGGCTATGCATGCGCAAATAGTCAGAGTGCCAGGCGCCAGAAGGTTTTTTTTTGCGGCGTATTAACTTGGCCTAACCACACAGGCTCAATTTTTCTTCTGTCTGTGAACACTTTAAGGGTCGTTACACAAACTTAAGAGTTTTGAGAAGTGTAAGGAATAAATGCACTGAGCGCTCAAGATCTCATTTACCAAGATTTCCAGTACTACGCGTGGCATAAAGAGGTGATAGGCCAAACTGAACACGGCTTCACCTTCATCTCATGGGCGTGCGCCCCAACATGGTGAAGGTGATAGAATGGTCCTGCCTATGTCAAAGTAGTACGTGACACTGCGAGAACTATTTGAGACAACGTGTGTAATTTGTACAACCTGTTGCCTAAATAGAAGCATGAAAGTTTACAAAAATGTTAGAACACACAGGCGAAATCTATTCGCCTTATTTATTTAATTTCATATCGAGAGAGACGCGAGACTAAGGTGCCTCCATTTTGTTTGCATTGGTGTTCTCGCAGTTTGCGCATTGTGTCGGGGCTAGCATGCACAACGCTGGGCGTTGTTTTGGTGTATCGTCCCTAGCGGAAGATGTAATGGTGTGACGCTGTGTATCGGGGTAAGGATACGTTATCCAAGCCAGCCTCTCCAAACGTGCGCGCAGATAGGGATCCATCCCACAAAAACTAGCAAGTACAATACAAAAGAACATCGAGACGGCAGAACACCGCTTGCACGCATGGGCTGACATGGGCATCTCATGCGAGTGTAGGTTACGCGTGCATGACGTGCTCATGCACGTCGTGTGATGCTCCAGCTCCGAGTGAATTTCATACCAATAGCGAGGAAGGAATTGAACTTACGAAGTCTTCTTAGAGTTAGCGGCGAAGGTTTCAAGCTCACATCCTGAGATTATGCTTTCGTCGCTTCTAATGATCAAATTAAAATTTCTAGTGACACAAACCTTTTCATTGGGCAGGCAACATTTTCCACTGCCTAAATAAATATTTTCAGGTGACCCAGTGAAGCACCACATGTAAATGACAAACAAAAAACAAAAGCTACATAGATATTGCTTTTTTTATCTGCACTCTACTTTCTTACTTCCCCTGATGACTCTCCACAGTTTCGCATTCAGTCTTCATCTTCCTGCCGCTGCACAGAGGCACCTCCTGCTCCCTACGCATCTGAGCGCACACTGGAAAGAGGCTGAGCAGACGACGCGACATGGATGGTATACATGTGGAGAGGCTAGTCTACCTCCCTCTTGGCTAAAATGCCTTCTGAGTTTGACAGTTCTAAACGTAACTTGTGAAATAAAGAGTAGTTTGCACCACACAGTGTCCCGAAACTTATATTTTGCCCGGTAACATGAATACAAGCTCAGTGGTACTTGAAAGCAAAATTTCAGGTGAAAAAGCGTTTATATAGGCATCGATTTTGAAAACAGACATTTACAGGCACCTATACGAGTTGACTCTACAACGCCCGAAATAGGTATATATAGGCACTATAAAAGCACTATAAAAGCTCTCCTCGCCCTCTGATTTGTGCTCACGTGTCAAAATGACACGATATGAGCACAAGAAACAAAACAGGCGTTTGCATATAATTCGGCTATAGTCATAACACTGTATATCCTTAATCAAGCATAAGACGCACGGTCTGTCTGCTCCAAAGCTTGCTACAAAAAGATTTGTCTACCACTCCTTCGGCTCAACAATTATTTCATCTGGTTATCCGGTGAAACAAATCCGTTGTAATAGAGGGCAGTCCCCATTCTTGAGATACCTACTATTGCTATTTGCAACTGGCCATTTGCTGATGCGCCATTCAATGCGGTGACTGACTCGTGCCTTCCTTTCTACATTCTACGCCACGCCGTTTCTTATAGGTGAGTGTGCTTGGAATAAGCTTGCCTGTTTAGTGTAGAACGCCTGTCCGTTCACAGTATTGCGGCCTGGCTGCCCGCATTTTCAAGGCATTATACAAAACACGAGAAGCAACAAAAAAGACGCGTACATCTACCCACACGACGAGCTGGAGTAAACGTGCCGCAGGGAGGTGAGGGTATCGGTTGAATGTTGCGTAATTGAGTATGGTTTGTAAAATGCTTATTTGTCATTTCGACTTCATTATTTCTATTTATTGAATGAAGGAGAAGCGCTGCCCTCAACGAGCGATGTGACACTGTTGTTGGGTTGTACCACACTGCTGCTTGAAGGTACTGTTGCTTCCATCGCATCTACACGAGTCAAGAAAAGCGTCACGTCAAACAAAAGCCATGTAAAGACGCCTTTGACTGAATTCGAAACGCGCGATCTGGTGCCTACGTATACCGGTTAGCTGGTGAACGGCTGTGCTGCGCGAGAAGTTAGTTTTTTACTAGCAGACGCTGCCTGCAACGGCCTTCAAGTTAATGTTCTCTCAATGACGTTTCGTTTGATATTCATGAAAGCACGTTAGGCACTGCTTGCATGACTGTTAGTCGTGATGACGTCATGTGAGTCAATAGTGATCAAGTCGGTTGGCTGAGTCATAAGTATAACATTATTGCTCTCACAGACGTTTCGTTCGATATGCATGAAAACAGGTTAGGACAGCGCGTGCGTGTGTGATAGACGTGATGACGTCACGCCAGTCACTAGTGATGACGTCACTGAGCCTTGTGACAGCGTTCAAGTTATTACTCTCTCACAGACATTTCGTTTGATATGCATGAAGACAGGTTTGGACACTGCGTGTGCGTGTGATAGGCGTGATGACGTCACGCCAGTCACTAGTGATGACGTCACTGGGCCTTGTAACAGCGTTCAAGTTATTACTCCCTCAAAGACATTTCGTTTTATATGCATGAAGATAGGTTTGGACACCGCGTGCGTGGGTGTCAGGCGTGAAGACGTCACGCAAGTCACTAGTGATGACATCACTGGGCCTTGTGACAGCGTTCAAGTTATTACTCTCTCAAAGACATTTCGTTTGATATGCATGAAGACAGGTTTGGACACTGCGTGCACGTGTGATAGGCGTGATGACGTCACGCCAGTCACTAGTGATGACGTCACTGGGCCTTGTGACAGCGTTCAAGTTATTACTCTCTCAAAGGCATTTTGTTTGATATGCATGAAGACAGGTTTGGACACCGCGTGCGTGGGTGTCAAACGCGATGACGTCACACGAGTCACTAGTGATCACGTCACTCTGCCGATTGACAGCGTTCAATTTATTAGCCTCTCGAAGACGTTTCGTTTGGTATACATGATGGCAGGTTAGACATTGCGTGCGTGGGTGATAGGCGTGATGACGTCACCTAAATCACAAGTGATCAAGTCAGTTGGCCGAGTCATAGGTACCACGTTATTGCTCTCTCAAAGACGTTTCGTTTGGTATGCATGTCGGCAGGCGAGTAAATTACGTGTGCGGGTGATATTTGTGATGACGTCCCCTGAGGAACAGGTTATCAGGTGACTTGGCCGAGTTTTAGGTATCAAAATCCCGTCCTTTCAAAGACGTTTCATTTGATATGCATGACGGAAGGTTAAGACAGTGTGTGCGTGGGTGATATGCGTGAGGACGTCACCTAAGTCACTAGTGATGAGATAATTGGCCTGGTTAATAATTATCAAGTTATTACTGTGTGGACGGCTTTTCCTGTGATATGCATGTCGAAGGTGTGAATAGTGCTCACGCGGGTGATAGACGTCATAAAGTCGCACGAGTCACATTGTGTCACGAGTGACTCATTCATGGTTTTTCCCCGTTAAATTCACTGCAAAGCTATTCACTCCACGCATTCCCGAAAATTCTGGGTCGTTTTAAAGTAACAATGTCATCAGGATTAAAGTCGCTGGCGTCCGGACTAAATCGGCTGGTGGTTGGATTAATTTCAGTGGCACTTGGATTAAAATGAATGGCACCTGGATTAATTTCAATGGCGGCTGGAATAAATTGACTGGCGCCTAGACTAATTTGGCTGGCGCTTGGATTAAATTGAGCGGGAAAACCTGTAGACACATCAGAAGAACTAAGACAACAACCCTTTCACTGACTCTCCTCCTTTATCCACGTCTCAATGTCCCGCTATTTCTCTGTCACACTCCAAACTTATTCATGTGACGGTACTCCTTTTCAAGATAGTGTTAACACAAAGAGAAAGCTGAAACATGCCCAGAGTATTCTCAAACAATTAGTTTTAAGAATTAAAAGAATATTTTAGAAATATGAAGGCAAACAAATGCTCAAGATTGAATTAGTAGGAAACAGAAAGGTTGGATGCTAAACTTCAACTTCAAGTGGAGCCTGGAGAATAAAACAGTTTGTGCACGACAGCATTGGTATTGGCAAAATGTAATCATCGCCATCTATCACAGAGCTGCTTCTCAATTGCAATACGACAAACAGTAGTATCACTAATACAGAATGTGTTTCTGTTAAACGGCTCCAATTACTCAGACATACCGATGCGCTACTACTCCTGCCGATACTCTCGGTCTCCCGAAGCAGAGGCACACATGTGCAGGCTTCACAAGATTCGAAACAATAAGACAGCGGTGGTAACATGCCAGTGTGTTATTCCTCACAAGCAATGATTCCCCAGAAAATTGAAGAGTTGAGCATAGAAATACATTTATTGGCACTACCTCAGGTAATGCCAACATAAAAGTTGATATCTCCGAACGAAAAAGAGCAGAGAATGATGGAAAGATAAGTATATAAGACATTAGTTGTACTGTATGCTAAGTCTATTGTAATTGTGATATAGACGCAGAGAAAGTAAGGTCGATGAAAAGACAGCTAGCTGCTGGCAAAGGCCCAACCTGCATCTTTCGGATTCCGTGCCCAATGCGTGTGTTGCAGGTTAAATTCCTGTCAGCGACAAGTTATCTTTTTGTCCACTTTACTTTTCTCTCATCTATATTACATTGACAACAGACTTGAAACAGCGCAATTAACATCTCCTACACACTACACTGGCTTTCTGGTTTTCATTATAGCCGGGCCAAACAAACACTGAAAATTCCCCACTACACTTTCTATGTTATCCTTAAAATTTTAAACAGTGACACTCCTTTCCGCTATCTATACATTAGGTTAGTCAACAGCAGCACTACGTACCCCCGCTGCCAGTCAGGGCCACTCAACTTATGCATCAGTGAATGTGTATTCTGGCAGCTTTGTAATATCAGCATTCCGGCGCTGCCTCCTAATTGTGCACTCGATGCAATGAAGCCGCAGATATTCAGCACTACCTCTGCTCATGCTAAAGCTTTTGCTGTCAGAGACGTTAGTGGACAGTATGAACAAAAGCGGGTCCCCCCCCCCCCAAAATGCTGCACACCTGTTTCCGACAGCTGTGCCGTTGATGTAAAAGCAAGTGGCTAACATAGTTTTATGATTTTTGGTGGTTAAAATGTGACGATGGATCTATAGATGGATTGATGTGACTGTACCCTTTAGATCGGGTGGCAGCTAACGCCACCTAGTCGTAACTAGATTGATCTTCTTCTTTTCCTTTTAAAAGTGAAGTTGAGGACTGGTACTTCGCAGCGAAGGGTTTAATTTTCACTCGTGCCTTGACTTTAGCCACCAATCAGATAACCTCCTCCTAGTTAATTCTACCAGCTTAAAGTCTATTTTGCCCTCCCTGTCCCTAAACCCCAGTGCTTTGAAAAACTTTGCGCCATCATCCTGAACTGTAGGGTGAAGCCCTTTACAAAACATTTTCAAGTGTTCAGCAGTTTCCTCCTCCTCTCCACACGCACTGCATACCCTGTCTACCCCTTCGTATTTGACCCGATATGTCTTGGTTCTTAAGTAGACATAGTCTTTTACAACTTGAAGTGCACTATTACCTATCTCGAAGCGCTGCTCTTTTCCGAGGCTGTTGTACATTATTTCAAGTTTTAAAAGACTATGTCTACTTAGGGCAGGTAATAACCGCGGAGCTGAACCACAAGATTGAAGTAACTAGAGGAATAAGAATGGGGTGAAGCACATTTAGCAAGCACTCTCGAATTATGACAGGTAGATTGCCACTATCCCTCAAGAGGAAGGTATATAACAGCTGTATGTTGCCGGTACTTAGCTACGGAGCAGAAACCTGGAGAATTACAAAGAGGGTTCAGCTTAAATTGAGGACAGCGCAGCGAACAGTGGAAAGAAAAATGGTAGGGGTAACCATTAGAGACAAGAAGGGAGCAGAGTGGATTAGGGAGCCTTTCTGGACTTCATCTGCTCCCGGGTTTTCAAACTCATCCTCGGAACGAAAAAGTCATGAATATCGGAGCTATCCACGCATGGTCACAAGTCGACGTCACTAACACAGTCGCCCGTACCAAGCGTGAATGGGTCCACTCGGAGTGAATTCCCGTCTTTTCTTTGTACCACTCGAGGTCTTTCTGGCACAGCGCTGCGGTGTAGTTTTCCGGGGAGGCTGACATCCTGCTCGATACTTCCTGGAGTTAAATTTGCGTCGCGCTCGCACTCGATCACGCTTTTAATCTACGCCAGCGCTTGGAAACACGACTGCGCTGCTGCACTCCCCGGCCGCCACTGACAAAAATATGGCTGCCTACCCAGAGTGCACAGCGTCGCCGCAGTTCATGCAAGCTCCCTATATCAACTCCTGGCGTTGTATTAGCTAAAGCCATAATATGATTATGAAACAAATCGTTGTAGACGACTCCAGCTCCATTTTATTCACCTGGTGTTTTTTACCGTTAACAAGCTTGCTCACTTTCTCGATTTTTAAATCCCACAGAAGTGGAACATTCGGCTGCTAGTGATCGCACCCGCGTTCTTGTGTTGAGCAAAGCTACACCTTTAGTGAGCCGTGAAGTCACAATGTGCAGCGGAAAGGGTTATGGTGTTTATGCTGCTCGGCTGCCGACCGAAATGTCGTTAGCACGATCCCGGCCACAGCGGTCGCATTTCGATGAAGCGGAATTCTAGCGCCCATCGTACGACGTCAGTGCACGAAAACCAGCTGCTTGACATTTCTGCAGCTGTCAACCGAAGTTGCTTCGCCGAAGGATAGTCCCTTTGTCAGGTCTCCTGGTTTGTACGCCGGAAGGCAGGCCGCGTCTGTTTGGCACCTGGCGTCGAGCAGTGGCCCCAGTGCCAGGACATGGCCGTCTCTTCTGCCCAAAACAAAGCGTCCCCCTCACACGACCGCGGGGGGGGGGGGGGGGAGGAAGTGCCGGGACAGACGTACGGAAGATGATGAGTTGATGAGTTACGTGAGACTCTGGGACAAAGCGCTTTCGCGCCGCGTCTTCTTCCCATCTGACAACGGCACTAAGACGTGCCTCATAATCGCACATTTGCTCCGGCACGCAAAACCCCAGATACTGATAACGGGAAGTTCTGAAACCGCAGTCATTTCCACGTGACATTTCGGCCCGCTCGCCGAGAATGACACAGGTTCTCAGCGTGTCAATCGTAAAAGAAATATGGGACTAAAAGCAACGGCGACACACCATTAATGGACGATTCAAGGCAGTGAGTGACCGGCGAGTGACCGCAGTAACAGCATCAACCGCACTGCACTGCTGGCGTGCAGTACGTCTCCAGAGCCGAGGGTCGCGTGAAGGCGTCGCAATCGCAGCCGCTCGACGTGCACCGCGTTCGCTCGACGCCGCGAATGTCGAAACTCGTGAACATGTTGACACGGCACGTTTTCGAGCGTTCTGTTGAGACTCGAAAGCGAACTGCGCTGACCGAACGTCAAATCAAACAAGCGCGGGCAGCTTTGATGAGTGATAAATAATAAACCAACGCCTCCTCCAGGAAGATGCCTGCCGCATGAGCAGAAAAACAGCTGCCACGCCCTTTCTCTCTTTTATTTTAAATTGTTCTCGGTCGCTAGCGTCACTTGTGGCGGACGGTGCAACAACGCAACACTTTGAATAGCCTCCGAAACAGTGGTGCACAGTTGCAGGTCTCAAACAACTCTCGACTGACGCGCCCCTATGGGCCGTAGATGAAAAACGCTTAGCTAGTACAACACCTCCTCTTAAAGATACCTGCCGCATGAGAAGAAAAACGGCTGCCACACCCTTTCTCTCCTTTATTTTAAAATGTTCTCGGTCGCTAGCGTCACCTGTGGCGGACAGTGCAACAACGCAACACTTTGCATAGCCTCCAAAATAGCGGTGTACCGTTGCAGGTCTCAAACAACTCTCAACTAACGCGCCCCTATGGGCCGCCGGAGAAAAATGTTTGGCAGACGACGCTCACGCAGCGCGCAGAAAAAAAGCGCGCGGCCGAACGTCAGCAGCAGCCGACGCGGTGTGGTACCGCCCGCTGCCGGGATAATGGATGGATGGCGGAATGAATACGGCTGTACTCTTTAGATCGGGCGGTGGGTGGCGCCACCAAGCGGTAAACCTAATGAACCAAAAACTAGATTTATTTCTTTTTCCTTTAAAAAGTGAGATTGAGGATTCGTACTTTGCAGTGAAAAGTTAATATTTCACTCGTGCCTTGACTTTAGCCACCAATCAGATAACCTCCTTCTAGTTAAGTCTACCCGTTTAAAGTCTATTTTGCCCTCCCGGTCCCTAAACTCTAGTGCTTTGAAAAACTCTGTGCCATCATCCTGAACTATAGGGTGAAGCCCTTTACAGAACATTATCAAGTGTTCGGCAGTTTCTTCTTCCTCTCCACACGCACTGCATACTGTGTCTACCCCTTCGTATTTGGCCCGATATGTCTTGGTTCACAGTACTCCCGTCCTGGCCTCAAACAGTAGAAAACTACCCTGAGTATTATCATAGATCCTTTCCTTGGCAATTTTCTGCTTAAAAGTTCGATAAATCTCTAGTGCGGACTTCTTAATCATGCCCATTCTCCACATCTCAGTCTCTGTTTCCTTCACTTTCTTCTTAACCGATAGTTCTTTTTGGTTTGGCCACCTGCTGTTTTCTAAGAATTTACCAGTCAACTTCCTGGTTCGCTTACTCCATTTTGTATCGACATTCTTCATGTACAAGTAGCTGAAAACCTTCCTAGCCCAACGCTCTTCCCCCATTTCTCTCAATCGCTTCTCAAATTTTATCTTGCTGCTAGCTTCCCTGCCCTCAAATGATGTCCATTCTATATCACCTTGTACTTCCTGATTTGGTGTATTCCCTTGAGCTCCTAAAGCAAGCCTACCTATTCCACGTTGCTTGATTTCTAATCTTGCGTGAACTTCTGATCTCATGCACAAGACCGCATTGCCGAACGTCACTCAGGAACCATGACCCCTTTCCATATTCCTCTCACAACATCATACCTATTGTAATTCCACAGTGCCCTATTTTTTATGACTGCTGCATTCCTGTTACCTTTATTCGTCACGTATATTTCGTGTTCCCTCAGGTACTCGGTCCCATTGCTTATCCATACGCCCAGATATTTGTTTTTATCTGTTATCTCTAGCGTGACCTCCTGTATTCTAAGCTCACTACCTTTGTTGTCATTGAAAATCATGACTGCTGATTTTTCCTTACTGAATCTAAAATCTAACCTATCTCCCTCATTACCGCAAATGTCCATCAATCTCTGCAAATCTTCCTTGTTGTTGGTCATTAGCACTATATCATCTGCGTATATTAATGCTGGTAGTGCCTGATCAATACGTTTTCCTTGTTTGACTAAAGAGAGGGTGAAGCCCAGTCCATTTCCCTCTAAATTTGCCTCTAATCCTTGTAGGTACTTCATGAACAATAAGGGTGACAGGGGGCACCCCTGTCTAAGCCCGTGTTTTACCTCTGCGGGCTTGGATACTTGTTTTTCCCACTTTATAACTGCCTTGTTACCTTTATAGATACCCTTTAAAAGATTATTGACTACATGTTCCACGCTTAGTGTGTCCGGTATTCCCCACAATTCCTCTTAAACCACGCTATCGTACGCATCCTTGATATCCGAAAATGCTAGCCACAGGGGCCTGTGTTCCTTTTCTGCTATTTCGATGCACTGCGTCAGTGAGAACAGATTGTCTTCCAACCTCCTGTGTTTCCGAAACCCATTCTGCACTTCCCCCAGCACCCCCTCATCCTCTATCTATGCATCAACTCTTTCCTTTATAATCTGCATCGCCAGCCTGTACACCAGTGATGTCACTGTTATAGGACGGTAGTAGTGTATGTCAGCTTTGTCCCCCTTTCCTTTATAGATCATGCTCATCCTACTAAGTTTCCATCCATCGGGAACTTCACCATCGATTATTATTTTGCTCACTGCCTCTCTCAAAGCCTGCTTAGACTTCGGACCTATTGTCTTTATCAGCATAATTGGAATGCCATCTGGGCCTGTTGATGTACTACTAGGAAGCCTTTTCTCAGCCCTTTCCCACTCTCGTTGTGAAAATGGAGCAATTGCACCACTTGATTCGTCCTTGTCTATTGTGGTGCATAAAGTACTTCTTTGTTGAAATTTTTGTGTCGCCCTTGTTTTTATATATTCAATAGCTTCGTCCCCTTCTAGCCTAGCACCTTGGGCTGTAGTTATAAAACTCTGCTCTAGGCTCGTCTCATTTCTAAGTAAGTTTAGATGGTTCCAAAATTTCGCATCTGCCTTTCTATCTTTTTTTGTACTTCTGCCAGCCACTAAACTCCCTTTCTTCTAATCTTTTCACTGATCAGAAGGGATGCATCCCTTCTACAGCTTAGAAAGGTTTCCCATTTTCTTTCAACATCATATGTCGGTTCGCCCCACTGCTTAGCATGTCAGCGTTCCCTAGAGGCTTCCTGACGTTTTGCTATGGCTCTCTTAACTTCCTCATCCCACCAACTTTTGGGTTTGTGTCTTCTTTTCCGCGGTGGTTTGTCACGCCTCTTAGCAAGCTCTAGCTCAAAGAGTCTAATTAGATTCGTGTATGTCCACACTGTCCTCTTATCCTCCGTGATTACATTCTCAATTTGTTTAGTGGCTATTTCAATTTGCCTTTCTGGATAAAAATTTTCTTGTAGTTGCTCATGTTGTCTCCTTCCCACTTTCACTGCTCTTCCAAAACTTAGCTTGATACGTTTGTGAACCCTACCCAGACCTCTGGAGCAACCTTCATCTATGTCCATTCCCCTGAGCTTATCATACATCCTATGTGACATTAGTGCATAATCTATCGCCGACTGCAGCCTTCCTACCCCCCTTGTTATTTGCCCTTCACACTTCTCGGTACTGTTGCAAATGATCAAATCAAGCCTTTCACACATATCTATGATCATTTTGCCTGTCGGGTCAATATACCCATCTATATCTTCTATGTGCTCATTCATGTTTCCTAGTATAATTATCTCGCACTCTCTTCCTAACTCCTGAATGTCCTTTGATATACACTCTACCATTGCCTGGTTTTGCTCTCTGCCTTTTGCTCCCGTCCACAAGTACACGAAACCAAAGAGTGTCATTTGACCTTCCTCTTTCCCTTTTAGCCATAAATGTTCCTTTCACTCCTGCTTGACCCTTTGCCAGTCCTTACTTTTATGAATGAATGCCTCAATACAACCCCCCTCTCTGCTGCTTTCTGTTCTATTACAATATTCCCACGCGTAGTCCGGATTGTTCGGAGATTGTTGCATGTCCCTGAGATGTGTTTCTACAAAACCGTATACCATCGGCCTCTCTTCCCTTAGCTGTTCTTCTATCTCTTCCCACTTCAGCCTGTTCCTACAACCCTGCATGTTAATATATCCTTTGTCTGAATTGGCTCGGCGCTCGTGGCTACGGTCGCGCGCTCGTGGCTAACTGTCCCCGTCGCGAGCGCCACTGCGCGGCGCTTGCTCAAAACTGAAGGCATGCCAACTCCGCTGGGAGCGCGAGCCATTTCCCAGGCATTGTTTAAAGGAGGCGTTGGCTCACGGAAGTCGGCCATATTGACTAGGCGAATTCTCCTCTCTTGTTTACAAATGAATGCGAAGCAGAAGGCGCGACTCCCTCTCCGGCTCGGAAAGCACGTGGGCTGCGCAGCGCGTGGGTCGTGACGATCCGAAACTAATGGAACTGGGCTCATCTCTCTGAGCCAGCGGGACACCTTCAGCGAAATCGCTTCGTCCGAGTAATAACAGGGAGTAACAGCTCGCCGACAACGAAGCAACTACGAGAAAAGGCGCACTAGATGCACTGACAACGACGAGTGCTTTCACGTCTATAATCCAGCAACTGTACAGACAACACGATCGGTCGTGCGCCTTCTACGGTTGCATTCCGCCACGCGGCCGACGCAGCGTCCTGCCACTGTGTCCGTTTTCCGCGTTAAACTCACCGGCGTCAGCATTCTGCGACCATGGTGACTTTGAGCACGGTGCTAGTGACAGTTGAACGTGGTTACTGTTACGTTGAGATTACATGCAATGCTGGTGGAGAGTGTACCAAGCGAAACAGAAAAGGTGTTTCAATACGCACATGCAAGTTGTTACTGTACACACACAACACGAAACTACGTATGTGCACATGGTCCTCACGGTGTCTTGCTGGGCTCAACAGCGTGGTCCGTTGTCACAAGCAGGAGCACTGCTCAACCGTCACTGACCTGCAAGGCGTTCGTCGTCATTCAGCTTCGTCATGTGCCAAACGCAACTTCGCTGAACACCAACTGCTTCATCCGCGTCATCCGCCGCACGACACATGGATATTGACACAATGTGACTTCAAATTACGCGCGCTAGCAAATACTTGTGCCTTCTAGATGATTTGCGATGCACGAGCCTGCGGGACCCAGCTGCGCGCGAACCGGGTTGAAAGAAAAGAAGAACGTAGAAGAAGAGGCAGAAGGCAATCCTTGAGACAATCTAGCTGTGCTATAATTCTCGGGCACAAGTTTGCCCAGCCTACGTTAGCTTATTAAAAGAGTTTATTGAAAAGTGCGTTACAAATCTGGTGGAAGTGCTGGGTGTGAGGCCAAGCCCCTCTCTAGTGACGGAGCACGGTCGAGAACCACAGCGATTTCGACCCAACGAGCTGACGCCTGTTCATCAGCGCTGCAGTCGACGCCTACGTGGTGAGGGTCCTGAATTTTCACCTTTATCGACTTTGCTTGGAACATCAACGGCTCTGAACGGGTACGCAACTGACAAGACAGCTCAGGTCACTCCAGCCAACATTGTCGTAAACCAGCCAATGCTACCAAAGCCTTTCCACGATGAAAGCTACGAGGACGCAGAGGACTGGCTTGAGCACTTTGAACGCGTCGCAAAGGCTTACGAATATGGGGAAGAGCGCAAACTTGGAAGTGTTTACTTCGCACTGGAAGATAGCGCACGAACGTGGTATGAAAACCACGAAGCCACCTTCCGGTCATGGAATGATTTTCGACGGGAGCTGCTCGCTGCTTTCCCGAACAGAGACCGCAAAGAGAGAGCTGAAGCTGCGCTCCAGACAAGAAATCAGCGCAATAACGAAACTGTCGCCATGTATCTGGAAGACATGTCTCGCTTATTCCGCCGAGCGGATCCAAATATGAGCGAAGACAAGAAGCTGCGCCATCTGATGCGAGGCGTGAAGCAAGAACTCTTTGCCGGACTAATTCGAAGCCCGCCACGCACCGTCGCCGAGTTTCGTTCCGAGGCGACTACAATGGAAAGGACGCTACAACAGCGAGCAAGGTTATACAACCGGGATGCGATCGTCACTTCCTTGGACATGTTGCCACCAGCCTTCGGTAACGGCATGGAAGCACTACGCGAGCTGGTGCGGTCTGTTGTGCAAGAAGAGCTGCAGAGGCAGCGTCTTGACCAGAACGCTCCAATGCTTTCGTCTCTGGCCGATGTGATCCGGGAGGAGGTCAGGCAGGTGGTACGCGAACCTTCGAGCAACGCACAGCCAGGGCCGCCACTACAACAGAAGACGAGAATGACGTACGCTGATGTGCTACTACGAGGACCTCCAGGACGTGCGGACGTCGCGGCGGCTACACCTATGCAGTACCCGATGCCGCCGAGCACCCTGCAGCCAACGCCAGAGAGGAGACTAAGGAAGAGCGACGTCTCGCGCACTCCTGACAAGATACCGCTGTGTTACCACTGTGGGGAGCCTGGTCATCTCTGCCAAACGTGCCACTACCGCCAGGCAGGACTCCGTGGTTTTCCTGTTAATGCACCTCGACCACGAAATGGTGAACGTCCCTTCGAAATTGAAGAATACCTGTCAGGTCGTCAAACCTCAAGTGGCTTCCAACGACACCAACCTCGGGCAACGACAACGGGGAGGTATAGATCGCCTAGCCCCCGACCTTCAGCAAGCTCCCCAAGGTCTCGTTCCCCAAGCCCGCGTCGGGAAAACTAGAGTCAGCGGCCTGTGGAGGCAAGGCCGCTGTCGACGCTAATGCAGAAAAGCCTCCATTGCTGACTCTGAACGGCGACCGATTCAGAAACCGGTGCTTCGATAGTGACGTTGCTTCCGATTTACGTGTGTTCGTTGACGGCTACGAAGTCATCGGACTGGTAGATACCGGCGCAGATTATTCAGTGATGAGTACCGGACTTTCTAAAATACTAAAGAAAGTGCTGACTCCTTGGAAGGGACCACAAGCTCGCACAGCAGGAGGGCACCTCATCGACCCTACTGGAATATGCAGAGCAAGAATCAGAATACGGGGTTTCACGTACGTCGCCAGTTTTATTGTGCTGCCGGAATGCTCAAGAGACTTGATTATCGGCATGTATTTCTTACGAGCTAATGGCGCTGTATTTAACTTGCGAGAATCTTCCGTCTCATTCTCGACTAGGCACGCGATTGGTACCTTTGAAACGGAAGAAAACGTATATGACCTTTGTATTGCAGATGATGGCGTCATGGTTCCGCCAAGATCGAGCATATCTGTCGCAGTAAACAACAAAGCATTCAGTGAATTCGAAGGATTCGCTGACAACAACACTGCCTTACTACTCCAAAAAGGAATCTGCATGGCACGAGGCCTTGTTAAGTTACGTGACGGATGTGTAAATGTTCTACTCACAAACTTTGGAAATGAGGTGCAGCACGTTGCAAAAGGAACCGTCATCGCCAGTCTGATTGATTTCGTCCAGGTTACGGAGCTGCGAACTTTTGAAACCAATGATTCTGATTTCGAAGACGTGGAGTCTGTCCTTGCAGCCATCGACATCGAGCCAGGCCTACTACCAAGCGAAAAAGAGCAAATCGAGCGTCTTTTAAGGGAATTCGCCGAATGTTTCTCGTTGTCATCTAACGTTCGACGCACTCCTGTCGCTAAACAACGCATCATTATCGACGAGTCAGTGAGGCCAATACACCAGCATCCCTACCGAGTGTCACCAAAAGAAAGAGAAGCTATTGGTAATCAGGTTAAAGAAATGCTCAAAGACGATATAGTCCAGCCTTCATCAAGTCCATGGGCGTCACCTGTTGTTCTTGTGAAAAAAAAAGACCAAACCTTACGTTTCTGCGTTGATTATCGGAAGCTGAATGCCGTCACCAAACGGGATGTTTATCCTCTGCCAAGAATTGATGACACTCTGGATAGGCTGCGAAATGCCAGGTATTTTTCCTCATTGGATCTTAAAAGTGGGTATTGGCAGATAGAAGTGGACGAAAGAGATCGCGAAAAGACAGTGTTTGTGACACCGGACGGTTTATACGAGTTCAAGGTACTCCCTTTTGGCCTTTGTTCAGCACCCGCCACATTCCAACGGATGATGGACACAGTGCTTTGTGGTCTTAAATGGCAGTCATGTCTGGTTTATCTCGACGATGTTGTAGTTTTCTCTGCTACCTTTGAGCAACATTTGGAAAGGCTCCGGGCCGTGCTCACTGCGATCAAATCAGCGGACTTGACGATAAAACCACAGAAATGTCATTTCGGCTTCCGTGAGCGCCTTTTTCTCGGCCATGTCATCAGTGCAGAAGGCGTCCGCCCAGACCCTGCAAAAACTGAGGCCGTAGCAAGATTTCCGAAGCCAACAGACAAAAAGGCTGTTAGGCGATTTTTAGGTCTCTGCGCCTATTATTGACGGTTAGTTAAAAATTTTTCACGAATTGCTGAACCACTGACACGGCTGACAAAAGAGATAATGCCTTTCGTATGGCTTGCCGAACAAGAGGATGCCTTCAATGAACTACGAAAGTGCCTTCAAAGCCATCCTGTTCTGGCGCATTTTGACGAGGAAGCGGAAACCGATATCCACACGGATGCAAGCAATTTAGGTCTTGGGGCCGTGCTCATCCAATGGCAAAACGGACAAGAACGAGTCATTGCGTATGCCAGTCGCACTCTTTCGAAAGCTGAGGTGAACTACTCAGCGACCGAGAAAGAACGCCTTGCCGTGGTATGGGCTATCAGCAAGTTTCGACCATATTTATATGGTAGGCCTTTTCGAGTTATAAGCGACCATCATTCGCTATGCTGGCTGGCTAATCTCAAGGACTTATGTGAACGGCTTGCACGAAGGAGCTTGCGATTACAGGAGTATGATATCACGATTGTGTACAAGTCAGGTCGCAAGCACAGTGATGCGGACTGCTTGTCACGTGCTCCGATTCAACCTGCTGCTTCTGCTTCCACCGAGGATGGTGAAGATTTTATTTTCTTGGGAGCTGTGACACCATCAGAGATGGCACATCAGCAGCGATCCGACCCTGAGATACTCCTCTTGATCAAGTACCTACAAGGACAGTCTGTCGATGTCACAACCTTTTGTCCGCGCCTTGTCAGCGTTTGTCCTACGAAACAACATCCTGTATAAAAGGAACTTTGACAACAATACAGCGACATTCCTGCTTGTCGTCCCTTCACCTCTGCGACCAGAGATTTTGGAGGCTTGCCACGACGATCCATCAGCTGGACACTAAGGAGTAAGGAGAACGTTAGCACGCATCCGCACTAAATACTACTGGCCGAAGTTGCTTAGCTCTGCACGACACTATGCCAGAACCTGCCGGGACTGCCAAAGACGTAAAACGCCACCGCTAAAACCAGCAGGTCTCCTTCAACCGATAGAACCACCAGAAGCCCCATTCACACAAGTGGGAATGGACTTACTGGGCCATTTCCTACGTCATCATCGGGAAAACGGTGGATAATAGTTGCCACCGACTATTTAACCAGATATGCCGAGACAGCGACTCTAGTTAAAGGATCAGCCGTTGAAGTAGCCGAATTCTTCGTCTCCAACATAGTACTGCGGAACGGAGCTCCAAAAGCGTTGATCACGGACCGAGGGACTGCATTTACGGCCGACCTGATGAAATGTATCATGAAATTGACGCACACCAGTCATAGAAAAATGACGGCATATCATCCTCAAGCAAATGGTCTAGCGGAACGACTGAACAGAACGCTGGCTGATATGTTGTCAATGTACGTTGATATAGAACACCGTAGTTGGGATAAAATATTACCCTATGCAACATTCGCTTATAACACTGCGATGCAAGAGACAACACGGATGACGCCATTCCAACTTCTTTTTGGCCGGACGGTAACGACACCTTTAGATGCAATGTTACCTATTGACGAGACGCCCGAGAATTACTATGACGTTCACGACTACATACAAAGAGCAGAAGAGGCTACACAGCTGGCACAATATCGCATTCTCCAACAGCAGAAAACCGACCCGCATCGATACAATCTGCGAAGAAGAGACGTCCAGTACGCACCAGGAGACAGAGTACGGGTGTGGATTCCTGTACGAATACGTGGCCTGTCAGAAAAACTGCTTCGCCGCTATTTCGGTCCGTACAGAGTGCTCCGCCGCGTCGACTCGCTCAACAACGAAGTTACGCCAGAGGGACAGGATATTTCATGCCGACGGTGGCATCGCACGGAAACTGTGCATGTCGTCAGGATGAAACCATATCACGACAGGCAATGAAACGCTGAAGATACAACGTTCTCTGACGTTAACGACATCCCCGACGAGGGTTTGTGAATGACTGCCATGCAACCAGTTTAACACAAGCATCGGGACGATGCACTCTGTAAAGGGGGGCAATGACACAATGTGACTTCAAATTACGCGCGCTAGCAAATACTTGTGCTTTCTAGATGATTTGCGATGCACGAGGCTGCGGGACCCAGCTGCGCGCGAACCGGGTTGAAAGAAAAGAAGAACGTAGAAGAAGAGGCAGAAGGCAATCCTTGAGACAATCTAGCTGTGCTATAATTCTCGGGCACAAGTTCGCCCAGCCTACGTTAGCTTATTAAAAGAGTTTATTGAAAAGTGCGTTACAATATGCACTTGTTCTACGCACTGTTGAAACCCCGTGCTGGACAAAGGGATTTGTAAACGTTGCTAAGAGTAATGTAACATTCAGGAGAACACTGCGTAACCAATAACGCGGAGCAGAGCACAGATAATGTCCGCCACGGCTCAGCACGAGACCTGGGAAGGCGAACATTCCGCCGCCAGCCACAGCCGCTCACTGCTAGACCAGCTCCACTGCGCAACACGTAACCTTAGCAACGCCCCCATTGTGCCTAGTTATAGCCACCATAGCCAAGTGAATATGGCCGCCATGATGTCATTTTCGCCACATTTTTTACGCCCCTGCGCCGGCTGGGCATGCTCTCTCCTTACATTTCCTTCCTCCTTGCGTTGGCTGGTACCGCCCGTCGCCGTGATAATGGATGGATGAATGAATGGATTAGGCTGTACCCTTTAGATCGGGCGGTGGCTAGCGCCACCAAGTCTTAATACTTAATAAACCAAAAACTAGATTTATTTTTTTTAAAAGGTAATAAAAGTTTTTCATCAACTTTCTCAAACTTCTCAAATTTTATCTTGCTGCTAGCTTCCCTGCCCTCAAATGATGTTCATCCCATATCACCTTGTACTCCCTGATTTGGTGTATTCCCGTGTGCTCCTAAAGCAAGCCTGCCTATTCCACGTTGCTTAATTTCTAATCTTGCTTGAACTTCTGATCTCATGCAGAAGACTGCATTGCCGAACGTCAGCCCAGGAACCGTGACCCCTTTCCATATTCCTCTCACAACATCGTACCTATTGTAGTTCCACAGTGTTCTATTTCTCACCACTGCTGCATTCCTATTGCCTTTAGTCGTCACATATATTTCGTGTTCCCTCAGGTACTCGGTCACATTGCTTATCCATACGCCCAGATATTTGATTTATCTGTTATCTCTAGTGTGACCTCCTGTATTCTAAGCTCACTACCTTCGTTGTCATGAAAATCATGACTGCTGATTTTTCCTTACTGAATCTAAAATCTAACCTATCTCCCTCATTACCGCAGATGTCCATCAATCTCTGCAAATCTTCCTTGTTGTAGGCCATATCCACTATATTATCTGTGTACATTAACGCTGGTAGTGCCTGATCAATGAGTTTTCCTTGTTTGACTAAAGAGAGGTTAAAGCCCAGTCCACTTCCCTCTATATTTGGCCTCTAATCCTTGTAGGCACATCATGAATAATAAAGGTGACAGGGGACACCCCTGCCTAAGCCCCCGTTTTACCCCTGCAGGCTTGGATACCTGTTTTTCTCACTTTATAACTACCTTGTTACCTTTGTAGATATCCTTTAAAAGATTAGTGACTACATGTTCCACGCCTAGTGTGTCCAGTATTCCCCGCAATTCCTCTTGAACCACGCTATCGTACGCTCCCTTGATATCTAAAAATGCTAGCCACAGGGGCCTGTGTTCCTTTTCTGCTATTTCGATGCACTGCTTCAGTGAAAACTGATTGTCTTCCAACCTCCTGTGTTTCTGAAACCCATTCTGCAGTTCCCCCAGCACCCCCTCATCCTCTATCCATGCCTGCAGTCTTTCCTTTATAATCTGCATCGCCAGCCTGTAGACCACTGATGTCACTGTTATAGGACGGTAGTTGTTCATGTCAGCTTTGTCCCCCTTTCCTTTATAGATCATGCTCATCCTGCTAAGTTTCCATCCATCGGGAACTTTAGCATCGATTATTATTTTGCTCACTGCCTCTCTCAAAGCCTGCTTAGACTTCGGACCTAATGTCTTTATCAGCATAATTGGAATGCCATCTGGGCCTGTTGATGTACTACTAGGAACCCTTTTCTCAGCCCTTTCCCACTCTCGTTGGGAAAATGGAGCCATTGCACCACTTGATTCATCCTTGTCTCTTGTGGTGCATAAAGTACTTCTTTGTTGACGTTCTTCTGTCACCCTTGTTCTTATATATTCAATAGCTTCGTCCCCTTCTAGCCTAGCACCTTGGTCTGTAGTTATGAAATTCTGCTCGAGGCTCGTCTCATTTCTTAGGGAGTTTAGATGGTTCCAAAATTTCGCAGCTGCCTTTTTATCTTTTTTATGTACTTCTGCCAGCCACTGAGCTCCCTTTCTTCTAATCTTTTCATTGATCAGAAGGGATGCATCTCTTCTACAGCTTAGAAAGGTTTCCCATTTTCTTTCAACATCATCTGTCGGCTCACCCCGCTGCTTAGCATGTCTGTGTTCCTTAGAGGCTTCCTGACGTTTTGCTATGGCTCTCTTAACTTCCTTAACTTCTTAATGAGTTGGTCGCGAGTGCCACCGCGCGGAGCTTGTTTAAAACTGAAGGTGCGCCTACTATCACCGGTTCATTCATGGCTTTTCACAGATAGCAGAACCTCTGACTCGTCTCACAAGGGATGACACGCCGTTTGTCTGGGAAAACGAGCAACAAGCAGCTTTTGATTAACTGCGACAGCGCATGCAATCAGCACCCATTCTCGCTCATTTCGACGATGATGCTGACACAGAGGTTCATACTGACGCTAGTAACGTTGGGCTTGGTGCAGTGCTCGTTCAGCGTCAAGAGGACATCGAAAGGGTGATATCCTACGCCAGCCGCTCTCTATCCCGTGCCGAGGCGAATTATTCCACTACAGAGAAAGAGTGCCTCGCAGTCGTGTGGGCAATCACGAAGTTTCGCCCGTACCTTTGTGGTTGTCCCTTCAAGATAGTGATGGACCACCACGCCCTCTGCTGGTTGGCAAGCCTGCGCGACCTTTCAGGACGGCTTGCACGGTGGAGCTTGCGGCTGCAGGAATTTGACGTCACCATCGTCCATAAGTCCGGCCGTAAGCATGATGACGCTGACACACTGTCACGCGCACCGCTTCATGTCGTCAGTCGTGCAGCAGAGGAAGACGAAGGCTTCCTGGGCGCCATTAGCGCATCAGACTTGAGTAAACGGCAGCGGGATGACGCAGAAATTCGTCCGATCATTGATCATTTAGAGGGCCAGGGCAAAAACATACCACGTCATTTATTCCTCTCGTTGCCGTCGTTCTGCCTTCGAGATGGTGTGCTGTACAAGAAGAACGCTCGTTCGAACAACCGTGCCTACCTCCTAGTGGTTCCTCGAGGCAGGCGAGAGGACGTCCTCTTCGCTTGCCATGACGAAACCACATCCGGTCATCTGGGCTATTTACGGACACTTGCCAGAGTGGGCGAGAGGTACTATTGGCCAGGACTTTCGGCAAGCGTCAAGAAGTACTTCAAGAGCTGTCGGGAATGTCAGCGCCGAAAGCAACCATCTGTTAATCTAGCTGGTTTGCTTCAGCCCATTGAAGCACCTTGCACGTCATTCGACCAAGTCGGCATGGACATTCTCGGGCCATTTCCCCTGTCTGTGGCCAGCAACAAATGGGTGATCGTCGCGACCGACAATTTGACACGCTACGCTGTGACGCAGGTGATCCCACGAGCCACGGCTTCTGAGGTAGCACAATTTTTCATGCGCCACATCGTGTTACGACACGGTGCTCCTTCCAGTATATTAACAGACAGAGAGACGGAATTCACGGCGCAGCTTATGGATGAGGTTTTTAAACTGAGCAACACCAGACACGGAAAGACAACTGCGTACCACCCGCAAACCAACGAACTTACCGAGCGACTGAATAAGACCATCGCAGACATGATCTCAATGTACATCGACGTACAGCACAAAACATGGGACCGGATCTTACCTTACGTGACCTTCGCGTATAATACCGCCGTGCAAGAGACCACGCGATTCACGCCATTTCGGCTTCTCTACGGCCACGAAGTGCAGACCATGCTGGACTTTATGCTACCGTGTCAAGACGAAGACGAGTTGGCAACTGACGCCGATGAATTCGCAGAGCGCGCTGAGGAAGCCCGGTAGCTCGCGTGACTACACATCCGCCAGCAACAGCAGGCAGACGCACGGCGCTATAACATCCGCCACAGTGAAGTATTTTACAACCCCGGAGACCGAGTTTGGGTGTGGACGCCCGTTCACCGCCATGGCCTTAGTGAAAAGTTACTGAGCCGGTACTTTGGCCCATATAAAGTGTTACGTCGCGTCAGTGACGTAAACTACGAAGTGGTTCCGGACTCAATATCGCAGGCCACGGAGTAGGACACGACCGAGGTCGGATGTCGTTCATGTGTTGCGCATGAAACCATTTATTGCGCGTTGTTCATAACTTTTTCCTTGCCGTACACTGTTCTTTGTGTTATTTATTTATTTTTGTGAACTTGCTTCTTCGTTCACTGATTTTTCCTTTTTCTATATTGGCACGCTCGTTAATTTCTACTTTTACTTTATCCGAATTTCCAATTTCTTTTTTTTCCACGTGCCCATGTCGTAACATCGTGGTGGTGCTATGTACTTTTCTTTCCCCCTTTTGGGACTTTTTTCTTCTTTTCGAAAGGGGGGATAATGCCACCTACACGTAGTGGGTCGACTGCAAGAGCGCCTCTACCATCTGGAGGAAAGAAAGAAGATTGCGTGCCTCTTCTCGGCTCGAGAGCCAGCCACGACTGACGCAACGTCCTAGAGCTAGCTACTCGGTCGATCAATAAATCCCCCAGTACTTGTGACTCATCAAGACATTATGATTGCGCTGTTTTTATAGTGGCGTTATAGTGACAGTTTGCAGTATGAAGTGTATGGAATTCGATAAGTGTATCGCGCACGGTAAGCAGTTAGGCCTTGAGGGCGCTGAACTGAGACAATGGGTTAAGGAGCAGCAGAAACAGGCGCAGGCGTTAGCCAGAGAAGAGCGGGCACTGGCCCGGGAGGAAAAGGAAATAGAAAAAGAGAGAGGGCGCGAAGAAAGGGAGAAAGAACGAGAAGAGGCAAGGGAAGCCGGAGAACGGGAATTGCAGTTACTGCAATTAAAGATTCGCCTCAGTGAGAGTAGCAGTGTTAGCCGATCCAGCAGTGAGCACGGCGATGGCGGGGAGGAGCCGAGTTTGAGAATACACACAGGTAGACTGCTAGTCACCTTTAACGAAGGAAGGGACCACTTAGATGCGTTTATACGCTGCTTTGAGAGAATCGCCAGAGGCCAAAAGTGACCTGAAAGCCAATGAGCGACGACCCTTTCGACCTGTCTTACAGGAGAGGCGCTAAGTGTTTACGGCAGGCTACCGCCTACAGATGCAGCGGACTACACCAAGGTTAAAACCGCCCTCCTGAAGTGCTTTAGCTTCACGGCGGATGGGTTCTGAGACAAGTTTAATAAGGAGAGGCCAGTAGGGGGTGAAACAGCAACACAGTACGCGGCTCGCTTAAGACATTACTTCGATAAATGGGTTGAGCTGTCCAAAACTGAGACAGAATTCGAGTCCCTCCGCGCATTGTTTATTAGAGAGAGGTTTTTGCATGGATGTGGTTTGAACCTGGCATTATATTTGAAAGAAAGGAGGGCGGAAACCCGGGGAGACATGCTTGAGCTGGCAGAGCAGTTTTTGGATGCTCAGGGTGGAGCAAGCCTGGCGAAAACAAAGAAAGATGGTGCCATAACGGACGAGAAGGGGAAATACGAGAAAGGAGGCAACAGCCACGCACCACTACCACAGTGCTATATTGTAGCGGCGAAGATGACCACGTCGTCAAGGTACACTGAGCAACACTGCCACTTCAATCCGGAAAGTACAGTGTCCTTCATGCGTTGGAACGTTGCCAGCGCTCAACAGAGACTAAAAGGGAGAGCCTTGAATTCATAGAGACCGTCCGGGGTAACAAAAAGCAGTCTTCTCGCGATCACGTTCATCAACTACGATCTGCCCGTATCCACTTTTCAGATCTAGTGATGAAAAGAACTGGGCACACCGAAGTCTATCTAATCTGTCGTCAATACGCGGGAGGGGACATACATCCCGTTTAGTCACAGCATTTAATTTCCGGTAGTCGACGGAAAACCTTAGCGTGTTATCCTTCTTCTTGACAGGTACTACAGGAGATGCCGACGCACTGCTAGAAGGTTGAATAACATCATCTTCAAGCATCTCCTGTACTTGATTCTTGATGACTTCCCTTTATTTTTGTGAAACGCGGTACGGGTGCTGGCATACCGGCCTGGTTGTCTCGTCTGTTACGATCCTGTGTTTTGCTATGGTTGTGCGTCGTATCTTTAAACTATTGGAGAAACAGCTGCCCGATTCCCGTACTAGGTCGTATAGCTGTTGACGTTGGATCACTGAAAGATTAGGATTTACGCATATTACGTCGCAGACATCAGATGTTAGTTTCATATCCGTTGACGTTGTTTCAAGGTAGCATATTTCTGTGGCTTCACTAACCTCATGAAGAAAGGCTATGGCTGTCCCCTTTGCGATGTGCTAAAATTCATTCCCAAAATTTGTCAGGAGGACGTATGCATACCCGTTTCCTTGCTGGATAATTCCTCGTGCCACACAAACACCTTTTTTTCAGGAAAACATCCATATTGCTGTCTTCCACACCTTCATAGTCACCAAACGTATCATTTCTGACTAGAACCATTACACTGCTCTGCGGCGGTACAGTCACATCATCATCGACGATGCGCAGTGGAGTGGTGTATTGCTCGTCTGCTCGAGCTACCTTTATAGCTTGTTCCGTCGAAAACGATACGCTGGACCTCTGCAAATTGATAATGGCACCATTTGCTTGCAGAAAATTCATCCCGAGTATAACTTCTCTCGAACATACAGGCAGGACAACAAAGTCACCAACGTAAGTGAAACCTCGTATCTCAACTCTTGCGGCGCATCTGCCGAGATGCGTAATAAGGTGACCACCTGCCGTACGTACTTGAGGTTCACTCCTTTCGGTCAGAACTTTCCTGAGGCACTTCGCTAAATTGTAGCTTATCACAGAGTAATCCGCACCGGTATCGATTAAAGCCATGAGCTCTGAACCGTCAATTACCGACGGCAAGTCTGAAGTTATCTTCTCAATTCTGCACTTCTTTACCTTGAGACAGTCGTCGTCGTCGTCACGCTGGTATCACAGTGGAAGATCTTCGTATTTCGAGTCACCAGCGGCCTCGCCTCCACAGGTCGTCCACTTCAGTTTCCCAAGTTTGGACTAGGCGAACGATGCCTAGGTGCGTTTGGAAAGAAACGTGGGCTTGGCGAGCGCTGATGTAGAGAGGATGGTGACCACGGTTGATGACGACGATGCAGGTCGTAGCTCTGACGTGAGCACAGGTATTCCTCGATGTCGGACGGCCTTTCGCCGTTCCGCGGACACGGTGCGTTGACCGCAGATCCTCGAAGACAAGCTTGACGATATCGGCAAAACCGGTAAAGATGGCCAGCCTCTCCACAGTTGAAGCACAGGGGCCAACTTTCTGCATCTCGCTATACATCGCTTTTCCGAGGTCTTGTCTCTGTCGGAAGAGGTGCGCTGCGAGTTGCCTCTACAATATGGCGCGGGCTAGGTGTTGTTGGTGCGTAAGTACCAGGTGTCTCGATAGGCACACACTGGACAGCAGGCCGCCTGAGCACCTAAGAATAAGTTACCGCGCGTCGTGTCGGTGGTGCATCCCTTTGCGGCTCCCGTATGGCCTGCCGAGTTTCTCCTCGGACAACATCCGCAATAGACAGTTCCGGTGAAACGAGTGGCTGCAGCTTGCGTAGTTCCTCCCTGACAACTGACCGGACGAGCTCCCGCAGAGTGTCAAGATTATTGACAACGTTTGCTGAGAAGACCCCTGCTGATGTACAGGCTACGTCACGATTGTATTGCCAGGCTCTCTGCTGCAGCGTCGTTTCTATTGTTGTTGCTTCCGACCGAAACTCAGCAACAGTGAGCGGTGGATTCCGAACGAGTCCCACGAACAGCTCTTGTTTTACCCCATGCATGAGATGACGCACCTTCTTGTCTTCAGTGATGTTGGGATCAGCTCGCTTGAACAGGCGGGACATGTATTCAATGTACATAGCGACAGTCTCAATTGTGCGTTGATTCCGTGCACGAAGAGCTGCTTCTGCCTTCTCCCGGCGATCATTGTTGCTAAACGTACACAGTAGCTGCCGCGGGAACTCTTCCCAGGACGTCAAAGATGCGTCGTGGTTTTCGTACCACACTCGCGCTGCTTCTGCCAAAGAGACGTATACGTTGCGCAACTTGCCTGCTTCGTTCCATTGGTTTATGTTCGCCACTTTCTTGAAATGATCCAGCCAGTATTCGGCGTTCTCAAACGGGTCATAATGGAACACCTTCGGTGTAACGGGCTGGCTGGCAATGAGCTGTGATGGTGCAACTTGGCTAGTCATGAAAGTGGCGTTTCTTGTTTCCTTCGCTGATGCCCTTGGCACAGAGGGAAGTGGTCCAAATTCTGGTGAATCCCCTCGAATACGGCGACTGATCCGTTGGTGCACCGGCGTAAGCTCCACGGCTTGCGGATGGTCAGGGCTTGGACTTCGCTCTCTCGTGGAGGTTGGAATCATCTGCTGTGCAAATGTTAAAAATGGCATCATCCCAAATGACAACTAACAGGAGATTTCTCCAGAGTTCGATTTTAGGCCCATTTCTTTTTCTAACATGGATAAATGATTTACCCGGCCTTATCGCCGAAGACTGCATTTTATAAGCGGACGATACCAATATCTTTCCCACAGCTTAAATGGAGACCGAGTTTTACAAAAAGGGTAATGATGTCCTGCTGAAGCTATCTAACTGGCTCTTATCAAATAACCTTCTCGCAAACACAATGAAAAGTAACTATATATTATTCACTGCAAAAAAACATCCCGCTAATGAACACTACGCTGTTGAACTTCAATAGCCTTCCTTTGCAAGAATTTAATCACATGAAATTTCTCGGTGTTCATCTCGACAATAAGTTAAACTGGCAAAAACTGCACACAGAACCAGAAACCAAACAGGGCTGTGACTGCACCGTAACACCCCTCACTTTTTCGTTTAAATTGAAACTACAAAAAATGCCCTTGGCTTCATTATGCCCTTAGTTCATAAGTTGCATCAAATAGAAATTATGAATCAACACATTCCAAGCCTGATATACATGGATGTTCAAAATAGCTTCTCTGAAGGTTTTACGATACTAACTTAGATAGCTGCGATACCATTTGTGCCTTTTATGCATTAAACGTGCTGTTTAGTGCTGTGGGCTGATGCATGTAACGTTAAAAATGTACGGCTCCTAAATCTCATGTCATGCTATCTCAGAGTATAGATCATTGAACTATGAAACTTACCCGAAGCCGAAACATTTCCAGGATACGTCTGGACTTTCGAGATTACTGGCGTGCATTCGATCTGAACAATGCCATTTTCATCTAGGCCAGCTGAAATCCACAAGAGTACAAATTTAAAAAACGGAGTGCATAATGGCCAATTGACTTTCAGGACTCTTATACCCCTGTCACACGTAGCAATTTAAGTGCACTTTGAGCGAGTACACTAAGCCTCGAGTGTCATTTGAGTGCTGTCACACGAGCAAGTTTAGAGTCACTCACTGTAAAGTACACTTGCTGGCAAGTGCGTTCCCCAACGTCACTTCACTGCGACGTCTGCGATGAAGTGTGTAGCCTCGGTACCAGTGGCTTGTACAGAAAGACGCTGTTGCCTAAAGCGGCACGCATACTATATTTAAGCCATTGTTCTTGTTATGGATATTGTTAAGTATAAAACAAGTAATAATA
This sequence comes from Rhipicephalus microplus, assembly GCF_043290135.1. Classification (NCBI taxonomy): domain Eukaryota; kingdom Metazoa; phylum Arthropoda; class Arachnida; order Ixodida; family Ixodidae; genus Rhipicephalus; species Rhipicephalus microplus. The sequence continues at coordinate 127,774,777 of NC_134707.1, forward strand.
TACAACAATAACCTCACTACTTTTATCGTCGGGCTGTTTGCGGCCACTTCGGCTAGGGGGATGCGGCAGCCCATGCACAGCAATGGCTGTGACCGTCGCGTTGTTTACTTCCAGGTAGATTTTCACATCTGTAGGTGAGTTGTTCTTCAGTCATTTAAGATAGCATGTGCCAGAGTGAAGACAAAGTGTTCCGAAGACGAGGCACAGGCGCAAAAATAACAAATATACGTTGTGCTACAAACCCGTCAATTGCCACTGCCATCATTTCCATAGTACACATTGCTTTCTCATGCAGCAGCAAACCGCCAAAATGACACCTCGTGAATGTAAGTACACTCGCTCAAAGTGCACTTAAGTTGCCACGAATGACAGGGGTATTAGTCTGAATTTCTATAAGACAGGCAGCTGTTTATCAATTTTCAGTAAGGTATCTAAATCTTTTAAATTGTGTAAGCACACTAAGTATGCAACATTATCTCCCCAACAGATGTATTGCACTGCAAATACAGGACTTTCTGTGCAAAGAGAAGAGAGTTGTAACGAAGTGCTCTAATGATACAGTGCAAGGCTCTACAGTGGGTTCGCACTGAGTCTTGATATGCAAGATAGCCACACCACCACCGCAACATTTTGTAGGTTCGTTCGTGCAGTCCATGCCTTGGTATGCAAGAGATGTGCTGGAGCTCTCTGGTCATCCAGATAATCCTATGCATCTTGGGCATGACATGAGTGAGTTTTCTGCGCAAGCAGAAAGTTCGCGGACTTTCAATATGGGGACTCTGTCGGTAGCGATGCTTGTGGATGATGTGAAGTACATAACTCCGACAGTCAGGTAAAATAGAAGACAGCCGTTTTTGACCTCAAACACTACCAGCCCCGCAATCAGTGATACTGACTTTGGAGAACATTTGCCGAGTACTTGAGGGCAGTGGTGTAGCCAGAAAGTGGCAAACTATGACGCCCCCCCTAGCCATTTTTGTTTTTATTTTTTATTTTTGCCTTAGCATACGAAGCACAAAATGACTCTCAACTAAGCCTGCTTACCCGGCCCCCATTTCAGATCAGGGTCGTGCCCCTCCCAATGAAATTTCTGCCCACACCCTTGTTTGAGTGAGACTATTTCTTTAGCCGCTGAGGCAATCAGTTTCAGTGCTTCATTTATCTGGGTGGAGACCTCCTTTCTGAAGTTAAATCCTAGGACAGAGCAGCTTTCAAGTCGGCATGTAAGAGAGCACTAACGCGAGATCTACAGGTTTTCCCGCTCAATTTAATCCAAGCGCCAGCCAAATTAATCTAGGCGCCAGTCAATTTAATCCAGCCGCCACTGAAATTAATCCAGGTGCCATTCATTTTAATCCAAGTGCCACTGAAATTAATCCAACCGCCAGCCGATTTAATCCGGACGCCAGCGAATTTAATCCTGATGACATTGTGACTTCAAAACGACCCAGAATTTTCGGGAATGCGTGGAGTGAACAGCTTTGGAGTGAATTTAACAGGGAAAAACCATGAATGAGTCACTCGTGACACAATGTGACTCGCGCGACATTATCTCGCCTATCACCCGCGTAAGCACTATTCACACCTTCGACATGCATATCAAAGGAAAAGCCGTCCACAGAGTAATAACTTGATAATTATTAACCAGGCCAATGATCTCATCACGAGTGACTTAGGTGACGTCCTCACGCATATCACCCATGCACACACTGTCTTAACCTTCCGTCATGCATATCAAATGAAACGTCTTTGAAAGGGCGGGATTTTGATACCTAAAACACGGCCAAGTCACCTGATAACCAGTTCCTCTGGGGACGTCATCACAAATATCACCCACGCACGTTATTTACTCGCCTGCCGACATGCATACCAAACGAAACGTCTTTGAGAGAGCGATAACGTGTTACCTATGACTCGGCCAACTGACTTGATCACTTGTGATTTAGGTGACGTCATCACGCCTATCACCCACGCACGCAATGTCTAACCTGCCATCATGTATACCAAACGAAACGTCTTCGAGAGGCTAATAAATTGAACGCTGTCAATCGGCAGAGTGACGTGATCACTAGTGACTCGTGTGACGTCATCGCGTTTGACAACCACGCACGCAGCGTCTAACCTGAGTTCTTACATATCAAATGAAACGTGTTTGAGAGAGTAATAACTTGAACGCTGTCACAAGACCCAGTGACGTCATCACTAGTGACTAGCGTGACGTCATCTCGCCTAAGACTCACGCAAGCACTCTATAATGTGCCTTCATGCATATCAAAGAAAATGTCTTTGAAAGGGTAATAACTTGAATGCTGGCACTAGGCCGCGTGACGGCATCACTAGTGACTCACGTGACGTAATTACGCCTATCACACGCACACGCAGTGTCCAAACCTGTCTTCATGCATATCAAACGAAATGTCTTTGAGAGAGTATTAACTTGAACGCTGTCACAAGGCCCAGTGACGTCATCACTAGTGACTACCGTGACGTCATCACGCCTGACACCGACGCACACGCAGTGTCCAAACCTGTCTTCATGCATATCAAACGAAATGTCTTTGAGAGAGTATTAACTTGAACACTGTCACAAGGCCCAGTGACGTCATCACTAGTGACTGGCGTGACGTCATCACGCCTGACACCCACGCACACGCAGTGTCCAAACCTGCCTTCATGCATATCAAACGAAATGTCTTTGAGAGAGTATTAACTTGAACACTGTCACAAGGCCCAGTGACGTCATCACTAGTGACTGGCGTGACGTCATCACGCCTGACACCCACGCACACGCAGTGTCCAAACCTGCCTTCATGCATATCAAACGAAATGTCTTTGAGAGAGTAATAACTTGAACGCTGTCACAAGGCCCAGTGACGTCATCACTAGTGACTGGCGTGACGTCATCACGCCTATCACACACACACGCAGTGTCCAAACCTGTCTTCATGCATATCAAACGACATGTCTTTGAGAGAGTAAAAACTTGAACGCTGTCACAAGGCCCAGTGACGTCATCACTAGTGACTGGCGTGACGTCATCACGCCTGACACCCACACACGCAGTGTCCAAACCTGTCTTCATGCATATCAAACGAAATGTCTTTGAGAGAGTAATAACTTGAACGCTGTCACAAGGCCCAGTGACGTCATCACTAGTGACTGGCGTGACGTCATCACGCCTATCACACGCACACGCAGTGTCCTGACCTGTTTTCATGCATATCGAACGAAACGTCTGTGAGAGAGCATTAATGTTATACTTATGACTCGGCCAACCGACTTGATCACTAGTGACTCACGTGACGTCATCACGACTAACAGTCATGCAAGCACTCTCTAATGTGCTTTCATGAATATCAAACGAAACGTCATTGAGAGAACATTAACTTGAAGGCCGTTGCAGGCAGCGTCTGCTAGTAAAAAAATAACTTCTCGCGCTGCACAGCCGTTCACCAGCTAACCGGTATACGTAGGCACCAGATCGCGCGTTTCGAATTCAGTCAGAGGCGTCTTTACATGGCTTTTGTTTGACGTGACGCTTTTCTTGACTCGTGTAGATGCGATGGAAGCAACAGTACCTTCAAGCAGCAGTGTGATACAACCCAACAACAGTGTCACATCGCTCGTTGAGGGCAGCGCTTCTCCTTCATTCAATAAATAGAAATAATGAAGTCAAAATGACAATTAAGCATTTTACGAACCATACTCAATTACGCAACATTCAAACGATACCCTCACCTCCCTGCGACACGTTTACTCCAGCTCGTCGTGTGGGTAGATGTACGCGTCTTTTTTGTTGCTTCTCGTGTTTCGTATAATGCCTTGAAAATGCGGGCAGCCAGGCCGCAATACTGTGAACGGACAGGCGTTCTACACTAAACAGGCACACTTATTCCAAGCACACTAACCTATAAGAAACGGCGTGGCGAAGATTGTAGTGTAGCGGAAGCTGCTAAGCACCACCGCATTCTTTTCTAACCCGTCTGCAGCCGGCCGTCGACAGCGCGCCTACTCGCGGCGCCAGCTCCTCCTCCTCCGTGTTCGGGGAACAACGTGTTGTCGGGGCCGGCTCCGGGGATTAGACCGGCGGCATGCTACGTCTGCTCGCTTGGTGGCCCCCGTTTCCTCTTTCTTGTAGAAGAACGCGGGGGTGCCTCCTTCTCTCCCTCGTCGAGGGGAGCTCTCGTCACTCGCACGGAGTGGAAATAAACAGTCTTGCCCTGCAACTCCAAACCTGCTTCACGTCTCCTTTCTCGCTGCCTCCGGCAGCCGACATTCCCGGCCGCTACAAAATTGGTGACCCGAACGCTTCAACGAACACGCCGCGATGAGCTCCGACGACAACGCTGCTGCCTCCACGCCTGCGGTCATCGCCACAGAACTGAAGCTACCAAAGTTTTGGCCGAAAAATCCAAGAGTTTGGTTCAGCCAAGTGGAGGCCCGTTTTCAACTCCGGCACATCACCTCGCAGTCGACAAAATACCTTCACGTCGTCGCAGCCCTGCCCCCCGAAATCGCCGACGCTATCGACGACATTTTGGTTTCACCCCCCGCGCAAGAAGAATATGACACCCTCAAAAAGACGGTGCTGGACCGCCTCGAGGCGCCTGAAGAAAGCAGACTGCAGCAGCTCTTGTGTCGCGAAGAGCTGGGCGACCAACGACCTTCCCAACTGCTGCACCGTATGCGGCAACTACTCGGTGTGCACGCGCGTCAGGACGGCCAGCTCCCAGTTCTTCGTGAACTTTTCCTGCAACGGCTCCCCCAGTCGGTTCGCGTGGTTCTCGCGGGTTCAAATGAGACGTCCCTTGATCGACTCGCGCAACTTGCCGATCGCATCACGGAATACTCAACTCCAACCTTTGCGCCCATAGCTGCTGCAAGAACACATGAGCAACCAGATCGACTGTCGCGCCTTGAGGAGAAACTGCAACACCTTACCGAGACCATGCAGAAACTTGTGCTATCTGGCGCTCCCCAACAGGACGAGCAACGACGCAACTGATCCCCTTCAATACACCCAAGCTCTTCCCAGAGAAGCCATGCACGAGATACACAGGACGGAGTTTGCTGGTACCACCGTCGTTTCGGCACGGGTGCTAGCCGCTGCACTCAACCTTGCTCGTTTCCGGGAAACGCTCCGGCCAGTCGTTAACGGCGGCTTACGACATCGGCCCTCCACCCAGCCGCCTGTTTTTTGTAGTCGACCGCGTAAGCAACTCGCGCCTGCTAGTCGACACGGGAGCTGAAATCTCTATTGTCCCGGCAACCCCCGAGGATCGCCGACGTAGCAAGAACACATCGTCGCTGCAGGCAGTGAACAACACTGCCATCGCTACGTACGGCTTCCGTTCGCTGACAATAGACGTCGGACTCAGGCGCCTGTTTCGCTGGGTCTTCGTGGTAGCGGATGTTAATTTCGCCATACTCGGAGCATATTTTCTCAGCCACTTCAACCTAGATGTGAGCGTACGTGACCGTTGCCTCAAGGATAACAACACATCTCTCAAAGTACGTGGTTTGGAGTCAAACATCTGCTCATCTGGCATCTGCGCCTTCCAGCCAGTATCAGCCTACCACCACGTCCTGGCCGAATTCCCCTCGCTCACCAAGCCCCGCAACACGGAACAGCCGGTGAAACATAACGTGACTCACCACATCGTCACCACCGGGCCGCCAGTCACCGCCCGGCCACGACGGCTGTCCAGCAAAAGGCTTCAAGCTGCACGCAGGGAGTTCGAGCATATGCTGCAGCTGGGAATTGTTCGCCCTTCGTCTAGCAACCATTCATCGCCGCTACACATGGTGCCTAAGGACGACGATTGGCGCCCGTGTGGTGATTACAGAGCCTTGAACGCATCGACAACGCCGGACCAGTATCCTCTGCCACACATTCACGATTTCAGCGCGCGGCTGGCAGGTACGAAAATATACAGCAAGATCGACCTTGTAGCGGCATACCACCAAATCCCCGTCGAACCGCAGGACATACCAAAAACAGCCATAACAACTCCGTTCGGCCTGTTTGAGTTTGTCCGCATGCCCTACGGCTTGAAAAATGCCGCACAGACCTTTCAAAGGTTCATGGATGAGGTCACCCGGGGTCTTCCTTTCATCTTTGTCTACCTGGATGACATTTTGGTGGCCAGCAGAACGCCTGCGGAGCACGAAGAGCACCTCCGCCAGCTCTTTCAGCGTTTGGATGAGCACGGTCTGGTGTTGAAACCTCAAAAGTGCGTGTTTGGAGTAGAGGCGCTCAACTTCCTCGGCCACCACATCACTGCTGAAGGCATTATGCCATTGGAATCGAGGGTGGAATCCGTCAAGAAGTTTTTAGCTCCAACATCTTTTCGCAAGCTGAGGGAGTTCCTCGGGCTCTTAAACTTCCACCGGCGCTTCATTCCGTCTTGTGCTCGAGTGCTCCAGCCATTGACCGACCTGCTGCGCCGAGACGACCAAAAGGCACCAGAATTTTGTTGGTCTGACGAACACCAGAACGCTTTCCAGAAAGCTAAGGACGAGCTAGCCGCGGCTACCCTCCTCATTCATCCACGGCCTGAAGCTCCTACACGCCTCATGGTGGACGCTTCCTCCACATCGGTCGGAGCAGTGCTGCAGCAACAGGAGGGTGCCCAGTGGAAGCCACTGGGCTTCTTTTCGAAACGTCTGAAGCCTGCAGAAGCACGGTACAGCAGTTTTGGAAGGGAGATGCTCGCAATATATTGTTCCATTAAGCATTTCCGCTACTTCCTCGAAGGCCATGAGTTCTACATCTTGACAGACCACAAGCCCCTCACCTACGTATTCAAAAACAACAGTTCCTCCTACTCAGAACGAGAGATCCGTCAGCTCTCATTCATCTCCGAGTTTTCTACAGACATCCGCCACGTTCCCGGGGTCGAAAACGAAGCAGCTGACGCCTTGTCTCGCGTCAATGCTTCCAGCACAGAAGTCCTGGACTTCGAAGCTATGGCCGCAGCTCAGCGGGACGACCCCGAGTTGACAAGACTGAAGGGAGGGGGATCTTCACTCGTGCTCTCGGAGGTTGCACTTCCCTACGTCCAGAGCACGATAACCTGCGATACCTCCCAGGCAGCACCACGACCTTTTGTCCCACTGAACTTTCGCCGAGTGGTATTCAACACTTTCCACTCCATCAGCCACCCAGGTGTCCGTGCCACCCAGCGGCTGATAACGCAACGCTTCGTTTGGCCCGGAGTCAACGCGGACGTGCGACGATGGGCTCGGACATGTGAAACGTGTCAGCAAGTGAAAGTGACTCGCCACAATCGGGCTGCACTACAGGAATTTCGGACTCCTGAGTCGCGGTTTGACCACGTTCACCTTGACCTCGTCGGACCACTACCGCCCTGCCAAGGATTTAGGTACCTGCTCACATGCATCGACAGGTACAGCCGGTGGCCCGAAGCTATACCAATTGCGGACATCTCAGCTGAGACCGTCGCGCAGGCCTTCATTCAAACATGGGTGTCCCGCTTTGGCTGCCCCGCCCGCATAACAACTGACCGGGGACGGCAATTCCAGAGCAACCTCTTTTCCGCACTTTCAACGCTCCTCGGCACGAAGCTGCAGCATACAACCGCCTACCACCCCGCCAGCAACGGAATGGTTGAGCGCTTCCACTGGCAACTCAAAGCCGCACTGGCAGCGAAACTCGACCGCCAGCACTGGGTGCAGAAGCTCCCGCTCGTTCTTCTTGGCCTACGCTCAACGGTGAAGGAAGACCTCGGCTTCAGCGCAGCGGAAATGGTCTACGGCTCAACAGTGCGCCTCCCGGGAGAATTCTTCTCCGACCACACACCTTCCGCCCCAACAGCCTCCGATCACATCGAGAAGCTGCGCGCATGGCTCGCGCAACTCAGGCCAACAGCACCTCGCATCGCCCGCAATAGGAAAGTTTTCACTTTTCCTGACATGGACTCTGCTACCCATGTGTTCGTGCGACACGACGCAACGAAGCCGCCCCTTACTCCGCCGTACGATGGCCCATTCAAAGTTTTGGGACGTACTAACAAAACCATCGCAATCGACGTGCGGGGGAAACGAGAAGTCGTCGCCGTTGACCGCGCCAAGCCTGCTCATATTGAAGTTTCCATTCAAGCAGCCTCTCACGTACGATTTCAGTGCTAACCATTGGACTGTGACCTTCCACTATTCAGCCAGTAACTGCTGTCCTTCTTTAAAAGCTCCGCAATCTAGGGGGGGAGCCTTTGTAGCGGAAGCTGCTAAGCACCACCGCATTCTTTTCTATCCCGTCTGCAGCCGGCCGTCGACAGCGCGCCTACTCGCGGCGCCAGCTCCTCCTCCTCCGTGTTCGGGGAACAACGTGTTGTCGGGGCCGGCTCCGGGGATTAGACCGGCGGCATGCTACGTCTGCTCGCTTGGTGGCCCCCGTTTCCTCTTTCTTGTAGAAGAACGCGGGGGTGCCTCCTACTCTCCCTCGTCGAGGGGAGCTCTCGTCACTCACACGGAGTGGAAATAAACAGTCTTGCCCTGCAACTCCAAACCTGCTTCACGTCTCCTTTCTCGCTGCCTCCGGCAGCCGACATTCCCGGCCGCTACAGTAGAAAGGAAGGCACGAGTCAGCCACCGCATTGAATGGCGCATCAGCAAATGGCCAGTTGCAAATAGCAATAGTATGTATCTCAAGTATGGGGACTGCCCTCTATTACAACGGATTTGTTTCACAGGATAACCAGATGAAATAATTGTTGAGCCGAAGGAGTGGTAGACAAATCTTTTTGTAGCAAGCTTTGGAGCAGGCAGACTTATGGCAGTCTTATGCTTGATTAAGGATATACAGTGTTATGACTACAGCCGAATTATATGCAAACGCCTGTTCCGTTTCTTGTGCTCATATCGTGTCATTTTCACACGTGAGCACAAATTAGAGGGCGAGGAGAGCTTTTTTAGTGTTTTTATAGTGCCTATATATACCTATTTCGGGCGTTGTAGCCTCAATTCGTATAGGTGCCTGTAAATGTCTGTTTTTAAAATCGATGCCTATATAAACGCTTTTTAACCTGAAATTTTGTTTTCAAGTACCACTGAGCCCGGTATTCATGTTACCGGGCAAAATATAGGTTTCGGGACACTGTGTGGTGCAAACTACTCTTTATTTCACTAGTTACGTTGAGAACTGTCAAACTCAGAAGGCATTTTAGCCAAGAGGGAGGTAGACTAGCCTCTACACATGTATACCATCCATATCGCGTCGTCTGCTCAGCCTCTTTCCAGTGTGCGCTCAGATGCGTAGGGAGCAGGAGGTGCCTCTGTGCAGTGGCAGGAAGATGTAGAATGAATGCGAAACTGTGGAGAGTCATCAGGGGAAGTAAGAAAGTAGAGTGCAGATAAAAAAAGCAATATCTATGTAGTTTTTGTTTTTTGTTTGTCATTTACTTGTGGTGCTTAACTGGGTCACCTGAAAATATTTATTTAGGAAGTAGAAAATGTTGCCTGCCCAATGAAAAGGTTTGTGTCACTAGAAATTTTAATTTGATCATTAGAAGCGACGAAAGCATAATATCAGGAGGTGAGCTAGAAACCTTCGCCGCTAATTCTAAGAAGACTTTGTAAGTCCAATTCCTTCCCCGCTATTGGTATGAAATTCACTCGGAGCTGGAGCATCACACGACGTGCATGAGCACGTCATGCACGCGTAACCTACACTCGCATGAGATGCCCATGTCAGCCCGTGCGTGCAAGCGGTGTTCTGCCGTCTCGATGTTCTTTTGTATTGTACTTGCTAGTTTTTGTGGGATGGATCCCTATCTGCGCGCACGTTTGGAGAGGCTGGCTTGGATAACGTATCCTTACCCCGATACACAGCGTCACACCGCTGCATTTTCTGCTAGGGACGATGCACCAAAACCACGCCCAGCGTTGTGAATGCTGGCCCCGACACAATGCGCAAACTGCGAGAACACCAACGCAAACAAAATGGAGGCACCCTAGTCTCGCGTCTCTCTCGATATGAAATTAAATAAATAAGGCGAATAGATTTCGCTTGTGTGTTCTAACATTTTTGTAAACTTTCGTGCTTCTATTTAGGCAACAGTTTGTACAAATTACACACGTTGTCTCAAATAGTTCTCGCAGTGTCACGTACTACTTTGACATAGGCAGGACCATTCTATCACCTTCACAATGTCGGGGCGCACGCCCATGAGATAAAGGTTAAGCCGTGTTCAAATTGGCCTATCACCTCTTTATGCCACGCGTAGTACTGGAAATCTTGGTTAATGAGATCTTGAGTGCTCAGTGCATTCATTCCTTTACGCTTCTCAAAACTCTTAAGTTTGTGTACCGACCCTTAAAGTGTTCACAGACAGAAGAAAAATTGAGCCTGTGTGGTTAGGCCAAGTTAATACGCCGCAAAAAAAAATCCTTCTGGCGCCTGGCACTCTGACTATTTGCGCATGTATAGCCCTTCTTTGCAATGGCACACAGAAAGAGACCCAGAAGCATATTTCTACGATGGTGCACACTTAACTGACCATGCTGAACTAGAAATGGAGAGACCGTATTCTGCGAACCCCGCGGAAAAACGCATGTTTATGCTAAATCATTACCCGTTTGTACAATTATAAACTAGAACATTTTTGCTTGCCTTCTAGTCGTAGAGACAGATACCGCACCTGTTTATTGGAAAATTTGAGTTTTGTCAAAGACTATTCTGCCTATATTCACAATTTTGGAAGCCTGAAAGAGTGTTTTGGCCACCTATTATTGGTGCCTAAATCCCGGTTTTTCAGTGCCTATAGAGCTGGCCTCTATAGTTACGACCTACCTGACATGTTTTCGCAACGCCGAAGCAAAGATGATGCCCGTTTAAAACACCTACCGTACCTCAAGAAAAAAATTGTTGTTCTGATAACGTCGACCTCGTCAAATTGGTTATGAAATGGGTGATGAAAGAGAACTGTGGCAAGTCCGTGAGAAACAAAATTTATTATTATACAGGCAAAGCATTTTCATAAACACGCACCCATAGATGTGCTGCTGAGCAGTGTTCTACATATCAAGGCAGTCGAGGGCAGCTTGTACAAAAGTGTAATTGTGCCTATCATAAGCGGCACAGTCCACACGCTGGATGTGCTGCATAGAGCGCCCCGCGGCCTCAACCAGCAGAGCACGGTGATGTTCTTTCTTGGAGATCCCTTCCGTTGTCGTGAGGAGATCATCCCTCCGCTCGCTTAGGAATTCCTTTACACCTGCCTTGAACTTTGAGAAGAGCTCCTCAATCGGATTGAAGAAAGGGCTGTATGGCGGTAGCCACTTGACTGTGTGGTCGCTTGCCGCGAGGACAGCCTGTTCGGCGCGGCGGTGCGCTGGTGCGTTGTCAAACAGGAACACTGCCTGTATTCCTGGTTCCTGCTGTGAAACCTTACTCGACACTTCTGCAAGAAAGTCGTTGAAGACAGACCAGTGGACCTTGTCGGCAATTGTCCAGTGGAGAAGGCCATTTGCTGACATGCAGGCTATAACATTTACATTCGCCCCTTTCGCACTAGTTGACAAACGGCATGCTGGAGCACCTCGTTTCGCCATACCGAAACTGCGCGAGCACCATACGTTGAAGTTGGTCTCGTCGATGTAGTATCGTGTTAGCGTAGTTCCCTCGCTCTGAAGCCACTGGGCATATCGGCACCGCAGCTGTTTCAGGTCGGCGCGATTTCTATCTACTGGGCTCGGGGTCAGCAGCTTCACCGAATAACCATGGCCATCGAGAAGCCGATCAATCGTCGACGTGCTCACTTTAATGTTAGACATCTCATCTTTGAGAGCTCTCTTTATTTGTTCCAGTGTGAAGGATGGGTTTCCCTGTACGATTCGTTGCAGGGCGTCCACCACGTCCGGTCCAAATTTGCTCGACGAACCACCACGTGTTTTAGTTGTGTCACGATCACTAGCGGCAATAGAACGCACGGTCTTTATATTGAATTTGAGTGTTTCGGAGAGCACTTTTAAATCACCTCCGCGACTGTGAACATCTATTATACGGCAATGATCTACAGGAGAAACGCGAGCGTACTTTTTCTTCGGTTTATCAGGCGCCTTCCGTGGCCTTCCGGGCCGCCGAGAGTCTCGGTCTTCCATTGCACCAGTGGTCGAAGCGCAAACTCTCACTTATTCTCAGGACTGCAAAAGCACTCACCTAACGATGACTTGGGCGGAAACTTGAAACTACGCCGTCTTGTCGCTTGCGTCGCACAACGTCGTCCTGTCGTCTGCGCGAAAGAGACTCGCCGAAAACAGCTACGACACAATGTAGTCTGCTTCAGTTTTACTTAGAGCAGTTGCTTTAATTCATAAATAACCAGCATTAGGGTATTGTAACTCGAATTAAAACGTATCTTCAATTCTTCGATTCAATATTTCGTGGGATTGTCATCTGCATTGTAGAACGTCTGCACATCGTCTGCATGACGACGGGCAGTCATCTGCACCGTTGTCTGCACCGTCCTCTGTCGTTGTCTGCAGCGTCGTCTGCACCGTCAGATTGTCGTGTGCACCGTCGTCTGCATGACTGCCCGTCGTCATGCAGACGACGTGCAGACGTTCTACAATGCAGATGACAATCCCACGAAATAATGAATCGAAGAATTGAAGATACGTTTTAATTCGTGTTAGAATACCCTAATGCTAGTTATTTATGAATTAAAGCAATTGCTCTAAGTAAAACTGAAGCAGACGACATTGTGTCGTAGCTGTTTTCGGCAAGTCTCTTTCGCGCAGACGACAAGACGACGTTGTGCGACGCAAGCGACAAGACGGCGTAGTTTCAAGTTTCCGCCCAAGTCATCGTTAGGTGAGCGCTTTTGCAGTCCTGAGAATAATAGAAAGTTTGCGCTTCAACCACTGGTGCTATGGAAGACCGAGACTCTCGGCGGCCCGGAAGGCCACGGAAGGTGCCTGATGAACCGAAGAAAAAGTACGCTCGCGTTTCTCCTGTAGATCGTTGCCGTAAAATAGATCTTCACAGGCGCGGAGGTGATTTGAAAGTGCTCTCTGAAACACTCAAAATCAATATAAATACCGTGCGTTCTATTGCCGCTAGTGATCGTGACACAACTAAAATACGTGGTGGTTCGTCGAGAAAATTTGGACCGGACGTGGTGGACGCCCTGCAACGAATCGTACAGGGAAACCCATCCTTCCCACTGGAACAAATAAAGAGAGCTCTCAAAGATGAGATGTCTAACATTGAAGTGAGCACGTCGACGATTGATCGGCTTCTCGATGGCCATGGTTATTCGGTAAAGCTGCTGACCCCGTGCCCAGTAGATAGAAATCGCGCCGACGTGAAACAGCTGCGGTGCCGATATGCCCAGTGGCTTCAGAGCGAGGGAACTACGCTAACACGATACTACATCGACGAGACCAACTTCAACGTATGGTGCTCAGGCAGTTTCGGTAGGGCGAAACGAGGTGCTCCAGCATGCCGTTTGTCAACTAGTGCGAAAGGGGCGAACGTAAATGTTATAGCCTGCATGTCAGCAAATGGCCTTCTCCACTGGACAATTGCCGACAAGGTCCACTGGGCTGTCTTCAACGACTTTCTTGCAGAAGTGTCGAGTAAAGTTTCACAGCAGGAACCAGGAATACAGGCAGTGTTCCTGTTTGACAACGCACCAGCGCACCGCCCCGCCGCGCCGAACAGGCTGTCCTCGCGGCAAGCGACCACACAGTCAAGTGGCTACCACCATACAGCCCTTTCTTCAATACGATTGAGGAGTTCTTCTCAAAGTTCAAGGCAGGTGTAAAGGGATTCCTAAGCGAGCGGAGGGATGATCTCCTCACGACAACGGAAGGGATCTCCAAGAAAGAACATCGCCGTCCTCTGCTGGTTGAGGCCGCGGGGCGCTCTATGCAGCACATCCAGCGTGTGGACTGTGCCGCTTACGATAGGCACAATTACACTTTTGTACAAGCTGCCCTCGACTGCCTTGATATGTAGAACACTGCTCAGCAGCACATATATGGGTGCGTGTTTATGAAAATTGCTTTGCCTGTATAATAATAAATGTTGTTTCTCACGGACTTGCCCCAGATCTCTTTCATCACCCATGTCATAACCGATTTGACGAGCTCGACGTTATTAGAACAACAATTTTTTTGTTGAGGTACGGTAGATGTTTTAAACGGGCATCATCTTTGCTTCGGCGTTGCGAAAACATGTCAGGTAGGTCGTAACTATAGAGGCCAGCTCTATAGGCACTGAAAAACCGGGATTTAGGCACCAATATTAGGTGGCCAAAACACTCTTTCAGGCTTCCAAAATTGTGAATATAGGCAGAATAGTCTTTGACAAAACTCAAATTTTCCAATAAACAGGTGTGGTATCTGTCTCTACGACATGAAAGCAAGCAAAAATGTTCTAGTTTATAATTGTACAAACGGGTAATGATTTAGCATAAACATGCGTTTTTCCGCGGGGTTCGCAGATTACGGTCTCTCCATTTCTAGTTCTGCATGGTCAGTTAAGTGTGCACCATCGTAGAAATATGCTTCTGGGTCTCTTTCTGTGTGCCATAGCTAGAAGGGCTATGCATGCGCAAATAGTCAGAGTGCCAGGCGCCAGAAGGTTTTTTTTTTGCGGCGTATTAACTTGGCCTGACCACACAGGCTCAATTTTTCTTCTGTCTGTGAACACTTTAAGGGTCGTTACACAAACTTAAGAGTTTTGAGAAGTGTAAGGAATAAATGCACTGAGCGCTCAAGATCTCATTTACCAAGATTTCCAGTACTACGCGTGGCATAAAGAGGTGATAGGCCAAACTGAACACGGCTTCACCTTCATCTCATGGGCGTGCGCCCCAACATGGTGAAGGTGATAGAATGGTCCTGCCTATGTCAAAGTAGTACGTGACACTGCGAGAACTATTTGAGACAACGTGTGTAATTTGTACAAACTGTTGCCTAAATAGAAGCATGAAAGTTTACAAAAATGTTAGAACACACAGGCGAAATCTATTCGCCTTATTTATTTAATTTCATATCGAGAGAGACGCGAGACTAAGGTGCCTCCATTTTGTTTGCATTGGTGTTCTCGCAGTTTGCGCATTGTGTCGGGGCTAGCATGCACAACGCTGGGCGTTGTTTTGGTGTATCGTCCCTAGCGGAAGATGTAATGGTGTGACGATGTGTATCGGGGTAAGGATACGTTATCCAAGCCAGCCTCTCCAAACGTGCGCGCAGATAGGGATCCATCCCACAAAAACTAGCAAGTACAATACAAAAGAACATCGAGACGGCAGAACACCGCTTGCACGCATGGGCTGACATGGGCATCTCATGCGAGTGTAGGTTACGCGTGCATGACGTGCTCATGCACGTCGTGTGATGCTCCAGCTCCGAGTGAATTTCATACCAATAGCGAGGAAGGAATTGAACTTACGAAGTCTTCTTAGAGTTAGCGGCGAAGGTTTCAAGCTCACATCCTGAGATTATGCTTTCGTCGCTTCTAATGATCAAATTAAAATTTCTAGTGACACAAACCTTTTCATTGGGCAGGCAACATTTTCCACTGCCTAAATAAATATTTTCAGGTGACCCAGTGAAGCACCACATGTAAATGACAAACAAAAAACAAAAGCTACATAGATATTGCTTTTTTTATCTGCACTCTACTTTCTTACTTCCCCTGATGACTCTCCACAGTTTCGCATTCAGTCTTCATCTTCCTGCCGCTGCACAGAGGCACCTCCTGCTCCCTACGCATCTGAGCGCACACTGGAAAGAGGCTGAGCAGACGACGCGACATGGATGGTATACATGTGGAGAGGCTAGTCTACCTCCCTCTTGGCTAAAATGCCTTCTGAGTTTGACAGTTCTAAACGTAACTTGTGAAATAAAGAGTAGTTTGCACCACACAGTGTCCCGAAACTTATATTTTGCCCGGTAACATGAATACAAGCTCAGTGGTACTTGAAAGCAAAATTTCAGGTGAAAAAGCGTTTATATAGGCATCGATTTTGAAAACAGACATTTACAGGCACCTATACGAGTTGACTCTACAACGCCCGAAATAGGTATATATAGGCACTATAAAAGCACTATAAAAGCTCTCCTCGCCCTCTGATTTGTGCTCACGTGTCAAAATGACACGATATGAGCACAAGAAACAAAACAGGCGTTTGCATATAATTCGGCTATAGTCATAACACTGTATATCCTTAATCAAGCATAAGACGCACGGTCTGTCTGCTCCAAAGCTTGCTACAAAAAGATTTGTCTACCACTCCTTCGGCTCAACAATTATTTCATCTGGTTATCCGGTGAAACAAATCCGTTGTAATAGAGGGCAGTCCCCATTCTTGAGATACCTACTATTGCTATTTGCAACTGGCCATTTGCTGATGCGCCATTCAATGCGGTGACTGACTCGTGCCTTCCTTTCTACATTCTACGCCACGCCGTTTCTTATAGGTGAGTGTGCTTGGAATAAGCTTGCCTGTTTAGTGTAGAACGCCTGTCCGTTCACAGTATTGCGGCCTGGCTGCCCGCATTTTCAAGGCATTATACAAAACACGAGAAGCAACAAAAAAGACGCGTACATCTACCCACACGACGAGCTGGAGTAAACGTGCCGCAGGGAGGTGAGGGTATCGGTTGAATGTTGCGTAATTGAGTATGGTTTGTAAAATGCTTATTTGTCATTTCGACTTCATTATTTCTATTTATTGAATGAAGGAGAAGCGCTGCCCTCAACGAGCGATGTGACACTGTTGTTGGGTTGTACCACACTGCTGCTTGAAGGTACTGTTGCTTCCATCGCATCTACACGAGTCAAGAAAAGCGTCACGTCAAACAAAAGCCATGTAAAGACGCCTTTGACTGAATTCGAAACGCGCGATCTGGTGCCTACGTATACCGGTTAGCTGGTGAACGGCTGTGCTGCGCGAGAAGTTAGTTTTTTACTAGCAGACGCTGCCTGCAACGGCCTTCAAGTTAATGTTCTCTCAATGACGTTTCGTTTGATATTCATGAAAGCACGTTAGGCACTGCTTGCATGACTGTTAGTCGTGATGACGTCATGTGAGTCAATAGTGATCAAGTCGGTTGGCTGAGTCATAAGTATAACATTATTGCTCTCACAGACGTTTCGTTCGATATGCATGAAAACAGGTTAGGACAGCGCGTGCGTGTGTGATAGACGTGATGACGTCACGCCAGTCACTAGTGATGACGTCACTGAGCCTTGTGACAGCGTTCAAGTTATTACTCTCTCACAGACATTTCGTTTGATATGCATGAAGACAGGTTTGGACACTGCGTGTGCGTGTGATAGGCGTGATGACGTCACGCCAGTCACTAGTGATGACGTCACTGGGCCTTGTAACAGCGTTCAAGTTATTACTCCCTCAAAGACATTTCGTTTGATATGCATGAAGATAGGTTTGGACACCGCGTGCGTGGGTGTCAGGCGTGAAGACGTCACGCAAGTCACTAGTGATGACATCACTGGGCCTTGTGACAGCGTTCAAGTTATTACTCTCTCAAAGACATTTCGTTTGATATGCATGAAGACAGGTTTGGACACTGCGTGCACGTGTGATAGGCGTGATGACGTCACGCCAGTCACTAGTGATGACGTCACTGGGCCTTGTGACAGCGTTCAAGTTATTACTCTCTCAAAGGCATTTTGTTTGATATGCATGAAGACAGGTTTGGACACCGCGTGCGTGGGTGTCAAACGCGATGACGTCACACGAGTCACTAGTGATCACGTCACTCTGCCGATTGACAGCGTTCAATTTATTAGCCTCTCGAAGACGTTTCGTTTGGTATACATGATGGCAGGTTAGACATTGCGTGCGTGGGTGATAGGCGTGATGACGTCACCTAAATCACAAGTGATCAAGTCAGTTGGCCGAGTCATAGGTACCACGTTATTGCTCTCTCAAAGACGTTTCGTTTGGTATGCATGTCGGCAGGCGAGTAAATTACGTGTGCGGGTGATATTTGTGATGACGTCCCCTGAGGAACAGGTTATCAGGTGACTTGGCCGAGTTTTAGGTATCAAAATCCCGTCCTTTCAAAGACGTTTCATTTGATATGCATGACGGAAGGTTAAGACAGTGTGTGCGTGGGTGATATGCGTGAGGACGTCACCTAAGTCACTAGTGATGAGATAATTGGCCTGGTTAATAATTATCAAGTTATTACTGTGTGGACGGCTTTTCCTGTGATATGCATGTCGAAGGTGTGAATAGTGCTCACGCGGGTGATAGACGTCATAAAGTCGCACGAGTCACATTGTGTCACGAGTGACTCATTCATGGTTTTTCCCCGTTAAATTCACTGCAAAGCTATTCACTCCACGCATTCCCGAAAATTCTGGGTCGTTTTAAAGTAACAATGTCATCAGGATTAAAGTCGCTGGCGTCCGGACTAAATCGGCTGGTGGTTGGATTAATTTCAGTGGCACTTGGATTAAAATGAATGGCACCTGGATTAATTTCAATGGCGGCTGGAATAAATTGACTGGCGCCTAGACTAATTTGGCTGGCGCTTGGATTAAATTGAGCGGGAAAACCTGTAGACACATCAGAAGAACTAAGACAACAACCCTTTCACTGACTCTCCTCCTTTATCCACGTCTCAATGTCCCGCTATTTCTCTGTCACACTCCAAACTTATTCATGTGACGGTACTCCTTTTCAAGATAGTGTTAACACAAAGAGAAAGCTGAAACATGCCCAGAGTATTCTCAAACAATTAGTTTTAAGAATTAAAAGAATATTTTAGAAATATGAAGGCAAACAAATGCTCAAGATTGAATTAGTAGGAAACAGAAAGGTTGGATGCTAAACTTCAACTTCAAGTGGAGCCTGGAGAATAAAACAGTTTGTGCACGACAGCATTGGTATTGGCAAAATGTAATCATCGCCATCTATCACAGAGCTGCTTCTCAATTGCAATACGACAAACAGTAGTATCACTAATACAGAATGTGTTTCTGTTAAACGGCTCCAATTACTCAGACATACCGATGCGCTACTACTCCTGCCGATACTCTCGGTCTCCCGAAGCAGAGGCACACATGTGCAGGCTTCACAAGATTCGAAACAATAAGACAGCGGTGGTAACATGCCAGTGTGTTATTCCTCACAAGCAATGATTCCCCAGAAAATTGAAGAGTTGAGCATAGAAATACATTTATTGGCACTACCTCAGGTAATGCCAACATAAAAGTTGATATTATCTCCGAACGAAAAAGAGCAGAGAATGATGGAAAGATAAGTATATAAGACATTAGTTGTACTGTATGCTAAGTCTATTGTAATTGTGATATAGACGCAGAGAAAGTAAGGTCGATGAAAAGACAGCTAGCTGCTGGCAAAGGCCCAACCTGCATCTTTCGGATTCCGTGCCCAATGCGTGTGTTGCAGGTTAAATTCCTGTCAGCGACAAGTTATCTTTTTGTCCACTTTACTTTTCTCTCATCTATATTACATTGACAACAGACTTGAAACAGCGCAATTAACATCTCCTACACACTACACTGGCTTTCTGCTTTTCATTATAGCCGGGCCAAACAAACACTGAAAATTCCCCACTACACTTTCTATGTTATCCTTAAAATTTTAAACAGTGACACTCCTTTCCGCTATCTATACATTAGGTTAGTCAACAGCAGCACTACGTACCCCCGCTGCCAGTCAGGGCCACTCAACTTATGCATCAGTGAATGTGTATTCTGGCAGCTTTGTAATATCAGCATTCCGGCGCTGCCTCCTCATTGTGCACTCGATGCAATGAAGCCGCAGATATTCAGCACTACCTCTGCTCATGCTAAAGCTTTTGCTGTCAGAGACGTTAGTGGACAGTATGAACAAAAGCGGGTCCCCCCCCCCCCCAAAATGCTGCACACCTGTTTCCGACAGCTGTGCCGTTGATGTAAAAGCAAGTGGCTAACATAGTTTTATGATTTTTGGTGGTTAAAATGTGACGATGGATCTATAGATGGATTGATGTGGCTGTACCCTTTAGATCGGGTGGCAGCTAACGCCACCTAGTCGTAACTAGATTGATCTTCTTCTTTTCCTTTTAAAAGTGAAGTTGAGGACTGGTACTTCGCAGCGAAGGGTTTAATTTTCACTCGTGCCTTGACTTTAGCCACCAATCAGATAACCTCCTCCTAGTTAATTCTACCAGCTTAAAGTCTATTTTGCCCTCCCTGTCCCTAAACCCCAGTGCTTTGAAAAACTTTGCGCCATCATCCTGAACTGTAGGGTGAAGCCCTTTACAAAACATTTTCAAGTGTTCAGCAGTTTCCTCCTCCTCTCCACACGCACTGCATACCCTGTCTACCCCTTCGTATTTGACCCGATATGTCTTGGTTCTTAAGTAGACATAGTCTTTTACAACTTGAAGTGCACTATTACCTATCTCGAAGCGCTGCTCTTTTCCGAGGCTGTTGTACATTATTTCAAGTTTTAAAAGACTATGTCTACTTAGGGCAGGTAATAACCGCGGAGCTGAACCACAAGATTGAAGTAACTAGAGGAATAAGAATGGGGTGAAGCACATTTAGCAAGCACTCTCGAATTATGACAGGTAGATTGCCACTATCCCTCAAGAGGAAGGTATATAACAGCTGTATGTTGCCGGTACTTAGCTACGGAGCAGAAACCTGGAGAATTACAAAGAGGGTTCAGCTTAAATTGAGGACAGCGCAGCGAACAGTGGAAAGAAAAATGGTAGGGGTAACCATTAGAGACAAGAAGGGAGCAGAGTGGATTAGGGAGCCTTTCTGGACTTCATCTGCTCCCGGGTTTTCAAACTCATCCTCGGAACGAAAAAGTCATGAATATCGGAGCTATCCACGCATGGTCACAAGTCGACGTCACTAACACAGTCGCCCGTACCAAGCGTGAATGGGTCCACTCGGAGTGAATTCCCGTCTTTTCTTTGTACCACTCGAGGTCTTTCTGGCACAGCGCTGCGGTGTAGTTTTCCGGGGAGGCTGACATCCTGCTCGATACTTCCTGGAGTTAAATTTGCGTCGCGCTCGCACTCGATCACGCTTTTAATCTACGCCAGCGCTTGGAAACACGACTGCGCTGCTGCACTCCCCGGCCGCCACTGACAAAAATATGGCTGCCTACCCAGAGTGCACAGCGTCGCCGCAGTTCATGCAAGCTCCCTATATCAACTCCTGGCGTTGTATTAGCTAAAGCCATAATATGATTATGAAACAAATCGTTGTAGACGACTCCAGCTCCATTTTATTCACCTGGTGTTTTTTACCGTTAACAAGCTTGCTCACTTTCTCGATTTTTAAATCCCACAGAAGTGGAACATTCGGCTGCTAGTGATCGCACCCGCGTTCTTGTGTTGAGCAAAGCTACACCTTTAGTGAGCCGTGAAGTCACAATGTGCAGCGGAAAGGGTTATGGTGATTATGCTGCTCGGCTGCCGACCGAAATGTCGTTAGCACGATCCCGGCCACAGCGGTCGCATTTCGATGAAGCGGAATTCTAGCGCCCATCGTACGACGTCAGTGCACGAAAACCAGCTGCTTGACATTTCTGCAGCTGTCAACCGAAGTTGCTTCGCCGAAGGATAGTCCCTTTGTCAGGTCTCCTGGTTTGTACGCCGGAAGGCAGGCCGCGTCTGTTTGGCACCTGGCGTCGAGCAGTGGCCCCAGTGCCAGGACATGGCCGTCTCTTCTGCCCAAAACAAAGCGTCCCCCTCACACGACCGCGGGGGGGGGGGAGGAAGTGCCGGGACAGACGTACGGAAGATGATGAGTTGATGAGTTACGTGAGACTCTGGGACAAAGCGCTTTCGCGCCGCGTCTTCTTCCCATCTGACAACGGCACTAAGACGTGCCTCATAATCGCACATTTGCTCCGGCACGCAAAACCCCAGATACTGATAACGGGAAGTTCTGAAACCGCAGTCATTTCCACGTGACATTTCGGCGCGCTCGCCGAGAATGACACAGGTTCTCAGCGTGTCAATCGTAAAAGAAATATGGGACTAAAAGCAACGGCGACACACCATTAATGGACGATTCAAGGCAGTGAGTGACCGGCGAGTGACCGCAGTAACAGCATCAACCGCACTGCACTGCTGGCGTGCAGTACGTCTCCAGAGCCGAGGGTCGCGTGAAGGCGTCGCAATCGCAGCCGCTCGACGTGCACCGCGTTCGCTCGACGCCGCGAATGTCGAAACTCGTGAACATGTTGACACGGCACGTTTTCGAGCGTTCTGTTGAGACTCGAAAGCGAACTGCGCTGACCGACCGTCAAATCAAACAAGCGCGGGCAGCTTTGATGAGTGATAAATAATAAACCAACGCCTCCTCTAGGAAGATGCCTGCCGCATGAGCAGAAAAACAGCTGCCACGCCCTTTCTCTCTTTTATTTTAAATTGTTCTCGGTCGCTAGCGTCACTTGTGGCGGACGGTGCAACAACGCAACACTTTGAATAGCCTCCGAAACAGTGGTGCACAGTTGCAGGTCTCAAACAACTCTCGACTGACGCGCCCCTATGGGCCGTAGATGAAAAACGCTTAGCTAGTACAACACCTCCTCTTAAAGATACCTGCCGCATGAGAAGAAAAACGGCTGCCACACCCTTTCTCTCCTTTATTTTAAAATGTTCTCGGTCGCTAGCGTCACCTGTGGCGGACAGTGCAACAACGCAACACTTTGCATAGCCTCCAAAATAGCGGTGTACCGTTGCAGGTCTCAAACAACTCTCAACTAACGCGCCCCTATGGGCCGCCGGAGAAAAATGTTTGGCAGACGACGCTCACGCAGCGCGCAGAAAAAAAGCGCGCGGCCGAACGTCAGCAGCAGCCGACGCGGTGTGGTACCGCCCGCTGCCGGGATAATGGATGGATGGCGGAATGAATACGGCTGTACTCTTTAGATCGGGCGGTGGGTGGCGCCACCAAGCGGTAAACCTAATGAACCAAAAACTAGATTTATTTCTTTTTCCTTTAAAAAGTGAGATTGAGGATTCGTACTTTGCAGTGAAAAGTTAATATTTCACTCGTGCCTTGACTTTAGCCACCAATCAGATAACCTCCTTCTAGTTAAGTCTACCCGTTTAAAGTCTATTTTGCCCTCCCGGTCCCTAAACTCTAGTGCTTTGAAAAACTCTGTGCCATCATCCTGAACTATAGGGTGAAGCCCTTTACAGAACATTATCAAGTGTTCGGCAGTTTCTTCTTCCTCTCCACACGCACTGCATACTGTGTCTACCCCTTCGTATTTGGCCCGATATGTCTTGGTTCACAGTACTCCCGTCCTGGCCTCAAACAGTAGAAAACTACCCTGAGTATTATCATAGATCCTTTCCTTGGCAATTTTCTGCTTAAAAGTTCGATAAATCTCTAGTGCGGACTTCTTAATCATGCCCATTCTCCACATCTCAGTCTCTGTTTCCTTCACTTTCTTCTTAACCGATAGTTCTTTTTGGTTTGGCCACCTGCTGTTTTCTAAGAATTTACCAGTCAACTTCCTGGTTCGCTTACTCCATTTTGTATCGACATTCTTCATGTACAAGTAGCTGAAAACCTTCCTAGCCCAACGCTCTTCCCCCATTTCTCTCAATCGCTTCTCAAATTTCATCTTGCTGCTAGCTTCCCTGCCCTCAAATGATGTCCATTCTATATCACCTTGTACTTCCTGATTTGGTGTATTCCCTTGAGCTCCTAAAGCAAGCCTACCTATTCCACGTTGCTTGATTTCTAATCTTGCGTGAACTTCTGATCTCATGCACAAGACCGCATTGCCGAACGTCACTCAGGAACCATGACCCCTTTCCATATTCCTCTCACAACATCATACCTATTGTAATTCCACAGTGCCCTATTTTTTATGACTGCTGCATTCCTGTTACCTTTATTCGTCACGTATATTTCGTGTTCCCTCAGGTACTCGGTCCCATTGCTTATCCATACGCCCAGATATTTGTTTTTATCTGTTATCTCTAGCGTGACCTCCTGTATTCTAAGCTCACTACCTTTGTTGTCATTGAAAATCATGACTGCTGATTTTTCCTTACTGAATCTAAAATCTAACCTACCTCCCTTATTACCGCAGATGTCCATCAATCTCTGCAAATCTTCCTTGTTGTTGGTCATTAGCACTATATCATCTGCGTATATTAATGCTGGTAGTGCCTGATCAATACGTTTTCCTTGTTTGACTAAAGAGAGGGTGAAGCCCAGTCCACTTCCCTCTAAATTTGCCTCTAATCCTTGTAGGTACTTCATGAACAATAAGGGTGACAGGGGGCACCCCTGTCTAAGCCCGTGTTTTACCTCTGCGGGCTTGGATACTTGTTTTTCCCACTTTATAACTGCCTTGTTACCTTTATAGATACCCTTTAAAAGATTATTGACTACATGTTCCACGCTTAGTGTGTCCGGTATTCCCCACAATTCCTCTTAAACCACGCTATCGTACGCATCCTTGATATCCGAAAATGCTAGCCACAGGGGCCTGTGTTCCTTTTCTGCTATTTCGATGCACTGCGTCAGTGAGAACAGATTGTCTTCCAACCTCCTGTGTTTCCGAAACCCATTCTGCACTTCCCCCAGCACCCCCTCATCCTCTATCTATGCATCCACTCTTTCCTTTATAATCTGCATCGCCAGCCTGTACACCAGTGATGTCACTGTTATAGGACGGTAGTAGTGTATGTCAGCTTTGTCCCCCTTTTCTTTATAGATCATGCTCATCCTGCTAAGTTTTCATCCATCGGGAACTTCACCATCGATTATTATTTTGCTCACTGCCTCTCTCAAAGCCTGCTTAGACTTCGGACCTATTGTCGTTATCAGCATAATTGGAATGCCATCTGGGCCTGTTGATGTACTATTAGGAACCCTTTTCTCAGCCCTTTCCCACTCTCGTTGTGAAAATGGAGCAATTGCACCACTTGATTCGTCCTTGTCTATTGTGGTGCATAAAGTACTTCTTTGTTGAAATTTTTGGGTCGCCCTTGTTTTTATATATTCAATAGCTTCGTCCCCTTCTAGCCTAGCACTTTGGCTGTAGTTATAAAACTCTCCTCTAGGCTCGTTTCATTTCTAAGTAAGTTTAGATCGTTCCAAAATTTCGCATCTGCCTTTCTATCTTTTTTTGTACTTCTGCCAGCCACTAAACTCCCTTTCTTCTAATCTTTTCACTGATCAGAAGGGATGCATCCCTTCTACAGCTTAGAAAGGTTTCCCATTTTCTTTCAACATCATATGTCGGTTCGCCCCACTGCTTAGCATGTCAGCGTTCCCTAGAGGCTTCCTGACGTTTTGCTATGGCTCTCTTGACTTCCTCATCCCACCAACTTTTGGGTTTGTGTCTTCTTTTCCGGGGTGGTTTGTCACGCCTCTTAGCAAGCTCTAGCTCAAAGAGTCTAATTAGATTCGTGTATGTCCACACTGCCCTCTTATCCTCCGTGATTACATTCTCAATTTGTTTAGTGGCTATTTCAATTTGCCTTTCTGGATAAAAATTTTCTTGTAGTTGCTCATGTTGTCTCCTTCCCACTTTCACTGCTCTTCCAAAACTTAGCTTGAAACGTTTGTGAACCCTACCCAGACTTCTAGAGCCACCTTCATCTATGTGCATTCCCATGAGCTTATCATACATCCTATGTGACATTAGTGCATAATCTATCGCCGGCTGCAGCCTTCCTACCCCCCTTGTTATTTGCCCTTGACACTTCTCGGTACTGTTGCAAATGATCAAATCAAGCCTTTCACACATATCTATGATCATTTTGCCTGTCGGGTCAATATACCCATCTATATCTTCTATGTGCTCATTCATGTCTCCTAGTATAATTATCTCGCACTCTCTTCCTAACTCCTGAATGTCCTTTGATATACACTCTACCATTGCCTGGTTTTGCTCTCTGCCTTTTGCTCCCGTCCACAAGTACACGAAACCAAGGAGTGTCATTTGACCTTCCTCTTTCCCTTTTAGCCATAAATGTTCCTTTCACTCCTGCTTGACCCTTTGCCAGTCTTTACTTTTATAAAAGAATGCCCCAATAACACCACCCTTCCTGCTGCCTTCTGTTCTATTACAATATTCCAACACGTAGTCCGGATTGTTCGGAGGTTATTCATGTCCCTGAGATGTGTTTCTACAAACCCGAATACCATCGGCCTCTCTTCCCTTAGCTGTTCTATCTCTTCCCACCTCAGCCTGTTCCTACCACCCTGCATGTCAATATACCCTATGTCTGAATTGGCTCGACGCTCGTGGCTACGCCTATTTATGCCCTGAAATCTACCTATCTTTGATATTAGGGCCACTTTGGAATCGTATCCGTCTATACCACCTGACGAAGAGTGTCTCTGGTTGTTTTCCTCGTTACTAGCTATCCTGCACCCCGAAGGGCTCGCTTGCCTCCCAAAACAGCTACTGCGCGTCCTGCAAGTCACCAACCTACCTCATGACCTAGCCGCCCATCGAAGTGAAGTCTGTCTCGTTGGAAACCACACCACCTATGCACCTCTTTGTTTATTTCCACCACCTCAAAGCCTTACTTTCTCTCGACTCATGCGCCATATCTCTTGGTTTGCGTTGACAACCGCTCTTTGCAGGTTGCTATCACGCACCGATACCTCCGGTTTTGTGCATATCACTACCTGTACCTTAGGAGAAGTGGCGCGCATGTCATCGACGCCTTTCGCCAGTGTGGTTGCTAGTCCTGCTGTATCTTCATTTAAGACATCGTTTAAACCGCCTGAATTTATCACGAGGTCTATCAGTTGTAGTTTTGAGTTTTGCGCTCGCTTGTCTCATGACTGCTTCAAGCTTGCGTCCTGGGAACGCCCCTACTGCAACCCTCTTGTCACCTCTTACCCTCTCTTTGATGGCTTCTGTGCATCGATTTAAATTCGAGTCCCCGGCGATGATCACATGCTGTGACTTTTCAGCTGGAGCGTCCTGCACCTGGGGGCTACTTGCACCTGTGACGCCGGCTGCTTTGTCCCCTCCGAGCCCCACCACTACCACGCTGAAGCTGGGCCTTGCGATAATTGAACCGGCTGAACCTGTTTTTTCCAAACTTGCTTGCTCTTCCTTCTCCACCGTTCTGGTTGCCGGCTCCCTACTGTTCTCTCCGTAGGCCACTTTTTTGTTCAGCTTCGCTAGTGCTTCCTCGGCGGACTTCAGTGTTTTCCCCATTGCCCTCGTTTTCTCTTGCTCTGTCACCAACGCAGTCTCGAGCTCGGCGATTCTCATCAGCAGTTCACTCTGGGCAACCATAATTTTGTCCATTTTTTCCTCGACCTCACATTGCCTACACTTTGCGTCAGCCTCTTCTCCACCCGCTTCTACGCTTGGATCCACTTTCAAACCCACTCCACATTCAGAACACATTACAATCTTTTTAACCATGTCTTTCTGACACCAATTGTCCCTATATTCGATAATTACTTAACTCGAGCCCTGCACTACGAAAAAAACGAAAGTCAAAGCTCTACTACAAAATATTGCGTGTTCTATGTACGCGCACCTCCCCCATGGGGTGGCAAAATAAAAAAAAAAAGAAAAAACTCAAACACGCACACCCGCACTAACTAATAAATACCTGGTGACTGGCCCCCAGAAAAGCCGTGCCACAAAATAAGTGCTACGGAGATTTCAACCACTGCCTTATAATTATAAAGACAAGCTGAAAACATGTAAAAAAACACTTATCTGCGCAGTCGATCCGGAGCGCCCAAAAAACACGTCCACCCACCGTGATAGCCCGAACGGTTGGATGGATGGGTGAATGGATATAACTGTACCCTTTAGATCGGGCGGTGGCTAGCGCCACCAAGCCTTAATACCTAATGAACCCAAAACTATATTTATTTTTTTTCTTTAAAAAGTAAGTTTGAGGATTCGTACTTTGCAGTGAAGAGTATAATTTTCACTCGTGCCTTGACACTAGCCACCAATCAGATAACCTCCTTCTAGTTAAGTCTACCCGCTTAATGTTTATTTTGCCCTCCTGGTCCCTAAACCCCAGTGCTTTGAAAAACTCTGTGCCATCATCCTGAACTATAGGGTGAAGCCCTTTACAGAACATTATCAAGTGTTCGGCAGTTTCTTCTTCCTCTCCACACGCACTGCATACTGTGTCCACCCCTTCGTAATTGGCCCGATATGTCTTGGTTCACAGTACTCCCGTCCTGGCCTCAAACAGTAGAAAACAACCCCGAGTATTATCATAGATCCTTTCCTTGGCAATTTCCTGCTTAAAAGTTCGATAGATCTCTAGTGCGGACTTCCTAATTATGCCCATTCTCCACATCTCAGTCTCCGTTTCCTTCACTTTCTTCTTAACCGATAGTTCTTTTTGGTTTCGCCACCTGCTGTTTTCTAAGAATTTACCAGTCAACTTCCTGGTTCGCTTACTCCATTTTGTATCGACATTCTTCATGTACAAGTAGCTGAGAACCTTCCTAGCCCAACGCTCTTCCCCCATTTCTCTGAATCGCTTCTGAAATTTTATCTTGCTGTTAGCTTCCCTGCCCTCAAATGATGTACATCCCATATCACCTTGTTCTTCCTGATTTGGTGTATTCCCGTGAGCTCCTAAAGCAAGCCTACCTATTCCACGTTGCTTAATTTCTAATCTTGCTTGAACTTCTGATCTCATGCACAAGACCGCATTGCCGAACGTCACTCAGGAACCATGACACCTTTGCATATTCCTCTCACAACATCATACCTACTGTAATTCCACAGTGCACTATTTTTCATCACTGCTGCATTCCTGTTACCTTTAGTCGTCACGTATATTTCGTGTTCCCTCAGATACTCAATCCCATTGCTTATCCATACGCCCAGATATTTGTATTTATCTGTTATCTCTAGCATGACCTCCTGTATTCTAAGCTCACTACCTTCGTTGTCATTGAAAATCATGACTGCTGATTTTTCCTTACTGAATCTAAAATCTAACCTATCTCCCTCATTACCGCAAATGTCCATCAATCTCTGCCAATCTTCCTTGTTGTTGGCCATTAGAAATATATCATCTGCGTACATTAATGCTGGTAGTGCCTGATCAATAAGTTTTCCTTGTTTGACTAAAGAGAGGTTGAAGCCCAGTCCACTTCCCTCTAATTTTGCCTCTAATCCTTGTAGGTACATCATGAATAATAAGGGTGACAGGGGGCACCCCTGCTTAAGCCCCCGTTTTCCCTCTACAGGCTTGGATACTTGTTTTTCCCACTTTATAACTGCCTTGTTACCTTTATAGATACCCTTTAAAAGATTATTGACTACATGTTCCACGCCTAGTGTGTCCAGTATTCCCCACAATTCCTCTTGAACCACGCTATCGTACGCTCCCCTAATATCCAAAAATGGTAGCCACAGGGGCCTGCGTTCCTTTTCTGCCATTTCGATGCACTGCGTCAGTGAGAACAGATTGTCTTCCAACCTCCTGTGTTTCCGAAACCCATTCTGCAGTTCCCCCAACACCTCCTCATCCTCTATCTATGCATCCACTCTTTCCTTTATAATCTGCATCGCCAGCCTGTACACCAGTGATGTCACTGTTATAGGATGGTAGTAGTTTATGTCAGCTTTGTCCCCCTTTCCTTTATAGATCATGCTCATCCTGCTAAGTTTCCATCCATCGGGAACTTCACCATCGATTATTATTTTGCTCACTGCCTCTCTCAAAGCCTGCTTAGACTTCGGACCTATTGTCTTTATCAGCATAATTGGAATGCCATCTGGGCCTGTTGATGTACTACTAGGAAGCCTTTTCTCAGCCCTTTCCCACTCTCGTTGTGAAAATGGAGCAATTGCACCACTTGATTCGTCCTTGTCTATTGTGGTGCATAAAGTACTTCTTTGTTGAAATTTTTGTGTCGCCCTTGTTTTTATATATTCAATAGCTTCGTCCCCTTCTATCCTAGCACCTTGGGCTGTAGTTATAAAACTCTGCTCTAGGCTCGTCTCATTTCTAAGTAAGTTTAGATGGTTCCAAAATTTCGCATCTGCCTTTCTATCTTTTTTTGTACTTCTGCCAGCCACTAAACTCCCTTTCTTCTAATCTTTTCACTGATCAGAAGGGATGCATCCCTTCTACAGCTTAGAAAGGTTTCCCATTTTCTTTCAACATCATATGTCGGTTCGCCCCACTGCTTAGCATGTCAGCGTTCCCTAGAGGCTTCCTGACGTTTTGCTATGGCTCTCTTAACTTCCTCATCCCACCAACTTTTGGGTTTGTGTCTTCTTTTCCGCGGTGGTTTGTCACGCCTCTTAGCAAGCTCAAGCTCAAAGAGTCTAATTAGATTCGTGTATGTCCACACTGTCCTCTTATCCTCCGTGATTACATTCTCAATTTGTTTAGTGGCTATTTCAATTTGCCTTTCTGGATAAAAATTTTCTTGTAGTTGCTCATGTTGTCTCCTTCCCACTTTCACTGCTCTTCCAAAACTTAGCTTGATACGTTTGTGAACCCTACCCAGACTTCTGGAGCAACCTTCATCTATGTGCATTCCCCTGAGCTTATCATACATCCTATGTGACATCAGTGCATAATCTATCGTTGACTGAAGCCTTCCTACCTCCCATGTCATTTTCCCTTCACACTTCCCGGTACTGTTGCAAATGATCAAATCAAGCCTTTCACACATATCCATGATCATTTTGCCTGCCGAGTCAGTATACCCATCTATATCTTCTATGTGCGCATTCATGTCTCCTAGTATAATTATCTCGCACTCTCTTCCTAACTCCTGAATGTCCTTTGATATACACTCTACCATTGCCTGGTTTTCCTCTCTGGCCTTTGCTCCCGTTCACAAGTACACGAAACCAAGGAGTGTCATTTGACCTTCCACTTTCCCTTTTAGCCATAAATGTTCCTTTCACTCCTGCTTGACCCTTTGCCAGTCCTTACTTTTATGAATGAATGCCTCAATACAACCCCCCTCTCTGCTGCTTTCTGTTCTATTACAATATTCCCACGCGTAGTCCGGATTGTTCGGAGATTGTTGCATGTCCCTGAGATGTGTTTCTACAAAACCGTATACCATCGGCCTCTCTTCCCTTAGCTGTTCTTCTATCTCTTCCCACTTCAGCCTGTTCCTACAACCCTGCATGTTAATATATCCTTTGTCTGAATTGGCTCGGCGCTCGTGGCTACGGTCGCGCGCTCGTGGCTAACTGTCCCCGTCGCGAGCGCCACTGCGCGGCGCTTGCTCAAAACTGAAGGCATGCCAACTCCGCTGGGAGCGCGAGCCATTTCCCAGGCATTGTTTAAAGGAGGCGTTGGCTCACGGAAGTCGGCCATATTGACTAGGCGAATTCTCCTCTCTTGTTTACAAATGAATGCGAAGCAGAAGGCGCGACTCCCTCTCCGGCTCGGAAAGCACGTGGGCTGCGCAGCGCGTGGGTCGTGACGATCCGAAACTAATGGAACTGGGCTCATCTCTCTGAGCCAGCGGGACACCTTCAGCGAAATCGCTTCGTCCGAGTAATAACAGGGAGTAACAGCTCGCCGACAACGAAGCAACTACGAGAAAAGGCGCACTAGATGCACTGACAACGACGAGTGCTTTCACGTCTATAATCCAGCAACTGTACAGACAACACGATCGGTCGTGCGCCTTCTACGGTTGCATTCCGCCACGCGGCCGACGCAGCGTCCTGCCACTGTGTCCGTTTTCCGCGTTAAACTCACCGGCGTCAGCATTCTGCGACCATGGTGATTTTGAGCACGGTGCTAGTGACAGTTGAACGTGGTTACTGTTACGTTGAGATTACATGCAATGCTGGTGGAGAGTGTACCAAGCGAAACAGAAAAGGTGTTTCAATACGCACATGCAAGTTGTTACTGTACACACACAACACGAAACTACGTATGTGCACATGGTCCTCACGGTGTCTTGCTGGGCTCAACAGCGTCGTCCGTTGTCACAAGCAGGAGCACTGCTCAACCGTCACTGACCTGCAAGGCGTTCGTCGTCATTCAGCTTCGTCATGTGCCAAACGCAACTTCGCTGAACACCAACTGCTTCATCCGCGTCATCCGCCGCCCGACACATGGATATTGACACAATGTGACTTCAAATTACGCGCGCTAGCAAATACTTGTGCCTTCTAGATGATTTGCGATGCACGAGCCTGCGGGACCCAGCTGCGCGCGAACCGGGTTGAAAGAAAAGAAGAACGTAGAAGAAGAGGCAGAAGGCAATCCTTGAGACAATCTAGCTGTGCTATAATTCTCGGGCACAAGTTTGCCCAGCCTACGTTAGCTTATTAAAAGAGTTTATTGAAAAGTGCGTTACAAATCTGGTGGAAGTGCTGGGTGTGAGGCCAAGCCCCTCTCTAGTGACGGAGCACGGTCGAGAACCACAGCGATTTCGACCCAACGAGCTGACGCCTGTTCATCAGCGCTGCAGTCGACGCCTACGTGGTGAGGGTCCTGAATTTTCACCTTTATCGACTTTGCTTGGAACATCAACGGCTCTGAACGGGTACGCAACTGACAAGACAGCTCAGGTCACTCCAGCCAACATTGTCGTAAACCAGCCAATGCTACCAAAGCCTTTCCACGATGAAAGCTACGAGGACGCAGAGGACTGGCTTGAGCACTTTGAACGCGTCGCAAAGGCTTACGAATATGGGGAAGAGCGCAAACTTGGAAGTGTTTACTTCGCACTGGAAGATAGCGCACGAACGTGGTATGAAAACCACGAAGCCACCTTCCGGTCATGGAATGATTTTCGACGGGAGCTGCTCGCTGCTTTCCCGAACAGAGACCGCAAAGAGAGAGCTGAAGCTGCGCTCCAGACAAGAAATCAGCGCAATAACGAAACTGTCGCCATGTATCTGGAAGACATGTCTCGCTTATTCCGCCGAGCGGATCCAAATATGAGCGAAGACAAGAAGCTGCGCCATCTGATGCGAGGCGTGAAGCAAGAACTCTTTGCCGGACTAATTCGAAGCCCGCCACGCACCGTCGCCGAGTTTCGTTCCGAGGCGACTACAATGGAAAGGACGCTACAACAGCGAGCAAGGTTATACAACCGGGATGCGATCGTCACTTCCTTGGACATGTTGCCACCAGCCTTCGGTAACGGCATGGAAGCACTACGCGAGCTGGTGCGGTCTGTTGTGCAAGAAGAGCTGCAGAGGCAGCGTCTTGACCAGAACGCTCCAATGCTTTCGTCTCTGGCCGATGTGATCCGGGAGGAGGTCAGGCAGGTGGTACGCGAACCTTCGAGCAACGCACAGCCAGGGCCGCCACTACAACAGAAGACGAGAATGACGTACGCTGATGTGCTACTACGAGGACCTCCAGGACGTGCGGACGTCGCGGCGGCTACACCTATGCAGTACCCGATGCCGCCGAGCACCCTGCAGCCAACGCCAGAGAGGAGACTAAGGAAGAGCGACGTCTCGCGCACTCCTGACAAGATACCGCTGTGTTACCACTGTGGGGAGCCTGGTCATCTCTGCCAAACGTGCCACTACCGCCAGGCAGGACTCCGTGGTTTTCCTGTTAATGCACCTCGACCACGAAATGGTGAACGTCCCTTCGAAATTGAAGAATACCTGTCAGGTCGTCAAACCTCAAGTGGCTTCCAACGACACCAACCTCGGGCAACGACAACGGGGAGGTATAGATCGCCTAGCCCCCGACCTTCAGCAAGCTCCCCAAGGTCTCGTTCCCCAAGCCCGCGTCGGGAAAACTAGAGTCAGCGGCCTGTGGAGGCAAGGCCGCTGTCGACGCTAATGCAGAAAAGCCTCCATTGCTGACTCTGAACGGCGACCGATTCAGAAACCGGTGCTTCGATAGTGACGTTGCTTCCGATTTACGTGTGTTCGTTGACGGCTACGAAGTCATCGGACTGGTAGATACCGGCGCAGATTATTCAGTGATGAGTACCGGACTTTCTAAAATACTAAAGAAAGTGCTGACTCCTTGGAAGGGACCACAAGCTCGCACAGCAGGAGGGCACCTCATCGACCCTACTGGAATATGCAGAGCAAGAATCAGAATACGGGGTTTCACGTACGTCGCCAGTTTTATTGTGCTGCCGGAATGCTCAAGAGACTTGATTATCGGCATGTATTTCTTACGAGCTAATGGCGCTGTATTTAACTTGCGAGAATCTTCCGTCTCATTCTCGACTAGGCACGCGATTGGTACCTTTGAAACGGAAGAAAACGTATATGACCTTTGTATTGCAGATGATGGCGTCATGGTTCCGCCAAGATCGAGCATATCTGTCGCAGTAAACAACAAAGCATTCAGTGAATTCGAAGGATTCGCTGACAACAACACTGCCTTACTACTCCAAAAAGGAATCTGCATGGCACGAGGCCTTGTTAAGTTACGTGACGGATGTGTAAATGTTCTACTCACAAACTTTGGAAATGAGGTGCAGCACGTTGCAAAAGGAACCGTCATCGCCAGTCTGATTGATTTCGTCCAGGTTACGGAGCTGCGAACTTTTGAAACCAATGATTCTGATTTCGAAGACGTGGAGTCTGTCCTTGCAGCCATCGACATCGAGCCAGGCCTACTACCAAGCGAAAAAGAGCAAATCGAGCGTCTTTTAAGGGAATTCGCCGAATGTTTCTCGTTGTCATCTAACGTTCGACGCACTCCTGTCGCTAAACAACGCATCATTATCGACGAGTCAGTGAGGCCAATACACCAGCATCCCTACCGAGTGTCACCAAAAGAAAGAGAAGCTATTGGTAATCAGGTTAAAGAAATGCTCAAAGACGATATAGTCCAGCCTTCATCAAGTCCATGGGCGTCACCTGTTGTTCTTGTGAAAAAAAAAAAGACCAAACCTTACGTTTCTGCGTTGATTATCGGAAGCTGAATGCCGTCACCAAACGGGATGTTTATCCTCTGCCAAGAATTGATGACACTCTGGATAGGCTGCGAAATGCCAGGTATTTTTCCTCATTGGATCTTAAAAGTGGGTATTGGCAGATAGAAGTGGACGAAAGAGATCGCGAAAAGACAGTGTTTGCGACACCGGACGGTTTATACGAGTTCAAGGTACTCCCTTTTGGCCTTTGTTCAGCACCCGCCACATTCCAACGGATGATGGACACAGTGCTTTGTGGTCTTAAATGGCAGTCATGTCTGGTTTATCTCGACGATGTTGTAGTTTTCTCTGCTACCTTTGAGCAACATTTGGAAAGGCTCCGGGCCGTGCTCACTGCGATCAAATCAGCGGACTTGACGATAAAACCACAGAAATGTCATTTCGGCTTCCGTGAGCGCCTTTTTCTCGGCCATGTCATCAGTGCAGAAGGTGTCCGCCCAGACCCTGCAAAAACTGAGGCCGTAGCAAGATTTCCGAAGCCAACAGACAAAAAGGCTGTTAGGCGATTTTTAGGTCTCTGCGCCTATTATTGACGGTTAGTTAAAAATTTTTCACGAATTGCTGAACCACTGACACGGCTGACAAAAGAGATAATGCCTTTCGTATGGCTTGCCGAACAAGAGGATGCCTTCAATGAACTACGAAAGTGCCTTCAAAGCCATCCTGTTCTGGCGCATTTTGACGAGGAAGCGGAAACCGATATCCACACGGATGCAAGCAATTTAGGTCTTGGGGCCGTGCTCATCCAATGGCAAAACGGACAAGAACGAGTCATTGCGTATGCCAGTCGCACTCTTTCGAAAGCTGAGGTGAACTACTCAGCGACCGAGAAAGAACGCCTTGCCGTGGTATGGGCTATCAGCAAGTTTCGACCATATTTATATGGTAGGCCTTTTCGAGTTATAAGCGACCATCATTCGCTATGCTGGCTGGCTAATCTCAAGGACTTATGTGAACGGCTTGCACGAAGGAGCTTGCGATTACAGGAGTATGATATCACGATTGTGTACAAGTCAGGTCGCAAGCACAGTGATGCGGACTGCTTGTCACGTGCTCCGATTCAACCTGCTGCTTCTGCTTCCACCGAGGATGGTGAAGATTTTATTTTCTTGGGAGCTGTGACACCATCAGAGATGGCACATCAGCAGCGATCCGACCCTGAGATACTCCTCTTGATCAAGTACCTACAAGGACAGTCTGTCGATGTCACAACCTTTTGTCCGCGCCTTGTCAGCGTTTGTCCTACGAAACAACATCCTGTATAAAAGGAACTTTGACAACAATACAGCGACATTCCTGCTTGTCGTCCCTTCACCTCTGCGACCAGAGATTTTGGAGGCTTGCCACGACGATCCATCAGCTGGACACTAAGGAGTAAGGAGAACGTTAGCACGCATCCGCACTAAATACTACTGGCCGAAGTTGCTTAGCTCTGCACGACACTATGCCAGAACCTGCCGGGACTGCCAAAGACGTAAAACGCCACCGCTAAAACCAGCAGGTCTCCTTCAACCGATAGAACCACCAGAAGCCCCATTCACACAAGTGGGAATGGACTTACTGGGGCCATTTCCTACGTCATCATCGGGAAAACGGTGGATAATAGTTGCCACCGACTATTTAACCAGATATGCCGAGACAGCGACTCTAGTTAAAGGATCAGCCGTTGAAGTAGCCGAATTCTTCGTCTCCAACATAGTACTGCGGAACGGAGCTCCAAAAGCGTTGATCACGGACCGAGGGACTGCATTTACGGCCGACCTGATGAAATGTATCATGAAATTGACGCACACCAGTCATAGAAAAATGACGGCATATCATCCTCAAGCAAATGGTCTAGCGGAACGACTGAACAGAACGCTGGCTGATATGTTGTCAATGTACGTTGATATAGAACACCGTAGTTGGGATAAAATATTACCCTATGCAACATTCGCTTATAACACTGCGATGCAAGAGACAACACGGATGACGCCATTCCAACTTCTTTTTGGCCGGACGGTAACGACACCTTTAGATGCAATGTTACCTATTGACGAGACGCCCGAGAATTACTATGACGTTCACGACTACATACAAAGAGCAGAAGAGGCTACACAGCTGGCACAATATCGCATTCTCCAACAGCAGAAAACCGACCCGCATCGATACAATCTGCGAAGAAGAGACGTCCAGTACGCACCAGGAGACAGAGTACGGGTGTGGATTCCTGTACGAATACGTGGCCTATCAGAAAAACTGCTTCGCCGCTATTTCGGTCCGTACAGAGTGCTCCGCCGCGTCGACTCGCTCAACAACGAAGTTACGCCAGAGGGACAGGATATTTCATGCCGACGGTGGCATCGCACGGAAACTGTGCATGTCGTCAGGATGAAACCATATCACGACAGGCAATGAAACGCTGAAGATACAACGTTCTCTGACGTTAACGACATCCCCGACGAGGGTTTGTGAATGACTGCCATGCAACCAGTTTAACACAAGCATCGGGACGATGCACTCTGTAAAGGGGGGCAATGACACAATGTGACTTCAAATTACGCGCGCTAGCAAATACTTGTGCTTTCTAGATGATTTGCGATGCACGAGGCTGCGGGACCCAGCTGCGCGCGAACCGGGTTGAAAGAAAAGAAGAACGTAGAAGAAGAGGCAGAAGGCAATCCTTGAGACAATCTAGCTGTGCTATAATTCTCGGGCACAAGTTCGCCCAGCCTACGTTAGCTTATTAAAAGAGTTTATTGAAAAGTGCGTTACAATATGCACTTGTTCTACGCATTGTTGAAACCCCGTGCTGGACAAAGGGATTTGTAAACGTTGCTAAGAGTAATGTAACATTCAGGAGAACACTGCGTAACCAATAACGCGGAGCAGAGCACAGATAATGTCCGCCACGGCTCAGCACGAGACCTGGGAAGGCGAACATTCCGCCGCCAGCCACAGCCGCTCACTGCTAGACCAGCTCCACTGCGCAACACGTAACCTTAGCAACGCCCCCATTGTGCCTAGTTATAGCCACCATAGCCTAGTGAATATGGCCGCCATGATGTCATTTTCGCCACATTTTTTACGCCCCTGCGCCGGCTGGGCATGCTCTCTCCTTACATTTCCTTCCTCCTTGCGTTGGCTGGTACCGCCCGTCGCCGTGATAATGGATGGATGAATGAATGGATTAGGCTGTACCCTTTAGATCGGGCGGTGGCTAGCGCCACCAAGTCTTAATACTTAATAAACCAAAAACTAGATTTATTTTTTTAAAAGGTAATAAAAGTTTTTCATCAACTTTCTCAAACTTCTCAAATTTTATCTTGCTGCTAGCTTCCCTGCCCTCAAATGATGTTCATCCCATATCACCTTGTACTCCCTGATTTGGTGTATTCCCGTGTGCTCCTAAAGCAAGCCTGCCTATTCCACGTTGCTTAATTTCTAATCTTGCTTGAACTTCTGATCTCATGCAGAAGACTGCATTGCCGAACGTCAGCCCAGGAACCGTGACCCCTTTCCATATTCCTCTCACAACATCGTACCTATTGTAGTTCCACAGTGTTCTATTTCTCACCACTGCTGCATTCCTATTGCCTTTAGTCGTCACATATATTTCGTGTTCCCTCAGGTACTCGGTCACATTGCTTATCCATACGCCCAGATATTTGATTTATCTGTTATCTCTAGTGTGACCTCCTGTATTCTAAGCTCACTACCTTCGTTGTCATGAAAATCATGACTGCTGATTTTTCCTTACTGAATCTAAAATCTAACCTATCTCCCTCATTACCGCAGATGTCCATCAATCTCTGCAAATCTTCCTTGTTGTAGGCCATATCCACTATATTATCTGTGTACATTAACGCTGGTAGTGCTTGATCAATGAGTTTTCCTTGTTTGACTAAAGAGAGGTTAAAGCCCAGTCCACTTCCCTCTATATTTGGCCTCTAATCCTTGTAGGCACATCATGAATAATAAAGGTGACAGGGGACACCCCTGCCTAAGCCCCCGTTTTACCCCTGCAGGCTTGGATACCTGTTTTTCTCACTTTATAACTACCTTGTTACCTTTGTAGATATCCTTTAAAAGATTAGTGACTACATGTTCCACGCCTAGTGTGTCCAGTATTCCCCACAATTCCTCTTGAACCACGCTATCGTACGCTCCCTTGATATCTAAAAATGCTAGCCACAGGGGCCTGTGTTCCTTTTCTGCTATTTCGATGCACTGCTTCAGTGAAAACTGATTGTCTTCCAACCTCCTGTGTTTCTGAAACCCATTCTGCAGTTCCCCCAGCACCCCCTCATCCTCTATCCATGCCTGCAGTCTTTCCTTTATAATCTGCATCGCCAGCCTGTAGACCACTGATGTCACTGTTATAGGACGGTAGTTGTTCATGTCAGCTTTGTCCCCCTTTCCTTTATAGATCATGCTCATCCTGCTAAGTTTCCATCCATCGGGAACTTTAGCATCGATTATTATTTTGCTCACTGCCTCTCTCAAAGCCTGCTTAGACTTCGGACCTAATGTCTTTATCAGCATAATTGGAATGCCATCTGGGCCTGTTGATGTACTACTAGGAACCCTTTTCTCAGCCCTTTCCCACTCTCGTTGGGAAAATGGAGCCATTGCACCACTTGATTCATCCTTGTCTCTTGTGGTGCATAAAGTACTTCTTTGTTGACGTTCTTCTGTCACCCTTGTTCTTATATATTCAATAGCTTCGTCCCCTTCTAGCCTAGCACCTTGGTCTGTAGTTATGAAATTCTGCTCGAGGCTCGTCTCATTTCTTAGGGAGTTTAGATGGTTCCAAAATTTCGCAGCTGCCTTTTTATCTTTTTTATGTACTTCTGCCAGCCACTGAGCTCCCTTTCTTCTAATCTTTTCATTGATCAGAAGGGATGCATCTCTTCTACAGCTTAGAAAGGTTTCCCATTTTCTTTCAACATCATCTGTCGGCTCACCCCGCTGCTTAGCATGTCTGTGTTCCTTAGAGGCTTCCTGACGTTTTGCTATGGCTCTCTTAACTTCCTTAACTTCTTAATGAGTTGGTCGCGAGTGCCACCGCGCGGAGCTTGTTTAAAACTGAAGGTGCGCCTACTATCACCGGTTCATTCATGGCTTTTCACAGATAGCAGAACCTCTGACTCGTCTCACAAGGGATGACACGCCGTTTGTCTGGGAAAACGAGCAACAAGCAGCTTTTGATTAACTGCGACAGCGCATGCAATCAGCACCCATTCTCGCTCATTTCGACGATGATGCTGACACAGAGGTTCATACTGACGCTAGTAACGTTGGGCTTGGTGCAGTGCTCGTTCAGCGTCAAGAGGACATCGAAAGGGTGATATCCTACGCCAGCCGCTCTCTATCCCGTGCCGAGGCGAATTATTCCACTACAGAGAAAGAGTGCCTCGCAGTCGTGTGGGCAATCACGAAGTTTCGCCCGTACCTTTGTGGTTGTCCCTTCAAGATAGTGATGGACCACCACGCCCTCTGCTGGTTGGCAAGCCTGCGCGACCTTTCAGGACGGCTTGCACGGTGGAGCTTGCGGCTGCAGGAATTTCACGTCACCATCGTCCATAAGTCCGGCCGTAAGCATGATGACGCTGACACACTGTCACGCGCACCGCTTCATGTCGTCAGTCGTGCAGCAGAGGAAGACGAAGGCTTCCTGGGCGCCATTAGCGCATCAGACTTGAGTAAACGGCAGCGGGATGACGCAGAAATTCGTCCGATCATTGATCATTTAGAGGGCCAGGGCAAAATCATACCACGTCATTTATTCCTCTCGTTGCCGTCGTTCTGCCTTCGAGATGGTGTGCTGTACAAGAAGAACGCTCGTTCGAACAACCGTGCCTACCTCCTAGTGGTTCCTCGAGGCAGGCGAGAGGACGTCCTCTTCGCTTGCCATGACGAAACCACATCCGGTCATCTGGGCTATTTACGGACACTTGCCAGAGTGGGCGAGAGGTACTATTGGCCAGGACTTTCGGCAAGCGTCAAGAAGTACTTCAAGAGCTGTCGGGAATGTCAGCGCCGAAAGCAACCATCTGTTAATCTAGCTGGTTTGCTTCAGCCCATTGAAGCACCTTGCACGTCATTCGACCAAGTCGGCATGGACATTCTCGGGCCATTTCCCCTGTCTGTGGCCAGCAACAAATGGGTGATCGTCGCGACCGACAATTTGACACGCTACGCTGTGACGCAGGTGATCCCACGAGCCACGGCTTCTGAGGTAGCACAATTTTTCATGCGCCACATCGTGTTACGACACGGTGCTCCTTCCAGTATATTAACAGACAGAGAGACGGAATTCACGGCGCAGCTTATGGATGAGGTTTTTAAACTGAGCAACACCAGACACGGAAAGACAACTGCGTACCACCCGCAAACCAACGAACTTACCGAGCGACTGAATAAGACCATCGCAGACATGATCTCAATGTACATCGACGTACAGCACAAAACATGGGACCGGATCTTACCTTACGTGACCTTCGCGTATAATACCGCCGTGCAAGAGACCACGCGATTCACGCCATTTCGGCTTCTCTACGGCCACGAAGTGCAGACCATGCTGGACTTTATGCTACCGTGTCAAGACGAAGACGAGTTGGCAACTGACGCCGATGAATTCGCAGAGCGCGCTGAGGAAGCCCGGTAGCTCGCGTGACTACACATCCGCCAGCAACAGCGGGCAGACGCACGGCGCTATAACATCCGCCACAGTGAAGTATTTTACAACCCCGGAGACCGAGTTTGGGTGTGGACGCCCGTTCACCGCCATGGCCTTAGTGAAAAGTTACTGAGCCGGTACTTTGGCCCAGTGACGTCAGTGACGTAAACTACGAAGTGGTTCCGGACTCAATATCGCAGGCAACGGAGTAGGACACGACCGAGGTTGGATGTCGTTCATGTGTTGCGCATGAAACCATTTATTGCGCGTTGTTCAAAACTTTTTCCTTGCCGTACACTGTTCTTTGTGTTATTTATTTATTTTTGTGAACTTGCTTCTTCGTTCACTGATTTTTTTCTTTTTCTATATTGGCACGCTCGTTAATTTCTACTTTTACTTTATCCGAATTTCCAATTTCTTTTTTTTCCACGTGCCCATGTCGTAACATCGTGGTGGTGCTATGTACTTTTCTTTCCCCCTTTTGGGACTTTTTTCTTCTTTTCGAAAGGGGGGATAATGCCACCTACACGTAGTGGGTCGACTGCAAGAGCGCCTCTACCATCTGGAGGAAAGAAAGAAGATTGCGTGCCTCTTCTCGGCTCGAGAGCCAGCCACGACTGACGCAACGTCCTAGAGCTAGCTACTCGGTCGATCAATAAATCCCCCAGTACTTGTGACTCATCAAGACATTATGATTGCGCTGTTTTTATAGTGGCGTTATAGTGACAGTTTGCAGTATGAAGTGTATGGAATTCGATAAGTGTATCGCGCACGGTAAGCAGTTAGGCCTTGAGGGCGCTGAACTGAGACAATGGGTTAAGGAGCAGCAGAAACAGGCGCAGGCGTTAGCCAGAGAAGAGCGGGCACTGGCCCGGGAGGAAAAGGAAATAGAAAAAGAGAGAGGGCGCGAAGAAAGGGAGAAAGAACGAGAAGAGGCAAGGGAAGCCGGAGAACGGGAATTGCAGTTACTGCAATTAAAGATTCGCCTCAGTGAGAGTAGCAGTGTTAGCCGATCCAGCAGTGAGCACGGCGATGGCGGGGAGGAGCCGAGTTTGAGAATACACACAGGTAGACTGCTAGTCACCTTTAACGAAGGAAGGGACCACTTAGATGCGTTTATACGCTGCTTTGAGAGAATCGCCAGAGGCCAAAAGTGACCTGAAAGCCAATGAGCGACGACCCTTTCGACCTGTCTTACAGGAGAGGCGCTAAGTGTTTACGGCAGGCTACCGCCTACAGATGCAGCGGACTACACCAAGGTTAAAACCGCCCTCCTGAAGTGCTTTAGCTTCACGGCGGATGGGTTCTGAGACAAGTTTAATAAGGAGAGGCCAGTAGGGGGTGAAACAGCAACACAGTACGCGGCTCGCTTAAGACATTACTTCGATAAATGGGTTGAGCTGTCCAAAACTGAGACAGAATTCGAGTCCCTCCGCGCATTGTTTATTAGAGAGAGGTTTTTGCATGGATGTGGTTTGAACCTGGCATTATATTTGAAAGAAAGGAGGGCGGAAACCCGGGGAGACATGCTTGAGCTGGCAGAGCAGTTTTTGGATGCTCAGGGTGGAGCAAGCCTGGCGAAAACAAAGAAAGATGGTGCCATAACGGACGAGAAGGGGAAATACGAGAAAGGAGGCAACAGCCACGCACCACTACCACAGTGCTATATTGTAGCGGCGAAGATGACCAAGTCGTCAAGGTACACTGAGCAACACTGCCACTTCAATCCGGAAAGTACAGTGTCCTTCATGCGTTGGAACGTTGCCAGCGCTCAACAGAGACTAAAAGGGAGAGCCTTGAATTCATAGAGACCGTCCGGGGTAACAAAAAGCAGTCTTCTCGCGATCACGTTCATCAACTACGATCTGCCCGTATCCACTTTTCAGATCTAGTGATGAAAAGAACTGGGCACACCGAAGTCTATCTAATCTGTCGTCAATACGCGGGAGGGGACATACATCCCGTTTAGTCACAGCATTTAATTTCCGGTAGTCGACGGAAAACCTTAGCGTGTTATCCTTCTTCTTGACAGGTACTACAGGAGATGCCGACGCACTGCTAGAAGGTTGAATAACATCATCTTCAAGCATCTCCTGTACTTGATTCTTGATGACTTCCCTTTATTTTTGTGAAACGCGGTACGGGTGCTGGCATACC
This sequence comes from Rhipicephalus microplus, assembly GCF_043290135.1. Taxonomy (NCBI): domain Eukaryota; kingdom Metazoa; phylum Arthropoda; class Arachnida; order Ixodida; family Ixodidae; genus Rhipicephalus; species Rhipicephalus microplus. The sequence goes on from NC_134707.1 coordinate 127,818,465, forward strand.
GGCCTGGTTGTCTCGTCTGTTACGATCCTGTGTTTTGCTATGGTTGTGCGTCGTATCTTTAAACTATTGGAGAAACAGCTGCCCGATTCCCGTACTAGGTCGTATAGCTGTTGACGTTGGATCACTGAAAGATTAGGATTTACGCATATTACGTCGCAGACATCAGATGTTAGTTTCATATCCGTTGACGTTGTTTCAAGGTTGCATATTTCTGTGGCTTCACTAACCTCATGAAGAAAGGCTATGGCTGTCCCCTTTGCGATGTGCTAAAATTCATTCCCAAAATTTGTCAGGAGGACGTATGCATACCCGTTTCCTTGCTGGATAATTCCTCGTGCCACACAAACACCTTTTTTTCAGGAAAACATCCATATTGCTGTCTTCCACACCTTCATAGTCACCAAACGTATCATTTCTGACTAGAACCATTACACTGCTCTGCGGCGGTACAGTCACATCATCATCGACGATGCGCAGTGGAGTGGTGTATTGCTCGTCTGCTCGAGCTACCTTTATAGCTTGTTCCGTCGAAAACGATACGCTGGACCTCTGCAAATTGATAATGGCACCATTTGCTTGCAGAAAATTCATCCCGAGTATAACTTCTCTCGAACATACAGGCAGGACAACAAAGTCACCAACGTAAGTGAAACCTCGTATCTCAACTCTTGCGGCGCATCTGCCGAGATGCGTAATAAGGTGACCACCTGCCGTACGTACTTGAGGTTCACTCCTTTCGGTCAGAACTTTCCTGAGGCACTTCGCTAAATTGTAGCTTATCACAGAGTAATCCGCACCGGTATCGATTAAAGCCATGAGCTCTGAACCGTCAATTACCGACGGCAAGTCTGAAGTTATCTTCTCAATTCTGCACTTCTTTACCTTGAGACAGTCATCGTCGTCGTCACGCTGGTATCACAGTGGAAGATCTTCGTATTTCGAGTCACCAGCGGCCTCGCCTCCACAGGTCGTCCACTTCAGTTTCCCAAGTTTGGACTAGGCGAACGATGCCTAGGTGCGTTTGGAAAGAAACGTGGGCTTGGCGAGCGCTGATGTAGAGAGGATGGTGACCACGGTTGATGACGACGATGCAGGTCGTAGCTCTGACGTGAGCACAGGTATTCCTCGATGTCGGACGGCCTTTCGCCGTTCCGCGGACACGGTGCGTTGACCGCAGATCCTCGAAGACAAGCTTGACGATATCGACAAAACCGGTAAAGATGGCCAGCCTCTCCACAGTTGAAGCACAGGGGCCAACTTTCTGCATCTCGCTATACATCGCTTTTCCGAGGTCTTGTCTCTGTCGGAAGAGGTGCGCTGCGAGTTGCCTCTACAATATGGCGCGGGCTAGGTGTTGTTGGTGCGTAAGTACCAGGTGTCTCGATAGGCACACACTGGACAGCAGGCCGCCTGAGCACCTAAGAATAAGTTACCGCGCGTCGTGTCGGTGGTGCATCCCTTTGCGGCTCCCGTATGGCCTGCCGAGTTTCTCCTCGGACAACATCCGCAATAGACAGTTCCGGTGAAACGAGTGGCTGCAGCTTGCGTAGTTCCTCCCTGACAACTGACCGGACGAGCTCCCGCAGAGTGTCAAGATTATTGACAACGTTTGCTGAGAAGACCCCTGCTGATGTACAGGCTACGTCACGATTGTATTGCCAGGCTCTCTGCTGCAGCGTCGTTTCTATTGTTGTTGCTTCCGACCGAAACTCAGCAACAGTGAGCGGTGGATTCCGAACGAGTCCCACGAACAGCTCTTGTTTTACCCCATGCATGAGATGACGCACCTTCTTGTCTTCAGTGATGTTGGGATCAGCTCGCTTGAACAGGCGGGACATGTATTCAATGTACATAGCGACAGTCTCAATTGTGCGTTGATTCCGTGCACGAAGAGCTGCTTCTGCCTTCTCCCGGCGATCATTGTTGCTAAACGTACACAGTAGCTGCCGCGGGAACTCTTCCCAGGACGTCAAAGATGCGTCGTGGTTTTCGTACCACACTCGCGCTGCTTCTGCCAAAGAGACGTATACGTTGCGCAACTTGCCTGCTTCGTTCCATTGGTTTATGTTCGCCACTTTCTTTAAATGATCCAGCCAGTATTCGGCGTTCTCGAACGGGTCATAATGGAACACCTTCGGTGTAACGGGCTGGCTGGCAATGAGCTGTGATGGTGCAACTTGGCTAGTCATGAAAGTGGCGTTTCTTGTTTCCTTCGCTGATGCCCTTGGCACAGAGGGAAGTGGTCCAAATTCTGGTGAATCCCCTCGAATACGGCGACTGATCCGTTGGTGCACCGGCGTAAGCTCCACGGCTTGCGGATGGTCAGGGCTTGGACTTCGCTCTCTCGTGGAGGTTGGAATCATCTACCTAGCACCTCTACCAGAAAATGTAACGAATGTTGCAGCCTCCAATAACGATGTTCTATTTACACGGTTTATTAAGGGCGAACTTGTGCCCAAAGTCAACGACGCACAGCAATCAAGAAGATTCAAGGGCGGTAGTCCTCGTGAGCCTCTGTCTCGAGCAACCTCGTTCTCTTCTTCTTCACGTGCGTTGGCTGTTCGGCGGAGTACCGGGCGCAAGCAGGGCCAGCTCGTGCATTGCGGCTGGCTTCGTCGCTCGTAGTCGTGCCGTTAGCGTTTCTCTGGTTCCCAACATCCACGTTGCGCAGAGCAATGGTAATTTCCTGTGGCAATATTTGCAATCGTAGGAATCACCCGCCGCACTTTTTTCGCAACAGACCTGCCACTAATGTAGCCATTGTCTGCTTCAAGTGTGGGAAAAAGGACATAGGGCAAACGACTGCCGGTAAGAAGCAAATAACTCACTCCAGACGTCCTGCCTCTACGCACCAAGGGAAACGCGTGAGAATCCCATATGCGACGGGTATATCGAGCTTAGGAATGGCGAAACAGTCCCCATCGTCAGCGCCGTAAGGGTGACACTACCGAAAAATCTGGCCGAGAACCTACAAGTGGCCAGAGGGACCCTCCCAGGGCACAGACAAATCAGTGTTGCGGGATACGGGGTGCAACACAGTAATCGTGCGGAGAAAGTTGGTGAAGGAAGACGTGCTGACAGGTACAAGCAGACTCGTCTACTTGGTTGACGAAGCAGCGAGAATGCTGCCTGAAGCACGGAATGAGGTTGACACTCCCTACTTTACTGGCAATCTGACAGCACTATGCCTGCAAGATCCACTGTATGACGTCAATCTGGGCAATATCGATGGCGTAAGACCTCCTAATGATCCCAGAAAGGAGACTGAAAAACCTGTTTCGACAAAGGAGTTAAGGGAAGAGCCTGTAGCAGCAGCTATCACCCGTTACCAAGCACATGCACAGCCGGAAAAAGCCGGAGCTTGGTACACGAAGCCGTACAATCGAAAGGCGAAAGAGCGGAGTTTCAACCCCGGAGACAAGGTACTGATTTCACTTCCCACCGACACGAACAAGCTGCTGCTGCAATGAAAGGACCCTTTTGAAGTCCGGGAAAAGAAAGGTGAAGCTTACTACGTCGTAGACACGGCTGGTGGCAGAAAAATCTTCCACGCCAACTTACTGAAAAAATACGAGGAGAGGGACAGTCCCTCCACCAAGGTGTGCAACGTGACATTTGGTGTTGTGGAATCGAGCGAGGACGAGAATATTCCAACCCCTGACTGGCTGAAAGTAGAAGGGGAAGAAGACGTGAAGCTCTCCGACAAACCGGACGCTCAGCAGATCGGACAGCTGCAAAGAAACACGCTCGTATTTTCTCGGATGTCCCGGGCAAAACTGACTGGGTCCACTGCAACCTCGAACACACCACGAGTAACTCCGTCCACGTGAAACAATACCATCTTCCCTTTGCAACGCGGCAAGGTGTAGAGAAAGAGGTGCGGGAGATGGAGAAACTCGGCATCATTGAGAAATCAGAGTCACTCTATAATTCGCCGGTCATTTTGGTAAAGAAACCCGACGGTACAAATCGACCGTGTATCGATTTTCGACGCCCGAACAACGTTCTGGTGGCTGACTCCGAAGCAATGACAAGAACTGACGTGGTGTTTGCTACAGTGGGAAAGAAGAAGTATTTCTCGAAGCTCGACTTCGTGAAGGGCTATTGGCAGATCCCGCTGACCGAAGAGTCCAAAGCGAAGACGACCTTCTCGACGACATTGGGACTATATCAGTTCCGCTTCATGCCATTCGGCATCAAGACAGTGCCTGCTGTATTTGCTACGTTGATGCGGAAGGTTGCGGAAGGTATACCCGGTGTAGACCATTACTACGATGATGTACTGGTAGCCACCGAGACATGAGAAGAGCACCTGAGGTCTCTGGGACTGCTTTTTTAACGCATACAGAGAGCCGTGCTTACAGTGCGCCGCAGTAAATGCGAACTTGGTGTGGAACAAATCGACTTCTTGGGACACCGAGTTGGCAGGGGCAGATTGCAACCACTGGGGAAAACACTCGACAAGATCGAAGCTGCACTACGTCCTTCAACCAAGCGACAAGTGCCCGCCTTCCTCGGTTTGACCGGGTACTATCGGGAATTTATCCCGAATTACGCAGAAGTCAGCGCTCCCTTTACAGATTTAACCCGGAAGGGCGAAGCTAACTCAGTGAAATCGACAGCAGCCCACGAGGAGGCTTTTCGAAGTCTCAAAACAACATGTCTCTACGGAGCCGATACTACGGCTACCAAATTTGCACCAACCATTCGTACTTCGAACGGACGCATCGGACACAAGTGTCGGAGCCGTGCTCATGCAGGCCCATGAAGGCAAGCTCCACCCCACAGCTTAGGCCAGCCAAAAGCTGCTTCCACGGGAGGCTTCCTATAGTATCATCGAACGCGAATGTCTCGCGTTGGTATGCAGAATTAAGAAATTCTCCATGTACTTATATGGAGTACATTTTTGTGTCCAGACAGACCACTAGCCTCTGAGTTATATCCAACAGGCAAAACAGCTAAACGCTTGAGTACTTCGATGGAGTTTACCTCCAAGAGTACCAGTTTACCATTACGCATGTTAAGGGTAGCGAAAACGTGGGAGCCGATTACTTGAGCCGGATATAGTTCTTGAGGTCTGTGGAGCATGCTATTTTTTTATTCGTTTCGTCGTTTGTTTTCTGTTTGTATGTGCGTATTTCATTGTATAAGAAGTGTATTTTGAGTTATTTTCTTTTCGCTTGGTGCATTGGTTGTTTTTACATGTTGTAATGCACATTGAAGGATTTCACTACAGTAGAGGAGCGCACCTTTTTCGTTTTGTTTCGTAGTATACATTCGTGCAGTGTATTCTGTATTGATGGTGGCCGTACACGGCTATTTGTTTGTTTGTACGGCGCAATTGATATTGTTGCGTGTAACTGAAGCTGGTACTCTAATATTTGTTTCTTCCCTTTTGTTGTTACTTTGATGCACTCTGCCTATTTATGTTGTGTATGAAAAGGACAGTCCTCATGTCTCCATTGTTGGTGGTGTTTTGTTCCTTGTCGAAAAATTCCCCTCCGTGTGAGCAAATGTTATGAATAACATTCTGAAAGTGGGGGGAAACGTCATGGTCTGCCATTCTTGTGACCCGGCGTCCCGGCAATTAACGGGCGCTGTACAACCCCGCTGACCGGCGGGAACGGCGGGCGCATGAAAGCAATGTCACGGACTGCCATTTTTGCGACCCGGCGTCCCGACAAATAACGGGCGCCGTACTACCCCGCTGACCGGCGGGAATGGTGGGCGCATAAAATAGAGCCGGGAAGTGCAGAATGGGGTGTTCTTCTTCGAACGTCGCCGCCGACGTTTGATCCTTTGTACCTACGGCGGCGTCTGCAGGGTCATGGAAGGCCACGATGTACCCCGAACAAGGTTTTGACTACGGGACGCACCGGCTGAGAGCCAAACAGTCTGACAGTTCCCACGGGAAAACGTTTGGTGGCCAAGCCGTATGACAGCACCCCAACAGGATGTCACTCTCGCTTGTTGAGGGCCCTCTCCTAATTGAAAAGGGGTGGGGTCAATCTATTTTTTGGGGCGGAGTTTCTAACAATGAAACGAGCATGATTGGACCCATGTAGAGGCCTCTTGTCCCCAAGAGAGAGAGCGAGGGGACACGAGGGGGATTTCTGCGCAGGATGTTGCCCTGCTAGGCAGGCTAGTCGCTAACAAACATGGTTTAGAAACAGATCAACAAGTATCTCTTCTAGAAGTTTTTAGTGTGGCTCTGTATCGGCTGGCCACCTATAAACTTAGCCGTTTGTCTAGTTGTGACGCGATATTAACGTCTGCAACGTAGACATCGGGACTTCGCCTCGAGTTAGCTCAACCTGCCCGAGGTCACCTGCAAGCACTAGCCTCTCGGAGCCACCAGCGTCGCAACACCACCGACATCGCAGTCGTGCCAGAACTCTTCGACTTCTCGCATCCGATCGTCGGGGACGCAACGCAGCCAGTCATTACACATATGCATTCACCTGTTTATAGCTTCGAACTTTCTCCTCCGTAGTTCTATTGTTGTTAGTTTGTGTAGTTTGTAATAGTTCTCTCTCGTAAGTTGATTGATTGTTTTTATGTGTATTGTTTAGTTGTATCAAGTGTTGATGTATTTTGTTAGTTGTATTGAAGTGTTGTACTAGGTACCATGTGCTGCAATATCACTAGAGTTAAGTTTGTTTTGTTTTCTCACGTCTCTGATCTCTTCACTGTCTCTGCTTGCATACGGAATGAAATAACCTGGTGTCATTCCTGTCGCCGACTTCACGCTGGCGACGCTAGAGTGGCAGCTTGTAACAACTACCCAGACCTCTGGAGCCACATTCATCTATGTGCATTCCCCTGAGCCTATCATACATCCTATGTGACATCAGTGCGTAATCTATCGTCGACTGCAGTCTTCCCACCTGCCATGTTATTTGCCCTTCACACTTCTCAGTACTGTAGCAAATGACCAAATCATGCCTTTCACATTTATTCATGACCGTTTTGCCTGTTTGGTCGGCATACCCATCTATATTTTTTATGTGCATATTCATATATCCTAGTTTAGTTATGTCGCACTCTCCTCCTAATTCCTCATTGTCCTTTGATACACTCTCCCCCATTGCCTGGTTTCCCTCTCTGGCCTTTACTCCCGTCCACAAGTACACTAAACCAAAGAGTGTCAATTGCTCTGCCACTTTCCCTTTTAGCTATAAATGTTCCTTGCACTCCTGCTTGCTCCTTTGCCAGTCTTTGCTTTTATGAATGAATGCCACGATACCACCACCCTTTCTGCTGCGTTCTGTTCTAATACAATATTCCCACGCGTAGTCCGGATTGATAGGAGGTTGTTCCATGTCCCTATGATGTGTTTCTGCAAAACCGTATACCATCAGTCTCTCCTTCATTAGCTGTTCTTTTATCTCTTCCTACTTCAGCCTGTTCTTGCCACCCTGCGTGGTAATATACCATATGTCTGAATTGGCTCGGCCCTCGTGGCTGCATCTCTTTTTGCCCCGGAATCTACCTATCTTAGATACTGGTGCCACTTTGGAATCGTATCTGTTCATGCCACCTGTCAAAGAGTCTCCCTGGTTGCTTCCCTCGTTACTAGCTATCCTTCACCCCGAAGGGCCCGCGTGCCCCTCAAAAAAGCTACTGCGCGTCCTCCAAACTGCCAACCCACCTCATGACCTAGCCACCCATCGAAGGAAATTGCCTCGTTGAAAACCACCCCACCTATGCACCTCTCTGTTTATTTCCACCACTTCAAAGCCTTTCTCTCGACTCATCCGCGTCTATCTACTTCTATGAGACAGCACCGTCTATTATACTGTTTGGAAGATACTGCCTTCCCTTTTTTTCTCATCCCTTCTCTCGGTTACGCCTTACGCAGGCCAATGCTAGGCTAAGAGGAGCTTCGGCCCTAAAATGAGATAAGGGATTTGGAGAGTGTTCGGATACTGGGCTAGCTCGTGGAGGACCCAGGGGTGCTGTGAAGTATGGCCTGCGCTTCTTTGACAAACGAGTTTCCACTGAGCTTACACTACGGTGCTCATGGCACATAGAAACTGGGGAGCGCATGTAGCAGCGTTCGTATAGGCGGCTACAAGAACACGCGTGGCGTCAGAAATGCACGTGTACCATTTGCGGTGGTTATAAAAGAAACACTGCGCGCGAACGCATCCGCGCCGCAACTCAGTCAACATTTGAAACAGTGCAATGAGGCCAGCGTGATTCCCACGCTGTCTTTTTGCACACTGGCCTGCTCGTGGGGCAGGCATAAATTCGTTTTCTCAAAGGCGGTAAGGAGACACGCTGCACTGTAATGCAGCTAGTTTGACCTTTAGAAGTATTGCAGATAAATATATAAGGACAGGTTGTCACCAGGGGCTCTCGCGTTATGGCTGCCACATGGCTTTGAGTGGATACGTCGTCAGCGTGTTGAAATTGAATGCGTGACATCATTGCCGCGTGGTGAATTATCTTTTAGTTCTTCGTGCGTGTTTGCATGGTCTGCACAATAAAGGTGGTGGATAATCGCGCCACTCGCTGTCGTTGTGGCGTGAGCACTGCTCCTCAGCGCGTCTACTCAATCAATCTGGTGGACACGTGAACTCGGATGGAAACTCGTTGATTCTGAGAAATTTTCAGTTAAACTCGTGACTATCATGGTGCCAGTGTGACATGTCAAGTGTGTCATGCTGTGGACGCTAGGCAGCAGTCTTTTTACATATAGAATAATTTATCCGGCTTGCATTACGGATTTCTCACGTGCCAACGGCGAAGGCGTACTTTCCCTGTTAGCAGATTCTTTTGCAAATTTTCTCCTTCCCAGCAACACTTGTGGTGTAAATGCGTTGGTGAAACACTTTGGCACGATTGTGTCCGACTGCATATCTAAATTCGTGCCAAACAAATGCGTGTAGCGAAATCCTAAACACCCATGGTATAACCAAAAAATAATACAGTTTCTTCGCCGCATAAAGCGACTACGTCACCGATGCCGCTCCAATCCAAACCACCAATTCACTTCGAGTACGTTAAAGGCAACACTCAAAAATAATATGCATGAAGCTAGAGATTTCTAATACAATAACACGCTGTCAACGTTCATTAGGGAAAATCCGACCAAATATTGGAAGACAGTTAATCACCCTCCAGGAGAACTTGCTCCTTCCTTATTGAAAACAAAATATGTTCAGATGCTCAGACGATCTCGGGGGCCTTCTATAGTTTTTTATAGTCTGTTTTTACCGCTGATAACGGCAATGTTCCTTCTTTTGTTACACCCTCTGTATCAGTAGCTATTTCGAATATTGAGTTAGGTTGCTCTGGAGTTCGCAATATTTTACTCAACCTAGATATTACTAAATGTGCTGGTCCGGGCGGTATCCCTAACGCTTTTCTGAAAAGGTATTCTTAATTGTGTGCATGATACCTCATAATTATATTACAAAAATCGCTTGACTCCGGACGGGTCCTGCGAATTCGGAAGATCGCTATAGTTGTTCCTATTTTAAAATGGGGTAAGAAGGAAATCGTTTATAACAACAGACCAAATTTATTATTATCCACGTGCTGCAAGCTACTCGAGCACATCAATCACAAGCACATTATTCAATACCTAACTGACAACAATATCCTTTCACAGCATCAGCATGGTTTCCGCAGCCCTTTGTGAACTGTCACACAATTGATCGAATTTACACATGACATCGCTTCATCAACCACGAACAAGTCGATGCCATTTTTATTGATTACTGCAAAGCTTTTGACAAGGTATGTCATAAAAAACTTCTGCTCAAGCTTCGCAACCTTCTTACAGGCTCATATGCTGAAAAATTACTTGATTGAATTATGAATTATTTGCACTTGAGGAGTCAGTTTGTTCGCTACAACCACGAACAGTCGTCCGAAGCTCACTTTTCCTCATGCGTTCCACAAGGCTCTGTCTTGGGACTCCTTTTATTCATAATTTACATTAACGATGCCACTCTAGTTGTCATTAACACTCCAGTTAAGCTCCGCCTATACGCCGATGATTGTGTATTGTATTCAAATATACGTAGCGTCACTGACTATGTTTTGTTGAATAATGTGTTTTCGTCCTTTTGCGAATGGAGTAGAACTTGTCAAATGGAGCTTAATTATCAGAAAACCGTGACAATAACTTTTACAATTAAAAAAGAGCCATTGCAATTTAGATATGGCGACTTCAATCACACACTAGAAAAAGTTCGGGAATTTAAGTATGTTGGTGTTGTATTCTCTCCAAGCTTGAAGTGGCACAAACACATGGACCTTATTTTTGCAAAATCGCATAAGAAATTAGGTTACTTAAGAAGAACGCTAAAAAGCACCTCAAAAGATTGCAAGCTTATAGCCTTCAAATCACTGGTCAGGCCTCTTCTTGAATATACGTCTTTTGTGTGGTCACCACATGCAAGTGACATAAATAAACTTGAGGCCATCCAGCGAAAAGCGATTAGATTCATTTTTAACCGTTATGACCGCAATTTCTCGCCTTCAGAGCACTACCATGCTTTATTGCTAAACCGTTTAGAAAACAGACGTATGTGTGATCGGCTTACCATGCTACATAACATCGTGCACAACTACGTCCGCATAGCCACACCCATTTCGTTCACCAATCACCCAACTCATGTTACGTGCTGATACAATCCGTGGAACATTGTGCCATTCTTATGTTTTATTGATTGTTATAAATACTCTTTTTTTCGTGCATATTTGACACTTCGAATAATCTGGACACTACTTTGAAACGACTACCGCATGCACTATTTGTTAATCAAGTGTCCAGTTATGTAATTTAATGTTTTTTTTGCTGTTCCTTTTGTTTGATCATCTATTGTTTGTTGAACAGGTGTCTAATTACGTAATTTTAGGTTTTTTATTTCTGCTGTTCTTGTTCGTTTATTGTAACCACTCAAGCAATGTTTCGAACACGAGACAGCAGTATCTGTAAATAAATAAAATAAAATTTATTACTTGTGCAAGGATGGGACCATAGAGTAGCTTGAGGTTACCTAGCTTCTCTCATATTTTAAAGTCGCTCGTCTACTCAGTCTGCTGGATCTGATTCGAAGTGAAGACTTCTTCAGGTTGGTGGTCCTTTTGATTACACTAACTAGCTAAAGACTAATGAGCATAACAGGCAATAGCTTTGTCTTCATTGATAAGGTTTCAATTAAAATGCAAATAATAACCTCGGGTGCAATTAGAAAAGTCTTATTCAGTATGAAGTTAACGACAATATTGCTAACGAGCAAAATTCTGATTGTTATCATATCAGAAAGGTCCAGTTAGCATGATTGCACTTAGTGTGGTCATCATTACCGTCACCCTAATTAGCAATTTGCAGTCAGCACGTAATTTAGCAAACTTTAAATAGCAAGGTTATAGTTTAACAAGACTTTATTAACATGATCTTATTAGGGTGTGGCGTAATTACCTTGGTCTTACCATCACTTGAATCAATTAGCTGGGTCATAGCATGTCTTCACCTAAGTAGCCAAGTACACCCTCCAGCCAAAGCGCTAATTACCCTGGCGCACGTGCTCGGAGAGCTAGCAGACCACGAAGACGACTAAGATGGAGCACTGGCTGTGATGGTTCAGTGACCATGGTAATGATGGGTAGTACACACATTTGCCTAGTCTTCGTACTTGCAGTTGGCGAATCGTATTTGCAGCTTAGTTTATTGCTGTGTTTTGGTTTGATTTTGAAAAAAAATAAAGATTCAGCCCTTTTGAACTGTGTGGCCTGATTTGGAAATATGTGTAAAAAAATAAGGCGGTTAAGCGCAATCGCTGAAAACTTGTTGATTTTTGTTTCGTGAAAACAAAAAGCTCCAAGCCACACGCACACACAAAGAGCCAAAAGCAGGCTAGAAGTACGAAGATTGGACAAATGTTTGTGCTACCCATGATTCCCATGCTCGCTGAAGCGCCGTGCGTTGCAGCTTCTATAGACACTAGCGCCATAGTTCCCTCTTTTGTATGTTAGGAAACACTACGGCAGCAGCCGAGCAGCGCGCTAGAATGTACAGGCCAACCATGATGATTATGCACGTGACCTCGGGTTTAGCTGTGGTCGTAATGATGTCATACAGTTGACCGCAACTCATCTCAGAGGCCACCATGCGGATTTGAATAAAAGATACATGCCACACATGCCACGCTAACCATTTTTACAATTCATTCATCCCCCTTACGTCAGCAAGTTGGAATCACCTTCCCCAATCTGTAGTCGAGATGTCTAATACCTCTATGTTTAAGGCTGCTATACCTAACCTGTCGCCACAATTTTTAGGAATATAGTATTTCCATTTTTCAGTAAACCTGTTAAGCTTTGTAGTTCTTTAATGCTTGTTTTTGTTCTTATAATGTTCATTAATCCTTGTTGGTTTCCTTCACTGATCCATGTAACCATCAATTTTCCGCTTTTTCATTAGGCTGTGTAACCCACTCCCCTCTGTAATGCCCTCGGGTCCTGAGGGTATTGAATTAAATAAATAAATAAATAGATACTTCTAAAGAATACTATAGCCCCCTTCTTGTGGCTTACAACAGATTTCACTGTAATACTCTCCCTGGGATATGAAAGACTTCGCAATTTGTATATATTCTTATTTGCATTGTTAGCTTACAGTAAGGGTTGTTGTTCGTGCCTAAACGAACAACCAGTACTGGTTGTTGTTCGTGCCTAAACAGACTTTCTTGGACCTATTGACCTAACACTAAGCGAATTTCTATAGCAGCGTATTTTCAGTTTTTCTGTGTAGCTTTTCAACTGTATTGCGAAAATTTGATGAGCTATAACCATCAAAAATACACCATCAAAATTGAAATTTATTAGCAAACGAGCATTACCATATATTGCCACCAGATAAATCTATATTATTGATGCTGGAAATCAGCAGTGCTAGAATTGCACCTTGTGGCACGCCATAGTTCACCGCGACCATAGTTTACATAAACCTGTTTATGGAAAGAAAACGAAGACTTTACTACTTGCGGAGCATGAGCTCTCATTCTATATAGCTATAGTTTTATTTAAACATGTTATGACTTATTTTTGAAAAGCTGGATAAAATCAAGAGTTTACAGCGCAGTATTATTGCTGTGGAAGCTTTCAAAGATGCACTATTTCTGGTGTCAAGGCTTCGCAATCTACTGTTTTATTCCTGTTACGCGACTTTAGGCACTGTGTACGAACCGGTGAACGGAGACTTTGCAACCAGACCTTCATGCATCGAATTCATGAATCCGGGCGTAATATGTCGCATCTCGGACAGGTGTTGTTCGTCCAGTTTTGCTTCATAGTCATGTGGAACTTTCTCCGCTGTTTTGTTGACAATGGTCTTCCTTGAAGTGACACTATGACAACGATCTCTAGTCCTTCAAGACCATCAAGCTATGCGCTTGTATCAGGAGCTACAAAATGGGGACTACATCATGTTCCAGCAGTGTAAGAGCAATTGTGATGAGTGGCTGCTGCCTCGAGTGAGCACTTGTGACCTCTCTTATATTGTGGGTAGAGAGAAGTAAACATCTTAAAATCCAGCATTACGCCATCAGCAAGAGATCTGCTACAGGTTGATAAGGCGCCGGAAAACGAAGCTGGACAACCTTTTGCTGAGCCTGTCAATTCGAAAAGCTGGCCCGTTACAAGCAATTGCAACTTTCGCATTTCTGAACACGTCTCTTTTCAAGAGTTGAAGGACAGAGATCGCGTTCCGTCTTCTCAGCTTTGCGGCAACAAACCGTGTACATTCATCTGCCACCACTAGAAAAGCCTGTGTTTGTCTAACGCCCTCACCCTTCTTTTTTTATCCTAGCGTAGTCGAGGTGCCAAACTGTGAAGAAAATGCTTCAATACTGCCACGACCATCTCAATTTTTTTTAGGTTTGAACTTGACTTTGTGTATATGAAATATCCGGCAACGTTACGTGGTTACGTGGTCATTGACAAAAATTAAACTGAACTGGAAACCAAAGTATTCAAACTACCAAACTACTCCAACATTTTCGAAGCCGAAGCAATATCAATCAGAGAAGCATTAAAAAAATAAAAAGTCAGATACTTCCAAATTCTACCAAATTCTGACAGACAGCCTGACTTGAACGGTTGGAAAATTCTCAGAATAAAATTTACTTTTTATATTCATCAAACAGAAGATACTAGCCCTGCCTACCTAAAACAAATTGTTAACTTATGTTCAAGCTAATTAAAGAATAACCGTGAACGAGATGGTGCATGAAATTGCTAAATAGGCATGCTCGTGTAGAGATGATGTCGAGCGTGCCAATAACAATAAAGTTCATCGAAAAAAAATCAAAAGAAAATATCGCGACAGATCGAACCCATCATGTCATAAAATGGAAAACGGAACATGCTGCTACGCACGGGCAAAAAATGTGAACAGTAACCAGCCCGTTCTTTATTGAGAGATTTGGAAAGGCAAGTGGTCTCGGCTCATGGGCGATTCAGTCACTATACCTAAGAACACTCGGCAGCACCGAAAAGGAGAAGCGGAAGTGTGGACAAACACAATTCTTATTTCGTCACTATCTCACCTCATGTTCAATACCTAAATATAAAACGAACAGCTACATAATTATTACAAACAGGGCATAGACAAGCATAAACAAAATTAATTAAAAATAAGGAGTAATTGAGAATTCTGAAAGAGAGAGGTAAAAACCAAATCGGCACATTCTGACGGAATGAATAATAACAGTAACAATATAACGAAGCCAAGATGAGTTCTTAACACTGAAATAACGCCCCAGAAGGAAGAAAGAGGCAACGGAACGAGAAGGGAAAAACAAGAAGTAATCAGTAACCTCAATCCCTAACGACTCATCGTAAAAAAAGATTAATAAACATGCGAATCACCGTGTGGAAATATTCTAATTGAAATTCAAAATCCAGAGTTCTAGGAAGCTGCCTATAATCTCACGGAGGAACCCAAACCCCTTGACCAACATTTAAGGGGGCTTTTTTAAGCCTCTCGAATAAACAGCGCAACTCCGGTACAATTGGAGGAGCACAACTCTATAGAAACGTAGTTACGCATTGTCCTAGCAATGTAAATTGTTGTTCTTGTATGCTCTACCTACATACACTGTTTTGAAATGGTATATGTCAAACTGTGATCTTAAAGTGCAACACATGTTCGTGACGAGGGTTGAGTAGGTACTTTGTAAAGCATAGCAAAAACAAAAACAAAACAAAAATGTAAACCACGAGCACCGGGTGGCTTGATTTCCCTCTAGTTTCGACATCACATGTAAGCATATTTGGGAAACTCAATAATAAAAAAAGCCTACGAGGACTGCTGTTAGTGCGTCAAAGCAAAATCCTTGGGTACCCCGCCAGAAAGCATTGCAGCCAACGTGTGATGTTCTGTGTTGAGGCTTGATCACCCTAACATTGCTACATACTCTCCGTCGTGAGTGCGAAAGGTGTAATGCAATGGTAACCACACATAGTCAATGCGACGGAAACATAAGGCGAGTGCATAGATACCCAATAAAGTGCCCGGCAGGAGAAGCACCGTTTTAGCTCTATTGGTAGGGGAACGGCCACTCTATTACTATATGTTGCAAATGTGGTCGCTCCTGGTCACAGAATGTTTTTGGTACACTTCACTTACTTTAAATCAATATCATAATTACTACAACTTACTTGAAACAGTGAAATTAACGTCTCCTTACCCTACTTGGCTTCGTTATTCGTTAGTTTCGATTAAGTTGTATCAAAGAAGAGAACGAGCCCTTAGAAATCACCCACTTTCGTAGGTGTATACTTATATTTTCGAACATACAGTGTTTCGCACGATGTATTGGAAATGCTGATACTGATGCTCTAAAAATGGGAGGTATGCGCAAACAGTATCGAAAATTGTGTGTTGAAACAGTATCGGAAATTGTATGCGAAAAGTGTGCTGTTGTGTTGTGTGCGTGTTTAGGCGCAAATGGCTTGCGCCGCCGTTGACTTAGAATCACGTTAGGAAAAGTCTTTAACGAAAGATCGAGAGCATCATGGCTTACAGTCTAGTTAAATAATACATAATAAAAAGATGAGAGGCGTTGCATGTCGCAGGTTCTTAAGATAATGTTCTGTATTTTGCTCCATGGCTGCTCACGCCAGGGAAGGTCGTTAAAATGGTGAAAAAACCGAAGAAGTGTGCACGCCATGAACAGTCATCGAACACTTCACTGTGAAACAATATTGCCAGTCGTCCTGTTTTACGTTCTGCTTTGGTTTCCGCCTTCGTTTTTTTCTTCCTATGACTAACTTCCTGCGGATTGCCACTTAAAGCGATTGCGTGGTTCTGCACTTCCTTGTCTCCTTCGATAGGACAGCCTTCTAGTTTCGTACTTCCGTAGCTCTGATAATAAAAGTGCTATAAGAGTCCTGTACAAGACTTCAGTGTAGGCGTTTTATAGAACTATTCTCGCCGTGGTTTGAGAGGTACGTAGGAATGTCATGCCAGCAACACTTCGCATATGCGTGAGACTAACATTTTAGCTCCTCAGTAGCGGAATCACTTTCGTATGGCCCTGTGCTAGGAAGGATTGCTTGTAATTTCAGTTTACGCAGTGTTGCTTTATGTGTAGTATTTGTATTGTTCGGCTTTTGTCTTGCTAACCGTAAGCTGTCGGGGTTGAAAAAAATACGAAGAGGCTAGTGAAAAGTATAGCATGTACGAGACATTACCTTAGGTTTCCGGATGAGGATTAGTTGAACTCGTGTGTGTGTGTGTGTGTGTGTGTGTGTGTGTTTGAAAATTTTGAATAATTATTCGAATAGGTTCCTAATGCAGATATTCATAATGATCAATGAGTTTTGAACAAACGCAGATGGAATAACGCCCACAAAACAAAATATTAAAACATCGAGAGAAGACTTCTTTTCTTTTAATTTCTCGAATACGAAGACGCATGTTGCCGATCGTTGCCCAGGACCACCACTGTGGCAATAATTACAGAGAAAGGAGTCTCTCCTTAAAACTCCTGCTTCTCCAAGCAAACTGTCCTCAGTCTGTCAAGCTCATTTCGAGGTCCTTGCAGTTGATTACTGGAACGTTGTTTAATTTTGCACCTCACTTTTATTGGAAAGGTGGTAATAACGTAAAATCTTGAATTCCAACGTAAGTGAGCTATTTCAGCCTATATTTAAAAGTAATACGTAGGCGGTCACTGCTTATACGAGATCATCTTAGCCTTATTAACTAATTTTTCTCGGTTCAAGTTCATCTAAATGCTTCTGTATAATGCTGTGCAACTGTAATTGCTTCTGTGTAAATGCTGTGATTGCTTGTGATCAATAGCGCGAGATAAAATCGTGTTGAACGCTACAACTACATTGAGTTTGGTTGCTTACAATTACGAAAGTATTCTATAGTAATCAATTTTTATTCGTGTTGGATCACTTGTCCCCACTATTCGATACAGGTTCGATATTCACTATTCGCACGCCTACAAAAGTCCGCCGAGATTACATTAGGTAGTAAGTAGATTTCGCCTGTGGTGTGAACCTAGCACCAGTGTTTAGATGCACATGAACCACTTCAGGGAATGCAGTCTTGCCCTGAAACGTACTTTTTACTGAGAAAAGCACAGGTAGACCTAAATGGCCAGTTTGGTTAAATACTGACCCAGATATGTATTTAACACTACCAAGCATTTAAAATGTCGCTGTTATATTTATTAGAAGTCTAGTTGTTTTTAAGTGTGACCATGGTTACAATCATAGGCAGAAAATCGAAGATCGTAATAGAAATATTTTTGAGTTTTGTGTGAGCCATTTTTCAGAGGTCTTTATCTTGGATACAACCTCATAACAAATGTTCTCGTAACATATCATGCTAGGTTACCTGCTGCTATAGAATAATGCGTTATTTATATTTCCTGATTTAAACGTTTATAACGTTTATAAAAACTCTCAGTTTTCATAACACAGTCTGTCTTCCATCTTTCAGCAGATCTGATGCTACCTGATTCTCACCAGCAGATTCGCCTATTTTCATGCTCTCCAAGGCTTTTCTGACTTCTTCTGTCATTACTGGTGGGGTGTCATCTGAGTTACAGCTAGTTCTTATAGTATTAAGGTTGTGGTTGTCCCTGCCCCTATACAGATCTCTGTAAAACTCTTCCGCTATTTTAACTATCCTATCCCTATTGGTAGTTATTTTGCCTTCTTTGTCCCTTAGTGCATACATCCGACTTTGCCTATCCCAAGCTTCCTCTTCACTGCTTTGACACTTCCTCCGTCTTTCAGAGCCTGTTAACGAGGTTTTTCTTGACGGGAAGAGTACTAGAGTCTTGGAAGAATGCTAACATCATCTTAATACATAGGAAAGGAGATGACAAGGAATTGAAGAAATACATGCTGATCAGCTTGCTCTCCGTAGCATACAAGCTACATACAAAGGTAATTGCTCACAGAGTTAAGAAAACATTAGAATTCAATCAACCAAAGGAACTAGCATGATTTCGAACAGGCTTTTCAACAATCGACCACATTCATACTATCAATCAGGTAATAGACAAGTGCTCAGAATTTAGCCAACCACTATACATAGCCTTCATAGATTACGACAAGGCGTTTGATTCAGTAGAAATATCAGCAGTCATGCAGAGTGCGGAATCAGGCCATCGATCAAGCGTATATAAACATCCTAAAAGAAATTAGCAGGGGATGATTTGCTACCATAGTGCTTCATAAAGAAAGCAACAGAATACCAATCAAGAAGGGTGCAAGGCAGGGGGATACAATCTCCCCGATGCTGTTTACCACGTGCTTACAGGAGGCTTTTAGAGCCCTTAATGAGAACAGTTAGGGATAAGAGTTTATGAAGAGTACTTTAGTAACCTGCGCTTCGCCGATGACATTGCATTGCTGAGTAACTCAGGGGACCAATTACAACTCATGATTACTGAGTTGGACAATGAGAGCAGAAAGGTGGGTCTTAGGATTATTCTGCTGAAAACGAAAGTAATGTACAACAACCTCGTAAAAGAGCAGTGCTTCGAGATAGGTAATAGCGCACTTCAAGTTTGAAAAGACTATGTCTACGTAGGACAGGTAATTACCGCAGAGCCAGACCACGAGATTGAGGTCATTAGAAGAATAAAAATGGGGCGAAGCACATATGGCAAGCACTCTCAAATTATGACAGGTAGATTGCCACTATCTTTCAAGAGGAAGGTATATAACAGCTGTATCTTTCCGGTACTTAGCTAAGGAGCAGAAACCTGGAGACTCAAAAAGAGGGTTCAGCATAAATTGAGGACGACCCAGCGAACAATGAAAAAAAAATGGTAGGTGTAACCTTAAGAGACAAGAAGAGAGCAGAGTGAATTAGGGAACAAACATGGTTTAAGGATATCATAGTTGAAATCAAGAAGAGGAAATGGACATGGGCCGGGCATGTAGCGCGTAGACAGTATAACCGCTGGTCATTAAAGGTAACTAACTGGATTCACAAAGAAGGCAAGCGGGTTAGGGGAAGACAGAAGGTTACGTTGGCAGACGAGATTAGGAAGTTTGCGGGTATAAATTGGCAGCAGCAAGCACAGAACCGAGTTAACTGGCGGAACATGGGAGAGACCTTTGTCCTGCAGTGGACGTAGTCAGGCTGATGATGCTGATGATTATGCTGCTGCTGCTGATGATGACGAATTATCAGGTGCCTCCAGAATGTAAGTTATCGTGATTAGCAGATTTGGCGGCAACAAGACAGAGTCGTCACTAGTGTTTTGTTTGGAGATTTTACTTTGTTTGCAGCCTACCTAGAGTATCTCGATGTTGCGAATGTTTTTCCGGTTCTCGCAACATTCAAACATGCGAGTAGAAATATTTGCATTCTTTTGATGCAGACATAGTGTGAAAGTATGGACCTCGCTACGCAAGATGACCAACCACCACAATATGTTCAGTACCATTCCAGCGATGCTTCCGTGCAGTTGGTCGACGCTGATCAGGCTCTGTCACAAGCGTCATTGAAGGTGTCGCGAAAACGTCGATGCTCATCGGTGAAAGCTCTGACTGTTGCTCTTACGGTTTCCCTGATTACCACATTGGCTGCACTAATGTTCTTATTTCTCCAGCCATTTGAGGTAAGCCAATTTTCTTGCAATAGATTTTCCAACACAGAGCGGAAATCGACAACACACGATGGAAGAGATCAGAGCGAATGTCACTCATTTATCTAACTAGCAGCTGTTCGTACAGTATGCTATTTGGCAATCTTTGTCTTGTGTTTTCTTCTTCGTCCTGTTCTATTTAGCAAGACTATCAGAGCTATTCTGCAAGAGTTGCAGAATATTATCTCATGAAGGGCATTGAAGAGATAAATAATCTGCTTTTGATGCTGTGAGTATGTGAAACGATTCACGAAAACTGTGGCAACGCTGTTCCTTTCTTATGTGGATATTTAGGTGATGTTTTCGAGTTATCCTATATTACTTATTGCTGGTAATGAGATTTATCATATGAAGATTTCCCACAAGGTATCACCTGCTCCTTCAACATTTTTGTTTATATTCAAGGACCAAACATTAGTTTTTATGTAACGCCTGATGATCATGCTTGGAACATATCCTTGCCGCTGCCCTATTCGCTGCAAACGTTTATTTGATTGTCCATGTCTCATGGAATATAGAGAGGGCTGTGTGATTCCAGCTTGAAATGCGCACTTTAAGCGTCGGGCACTGGCCGCCATTTCCGCTCAAACTAAACAAAAAAAGGCCTTTGTGGTCACTGCAGTTGCCACATTTCCTAAAAAGAGCGGTGTATTTAGTTACTCTAGGTCACATGCCGGAAAATGGAGGAGCTAGTCTTGCGTCGAGTAACATTTCAGTTTATTGTTGTCGCATTCCTAGCTTGTAGCTTGTGTTAAAACTGTGGTTTTAAGGATAGTAGTTTTGAAAAGGTAAATTAACCAAAAAATGAACTCCTCTACTGTCTGTAACAAAGTAAGAAATCTCAGAAGTATACATATAATTCACAAGAGAAGGGATAAGGAGAAATTAAAAGAGATAGAAAAAAAGTATAGATTGGGAGAAGGTTAGAGAAGTTGGCGTTCAGTCCGCTATCAGTGAGTGGTGCTCGAATGGAGTACATTACTGACGGGTAAACTGCGAACTGTGAAAACCACCGAGCATCTCCCAAATGGGGATCAAATCTTAGGCACTCCGTGGCGCAGGAAGGTATTCTATCCCTGAGACGCGCCAGTACGTCGTAAAGTTTAGAAATTAGAGCCTACACAAGCGCAATGACAGGACAACACTAATTAGTGTGACTGTTTTGTCTACCCCCATTTATATGCTAATAGCAATCAATAATGACACTTTAAGCTTGAAGTATCTTCTGTACATCCTGTTTCTTCGTTATGCGCTCGTAATAACCCTTTGAAAAGTATCAACCAGCTATCCCAGCAACATGGCTAAGTGAAAGTCAAGCACAACGCGGGTGCGCTGACGACTAATGCTTGAAACCAATATATTGAATATATATATTGTTTGTCAGTGCTCATGTGTAAGCTTTGCACTGTCACGGACTGCGGAGGGACAAGGGCCTTTGTCAGGCTGTTCGCCTTTAGCCCTTTGCCCCTGCAGTGAGCTCTGTATCTGGCTTACTGTAAATAAAAGTACTACTACTACTACTACTACTACTACTACTACTACTACTACTACTACTACTACTACTACTACTACTACTACATATGACAAGTGCACCCTTGCTCTAAAACATGAATTCATTTTGATGAAATAATTGAATGAACACTTAAGAGAGTGCTGACTTTACGTCAGTGCATGAGTTTCCCTCTACCTAACAGTGTGTGCGTAGTGCCTGGTAAACGCAAGATACACTCACTACACAGTGTATACGAAGAGTTTATATGTAGACCATCTCGAAGCGGTTGGCTCAAAGCGAGATTCGCGATTTGAGCTGCTACTCAGAGTCTGCATCAAATGAAGCTGTTCCTCACAATGCGTCCAATCTTCCGCATGCTTTCATGTGTCACAGGAATTAATTTGTATCATTGATGGAGAAAGTAGCGTTCTGTTTTTTTTTTTCTTTCCAGCTATCTCTAGAAGCAGAGCAGTCGAAGAGTGTCGGTAAGCTGTTTTAACCTAATCGCTTACGTGGTCGATTATTTGCTCAATTTAAAACCGCAAAGTTACGGTAACTTGAAAGTGCAAGTGTAACCCGGAAGCATTTGTTGATATTTTTTGTTTCCTTTAAAGTAAAGAGATATTTTGTTGTTTGTTTACGTCTGCTGATGCGTTAATCTCTCATAATTACTCGTTCCGCATTGCGAATAGCTGTGAACTTCAGAACGACTTTTTTTAGTGCAGAAACTCTTTTGCGTTGTTCAGTGACTTTAAATACAATATTGTAACACAGACTTCTTGTACATAAGCTTTATTATGAAAGCTGTGACTGGCCGAGGTTTTTTAGAGTTAGATCACTTTATAATAATAATAATAATAATAATAATAATAATAATAATAATAATAATAATAATAATAATAATAATAATAATAATAATAATAATATCTCTTTAGCCATCTTAGTGTGATACAGATGGAGGGATTACATAAGGGGAATTTCTAAGTTTTCAAAGTTGGCAAACAAAAATTAACAAGGATTTATATCTTCAGCCACCTGGAAGGCGATGTGATCGTCTTAATCATAACAGAGCTATTCAACCCTATTTCGCACGCACGAATGCTTTCCGCAACTCCTTTTTTTTCCAGACGCAATAGAAATGTGGAATAGTTCATCTTATTTGTTTGTGCAACAAACGACGTCAATCAACTTTAAAATGCGTTATACAGTTTTCTCTGCAGTGATAATTGCAAAGTTCTGCTGCTAGCATTTGTTTCTCGATTTTTAATCTGCGTAGTCAATGCTGTTTGTTTCTTCTTGTCCTGATGATGATTATTCATCTGTTATTCCTGTGTGATATTGCACACTGCTTTATTGTGTGAATACTATGTATTGTGTGACACCCTCCCCAAATGACCCTAAGCACGGTGTTGACAGTATCAAAAAATAAATAAATAAATAAATAATCAATTAAATATAATATATCTAGGGTGTAACGTCTCAAAACCACCATATGAATATGAGAGGCTGTAGTAGAGGGCTCCGGCAAATTTCGACCACCTGGGGTTTTTTAACCTGCTCCTAATTGTGAGCAAACAGGCCTACAGCATTTTCGCCTCAACTGAAAATGCAGCAGCGGCAGCCGGAATTGAATCACGTGACCTAAGGGTCAGCAGCCGATTACCTTAGCCACTAGACCACCACGGCGGGACAAACGAAAAGATTGAAGGAAAAAGAAAAACGGTTGCCGCGGACAGCTTGAACAGCCTACAACAACCCTTGATATTGATATTTGGTATTAAGGCAATATTACTATTACCAGTAGATATATATAGATAAGTATATGCCACCAAATGGCATATATATATATATATATATATATATATATATATATATATATATATATATACTTATATATATATATATATATATATATACAACAGATTCGCAACAGATTGCAACAGATTCGCTGGTTTTAATGGCGGTATTTGGCGTCTTTGGCAATCCCGGCATGACTTGACTTAATGGTGCACGCAATCCCTTCATTTCAGCCAATATTATTTCCGGCGGATTCTGGCCAAAGTGTGACTACAACACATATGGCCAGCCGATGAGTCGTCATGACACGCATCTAAGATTTCTGCTCGCTGTGATGATGGTACAAGAAGCATAAACGTCTTGCCGCTGTTTCCGAAGTTGCGCTTGTATAGGCCGTCGTTAGGGAAGACATGTAAGGTTATAATCCATGGATTAAAACTTGTGGTACCTTGATTTGATGACCCTCCAAGTATTGGATAAGCGGGCGTAGCTCTGGGTTCATTCGCTGATGACGAGAAATCTCCGACACATTAAGAACTCCAAGAATTGGGATGTCTTGTTCTTGTCAGATTATGACGACTCCACAGGTGCGCGAGACAAGCAATCCGCGTCATTGTGCTTGAGACCTGACTTGTAGACCGCAGTGTTTTCATGTTCCTGCGGACGCAGGCTCTATCTACCAAGTCTTTGTGAAGGGTCCTTCATGTTTGCCAGCCAACACAATGAATGATGATCGCTGATCGCTCGAAACAGTCTCCCGTAGAGGTACGGGCGAAACTTGCTGATGGCCTATGTAACTGGGAGACACTCTTTTTCTGTCATTGAGTAATTGAACTCAGAATTCTAGAGAGTGCAGCTCGCGTAAGCGACAACCTTTCCTTCTCCATTCTGTCACTGGACAAGGATCGCACCGAGGCCGACGTTACCCGCGTCCGTACGTATGTCTATGTCAGCGTCTACATCAAAACGAACAAGTATTGGAGGAAACTGCAAACAGCGTCACAACTCTCAGAAAGCTACTTCTTGTTCTGCCCGCCACGCGAATGGTACACTATCTTTCCTTAGTCGTGTCAAAGGCTCAGCGACCTTAGCAAAGTTTTCGTCGAAGCGTCTGCAGGAGGCAAAGCTAGAGTCTCAAGGATCGTCTGATGGCCTTTCTGTCTTGCGGTTTCGGAAAATGTTCAACTGCTGCAATCTTTGCTGGGTCTGAGCGGATGCCTTCCGCACTATGTGCCCCCAGGAACCGAAGCTGACAAAATACAAAGTGAAACTTTTCTGGTTTGATGATCAGTGCTGCCGAATGGCATCCAGTATCTTTTTCAGTCGGTGGATGTGCCACTCGAAGGTAGAGGAAAAACCCACTACATCGTCGAGGTAGACGAGACACGATTGTCATTTGAGTCCGGAGAGCACAGTGTTCATCATCCTCTGGAAGGTAGCGGGAGCAGATCACAAACCGAAAGGGAGCACTTTGACCTCGTATAGTCGGTCTGGGGTCACAAACCTTGTCTTCTCGCGATCTCGTTCGCCCATTTTGATGTGCTAATATCCACTTTTTACGTCCAACGATGAAAAATGAGCATTGCGTAACTTATCCAAGGCATCATCGATCTGCGGAAGTGAGTAAACATCATGCTTTGTCGACTTGGTTCTGCTTTCTGTAGTCAACGCAAAATCGCAGAGTGTTGTCCTTTTTTTTCACCATCAATACCAGTGACGCCCACGGACTGTTGAATGGCTGAATCACGTCATCATTGAGCATTTGCTGCACTTGGTTCTTGATGGCTTCCCTTTCTTTTGGCGCTACTCGGTATAGGCACTCATGCACAAGTCACACGTGTTCTTCGACCACAACACGGTGCTTTGCGACGGGAGTACGTCTGACTTTCGACGAGGTGGAGAAGCACTTGGCGTACTTTCTGATGAGGTCAGCAATCTGTTGTTTCTGAGATGACGAGAGCTCTCAGTCAATGTCTACTAATAGGAGTACATTATCTACTGTATCTGAAGCTTTATCGTGAGTGCAAACATCTGAGACCTGCACGTACTCATGCAGTAAGGCTACGGATGTCCCCTTCACGACATGATGCAGGTCATTTCCAAAGGCCGCTTGCCACACATAGTCCTTTTTCTAGTAGCCGTCCGATGTTTTCGTCGGCTAATCCGTCACAGTTACAGAGAACTTCACTCCTCACAAGAACGGTCACACTGGAACGTGGCGGCACGGTCACATCTTCGTCCATAATGCGTAGAGGAAGAACGATAGGTTTCTCTGTATGACAGACGGTGACGGCATTCTCCTTAGAAAATGAAACCTGGGATTCTTGCAAGTCGATGACTGCATTGTTTGTTTGCAAGAAGTCCCCGTCTATAATTAGTTCATGAAAGCATTCAGGAAGCACACTATAGCTGCCGACATACATGAATCCTCTTGTTTCTATCCTTGTGGTGCATATTCCGACGGGGCTAAGTGCCCTCCAGAGGTACGTATCTGAAGGTCTGTCCGTTCAGTCATCCTTTTCTTAAGTTTTTTTGCGAGAGCATTACTGACTACGGATTAGTTGGCACCAGTGTCTATAAGCGCAATGGCCTCGACGTTGTCAATCGTGACTAATATCACGGAGGTAACGTCAATACTACTGCACTTGTCTGTCGTTGCGCAACTGCCGCCGTCCTGTCGGGCTAACAATGGAGGGTCTTCAGTTGTCAGTATATCAGCGGCCTCACCTCCAGAGGTCGCTGGCTCTAGTTTTCTCGCCGCGGGCTATGTGAACGTGATCTGCGGAGGTTTGACGACGGACGAGGACTCGGCGACCGATAGCGCATCGGTGCTGTAGAACGTGACTCCCGTTGTAGCGTGTCTTGGGGTTAATAGCGTAAGGACAAATATTCTTCGATATCGTAGGGCCGTTCACCATTCCGCGCGTCGTGCATTGCTGGAAAACCACGCAGTCCCGCTCGACGAGATTGGCATGCCCGGTAAAGGTGACCTGCTTCTCCGCAATGGTAGCAGAGGGGCCGCCGGTCTACAGTGTGCTTACATCGCTCCTACGTAGTCTTGCTTCCTGCATGGGTAGTGGCGTGCTCGCAGAAAACGTCGCAGGCATCACAGCAGTCGTAGACGTCTGGTTCATGCGTTCGAGGCCCTGTCATAAAGCTTGCGCGTACGACAACTGAGGTGGAGGTTCCGGTTGCGTGCGCTGTAGTACCTCGGGTTGTGGTTGAAGAACCACCTTCCGCACTTCTTCACGCGCAACATTGGTAAAAGAGGAAATCGCTGGATGACCTTGAGTCATTTGTATTTTTTGAATCTCTTCCTTACGACAGCCCTCACCATTTAACACAAGAGGTCCATGTTGCTCGTGAGGGCTGTTGACACCGAGCTAACAGATGAGACACTTACGTACCTTTTGTACTGGCGCGCGCGCTTCTGCAGGGTCTTCTCTATCATTGTCACTTCTATCCAGAACTCAGCAATGGAGTGGGGTGGATTACGCACCAGGCATGCAAAAAGCTCCTCCTCCACTGCACGCATCAGGTGCCACAACTTCTTGTCCTCGGCTATGTTCGGGTCAGCCCGGCGGAACAGCCGAGACATATCTTCAATGTACATGGCGATGCTCTCGTTGATCCGTTGGTTTCGCGTCTGAAGAGTGGCCTCTGCCTTTTCTTTGCGGTCCGTGTTTGGATAAGTAGCATGGAACTCCCATCGAGTCGTTCAAGACAGCAAGGACGCTTCGTTGTTCTCGAACTACGTACGCGCAGAATCTTGCAGTGCCACGTAGACGTAGCGAAGTTTCCTGGCATCGTCCCAACCGTTCAATATGGCGACGCGTTCGAAACCATCGAGCCAGTCCTCGGAATCTTCAAAAATATTGCCGCGGAACTCCTTTGGCATTCGGGGCGGGGCCTTGACGATATGAGATAGAAATGACGTCGCTTGGGCGGCCATTTCAGGATCTTTGGAACTCACGTTCTCCACTGGTCTCGAAGAATTGAAGAGGGTGCCAAACTCGGGCTGCTCACCTCGTAGGCAGCGACATGCACGTTGGTTTACGGGAGACAAGTGCGCTGGCTCCAGTCTTAGGGGTTAAGGGCTATGTTCCCTCACCTGAGATGGGCTTGGAATCGCACCCCGCACCTCCACCAGTTTGTGACGAACAAGTAAAATGTCAGCAGATAAAACAACAATTTATTTTGGGCGAACTTGTGCCCGTCAACTAAATACACAGGTGTCGTCCTGAGCTCGATAGTAAAAACTTCGTCAACTTCTTTTTTTAGCGTCTCGCCGCGTGCCGCTCCTTCAAAAAGCCGGCAGACTTCTTTTTCCAGCGTGTGGTGTGGTGACACGGGCAGTCAGCGTGGCATGGGGCGTTAAGCTTGTCAGTTGGTGGGGCGGGATTCATAGGAGCAGGAAGCGGCGCAAGACTTCGGAGCGGGTGTCAAACAATATGCGGCAAGATATATATATAAATATATATATATATATATATATACATACGGCTGGTTATTTTTTCACCCACTTTTCTTTCTTCTTATTTACATTACATTTATTCTAATAACTTCCCCTATACATTCCTTGGCATTATTGTCTGTTAGACTTATTAATATTGTGTCAAAACACGGAAAAACGAGCCCTTAGGTATACACCTCTTTCTCTTATATATATATATATATATATATATATATATATATATATATATATATATATATATATATATATATATATATATATATATATATATATAAATATATATATATATATATATATATATATATATATATATATATATATATATATATATATAGGAATGTTGGGGGCACCTAGACAAAATCATTAACGTGCCAAAATACATAAGAACATCGCAAAAGAACACTACAAGAATTGCCGCAACAGAAGTGTTGGATAAAAGTGGGCTAAATAAATTCTTTTATTGCGAATATAATGCATGCCTCCGGGGTACTATGGCTCACAAAATTTAAACACTCTACATGCTGAACAAAACTCTCACCAATTTTTCTTGTTTTTGCTCATTACGTTATACGTAATACAGCTTAGAGGCTCATAGCAGAAATGCACATAGTCCAATACCTTATGATAACTGTCTAGGGAAGAGAAAATTGAGTACAGTTCAGATCTTTCACCAGACCAATCATGATTCTGCGAACTAAGGAGAGAAAGGTGCTTGTAAAAAATGAGTAGTGGCTAATAGTATGTAAATTGAATCATGAGATAATAAATTGTACACAAGGAGTTAATAATGCACGACAGGCTGCAGAAGAAGAACTTTTGCTTGTAAGATTTTTGCCGAGGGGCACGATTGGCGGGCAGGGTTCTATGTGAAGCCGTAGTTCTGAGTAATATTCCCAGTTCAAAAAATAAGCATCTTAATGTGATTATCAATGAATGGTCGTAAGAATGCAGTATTCGGTGACAGATGATTTTGCAAAAAGCATAAATAGCGCTTGGTGGCGATGAATATTTAAAGCGTCCTTAAGCTCTGGTAGTTTCGCATTAGACCTCCCAACATGCATGCGCCTGAGGCTATACGATACAGTGTTTATGAGCACCACATGAGTAAACTAAGTATGAGCTTTCTGCTGTGTACTAGTGAGGCTGTTACCACGATATCTAATATTGACTGCTTGTAACACAGATGCCCGATCCTGATGCAATATTATCAGGCTTACCACCGTGTCTCCAAACCAAGCACAGTAGAACTTAGTTGATGCGTTTGGAGAAAAAGGCGGAAAATATTCGTAAAATCTGAATAAAAACAATAAAATGCCCGGCCTGCGCGGAAGGCGCAGCACAGCCACAGTGAATTTGCCAACAGGCAATTTGCCAGTGAGACAAATTTTCCAACAAATCCCAAGCACCGGCGTAGCTCTGTGGTAGACAACCGGGCTGGCACCCAGTGAATCTTGGTTCGAGCCCCATTAAGTCATTGGCACTCGTTTTTTTTTCTAATTTTGTGCGATTAGTTTCGGGCACCAGCGGTGGCGGACAACTACGGCGCCGCGCGTGACCCGAGTTTTGACCTCATAAATGCGTTCGCTGTAAAAATCGTCGTTGTATAGCTTATGCTGTTGTGCAAGGGAAAGATTAATTTAGCTCTCAATAAAAGGTACAGGTTATCTACAACTTTCGAAATTCTGGCATATGGCTGGCAGCCTGAGATCACCCAGCTAGTGGTAGGATTGAGAGGAAACCATGTCGCTGTCGCGTGCA
This sequence comes from Rhipicephalus microplus, assembly GCF_043290135.1. NCBI lineage: Eukaryota > Metazoa > Arthropoda > Arachnida > Ixodida > Ixodidae > Rhipicephalus > Rhipicephalus microplus. Next base: position 127,848,133 of record NC_134707.1, read on the forward strand.
TAGCTATCAAGAGGCTGCGAAATATTGCAAAAAAACGGACAATGGTGCAACCAGCATGAACGTTAGAAAATGATATATCACTGGTGCAGCAAACAAAATATTGCGCTACGTGGGCCTTGGTTCATTCTGCAGTGCCGCTTGGAAATATTTGGGCTAGGCTTGCCGAAGACCGGAATCGATATTCTCGATCATACTTATTTTGGCGTGAGGTCACGTATGTTTGCGAGATCACACGCACGCCACTCGCCCCCTCCTGGCAGAGACCTGCCACCTCGCTAATGGCTTGGCAAGTGCAACTTGGCGTAGTGCACGTATAATAATCTCTGTACGTGGTATGCGTAGTCTCACGAAGTAGACTAGCGTTCCAAAAAGCTGCACCTGCTCGCGGCTATCACGTGCTAAGCTGCACATGGTCGCTGGTCAGTTGGCATTCTGTCATGGCACGAGATATGTGGTCGTATATTCACAGTGCTTTGCAATCGTTCCACCTCGCACGACGAGATGGGCTTTAAAATTCACGGAAGGCGTCATCACAACCGAAGCTGAAGTCCCCTAGCGCCCGCTTTGCAATCCGTGTGGTGCTTAGAAGGATGCCGGCGAGTGTGTTGTCTCTTTTGGAGTCTAACAGCCAGAAACTTTCCACACAAATTCCAGGTAAGATTCGTCCAAGCACATTCAGACGACCAGATTGCAAACTGAATGGACCAGCAAAATAAAAACTTAACGCCGACTGGAAGTGTGTTGAGTGATGGCGCAGTCACACGAAAACCTCAGTGGTGGCTTTGATATGTTTTTGTCCACTTGTCGGCGTGTTGTGAAGTGGCGGTATATGTGCGTTTACTTTAAGCCTCGTACCGATCCCAAGTGGACCGGAAGAGTGACAACCGTCATTCTTTGAGCGACATGGTTGGATCCATGAGTTATTGCTGTTGTTTCAGCCAGGGGGTTGCACACTCTGCCATGTGCACACTATGCGTGGACATGGTATGCATATATGTGCCGTGCAAAACGCAGTTGTGCCGAATGCATCAGCAAAGACCTTTTTTGGAAACCAGTTTGAAGACTAATAGCCAGCGCCGCCTCCAACTTTCGCGGCCGGTGCGTGATTGACAAAGAACGTTGTTCGAGCCGTTTGGAGAAGACGCGGAGGGGACGATCGAACAACTCAGGAAAGACGCGGAGAGAACAATAAAGCAAAGCAGCGTGTAGGGGGCAAAAGCCGCCGACGCTGCAGCTTTCTGCAGTACACCAGAAAGAAAATTTTCACTACTGAATGATGGTTTTTGGCTACAAAACGTATCATACGACCACAGGTTTTCGCAGTGCTGCACTAGGTTTCTCCCGAATATTTGTATTTTACGGGAACGTATTAACCGCGAAGTAATAAACGCAGCGCTATTAGGTATTTTAGGTTGTCTTGATTGCGAACGTAGGAGCTCAGCAAAAATAATCAGGTGTGAACGTATCAACGAAGCTCTACCACATTCATAAATATGTGAAGTGACAGTGAGATTGTTTACAATTCTCTGTAGTAAGTTACGCGTGAAAAATTTCGGAAGCGCCTCTACAAGCGAACGGACCTCATCTGGTGTTCTGGTCAGTCACCTTGGTGTTCAGACACGCACCATAGTTATACAGCGTGCGCAAAGGCAAAACAACGAACAAGAAAGAGAAAAAAAAGAAATATGGGCTACTTATTGCTTCTGATAGGAAGTATATACGCTCACTAACGAAGCGGAAGATAATTGTTTTGGATTAGTACAATATATGCCACGAGATTAAACCATGCGAAAAGAATGGTTGTTGTTGAACCAAGTAGGTAGCAAATAGGTGACAGACAACGCTTGACCTCTGTATATCTGTATAAGAAGTTTTTCTACGGACTCTACCAGAGCAGCGGTTCTGATGTGCGATCTTAGCGATCATTTACCAATATGTTGTCTACTACCTCCTAAACCGCCTCGTCAAGGAACACTTGAAAACTGCAAAAAATATATTCGAAACAAAACGTAAGAAATTTTGTAAAAGTAATCTCTTGCTATCGGTGGAACAAAGTCACTACGAATACAGACGCAAACACAGCTTATACGATGCTTTTATATCCATCTTCTTCGTTTTATATGACAGATGCTTCCCTCTTGTGAAGTTGAAAAAACACAAAAAAGCAAGAAAGCCCTGGATTTCGCGTGATCTCTATAACAGAATTAAAGCACTCAACGTGCTTTTTCATACCTTTATAAAAAAGTAGAAGTAAAAAAGATTTGCGGGTGTCTAAATATGAAGGAAATAAATAAATTCTGATAATAAACGCGCCAAACAAGAATATCACTTGAATAAATTCCCTGCTGTATCGGGAAATTCAAATCTCATGTGGAGGGCGATCAGTGAGGTAATGAACATACTCCCCGAAATAAATAAAGTTACTCACTAACAAAGTGGTCTGTCAGACGTTCAGATTGTGAATTCATTCAATGCCCATTTTACAGATGTTGGTTCATCTTCCCAATCCAATGTACCAGTCTCTACATCTGAATATATTGCAACTAGGCGTTCTTCTACTTTGTTCTTGGTAGCCACCGATGAGCGGGAGGTCCAGGACATAATCTCATCGCTTAAATACGGTTGTGCGGCTGGTGCTTATGATGTAAAGGTGCAGCCGCTCAAAGCCGTTAGTGAATACGGAAGCACACCTCAAGGTAATATCTGTAACCTAATTCTTTCAAATGGCGTGTTCCCGGATAAAATGAAGCTAGCTCGAGTGACCGTTATTCATAAAGGTGGCCCTGCTAGTGATATGAATAACTACAGACCAATATCCGCACTATCAGTTTTCGCGAATATTGCCGAACATGTAATAAACAAAAGACTGAATGGCTTTCTAAACACGAAAAAATAATTACAGAAGAGAAGTATGATTTCTGTAAATATAAATCTTCAGAAACAGCTTTACTTGAATAAAAATAACAAATTCCTTACAACATGGAAAACCCAATGCTAACCCTTGGTTTATTTTTTGATTTTAGAAAGGCTTTTGATTGCGTGCAACACAACGCATTCTTTTCGAAAAACTACATCACTATGGTATTCGTGGCGTCACTTTATCCTTAACAAAAAGCTATCTAACGGCACGAACACAGTATACTAAGATCAATGGCACTACCTCTGAAATTCAGACCATGAAGTATGGCGTACCCCAAGGTTCTGTTTTAGGACCCGTTTTTTGTTTGTTTTATATAAATGATGTTGTACAGATACAGGGCTGCTCTAACATCATACTATATGCAGGTGACATTAACGTGTTCTTCTCAGGAAGGCAATTTCACAGCATTTTTGAACAAGGCAACACCTGGCTACAAAGATTATATATGTTACTGATTGTAAATAAACTTCAAATAAACGTAAGTATAAGAAAAAAATGGCCCCGTATCTGCATGTAATCTGCAAATGTCATCGAAAGACGAGAATCTTGCGTGTGGAGAGAGTGAACAAAACATTTATTTGATGTTCTGCGCAAGAAAATCGTAGAATGCTATTCAGGAGGAGGTTAGTTATGCCTAGTTCACACTGAAACATCCGCTTTCTACAGCGACCGTAATTCCCCTGCCGCCGAAACGCAGCGTCGTTCGCACTGGACGCGCCCCGCGCCGCCGATTATGCCATCTACTACGGGGCGAACGCGGGATGGATGCGCTGTCACCCGGTTGTTGTCGCTGCTCGCAAACGCCACTACGCTATCCGGTGGTGTATACTTCGACGATTCTCGTACGCAGGAAGCAAGAAAAGACAGTACTGCTTACACTGCTGGCAAGTGGTTGTCTTGTTATGCACGAAGAGCAGAAAAAACCACCGACGCCAGCGGCGTTGGTGGGTTCGTTTTGCTCTGCAATACCGCAACAAGCTCGGTCACGCCAACAGCAAGCTCGGTCATCTCTTTCACCAAATACGGAGGCAAAGTAGGCACAGAGTAGGTTAAACTCCCGTTGGTTTCAACATTCAGTTACGTGCACTGCGGCATAACAAGTAAGTAGGGCTTGGCCGCCACTTTTCAAAATTCCTTGACTAGCGCTCCTATTGGTCCGCAGTGACCGATTCGGCGGCAGACGCCGCAAAAATCGGTCCGAGAGCGATCGGCGCAAAGAGGGCCCTTTCGGCGGATCTTGCCGCCGCCGAACCGGATTCAGAGCACTTTCGGCGGCCGGAATGCTCAGTGTGAATGCGGCCTTAGAGTACCTCGAGCATGCAGCAAAGGCGAACGAGCGCATCAAGTAACGTCGCACGTGAGACATGAGCGCCATCTGGCAGTTTTTATAGAAAACAGAGTGCGTGGCTCTGAGACGAGAGTGCGCACCCATCTCAGAGGTGATAAGGTGTAGAACGCAAGGCGATGGTAGGTGTCACCACTGTCTCGTCTTAGTAAAGCGTTGGAAACACTCCCCGTTCCGTGCAAGCGTTGCATGGTCAGCGCAGCATGATAATCGCTATGGTCCTTAAAATTACTTATGTATGGCTTTTCTAGTAAATGGGAACATGAATAATATATACGTGTTGTTATGGTGCCTCAGATATGCACAATTAATCTTTTTTAATCGACAAGAGCACACGAATGAACGCTAATTCTTGAGCAACATTGGTGGGCGCTGCGGATGGGGTCGGCCGTTCGGAGTATCATCTGTTGCGGTTTTGAGTACCCGGTTCGTGGTCACGGTGGACAAACAGACAAATGTACAGACAGACAGACAGACTAAAGTTTTGCGTCGAAGATCCCCAAGAAAGAATATCGTCTTTAATACTTACTCTTTAAATTAAAAGGAACGAACACGGCTCGTCATCCTCAGCTACAGTGTCAAAAAGTAAATATTCAACAGCCAAGCATGGCGAAATTCCTGGGAGTTATATTCCACGAGAACATGTCCTGGTCACCACATATAGAATCTCTCTAAAGTAGTATTGCTTCGCTGTAGTTGCATTAAACAGGCTGCGATACTTACTACCAAGAAGCGTGAAACCCCATATCTACAACGCACTTATACATTCCTTTTTAACGTACTGTTTTCTAGTTTGGTCGACTACAGCATAGTATAATTCAGGATCCCTTCAAATGCTTCAAAACCGTGTGCTACGTGCATAAAAAACTTAGGACGTATGATAAGCACCCAACTATATTATTCCGAAAATAAAATAATAAAGGGGCCCAAACTCTACGCATACAAACTATTTCTTGAATTTATGCGGCAATTTAAGTCTGAGAAACATTCCTTCCAGAGTAAGTACAGTGTGAAAACGACAGGCTAAAATTCAGAAATGGTTTTGAATTCATACCACATAGCAGAACAAATTACGGGGAACAAAAACTTGCTGTTCAAATTGCTAACCTCCTCAGTGATTATACTTTTACCACAGATCCCCTCAAATCCGGAATTAGGAGGCAAGCGTATCAAGAAATAAGAAAAGAAATATTATTTTCAGAGGACTAATGCGAATAAAAGAATACTATGATTCCGTATGAATGTTATCTATTGTGTTGATTTTTTTGCTTTCTCTTCCCACATGTGGATTGTGAGCCTTTCAAGTGTTCCTAGTTTTTTTGTGTGTGTTTGTAGATGCGTATAATGTGATTTTGTTTTTCTGCTTGAGAGTTGTGCTTGCAAATTTTTGGGGGTAAAATTGTACTTTCGTTTTCTTCTCGTTTTCTTTGGTATATAAGTATGTAATATTGATTAGAAGTGTAGTATTTGATTTTCGCGTACCCTTTTATATTTGTAAATGTCTTTTTCTGCTCCTGTATAGGCGGCATGACCCAGTCAGGCAATGTTCGCTTTTAGTCATGTCTCTTTGAATACTTTTGAATTGTTTTTATTAAACCAATAAAAAAAAGAAGAAAAGAAAAAAAACCTGATGATCCCGCCTTGACGTGTTCTGACCCTCAGCCCACCAAGAGTTCGGCTCAGGAGAATAGAACAGGCTCATCGGCTTCCTTGTCTGACGGACCTTGCTTGCCTTGCTCGGGTGCCTCTTCGAGTTCCTGTCTAGCTGACATCGGTATCTGAGTGCACTCTTCTGGGGTGTGTGGCCATTGCGGGTTGTGCTGTCTTGAGCTCAGTTGACTGATGTCTGTCGCGTCTCCCGGCCAGGCAAACTCTGCCTGGTCGGAATCGCGGAATTGCTCACTAATAAAAATTCACCCATTCATCTTTTCTTGCGCAGCGGTCTCAGCAGCGTTCCGGTGACTCTGGTCCCAACAAATGCGGCTTCTACACCCATAAAAAACTCCAAAAGCATCCAGGCGGAGCTAAGGAAGGTGACCAAACACTTACGACTTATCACCGAGGCGCGAAAGTTTGGTCGTAGAGGTATTCTGTGCTGTTCCCCAGATCAGGCCTGCTTATCAGTTCTGCTAACATGCACATTGTTTGCCTCTCTCCTGGTGAGCCCTTGTGTTCCTCCTCACTCGGCCTGTGTGAGAGGTTTAGTTCGTAGGGTGGACTTGAGCCCGTCTTCGCCCGAAATTCCAGAGATGTTATCTGCAGCAGGCGTGGTGGCAGTCATTCGCTATTCACGTAGCGCTGACCGAAATAAGATCCCGACAGAGTCGGTAATAGTCACCTTTGCTGGAACTACTAGACCAACAGAGATCAAAGCGTGGCCACTGATATATCGGGTTGAAGCGTTATCTCCTCGTCCACTGCTTTGGGCATAGCATAAAAAGTTGCCGATCAGTAGAGTGGTGTCAATTGTGTGCAGGACAACACAACTCTAAAAAATGCTCAGCTCAGAGAGAGAGAGAGAAACGAGAAATAAGGAAGGCAGGGAGGTTAACCAGATGCTAGTATCCGGTATGCTACCCTAAACTGGGGTTGGGGAATGGGGGTTGAAAGAGAAAGGGAGAGTAAAAAATAAATAAGAGAAAAACACCGACACACACGCACACACAAAATAAGTCCACTCAGAGGCGTTCCGACAGGCTAGTAGTTCGTAAGAAGCCCAGTAGCGCTTGCACGGCTTTCTTCTGTGACGATGAGTCATGACGATGGCGCAGTATACTTTCTTCTGACAGCAGCTGATCATCTAACCTGTTTAGTTTATTAGAAAGGTGTTTTCTTGCCAGGTTGTATTTTGGGCAGTTACACAGAATATGTCGAATTGTTTCTTCATCTCCGCAGTGTGCACAGTCGGCGGTGTCGGCCATACCTATGCGGAACACGTACGCACGGGTAAACGCGACTCCCAACCATAGTCTGCACAGAGCAGTAGCGTCGCCTCGTCGAATTTTTGTTGGAAGCTGCATGCTTAACATTAGATCAAGGGATCGTAATCTTGCATGCGTAAAGAGAGGCTCATTCCAAAGAGCCAGGGAGCGTTGGCGAGCAAGCATGCGGAGCCTCCTAGCAGCGTCCGTCCTTGAGAGAGGTATTGACTGGTCGTTGTCTTCTGTATGGGCTGAACGGGCAGGTTGATCAGCTCGTTCGTTACCGATAATTCCACAGTGACTTGGCAACCATTGAAATATAACGTGGTGCCCTTTCTCTGGTATAAGGTGTAGCATTTCCGCTGTTTCAAATACCAACTGCTCGTGTGGACCACGACGTAGATTTGACAGAAGTGACTGCAGTGCCGCCTTGCAGTCGCAGAAAATCGTCCACCGTTGCGTGCTCTGGTCGTTAATAAAACGCAGCGCAGCGCGAAGCGCTGCAAGCTCTGCTGCCGTTGTTGTGGTTGCATGAGCTGTCCTGAATTTGATGGTTGTGGCGTGCGTTGGAATAACGACCGCCGCTGTTGAGCTGTTTGGCAGGACGGAGCCGTCGGTGTAGACGTGGGTGCAGTCTTGGTACTTCTCGTACAGCAGAAGTAAGGCGAGCTGCTTGAGGGCTGGTATTGAGAAATCTCGTTTTTTCTGGATGACTGGTATTGTCAGGTTGATGAATGGCTGTTTGAGGCACCACGGAAGAATTGAAGGTCTTGCCGCGGGCGTAAAACCAGTTGGTAGGGAGTCACCATGTGTAGTTATTGTTCGACAAAATGAAGTATGAGGTCTATCCGCTGGCAGAGAGGCTAGGTGGTGATGGGGAGTCCGGCCCACATGCCTTATGTGTGTTCTCAAAGCTTCAATTTCAATATGGGTCTGCACGAGGTGGTCTTTGGCTATAGCTATAGTCGCCACTGTTGAGGCACCCTGAGGCAGACCTAGACATATTCGAAGCACCTGTGCCTGAACGCTCTGTACCATGCGTCGACTTGCTTTGCTGGCGTTTGATAATGCAGGCAGACTGTATCGTAAAAAGCCAAGGAAAAGCACCCTGTACAGTCTTAACATAGCGTTAGGCTGCATTCACCAAGTCTTTCCAGCGAGAAACTTGAAAAGATGGCATATGCCTGTCAATAGCTTTTTCAAATACGACACATGAGGGCTCCATGATATGTCTCTGTCGACTATGACACCCAAAAATTTGTGAGATCGACGATACGGTATATTTTGACCGTTAATTGACACTATGTAATTCTACATGGGTTTGCGCGTAAATGCCAGAAGAGCACACTTTCTGGAGAAAATTTCCAGGCCTCGATTGTGTAGGTACAAAGTAGTTGCAGTAGCAGCTCTCTGTATTCTCGCTCGTAACTGCATGCGAGTTACCGCAGATGTCCAAATGCAGATCTCATCAGCGTATGTTGATAGATAAATATTGTTTGGTAGGTGCGTATGGAGAGCGATTAGTGTTATATTGAATAGCACGGGACTCAGTACAGCACCCTGAGGTACGCCACGACAATTGAAATGTGTACACGTGTTCCCGGTCTCTGTACTCACAAAATAGGATTGCATTTGGAGATAACTGCGTATCCACTTAAACATTCGGCCACCCACTCCAATCTCTTCTAGTGCGGTAAGGACGGCTTCATGTGTAACGTTATCATAGGCTCCTTTGACGACAAGGAACAGAGAGGCGCAAAGACGCTTATGGCCTTTCTCGTTTTCAACGTACGTGACTAGGTCGATGACGCTATCGATCGATGATCGACCACGTCGAAAGCCAGCCATGGCATTTGGGTAGATCTCATGATACTTCAAGTACCACTCGAGTCGGCCGAGAATCATTCTCTCCATCACTTTACCCACGCAACTAGCCAATGCGATCGGGCGCTAGGAGGAGAGTTCCAATGGTGATTTGCCAGGTTTTAGTAATGGTACTAGACGACTAGTTTTCCAACTTAAGGGAACAGTACCCTCTAGCCAACAATCATTATATAGCTGAAGTAGAGCTATTCTCGCGCGCTCACACAGATGACACAGGGCTCTGTAGGAGATTCCGTCAGGTCCTGGTGCGGAGGTCTGTTTGCATGAAGCGAGTGCTGCTTTGAGCTCCTGAATGGTGAACGAGAAGTCCATACAGGAGTCACGTGGTGGCGGACAACTGCTCGAAAGTGGTGAGCTGCTGATGGCTGTAGTTTGCCCTGATAATCCGGCACAGAACTCTTCAGCAAAGTTCACATCTGGTCAATTTTGGTGAAGGGCTAAGGCCTTGAATGGTGACTTCTGAATGGGCGATGACCGCAAACCTCTAACCGTCCTCCACATCTGCGATAAAGGCTTACGAGGGTCGAGTGACTCGCAGAAAGTAATCCAGCGTTGGAATTATAGCTTGTCCAACCAACGTTTGATCTTCTTCTGCATACGTCTAGCAGTCCGTTAATCTTCTATGTCCTTCGTGCGCCGGTACCTTCTTTCAGCTCGTCGTCGCAAGGCTCGAAGCCGCTCCAGCTCTATGTCGATGTCTATGATTCTTACAGAACATGGGATCGTACACTCAGTCTCTTTTACAGTGCTCTTGATGGCCTCTTGTAAATCGGATATGTGTTCTTGGCATTGGTCTTCCATACGGGACTGAAATTTTTTCCAGTCCACTCTTTTAACGATGTCGTGCACTTTAGGAGGCGACAATCCTCTGATCTTGACGTATGTTGGAATGTGATCACTCCCGTGCGTTTCTATGTCCGTGAACCATTCAGTATGTTTCACTAGGCTTTGCGAAACAAAAGCCAAGTCGAGACAGCTACTGTATGTGGAGCCATGTAAAAATGTAGGACTGCCATCATTCAGTAACCAAAGTTGGTTGTCGGAGGCAAAAGACGCCAAGCTTCTGCCCTTCATGTTGGTATTCTGACTTCCCCATAATGTATGATGAGCGTTAAAATCCCCAATGATAACACACGGGTCAGGAGTTAATGCTATGATGTCTCGTAATCTTTTTTGATCGAAACAGCTTGATGGTGATAGGTATGCGCCAACCACAGTGATGTTGAGCCTCCTCTTTTTCACTCTTAAGCATACGTATTGGTTTCCGTCATGAGGTGGTACAGCAGGTTGAATGATGTAAGTGAGGCCTCGGCGAATGTACACCAGAACCTTGCTGCTTTCAGTAACAGTCGACGATATAAAAGGTTCGTATCCCGAGAGTCGTATTGCACTCGATAAGTTCGGCTCACAGATGACGATTACGGGAAACATATTGACGTACACAAATCGACGAAAGTCACTAATGCGCGATCTCAGTCCCCTGGCATTCCACTGTAGTATTGTTGCTTTACGAACCTCATCCCGGAAAGACAGTGGTGGGTTAGCCATGGTCTACTCTAGGGCTGCTAGCACTGGACTAAGCGCGTCCACTACTTGAAGGGCACTTTTGGCTGACGGTGTATTCATGTCGCTTAACAACATGCGAATGGTGTCCACTAATGATCTTAGCATCACCATCACGCGATGATCTGGCTTCCCGGCCGTTGCAGAATTTTGTGCTTGTTCTTGGGGCGGCTTCTGCTGAGGCTCGACAGGTCGTGTAGGCGGCTTCTGTTGAGGCTGAACAGATCGTCTAGGCTGAAGGGGTGGCCATTCCTTTGGAGAGAGAGATCTTCCAGCATCTTCTCTTTCAGCGCAGATGTTTGCCGTGCTAGGAGCCGCGCCTGTCGATTTCACTTGAGTTTCTGACTTTCTCGTCAGATTTTGCACAGTCCTTCGTGAGGACCTTCGACGATGACAGCGCCTTTGCCCTACTTTTTGCGCAGCTTCTCTGTGAGTCGAGTTGTCTCGCACCATTTGCCTCAGAATATAAATCTCTTGCTTGATCTGAGGACAGTCCTTGGAGGAAGCACTGTGATCTCCTTGGCAGTTGAGGCATTTCAACGTAGTTGCATTACCGTCGTCTTCTGAGTGGTGTTCAGCGCATCGGGGGCACACGGCGGAATTTCTGCAAACGCCCTTCACGTGGCCAATCTTCTGGCACTAGAAACACTGCATAGGCTTCGGAATAAATGGGCGAACCTGGTAACAGAAATGACCCACCTTCACGTAAGATGGAAGACAGTCACCCTTGAATGTTAGTTACACACAACGAGAGTTGCCTAGGCGACCTGCATACACAATGACGTTGTTTTTACTCAATGGTTTTATCAGTACAGGAAGACCTTCATTGGCGATTTCAGTGTCTATGTCATAGATAACTCCTGTTACGGTGTCACCATTCGCTGGTATGATGGATCGGACTTTGATGTTTCCCAGCTTTGACACATGCTGTTGCGTGTTCAGTGCACTCGGGTTACTCACGTCGATTGCCAAAATATTCTTCCTCGTGTTTATCCTGATGTCCTTAATCTCGTTAGGCACAATGTTTTGAAGGTACAGGGGTAGTGCTTGCCTGTTGAGGAAGCGTAGATTGGCAGTAGTAGTCTGCGGCACAAACAGAATGGAGTGAGGCCATCGCTGAGGCGCTGTCCTCACAGTGGCTGTACTTGATGCCGATGATGCGTTCATGATTCTTCGTTTGGCCTTGCGGTAGAGCACAGGTTCGAAGTCATCTTCCAAGGACTTCGAAGTCATCTTCCGAGTTCAGCTCAGGAAAGGTCTTGCTGTCTCTGTGGTGGCCCTCACTCATCTGATGATGGCACATGCCCTGCGAGAACTCAGGAGATTCAAAATATGGAAATAATTGAGCAAAAACGTTCTTCAAGACGTGAAGTTTGAATCACCATCACAGAGTGCTCTCGTGGGTACGTTGTTGCTGCGATCCGTATTAACCATGTCATGGACTCGTCACTCTCAGACGTGATAGCCTGGACCGTTGAGAAACCAATGACAGAGCTATTCTAGAAGCTTTTTGTGGCACTGACGGAGTCATTTGCTCAAATAGTAAATGCACAAATTGCTCAAGTCTTCATGAATATTATAATCCACATGGATCCTCTATGCTTTCTTCAGCTAAAGAGGTGAATTGAATACGGGATCTCTAGAAACAGGGCCTTCTAAACTCAGCCACACGATAACAATACCTGTTGAAGAGTTATATTAATCTAAAGCTGGTCCGTCGCACTGCGGCTGTAAAATAATCTTCATTGATTATTTGGATTGAAGCTCTGATCCAGGTTCGCAGGACTCACAAATAAAATCGGACTTAAAAAAATGAAACGGTGGGCGTCGCCACGAAAACATGGATCTCCAGTGAGTCCTATAGGGAAAATTAAAAAAAAATATATCAGAACAAAATAGCATCAAAAGAAGATTTTTTGAAAGATGCTTTATTGAAAAAGGCAGTGAAAGGTGCCGGTATATCCTCAAAATAGGTGGATAAAGAACCTTGCAGTGGTATTGCCAGTCCATTTTTTTTCAGAAACACTGATTTAGTTTTCCTTTGTAATCAGCATTCCCCGGATGTTATAGTGTCGCAAGAAACTTGGCTCTCTCAAGAAAAAAATATTTCATCTTAAAAACCACCGAACATTTCACTTAGACCGCCCCTCTCGAGAAGGTTGTTTTAGCAGTGTTTATTTCTTCAAAAAATGCGCATAGGGTAAAATTTACAAGGCAAAGTATTATTTGGAAAGTGAAATTTTAACATTATTTATCTCTCTTCCAGGACACCTTTTCTTTTCATTAGTAAACGCCTATTTTCCGTCAGGTGTTCAATATTTTAGTGTATTAGATACCGTAATTTCGTCTAGCAGAAAAGACCAATGCATGGAAGGAGACTTCAATTCTCATCACACTTCATGGGGATTCAGAATAGATATGAGTGGAAAGCGCTTCAGAGATTTTGTTGCTAAAAATATTTTGACATGCATTAACCAGCGAAGCCCCACGTTTGTATGCAATCAGTTTTATTCTGCGTTTGATCTGACTTTCTGTATTTCTAGCCTCTGTATTTCTACGTGGTCTGCTTTTAACTCGGGTACAAATAGTGACCATTGTTCTATACTCTTTGAGCTTGTATATTGCGCGACTTAAGTAATCAGGCAGCCCTCTTCTCGCATCGTTTTCAATACATTTGAACAGACACTACGTGTGGCTATGTCAAAACAAACTGAGAAAAATAAAGAGCGAAATGTTATCAACTTCAAGGATGTTATACAACAATCTTTAAATAACGGTAAATTCACAGTTCAGGTCTCTAAACAACGTCCTTCGAATCATTGGTAGAACGCTGATTGTTCACGTTTTCACCGGCTAAGTAAAGCGGCGTGGCGAAAACTGCTCTATAATCAGTGCCCTAGAAACTGGAGCGATTATAAATACGCAGCTGCAAGTTTTAGCCGAACAGTTGCCGCTGCGAAGGATAACTATGATAGCTAACGTTCCGAGTTCTTTTCAAATCCTGGCCACAGGAAATCACTTTTCATCTTCCTTAAAGCCAAAGATGTAATCCCATCACCAACAAACCTCGAATCGATAGTCTTAACGCCAAGTGAGTTGCCTATTTTTGTGGAAAATATAGCTTAAGGGCTGGAAAGCTGCTTTACGGCTGCTTACTTTTACCACTCGCCGTGCCCTGTTAACAGCGATGACTTCGAAGAGGTTACAGCGTCAGAAATAGCACAAGTAGTGAAAATATTGCCAAATTCTGCTCCAGGTTCCGATGGAATAACTGCATCAGTAATAAAAATAATCCATAAAGTATCACCTCGAGATTTACTTGCAATAGTTAACCACTCCATTAGACATTCGTGGATTACACCTGTTCGGAGAATCGAGACAATAAGTTTTCTGTTAAGGAAACATAAATCTCGGTTTATGTTGCATAACATTAGGCCTATTTCAATCACATCTAATCTGGTAAAACTAATCGAAAGACTTCTTCACATTAGATTAGACAACTGATCAGACGTAAATGCAATTTTAAGGCCATCCCAAATAGGATTCAGGCATGGCCACTCCATTTGGTGTGCCCACGCTGATCTGGAAAACAGGATACAACTAGCTCGTTCTGAGAAACAGGTTTCCGCTTTAGTAACTTTAGATGTTGCAAAAGCTGATGACAGTGTGGAACACATTAAACTAATGAATTCGCTAACGCACGTCCGTTTACCGAATTACTTCGTGGCATGCATTCACTCCTTTCTAAAAGATAGAGTATTCTATTGCTCTCAATCTGGCATGTCGTCTTCAAAGTATAAACAAACTTGAGTTCTCCCCCAAGGTTTGGTACTTTCACCATTATTATTTAATATTTGATTGTGCACAGTTCCAGTACAACATGATGTACAGGTGTATGTATACGGTGACGACATCGCATTTTTGCTACAGCTACAGATATACATACATTGTATCAGATGCTGCAGTTTTGTACTAACGCTACGGACACATAGACGACATTAATATATCATTAAACATCAGGAAAAGTGCAGTCGTAGTTTTTCCTATAAGTGTTGAAGTGCATATTTCCGTACTTTACAGACAGGACTTTATCCCGCCGGTGAAATCGATTAAATACTTAGGGGTGACTTATACTGAAAACCCAAATTGGAGTCCGCATTTAAAAAATACGGCAGCTAAAGGAGCACAGGTGCTTTGAATGCTTCGTAGATTCAGCAATAGACGTAGTGGTTTACGTCGTGATGTGCTGGTCATGATATAATGTATATATATTCGCCCGATATTAGAATTCGGCTGTGTCTTGTTTTCTGGAGCACCCACCCACAAAATTAGGCCACTGGTACTGCTAGAACGCGAAGCGTTACATATATGTCTCGGGCTCCCTGAATTTGTCGCAAGTATTCTTTTATATAAGGAAGCGCGCCTGCCTTCTCTTCGTGCTAGGTTCCAAATACTAGCAGTCCGTACCTTTCTGAAAATATACGCATCCCCACATAGAAGCTTACAAAATGTTTTCATTATTGATCCGACGACATTTTTTAATCAACAGTGGTCTACATTAAAGCGTCCCCAAGGCATCGCTGTACAAAACCTCTTGGAAACATTACAAGTTAACGTTCGTGAAGTACGGGTTCTAAGAACACCTATTCAATCCATGAAAATAGAATTAGACAATATATTTCTTACACCTCCTCTGGGACTGTGCACCACCGCCGGGTAACCAAGAAGCAATGCCAACTGCCATAAGCAGCAAAACCATCAGCCGAGAGCCCGGCAACCAAAGAGACGTGGTCCAGCACGTGCTTAGCATCCTGGAACGCCAGCGGCCGAAAGCGGCACCCCCACGGGTTTGACGAGAGTAGGTTGCTGCTCCGGGACGTCCGAGCACGCTAGTGTCTTGCTTTATTCCCCCTACCCCTTCCCCCTTTATGCCGGATCGTCAATAAAGTTGTTTCACTCACTCACTTTATAACTGCAAAACTCTTTCCAGTAGATACCTAAATACCATTTTGAAAAACCACCTAGCAAGATTAGACATGAAGATTGTAATAGCAACTGATGCTTCAGTTCGCGAAGAGAAGGCAGGAGTCGGAATTGCATCTTCAGTGTTGGATTGGGCTTTTTCAATTCGTTTATCTGATTTTACACCTATTTATCAAGCGGAATAACTTGCAATGTTTTAGCATAACGAAAATTACCTCACTAGACAACAGATGCTATTATTCTTTCAGACTGCCTGTCTGTGTGTAGTTCATTAACTGCGCCTCATATGTCCAATGCTTTAAAGGTATTTTACGCCCTTTCCACAGGACATTTACGACTCATTCGCTTGGTGTGAATACAAGGGCATGAAGGTTTGACCCTCAGTGAATATGCAGATGCACTTGCAGTGCCCTCATATATTATTCCTTTATTTTCTATACTGCCGACGCTAGCATTTATCGCCGTGGCACGCTTTGAAACATATGTCTTATCAAATGAGTTTGAAAAATCTCGCTTGCCAACATCTGACGTTTCTCATCTTAAGTACCTCTGGAAATATCGATGGTTCTCCTCTAGAATGGCAGACACATCAATTACGAGACTAAGATGCCGAGTCCCCCCTTTCCCCTGAATTTTTATCTACACGGGTATGGTCTGGCACAGTCTCCCCTACGCCTTTACTGCAATGAGAGTGAATACCTGCAGTATTTTCTCCTAACATGCAGGTTATATACAAACCAAAGGAGGAGGCTGTTAGAAGAACCTCTCCGTTGGTTGGCTCTAAATTTATCCCTTCCGCTGGTGCTTTCCTTTGAAGCAACTGAAAAGGCATTTAGCCACAGGAACGTTTGCGAGGCCGTATGCGATTCTCTAAAGGCAACAAAACGAATAGACTGTTCAGCCGAGGCATAAGTTCACTTTGTTTCAAACCATATTAGCTTGTTCGTTTTTTGTATAACCTTTATGAATTTATTTCTAATCTATCATTTACCAATTGGTTCTTTGTTTAAATATCCTTATCTAAATAATCCGGCTGGTAAAACAATTACAACTCACAAAAGATGCACCGTTCGTTTCATGGCCGATCCCCCGTGGTGGGTTGTGCCAGAACCCTGAGGAACAACCAACCAATCAAAAAGGGAGAAGGAGAGAACAGATGAAAAGCTCGACGTGAATTGCTGCTGCAAACAGGGTGTAACTTTGCAGAAGGATACCATTTATACTGAAACGAAACTTCCGCAGAGCAAAAATATGAATACTTTCATTTATCTTGTTACAGCACTACCAGATGTCACAAACCTCAGCTTAGTCTCTGCTAATAATCACTACCTCACTTTGGCCTGGGATCAACCAAAGATCAAGTTTGACTACTACTGGCTCGAAGTCTCCGGTTGTAATGCAAACGAGAACGGCAGCCTCGCAAAACGACGACCTAGTTTCTGCGGCAATGGCACAATAATTCGTCCTGAGCAGAATCAGGTCACTTGCGGTCCTTTCAATGCCTGCTCGAGCGTCAGTGTCACCATTCGCACTTACGCCAGGGGACCACCCGAACTAATCTCGGCGGGAACTACCATCAGTGACCTTTTCATCGATAGCCAAGGTTAGTTAGCCTATAAGTTTCTTTTCCCTGAGGTATTTCATAGTTTCAGTGGCATCAAATCGCTTTGAAATCTGAGGTTTTGTGACTTCAAACGCGGCAACCTATTTGGTTTCCTTTACCATTTTTTAATACACTTCAATTTCACTTACTTCTCGTTACCATTAGAGTACGTTAGGAAATCTATTTGAAACCGTTAGATGTGAACCTTTCTGTTTACTTAAGTTTTAGCAGGTGCATTTTTCTTGTTTAGCTTATTTTGCGTTAGCCTAATTGCACAAGAATATATGAGTCATTGAATGCCTCTGATGAATTACAAAGAGCTTAGCTATAGTGATTTATAGTTGTCAGCCACCAAAAAAAATATTGGAATAGAGAGTACATTGCTAGTGTTTTTGTATTAGTAGACCCAAGAGGGCGCAAGGGCTTCTGAAAATGACGGTCTTCAAGCTTTCGCTGTTACTGTGCTGGGCTTCCGCACTTGCTCGTCGCTTTTTTTAATATACGCTACCCCATAGCTAATTAGAACTATTTAGTGGGGACTGAAGCGCACCTCAATAACGAGAAAAGTCTCACATATGCTCGAGATGTGGACGCCTGTACCTGTGAAGTCAAAAGCAGCAGTCTCCGCGTAAATTATTGCTGGATAAATTATATGCAGTTCTCTTGGTAAAGGCGCGATGCAGGTTGTGACGAAGACGTATAAGGATGGAATAATCAGTATTAACTGGCTCCTTAAGTAATAAAAAGCAATATTCCTTAATTATATACAAAGTATTAAAAATGCAGAGTAGCATGCTCAAATATAATGATGCGTCTTCTTCGTCTAAACTCTGTACGTAGGTTTAACTAATGCACTTCCGTGGCACTGATATATTTTTATTAGCTTCAATGTTTTGTTGTAGTAACAAACCGTCAGGCTTCCAGCGGGATTTCTTCTAGCCATTTTTGTATCCAAACAAGCAACGTACATCCAAAAAATTTATGCAACTTTCACAAGTGAACCCCGTTCCCCACTGTGGGAACATACTTCTGCGGGTAGAGGTATTAGTTTCACCGATCCATGATAGCTTGTTCACAAAATAGTTGCAACAAAATGGGAATTCGGCTCGTTACGACCTGCATGGACACACAGGTCATGTTTTTATTTTCTTATTCCACCAGAAGCAAGTGAACCCCGGAACATCATCATGATGCCGAAATCATCAACCATGACGAGGCTGCAATGGGAGGAGCCAACCAGTTTAGAGGGCACGCTTGATGTGTACAAGGTGAAAGTGTGCAAGTCATTTATAACGTGCAAGCAAAAGCAAAGCGTGAGCGGCTGCCTTGAATACGAGGCTTCACATGCGTGGTTGGACATTAGCAGCATACCGGACACTAAGTACTGCGTCGTCATCACAGCTATAACACGCTGCGGTCGAAACTTCAAGACCAGCCTCCCATCAACCCAAGAAATCCAAACACCCCTTTTCGGTAAGTGACGTGGTCTAACTGGTAGTTAAATACCTATGTGCTTAAATTCTGAACAGCATATAGTGGAACAATTTCAATAGTTTTTCCTGGCTATATATAAGAGAAATAATAAAGTAGGATCTGGGTAAACTTTAAAAATAATCAAAGGTGTACAGCGTTATCCACACTTGTACTTAGAACTATATCGCTTATTTTATAACAATTAAGTATGATGATACCTGTTTCACAATATAGGTGTGTATGACAGAACTTGTTTTTAATTGATCATCATCAGCCTAACTACGTCAACTGCAGGACATAGGTCTCTCCCATGTTCCGCCAATTAACTCGGTCCTGTGCTTTCTGCTTCCAATTTATACCCGCGTACTTCTTAATCTCATCTCCCACTTAACCTTCTGTATCACCCTAACCAGCTTGTCTTCTCTGGGAATCCAGTTTGCTACCCTTATCGACCAGCGGTTATCCTGTCTACGCGCTACATGCCCGGCCCATGCCCACTTTCTCTTCTTGACTCAACTATGATATCCTTAACCCCCGTTTGTTTCCTAATGCAATTTGCTTTTTTCTTGTCTTTTAAGCTTACACCTACCATTTTCATTTCCATTGCTCGCTGCATCCTCCTCAATTTAAGCTGAACCCTCTTTGTAAGTCTCCAGGTTTCTGCTCCGTAGCTAAGTACCAGCAAGATACAGCTGTTATAGACCTTCCTCTTGGGGGATAGTGGCAATCTACCTGTCATAACTTGGGAGTGCTTGCCAAATGTGCTCCGCCCCATTCTTATTCTTCTAGTTACCTCAAACTCGTTGTTCGGCTCCGTCGTTATTACCTGCCCTAAGTAGACATAGTCTTTTACAACTTGAGGTGTGCTATTACCTATCTCGAAGCGCTGCTCTCTTCACAGGTGGTTGTACATTACTTTCGTTTTCTGCCGATTATATTAAGACCCACCTTTCTTCTCTCCTTGTCTGACTCCGTAATCATGAGTTGCAATTTGTCTGCAGAGTTAGCAATTCAACATCATCGGCGAAGCGCAGGTTACTAAGGTACTCTCCATTAACTCTTATCCCTAATTGTTTCCGCTCTAGTCCTCTGAAAACCTCCTGTAGGCACGCGGTAAATATCATTGGCGAGATTGTATCCCCCTGCCTTACACCCTTCTTGGTTGGTATTCTGTTGCTTTCTTTATGAAGCACTATGGTAGCAGTTAATCCCCTGTAGATTTCTTCCAGGATGTTTATATATGCTTCATCGACGCCCTGATCCTGCAGTGTCTGCATGACTGCTGATTTTTCTACTGAATGAAACGTCTTCTTGTAGTCTATGAAGGCTATGTATAGTGATTGACTAGATTCCTAGCATTTCTCTATTACCTGATTGATAGTATGAATGTGATATATTGTTGAGTAGCTTGTTCGAATTCGTGCTTGTTCCGTTGGTTGATTGAATTCCAATGTTTTCTTAACTCTCTTAGCCATTACCTTTGGAAAAGCTTGTGTACTACGGAGACCAATCTGATCGGCCTGTTTACGAGGTGTCTCCTGACGGGAAGAGTACCAGAGTCTTGGAAGAATGCTAGCATCATCTTAATACATAAGAAAGAAGATGACAAGGACTTGAAGAATTACAGGCCAAGCAGCTTGCTCTCCATAGTTTCTAATTGATACACTCCCACTAAGCTAACCTATTG
This sequence comes from Rhipicephalus microplus, assembly GCF_043290135.1. Taxonomy (NCBI): domain Eukaryota; kingdom Metazoa; phylum Arthropoda; class Arachnida; order Ixodida; family Ixodidae; genus Rhipicephalus; species Rhipicephalus microplus. Next base: position 127,868,512 of record NC_134707.1, read on the forward strand.
CAGTCATTAAAATTATTAAGGCGCCACTATAGTGCTGGAAATTATTTAAATATTGCGTGCGTCTAAATAATAATAATTTAGGCACCCTTTCATGCTTCCGCAACAATACACAATGAGCCTTACGTTTTTTTAGCAAGCCTGTCACCACAACATTGAGTTACTTTAATATTTCAGCAAGCAATAGTAACCGCTGCTGAGACGTGGTTCCGTAGCATACGTTCGCGAATTCATGTTTTGTGTAAATATTTCAAGAATCACTCAATGACTGCCCCTAAATATTGACGCCACGTGGTGTCTCTTTTTTGAAGCACTTCCCGACGTGTCCGACCTGGCAGTCGAAGGCATCAAGAGCGGCTACGTTGCCTTGTCGTGGCAGCGACCGACAGGTCGATTCGACTACTACTCGATTCAGGTAACAGAACACACGGCTAGAAGCACAAAAGCTACCCAGAAAATGCAGGGCTTGTGCGCTAATGGGACCATTGTTCACCCCGAACAAACGGAACTCACATATGGTCCCTTTGAGCCATGCAGCAACCTTTCCTGTACAGTGCGAACGCTTCGCAACGAACCATTTCAGCACGTGTCCCCAGGAGTGACCGTAACTAGAATCTTCATCCCTATAGAAGGTACACCACTTTGCTTGAACTTCCCGGTCATAGAGAAATGTAATTGCACATACACAGTTGTGGCGAGTTACTTGCAAATATTCAACGGTTGTAGGAAGTTTCTGGGCTGTGTTGCCATATGATTACATAGGGTAGCGGCTCGGATAATGTTGACCACCCGTTTACATGCAAAGATGTCAATGTCGTCACTACAGGCAATTTCAAGTATTTAGAAAAAATAGGGCAATAAAGAAGAAAATCAGCAGAATAAACGAAATTAGCATAGCGAGTTCCTTAGAGAAAGTAAAACACTTTTGAGTATCGTTACACATACAATTTCTATTCGAGTGAAGCCGATTGCCAGATGTACCGTTGGTGCAAGCGGCCATGGTAGTGAATCACCACAGTCAATCTCTTCCTGCAGTGTGCGCGCAGACTGTAAACAATGCACAATTGTTTTTCGGATGTTGTCAATGCGGCCTCCTTTTGTGTTGCCAGTTGAGGTGGAATAAAATTTACGGTTTATGCCTAGTAACTCGAAGATTGCGGTTTGGATTCCAGCCGCAGCGTTCGCAATTCAATGGCGGCGCATTGCTGGATTCTTGTGTACTGAGTGATGATAATGCCCCTTGAAGAACACAAGATGGTAAAACGCTGAATCTTGCTGCCATGCAGTAACTAGATGGTCAAGCGTTGGCGTAGAACTCGCAAGTTGATTGATGCTCTGGCGTTATGGAGGTGCATTAACCGAAGTCGAACAGTCATATCTTCAAGACGTCAAAACAGAGGTCTTGCCGCAGAGATTGAGACACCAGAAGCAGGTCAGTTCTTTTAATAGAATGCGCAAGAGAGTTCTCCTTTTTTATCCATTTCTTTGTACTTCATGGCACATGCACAACTACCATTGTCTTACTTTTTGACAAGCACGTGGCATTTGCCCCCTTCCGAAAGAGGCATCGTCACGATGCGCAATTTAGGCGCTCTACCAGGCGTATGAAGTGGTCTAGTCAACTGGGTAAATACGGTTTCATACGCACGACGTGTACGACTTCGGGTAAATGCTTTTGGCGCTTAGAACTACAGTCAGTGTCGGGAACAACTTCCTAGTTCACGTCGTTCAAGCGTCGCGTGATGCTGTACGGGCCAAAGTACCGTCTTAGCAGTTTTTCCGACAGTACACGCCGACGTATCGGAATCCAGACCCAGACCTTGTCGCCTGGTGTGTAGCTTATAAACTTGTGTCGGGGGTTGTACCGTTGTGCATCTTGATGCTGTTGATGACAGATGCGCACACGCGCGAGCTGTCCGGATTCCTCGGCGCACTGAGTGAACTCTTCGGCGTCTACAATGATGTCGTCAAACTCATGCGGCAACATGGCGTTTAACGTTGTCGTGACTTCGCGACCATAAATCAGCCTGAACGGCGTCATTCCAGTGGTTTATTGTTGAGCGGTATTATAGGCAAAGGTCACGCATGGCAATGTCTTATCCCAGTTTTTATGGTCCGTGTCAACGTAAGTGCTGATCATGACTGTGAGGGTCCTATTGAGGCGCTTCGTCAGTCCGTTTGTCTGCGGAAGGTATGCAGTTGTTCTCCAATGAGCTGTACCGCTGAGTCTGAGAACCGACTCCAAAAGCTCTGCGGTGAAGGCAGGTCCTCTGTCTGTGACTACTGCTGTCGAAGCGCCATGCCGAAGGACGAAGTTTTCAATGAAGAACTGAGCGGCTTCTGCTGCTGTACCGCGCTGCATAGCTTTAGTCTCCGCATAGCGGGAGAGATAATCGGTGGCCACGATTATCCATGTGTTCCCTGTTGTCGAAGTTAGAAAGGGACCCAGGAATGCCATACCAATCTGGGTGAACGGCTTCGCTGGTGCTTCAACTAGATGTAAAAGACCGGCTGGCTTGCTGGGAGGTGCTTTGCGTCTTTGGCAGTCGGTGCAAGTTCGCACGTGATGGTTAACAGCAGCGGGTAACTTTGGCTAGTAGTACTTGCATCGTAGTCGACAAAATGTTCGGGTGTAGCCTAGATAACCAGAAGTTGCTTCATCATGGCACGCTTCCATAATTTCTTTTCGAAGAGTAGCAGGCACTACGAGAAAGTGCGGGTTGCTGGTTGGTAAGAAGTTTTTCTTATAGAGAACATCGTTTCGCAAGCAAAAAGATGGCAGTCCTTTGGCAAATAACCGCGGCACATCCTTACGTCGTCCTTCTATATATTCAATGAGTGGTAACAGCTCGGGGTTACTGCGCTGTTCCTGTGCAATAGTGGCCGTGTTGACAACTCCCAAGAATGCCGCGTCAATGTTTGCGTCATCACGAGCGACAGTCTCCACTGGCGACCGTGAGAGACAGTCGGCGTCGGTGTGCCGCTTCCCAGATTTATAGACGATGGTCATGTCGAACTCTTGAAGCCTTAGGCTCCAGCGCGCCAAACGGCCAGATGGATCTTTAAGGTTGGTGAGCCAGCACGAAGAGTGATGGTCGCTAACAACCTTGAAGGAGCGGCCGTAAAAATATGGACGAAATTTGATGACCGCCCAAACCACGGCGAGACACTCCTTCTCGGGGGTCGAGTAGTTTTCCTCCGTGCGCGAGAGAGTTCTGTTGGCGTAGGATACTACTCTTTAACAGCCGTCTTGCCCCTGCACCAGAACGGCACCCAGACCTACATTGCTGGCGTCAGTGTGAAGTGCTGTAGGGGCTTGCTGGTCGAAGTGTGCGAGAACTGGATGTGTTTGCAGGTGTTGTCGTAGTTCATTGAATGCCAATTGCTGTTGTTCACCCCAAAAGAAGGGGACGTCCTCACGTGTGAGTCGTGTCAATGGTACCGCAATAGACGAAAAGTCCTCGATAAATCGCCGGTAGTAGGCACACAACCCTAATTAGCGTCTTACGGCCTTTTTGTCGCGTGGTGCAGGACATTGCGCAACGGCGTCTCTTTTGGCCGTGTCAGGTCGAACACCCTCGTGAATGACGACGTGGCCTAGGAAGCTGAGTTCGTTAAAACCAAAATGGCGTTTTTCCGGTCTTAAAGTAAAACCGGCCGAACGTATGGCTTGGAGGACGGTGAATAAATGGCTGAGATGTTCCTCGAATGTCGCTGAGAATACAACAACATCGTCCAGATAGACCAAGCATGTTTGCCAATTCAGCCTGATTGTACGGTGTCCATGAGACGCTGAAAAGTGGCTTGCGCCGAGCAAAACCCAAAAGGAAGCACCTTGAATTCGTATAGACCATCGGGCGTCACGAAGGCCGTTTTTTCACGATCTCTCTTGCGACTTCTATTTGCCAGTAGCCGCTTCGGAAGTCCATTGAAGAGAAATAGCGCGCATGACGCAGCCGATCGAGTGAATCGTCTATGCGGGGCAGTGAATAGACGTCTTTCTTTGTGACTTGGTTCAACTTGCGATACACAATACAGAAGCGCAAGCTGCCGTCTTTTTCTTGACCAAAACCACGGGGGACGCCCAAGGACTTTTTGAAAATTGTATGACGTCATCCGCGAGCATCTTGTGCACTTGCTTCTGAATCTCCTCGCGCTCTTTCGGAGCCACACGGTAGGGGTTCTGCCGAATCGGTCGCGTGTTGTCTTCAGTAATAATGCGGTGCTTGGTCGATGGTGTTTGTTGGACCTTTGACGTACGCGAAAAGCAGTCTTCGCATTGGTGTGTAAGTTCAAGCAGGCGCTTCTTATCAGAGGGCGGTAGCGTAGAGCAGATGTGCACCGACAAAGTTTTTGAGGCGGGGACAGCCGCGTGATCTGGTTGCAAGACAAAACAATCTCCGGCTTGGTCTACATCGTCGTAGTAGGCAATTGCGGTACCCTTCTGGATTTGACGGCGCTCGTTGCTGAAGTTCGTGAGGAGCACTTCTCTCTGTCCACCAGTAAGTTCCAGGACGCCCCTAGCGATTGAAATGCCTTGCGTGAACAAAAGAGCGACTATGTGCTCCGCTATCACATCTTTATAGCATGGACACCCACTGGACACCGACACAAGGCAGCAGGATCTCGGTGGGAGTGTCAAATCGTCAGCTATTCGCAAACGGCCGCGTGGCTCTTCGCTGCTGTTGTCGGCATACAGATGTGCGCAAAACATCACCATGCGTTGAGGAATGTTGATAACAGCGCCATGATCTTGAAGAAAATCCATGCCCAAAATTACCTCTTTACAGCAGTCTGGCAACAGGACGAAAGTGGCCACGAAGCTAGAATCACCGATGCGAAGTCTAGTGGTGCATTTACCCGTGGGAGTCACCAGCTGACCACCAGCACTCCTTATGTGCGGCCCTGTCCACGGTGTCTTGACCTTTCTGAGGCGGTCGGCGAGCTCTTGTCGCATGATTGAGAAGTCGGCGCCAGTGTTGACGAGTGCTGTAACGTGATGTCCGTCAATGAGAACACTCAGATCGGCACGTACAACTTCATCGGCATTAGTATTCATCGCCGTATTCGTCGTCGCAGTCGTCATACCTTGTTGCGATGATTGGGGGAACTTTTCAGTGTCTCGACAATTGGCAACCTTGCCCCCTGAGGTCGCAGCAGTTAGTTTCCCCGGCGCGGGCTAGGGGAACGGCCTCTGGTGACGTCCGCATAGCTCTGAGGTATTCACGGTGACGCGCAGGAGATGGAGATCGCCAGCGACGTGGTGGGGTTGCTTGGGCAGGCGATAGTTGATCGGCATCGTGGGCACGACGATCTTGGGAGTAGAAAGAAGCGGGACGAGAAAAGTTCCCTAACCCGGAATCGCCATGACGGCAATAGCGGGCAACGTGACCGGGTTCTCCGCAGCGGAAGCAAATAGGTCCACGGTCGGCCATGCGCCATAAGTCAGTTCGGCGAACTGGTGGTCGTCCCGTAGAATCCTGTAGCCACCAAGGTACGGCAGTGGGTTGTGGCAGGAAGGGCGGTGCCACAAATGTCGGTGGAGGGCGACGGACCACATCAACGTAGCTCACTGGATGTGGCCCAGGACTTGGCGAGGGTGGTGTAATAGCTTGCCTCAACTCCTGGCGGACGATTTTGGCAAAAGATGCGACTGCCGGTTGAGCAAGGGGAACGGAGAGGGCCCGAAGTTCCTCACGCCGTATTTACCTAATCTTTTGTCGTAGGGAACTTTCGCATACGGCAGTGTTCTGAGCTGCGGCACTACTGCCGTGTGGTTCTGCAGGTGGTCAAAGTGTTGGCGTCGTTGTTGCATTGTGCGCTCGATGACAGTCGCCTCTCTTATGAATTCATCGACTGTGGTAAGTGGATTTCGTACGAGGTCCGCAAACACTTGTTCTTTAACACCCTGCATTAGGTGACGGACCTTCTTCGCCTCAGGCATGTCAGGATCAGCTCGTCGGAACAGACGGATCATATCCTCTGCGTACATAGCGGCTGTTTCATTGGGTTTTTGCACGCGGGCCTCAATCACTTGCTGTGCGCGATCCCGTTGGTCCGAGTTCAAAAATGTAGCGAGTAGCTTTTGACGAAAGTCTTCCCAAAACTGAAATGTAGCCTCGCTGTTCTCGTACCGTGTGCAAGCGCTATCTTCTAGTGCGAAATATGCACGGCCAAGTTTGTGCTGTTCGCTCCAGTGGTTGGATACAGCGACCCGTTCGAACTGTTCGAGCCAGTCCTCGACATCCTCGTACTCTTCCCCACGGAAAAATTCAGGAACGCGAGGATGCTCAAGAGTCACCTATGAGGCAAGAGTGGTCTGCGATGGCGGGATAACCGTGGATGTCATAGGAGCTGCCATGGTGCAAAGAGGCGGAACAGGTGTGGACTCGAGACTTAGGCCTAGTAGGCGCCGACTGTATTGGTGCACTGGAGTCTTGACGAGGGGCTGAGTCTCTGGACTAGGTGAACGGGTCCGAGCAAGACTGTCCTGCATCAGGTTGTAGACTGCAGCACCTCCACCAGTGTCAAGACGTCAAAACTGAGGTCTTGTCGCAGAGATTGAGACACCAGAAGCAGGTCGGTTTATTTAATAGAACGCGCAAGACAGTTCTTCTTTTTTATCCATTTCCTTGTACTTCATGGCACATGCACAACTGCCATTGTCTTTCTTTTTGACAAGCACGTGACAATATGTGGTGATAAGCCCATCAGGCGTGTAATTTCGTTAGGTATTGATTGAATTGTCTAGCATATGTGATAACGGTAGTGAATTTTCTGGCTGAGGCACAGGCCGAGGTTAAATGAATTTTTAGGAAATGGTCAGTATAGATGAATATTTGCTATATCCCACTTGTATTATGTACAGAATCATTTTTTATGAAGGGGAACCCGCGAGTCTGTGGCCTGCGCTAATAGCGCCTGCCTACATCAGCCGAGCGATAAAGAAAACGCGTCCGCTTTCGGGGGCATCACCCATTGTAAAACCGGAGCAGGATGGAAATCCTGCATTGCATGTCCTATGATTATGTCTTGTTTCGTTTGCCAAACGACGACGAGAGTAGCGCAAGCGCTTTCTTTATCTCTTGGTTGATGGTGCTGCAGGGAGTTGCGGCAGAGCTCTGGCCGTGCGCTCGCGTGATTTCTTTCATCAAAAAGGACAGTGTACAACGCGCGATAATGAGAATGCGAATAGGAACACAAATAGTTCAAGTACTGTCTTGTAGGCCAAATTGAAAATGAGTTCTTTACTTACTCATCAGTACTTGGTCACTGAATTGCTATTTATTTTTCAGACCAGACTCTCCCAACAAACATTGCAATGGTCCCAGAATCACCCTCGCGAACTCGACTGCACTGGAGTCGGCCTAAGAAAATATTTGGTACTCTGAAGTCATACATCGTGACCTTATGTAAAACATTGGGGCCATGTGATACGCAGGAAACGTTGAACGATTGTATTGAGCAAATGGTGACAGAGACAGAAACAGTGTTTGACAGTAAAGTGGATACCTTGTATTGCGTACTCATCGCGACAAGAACACTATGTGGCAGTGAGGAAATGATTAGCCGGCAAGTGAAGACAGAAATACGGACTCCTGTATTCGGTGACTTTTTGTTATACGCCTTAGCATATAAGGTTTTCAATGCCTAACTGGAAATTGTAGGTTCCAGTTCAGGCCACAGCACTCACGTTTGGATTCTCGCGAAATGCAAGAGTAGGTGTAACTGCGCCTAACGGATGTCGTGGGGTGCAATTGAGAAGAAAGTCTAACGCTCCAGTGGGCTTTGCAGTACATTAGCCCAAGCAATCATTATTGCAGGGGGACGTCAAATCGCTGTAAAAATTATTAGTTCACAATGCCGCATCGCCAAGAAAGTGTTCATCACATAAAATCTTAGTCTTTCTAATACAAAATACAGTGTATCTTTCATTTCGCACCAATAAATTTGTAATGGCTTCAAGTAGTGCCTTGGAGGCGGAAATGTTGGAGGCCCGTGTACTCAGATTTCGGTGCACGTTAAAGAACCCCAGGTGGTCAAAATTTCCGGAGCCCTCGACTACGGCGTCTCTCATAATCAAATAGTCGTTTTGGGACGTTAAACCCCACAAAATAAAATGAAAAAAATCAAGTAGTGCCTTAGAATAACTGGTAACGTAACCTAGACTTTAACAAAGTATTCCACTTGTGATACTACATTCATTCCTATAGAGGGCACATGCGGCAAAAACAACAATGAAAAACAACCAGCTTTGTGGCTATGTAGGAAGCTAACCTGTATACAAGCGCCAACTCTTGCGTCTATAGCAAAGCAGTGAATAATTAACGGCAACCTAATTGATTTTATCGTTAAAACGTGCTCCGAACATTAAACGCCATCTTGAACGTGCCCGACAGGCTCGCCCTCAAGTCGACTGAACTCATTTCCCACCAATGACAGCGCAAAATTTTGCAACGCATGGTACAAAATAGCTTTGTAAGTACAGCAGTTGCACCACGGCGCTGAGGCTATAAGAACTAGCGCGCATTATATTTTACGCGAGGTACGACGACGCTTCTACTGCAACTACACCTTGTAAATTGCCTTTAGAAATTTTACACCTTGTACCCTCTTATCTCCAAACTAAAGTTACTTGAACTAGTGCGTTTAAATGTACGATTCACACATGAATCAAACACGCATTCAGTTGGCCGATTGCAGTACCGCGCGGTACTCAGATATTCTGCGCCAGACAGAGTTACGCTGTCCTGCAATAATACTGTGCGGAATTGAGAAAATTTTAGTTTTCTTCATAACGAATGCACAATGCGGAACGTATGACGATAGACATCTTTGTCAGTTCAACCAGTCTTATTTTCACATAGTTTGTTCCATGACTAAGATTGAGAACACAAGGTTGCGATTCAAATTAGTGGCATTCTGTTGGCTCTCATCTAAACGAATGTTCTTCAACTTGTGTTTGCAGAACTTCCCGACGTCTCCAATTTGACGACTGTGGACGTCAAAAATGGTTATATTATGCTGTACTGGCAGAGACCTCAAGGTCGTTTTGACTACTATTCAATTGAAGTCACCGGCAACAGCAGAAGTATCGGGTCCCAGCACATGCTTGGTGAGTGCGCCAACGGCACCATTATTCGTCCTGACCAAACGACAATCCGCTGCGGACCATTCGAGCCGTGTACGAAGTTGTCCTGCACGATGCGTACTCACATGTACGGGTCACCAGAGCGTGCTTCACCTGGAGTGACCATAAAGGACATCTTTATACCATATGAAGGTACGCCAATATTTCCAAGATACGTACAGGGAAAGTGACACTCTACAACGCTGTTTTTACCTGTGAAGGGCATACACCATATAAATAGCTAAAACCACAGTAATGACAGCAATGAATTGTAGCAGTGGAGCTGTTTGGACTCAGCATGGAAACATTTATGTAGATATACACGTAGATGCTAAACGTTAGCCTCATATATATATATATATATATATATATATATATATATATATATATATATATATATATATATATATATATATATATATATATATATTGTGGGCATTTAGTATACGCATCCTCTTCACTGGTACATTATCATCATTATCATGTGTGGCTCATGCATCCCCATCGTTGTCACGTAGCATCATCATCTTGGCTCATTCATCGTAGCTGTCGGCTGCCGGTTCCTCGGGCCTAATAAAAGGTAATCCAAACCAAGACTTCATACGTGGTGGAGAGTGCTGTTAGATCCCTTGTCATCCTCTCGACCACTCTACCCCCTGGAGCTACGTTCAGGTCGCCGCTTGGCCCAGCTGTCCGGAAATATGTCGCACCTAGATGAGGCCGGTGCTGCAGCCGTTCCCACTCAACCACCGCGTGCCGCGCCTTCTCACGTCATCAACAGCCTCCAGCGTGAGCCCCATCCCTTCGCTGGTATGCGCGGGGAAGATGTGGAAGAATGGCTGGACGATTTCGAACGTGTCGGCGCTGCTACCTGTTGGGATAACGCCTACAAATTCGCTCACGTGTCATTCTACCTCACGGGTGTCGCGAAGACGTGGTTCCTCAACCACTTCATCGACATCCCCGACTGGTCAGCCTTCAAAGATCAGCTTCGTCATGTCTTTGGCACACCGGCTGTTCGTTCGGTTCTCGCAAAGAAAGCTCTCGCGACTCGGAAACAGCACATCGGGGAGTCGTACACATCCTACATCGAGGATGTTCTTTCACTTTGCCACCGGGTTGACACACCAATGACAGAATCAGACAAGGTGCGCCAGCTTCTTAAGGGGATTGCACCCGTCGCATTCAATGCCCTAGCGATCCAGAATCCGGCTACCGTTGCTGACGTTGCGACAACCTGTCAGCGCCTCGAAGAACTTGAGTCTATGCGCCTACAATCAGACAGTGACGCGGCCCGTATTACGACTGATCCAAACCTGCGGGATACGATAAGGGCGATTATACGTGAAGAATTGGAATCAATGGGATTCACACTACCTTCAGTGTGTCCCGTTCAGTCCTCTTCAACGTCTTTGAGGGATGTCATCAGGGAAGAGCTCACGTCTATGACCCACATGACCAACCTGCAGCCCATTGTCTCTCGTACTCTACCATCGTTCCCGCACACCGCCGCCGCACCACCAGGCACCGTCAGCTCGACGTCCCCGCCACGAACGTACGCGTCGGTTGCTGCCGCACCTCCCACAAGCTTTCCCACGAGCTTTTCATCACCACCGCGTGAGCCGTCACCTGTCCCTCTGACTTCTCTCTCTCCTGGTGCAGTTAGTGCAAGCTACTACCCTCATCATCGATCGACTCGGCCTTCGTGCTATTATTGCGGCTATCGTGGTCACATTGCACGCTTTTGCCGCAAGCGCCAGCAAGACGAGTGCCGAGGGTACGACATACGCGAACGGGACTATACCGCAGGAGCCTTGTACCAGGGTCGCCGTTATTCGTCACCGCCGCGTCGATCTCCATCTCCGCCAGCATCGGGTGAACTGCGCAGTAGTCACCGATCAACCCGACGCCGTTCACCGTCGCCTTACCGTCGCTCTTCTTCCCCTCTTCAGCCCGCTTCCCTTACTTCTGATCGGCGTCCGGAAAACTAAGCGATGCAGTTTTTGGAGGACAAACTGCATTCCAACACAAGACTCTAATTCCTCCAGCGCGCCCCTACAATATGATTGCGGTCACAGTTGAGGGAGTGGACGTTGATGCTTTGGTGGACACTGGGGCTGCGTTTTCTGTTATTTGTGCTGATTTGTGTGCCCATCTTTGAAAAGTCACGACGCCTTATGATGGACCGACACTGGTTACAGCCCAGGAAACAATGATTTGCCTTTCCGCTCTTTGTATTGCCCGTGTACTAATCGACGAAATTCTTCATCATATAGAATTTGCTGTGCTATCCCTGTGCTCCCATGAACTCATTTTAGGCTGGGACTTTCTTTCCTCTGCTTCTGCGGCTATTTGCTGTGCACAACGTGTCGCCCATCTTACTGACACGGACCACTTTCTCAACGACGAAACCTACAGCGATGAGTCGAAACCTTCGACTCATCGCTGCAGTAGACATCGAGTTACCGCCAAGCGAACATCAATTAGTGACAGTTTTGTCCAACGACGTCGACTCTGGTGACATTTTGGTCACTCCGTCACCGTATTGCCTTAATAAAGGCATAGTTCTGGCATCAGGTGTGGCTCGCTTCAACAATGGATCAACTGTCCTCACTGCTACCAACACCACACAAGATAAAATTTTACTACCACGGGGCACTACTGTCGCCTGCGTAGCCGATCTGCAGCCTGTTTGCGTTGTGCCTCTTACCCCTGTCTCCTCTAAAGGCCATCCTGCAGATCATGCTGCTTCCTCGGCCTTTACAGCAGCCATCAACAAAGAATTGAATGACTCACAGAAGCAGCAGCTGCTTGATTTGTTGGAAAAGCATGCAAACTCCTTTGACGTTCATTCATCCACCCTGGGCCAGACATCTGCTACAGCACATCGTATTCAAACCGACGGAACATCCATTGTGCACCGCCGTCCGTACCGCGTCTCTCTAGCTGAACGAAAAATCATTGAAGAAAACGTAGACGATATGCTCCAACGGGAGATAATCCGACCCTCAACCAGTCCTTGGTCGTCGCCCATCGTTCTGGTACGTAAAAAAGACGGTTCCGTACGATTTTGTGTCGATTACCGAGCACTCAATAAGATCACTAGAAAGGACGTATACCCCATGCCACGCATCGACGACGCCCTAGATTCCTTACAGGGTGCTGAATACTTTTCGAGCCTCGACTTGCGTTCAGGCTATTGGCGAATCCCCATGCACGAAGATGATAAAGAAAAAACTGCGTTTGCAACCCCGGACGGCCTATACGAATTCAATGTTATGCCGTTCGGTCTATGCAATGCGCCCGCAACTTTTGAGCGCCTGATTGACACCGTGCTGCGTGGCCTGAAATGGAAGACTTGCCTATGTTACCTCGATGACATTGTTGTCTTTTCATCGACGTTTTCTCAACATCTGCAACGCTTAGACGAGATCCTGACTTGTCTTGCGGGCGCTGGTCTTCAAATTAACACCAAAAAGTGCCATTTCGCCAGCAGATCTATCAAGGTACTCAATCATATTGTGAGCAAGGACGTAATTCGCCCAGACCCTGATAAAACTGCGGCAGTGCTCCGCTTCCCTCGCCCTGACAAACCAAAAGATTTGCGAAGTTTCCTTGGTCTCGCCTCTTACTTTCGGCGATTCATACAAAACTTTGCCTCCATAGCCGCACCACTTCATAAGCTACTTGCTTCCGGTATGTCCTTTCAGTGGTCTCAGGAATGTGAATCAGCTTTCGACAGGTTGAAGAGTGCCCTCAAGACCGACCCTGTACTTGCTCATTTTCACGATGATGCACCGACCTTCCTGCACACAGACGCTAGCGGCCGCGGTTTAGGAGCCGTGCTCCTGCAACGCGACAACTCTTCGCGAGAGCGAGTCGTTGCATACGCCAGCCGCGTCCTCTCCGCAGCCGAGAGGAACTACACGATCACCGAGCAGGAGTGCCTCGCCATCGTTTGGTCAGTACAGAAATTTCGTCCATACCTGCATGGCCGCCATTTCACCATTGTGACCGACCACCATGCTTTATGTTGGCTTTCGACACTCAAGAACTTGTCGGGACGCCTCGGACGCTGGATTCTACGCCTCCAAGAATATGATTTTGAGATCGTGTACAAGTGTGGCAGGAAGCCTAGTGACGCCGATGCTCTTTCTCGCTGCCCACTACCAGCGACTCCACTCGGGGGTTCCGCCGTCAATTTGCACAACACGCCCTCGGAGTCCACGTCTACGGCGGTTTCCTCTCTCGCCTCTATGGACCAGCTGCCTTCGGACGACTCGCACAATTTTCCTTCTCGACAGTTGGCTGACCCATACTGTCGACGTATTATAGATTACCTCACTGGCAGTTCCCGTCCACCTAATGCAAGGCTCCGTCACCAACTCTCGCAATTTAAGCTGGACAACTCGGTGCTGTACCGCAAAATTTACCATCCTGACGGTCAGCGCTGGGTTCCCGTTCTACCCCGATCGCTTCGGTCCGAAGTCCTCAGGGCACTTCATGACCATCCGACTGCTGGTCTTCTTGTTTACCATAAAACCTACGATCGCATTCGAAGTCGGTTTTATTGGCCAGGCATTACCACTAGCGTAGCTCGGTACGTCGGGTCCTGCACTACCTGCCAATGTAGAAAACTACTAACATCTGCTCCCGCCGGTAAACTACAGCCTCTTCCGTGCCCAGCCACACCATTCGAAGTTGTAGGCGTCGATCTTTATGGCCCCCTCCCAGTCAGTGCTGCTGGAAACCGGTGGATAGTAACAGCCATTGACCATTTGACGCGCTACGCCGAGACGGCATCCGTTACAACAGGTTCAGCTTCTGAGATTGCCGATTTCATTCTCCGAGCCATTATACTGCGTCATGGTGCTCCACGTGTGTTGCTCAGTGACCGTGGAAGGGCCTTTCTTTCACAACTAGTGAACGAACTTCTTCAGGCCTCCGGCACAACTCACAAGACTGCCTCTAGTTATCATCCCCAGACTAACGGCCTCACTGAGCGATTACACCGCACTCTTGCTGACATGATCGCCGCCTATATTCAACCAGACCACAAAAACTGGGACGTTGTTCTACCATTCGTCACTTTCGCCTACAATACGGCCATTCAGCGAACAACCGGCTACTCGCCATTTTACCTAGTTTATGGACGCTCCGCTACTTCTTTCCTGGACGTCTCCTTCTTTACCTGCCAAGCGAATTCGTCTCCATCCTCTTCAGAGGAATACGTTTCACGACTCGCACAGTGCCGCCAACGAGCTCGTATAAACACTGAAGCCCGCCAGGAAGACAGAAAGCTAGTTTATGATGAATCGCATCGTGATGTATCCTTCCAACCTGGAGACGAAGTGCTGCTTTTGACGCCTGTTCGCACACCTGGTTTGTGCGACAAATTTCAGCCTCGGTTTATTGGGCCGTACGCAGTTCTTGAAGAGACTTCACCAGTGAATTATCGCGTGACGCCACTTGTAGCCCCAGCAGATCGCCGTTATCGAACTACAGAGGTCGTCCATGTCTCCCGTATGCAGCCCTTCATGCGACGTTCTTTGTCCCCTTGACTTGCCGCGGCCAGGCTGGCCGCTTTCACGTGGGGGGAATTGATGTGGGCATTTAGTATACGCATCCTCTTCACCGGTACATTATCATCATTATCATGTGTGGCTCATGCATCCCCGTCGTTGTCGCGTAGCATCATCATCTTGGCTCATTCATCGTAGCTGTCGGCTGCCGGTTCCTCGGGCCTAATTAAAGGTAATCCAAACCAAGACTTCATAATATATATATATATATATATATATATATATATATATATATATATATATATATATATATATATATATATATATATATATATATATAATTATATATATATAATTATATATATATATATGTAAATATATACGCAGGCATGGCAGTTCAGTGGCCGTAGCATTGCATATAGTCCTGTATATCCTCCGTGAGCGGACACAACGTGGTTTATTTCGACGTTTCGGCCTAGAGTCTGGCCTTCATCAGGACTAAAGGTACAGTTTGTTGGTGCTCAGCATTATACAATCTCAAATCAGAGGGAAAGGAAAGAGGAAAAAGACAGAAAAAAGAAAAAAGAAGAGAAGTAAAAGAAGAGAAAAAAGAGAAAAAGAATATAAGGTGGACTCGCTCGAGGGGGAGTCCACCTTATATTCACACACACACACACACACACACACACACACACACACAATATTGAGAGTAGATGTGCTTTCACACTTTCACATAACTGTTTATTCAGCCCACGTTTTGAGGGCAGCCCTGACTTTTTCAAGGCATAAAATATTCACGCATTTTGCGTGTTTTATAGCTTCTCGAGGCATGAGGGAAGGAGAGAGAAGAAACATATGGGAAAAAATTAGAGAGGAGAAATGGTAAAAAAAATGTAGAAGAAGCAAGCGAAACACGACGGAATTAGAAATGGACATCGTCTCAAAAGAGTAAGGCGAACGTAAATGAGTCACGCCATCATTGTGAACAATACGTCCCACGCACCCACCCTTCCCCCAAGTGGACAGTTGGACGATCGTTTTAGTATTGCACCTTCCGGTTGAATCCGCTGGCGTCTTGTCTCGCTTTGATGTTTACGACAAATAGGCAAATCGATGGGGAGAAGGGAGAACTTAAGCGCTTCGAGTGCATGTTGATGGTGCCGGAAGATATGAAAAAACAACCCGGTAATTGTGGCGATAGTTATCGCGCTATAACTATCGGCATGTCAAACCAACTAGCCTAAGCTGCCAAAATTATAAGGTAATTGTGGCCCCACCATCAATATTCAATATACGTATTGGCTCCTGTCAGTGAAGGAAAAGGACAGGTGCGTTAAAAAAAGTAAGAAAAAACAAAAAACAAAAAAGATAAACTCTATGACATCTGGGACTACTTATCTGTGCATTCGGGCTGTGCTTGAAGCGGCAAACCAATTCTATATTGTCAGATGTATACGCTTACAGCTTTGTTACGGGGTAATATCATAGTCGAAATGGGAGGCTAGGGGCAGAGGACTGATTAGAGAGAAGCGTTTGCGTCTTTCAGTGATCGTAACGCTCACAGAGTGCCTGGGTGTTCATTATCAACGAAATAGTGTTAAAGAGCTCGTGTTGCAGAAAACCCGCCACAAGCGTCGGCTTCTTGGTTGTGAGCGAAAAATTGTCTGTCCGCCTGTGACCGAAAAATCACGTTACTGAGATAGCTGCGGGAGGCCGCTACGTGTCCACGCGTGTGTGCGCGAACACACTGGCAAAGCCGCGCATTCGAAGAAAAAATAAAGTACTCAAGGTCACGAGGTGTGGTAGTTTCTTTGCCCTGCCACCCCTCCCGCCTAAGCTTCCAGCGCCTTGGTTGGGACGAGAGAAGATATAATGCAATTGCAGCATGTGACAAACCTTTGTAACTCTACTCGCACTGGACGGATTCTTAAAATTTTTGTGGTGTTGAACTCGTGAGGCAATAAGCTCTTCTAGTGAATTCATTCTATGCTTACTTGAAAACAGTGTTTCAGGGCCCCTTTAACGCATTTTGTTCGACAGGTGTCACGACGAAAGTGAGCCTGTCGAACGTGAACAAAAGTGAGCCTGTGTATTCGGCGATAATAGTGCGCGCTGGTCCAATCTGCTGTGTGCGTGTTTGTGTGCGTTCGTGTGTATATACTAAAACATATGAATAAGTATCCACTTAGTGGTTGAAGGGTGCACTAACGGCCAGATTTCGCTTTCGTTCTCAACTCTTTAAGGCGAAGCTTAAGGGTCCCCCATTTTATTTGTTTGTTATCGTGTTGAATTTGTAGATAAAGTAAGAATCCCGTTGAACCCGTTCTCTGATCGTTCAAAAATTGTTTTCCAATAGTGTAATCTGATGTCATCAAAGCTGTGGTCTCTTAATGTGCGGTGTTTTGAAAGCGGAAGGCCTGGCAGGGAACGTACAAGTCAGCGATGGTTGTTGAATCTAATTCTAAACGGAGTGTCTGGCTGGCGCACATTTTGAATGTTACGTACCCCACATTCCAGAAGGCATATGACGTTATTGGAGTCACAGTCTAGTGAACCACTTAACCTGTGCTTAAAGGGCCACTCACCAGGCCCTATACCGAATTTTAGTTAGACAGTGGAAGTTGTTGGGTGTCCGATGAGGAACGTTTTGTCATAAAAATTTTTCGAATCGGTTCTTTACGAGCGGAGAAAACAGGTTTTTGAAGCGGCGCGAAACGAGAGTGAGAGGAGGCGAGCTCGAAACCCTTGCCCCTCTTCCGCGTAGCCTTCTCAAGCCAAATCTCTTCCCCACCCTCTCCAGTATCCGACCATGAGGGGACGTGCGCATGACGTGCCCAAACAAGTCCAACCCGAGCACGCGAGCAGCGTTGCTTTGTTGACCAGCGTTATTTTGTGGTCTTCTGCCCGTTTCTGCGGGATAGTTTAGAAACGCTGGCTTATACGCGGTAGAGTAGATAAGCACAATGAGCGCGCAAACGCGCAAGAGCGTTCCACGGCGGTCATCTGGTCAATGCGCTGACCGCGAGGATATGAACGCATGTGAAACGCTGGCACATTAGCCCCGCATTTCGTAGCATTTCACGGTAATAATATGAAAAAAAACGCACACTTTTTTGTTGCATTTTATTATTTATTTCAAGTTTCATTAATCTCTTAAAACAACTAATCCATAAACTACCCATGTTGTGTTAAATAATTTTTGCCATGTCACCTGGTATACTGTTGACAACGTCAGAGCAGACTCGTCTGCGTGGAAGCCCAACGTCACTGCATTGAAGTGTACGTAGGGACATTCCTACGCCTACGTCAAGCCCTCATTCTCTACGCGTGTGGCGGCAGAGGGGAGGGGGAGCAGCTTTCATCTTGAAATTTGAACCTTTTCCGCGGCGCGTAGCGTTGCAAAGTTTTGCAGACGTGTCATGAACGCCTCGTCTACGCATTGCGCTTGTCAGCTCAAAATTGTCAAACCTGGTGAGTGGCCCTTTAAAGCCGGAGTGGGTATTTCCGCCACTGTCGTTGTCTGCATGTGTTTTATTACTTTGCATCTGCTTTTTAGATGCGGAGCATCTAATACTCGAGGCTTGTAGTGCGGCGCCGTCCGCAAGCTTCCTCCTCCTTCTTCCACCATCTGTGCATCCCTTCCTCCTCTACACACCGCGCGCGCTTCACTCCTCCACCATCTGTGCACCCTTCCTCCTTTACACACCGCGTGCGCTTCTCCTCTTCACGAACATTCGCTAGCTGTATAATGTAGCGCGCATGCGCCGTCACGCTTCGAGAACATCGGCAGCTGACGCGCGCGCATGCGCCGTCACGCTTCGAGAACATCGGCAGCTAACGCGCGCGCATGCGCCGTTGCGCTTCTCCCCCTTCTCGAACATTCAACAGCTGACAGTGCATGCGCCGTCGCGCTGTATGCATGCGCCGTCGCGCATGCGCCGTCGCGCCGTCGGCAACTGAGCGAGCGAGCACCGACTCAAGGTCGGTGCTCGCTCGCTCAGTTGCCGCTCGTCGGTTGGTTTGTACGGAGCGTCGACGTCCGAGGTCGCAATGATCGACGTCCCTTCGACCAGCGCCGGCCAAAGTGTTGGCGGAACCGCAACCAAGTGGTCATCCGAAGACAAGGCAGCGCGGAGAAGAGCTCGCGACGCCGAACGTAAACGTCGGCGTCGAGCGGAAGATGCTCAACTTAGAGAACGTGAAGCCGCTGAGAGACGTCAGCGTCAAGCAGCAGCACCGGATTCGGCCGATTTGAAACGTAAGCGTCGACAAGAGGACCCGGACTTTCGAAAACGGGATACGTGTCGTACGTGTTCACTCATTTAACACCGCTCCTACAACCACGTTAACCAATTTAGCCAGCGACCCAAGTAAGTCGCAATTTAACACCCCATTTCACAACCACGTTAACCAATTTAGCCATCGACCCAAGTAAGTCGCACTTTAACACCCCGTTAACCAATTATATGCTCCGCATCCTCCTCAGTGTTCTCCCGAGGGAAGCTGCGGGCAATTTTTTCGCAAGGGTGACACCCTGTTGAAGGTTTCATGCCTACTTTTGAATTTAATAAACGATCCTTCATTCTTTTCGGCCGCCTGTATACCACACAAGAAGGAGAAGTGAAAATTTTGGATAATCGCACGCTTCGTTAAATTTAAGTGTTAAAGTGTTTTCTTAGGACCTTGTTTATATTCGTTGGGTTGCTCGTGTAAGCTAATAGCAAATTTTTGTTGCGGTGCTGGTCGGCATTTTTCAGGTAGTTTGGAAGAGTCTGGTGGTCAAGATTCTCCATTTTTTTGATGGTGTCATTGATAATAGCTGGCGGGTATTCTTCATGAAGAATACTTCGCGCATATGTGTGCTTTTTTTGTAGAAGTCCTCGGTGTGGGAACATATTTGTCGGAATCTGTGTGCTTGGGAATAGGGAGTGCTTGTCTTGCAGTGTCGTGGGTGGCTGCTTTTGAAGTGCAGGTATTGTTGCCTGTCCGTAGGTTTTCTGTATACGCTTGCTACCAATGCACCATCGTCCATTAAAATAGGTACATCAATAAGCTTACTTCAGTGTTAGAGTAGGAGTGTGTAAAATAAATGCTAGGGTGCACTTGGTTATTTGCGTGTATGAATTTGCGCAGCTCGTTTTCTGAATTTGTCCAAACCTTGAATATATATCGCCTAGGTACCGTTTATAGATTAAAGGTTTGATATCATAAGGTGAAGGAAAATTGAACTACATATGTTGTATTATTATGTAATCGTAGTTTGGGGCTATCCTTGTACCCATTGTCCGGCCGCTTATTACAAGGTAGTACTGATTGTTAAATTCAAAGCCGTTCACTTCGGGAAAGGTCTCGTTAACATTTCAATTACTTTTTTGTTTGGATATGCGCCAGGGTTGTGGGCGCCATATGATTCAACAAGTGCCCTTACACGATCGTCATGTGGTACACTTGGGGAGATTGAACTAACATCTAATGTTACGAGTAGTGCACCTTGTGGAGTTTTTACGGCAGATATTTCCTGAAGGAAATGGTTTGTGTGGCGCAAGACGGACTCGTGTGTGAGTGGTATGTCTTTGATTAAAAAGTCAATATAGCTGCAAATAGACTCTGTTATTGTTCCCGTGCCTGATATAATGGGTCTGCCAGGGTTTCTGTCTTCATGAACCTTCCGCAGCAGGTAAGAACGACCCGGCAGCGAATGTACTGTAATAAGTGCCTTTGAAGCTTTGAATCAATAGCGCCTTCACATGTGATGTCCCCTAAGGTGATTACAATCTTTTTGTGCTCCGTGGTAGGGTCGGAGTCGAGGTGTTTGTAGAATTGCTTGTCATTAAGTTGTCGGTTGCCTTCATCAATGTAGTCTGATCTATCCAGAACAACAATCACTCCTCCTTTGTCTGCTGGTTTAATGACAAGATCTTTGTGGTTGCTCAACGCGAGTAAGGTCTCTCTTTCTTTCCTTAATATGTCATTCATACCTAATGTGTGCAACTTGTACGCTTGTATGACATCTTCCTAAACCGCATCTATATAGATATACAGATGTCAATCTCTGTTGGCGTCTGGGGCCCATTGTCGTCCGATTACCTCACGAAAAAGTGGGTTATATTTTTGGAGTTTATCGAAGAAATCGTAAATTTATCAAATCGTAAATTTTGTGGGAAGTCATCTAGGTCTTATACAAGCGTGAATTCATCGTAATTTCAGTGCCAGGGCAGAATGTAAGGTCGCGTGATAGTACACTCAGTTCTGCTTGGCTAAGTTCTTTATCCAAAAGGTTAATAACGTTTGGTTCTTTGGTGTGTGGTGGCGAATCTTTCTGAACGAGAGGTGGCTTGGTATTTTTCATGTAAGCATCAGTGGGGATAGCTTGTGGTGATACATTGTCCCGCGCAATTGTTTTTTCTCCTAAGTTTTTTCTTTTCCTTCGTTTTTTTGTGCTCAAATACGTCAAGCTCTTTAGCCTCCCGCTCGGAAAGAAGAAAGTTATTTCTTATATACCGCTTTTCGTCTGTCAGTGCGTTTAGAGTTTTTCTACTGTGTTAAATGGTAACCTTAGTTAGCTCTTGGATGGCATGGTCAAGAATTTTGTTCCACTGTTTCATTTCTCTTTTGACAAAATTATGCATCGATGGTGTTAGCGACAAGCGCCGCCCCTTCGGAGCCCTACCTGCCATTACATATTCTTAGAAACTAGGCACATGAAATTCGTGCTGTATTCGTATGTCATGAACTTTTTTAAGTTTAAGAAAATTTAGAACTGCTCTGTGCCATAGTTCATCTGAAACGGACGAGATATTTACGGTTGCTCAACGCGAGTAGCACCTCTTTCTTTGCTTGACATGTTACTCATACTTGGTTTGCTTGTTTTGTGCACCGTGTACGCATGAATGACATCTTTCTGAACTGCGTCTATGTAGAGATCTAGATGACGATCTCCGTTGGCGTCTGGGGTCCAACAGCCTTTGTAAAAGTATATATATAAATATATATATATATATATATATATATATATATATATATATATATATATTTATTTATTTATTGTAGTGGAGCATACGCACTAACGTGTATGCGCCTTCCAAAGAGAAGGAAAAACCCCCTGCTCTGATTGCACGAGAACCTGGGCCGCCTTTTGCCAGACTTGTCGTACGGCCATTTTTCGTTGCGACATCGTTGCGAATTCTCCGGTTCAATAAACGTCATCACATTTGGTGGAGGCTGCTGAGATCCCCAAGCAGACCTGGAGCTCTGCTCTCGCAAGTTGCCCGATAGACACATGACTGACGCAGTCACCAACAAGCCCATCCCAGCCCAGCCAGCACCACCGGCTGTTCCGTCTACCTGCCCCGGCGCTACTCGCCAACGGGACCCACCAATCTTCAGTGGCAGTGGTGAGCAAGACGTCGAAGGCTGGCTCTCCTTGTACGAACGCGTAAGCGCCAGCAACAATAGGGACAACGACTCTAAGCTCGCCTACGTTATCATTTACTTAGCAGACGTAGCTAAACTTTGGTTTACGAACCGCGAAACCGCCATCGCCAACTGGTCCTCCTTTAAGACACTCGTCACTGAAGCGTTCGGCCGACCAGAGGTCCGCAAGCTCCACGCTGACCAGTGCCTGCGCCACCGAGCCCAGCAGCCTGGCGAGACATTTACTAGTTACATAGAGGACGTGCTCGACCTTTGCAGGCGTGTGAATCCATCTATGCCCGAAGAAGAGAAAATTCGGCAGATTCTCAAGGGCATCGAGGATGGCGCATTCCAGATGTTGCTAGCGAAAAGCCCGAACACGGTGGCAATCCTCGTAAGCCTCTGCCAGAGCTTTGATGAATTGCGCCGTCAGTGTTCCATCGCCCGACAGAGTGTCCCACCGCCGGATTCGATCTTGGCCGTCGCACTGACAAATGCCAACGTTTGCCAAGAAAGTCTGTCCAACCAGATCAAAGACTTCATCAGGGAGGAAGTCGCCCGACAGCTCTCCCTGCTGCCGCATAGCGACGCGCCCACCGCAAGCCTGCCTACGACACTGCAGCAGGCCATACGCACGGAAATTTCTGATGTCCTCCCTACAGTGCAGGCCCCTTACCCATGCACTTCAGTAGCACCTAATCTCTCAGCTGTCGGCTATGCACCACCTGCACCACCTTCACCTCTCAGCTACGCAGCTGTGGTCGCACGGCCCCCCCGCATCCAGTCGCCTTATCAGCTCCACCTCCTCCGGCCTCGCCTCCAGTTTACAGGCCCTCACCTCGCTTTTTCTGTCAATCTAATGAGTGGCGCACCCAAGACAATCGTCCTATCTGCTTCGTCTGTGGCATCGCTGGCCACATTGCACGCTTCTGCCACCGTCGCCCCACACCTGAAAACGCATACTTCGGAACTCCTACCTACGCGCCGCAGCAGGCCACCGCATCTGCATATGAACAGAGGCACTCAGACTCGAATCGCCGCCCATCGACTGCTCGTTTCCCATCCCCTCGTCGCGGGTCGCCATCGCCTATTCGTCGTCGACCACCTTCTGAGGAGGGAACTAATCAGTGCAGTTCCGGAGGCAAGAACTGCAACTTGTGCGCAATTCCCAATGCCTCCGTTTTCGCCGACAAATGTTGTTGATGTCGATGTTGAGGGAGTCGCCACATTAGCGTTTATTGATACCGGGGCCACCATTTCTGTGATGGACGCCAAATTTTGTCGGAAACTGAAGAAAGTGAACACATCTCTCTGTGGCATGGTGCTGTCCACGGCTAGCGCGCAACGCATTCATCCCTCGGCTCTGTGTACGGCGCGCGTCATCATCCAAGACGTTTTGTACGTCGTACAGTTTTTTGTTCTGCCATCTTGCTCTCATGACCTTATCCTCGGTAGGGATTTCTTATCACGTCATGAAGCTATCATCGATTGTTCCCGTGCCGAAGTTTCCCTTGTGCCAACATATGAATTTCCACCACCCGACCGGTCTCCTCGGCTCTGCGAACTCATCGCTGACGACGACAACACCTTGCTCCCGGAAGCTTCGGTCCCTATAAGCCTTTCATGTGTGGCGCAACCTGACGCCACGGTGGTGTTTACGCCATCTCCTGTTTTTACTGAACGCAAGGGCATCGTTCTTTCATTTGCCGTTCTTACAATTGCGTCTGGTTTAACCGTAATGCTGGTTACCAACTACTGCAACTACCCCATTGGCTAACTTCGTGGTGAAACGTTGAGATATGTGCAACCTGTCGACCATATCGATGATATTATTCTTTCCGACGAAACGCCATGTCACATTGCCGCAATAACTCATGCGTCTGAGCCATCAAGTTTGTCAGCCTTTCACAATGCTATTGACGCAGACCTTCCCCTCTCGCGTCACCGCCAACTTGTTGCTCTCCTTAACAAGTTTCGCTCTTGTTTCGACTTTCAAGAACCTGCTTTGGGCCGCACCACGACTATCACTCATACTGTTGACACCGGCTCACATTTGCCTCTGCGACAGCGTCCTTACCGCGTTTCCGCCCAAGAGCGCCGCGTCATTACGGAGAAAGTAGACGACATGCTTAAACGTGGAGTGATACAGCCTTCTCAAAGCGCTTGGTCATCACCTGTCGTTCTGGTAAAGAAAAATGATGGCACCGTTCGATTTTGCGTGGACTATCGCTGCTTAAACAAGATTACGAAGAAAGATGTCTACCCGCTACCACGAATAGACGATGCTCTTGACTGTTTACAAGGCGCCGAGTACTTTACATCCTTGGATCTGCGTTCTGGGTATTGGCAGGTGCCAATGGCTGAATGTGATCGCCCTAAAACAGCCTTTGTAACGCCCGATGGCCTATATGAGTTCAAAGTGATGCCATTTGGGCTTTGCAACGCCCCTGCCACATTTGAGCGCATGATCGTTACCATCTTGGGTGCCCATAAGTGGAAAACTTGCTTGTGTTACCTGGACGACATCGTAGTCTTTTCGTCTGATTTCCAGACACATCTTGTTTGCCTCCACGAGATTCTGACGTGTCTAACTTCTGCGGGCCTACAACTTAACTCCAAGAAGTGCCACCTCGCAGCACGAAAACTAACCATCTTGGGACATGTCATCACAAAAGATGGTGTTCTTCCGGATCCCGAAAAGCTTCGGGCTGTCGCTGACTTCCTGTTGCCCACATCACTGAAAGCCCTAAAAAGTTTCGTCGGTCTCTGCTCCTACTTTTGTCGCTTCGTGTGCAACTTCGCGTCCATCATCGCACCTCTCACGAGTCTGCTTTCCAACAGTAAAGGTATATCTGCATGGTCACCTGCATGTGACGACGCATTTCACCAGCTGCGCCGCCTGCTGACCTCACCACCCATTCTTCGTCACTACGACCCCGCTGCTGCCACAGAAATTCACACCGATGCAAGTGGCATCGGTCTTGGTGCAGTTTTGGCACAACAGAAAGTCACCGAAGCCGAATACGTAGTCGCCTATGCAAGTCGCGCTCTCAAGAAGGCTGAACTGAATTACTCCGTGACAGAGAAGGAGTGTTTGGCCATAGTCTGGGCCTTGACGAAGTTTCGCCCATTCCTTTACGGCCGCCCTTTCGACAAGGTCACAGACCACCACGCTCTATGTTGGCTGTCCACATTGAAAGACCCGTCCGGACGCCTGGGACGTTGGGCACTTCGAATGCAAGAATAAGACATCCGTGTAGTATATCGTTCCGGTCGCAAGCATGCGGATGCCGATGCACTTTCGTGATCGCCATTAACCCCAGATGTGGCTTCTCTGTCACCACTTTTTACCACCTTGTCACCAATAGACACCACTGACATGCTTTCGGAGCAGCGTAAATATCCATACCTTGCATTGTTACTCGACTACCTTACCGATCCGTCTGCTGTCTCTTCCACGAGAGCGCTACGCCGACAAGCAGCCCACTTTTCCGTGCGAGACAGCATTCTGTACCGCCGCAACTACATGCCTGGTGGTCGGAAGTGGCTCCATGCTGTCCCAATGTCACGAGGCCGTTTAACGGGCATGCACTCGTGTAGGTTCGTGTAAAAGCAAAAACCACCGACGACATAACCATCATCGGGAAATGAGCTGACGAGACCATTTGCTCCCACCCAAATCTCCAACAGTCAATATATTTACAAACCCCTAAATAACAAATAGCAGACAAAGAACAAAGCATACATAACTAGAAAGAGGTTGGCAAAAAGACCAAACGGCTAAAGACGTGAGCAGTGCACTACATAAATGTTCAGTTCAAAATAAACTTTGTCACGACATAGCTGGAAGAGGTGCTTGCAGCGAAAGCTGTGCTACCAATGCATGGACGCACTCACGTAAACGACGACAGCGGGGATGCGGGGCTTGCAACTGATGTGACCGAGTAATGGTGAAGACGCACTTGTGCAGTAGGTAAAGAATGGTGATTAGCTTGAGACGCTCACGTGGTTGACTGGCACGGCAGGATGCGTCGGGCTGGTCGAAGTCAGTGACCTTTCGGCGTTCGGCAACCGTAGCTCGCACACGAAGCCGGAGACGTTGCTTGGCCAACGCCAGAAGACCAGAACAAGCCTGGCCCACGTCAGGTGACGAGAAGAAGCTTAGTGTCCAGGTGGGAGCCCGCTGGGACCTCGATGCAGGAGCTCTGCTGGCCGCCACTCCCGCGCCCTGGCCACCTTCTTCACTCTGTCCCGACTCGGCCACGTCTGCCTGGCTTTAGGACTGTGGAACCGTCGGTGACGAGAGAACGCAGGCTGGTGGCGACGCGTCAGCGAACCAGGGTCAACCTGGCCAAGCAACTGGGCGCACAGCTCAGGCCCGTAGCCAGACGGCTGTTGCTCGCCTGTTGAAATCAAAGTCCGCAGGTCCTAGGAAGGAGTTCAGGACCGGATGGCCACGGTGCTCACGAGCGGGAACACGACAGCAGGAGGCCCCGGCCGGTCGAAGTCCTGCAGGCTCGGGTCTGACGCCCGACGGCCCATCTTCAGCGCCCGGTCCGGTGACGACCTTCCGCTTGCCCCGTCTTCTTGAACTACCCTTGATCTGCTCTGCTCAGGCTTCTCCTGCCGCTCTGGCCCACTTGTCTCGTCCCGATTGGAGATTCTGTACTTTCGTGGTACCCAGCCATTGGGCCTTGAAATCTCCGTGGAAGGACCTCATTGAAGCAAAATTTTCACGCCCACACGTGCCACAACCGAGCGTTATCTTCATCTTCTTCTGGCTGATGGAGTGGCGCACTTTTTAAACGCGCGCAATCACATCACACCCAACTCATATGCGCTCTGACATCTGCATGAATTTCCATGCAGACTCTCAAAGTGCTCACGCAGGTGTCCTGAAAACCTACGAAAGGCGGCGCCAACGATATTACTGGCGAGGAATGTATCGCTTTGTGCAGAAAAACGTTCAGTCTTGCACCACTTGCCAACAGAACAAGACACCTCCGCGGCACCTTACTGGCATGTTACAGCCGCTCCCATGCCCGGCTCGCCCATTCGACCGCGTGGGTATCAATCTCTATGGCCCCCTCCCATATAGTCGCTCTCGAAACCGGTGGATTATTGTCGGCGTCGATCATCTGACACGCTACGCTGAGACTGCAGCTCTACCGGCAGCGACCGCCCACGAAGTTGCACTCTTCATTCTGCGCAGCTTCATTCTCCGCCATGGGGCTCTACGGGAATTACTCAGTGATAGGGGTCAAGTGTTCCTGTCGGAGGTCATACAAGCTATTATCGCTGAATGCAACATCATCCACCGGAAATCTATCGCATACCATCCACAGACGAATGGTCTCACTGAACGGTTCAACCGCACACTTGGCGACATGCTGAGGATGTACACCTCCTCCGACCTCACTAACTGGGACGCTGTCTTGCCTTTTGTTACCTTCGCTTACAACACCGCGACGCAAGCGACTACTGGTTTTTCCCCGTTCTTTCTGTTGTACGGCCGCGAACCATCCCACCCACTCGACACCATACTCCCGTACCGCCCTGATGCATCGGAGTGCTCGCCGCTTTCAGAAGTCGCCAGATACGCTGAAGACTGCCGTCGGTTGGCTCGGTCTATGACAAGTGAGTCTCAAGGTCTACAAAAAACCCGACATGATGACGCTCATAGCATAGCGCCTACGTTTCGTACTGGCTCCCTCGTGTGGCTTTGGGTGCCCCCGCACGTTCCTGGCCTGTCTTCTAAACTTCTGGCCCGGTATCATGGTCCATACCGTGTCATTGACGCAACCTCACCGGTGAATTACATCATCGAGCCCCTAACACAATCGCCAGATTTGCGCCGTCAAGGACGCGAGACCGTACACATACCCTACTACGACCCCTTCATTGTGCCTACTCCCTGAGTCACCAGGGTGGCTACTCTTCAACCCGGGGGGTATTGTAGTGGAGCATACGCACTAACGTGTATGCGCCTTCCAAAGAGAAGGAAAAACCCTGTGCTCTGATTGCACGAGAACCTGGGCCGCCTTTTGCCAGACTTGTCGTACGGCCATTTTTCGTTGCGACATCGTTGCGACTTGTCTGGTTCAATAAACGTCATCACAATATATATATATATATATATATATATATATATATATATATATATATATATATATATATATATATATATATATATATATATATAGATGATAACATGATGGGGGATTTAGTGGAGACGAGTTAGTGGGCCTCTAGCTTCACCAGAGACCGAAGAAGAGGCTCAGCTGCTGAGAACACGCTGCTTTCGTTACCTCAAGGTGTACCTGTGTTTTATTCGCGTTGTACCGCGACACTGGTGGAGGTGCTGGGCCGCAACCCTGTCTGATGCTCCACATGACCGCTGGAAGCTGTTCATCGAGTCCAGAATCATTGTCACCGGTAGCAGCTTCAGTGCATCGCTTTAATCGTCGGTAGCGAGGCCTCGCGCCAGAGCTCACTCACTCGTCGGAACCTGCTAGGCACCGTAAACCTCAACCAAAGGCCAACGCAAGCCCACAACAGGTGCCCCAAGGCAGATTTTCGACGCACCCATCTCAGGTGACCATCTTTCAACCCCTCTATCCCGATCGCTTTAGTGGCGGTGTCCAGGAAGACGTTCACAACTGGCCTGACAAATACGAGCGTGTTGCCAAGGTCAATGAGTGGTCGGAACAGGAAAAGCTTTCTTGCTTCTATTTCTACCTTGACGACGGTGCTCGTATTTGGTGTGAGAATTGGGAAGGCAATCTGTCAACTTGGCCTGACTTTCGACAGAAGCTCATCGATACCTTCACCAATAATGATAGAAGGGACCGTGCGCAGCAGTTATTGGAGATACGGGTTCAAAAACCCCACGGAACCATTGCCATGTTTGCCGAGGACATGACTCGTCTCTTTCATCGAGCGAACCCGCACATGACGGAAGATGAAAAGTTGAGTTACCTAATGCGTGGTGTCAAGGAACAGCTTTTGGCCGAGCTACTGCGCAACCCTCCAAGTACCGTGGTTGACTTTGTTAAGGAAGCTACGGCTATCGAGCGGGCCCTTCATAAACGCTGCACGCAATATGACCGTATGTCCTGCAATGTCCCAATAAACGCTAACGCCATGACGTCAGAGAATCAAACTGCCTTACGAGAGTTGATTAGGGAGATAGTTCGCGAGTAACTGCAGAGGTTACGGACTCCGGTTGCTGAAAATTCCATCACGTCGATCGCTGAAGTCGTACGCGACAAAATTCACCAAGCGTTGTAAACGACTGGTCCTGATACTCAGCAGCGTCCTATGAGCTACGCTGCCGCTCTCCGACGTCCACCACCCGCTATGCCGACGCTGTACCAGCAGGTGCCCATAGTCCCTTGGTCTCCGCCGCAAGAGCAGACCCTGCATCAACCACCCACGCTACGGCCATACAACCAGCCGTCCACAGCCACCCCATGGGCAGCGACGCCTGGGGAGATGCTCAGACGTCCACCGACCCGAAAACCAATGCATGGGCCAGAGTGGACAGACGTCCACTATGATTTTAATGCGGAGGTGCAGGCCATATTGCCCGTCATTGCTGCCATCGAGGTGATTCATTCCGTCCTCTTCGACCTTGGTTTGACGGTCGACGTGCCAGCGACGAATACACACCATGCCGTGAAGACACCTCTTACTATGGAGCCCGTTCATACTTTGAGGATGGCTGTACCACTGCAGAGGAGGCCATGCCTACTCACCCTCCTAGTTTGAGACGTCGATCCCGCTCTCCGTCTCCCACGCGTTCGCCTTCGTCGCACCGCCGCACCTACGCGGACCTTAGTACAAGAAGGTCACCGAGCCCGCGATGGGAAAACTGAGGACGGCGACCTCCGGGGGCAAGGTTGCAGGCCATAAAGATGACGACAAGAACGACAAGATGACGACAATACACACACACACACACACACACACACACAAACACACACAAACACACAAACACACAGATATATATATATATATATATATATATAAATATATGTATATATATATATATATATATATATATATATATTGTCACGCAGCAAAGGACGACGAAGTTGTTTATGAGGGAAACAAGTTTATTGGAGCGAACCTGTGCTCCCCTAACAACTGAAAAAATACACAGGCGGTGAAGCAGCGGCCAGCAAAATGACGGGCACGCTAGTGAGCGTCGGCGATCGAATGACGCGGCATCGGCTGTGCGGGAATTTATATCCCTTGGCGCGAGGGTTTCTCGAATAGTCGAATTGTATCGGGAACGCCGTGATAGCGCTTGTTAGAAACGCTGTTCGTTCGAACAGCGTTTCTAACAAACAACGCTTGAAGCGTTGTTTCTATCGAACAACGCCTGAAGCGTTGTTCGGTAGCGTTTGTTCGAAACGCTGTGGTAGCGTTTGTTCGAAACGCTGTGAAAACAGCGATAGTACAGGCCGGCGCATCCAGGCCAAAAAAACAAAACACAAATAAACAAACCCAATGCATGCATTACCCCCCCCCCCTCTAAGAGGCATTACCCCCCCTCTAAGAGTGCATCGAACCGATGCTAACCTAAGGGACAGTCCACAAAAATTAAAAGGTTGTCATCGTCCGTAGAAAGGTTTTAGCGAACGACATGGACGACTTCAGGCCGCGTGCGTCGTCGTGATGTACGGGAGTCCCCATCGGGGATCACTTCGTACGTTAGTTCGCCAACACGTCGTAGAATCTGGTAGCGTCCGAAATAGCGTCGGAGAAGTTTCTCATTGAGTCCACGTCGTCGAATGGGAGTCGAAACCCACACACGATCTCTAGGATGTTACTCGGCGTCTCGGCGTCGGAGATTGTAGCGTCCGGCATCCACCAGTTGCTGGTCCGTTATACAAGCTCGGGCGAGCTGTCGGGCCTCCTCCGCACGTTGGAGGTATCCTTGGACGTCGGCGTTGAGGTCGTCGTCTTCTACGTGCGAAAGCATGGCGTCGAGCATCGTAGTCGGCCGTCTTCAGTACACGAGCTCGAACGGTGTCATCTGCGTGGTTTCTCGAATAGCCGTGTTGTACGCAAACGTGACGTACGGGAGGACTTCATCCCACGTCTTATGTTCAACGTCGACGTACATAGACAGCATATGCGCGATTGTCTTATTGAGCCGTTCCGTTAGTCCATTCGTTTGGGGGTGGTACGCCGTCGTTCTTCGGTGATCTGTGTTGCTGTAGCGTAAGATTCCTTGCATGAGCTCCGCAGTGAAGGTCGTTCCGCGGTCCGTGATTAGGACCTCAGGGGCTCAATGTCGCAGCACAATTTGGTTAATAAAGAACTTTGCAACTTCTTGTACAGTTCCCCTAGGAAGAGCGGTGGTCTCTGCGTAGCGCGTCATGTAGTCTGTCGCTACGACAATCCATTTGTTCGCGGATCGGGATGTAGGGAACGGGCCCAGAAGGTCCATTCCGATCTGTTGGAAGGGCCTCGTTAGGACGGCGATCGGCTGCAGAAGTCCGGCTGGTCTCGTCGGTGGTGTTTTTCGTCGCTGGCAGTCACGGCAGCTCAGGGCGTAGTGGGTGACATCGGACGTAAGGCGGGGCCAGAAGTATTTCGCCTTGATTTTTGTAATCGTGCGAGCTGTTCTGAGATGTCCGGAAGACGGGTCGTCGTGGCATGCTTCCAAAATTTCGTCACGAAGGTCTGCGGGGATGACAAGTACATAATTCGTTCTCGTTCCGGGGTTGAAATTCTTCTTCACTAGGACGGAGTTTTTGAGGCTGAATGCTGGTAAGTTGCGCTTGAACGCCCTAGGCACGGCGACGTTGCGTCCTTCGAGGTAGTCGATCATGGCGTGGAAATCAGGGTCGGCACGCTGCTGGGCGGCTAGGTCGCTCTCTGTCACGACTCTGAAGAACGCGCTGTCTTCATTGGAGTCCTGTGGTGGTGGGTCGACGGGGGCGCAGGACAGGCAGTCGGCGTCGGAGTGCTTCCTGCCGGATTTGTAGAATATTGTAACGTCAAACTCTTGCAGTCGCAAGCTCCACCGCCCAAGACGGCCAGAGGGGTCCTTCAAATTGGCGAGCCAACACAGCGCATGATGGTCTGTCACAACCTTAAACGGTCTACCATAGACGTATGGGCGAAATTTTGAAATGGCTCATATGATAGCCAGGCACTCTTTCTCGGAGGCAGGGTAGTTTCTCTCCTCCTTCGACAGACCACGGCTTGCATAGGCGATTACTTTTTCGTAACTGCTTTGCCGAGGACGGCACCCAAACCGATATCACTGGCGTCCGTGTGCATTTCCGTTTCGGCGTTTTCGTCGAAATGAGCGAGCACGGGCGGGTTTTGCAGGCGTTGTTGCAGCTCGCAGAATGCCTTTTCTTGGTCGTTTTCCCAGCTGAAAGGGGTGCTTTCTTTCGTCAGGCGCGTGAGTGGCTCTGCAATGCGTGCTAAGTTTGCGACGAAGCACCGGTAGTCTGCGCACAGTCCGAGAAACCTTCGCACACCCTTCTTATCTTTCGGCCTTGGGAAGTTCGCAATGGCTGATGTTTTTGCCGGGTCAGGTAGGACTCCCGCGGCGTTCACGACGTGACACAAGAACTTGAGTTTCTCGTACGCGAAACGGCACTTCTTAGGCTTCAGCGATAACCCCGACGTACGAATGGCCTCGAAAACAGATTCCAACCTTGTGAGGTGTTCGTCGAAAGTCCGGGCGAATACGACAACGTCGTCGAGGTATACGAGGCAAGTGTGCCACTTCAGGCCTGCTAGCACAGTGTCCATGACTCTCTGAAACGTTGCGGGCGCCGTGCACAGCCCAAACAGCATCACCTTGAACTCGTATAGACCATCCGGGGTTATAAATGCAGTCTTCTCTCGGTCTCTCTCGTCCACTTCAATTTGCCAGTAGCTGGTCTTCAGATTCATGGATGAGAAGTACTTGGCGTGGCAGAGGTGGTCGAGGGCGTCGTCGATTCGTGGCAGGGGGTACACGTCTTTTTTGGTGATTTTGTTTAGTCTCCCGTAGTCAACGCAGAATCTTAAAGTGCCATCTTTTTTCTTCACGAGTACAACCGGCGTAGCCCACGGACTTTTTGATGGCTGTATTATGTCGCCGCTGAGCATGTCATCAACATGAGTCGGGATGGCTTCGCGCTCTTGTGAAGAAACGCACTACGGTGACTGTCTGGTAGGTCGGGCTCCATCTTCGGTTATTATCCGGTGCTTCGCCAAAGGTGTCTGACGTAACTTCGAGTTTGAGGAAAAACACTCGCTGTAGCGACTGAGCAACTCCAGTAATCTGTCCCGATTTTCTTGCGACAGCGCCGGGTTCACGTCGAAAGGATATGGCAGCCTGGAAGAATCTGCACGTGCGCGTTCAAAGGTGGCGACCGCGATCACTTGACTCGCTTCTTGCGTTTCTTCGAAAAACGCAATTGCAGCGCCCTTGTTTAGATGCTGGTACTCCTCGGTGAAATTGGTGACCAAAACGTGGGATCTGCGTTGCTTAAACCGCGCAAGGCCTTTTGCGACAGACACACCGCGGTCTAGGAGCAACCTTTGGTCAGTCCCCACGATAGCGTCGACGTCAGGAGCACCACCTTCACAATAGACGGCGATCATCAAGCTTGCGTGGAGAGGCAGGGTGACGTGATCGTCGGCGATCCTTACAGCAGCACGGTGTCCGAGGTTCGGCTGCGGCGTCGTGCAGTGATCGGAAGAAAACGTTATCGACCTGGTCTGCAGATCAATTATTGCGCCATTGTCCGTCAAAAAGTCCATTCCGAGAATTACGTCGTGGGAGCAGTTAGGCAAAATGACGAACTCCGAAGGGTACGTAGTGCCGTCTATGGTGATGCGCGATGTGCACATTCCACTTGGGGTCTGTGATGCAGGTTCTTGTTGCTGATTTGTTTCTCCTGGTTGAGCCCCGGAGAGTTTTTCTAATAAGGACAAAGCCGTTTGCTTAACAAACAACACCTAAACATTTACTGCAGAACTGAAGCAAAACTCAAACACAAACTACAAGAAATGAGTAGCTGGCTAAAAGCGGGATTTAGAAGGAAAACAAACATCTAAAGTCCCGAAACTGCCGACGGAAAGTCACAGCTACATGATGCAGTTCTGACGCGGTGATTCGGCGGTGCAGGGAAGAGAGCAAGTTCGATCTCACCAAAACGTTGCTGCTGTAATGGTGGCGACGGCGTGTACCGATGCTCGCTGGCGGCGACGATGGAACGGGACTCGCTCGGTGATGCCTGTGGCGGCCCAGATTCGCCCGATGAGGTGGCTGGTTGCAAGGCTCAGGCCCGTGACCCGAACTGCCGTTGCTGCACCCGCACCGGAATCTGCAGGCCTTGGTCTCGACCGTTGAGGCAGCTCGCCGTCCTTGGAAGGCGTTGTCCGGAGGTCCAGACCGGGTGAAGTCCAGAAGGCTCAGGTCTGCCACCCGACTGCCTGTCTTCAGCTCCCAGCTGTGACCTTCCTCTTGCCTCGTTCACCTCGAACTACTAGCTCTTTTGCCCTTCAGGATTGGCTTCCTCTGGGGCACACTTGTCTCGTCCCGATTGGCCTTTCAAAACTCCGTGGTGATCAGCCATTGGCCCTTGTTTGCTTTATGGTCTTGGATGCTTGCGCTCCACGCTCTCACGTGTAACGGTCCTCGGCGTCGTCGTTGTTCAGGCGACCCAGCACGTGCACTCGGTCATCCTTTAATTTCGCGCACTTTTCAATCATTCACAATTACGCGCACCAGTCGCATCACCATCGCATCACAATGGCCCCCTTTCGAAGAAGTTTTTCCCGTTGAAAAACTGTCGTTCGATGCGCACCACACAAGCTATCACAACACACCGATGGCACCACACTGCTTCTTCGTTGACATGTCTCACGTCGAAACACCGAGTCCACAGAACGTAACATTCAACCAACAACAATAAGAAAAGTTTTTGGCAGCAACTAAGAACAGTACAAATACAGTCATTAACTCCAGTAACAGTCCACCACACAAGCATAACCTTGTAATAATAACACACAGAACATATTCACTGCAACCTACTCATGTAGTCGGCTCCAACATTCTCGGATCCCTTTATATGTTCTACGTGAAAGTTGTACTCTTGCAGTACTAAACTCCACCGCAGAACTCTGCTGTTGAGGTGTTTTGCTCGAGATAAGTATTGCAACGGTTGGTGATCTGTTTGAACCGTGAAATATGTCCCATATAAAAATATGTGGAACTTTTCCACTGCCCACACCAACGCGAGACACTCCCGCTCGATTGTTGAGTAGTTCTGTTCTCGAGGCAGTAGCTGACGACTGGCGTATTTTACCGGGTGTAAAACACCGTCGTGCTCTTGCATAAGGACTGCACCGATGCAAGAATCGGAGGCGTCACTGCGGAGTACAAATCCACGTTTGAGATCCGGAGCCTTTAAAATAGGTCCAGACGCCAGAGCTTGCTTTAGTGTTTCGAAAGCTGTCTGCCCTTCAATATTCCAATTGATCTTGTTACTCTCCCTTTTCTTTGTCATCTCTGTCAGAGGCAGTGCCTTCTCAGCGTAGTGAGGGATTAGATCACGATAATATCCTGCCAAGCCAAGAAACGAACGTAGTTGTTTCTTCGTAGTGGGTAATGGGGCTTTGGCGATTTTTATGATCGTGTCCTCTACCGGCTGAATTGTTCCATCTCCCAGTCGATGACCCAGGAACACAATCGACGTCATTCCAATCTCCGATTTCTGGGGCTTAATTTTGAGTCCTGCTTCTCGAATCCTATTCATCAGTTCACTCAGAGTCTGCATGTGTTCCTCCCAGGTTGTCGTAGCGACGAGAACATCATCGATATAATGAACGACGTTCGGGATGCCCTGAAGGAGACGTCTCATTAGCCGGGTAAACACTGCGGACGCTGTTTTGATACCGAATGGCATATAGAGGAAATGGTAGTGTCCCGATTGGGTGGAGAATGCCGTTTTTAGCCGGGATTCTTTGTCCAAGGGCACCTGCCAGTATCCTTTCGTAAGGTCGAACTTGGAAAAGAATTTTCTAGTGCCGATCTCTGTAAACAATACATCTGTTCTCGGAATTGGTTCTGCGTCGGAGACCAACACATCATTGATGCGACGGAAGTCGATGCAAGTACGGTAACTCTTATCGGGCTTCTTCACCAGCACCAATGGTGAGTTGTAAGGTGAGTCGGACCTTTCAATCACTCCGAGTCGCAGCATTTCTCCGACTTCTTTCTCAACTACCTCTTTCATTGCGAATGGTAACGGATATTGTGGAGTGTTGATAGGCTCGGACGTTGTCAGTTTAAGACGACACTCTAACAAGTTTGTCTTGCCGGGGACTTCGGAAAAGACGTCTTTATGGGTGGCTAGGAGCTCGTCAATTTCTTCCCTTTGTCTATTCCTGAGGTTAGGACCAAGCTTGATAGCTTCAGTACCAAAGCCCTCAGTAGCTTTAAA
Source organism: Rhipicephalus microplus (assembly GCF_043290135.1). Lineage (NCBI taxonomy): Eukaryota > Metazoa > Arthropoda > Arachnida > Ixodida > Ixodidae > Rhipicephalus > Rhipicephalus microplus. Next base: position 127,905,042 of record NC_134707.1, read on the forward strand.
GGTAGGCACTGGCGTGTCTGTCTCTTCCTCTTCCACTACAATGAAAGATGCGGACTGGGGTGATATTTCTGGAGGACGCTCTTCGTAGCGTTTTAACATGTTTATATGGAACAGCTTGGTAGTATGTCCCATATCCAGCCAGTAGTCAGAGTCACCCTTCTTTCCTGTGACCCTGAAAGGTCCTTTCCAATGCATCATAAGCTTGTTTTCCGTCGTGGGAAGTAGTACGAGGGCGCGGTCTCCAACCTTTAGCCGACGCATCCGACTTCCCCGGTCATAGTATTTCTTCTGCGTTGTTTTAGCTCGTGACAGGTTTTCTTGTGCCAACTGCAATGTTTTTTCTAGGCGATCTCTGAGATCCAGGACATACCCATATGTTGTCTTCACTTCCTCGCTTTGATTGTCTCCGGTCCATAATTCTTTAAGTAGACTGAGAGGTCCTCGAACATTTCTACCGTAGATCAGCTCAAAAGGCGAAAATCCCAAGCTGGCTTGCGGGACTTCCCGGTACGCAAACAGGAGTGGGGCTAATAGTCGGTCCCATGTCTTGGGCTCCTCTTGGCACAATTTACGCAACATTTGCTTTAGTGTGCCATTAAATCTCTCCACTAAGCCATTACACATGGGATGATAGGGTGTGGAGCTGAGATGCTTGATCGCCAACAAGTCATTGACCTCTCTCATTAGCTCCGATGTAAAGCATGATGCCTGATCACAAAGTACCTCACGCGGGAACCCGATTCGAGAAAACATCTCTACCAGTGCCTCGGCTACTGTGGCTGAATCGATGGATGGCAGGGCTATTGCATCTGGGTATCTAGTAGCGAAGTCCACTAGTGTTAGTATATATCGATTACCCATGTGTGATATTGGCTTTAAAGGCCCGATAATGTCCACTGCCACTCTTTCGAATGGGGTGTCTATCAAAGGCATTCGACCTAGTGGTGCCTTACCAACTCTGCTCTTGGGGTAGGTTCGTTGGCATGCGTCACAAGAGCGCACGTATCTCCTCACTGCCTCTTGAACTCCTGGCCAGTAAAATGATTGTAGAACACGATCAATCGTTCTTTTTATTCCTTGATGCCCCGACATCAGGGTTTCGTGCGCCAAAGTAAGCACTTGGCTGCGCAATCTTTGGGGCACTACTACTTGTTGAATCACCTTACCAGATGGTAGGTGATAATAGCGGTATAGCAGCCCCTTTTCTATCTCGAACGAATAGGACTTTGATCCTCCCTGTAGCCCTTGACCTACTTTACTCCTGCAAGAATCTAGGGTCTTGTCCTGTTTTTGAGCGGCACTAAGATCCTTTCGGGTCGTCTTCAAGGTGGGTACATCGATTTCAGATGAGATTGACCGTTGCTCTCGGATTTTGATACCAACCACTGAAGACTTCAGGGTACCATCCTCTCTATCTGCTCCTTTTCCACTCGCTATATAGTTGGGGTAGGTTTTTACCGGAATCCTTTCCTCCCACTTGGTATCGGGGTCATGGACTTCACGTGAACCTGGTACATTTCCGACGATAAGGTCGTAGAGTGGGTTTGTCATGCATTTGACAATAGATGTACCAGAAAAATAAGGTGAATGAATTTCCACCTCCGCCTCAGGAACGATGATGCTACTGCCATCGGCTAAGAATAGCGTAGCGGTAGTACCTATGAGGGCTTCATCGGGTACCAGAGAACGACGCACCACCAGTGTATTGCTACCCGTATCCCGCAACACTGAGACGGTTCGGCCAAAGATTCGGCCCTGTAACACGGGCATTTTGTGTGTGGCAAACTTCGGGTGAGTATTCACGGCGCCCGCCATGTCCTCTTCTTTGTCCGGTGAAAGCTTCACTTCCGTTGAGTGCTCCTCTGGCGACAAAAGACATGACGTCTTGTTGGCTGAACCGTTCTTCTTTGAGCAAGTTTTGGAATCATGCCCCGCCTTCTGACAATATCCACAGAAAGGTTGTTTTGACCTTGATCGGCACTCCGATGCCCTGTGACCCATTTTGCCACATACAAAACAACGTACTGCTCCTCTCTCCGAGTAACTACCACTTTTTTCCGTATTGCTTTTAGATTCCACTTTTTCTCGGAAAACTAACAGGTTGACTTGCCTCTGAGCTTCTAAAAAGTTATCTGAGGCCTCGGCCATGTCCTCTAGCTTGTTGAAGTTCTTTTCTCGCAGGAAAAGTGCCAAACGGTGATGACAGTTTCTTAAGAACTGTTCTGTAACTATCAAGTTACGAAGAGCCGAATATTCTTTTCCGGTCCTCGACATTTCGACCCAACGATCGAAAAAACTCAGTAGCCTAGTTGCGTACTGCTTGCCTGTTTCGCCGTCCTGTGGCTTGCTTTGTCGGAACTTTTCCCGATACCCTTCGGCCGTAAAACGGAAACGCTGGAGCAACGCCAACTTGGCTTTATCATAATCGAGTGAATCCTCCGGCGAAAGTCTTCCAAACACCTTTAAGGCTTCTCCGCTCAAACATAAACTTAAAGCTGTGGCCCATTTGTCCCTAGGCCATTCTTGACCGATGGCGACTCTCTCGAACCTTTTTAAATAGGCGTCCAAGTCGTCCCGGCTTTCATTAAATCCCGGTATCAACTTATGAGGATTCACGCTGCATGAAACACTCCTTTCTTGTGCTGAGCCTGGTGCTGAGTCAACAGTTCTTGTCTCTACACGGCTATTCTCAGCTTCGGCAAGTCTAAGACGCAGTTGCAGGTTTTGGTTCTCTAATTCCAGCTGCTCCTTCTTTGCGCGTGTCTCCAGTTCGAGCTGTTTTTCTTTTTCGCGCGTCTCGAGCTCAAGCTGCTCCTTCTTGGCCTGCGTCTCCCGTTCCAACTGTTCCTTTCGAGCTTCTCGTTCCGCAGCCCGTTCCTCTCGTGCTCGTGCCTCCTTCTCCTCGTACCATGCTTTAAAATCCGCCCCATCAATTCCCATGCGATCCGCCAAGGCCATTAGCTCTCGCATATTCGACATGATGTCAACCGCGTCAATAAATGAAGGTGTCAAACCAACGGCTTTGTCCTGTCGCTGCGGACGCCAGTTTGTGATGCAGGTTCTTGTTGCTGATTTGTTTCTCCTGGTTGAGCCCCGGAGAGTTTTTCTAATAAGGACAAAGCCGTTTGCTTAACAAACAACACCTAAACATTTACTGCAGAACTGAAGCAAAACTCAAACACAAACTACAAGAAATGAGTAGCTGGCTAAAAGCGGGATTTAGAAGGAAAACAAACATCTAAAGTCCCGAAACTGCCGACGGAAAGTCACAGCTACATGATGCAGTTCTGACGCGGTGATTCGGCGGTGCAGGGAAGAGAGCAAGTTCGATCTCACCAAAACGTTGCTGCTGTAATGGTGGCGACGGCGTGTACCGATGCTCGCTGGCGGCGACGATGGAACGGGACTCGCTCGGTGATGCCTGTGGCGGCCCAGATTCGCCCGATGAGGTGGCTGGTTGCAAGGTTCAGGCCCGTGACCCGAACTGCCGTTGCTGCACCCGCACCGGAATCTGCAGGCCTTGGTCTCGACCGTTGAGGCAGCTCGCCGTCCTTGGAAGGCGTTGTCCGGAGGTCCAGACCGGGTGAAGTCCAGAAGGCTCAGGTCTGCCACCCGACTGCCTGTCTTCAGCTCCCAGCTGTGACCTTCCTCTTGCCTCGTTCACCTCGAACTACTAGCTCTTTTGCCCTTCAGGATTGGCTTCCTCTGGGGCACACTTGTCTCGTCCCGATTGGCCTTTCAAAACTCCGTGGTGATCAGCCATTGGCCCTTGTTTGCTTTATGGTCTTGGATGCTTGCGCTCCACGCTCTCACGTGTAACGGTCCTCGGCGTCGTCGTTGTTCAGGCGACCCAGCACGTGCACTCGGTCATCCTTTAATTTCGCGCACTTTTCAATCATTCACAATTACGCGCACCAGTCGCATCACCATCGCATCACAGGGTCACGAGGTGGCCTCCTGCTGTGCGTATAAGCGGACCGTCCCATCTGGTCGTAACTTTCTTTAGCTTGGACGCGAATGACCTGCTCATGACTGAGTAGTCGGCTCCCGTGTCGATGAGGGCGACTACGTCAAGGCCGTCGATGGACAACTGGACGTCAGATGCCGCTTTCCTCGAATTTCGGGTGCGTCGGGGCGTCGTATCGTGGCTTGCACGTGTTGATGGTCGGGCATTATGCGTCGTCATCGTCGTCTTCTCAGCGGCAGGCTTCGTCATTTCGGGTACGCGTCGCGCCGCGTAGCTGTCGTCGTTTTCGGGGGTCTCGTCAGGGTGTCGTCGGGTCGTCGGGATGACGGCATGTCGGGAGTCACGGTCTTGCTTCGTTGGAGGGTTTTCATTTTCTCGCCGTTGTGCAACTTCACCTCCAGAAGTTGCTGCTTTTAGTTTCCCCCTCGTGGGCTGGGGGACTTTAAACGGGCGAAGTCAGCATGGCTGCGACGGTTGGGGGATTGGTACGGGTAGGGCGACGGCGAACGGTTGAAACGGGATGGTCCACTACTGGTGTTCGACAGGTATTCTTCAATCTCAAATGGGCGCTGGCTGGCTCGCGGGCGGGGTGCGTCGACGGAGAACCCACGCAAACCCAGCCTCTTGTACGGGCAGCGGCGGTAGACGTGGTCAGCCTCTCCGCAGTGGTAGCACAGCGGACGATTATCTGGCGTTCGCCACACCTCGGTCTTCCTAGGCGCCTGGTTTCGGGTTACAGGGGGTCGGGCGGGCGACATTGGGCGGCGGTACGGCGGGGCCTCTTGATAACGGGTTGGGACGGGTGGGGGCGACGAGCAGCAGCGGAGTAGGTCATCGCTTGTGGTTTGCAAGATGCTTCTGACGGCGTGGAATTCCCCAGTGCTTGCTGAACCTCCTTGCGGACGACGTCAGTGAGGGAGGCGACTTGGGGCTGCGGCGTTGCTAAGAACAATTTCTTCAGTTCCTCGCGAACGACGGCGCGAATGGTCTCCCGCAAATCTTCTGTCGCCAATCCAGGGGCGTTTACCAGGTTCACCGAAAGGGTGTAGAATGGTCTATCGTATTGCCGCAAAAGCATATCCAAGGTCCTCTAGATCATCGAAGCCTCGGTGACGAACTCAGCGACGGTCTTAGGGGGGTTGCGGATGAGTCCAGCGAAGAGCTCTTGTTTAACTCCCCGCATCAGAAAGCGCACCTTCTTCTCTTCTGCCATTTCGGGGTCAGCTCTCCGGAACAGCATCTTCATCTCCTCAGCGAACAGTACAACACCTTCGTTAGGGTGTTGCATTCGCGTCTCCAACAAAAGGGCGGCTCGTTCTTTCCACACAACCGTAGCGAATGTTTTGAGGAATTCGCTCTTAAAGACAGTCCAGTCGGTTAGGGAGCCTTCATGATTCTCAAACCACGTTCGAGCTGCATTCTCCAAATAGAAGAAGACATGACGAAACGTTTCTTCGTCATCCCACCTGTTAAATATGCGGATGTGCTCCAGCTTCCCCAGACACTCTTCCGGGTCTTCACCAGGAGATCCTCGGAATGATGGGGGCTCACGAGGTTGTTGCAGAACGACGGGAGGGTTGGTAGCACTGGTCATGGTGCCTGCGTTGATCATCGTGGGTTTTACGTCTTCTTTCCTTTCTTTATCCGGGAGAAGTCCAAACTCAGGCTGAAGGCCTTGCTGTCGGCGGCTGACACGAGTTGGGCGTGCTTGTCGGCTTGGCAATGGCTTAGAGTTCATGTACCCCGCACCTCCACCAGATGTCACGCAGCAAAGGACGACGCAGTTGTTTATGAGGAAAACAAGTTTATTGGAGCGAACCTGTGCTCCCCTAACAACTGAAAAAATACACAGGCGGCGAAGCAGCGGCCAGTAAAACGACGGGCACGCTAGTGAGCGTCGGCGATCGAATGACGCGGCATCGGCTGTGCGGGAATTTATATCCCTCGGCGCGAGGGTTTCTCGAATAGTCGAATTGTATGGGGAACGCCGTGATAGCATTTGTTAGAAACGCTGTTCATTCGAACAGCGCTTGTAACAAACAACGCTTGAAGCGTGGTTTTTATTGAACAACGCCTGAAGCGTTGTTCGGTAGCGTTTGTTCGAATCGCTGTGGTAGCGTTTGTTCGAAACGCTGTGAAAACGGCGATAGCACAGGCCGGCGCAGCCAGGCTAAAAAAACAAAACACAAATAAACAAACCCAATGCATGGTTCGCGGCAATATATATATATATATATATATATATATATATATATATATATATATATATATATATATATATATATATATATATATATATATGTATATATAGTAATGAGATCTAACAGACAGTAATGGCAAGGAATGTACAGCGGAAGTTATTAGAACCAATGGAATGTAAATAAGAAGAAAGAAGAAAGAAAAGTGGATGAAAAAATAACCAGCTGTGAGCCTATAGATGCCTATAAATGGCGCTGACTGTCACTCCTACTTCTAAATTCACATATAAACCCAAAAAAGTGGATGGAGGGAAGGCCGCTGTGATAGCTCAGTGGTTAGAGCATCGAACGCGTTATTCGAAGGTCATAGGTTCGTTTCCTGCTCACGGCTGGTTATTTTTTCATCCACTTTTCTTTCTTCTTTCTCCTTATTTACATTCCATTGGTTCTAATAACTTCCCCTGTACATTCCTTGCCATTACTGTCTGTTAGATCTCATTACTATTGTGTTAAAACACGGAAAAACGAGCCCTTAGGTATACACTTCTTTCCCATATATATATATATATATATATATATATATATATATATATATATATTTATATATATATATATATATACCAGATTCTTTGAACGTCATTCACGCTGGACCCGACGTATTGTAGGCAAGAAAGAGACGACGAAGCTTTCGTGGAAGCGTCTCTACTAAACGTTTTCAGCTGGTGGACCAGCCTTCGTCAGAGTATGACGAAGGCTGTTCCACCAGCTGAAAACGTTTAGTAAAGACGCTTCCACGAAAGCTTCGTCGTCTCTTTCTTGCCTATATATATATATATAATATATATATATATATATATATATATATATATATATATATATATATATATATATATAAATATATATATATATATATATATATATATATATATAAATATATATATATATATATATATATATATATATATATATATATATATATATATAGGACGTACAATGAATTCTTACACTAATTTCCCCGGTCGAAGGGGAAGCGGCCAGCCTGGCTGCGAATTACGCTGGGAAACACAGCATAAATAAGATAGGGCTTCAGACGCAAAACGTGCACAATCTCTGTCCCGCGGCAGCGCTCGTCAGTGGAGACATGAACAGGTGTGACAAGGTAGTTCACCGGTGAGGTCTGTTCGACAACTTTGTAGGGGTCGAAATGGCGTGACTCAAGCTGCTCGCATAAGCATATATATATATATATATATATATATATATATATGAAAGTAGATGCGCTTTCACATAACAACTGTTTATCGTGCCGACGTTTCGACAGGAACCCTGTCTTTTTCAAGGCATTATATATATATATATATATATATATATTGAAATACAACGGTCCAGCTGACGCTTTATTCAAGCAACAGCAAGATGGCGCCGATTATGAAGAGGAACGGGGCGAATACTGATGATGATGGTTATTGACAGATGAGGAAGATGACGTCCAATGAATTCTTACACTAATTTTCCCCGTCGACGGAAGCGGCCAGCCTGGCCGCGAATTACGCTGGGGACCGCATAAGATAGGGCTTGAGACGCGAAGCGTGCACAATCTCTGTCCCGCGGCAGCGTTGGTCAGTGGGGACATGAACAGGCGTGACAAGGTAATTCACCGGTGAGGTCTGTTCGACAACTTTGTAGGGGTCAAGATAGCGTGACTCAAGCTGCTCGCATAAGCCAGGCATTCGCGCAGGAGTCCAAAGAAGTACAACGTCGCCACGGCGGTAGAGAACGACGCGGTGAGTGGCATCGTAACGATGTTGGCGGTCTTCTTGGCTAGCTTCGGTGTTTACACGGGCAAGACGATGGCATCGAGCAACACGGGACAGAAACTGGTAGCAAACGAGTGGTGAAGAGTTGACGGGGCCAGAAAAGAATGAAACGTCGAGTGGTGATGTCGGTTGGTGTCTGTATACTTGAAAAAAATGGAGAATAGCCTGGGGTTCGTTGAACTGACGTATTATATGCGTACGTGACAAAGGGAAGTATTGCATCCCAATTGCGATGGTCCGGTCAGATATACATGGACGGCATGTCACAGAGCGTGCGATGAAACCTTTCCGTTAAGCCATTGGTTTGCGGGTGATAGCTAGATGTTGTTTTATGAACTGTTTTTGATGCTTGAAGAACTTCACTGAGCGTGCTTTAAAAAATGCCTTGCCTCTGTCGCTCAAAAGAACACGAGGGGCTCCGTGACGTAGGTATATAGCATTCAAGAAGAAATTTGCTACTTCCGAAGCAGTTCCTGAAGTGATCGAGGCCGTCTCAGCGTACCGAGTCAAGTGATCAACGGCGGTGACGATCCATCTCTTGCCATCTGATGTAGTTGGGAGGGGCCCGAAGAGGTCGATTCTGACGACAGAGAACGGCTCTGATGGACAAGGAAGTTGTTGTAGGGTCCCGACTGGAGCAGTTGTGGGCCGCGTGCGGTGTTGGCAAAGTGCGCACAAGGCAATATATTTAGCTACCGTCATGGAAAGACCTGGCCAGAAGAATAGATGCAGATGCGCTCGTATGTTTTGTAGTGATCCAAGTGTCCTGACGTCGGGTCGTCGTGGGAAGCGCACAGAACTTCAGTGCGTAGTGCGTGTGGTACGACGGGAACCAATCGGTGGCCTTTTGGGTGGAAAATGTATCGATATAGCACATAGTCCTCCAACTTGATTAGTCGGAGTTGTTTCCAGAGCCTGGCATCAGAGGAAGATGAAGCGCCGGTAAGCCAACCGATGATGTCAGTGCAGTAAGAGTCGTCTCGCTGGTGTGTAGTAAGTACTGACGGACGGGTGGATGAAGGTAGGGAAGAAATGGCTGATATCAACGAGGCATCCTCCATATAGCCAATTTGACAAGGGAATGTGACGTGCGCCGAAAACTGCGGCAAAGGGCATCGTGACAAAGCGTCGGCATCTTGATGTTGTCTTCCAGTCTTGAATGATGACGTCAAAGTCATAAGATTGTAATCGGAGATTCCAGCGGCCAAGTCGTCCCGACAAGTTTTTGATTGTGCTCAACCAGCAAAGAGCATGGTGGTCTGTCACAACAGTAAAATGTCGACCATGTAGGTACGGACGAAATTTTCGGATGGACCAGACAACAGCCAAGCACTCTTTTTCGGTTATCGAGTACTTCTTCTCTGCAGAGGTCAGAGTGCGGCTTGCATACACGACAACTTTCTCGCGAAAGACATGGTGCGCTGGAGGAGTACGGCGCCGATTCCTTGTCCACTAGCGTCAGTGTATAATATCGTACGTGCCCTGTCAACGAAACAACTAAGCATCGGTGGGGATGTCAGTGCCTGCTTGAGTTCTTGAAATGAGACTTCGCATTGATCATTCCAATCGAAGGAACCGGTACTGGCAAGGAGGCTGTGGAGAGGAGTGGCAATAGTGGCAAAGTTGCGAATGAAGCGGCGAAAGTACGATGCGAGTCTAAAGAAACTGCGTAGTTCTTTGGAGCGAAAGGGTCGCGCAATGTTGAGGACTGCGGAAATTTCGTCAGGATTGGGCTGAATGCCATCTTTACTAACGAGATTTCCTAGAACTTTTTTAGCTGTGTTGCCGAAATGGCACTTCTTTGTGTTTAGTTGAAGTCCAGCATTGGAGAGACATGTGAGCACTTGATTTAGGCGTTGCCGATTATCAGCAAAAGTTGACGAAAACACGACGATATCATCGAGGTAGCATACACAAGTTTTCAACTTGAGGCCACGAAGAACAGTGTCGATCATCCTTTCAAGTGTGGCGGTAGCATTACATAGGCCAAATGGCAATACGTTAAACTCGTAAAGACCGTCCGGCGTAGAAAAGGCGGTCTTTTTTGTGTTTCGTTCATTGGTATTTGCCCGGACCTAAGGTCCCGGACCGAAGGTCAAGGGACCTGGACCGAAAGTCAAGGGTGGAGAAGTATCGGGCGCCTTGCAATGAGTCAATTGCATCATCTATACGGGGCATCGGATATACATCCTTTCAAGTAATCTTGTTGAGCGCACGGTAATCAACACAAAATCGTACCGATCCATCCTTCTTTTGTACCAACACAACAGGTGATGACCAAGAACTTGTAGAGGGTCGTATGATGTCTCTTTTTAGCGTATCGGTCACGTTCTCCTCAATGATTTCGCGCTCGGCCAAGGAGACTCGGTAAGGACGACGGCGTACAACAGTCTGACCGTCAGTGTCAATGCGATGACGCGCAACTGTGGTTTGTCCTAGTGCTGAAGCATTGGCGTCGAAGGAGGCCTGGTGTTTCGTTAGCATATTTAGCAATGCCTCACGTTGAGAAGCAGAAAGGTCAGGATTCATCCTGGGAGCAAAGGAGGAGGAAGTAACAGACTGGGCCTGTTGTGGCTGAGCTGTCAAGGCGTCAAGAGGGACCAAAGATACTGGTTGGGTATCCACATAACATTACACTGCAGAACCTTGGGGTAGGAGGACAGGCTCTGGGGTAGGGTTCAGGCCAAGGATTATCGCATCACTGTCTTTGAACCACACCAGGCTGGAGGGAACTACAACGCCGCGAGCTAGACAGCTGCTGGAAGGGGTGAAAAGAACGTCACTATGCAATATTCGGAGAAGTGATGGCGATGAGTTGCTCCTGACCCGGGAGCCGTATGGATTCGGAAGCTGTGAAGAAACGCAATGGTTTTTTGTCGACGCGTTCGCTGCAGTGATCGGGCTCGGTCATTTCGACTACACGTTGAAGGCAAGAAATTATTGCAGATGCTGATGAAAGAAAGTCCCAACCAAAAATTAGTTCGTGAGCACATGAAATTAAGACAGCGAAGGTGATGTGATGACGAATACTATCAATGAAGACACGCGCTGTAGATTGGGCCGATGGTCTAATTATTGCTCCATTGGCTCCAATCAAAGATGATCCAAGGTAGGGTGTCTTCACTTTCCGCAATCGAGAACACAAGACGGCACGCATAACTGAATTAGTCGCTCCCGTGTCCACCAAAGCCAACACCCGCACACGTTGCACAGTTACCAATAACATGTTTGACGGTCAATTAGGAGGACTCGGGTCATTTTGCCGCGATGCAGTTTTCCCTTCAAAAACTGCACTGTTTAGTTTTCCGATCGCTGGGAAGCCAGTTGAGAGACAGGCCGAAGTGGTGAAACAGAGCATCGGGGTGGCGAAGGGGAGCATGGTCGGGATGCACGTGTATTGTTGGTCGTTTTGGAAATGCGCACAGGAGACGGTGATCGGTGCTTGGAACGACTGTCGGAATAACGGTAGTAAACTCGAGCACATGTGTCGTCTCGTTCAAAAGCAGCATAACCACGACGTTCATCTTGCTGCCGACGTCGACAGACTCGGGAAATGTGTCCTCGAATTCCACAGTAGTAGCGAATAGGCCGTGTGGCCCGCCAGGAAGAATGGTAGGTTGGGTTCGGTGCACGGGCGACTAGAGGTGCGAGATGTTCATGATCAGGCACAGGTGGTGGTACATGAGATGGCGAGGGTCGCATTGAAGCGATCTGTGCATACGAAGCGGGTTGGGGGCATGGTGGAGCACGGTGTGTGCTTTGAAACGCTGACATTTATTCCCTAATAATGCCACGCAGATCGCTAGAGGCGGGTTGAGCGGGAACGTTGTTAGAAGGAGGCAAACTTTAGGCTTGCAATTCTTCACGAATTATGGCTCGAATGATGGATCGGAGCTCCATACTGTTTGCCAGGGGGTTCTCAGAGAAGTCGGGTCGCAGGCGGATTGACTGCAAGGTATCAAGACGCTGGCATAAAGAGACGACGTCGGAAACCATCGAAGGGTTGTGCGCGACGAATGCATTGAAAGCGGTAGGTCCTATACCCTTCACAAGGTGCCGGGCACGATCACCTTCTGGCATGGTGTCGTCGATACGGCGGCAAAGTGCAAGCACATCCTCAATATAGGAAGTGTAGGACTCACCGCAATGTTGAACGCGTTTTGCCAGTTTCTTGCGAGCAACTTCTGAACGGACGGTCGGTGTGCCGAAAATGTGTCGGAGCTGGTCTTTGAAGGAAGACCAATCGCGGAAGTCGCTCATGATTCAGGAACCACGTCTTGGTAACCTGACAGCCGTAAAACTGAACGTGTGTTAATTTCGATGCCTCGTTCCAGTTGTTGTAGACACCTACACGGTCATAGTTGTCGAGCCAGTCTTCGACATATTCACCAGGCAGACAGGAAAAGATTGGAGGCTCCCGAGGGGGGTCGTTGACCGGGCTAGGGTTGGCGGCTGGTGGTTGCGCCGGCGGGTGGTTCGGTTGGGCTTGCTCTTGTGCCATGGTGCTGTGCTGGTGTAAGCGACGTCCCGAACGGAGCTCCAGGAGCTGGCTTTAGATGGAGAGAGGTCGAAGAGATCGGGAACCATCTTCCACCACTTAAAATACAACGGTTCAGCTGACGCTTTATTCAAGCAACAGCGAGAGGGCACCGATGATGAAGAGGAATGGGGCGAACCCTGATGATGCTTATTGATAGATGAGGAAGATGACGTCCAATAAATTCTTACAATATATATATCCGCACTCGCCGTCATGGCTACAGATGGTGCTGACCGACACTCCCACGTTTAACTTCACATATAAACCCAATAAAGTGGCTGGAGGGATAGCCGCAGTGATAGCCCAGTGGTTAGAGCATCGGAGCATCGAACGCGTTATTCGCAGGTCGTAGGTTCGATTCCTGCTAACGACAGGTTGTTTTGCACCCCCTTTTATTTCTTCCTACTTACATTACCTTGGTTCTAATTCCTTCCCCGATACATTCCTTGTCATTATTATTTGTTAGATCTCATTACTTTGTGTCAAACATGGAAAAACGAGCCCCTAGGCAAACACTCTTTTCCCTTATTCATTAAAGAGGGTCTCGTACTGTTAGACTTGGTGCCGTTAAATTGTATATGAGGGACTATTGGTCAGCTGCCCACTCGTAATAAGTTCACGTGCTACGTGACGCCACACAGGCTCATAAAATGGTGTTCCACACTCGCACTGCCATGGCTACAGATGGCGCTGACTGGCACTCCCACATTTAAATTCGCATATAAACCCAATAATCATGAGTTGCAATTCGTCCCCCGAGTTACTCAGCAATGCAATGTCATCGGCGAAGCGCAGGTTACTAAGGTATTCTCCATTGACTCTTATCCCTAACTGTTCCCATTCTAGGAATTGCAACTCATGATTACGGAGTTAGACAAGGAGAGCAGAAAGGTGGGTCTTAAAATTAATCTGCAGAAAACGAAAGTAATGTACAACAACCTCGGCAAGGAGCAGCGCTTCGAGATAGGTAATAGTGCACTTGAAGTTGTGAAAGACTATGTCTACTTAGGGCAGGTAATAACCGCAGAGCCGAACCACGAGATTGAAGTAACTAGAAGAATAAGAATGGGGTGGAGCACATTCGGCAAGCACTCTCAAATTATGACAGGTAGTTTGCCACTATCCCTCAAGAGGAAGGTATATAACAGCTGTATCTTGCCGGTACTTAGCTACGGAGCAGAAACCTGGAGACTTACAAAGAGGGTTCAGCTTAAATTGAGGACGACGCAGCGAGCAATGGAAAGAAAAATGGTAGGTGTAACTTTAAGAGACAAGAAGAGAGCAGAGTGGATTAGGGAACAAACGGGGGTTAAGGATATCATAGCTGAAATCAAGAAGAAGAAATGGACATGGGCAGGGCATGTAGCGCGTAGACAGGATAACCGCTGGTCATTAAGGGTAACTGACTGGATTCCCAGAGAAGGGAAACGGGTTAGGGGGAGACAGAAGGTTAGGTGGGCAGATGAGATTAAGAAGTTTGCGGGTATAAATTGGCAGCAGCAAGCACAGGACCGGGTTAACTGGCGGAACATGGGAGAGGCCTTTGTCCTGCAGTGGACGTAGTCAGGCTGATGATGATGATGATAAACCCAATAAAGTGGCTGGCAGGATCGCCGCCGTGATAACTCAGTGGCTAGAGCATCGAACGTGTTATTGCAAGGTCGTAGGTTCGATTTCTGCTGAAGGCAGGTTATTTTTGCACCCACTTTTCTTTCTTCCTATTCACAACATTGGTTTTAATAACTGCCCCGTCACATTCCTTGGCAATATTGTCTGCTGGACCTTATTAACATTGTGTCAAAACAGGGAAAAACAAGCGTAAACACCTATTTCTTATATATATATATATATATATATACATAAATGAATATATATATATATATATATATATATACATATATATATATAGAAGAAATAGGTGTTTACGCTTGTTTTTCCGTGTTTTGACACAATGTTAAGCCCCGTCACATTCCTTGGCAATATTGTCTGCTGGACCTTATTAACATTGTGTCAAAACACGGAAAAACAAGCGTAAACACCTATTTCTTATATATATATATATATATATATATATATATATATATATATATATATATATATATATATATATATATATATATATATATATATATATATATATATATATATATATATATACGTATTTTCCTCTCATTTCAGGTATCTTTTTTTAATAATGGCAATCGCGTATCCAGTGTTAACTCTTTTAGAAATTTTGGTGTAACCTTCACATCTTACATTTCTTGGTTGGACTACCCACATCACCAACATCTGCAGTGACGCCTCACGAATATTAGGCTACATATTCCGCAATCTACGTAAGACGCCCACAAATATACGTGCTTTAGCTTACGTAACATTTGTTCACCCTCAGCTGGAATTCGCTTCTACAGTTAGTTTGGTACCCTCATTACAGGTATTTAACTAACATGCTGGGGTCGATCCAGAATAGAGCCGCTAGATTCGTTTCACAAAACTACGATGATAGCGCAAGCATAACACAAATTAAAAAAACTTATCAATTTTCTTTTTGAGCAGCTGACGTGATATAAACCGCCTTTCATTATTTCAAAATTACGTACATGAAACAAGGCCATCTATGAATTACATTGCAAACATCTGCATTCACCTCAAACAGACTGAATAATCATCGTTCATTCACACGCATATACGGTAAAACACACATTTTTAACTCATCTGCACTCCCCCGTGTCATCCGCATGTGGAACAGCCTTCCAGATGAAATCGTAGCTGAACGTAATCGAGAAAAATTCCGGCACCTTCTACTCACCAATTTTTGGATTAACTGCTAGTTTTGTTTATATCAAAATCAGCACCTACGCGTTCAATCACTACTAGTATCTCGCTTTTTTTCTCTTACTTTAAACTTTTTTTTTGATGGTTCGAATACTAACATGCCATTCATTTCTGTTGTGTATTCTTGAGCGATGTTCTTTTGAATAATGGTGAGTCTTTTCACATTTTGTGCTTGCTTTTCTAGCTTGTTTTACGTCATTATCTCAAATGTATAGTCATCTAATTTTCATTGCTGTTCTATTTCTAATAAAGTAATTATTATTATTTTCTCATTGTCATTCCTGTTAGGACTTGTATAATAACTGACAATTAGTGAATGCTATTGTTTGTATGGAAACAGTACCGATTAGTGTATCTATTCATTTTATGCTCCCCTTACACAATGCCCTGTTGGGTCTGTGCGGTATTTTGAATATATATATATATATATATATCTGTGTGTGCGTGCTAGGGTTGAGAACAATTTCTCGTTTAGTACAACGAAATATTCTTTTTGGGAATTTTTCTTGACAAGATAGTTCGGAATAACTACCTCATACTGAAATAAAAATACATGATTTATATAAAACTATATTTCTCTAGCATACATTGGTTAACTGAGACTTTAAAATGAAATTAGGACTACTGAGTAAATTCCTTTCACGGTTCAATGAAAATTTTCACCGCTTAGCAGACTTTTCCGTAGCTGTGCGCATGGTTATGTGAACCTAGGGAAAAGTAATTTGACGCCGTATAATAGTCATCAATGCCGCGTAAATGTGCTTTCAGAGTAGTTTTTCCTAATGTGGAACAGCAAGTGTTCAGTAAGACCAGTAACTGTTCTATAGTTTCATCTTCTCAACAAAAAGAAAGTGGATGCACCTTGTCTTTTTTTGTCCAGGGAGTCAAGTCTGCTCTTTATAAATAAAAAAATGATACAGCAGTATGACAGCGTAACCAAGTAAGTGATTATAAATTCGAGAACTCTGTCAAGACATACGTAACTTTTAGAGGGATTGAGTAGATAAATAACATTCGAGTAATTTCTTTAAAACAATGTAGAGAATTCTCGCAACATGCTTTGCCTTTCAAATCGAGCCATAACCATGGACAGGGATACGACTGCTGATCGTCTCTTACACTCCTTCTGAAGGCGGTTGCCCTTTATCCGGTGTGACGTCACAATAGCTCTTAGGGGTGAAAGAACAATAACAGGGAGATGAAGAAAGAAAGCAGAGTAGTCAAAAAAGTCCTCTCATCTCCAAAACATCAATCATGATAAGGGGACCATGCTGTTGGTATGCTTTAGCTAAGTAATCATACGTGATCCCAAGATTGTCCCATACAGTGGCAATTGAGTGACATGAAGTAAAAAAATAAAATCCATCATTCCTTCACACAACTCCCCTCTACTAATCTCCTGTCACAACCCTCCTCTTCACACAACCCCCCTCTACTAATCTCACGACAGTTTCCCTCACGACTCCTTTGCTAGAATGGAGGAGCAGGTAAGAAATAAGTGCTCCGCGATCCATAGGGTGGTTGGCCAGAGGATGGAGGAAAGGCTACGCAGTGTTTACGCACTAGTGGCGCAAAATGCAGTCATTTATTTGCCTCTGATTGAGTAGCATGTTCCAGATATCATTCTATATAATGCTTTTTGGGCACTTCTTTTCAGAACTACATGCACCAAGGAACATAACTATGGTACTAACATCCACATCACGGACCCAAGTGCGCTGGGAATATCCGGATAAACTGGCTACCATAACAGTGTCCCACAACGTAAAAATATGTGAAACATCTGTGGTGTGCGGTCAAATGGAGAATTTTAGCAGTAGCAAAGAGCACGTGACGTCAGAGTCTTCACTAACTTTCGTCAGCACTCAGGATACGGCGTACTGCGTGCTCGTTACGGCAAAAGCACGCTGCGGAATGAATGAAATCAGCAGCAGCACAGCCGTGGCAGAAATACGGACGCCAATCATCGGTGAGTTTTGAACTTCAACACAAATAATCAAGCGTGTTACAGCGAAAACACGTATAAGATCTGAACACGGGCCACGTGTGACGCTGTAGCTGTCCGCTGCCTCCGGTGTCCGCAACGAGTATCGCAATAAACAAGAAAAGCTTTGTAAATAAAAAAAATCACAGCATATGCCGAATGAATGATGATGGGTGGGGCGAAGCGTCCATCAATGCGTTCGTGGTTCCATCCATGCGTCTGTCCGTTCGTACGTCCCTCCTTGCAGTGAGCACTTCAAGTACCGCCATCTTGCTTCTTTTTATCATAAATTCATCATATACAAGTACCGCGATCCAGAGGACAATTTAAGGACTAAACTTGAGGATGTACCACATTTCTGCTGTCAGCGCTTTGTTAGCACTGAGAGCGTGATAACGACGTCGTGCTGCGTTTTTCGTATCATGTGGACATGCGCATATGTGCCCGAGGGTGGGTATGTGCCACAGGTTATGCACTACGACAACGGTGGACGCACAAGCCACACCATAAGGAGCTTCGCCCCTAAAACACCAAGGGCACAATGAAATTTGAACTCGGGTTCGCTGCGTGTAAACCCAGTGTTCTACCACTGAACGACGGTGTGGTGCTTGGAACTCGTTTTCAAGTTGGCCTTAGGAACGCATCATGTCGGAAAAGTAATGGCGGTATTATGAGTAATAAAACGTTTTAGAACACCGAAGGAACAGGCAGGCGCCACACACGCAGACTGCATAACTAGTGGTCGTCCAATGCTCCAACCCATTACAAAATCATGTTCTTGATCACGTGTTAACTGTGCGCACACCCGCTTATCTTCTAAATCTCCATCGTCGTAAGCCACCGCATAAATATTTGCACAGAATTTTCAGTAAAAATGTAGCGCAACCCACGCTTCTCCGAGGAATGACAAAGAATAGCATAGTGAATGCCGGCCTACTTCACGAAAATTAATATTTATCCCGCCAGCAAGTGTGCTTGCAGCAGTTACCTAAAAAAGTGTTTATTAGAAAAGTCTCTGAAGGACCACTCTTCCAGCTTTCGCTGTGACTGTGCTGGGCTGGCGGTATTTTATGCCCCAATTTCGAGTGAAACAATGGTGTGAATTCGTTTGGTTTTTACACTATAAGCTCTCCAGAGGCGCTGATCACATGCATACGCAATTTCTATGCGTCGTTTTCTATTGATGGACTCTCTGTCGATAGCGGGTTCACCGGCGATGAGCTGTTGCTGACTGATTTCACGTTGCAAGCTTTATGATAGCCTTTCAGTTCACTGTTTGGGTTTCCTTGTTTCAGTCTTGACTGTCTTTGTTGCCTGTAGCAGCAGAAGTATGAATTTTTGGAGTACATGGGTCACGGTACCATCCCCGGTATGGATCCAGATAAAATAATCACCACATTCACAAACTTAATGATGTTAAAAAAGCTTGTTCAAAGGTGGACGGGCCATTTCCTGGCGAGTCCATTTTTTTAGGAAGTCTTGTAAACGGGCTGGCGCATGATGTGTACGCCGAAGGAAGAGTTGCTGGGCACGTTCTGCGGCCGGCACTGCTAAGTGTTGGCCACGTTGATGGGCACGTTAACCAGCTGTCCTTTACGCCATACTGGCCGATGCCGTAAGTTAAAATCCTAACGCTGATAAAAGGCTGACGTGGAGCTATAGGCGTTCTTCAGGGGGTTGAGAGCAGGCAGGTGAGGGGCTTTGGGTGAATATCATTACTCGTACGCAGCACTTATTGCAGGAACTTGTCACGTGCTGCCGTGTCTACAAAGCGACCATCCTCGCCCTGCCAGCCTACTTGATGGTTTTTTCCTCTCTTCCCGGCTCGGAGACGGCGCACACTCACGTGCGACCAGACTGAACACCACTGACACTCTCTTCGTTTTCTATTTCTTCTGGAATACTGTGTCTCCCCCACTACCCATTTCCTATGAGGCGTTGTTGAGGTATCTTCCTGAGAGAGAGAGAGAGCGACAGTTTTGGTGACATACTTTTCATACCTGTTTCATTCATATATCCTTCGAGGAGGTGACCATGCGGGCCATCGAAAACCGATGCCTTGGGGGGCGGCGCGCCATTTAGTGGGTATTGTTGGAATCACCGGAGAGGCGACCTTGAGCGGGGCCACAAAAGGGTGCGGACAACAATGGTGAACACGCCGCACACCAATATAGGACGAACCACGAGCAAAATTAGCAAGCTTCTGAAAAGGTAAAGCAGACTGCTTTGCAATTCAATGTAAAGAAAAAAATGTGCACCCGACACGCGCAACCTAACTACCGATCGCCCACCACTTCTTCACAGGGGAATGGCTCATAATTTTTTACTCTTGCTTTTGTGAATTCAACGTAGCAGTTCAGAGAAGTTCGACAGCGAACATCATGCGCATGTCTATTGCAAGCACTCCTAAATTGCGTCAACATATATTTAGTGTCTGCCTTAAACGCAGTCGATGTTTCGAGTTACATGTTCTTAAGCATGTGTAATGTAGTCGAATAGCTGTACGCAAGCTTTCCAGAGTCGTATATTATTTCAATGCAACGTAATTTGCTTGAAGTAGGAATATATTTAGCATAATTAAAATAAATGCAGCATCCACTACAAGTTGCGTACCACAGAGGTAATATATGGGCAGGTTTCTTTGGGCATCAGCCGTTGCTTATAAAAAAGTTGCAAATACTGTTAGATTTATGGATCGCTTATGTAGGTTGCTCGTTTGTATTCTATAGTGCATCTAAACACGTTGAAGCATTGAAGTTTACACTTTGAATTCAAGCCAAATTGTAGCCCTTACACAAAACACTTCATTTATATGCCTTAATCAGCTTTTTTGTCACATTGCCATTAGGATCTCGCCAGTACCTGGAAATAACACAGCATGCTGAATGAAAAAAAAAAACCTCGCAAGTGAATCGAGCACTGTGAGGAATGCTTGCAACAGCGCAGTGCCAACAATGGACTGAAGTTCGAATAAAGAAAGTAAATATTATCCTTCAAGTGCAGCTGAAGGGTGGCTAATGCACGTATCCTGCGTGCAAAGTTTCAAGAATGTGCATCTTTAATACATCCACGAATCTTGCCGAAGTTTCATTTGATTAGGAACTGAACGGTAGTTTAGAAGCTGGCAGTGCTCTGCGATATTCCGTCCTTGTTGTTAACAGACGCAGTGCCACATTTTTTCGATATACATCTTGATGCAATTCCGGGAGCTTCGCAGACATCTTTTTTTGCGTTCCGCATACTCTGCCTCATGTTGCTAGGGGCAGGGATCCTCTTTTTCTTAGTTGATCAAGTAGTAAATTTTCAATTATTTGCAGGGGACACTGTAAGCAAATTTATTGCTGTGTCCTTCCGCAACATACACGACATTGTCCGAAACCCCATGTCAATGAGACAAGCGCGAGGGCTCAATTTGACAGGTAGCAACAATGCAGGCAGGCCTATGGCAGGGAACTGTAATCATTGGCGTTGCTGTTTAAGTTCTAATTAAACCAGTTTTTTGGCATGATTCCAGGAAAAATTAGTCAGGCGGATCAATGCAGCTGTTTACTTTACGTGCATGAAACACTTGCATGAGCGGCGCTTCAGGTCCACTTGAAGAAAAATAGAATACCTTCATGTCACGACAGAGTCTGAGCATGTTATGTTGATGTTGAGTTTTCATGCATTAGTACTGCATTCATTTCAAATAAACTTCAGCCCTCAGCTCTCATCTGCTGTTAGTGTTTCGTCCAGCCCTCGTCAAACTTAGCCGCAGCGTTTTTTTTTCATCCAGTATGCTTGACCAGCTCGCCTACATCAAGGTCCTTCTGCGTACCACAGTCATCAGTGCGCAGTGTTCTGGCCATTAACTTTAGTGAACAATAAACAATTTAGCCAATATTCCACGGCACATTCTGAATAACACACCATTATTTGAAAGACTTGTTCTAGAATTTTGAAGAGTAATCCAATAATGCCACACTATATCATTGTGTGATTACTTTGTTGCAGTCCTTCCTGATGTGACCAGCTTACGCCTAATAAGTGTTGGTTCGAATAACTTCACTGCTGCATGGACAAAACCAAAGGTCAACTTTGACTACTACTGGATAGAGGTCATCGGCAGTAACAACGATGGCACAAGGGTAACGCTTGGTACGGTTGGGTCGTGTGGCGACGGCACTATCATCCACCGAGACCTGACGCACGTCACTTGCACTCAGCTCCAGCCTTGCAGCAGAGTGAATTTCAAGGTACGCACACACATAAATGGACCACCTGCTCGCACCTCCTCCGGTGTCTCTCTATACGACATCCTGATTCCGGCGTCAGGTAAGTCTTATGTGTAAGATCAACATTATTATAAAAGGGAGACTTGGAAAATAGTTACGGGCTCGCTGGCCACGCGTCACAGAGGGGAGGTCACTAAGCAAAAACACAGTATACAAGTTTCACATAAACAAATGAAGAAATGTGGAATGATGTTTGATTAGATTAGCTGCTTGGCAACCTGAGCACCAATGCAGCTATAGTTTTATGTACTTGCCACGAGAAACTGCCATGGCATTGTTGAAAGATTGTGCATAGCTACGAGGAACACATCAGGAACGCATGTGTCTTGATGAAGCAGTGGCGCATGTTTGGCCGAGTACACATTTTGTTCGTTCAAGGTAGAGGTGCCCTTCCGACTGATTCACGCTATGGGTATCGCGGATCTGGACTCACAACCAAAGCGAGCTTAAAAACTTTGGCATACCAACTGATGTCACCATTGTGTTGTGCCATGCCCACGTGGCTCTGTAAGAAAACGAGAAGGCGTACCAGGTAATCGCGCATTTAACTTTCGAGTGCGGAGGAGCGCTATCAATACCCCTCCGTCAAGCTCAAACGATGCCTTGGAATACCGACAACGTGACCACTCTAAATATACTGATCCGCATCGAGGCGTTACCGGCAGACAGGTTGGGGATGGACTCCAACTACAATCAAATCCGTGCTCATATTTTTGCATGTAACCCCTACACAGGCCCCGTACAAATAATGAATATGTCATAGGGATAGAGAATTTCTGCCCAGGGAGCATAAAAATGCAATATATTCTGAGAGCCACTAGTGAGTGTGTGCATAACTCAGGTAACTCTTGGATTCTTGATCTCGCATTGACTCGAGACCCAGAAACTGAAAACTAGCCTGGGTTCAGAAAGCGTATTGGGTAGCCAGCGAGACAACACAGATGTAGACCGAGCTGCAATAGAATACTGTCCACACTCCACATAACTTTGACTTTGTTACGTGTGGCCCTCGTACGACAGACGCAAGCTTTGACCGGACGCTAGCTTTGAGAAAGAGCCTGTTCTATGATATTGCCTGCTTCAGCCTAGCATTTATTTTTTCCGTTTCTCCATCGTAAACAGCGGTCCACACTTGCGGAAATTACGTTGAAACACTCTTCGCACTTTTGGAATGTATATTCCCAAAACTGGGGAAAATTTTTATAAACTAGCAGTGGGACATGTGGCTTGACCGCATAGAAAGTGTGAGCCAATGGACCTCCTTTAAGAGGTTGAGTGAAACATAAGGGCCAGTGAATTCCTCGACCGGTACCCGTGCACTGTTCCTTCAATATCTTTTACCTAGAAAAGACTTAAAACTACTAATACTGGCTTCAAATTCAGAAGCATAATACACTTTGTTATATTCTTGCACAAGCGCTGTATAGCTGCAGATGTAGATAATAATGTTTATTTTTCATCAATGGTTTGATGAAGGGCAGCTGCAGGTAAAAGCTGCTCTCCAAGAGAGGGAGAGAGAGATAAATAGAGAGGAAAGGCAGGGAGGTTAACCAAGCTTGGCTCGGTTGCCTACCCTACACTTAGGGTTGGGGGAAAAGGAGAATAATAGAACGGAAAGAGACAGAAAAGAAGAGGAGTAAGAAATAAAAGCATAAAAGTCAGCTCGAGACTACACAACACGGCCTCGAACAGTTCTTTCACAAGTGGTCGTGAAGTTTGCTGGTCCTTAAAAAGAACAAGAGGGCTTTCATGGCTTTGCGCGTATGGGAAGCCGTTGGCCAAGGTCCCAGGATCTTCTCTTCTGTAAGCGGCCGTGAATACAGCTGACAGAGCTTGGCTTCCATAATGCGTCGTTCGGTCTGGTATGCTGGGCAATGACATAGAATGTGCTCAAGCGTTTCCTCGCAGGCGCAGATGTTGCATGCCGAAGTGCTCGCCATTCCAAAGAGACGAGAGTACGAATTCGTAAATGCCACGCCCAACCTCGTGCGACACAGTAAAGTTTCAGCGCATCGTGGGAGCCCGGATGGCAAACGAAGTTGCAAGTTTGGGTCGATCGAATACAGGGGCGTGTTGGCGAAACCCTGCGTATTCCATTGCAGGAGAGATATACGGCGAGCAAGTGATTGTAGTGGCCTTGAAGCGTCCGTTCTCAAGAGTGGTATGGACGTGCGCTGGTCTTGGTCATGAGCCGATCGAGCAGCTTCATCCACGCGGTCATTGCCGACGATTCCGCAATGACTCGGCAACCACTGAAATACAATATCGTGACTTTCCGCGAGCGCTTCGTGGTAGTCGCACCTTATCTGATATTCTAATTGTTCATGTAACCCGTGCTGCATAACAGACCGTAGTGACTGTAAGGCTGACCTGGAGTCGCAAATGATGGCCCATTGGTTAGGTTGCTGGCGAAGAATGTACTTTACTGCACCTTGAAGTGCGGCGAGCTCTGCTGCTGTCGACGTAGTGTTGTGAGAAAACTTGCACTGAAGCAACACATTTTCACATGGAACAATCACTGCTCCTGTGGAGCTGTTGGAATTAGTGGATCCATCGGTGTAAACATGTATGCGGTCGAAGTACCTTTCGTCCAACAGACGCAAAGTAAATTGCTTTAGGGCTAGCGTTGACATGTGTGCCTTCTTAAAGATTCCAGGAACTGACAAGCGCACGTCACGTTGACGAATACTCCATGGCGCAGTTGCTGGATGCTTCGCAAGTTCGAAGCGAGTCGGTAGTATGTCCTGATGTTTTGTCACGATACCGCAGTACGAAGAATGGGGCCTCCGAGCTGTCAAACACGCTAAATGATGTGATGGTAGCCGTGATAAATGCCGAATGTGCGCTCTCAGCGTCTCGACAATGATGTGCGGTGTGACCGGTTGTTCTTTTGCAATAACAATAGTTGACACTGTCAATGAGCATCTTGGAAGGCCAAGGCATGTCCGAAGTGCTTGGGCTTGTACGCTTTGCAGTGGACGGATGTTAGTCTTGCACGTGTTGGACAGGACAGGAAGGCTGTACGGGAGAGTTCCGAGAAAGAGGGCTGTGTAAAGCTGCACCACCGAGTGCACGGATGGGCCCCATGATTTTCCGGCGACGAACTTGAATACATTCTCAATGCCAATGAGCTTTTTCTTCAGGTATGTGACATGTGGGCTCCAGGTTAGGTCACGATCTACGATGCCGCCTAAGAATCTATGAGTGCTCTTATATGGGATTGATCTGCCATCGATGCACAATGAGTAGAAAGACATCGGTTTGCGTGTAAACGCCACCGCTGCGCATTTTTTTGTGGCGATAGTCAAACCTTGCTGGCGAAGGTATGTCGATGTCATTGTTGCCGCTTTCTGTACTTTTGCGCGCACTTGAGGCCGTGTCACGCCGGACACCCAAATGCAGATATCGCCAGCGTAGAGAGATATATAAGCCGTCTGTGGCAGCATTTCGGTGAGCCCCACGAGAACCAGGTTGAAAAGTGTTGGACTCTAAACACCGCCTTGTGGCACCCCACGACTTGTGAAATACTTATTCGTAGATTCATCTTCAGGTAAAACGAACATGGATCTCTTTCTGAGGTAGCTTCTTACCCATCAAAAGACACGACCTCCAAGTTCAGCTGCTTCAAGAGCATTGAGAACAGCCTCGTGGGTCACGTTGTCATAGGCACCCTTCACGTTAAGAACAGAGCTACCGACAGCCGCTTCCGAGCTTTCTGATGCTGAACAGAGGTCACTAAGTCAATAACTCTATCAACTGAGGACCGACCTCGTCGAAAATCAGCCATAGCATCAGGATAGATGTTATAATGTTCCAGGTACCATTCCATGCGTGTAAGCAGCATCCTCTCCATGACCTTGCCAACGCAGCTTGCTAGTGCTATAGGCCGGTATGATGCCAAATCGAATGGAGACTTTCCGAGCTTCAGCAAAAGCACGAGGCGACTACACTTCCACTCATCAGGCACCATTCCATCATGCCAAGACTTATTGAAAATATCCAGGAGACGGCGCTGTGCCTTCGGGCCTAGGTGACGTAGGGCAGTATAGGTCACTCCATCCGGACCTGGGGACAATGAGCGTCTGCATGTGTTCAGTGCCGCATGAAGTTCTTCCATGATGAATGCAACCTCCATTTGCTGATCTCGTGCGACTGGAATATCCTGAGGCAATAGATTGATCGGTAGAGAGATGTCGCCGGCGATCTTTGCACAAAATTCCCCAGAAACATCAAGCTGTTAGCGACGTTGATGTAGTGCCAGAGCGGCGAAGGGGTGACGCTGTTGCGGATGCGAGTGAATACCTCGAAGAGTCCTCCATACGGGAGACAAGGGCTTTCGAGGGTCTAGCGAGTCACGAAAATTCTTCCACCGTTGTTCATGAAGTTTGTGCATTCGACGATGGATTTTTTTCTGAATGCGTCTGGATTCTCTGAGGTCAGAGATAGATTTCGTGCGTCTGTATCGTCTTTCGACACGTCGGCAGACCGCTCGAAGTTGTTCCAACTCTTGGTCGAGTGCCATGCGTCTCGATTCTTTTGATCATATCTTTGTGGAAGTCTCCATTACACAACTAATCACTTCTTCAATGGATTCTGGTGGTTCATGCATGCACCTGCTCTCCACTGATATCTGAAACTCTTCCCAGTCAATAAGTCTTGAATGGCCAGGGAAAGAAGAATCGTCCAAACCTGTGACTGTCACGTACGTGGGGATGTGGTTGCTGCCATGTGTTTCAATATCTGTAAACCATTGGACTTTCGTGACAATGCTATGCGACACTAATGTCAAGTCCAGGCAACTGCTGTAAGTTACTCCTCGGAGATAAGTAGGGACGCCGTCGTTCAGCACCTGAAGCCCGTGCTCTGATGAGAGATCAACTAGGTCCGTGCCTTTTCGATTAGTCCTGATGCTTCCCCACAATGAATGATGGGCGTTGAAGTCCCCCATCAATATCCAAGGTGCTGGAGTCGTTGCAAATATACCATTCAATATCTGTTGACCTAGTCGACATGACGGCGCTATATATGCGCCTATCAGCATAAACGACAACTTCTTCTTTTTAACATATAGACACACGTAGTGATTTCCATTGTGAGACTCTACTCTTTGGAGAACGTAAGTGAGTTCTTTACGGATGTACACAGCAACTTGCTTCGCTCAATGCACGATGAAGAAACGAACGAATCATAGCCCGACAGACGAGGTATTTTTGAAAAATGCGGTTCACAATGGATGATGATGGGAAACTTATTTTCAAAAATGAACTGTCTGAACTCAGGCATTCTTGACTGTAGACCTCTTGCGTTCCACTGAATTATGGAAGCACGCTTGACTTTTTCTCGGAAAGGTCTATGGTGCGCCATCTTGTTACTGAAGTCCGGCAAAAACTGGTTCTAGTGTGTCCAAGATTTGCAGCGCGCGTTTAGTGGCAGAGATCTGTAGACTATCCAATAGAGTGCGAATAACACTCATGAACGACCTCAATACAGAAAAGACTTGTACCTCTTGGGCAGACAGACTGCCTGCTGGGGGCATATTTGTTGTTGACTGTCGATATTGTGGTTCCGTAGACACGTGTACCCGCGGTAAAGTGGGCCAGTCAGAGGCGGATGTTCTCTGTAGCGCCACAGTGTCTTCCGGCACCTCTGGACGTACCCCACCTGGTGGCGGGGGCGCGGGAGGTCTCTGTGGTCGTGGTGGCGGTGGTGGTGGCGGTGGCGGCGTTAGTGAAGGCACCTTCGGCAAAGGACTGCTTTTTCTTTTCTTCGAGCGCCGCCGTCGACGGGAGCGCCGTCGTTGAACAAGCGTTACCGCTTCCTTTCGTGAGGATCCGTCTTTAACCATTTGTCTCAGAATGCTCCTCTCTTTCTTCAGTACTGGGCAGTCTTTGGAGGAGGTCTCATGGTTCCCGTTGCAGTTGCTGCATTTTAGGAGAGTTGCTTGGCAAGCCTCTGCTTTGTGGGGTCCGGCACAACGTGGGCATGCTTGCTTGTTTTTGCACACAACACTAACAAGACCCAGTTTTAGACAGTTGTGGCACTGTAGTGGTCTTGGGATGTATGGTCGGACAACGTGACGAAAATGACCAACCTTTGCATGTGATGGGATGCAATCATCTCTGAAGGTCATTTTAATGCAACGGGATTTGCCAAGCCGGCATACTTGCAATATGTCCGTTGCCCCAGTAGCTGGCTTTATCAGAACAGGAAAGTCTGCGTTCGGTATGGAAACATCAACGTCATAAATGACGCCTGTCGTCGTGTCACTATCCTGCGGAATGTAAGTGCTGAGATAGATGCCTCCAAGCTCCGTGACAGTTGGCAGGGTATGTAGCGCAGCCGGGTGCTCAACGTCTATGGCCAAGATATTCTTCCGTGGGTTGAGTCTAATATCCTTTATCTCATTAGGCACGATAGCTTCGAGACGTGCTGATATCACTTGCCTGTTCATGTTTTTCAGGTTGATTGAAGAGTCGACAGGAACAAAAAGTATGGTATGGCGTTCAGAACTGCACGCCGCCTTCACGGTAGAAAAGCTAGCTGGCGAAGACGCGCCGACCATTCTTCTTTTAGCTTTACGCTTCACTGCAGGAATGAAATCATCGTCGCTGTCATCACTACTCGCCGTGTACAGTTCAGTGTTGTCACTGGTGCTGTCGTCCTCCCGGCTGTTGCGCTTCCTTGAGGTTGATGTCGAAGGTGACGCCGAGTCCTGATTGCGTACGGTGGTGCCTGGATCTATCGCTGCCCACAGGAGAGCGATGATCCTCGGATAGAACGTAAATTCACACAAAAAACACCAAACGAAATAGGCAGCGTTCGGCCGAAATACCCTGCTCTCCAAAAGAGGCAGCTTGACAAAGGCCCACAGCTACCTTATAGCACGACCGCAGTGGCAAACAAACAGCAATGTGAAGTGAACAACAGTAACACCACCACCAAATAGATAGATAAATAAATAAATAAATAAATATATATTAAGTCCAAATTCCAAAAATAAAAATAGCAACCATAATAATGCAGCAACTGCAAATAAATCTCAAAAACATAACATGTGTATATCGCGCAATTGAATCTGCGCACAGTGTAAAAAATTTATGCCAACTTTCACATATTTATTAAATAACGTAGGAACTATGTCCTACAGGAGGGTCCCCGAATCCGGGACCCTCCTGTCTTCACCAGCGCGGATGGCACCGACGTCGAGGACTGGCTTGCTATGTACGAACGCGTCAGCGTCCCCAATCATTGGAACGAGGCAGGTGAACTCGGCAACCTGGTTTTCTACCTCGCAGGTGTGGCCGGCATGTGGTACAACAACCACGCATCCGATTTCCCCACTTGGTCCGCTTTTAAAACCGCCGTCGTCGACGTGTTCGGCCGTCCTGCCGTTCGTAAGCTCCAAGCCGAACAGCGGTTACGTGAACGAGCACAGCAGACCGCTGAGTCCTTCACAAGCTACATAGAGGACATTCTTGACTTGTGCAAGAAAGTGGACGCGAGCATGTCAGAGGCCGACAGAATTACCCATGTTCTAAAAGGCATCGCCGACGATGCCTTCACCATGCTCCTGGCCAAGAACCCTCGCACTGTGTCAGAGATCATTACACTTTGCCAAAGTTACGAGGAGCTGCGACGGCAGCGCTCGATGACCCGTCGACCACCCTCACGTGACGCTGATCTCTCGGCCTTGTCAACACTTCCGGACCACACCGCCTTGCTTGCTGAAATCAAGTCATTCGTGCGTGAAGAAGTTGCCCGCCAGGTTTCTTTACTGGCCTTTGCTTCCCGCAACGTGCTGAACAGTCGTCAAGCACACTTCTGCCTCCCCTCCGCCGAGCCATTCAGCAGGAAATCGCGGAGGTCGTTCCAGAATATCACCAGCCGCCTCCAGTATCTACACCACTCAGTTACGCCCAAGTTGTCGCCAGGCCACCCCCACCGATTCCTGTGACTGGCCCTCTTGGTTACACCGAAACCATCGCCAGACCCCAGGCCTTCGGAGAAACTGTGCCGCCTACATATACAGACGTCATCCACGTGCCCCATGTGCCGCCCACTATGCAGTTATATCAGCACCCGGCTCGCCCATCGCGTTCTTCGACATGGATGGGACCCGGGAACCGATGGCGCACTGCGGACAATCGCCCCATCTGCTTTGCTTGTGGTTGCGTCGGGCACGTAGCACGCTACTGCAATCGTGTGCAGCGACCGCAAGTCGCCTCCAATTTTCCCAGCCAATCGAGCCGCTTTTATGACCAACTGCCACCTACGTCACCGTCGTCCCGCCCAACTCCATCTACCCACCGCTCACATTCTCCGCGACGTCGCTCACTGTCGCCGATGCGGCCACGTCCACTAGAGGGTGACCAGGAAAACTAGTCGTCGCAGTCCACGAGGCAAGGGCTGCGACGCTGTCGAACTGCGGAAGCCCTCAGGAAAGACCATCGAACGTGATAGACGTGCTTGTGGATGGTGTTCGTGCATCTGCCCTTGTAGATACTGGAGCCGCCGTATCCATGATGGACGGAAAGCTTAGCCGATTACTGCGCAAAGTGAACAAGCCACTTTCCGGGCTCTCCCTCCGTACAGCCAGTGCCCAAAGCATTCACCCTACAGCGATGTGTACAGCCCGCCTCATGACTCAGGACGTGATGTATGCCGTTGAATTCATCATAATTCCTTCATGCTCTCACGACGTCATCCTAGGATGGGATTTTCTCTCCCGCCACGACGCCGTCATTCATTGCGCACCAGCAGAAATAGAGCTAACACCATTCTCTTCTTTGACGCCGGCCGACAGTCCATCTACTGCAAGCAAATTAGTCGTCAGGGACGACACGCAAGTGCCCGCAAACTCGTCCGCGGCGGTGTCAGTGTACTGTGCAAGTCTTTCAGACACCGCTGCACTCCTCTCACCATTTCATCGTGTTTTCACCAGAAAAGGTTTGCTGGTTCCTTTCGCGACCGTGCAAGTAACTCGCGGCAGCACCACTATTTTTGTTCTGAACTCATCCCCGTACAGTGTTACGTTGGTGCGAGGGGAATGTCTCGGTAGCGTGGAACCCATCGAAGACGCACAAGTCATGGATCAACATGATGACACGCACTGCCGAAGTTCCAATACGCTTAGTGCTGTTTCTACATCTATTTCATCATCCGCTGATGTAGTTGGTCCTTCCATTGCTGACAACCTTACACCGATCCAGCGCTCCCAGCTTCTGGCCCTGTTGGAAGAATTCCGCTCTTCTTTCGATGTCTCTCAACCTTCTCTCGGCCGCACATCCACTGTTACGCATCGCATTGACACAGGCGCACAACCACCACTACGGCAACGTCCATATTGCGTATCTCCCACAGAACGCCGTGTAATCAACGAGAGAGTGGACGACATGCTACGCCGCGATGTTATTCGACCCTCTAACAGCCCCTGGGCATCTCCTGTCGTTCTCGTCGCGAAGAAGGACGGTTCTGTGCGGTTCTGTGTGGACTACCGACGCCTCAACAAGATAACTCGTAAGGACGTGTATCCACTACCACGTGTGGATGACGCGATTGACAGCCTGCAAGGAGCCGAATTTTTTTCATCTCTAGATTTGCGCTCAGGGTACTGGCAAGTACCTATGGCTGAGGACGCTCGACTGAAGACCGCTTTCGTCACTCCCGACGGCTTGTACGAATTTAACGTCATGCCGTTTGGGCTGTGCAATGCGCCTGCCACCTTTGAGCGCATGATGGATACCATCCTGCGTGACCTGAAATGGCACACGCGCCTGTGCTACATCGATGACGTCGTCGTTTTCGCTCCGGACTTCTCAACGCACCTTCAACGCCTGCGGCATGTTTTAACGCGTCTGAGTGACGCCAGTCTGCAACTGAACCTGAAGAAGTGCCAATTTGCAGCTCGGCAGTTGACAATACTCGGCTACGTCGTGTCCAAGGACGGAATTCTCGCCGATCCAGCCAAGCTTCGGGCTGTGACCGAGTTCCCCAAGCCGACCTCCATCAAGGAACTGCGCAGTTTCTTAGGACTGTGTTCCTACTTTCGGCGCTTCATCCGAAACTTCGCGTCGATCGCATCGCCGCTGACAAAACTCCTCGGTAGTAACGGGCCTCTCCATTCGTGGTCATCACAGTGTGACGACGCATTCACAACGCTCCGTCGTTTACTGACGTCGCCTCCCATACTTCGCCACTACGACCCTACTGCCCCTACAGAGGTACACACGGACGCCAGTGGTGTCGGTCTCGGCGCTGTCCTTGCGCAGCGCAAACCAGGGTTCCCGGAATATGTCGTGGCGTATGCAAGCCGTACGCTTACAAATGCCGAGACTAATTACACCATCACTGAGAAAGAATGTCTGGCAATCGTGTGGGCCCTTACCAAGTTCCGACCTTATTTATATGGTCGTCCATTTGATGTAGTCACCGACTATCAACCACTATGCTGGTTGTCCTCATTGAAAGATCCCTCAGGCTGTCTCGCCCGGTGGGCACTTCGCCTGCAAGACTACGACATCCGCGTGCTGTACCGCAACGGACTGCTCCATCCACTCGCGCGTTGCGTCGTCAAGCCCGCCATTTCGCCGTTCGCGACGACCTTCTCCACCGACGCAATTACAGCGGTGACGGCCGCCAGTGGCTACTAGTCATACTTTCATACTAGTCAAATTCTTTCATACTGATCCGCAATGTGCGCACTCCGGCGTATCGAAGACTTACCAGCGCATTCGCCAACGGTACTTTTGGCGCGGCATGTACCGCTATGTGCAGAAATTCGTTCGCTCCTGCAAAGAATGTCAGCGCCGCAAAACTTCAACGCACCTGTCGCCGGTAGGTCTGCAACCTCCACCTTGCCCTGCCAGGCCGTTTGAGCGCGTTGGCATTGATTTGTATGGGCCACTTCCACTAACGTCGGCCAGTAACCGCTGGGCCATTGTTGCTGTGGACCACCTCACGCGATACGCCGAAACTGCCGCTCTCCCCGCGGCTACAGCGAGCGATGTGGCCTCCTTCCTGCTCCAACGATTCATGCTGCGACACGGTCCACCTCAGGAACTGCTCAGTGATCGAGGCCGCGTCTTCCTGTCTGAAGTCGTCGAAGCCATTCTCAAAGAGTGCAACGTTGTTCACCGCAAAACTGCTGCTTACCACCCGCAGACGAATGGCCTTACTGAACGCTTCAACCGTACGCTCGGCGACATGCTCTCCAAGTACGTCGCCGCCGATCACACAAATTGGGATTCCATTCTACCCTTCCTCACCTACGCATATAACACCGCCCCTCAGAGCACTACTGGCTTTTCACCTTTCTTTTTATTATATGGAAGGCACCCGTCGCACACCATCGACAGTATACTTCCGTACAAGCCAGATCCGTCAGAGTGGGCGCCTATTTCTGCCACAGCCAAGCTTGCTGAAGAGTGTCGAGAGCTCGCAAGGACCTTTACAGCGCATGATCAAGAGCGGCAAAAAGGCATTCGCGCTGACACCAGCACTACTGCGCCCATGATCCTCCCTGGAGCGCTCGTCTGGCTCTCGATCCCTACCACTTCAACTGGCCTATCTTCAAAACTATTGCCCAAATACGAAGGCGCCTACCGTGTCGTCGAACGCACTTCCCCTGTAAATACTTGATCGAACCCATCGAACCATCTTCGGACATGCGCCGTCGAGGGCGCGACATTGTCAACGTGGAGCGCCTCAAAGCCTACCACGACCCGCTCATAGTACCCAGCTGCTAGGGCGCCAGGCGGCTCCCTCTTCGTACCCGGGGTAGTTGTGGTGAATCCTTCGAACAGTGGGTCGTCCTCTCCAGCGCCTTCTAGTGGGTTGCCCTTTTTAGCAAGAAGAGGAGCAGCTCGTGCAGAGAGTCGGTACCCGCATTGACTGTCACTGTCAAGCATCTTCGACAACCGTCCGCCAATAAACGTCTCAACAAGGGTAACTTATCTGTGAAGTAGTTTGTTCTCGAAGTTTCTATTTTCCATGTGTCTTTATTTCGCGTTGCAAACAATTTAATGTTTGGCTGCAGTTTTGAGGGGTCATACAAAAAGTGTCAACTTTCTTTCAATTCGTATACTACGACAGATACTAAGACAGATTCACGTAACATTGGGAGTACAAATGGAATGAAATGTTTTTACGCAAACATTTCATAAAGGTACTGGCTGAATAATGTGGTTGTATATGCTTATGGCGCTGCTGCAATCTTCGTCGTTGACTAGCCATGAAACCAACATGAAAGGCGACGCAGACTTTATTAGACGGCACATGTTAAGGATTATTTGCATCGCTCCTACACGTATATCTGGCGGTAACCCTTTGCTGTCTAGATATTTCTGCACTGAAGAATGCAGTTCCTGACGATAGCAGATATTTAAGCACGTACTGCACTGCTTAAATCACAAGAAACTAAGTCTGATATGACCAAGTACCGTCAAGGAAACACTGGTGCACCTTGAGTTCAATCTCTCAATCATGATGCACTTCCTTTTTAATTCCTACTCGCAAACTTCAAAATGCATGAATTTTCTAGTAAAGCACACTTGTATTGACAAGCTGGCTGAAAACAGCAAAACTGATTCCTCCTCCGCTTGAATCGGTATATTACGAAAGTGAAAAGTCTTCAGAAATTCAGCTCAGCGTTTATGTGCATTGTTTTGCCACGAGGTCGAAGAAATGAACGCTTGAGCAAAAAATTGTAATCTCTTGCGAAGAACAGCCAGCCGCTCGAAGCTTGCAGCACGTCTCTTATGCAGAAACGTACCTCAAAAAACCTAAGCGTGCAATAACTGCCTCAGCTCGATACAGAAAGTGACCCGCAGGTCGCGGGATCAAATCCCGGCTGCGGCGGCTGCATTTCCGATGAAGGCGGAAATGTTGTAGGCCCGTGTGCCCAGATTTGGGTGCACCCAGGTGGTCGAAATTTCCGGAGCCCTCCACTACGGTGTCTCTCATAATTATATGGTGGTTTTGGAATGTTAAACCCCACATATCAATCAATCAAATCAATCTATACATAAAGCGGTCTCACATGTTAAGCACGCAGAAGTGTATACAGGATGAGAGCGAACAACTTCGATGATAATTGCTTGCGTGCAAGCAGCGCACTCCCTTTGCAAGTTTGACTGACGCAGTGAGCGAAGCGGCATTCTCGTTCTCTGTAACTTCAGGCCACACTTGCGATAACAGTCCAAGACGCACAAATCATCGTGATCAGGAGAAAGGCTGCGAGCGACTACCGAGGCGCGTGCGCATCGCTACACGCGAGGAAGGCCTCTGAATCGCGCCCTGCGGACCCTTCGTGTCATCTCGCGAGTGATAAGAACATGCTGAAGCCACCAATCTCTGAGTACTGCCAGCGGTAACTGGCATATATTGCGAAATATGAGCACTGCCACCAACGCCGCTATTCTTTATGTTACGCGCCTAGAACATGAGCAGGGTGCATCCGGCGCTGCCTTATTCTTCGCTAGTCACCAGGGAAAGTGTTTGGTGGCAGCACTATACTAGCGCGTGCAGAAGTGCCAGCCATTGTGCCTCCTGAGTCGGCTGTTGCTGTGTGCTTAAATAAGCCATAGGCTAAAAACGTTTTAAATCCAGACAAACAACAATAAAAACGCAGTTTCATCGACAAACCGAAATCTTTCCGTGTGCTTAATTATCCCACCAATCAAACTTACAGCCTAGTAGCTTCTTAAGAAGCTTGACGCTTGCGCCAAAAGCTACAGGCCGTCTTATGTTCCCTTCTCTTTTCCTGCGACCATGATCGAAATGCACACTGTATGCTCCATTGCTCCTGTGGTCGCTTTTATTGAGAAAGTTTACCTTGGCCTCGAGGGAGGTGGTTTTTTCAGCCTACGCTGTGCCTCTGGTGAGTATTCTGCGCAGGCGTGGTTTTTTTTCTGACACAATGTGCTAACAGCAACATGAGCCCATACTTGATCGAGTGCGCCGTACTTACAAATCTGCGACGTTTGACCAAAAGCAATGGTGTGCTAAAATAAATACCGTTACCCACTATTGGCTTTCACAGATAATTACAGCTCACTGCGTTAGCAGCACACAACTTCTGCCTATTTCCACCTTTCTCAACAGTATTGATGATTATTTTCTATCGGCGCAGTACAACCCGAGGTAACGAACCTGAAACTCGGTGACGTTGGGACTGACACTTTCGCCTTGACATGGAAACGACGTAGCACCTGCTTCGACTACTACACCGTAGAAGTCACTGACATAAACAGCAACAGGAGCAGTGGCGTGACTTGCAACAATGGTACCCAAATCAGTCCAATCCAGACTAGTGTCACCTGCGAACAAATCACTACGTGCTCGAACGTCACCATCCGAGTGAAAACGCACACCAGGGGACCCCCACAACGCTCTGGAAAAGGCACCGTTTTGAGACACGTCCTCCTCCAAGGAAAAGGTACTTCATTTAGTGTTTTTGAGAACATCTTGAAGAAGCGTTGCTTGTTGTTGGCAGTAGTTTGACTATATAAGGTGGTACTTTCAACTGCAAACACATCAGTTGCCTAATTAGGTGATGGTTTGTCATACCAATTCGCCTTCACTTTATTCATTGACTGTGATGATTATGTGTGGTGATTGTTGAGACAAGAGTGACTTGATGGTCAAAAAGTACCAGATCATGGGAGAAGACTAGTGAACATTGATTGTGGTACGTGGATGCATAAGGGTCATCAAATTTAGCGCTCTACAGTGGGTGAAACAAGTAAGTTTTAAAATATTGACAGGGACGTGATATGTGCGTAGTTAGAATGAATAGAGAGTGGTCATGATAGTGAAACTATTATGGTTATATATGGCATTTGCAGAAGTGCCTCGTCATAGCCCATGAGACCAAAGGCCGGGAGGCTGGTGCTTTCATGTTGTTATCGCTGCAGCGACCTGTTTTGAGAGGTTCTGCTATGAATTGCCTGAATATATCACGCGGAAACTACGCACGCCTTTTGAAAATTCACAGTGAATTTCAACCCGAAATTTCTAATCAGTGCCAATGAGAATTTTCCTGAAATAAGTAAAACAATGGTTGTGATATACCGCGCTCGTTGTGGCTATCAACAATACGCTCGCGAAAAGATTCTTGTTGTGGCTTATTTGGCGTAAGGAATTAAATATACATATGACGGTTGCCATTGATGGCTACTTTCAGCCAAATAGGCTACCTTTTGACCCATTGCCAAAAATTTCCTTTCGGTGCCATGGCTATTTAGTTTTTTTAGATTACTAGTTTTCCGAGTATTGTTGTATCTATTCGTTAATACTAACTACTTTCTTCATAATAGTGCTCCTGTTCTGATTTTCGACAAATTTAGCGACAATACAAACATGGCTATTTTGGCTACATTTGGCCTGAGTTCTGGCGTCTTTCGAATTCCACCCAATGACAAACCTACATATATTTTGTAGGTGCGTCATTAGCTGAGAAAAAAGTGCATTTGTTTCCTGTTAGACAGAGCTCACATTCTTTTGCTACCCTCCATCACCAGTGAGAGATGTCATCATAAAAATGCACACAAAGGTGATTCATCATGGTAAACCCACCAGACCGCCCAGCTTCGCTTCATGTAGATCAGGTCTCTGTCTTGAACGCCTGCTGAATCTATCAGAAACTGAAGTACACATATGTGACGGTATCGGGAGAGCGTAAAACCGATTCATTTCGCTCTGAAATAAACATCTGTAAGGACATGCTTCTTGAGGAAGAACCTTGTCATCCAACTAAAACTGTATTTTATCAGCCACGCTCCTACACCTCGCCGTGGTTTGTGGGGTATCGCCAAAAGCTCCACATCTGGGCATGCGCATAGAGGTTGGACTGGACTCAACATTTATAGTAAAGAAGATGTGAGTGTTAAACAAATGGTCTGTTCGGCGAATGGGCGCAAGTGAAACATGTGAAAGGGAGATTGGTAGAGCCGGAAGGAAGGAGATACAAAGACAGGGAAAGAGTGGGGGAAAAGAAAAAAAAAATGAAGGGGTAGATGGAAAACAATGGAAAAAAAGAAAAGTAAAACATAGAGAAAACAATGTAGAATAAAATCGTAAAAGGATACAAAAACAAGCAGCAGTGTCCAAAGAGAAAAAAAAACGCCAGGCCTGCGCGGGAGACGCAGCGCAGTCACTGCGGAAGCTAGAAGAACGGTCTTTCAGAGCTTCTTTAAACACTCGTTCGGTAACTGCTGCAAGCACACTTGCTGATACTCACTACAGCATTATTATTAGAAATTGTTGAGTAGTAGGCCAGTATTCCTTATGCTATTTTTTGTCATTTTACTGAGAATCGTAGTATCCGCTAAACACTTGGAAGGAATTTCGTGCCAATTGTTCATGCAGTGGCTGACGACGATGAGGAATGATGCTTCAGGTTTGTATGCGCCACAGTTAATAGTAAAACAAGAACACACTTTTGTAATGGGTTGGAGCATTGGACGGCCCACTCGTTACGCTATTCGCATGCTGCGACAAGTGGTTACCTTTCGCTCTTTTAAAATGCTTTATAAGCCGTGTTAACGCAATTGCTTTCCCTAGATCAAGCCTGCCTAAGGTAAGTTTGCGATGAAGCCTGAAGCACAATCATAGCTCAGTGGTAGAATACTGGGCTGGCATGCAGTGGACCCTGGTTCGAGCCCCGCTGTGCGAATGGTAGTAAGTTTTTTGTTTCTTATTTCGTGCGACAGTGGTTACGGACACCGGTGGTGGCGACAGCAGACAACTACGGCGCTGCGCGATGCCCCAGTTAAGATTTTACAGCGTTTGCTGTAACAAAAAAATTTAGATGAAGAAATCAGTAGAAAAAACAGACAACATAAATAGAAAGACAGACAAAAACATAGTAAAAAGCATAGAGATACAGAGAGTCGTGAAATATGAGCTAAACAGAAAGCAAAAGAAAAATTGTCCCGCCTCTCTGAAAGCAATTGTGAGGAATTGCAATTAATACACGGCGTAGTTAATTATCGGCGCATATTATTGATGAGATGAGGTTTTGTACCGTAACAGTTTATTTGCACATTCATCAGCCAGCGGTCGGTCGAGAGTGAGGTGCGCGCTTCACTTTGTTATATACACGTACGAGCGAGCGGACGCGAGAGTGGGCCGCAGAGAGAAGAGAGAGTGAACGGCGAGAGAAAGAGCGGTGAAGCACTGTACTTCCCCCCTCCCACACTGTCTCCACGGAGCTCCCGCAATGCGAGCGCCCTCATTCGCCAGAGCGCGCTCCTCATCTCCAGTCACTACGTCACATACGTCATCTACGTCATCTACAGTCACATACGAGGGGGTAGACACAGTATGTAGTGCGTGTATAGAGAAAGAAGTAACTGCAGAACACTTGATAATGTTCTGTAAAGGGCTTCACCCTATAGTTCAGGATGATAGCGCAGAGTTTTTCAAAGCACTGGGGTTTAGGGACCGGGAGGGCAAAATAGACTTTAAGCGGGTAGACTTAACTAGAAGGACGTCATCTGATTGGTGGCTAAAGTCAAGGCGCGAGTGAAAATTAAACTCTTCACTGCAAAGTACGAATCCTCAAACTCACTGTTTAAAGGAAAAAAATAAATCTAGTTTATTGTTCATTAAGTATCAAGGCTTGGTGGCGCTAGCCACCACCCGATCTAAAGGGTACAGCCATATCCATCTATCCATACTCTGCGCTTTTCCACCCGCACAACCAGCTCTGGTTGCTAGGAGCGAGGATAAGCGCGCGCGACTGCAGCTGTTGCAATACCAGAGAGAGTTAGGGCGGAGAAAACACCTGGCAACGCGTGGACACCGCCAGACGCCTGACATAGCCCAACTAAGAAATGCTTTCGCGTTGAAAATTCGACAAACTCCCCGTACCATGGATATCGATGCCATGCGAAGCACATGGAGGAAGGAGACGGCGGTGTAATATTGTTATTGAGCGAGACGATACGAAATTACGCTTGATAAATGTCGAAATGTAAACGCATGAACATGTCCGTTGGACGGGGGCAAATATTTTATATTACCAGTTGTTTAGAAAGACGTCACGATGCCGAGAGCAACGGGGGCATTACAAACCCAAGAATCAGTAAACGAAAATGCCACGCTTGGGACTGAGAAGATGGTAGCCCTGTATTGGGCTATGTGACCAACTTCAGTAAATAGCGCTTAGCAAGAAGTCTGCCTAAGCAAACGTGATGGCTGTATTATTGAAGTAGTTATCTAGGCTTCATAAACTAGATTGGCAGCACTGGAACCACAATTGAAGTTTAACCAACAATATACCTGCATGCGGTATTTTTTTCCATGGAGTTCCGAGACCAGGTCGGAATTCTTGATTGTCCCGCGGAGAGCGCTTCGGTTTGATCCCTGCTGGGAGCGTAACATATATACATAGAATTCACCAGCTCAATGCTGCTGGGGCTGGTTTCTCCTAATGCTATCACATACAAAATGACAATGCTTCACGCTGTTCCTCTGTAGACGTAAACTGTCAAAGACATGTGACGCACATCCGCGGGGAAGTATAATGGAGGACCGTACACGAAGTGACCTTGCAAGTCATTAAAATGACGCCTTTGAAGTGACCATTTGACATAATCGAAAATGATTGATTGATAGATATGTGGGGTTTAACGTCCCAAAACCACCATATGATTATGAGAGACGCCGTAGTGGAGGGCTCCGAAAATTTCGACCACCTGGGGTTCTTTAACGTGCACCCAAATCTGAGCACACAGGCCTACAACATTTCCGCCTCTATCGGAAATGCAGCTGCCGAAGCCGGGATTTAAACCCGCAACCTGCGGGTCAGCAGCCG
Source organism: Rhipicephalus microplus (assembly GCF_043290135.1). Lineage (NCBI taxonomy): Eukaryota > Metazoa > Arthropoda > Arachnida > Ixodida > Ixodidae > Rhipicephalus > Rhipicephalus microplus. The sequence goes on from NC_134707.1 coordinate 127,945,474, forward strand.
AGTACCTTAGCCACTAGACCACTGCGGCGGGGCCGAAAATATAGTTAAAAGTTCTGAAGTACACATTAGACCCTTTGAAGTGAACATTTCAGGCAAGGACAATATTATTGGCCGATGACAGGCATTGTTTGAGTGAATGTACTACCCTCCCCTGCCTCCCTTCCTTGACGAGTCTTCTACTTTCAGGCGTGCGTAGACTGGCAGGTACGCGTCTGAAATGTTATTGAAAGCAAAAAAGTGCGGAAAATTGTATATAGATTGTTTTATCGTATAATCCGCAACTCGCGAGTTATTGAACTGTGAGGCATAAAAGGAAATTGTAAAAAATAAATTCTACAATGCAAAAACATTCAAAGCGAGAAACAAATCAAAGCAGTTAGCATAACAAAAAACAAGACGAATAGAAGTAAAATTCAGCAGATCCACGCACCCTAGGAATCGACGTTATGCGATGCATGCGGAAGAAAGTTGACCGTGTATAATGTTTTATTGAGCGATACGTCTTCAAATAACGCTAAATATGTGTATAAATACTGCACGCACAAACATAGGTTCAAGAGTTGCAGATATTTATATAGCCAGTTGTTCGCGCTTGCGCAATGTTGCCTACAGGAACATAAGTAGTAGCAACATCAGAAGCGATAAACTTATATGAAGCGCTGGTGCTCTTGAGGATGGTAGCCCTGGACATTGCTACATAAGTCAACTTAAGCGCATGACACCTAACTTCAAATAACGTTAATCCGATGTGACGTATATTTCAAAAGAGTACATTTATAAACTTTATAAACACAGGTAACCAGCACGGCAACCACATTTGAGGTTGGTTGGTTGGTATGTGGGGTTTAACGTCCCAAAACCACTATATGATTATGAGAGACGCCGTAGTGGAGGGCTCCGGAAATTTAGACCACCTGGGGTTTTTTAACGTGCACGCAAATCTGGGCTCAGGGGCCCACAACAGTTCCGCCTCCATCGGAAATGCAGCCGCCGCAGCCGGGATTCGAACCCGCGCCCTGCGGGTCAGCAGCCGAGTACTTTAGCCACTAGACCACCGCGGCGGGGCAACCACGTTTGAGGTTTCAAGAGCATTAGGGTCTATTTGAAAAGCACTTCCGAGATCTCACGTGGCTCTGTGGTAGAATGGTTGATTACCACGCAGAATTCGACTCTGGCTGGGACCCCGACATTTACTCTTTGCGTTCCACAGGTCAACGCTACCGATGTCAGGTTTTTCACTCACGCGTTAAAATAGACCGTATGCGTTCTCGTCGTTCCTGGGTAGAATCTATGTTTCACTCACCTGTGGCACATACCCACATACCAGTGGCACATACCCTCCCGCGGGTATGTGCCACTGTTTGACGTGAAGTGTGATGACGCATGCGAAGGGGTTGCGATATTATTCATGTTTTGATCAACGGGTCATATTCGTCTAACCATCCTAGTATGATGGGTGGACGACACCAAAATTAGAATGGGAGGGTAAGATGACATTACCCTCTCAATTTTGCTTTCCACAAATTTAAGGGGATAATCACGAGAGCACCCAGTCATAAACGTTTAGATAGATATATAGATAGATAAATAGATAGATAGATAGATATATAGATAGATAGATAGATAGATATATAGATAGATAGATAAATAGATAGATAGATAGATAGATAGAGAGATAGATAGATAGATAGATATATAGATAGATATATATATAGATAGATAGATAGATAGATAGATAGATAGATAGATAGACAGACAGACAGACAGACAGACAGATAGATAGATATACACCGAAAGTGATTGTAGTATGCAAAGGAATGCTTAGACGTGTGACAGAGGTGCACTGATAACTCTTAGGAATGCAATGTGCATATTATCAGAAGAAACTTCTTAACGTCCACTGAGCGTGCTTGTAGACATCATGAACCAGCTCAATAGGAGTTCTATATTGCGTCTTGTTGTTTTTCTAAACTCTATTGCAGACAAAATAGCTGACATATAGCGTGCTATGAAAATTCAGCATAATGCGCCCGCGCTGATGCTAATTTTAAGACATCAACCCGTGTACGATTTGTGACTGAAGTTTCCTTATTTTTTTCTCGCAGCGCCACCTGAGCCGACTAATCTGAAGTTGGTTTCCGCAAAGGGCGGTAATTTCACCGTCACATTCAAAGTGCAACAAGAATGTTACAACAATTGGTACTGGTACCGAGGTTATGCCAGCAAGAGCAGTGTTCAGGTGTTATATAACGACATTTGCAACTTCTACCGTTTGGATTATAACCAGAAACAACTGACCTGCACTGTAATTCAAGCCTGTGACAAATTGGACTTGAAGATATGGACTCTGAGAAAGGGACCACCAAGGCGTACTTCATCTATTCCTGCTGTATTTCGGTTGATTGATATACGTGGAAACTGTTAACGAGAGTTTCCTTATCACCATAAACCAAAACATTCTTCAAAAAATAAAGTACACTCCTATGTTCGCGCTTATCCTAGCTGTAAAACAAAAGCGTACTTTTTTGTCAGTTTTGCAGCAGTTTTGGGCTTTCCATTACTTGTGTAACAAATAGACAACGAAAAATTTCTCGAAAAGTTTCTAATCCTATTTAATGGAAGAAAGTTTGTTGTACAAACTTATTGTCAACCACTACAATCTCGAGCTAGGGCTAGACACTTAAACAGCAGAGTACAAAGATGGAGTATATTATTGCAAGAATATCCTTTGGTTGTTCAGCATACTAGAGGCTCGGAAAACGTAAAAGAAATGAAAAGGAATGTCATGAGCAGGTTGTGATATGAGCTTTCACTGAAGTGTGATAAAACCTTTTATTCTATATTTGTACATCTACATTTCTATATTTAAACGTTTTGGGGGGACTTCTCTCACACGTGTTTACCAGCGCAGCGCAGTGGTCTTGAGTTGACAAGTGATCAAGGCGGCTAAAATGTGCTTGCAAAGTTTTGTCTCTGGGAAAAAGAGAAACTTTTTTCAAAGGAGGGGCATGCGTCATAAGTGGTCGTGGCTGAAGCGTGAAAAGAAAAGTGAAGTGCCCTGAACGTCATCGCGAGTGCTTGTCACACAAACACGAGCATATCATTCGAAGCTCTGTCGCACGATATGGTTCGTTACAGTGCCATATGAGCGCTGTGGCGTACACTCCAATCGCGGTGACATTTACAACATAAAATGAGAAAACTTATAAGTCCCAAGTTACGTGGCCGTTAGCTGAATTTTATCATATCTCGCATAGAGGTTACACGGACAGTGCATGCTATTTGATAGGCTGAAGCACCACGATATGCACTGTAAGCTTTACATTGCAACTTGTTAAAAGCGCAGTGATTCATATCTCTGGTGACCTACACTATAGATGAAAGTTTATTGATGATTGTTTCACATCGCGATCTTTAATGATCAACGCTGGCTTCAGCAACTGAACAGTGCCTGATTTATTACCAGAACAGGTCTCTACAACAGAAAATCAAATGATAGGCGCAGCGACTTTACAATGCGGAATACGATTGCAAGCCACGTTGGGGTGAGAATAAGAACTGCAGTTCGATAAAGTGAGCCCGCTTTCAAAGACACACAAAATAAACATATTGGTATAAATACGCTCAGACATGGGCAGAAAAACAAGAGTGAAATACCACCTAATTTTGGTTGGAAGTTTCTTCAGCTGACTTTATAATTAGTTTGCTTTCGAGCCGTAGTTTTGCTCCCGTCAAGCATAGCTAATAGTCGCAAAGAAGATACAACGATTGGCAAGTTGTGGCACGACAAAGTATTGTCTTCTCATGAACGAAGTTCTTTGTCTGTCTGTTTGTCTGTGAGTGCAGGACAACCGACAAAGTTAGGCCAACGTTGCGGTCAAAGAACCACTCCGTAGCACAAAAAAATGATCCCAGACTCGCAATACCATTTATTAAAAAGAATTGCTGTCGTCTTGTCTACATTTTTTTCACCATTGAAAAAAAGCTGCCGTGATATGAAAAAAAAAAACGTCAAATAACAAGACCGCACCATGCTCGCCTAACCTTTATGAATTTGCCAGCACAAGAGGAACAGATGCCGCCAAGTTCACAAATTCGCATGCGACAGCCGCGCCAGTGCTGGCGCTTAGAGAGATGTCCAACAAGTGTAACATCCTCTAAGCGGCTCTCCAACTGCATCAAACCGGGAATGGTGTCACATCTCCTGGGCTTTGCACAACGTGAAGTGTAAGCGGGTGAGACTATGCCGGTAGTCGAACACAACCGATGCAGTCCCATAACTACTCGCTTCTGTACGCAGATACGTTTGGAGAGTCGCGTTGCCTTTCATTTTAAAACACACCTGCGTGCGTACACCAAATACCTAATTGTAGCCAGTAACACACAAAAGGCATCTTTGCACTGATTGTCGCCGAGGTTTGGTTGTGTGTCTTCTAACCAACGTTCGCTTACATCGAATATCCATAGTTTCTTCTGAGTGAGCATACAGTAGTGGCCACTACTGCAGTAGTGAACGCGTTCGCTTGAATTCGCTGCTGGATGTCACCACTGCGTCTACTCTTTGTTTATATCGCACTCTATCCACTTTCTCTGGCTTACGTGCATGTATAGCAACGCTAGTTGCTGCAGGTCAGTGCTGTTCAGTGACAACACTGTGCCCGTAATGTTGCTTGCGTTAACTTTATCGCCTGTTACTAGTGTCTTGGGGTAGCCTGGTTTATAGTGGAAAGGAGTCCTGCAGTATAGAATTTCTAGGAATGTTTATTTCGCCAAGCGCCTGCCCACATGTCTCAAAATGAGGAACTTCCTTTTTCTACCACGCTGGCCCTACTAAATTTTCGGGCTTTTTTCTTATATATGAACATTCGTATCATGAAAGACTAAAATTACACTATTCTTTATAGTATACTACGATTGCTCTATTGACATTTGTCGGGCCGAATGACCTTGGAACGGAAAGACATTAACGATTTCAGTGGGACAGGCGTATTAGTAGGGACAGTGTATTGAAGCCTTTCCCAAATCTTGATATAGCTTGATTGGTGTCATCCACCAGTCTTTCAGGTTGTTTAGGGTGACGTTGTAGTGCTCAACTGGTATCGCACACGCCGCACGATGATTTTATCCAAGTATGACGCACTCAAGGAACGCCTTCCGACGTTGTGTGTCGTCGTCGTGCACCCTGATCTGTTCGAGCAGATCAAAATACCGATGCTTTGCTGAGTTACTTATTATTGTGAGCAATTACTTCCTGCGTTTCTGCCGGCAACGCGCCGTTTTTTGGAACTCCAGGCGGGAATACGATGTCTCGGTCAAGCGCTTCTGCTCACTATACTTGTTGACGAGTGTCTGCAGGTGCTCGTAGCCCGCATACCAGTGGCCGTTCGTCGGTTGCGCGGTCCGAGCACCGTATCTCACTGGTGGCTTTGAGAACGGCTTGGCGTGTGCACATGTGATTTGCTGCGATTGACCGAAGTATATCTGTGGAAGCGGCAACTCGTCGGCGTGTTCGTCGTAGTTTAGTGAAAGGGAAACCTGGCTCTCTCAGGAAGCGATGACACTTGAGTTCACGGATGCGTCATCCACCACCGCCGGGTGGCTGACTGCGTGCATTGCAGATGCGCACTGAACTGGCTAGTCACTGCCGAAATGCTACTCGAAAATCTCAGGCCGAAAGAGGGGGTTTGGAACCAGCGAAAGCGTTGATTGATTGATTTGTGGGGTTTAACGTCCCAAAACCACCATATGATTATGAGAGACGCTGTAGTGGAGGGCTCCAGAAATTTCGACCACCTAGCGAAAGCGTTCGCACCATTGCTACGTTGACGTGTCTCTGTACGCATGGCCGCCTCCTGCAAGTATCGAGACGCCATGGCGTGCATGCTCGGCTACGACGGAGAGAACGACGTCACCGACCACGCAGCCAGTGGTGCATTTCCGTAGGTGCAATGTGAGCACAACGTAATGTACGGCGCACCCAACGGAGACGCTTCTAACAACATGAGGACAGACGGACTTTCGTTTCCGCTAGCCACATACAGCTTTCGCTCTAAAAACTGCAGCTGAATACGCAGCGCTGGTCGCTTCGGAGTATAAAGGAGATATCAAAAGCCTAGAACGTTTGTGTTCTTCCGACTGCTTTGCGCCTAATAGCCCCTTTACACTGCCTTGTGTATGCGTGCGTTCAAGACATAAAATCAGTCTAAAAATAAATATGATTCTAAAAACGGCTTGCCCCTTTTCGGCGCCTAAGTTCTGCAAAAAGTACTACAATATTAAGCTGTCATTTCCGTGTTATATTTCGCGCATCGCAAAAGCGGGCATGGGGTGACAGTGACAACAGTTGGCATAGAAGCGAAACCTTTTGCCCTTTATTCTGAACAGCACCAGCACAGTATCGGTCGAATCGGGTTTCAGGTTATATGCCACGCACTCACGCATTGCTGTCCATATTGCTCACGATAGTATCTAAACTGTGCATGTGGTCGAAAATTCGAGTCACGATGGCTATAATCACGTAGTCACAGGGCTGAACTTCAACAACAGTTGCATCTATGAACTCAGACGTGTGGCTCAAAAACTACGAATTCAGAAAATGATTTAGGGAAGCGGCAAAGCAATAAATCACCTAGTTTCAGTGGAACTATATATGATTGAAAAGCGAGAGACTTAGGTGCATTACCTAGGGGTATAGTTTAAGTGATGCAAAACAAGTCACTACGTGATGTCGCCACCTGACATCACCATGACGTCACAGACCGCCAGGATGAGCGACGTCATCGCAACGTCGCTATGGCGCGTTAACACCCAAGTGAACCGCAAATATTACGTAGACATCTATGGTATGTTTCTCGTGGTCTTTGTGAATGTCTGTTATATTTCAATAGAAATCCAAATTACGAAGATTACATGTAACCAATACTATGAAAAGCTCGGCCCAGCAGTGTTGCAGGTACGTTGCACATGGACACTCAATGGACATTTATTACGTATACATAGACATTGTCATTTGGTAAAGAAAAGTTTTTTTCATGCATTTCCCACAATTATTGCGTGTAGTTGGTGTGTTAGACCTGCGGTCCCATGGCAGTCTTGCTCATTCTTGCCCAGCTGCACTTTATACTAAGCATCAAAGGTGTGAGGCTGGCCATATTGTTTGATATGTAGTATTTAACGTTCTAAAACCACCACATGAGAGACGTCGATGTGGAGGGTTCTGGAAATTTCGGCGCACTTGGGTTCTCCTCTCTCTGAAAATCTGAGCCCACGGAACTACAGCATTTTTGCCGAGTATACATTAACCACTAGACCAGTGCGGCAGGGCGAGGCTTGCCCTATTTCTGTCAGACGACAACTTTAAAGCCAGCCTCACGGTGTTGATACTTTCTGTAAGTATAGCACATCACCTCAGAGCCAGGCTGCAGTGGTAGCGCAGGTCTCTAGCACATAAAACTATACATACCGCAAGCTTGAAAGAAGTGCAGGGCTGGCAATAAGTCTGCTTTGTTTCTCTGGAGCTTCTCTTCCTCTTCTTTTGTTTTTTCCCAGTATTTCTGTCTTTATTTGCTCTCTATTTTAATCTACATTCTTTGCCAATTCTAATTTTTCATTTTTTTATTTTCTATTTCTTTCTATTTTTCACTTGCTTTATACTTTCTATTTTTTATGTGTACGCCAAGCGACGACAGCCCAGGCCCTTAAAGTGCTTCACACTCGAAAGCACCTTCAAGCTGCATGATTTCGGGCTATCATGTATGGAAGCACTAATGCCACCCATGTTAATTTTATTGTAGTTTGCGCACTTTATATCCTCGCGCATGTAAATGTATGTATTAGGCATGCTCGAACGTCGCATGTTCATTTTAGGGGCGAAGCTCTTTATAGCGACACCCGTTCAGCCCTCGTAAGCGTAGTAGTAGTGTGTAACAAGTGTTACATTTTGACCTCCAAGGTGGTGCCGGTGGGAAATTTCTTCTGGGCGTAGTTGAACAATGAAAAAAATTGGCAGCGTGCGCGTTCACCTAAATCCGAAAGCTCCTCTCTCTCATTCCCCATTACCAGCCATTGACCATTCCCCATTACCAGCCATTGACATGTACATTGAGCACTATCTCACAGGAAAAGGTTGCTAGGTTATACTCGCTGGGCATAACCTTCTTGGTTTTAGAAAGGTTTAGCGAGCGTTGGGCCGTAGTGCTCTGAATACAGTGAACTATGCACTCGAGGTGGTTGAAGGTGGGAAGTAGACCCGAAGCGCAAGTTCTAAGAAAGTGTGCGTGTGTCATCTCTCATTTATTCCTTGGAATGTGCGCTGGATGGCGGTGCTTCTATATGGGGAATATATCGTGAAAAGATGTGGGATGGTGGTACTTGGAGTGTTGAATAGATGGACGAATGGACACACAGACAGATGCATGGATGGGCGCATGAACGGAAGCGGATGCGAATGGATGGATGAATGCTTCGCCCCATTCTCCATCATTCGCTCCGTGGATATGCTGCCAATTTTTTTGTTCGAGCGCTTTCTACATTTTACGTGCCAGTATATAATTGTCATTTTAAAGGTCAACTAAAGCGGTTTTAGAAGACAGAAAGTTATGCGATGCATTTGATGTTTCGAGCACGTATTTGCGACTTCCGTTGTGACATCTAGTATTGATCTAAGAGAGAATTGCATACGACGTTGACAATAAGCAGGCTCTCTAGACTGTAACAATGACACATTATATGGATGTGGATTAGATGTTGTTGATAGACATAGACATATGTATCTGATTTATATATTGACAGGCAATCGGTGGTTCACTTGAACTTGGTAAAACCATCAAATGACATCATCGCTAGCTTAAATGTGGGCCGATTAGAGTGGCAGGGCAAAAGCTAGCAAGGTGAGGAAAGCTCTAGAAAAAACAGAAGGAGTGGAACAAAACACCGATTAGAAAAAAGATGGATATTGTCCTTGAGTCGAAATACGGATGCAAATGCGCGAGGTACGGTGTGAGCATTTTGAACCGCGGCAGTTAGGCGTCAATGCGTAGGCGGCATGACGTGCTCCCTTTGCTGCTGATGAAAGCTTAATCTGATGATTAGGAGATGCACTTGGAATAATTACCGCATCCAGAAAAAAAAGTTAGGTTAGACATTTTTCAAAGTTGACTTTTTTTTTGCGAAAGTCCTCATCGTCACGTGAGGTTACATTTCAGACCCACCTAGCGGATGCACGCCTGGTTGTCGCTTAAAAAAAGACCACCAGGCCTGCGTAAAACGCTTTGCGCAGTCCCAGTGAAAGCTGTGAATGACCTTTTCAAAGTCCCTTTCAAACAATACTTGGGCACCTGCTACAAGGTCGCTTCCACTGTACCCACTTAGCCATAAATATTATTTTGATTTAGTAGGGATGCGTTCCTTTGTTTCTAATGGTGAAGCTGACGACGATCAATCATTTCTTTGAAATAGGTTGGAAGATTTAACGAACTTCTCGTTAACGCAGTTAGCATTCTGTGACGATTGGTTGTTGTTTTGCTATTCTAAAATGCTATGGGGGACCAGCGCTCAATAGGTGGCGCGCCAAAAAAGAGCACCTGGCGGAGAGTTGCGACTCAACTCAGCTGCTCCCGCCCTGACAACCGGCCGCAGTGTTACCACACTAAGAGCCCGCGCGTACACCGCTGCCGCGCTTCATTTTGGAACAAAGAGCTCGAAAAGCGATTGAACTAGAAATATGGCACTGTGATTTCAAAAAATAACTTTGTCCGAATGCTACTCTTACATAAAGAGCACTAAAATACGGAGAAAAGTCATGCAAAGTGGACTGCGTCAATGCTTATAGTATCGAAGGGCCATGATGGCAACTTCCTCGTCCTCAATTTCTCGTTGCCTGCTGGGTTTTACGCTAATGGTAGTACTGGGTGACATGCCCTCATTCATAAGTCTGTGCTGCGACGATACTACGCTGCCAACATCTACAGTAAAACGAAAAAAAAACGGCAGATCCCACGTGCTGTGGGAATCGATGATATGCGAAACACCAATGAGGAAGGTTGATGTCACACTAAAATGAGTACAATGATACGAGGGAGAGGTAAATGATGCCGTACATGACTTACGTGTCATGATTATCATGTTTGGATGTGTCATTTACCTTTGTCATCTTTTCACGTCACGTGATCTCCAAGTTTGTATATGTGGAGCTAAGAAAACGGCCGCGAGCACGCCACGAGTGTGGTATGTTGTCATTTTTCTAACTGAAAAGCTTGTCAGCATTGTCAAGTTTGCACCAGTCATATACTTTCGTCATTAATTGACGTCACGTAACAGAAAATTTGCTATATGTGAAGTTAGCAAAACGGCCGCGAGGGTATCATGAAGGGCCAAATATACTCCATCCTAGCCTTGACGCACGTGCACGCTGGATATAGCGATGCTACATTAGCAAAACGCGAGTACTCTATAGTCTGACGCCAGGCGCGACCAGCGTCCGTCGGCGCGGCCCGACGGCAACAAGCACGAAATGCAACTTGCTGCATTTCGCGCGGATGCGTTACCCAGACAACACTGCATTTTTGCCTTTTGTGACGGAGGGACGCCGGAATCGCTGAAACGCGCATGCAACAAAGACGCGCAGCACTGCGCGCGCCTGGGAGTATATAGCAAAACTGATGCCAGGTGTGGCAACGCCGGCGTGACGCGACGGAATGAACGTCTGCGAGAACCCGCACCGCGTCATGTCGAAATGCTTTGGCGCCTTGACTGTGGTATGTCGTCATGTTCTCGCACTACACGCATCTCATGATTATCATGTTTACACCACTCACATGCCTTCGTCATCCATTGACGTCACCTAATACAAAGTTTGACTTATATGTGCTAGCGAAACGGCCGCGAGCGCGTTATGAGTGTGGCATGTATTCATGTTGTTACATGACACACATGTCATGATGATCATGTTTGGATGTGTCATTTACGTATGACGTCCGGTCGCGTTGCGTAATACCGAGTTTGGTACATGTGAAGCTGGGTGAAACGGCCGTAAGCGCATCATGAGCGTAGCATACATGCTACGCTCATGATGCGCTCATGGCCGTTTCGCCCAGCTTCATAATGTTACATGACACGCATCCCATGTTTATCATGTTTGCGCCAGCATCATACCCTCGTCATTCATTCCCGTCCCGCAATAGCAAATTTGGTATAAGCTAGCAAAATGGCCGCCAGCACATCATGAGCGTGGCATGTAGTCATGTTGTTACATGACACGCATCTCGTGATTATCATGTCTACACTAGTCACATACTTTCGACATCCATTCAGATAACATAATACCAAATTCGGTATATGCGACGCAAGCAAAATCTCCCACAGCGCATCATGAACGTGGCATGCAGTCATGGTGTTACATGACACGCATGCTATTATTGCCATATTAGGGTTGGTCGCTTGTGTTCGGCATGGAATCATGTCATACCATACCAGTTTTGGAACATTCCATGTGAACGAAACCACTGAAAGAGCTGCAGGACCATGACAAAAAATAATGACGTTCATGACAGAGATGTCATGATATTGATGTTATGACTACTCACTTATACTCGTCATACATACAGTCATGCTATGCCATACCAAATTCGGCATTGATACCATTAACGAAATGGCCAGGAGAGCTAAAAGTAGTAGGCGGCTAGACAGATAGATAGAATGACAGACAGACAGACAGACAGACAGACAGACAGACAGACAGGCAGACAGACAGACAGAGAGACAGACAGACAGACAGACAGACTGACTGACAGACAGACAGACAGACAGATACGCTCAAAGTTGGTGAAGTTCGCTAAGAAATGCTCAGGAATTAAAAATTAAACAAGCGAAAACAAACCTAACGATATAGGGAGCAGTGAAATGAGCAGGTCGCAAGTTCATAGGGAAGGTCGTGCGCTGGAGTTTCCAGGACCGCCCTGGCGGCGAGAGCGCGCACTTCTCAGCTGCTCCTGTAGAGGAGAGTGGCGACTGATAGAGGAGGTGCGAGCGCGCATCGCAATAACAAAACCAAAGGGCGTTGGTGGTACTGCTGTGCATTTAACTGCAACAATATATAGCAATAAGGAGAATGTACACAGGAAAAGGAGGACGTAGAAAGAGGAGGGGGCGTTTCATTCAGGTGGTAAGGCAAGCAAAGTTTTGCTCTCGCTGTCGTCTAGTGCTGTCGGGCTCGTTTCTAAACTGAATGACGCGTGTCTGCTATATTTACTCGACAGTGAAGGCCGCCACCAATGAAAATCGAGGCCAAACATTCGAGTTTAAGCGGCGTTTTTTCAGAAACGAAACGATGAGCGTAATATGCAACATACGGCACATGGGAACTTTTTTTTATGCACTCTAAAAATATCGAGTAAAAAGGGTGTCTGTTCGCCCCACAACAGTAATCGTAATCAGGACTGCGTGCGCTTCCTTTCTTGAAAACTCGGCGCTGGCCACTTTCATATCGAGAATGCAATGTAACCTTGATAACGGGCATGTCGATCGTGACCGGAATGTACCGGGCGTGGGGTGATAGCGCAAGGATGGAACACAATATAGATGACGATTATTGTTGTGGGACAAAAAGACACCCTCTTTACTCGCTCTTTTCTTTTTTTAGAGTGTGAGGCCTGCTGAGTGTTGAGTTGTGCATTTCAGGACTAACAGGTTTTATGCGTCCATCCATCTGACCACCACCACAAAACTCCATCTGATGCATCTGCGTGAAGTGAATGATATGATAGGCGGATAAATCTTCATTTTTTTGTAAACAGTTGCGTGTAAAGGAAAGTTGCTTTGTCCACCAGAGTTCTGCGGGGCCACGTTCGCCTACGCTTCCGAGATACTCTCACGGTGTGCACTCGCTGCCTCTGTCTAACTTAATTTGTGCAAAAGACAGGGTTCTTGTAACGAAGAAAGCAGCGGACTACTCGAAGCTTCGCTTTCTGGAATCAGCCGATGCGGTAAGCGTTTTTATCACTGGCTGCCGTGGCTCAGTAACATTGGAATTTATACCTTGCCAGAGAATAAAATGTCCTCAATTTTTACTTGTTCATTAGTTCGCCTAACGCACAGTTTCAGTTTTTCCTCTTGCCTGTATTGGTTTAAAATGAAAATGTCTGTTCAACATGGATGATTGCTAGGTTTTCATCGACCACACAAGATATCATTTTGAGGTACACTGTAGTGTGCGCATCAAGATAGTGACCTCATTGGTTTCTCCAATGCCCACATATATCTTGGTTCACGGGTGCTCTTTTTCATAATTCTCCCCATTAAAGTGCACCGCCGTGGTCGCTAATCTATCCCGCGCCCTCAAGAAAAGCAGCGTGACAGCACACGTGCTATGCTGCCATGGTGGTTTGCTTGATCAACGTCCCCATGCATAAATACTGCGGACAGGGTGTACAAACGATGCCAGAAATTTACGCAGCTACCACTCTGCTTTTGTTTTGTTTTACTGCAGATGTTGGCTGCGTGGTATTGTCACAACATGAACTTATCAATGGGGGTATGTCATCAAGCCCTAGCATTAGCCCAAAACCCAGCATGCAACCATAAATTGAGGACGAGGGAGCTGCCATTACGGCACAACACTGTTCCTATGATACTATATGCATAGACGCAGTCCGCTTTGCATGGATTCTCTCCGATTTTAGTGCTCTTTATGTGAGAGTAGCCTTCGGACAATGTTATTTTTCAAAACTACAGTGAAGTATTACTGGCGCAATAGCTTTTCGAGTGCTTCGTTCCAAAATGAAGCACGGTAGCGGCGTACACGCGTGTTCTCGGAGTGGTACGCTGCGGCCGGTCGTCTGGGCGGGAGCAGCTGAGTTGTGTCGCGTCTCTCCGCCAGGTTCTCTTTTTCGGCGCGCCACCTATCCAGCGATGGTAGTACAAACATTAACGCGATTTATTCTCCGACATGAAGCCTACCTAGAATGAGATTGCAGAGGAGTTTCAAGCACCAGGGTAGCTCAGTGGTGGAATAATAAGACGGCACGCCGGGGCAGCGGGTTTGAAGCCCATTCCGTCATCGGCCTTTATTGAAGACGATAGTCTTTCTTAAGGACCTTCGACGGAAAAATTTTTGTCTGTCTGTCTGTCTGCCTGCCTGTCTGTCTGTCTGTACATTTGTCTGTTTGTCCACCCTAACGATACTTCAAACGGCATCAAACTGCCAACCCCGTGCACAGCGCCCACCAATATGCGTTCACAGTTGTGTGATTGTCAATTAAAAAGATATTATTGCCAATATCTGAGGCGCCACAAAGCTTCAATGTTTTCTATGTCTGCCTTTATACTAGAAGAGGCACACACAAGTAACTCTAAGTAGTGTAGTGTTTAATCGCGCTGCGTTGACAGTGCAACGTGATGCTCAAAAAGGTGTTTCCAACGCTTTGATACGACGTCACGGTTGTGGCACCTGCCCGCCGCTTTACGTTCTACTCCTTATCACCTCCGAGACTGGCGCGCATCTTTCTGCGTGGGCTGCACGCCTTCGTTTTCGAAAGTTAAGTGCCACATGGCACTTGTGTCTAACGTGCCTACATGCACAGGTTCACCTCCGCCACACGCTTGAGGCACTCTAACGCAGCGCCTGCAGAATACCACTCACTGATTTTCTTGCGCAGAACATCAAATAAATGTTTTTTGCACTTTCTCCAGACGCAAGACGTTCGTCTTTCGACGACATTTACAGTGTAACATGTAGATTCGGGCCAATTTTGTTCAGATTTTTCATTGTTGGTATGATGGTGGTGACGGACACGGGCGGTAATGGTGGCGTTGAACAAATACGGTACCAAATGATTCATGTTGTGACCTTACCTTTCAATGTAAGAACAAAAAACGTTAGGAACACGTAGTTGATTCCTCCGTCTTAAGGATTGGCTTGAGACGAAAATGAAATTTTGTCCTTACTGAAGTAGTTCAACGTTATGGGAGAGCTACCTTGCAAAGTATTTCTTGGTATTTGACACCTATAACCATGGCCTGGAATTCCAGACACTTTGGCTGTTGAGGAAGTATCCCACTGGGTGCCAGCAATGCGTCAAAAGTTGTAAAAAAATGTGACTGCGCTGCGCTTGACCAGCCAGTGACCAGGGGAACTCATTGAGACATCGTAGCCTTCTTCACTTTCGCTCTCCCGCACCCCCTCCTGAGCGTTGCGTCTTTCTTCGCTGGGCGCACGCCTCGGAAGGCAGCGTTTTCCACCGTCTCTATTTGGGGAACAGGCGGACCAAGAGCCTGTTTTAAATGTGAAGCATTTCTTAGCAAACTTCGGCGACTTTGAGCGTATCTATCTATCTATCTATCTATCTATCTATCTATCTATCTATCTATCTATCTATCTATCTATCTATCTATCTATCTATCTATCTATCTATCTATCTATCTATCTATCTATCTATCTATCTATCTGTCTGTCTGTCTGTCTGTCTGTCTGTCTGTCTGTCTGTCTGTCTGTCTGTCTGTCTGTCTGTCTGTCTGTCTGTCTGTCTGTCTGTCTAGCCGCCTGCGACGACTTTTAGCTCTCCTGGCTGTTTGAATAATGCTATCATTACAAAACTTGGTGTGGCATAACATGACTGTATGACGAATATATTTTATTAGTCATAACACAAACATTATGACACGTATGTCATGAACATCATGATTTACATTTCATTGTCTTGCTGCTCTTGCGGTGGTTTCGTTCACATGACATGTTGCTAAACTGGTATGGTCATACATGATTGCATGGCGAGACAAGTGACATACCCTAATATAAAAATCATGACGTGCGTGTCATGTAACAACATGATTACATGTCACGCTCATGGTTCGCTCGTGGCCAGTTCGCTAACGTTGATCATACCAAATTTGATATTACAGTACGTGAATGAATGACGAAGGAATGTGACTGTGCAAACATGATAAACACGATATGTGTGTTATGAAACAACATGACTACATGCCACGCTCATGATGCGCTCATGGCCATTTCGTTAGCGTCACATACACAAAATTTGGTGTCACGGTACGTGAATGGGTGAAATTGGTAAATGATACATCCAAACACGATAACCATGACGTGCGTGTCATGTAACAAAATGACTACATGCCATACTCATGATGCGATCGCGGCCGTTTTGCTAGCTTGACATATGCCAAATTTTGTATTACGTGACGTGAATGGATGACGACGGTTTGTGACTGGTCCAAACATGATAATCATGAAATGCGTGTCACGTGACAACATGATTACATGCCACAGTCGATGCGCCAATACACCTACATGTGGCATGGCGCCAGTGCGCGCCTGCGTTGGTTTCGTCACGTCACGCCAGCGTCGGCACTTCAGTGGCCGGTCCTGCCATATGCTTGCAGGCGCGCGTCGTGCTGCGTTGCTTTGACGCATGCGTGCTTTAGCGCGTCCAGCGTCCCTCTGTCACTAGAAGAGGCAGACACAGTGCTGTCTCGGTAATGCATCGGCGCGAAATGCAGCATGTCGCATATCGCGCCGGTTGGCGTCGGGCCGCACGAACGGACGCTGGTCATGCCGGTCGCGCCTGTCTTTGCTAACGTATAACATTCCTGTGCCCAGCGTGCGCGTGCGTCAGCGGTTCATGTAGTATATTGGGCCCTTCATGACCCACTCACGGCCGTTATGCTCGTTCCACATATACCAGATTTGGCGTTGCGTTACGTCAATGAATGACGAAGGTATATGACTGGTGCAAACATAATAACCATGACACGCAAGTCGTGTAAAAACAAGACAACATACCACGTTATTAGAGTGCTTGTGGCTGTTTCGCTTGGTTCACATATAATACGTTAGGCATCACGTGACGTGAATAGATGACGAAGGTAAACGACACATTGAAACATGATAGATGACACGGAAGTCGTGTACGGTATAATTTACCTCTAGCTCGTATTGTTGTGGTGATTTTAAAGTGACATATCAACCTTCCTCATTCGTGCTACGTATACCGTCGATTCCTGCTGTACGTGGGATCTCCCATTTTTCAGCTTCAGTTTCAAACGTAAAAATTTCATCTTTTCACAGAAAACGTTGCTGTGTACTCGAACTGTGATTGCAGGTAATTCAGAGGCATCTGTGATGATTATTAGCCTATGAATTCGAGTATTTTTGTCATGGTAAGATGCGGGCAAGTAAAGAAAGCTTTCAATTTTACGTCATTTGCTCACCTACATGCACTACTGTTACTTATAAAACCATTAGGGCGCGATGCAAGTTCAAAATTGCTGAAAACATATTATAGCTTTGCTGCACTAGGTGTCAAACCACAAAAGTACGCGATTGACACATCTTTTCATAAGGCCATCTCCAGTATTCTGGGCACCCTAGAATCGACTCACAATATTCAAGTGCTACATTGATTGTCCTTTGTGTCCAAATTCACGTATGTATGAATAATTAAATTAAGTATTTGACTTCTACAAAAGGTCGTCACTCAGCAAGGGCTCTTGTTGCTTTTGTGGGTGAGTGATTTGAATTTCTTTACGAAGGATGACGCGGCTTTCCAGACACACGGGAGCACGAACAGCAGAAATCATACTTCATAAAGAAATTCAAATCACTCTCCCACAAAAAACGATAGCCCTTGGCGGCTGACGTGCCTACGTGACTTCTTGAAGAAGACAGTGAATTATTAATTTATTTATTTATACATACGCTAATCCTGACACAAGGGAGAATCAATCGAGTGCTTAAAAATAAACACATTCGATGTGTTGTGACATTTCATTTACGCCCTCCGAAGAAGGCCAGAGGAAATATTTAGGAGAAAGTAAATAATTTTGTTTGGTACGTTGTACTACTCTCGAAGTCACTCTCGAATACTATACGTATATCATTTACAGCTAAAAGCTTCCGAAATTCATTGTAGATAGGGCTTCAGGCTATTTGATGAATGTGCACCAAGACGCGCAGCTGAGACTGCGTTTTGATTGATATTGATATGTGGAGTTTAACGTCCCGAAACCATCATGTGATTATGAAAGACGCTGCAGTGGAGGGCTAAAGAAATTTCGACCACCTGGGGTTCTTTAACGTGCACCCAAACCTGAGCACACGGGCCTACAACATTTCCGCCTCCGTCGGAAATGCAGCCGCCGCAGCCGGGATTTGATCCCGCGACCTGTGGGTCAGCAGCCGGGTATATTAGTAACTTGACCACCACGGCGGGGCGCTGAGGCTGCGTTAATCAATCGCACACGAAGTCGTGAACAACCGGTGGATGAACACACAAAGCCATGTATCGCTTGAAGGTGCTCGAGTAGCAGTGCTTGAGCGCACGTCCTATTTCTATTTAGCGTATCTGGCGCGCGTTCATTTTTCCCCCGAAAAAACAGACAGGCCTCCCCCATTTCAGCTACGGAACTTTAGAGCACCGGCATGTTGGCCAGATGTGCATCAGCAGCGCAGTGGCAGTCATGTAGAGCAATCCCTTCCTGCTTTCCAGTTTTTCGTCCATTGTACGTTTTGGGTATGGCAGTTCAGGAAAACGATACTATGTATACATGAACGGCTGTGTCGACCCCACGAAAAACGTTCACCCCAGACTAGGAGACATACCATTTTTTCTATTGTACACGAGTTTTGCAGTTATTTTCCTAATGTATGCCCTTCCTTTATTTTGATTCTCTTTGTATGCCAAGGTGACGTTCCAGCAGTAATTTTTAAAACGTATTTGCGAAGGTCAGCGCTCTTATTGCAATGCGCAGGGATGAACGAAAAAATAAAAACTTGTCAAGAAAGAAAAGTCGGAATAAGAAAATATTTGAAGGAAAGACCTTGGCCATTGCGCCTACTATTTTTAAAGGTATATTTGTCGCTATAAAATTAACGTTTTCATCAGTTCGGCGGGTGCTTTTTCCACCACAGGTGGAAGGCATGCAGTATTTAAATTTGCGGGAATAGCCTGCCCATTTCAAGTTAGTTGGGCTCAATTTTGGTCCATCTCCATGAAACAATCAGTGCTGGAGACTTGTTTCCAACTAAACACCAACCTGTGGACAATTATGACCTGTAGATGCGCTGTCAACACCACCACATTACATGTGTCGGGAGACCTTCCAACCCAAGCGGGGGAAGGCATGTAGAAGCCCCTCATTAAGTCCCCAGATTTGTTATTTTTACCTACACACCAACCATCGCTTCCTCTCACATCCGCTTGACACACGGAACTGGCGCCTGCCATCTTGTTCTTCATAGCATGGTAATTTTAGCGCTACAAAAGACGTACACATGTGATAGACAGAGAACAGATAAGCACTGCTATCAACTGATTTATTGCAAGCATAGCAATGAAATATAAACACAACGGTTGCCAGACGCCGTAAGCACATATCATGGAGACCCGACTTATTGGGCTACGGGCGTGTACGTGATATCAAAAAGCCTAATTTAAATTTTGGTTGTCGATTTCCTAGGTTTTCGCTTTTTGCCAAGTTGCCCAGAGTAGCTGCCAGACAAGTCTAACGTGACGGCACAGTGTGCTCGGTTCGCGGAACTATGGTGTCGATGTAGTTGGTTGTGAGTGAAGCATCATTTCCCCCACGATTGAAGAATTTAGAAACATGAAATAAATTAAATTGATATTGAAAGACTCTCGTCGGATTGACAATAAAACCTGGGTTTACTGGCAAGCAGATGATCTACCGCAGAGCTACACTATTTCTTCAAACTGCTTTTGAAAAAAGGAAACAATATACAAATGTGTAGCGCGCCTACGAGAATTCAACCGAGAGAAGAGGCACCAAGCACAAGATGGTTGCACCTGTTCGTGTTAATTTTTTTCTCTTTATATAAACCAACAATTTAATGGCCAATTCCTCTTGTGGGCATGAGCAAAATGTAAAAGGTCAAGCAAGCAAGAAAGTCCTGTCAGCATTAATAGCGTCAGACGAAACGTACAGTTCGTGGCCTCACAGCACCGACATCTGTCTATCCGTTTTCACAAATGTGATTTACTAGAAGGAGCCTACCTAATGCCTTTAATATTGTCTCGCAGAAATGTAGACTCTCAATGGGTGTCAAAAAAAACTATATTGTGCAACAAGCAGGGGCTCTAAAGGTCCGTTCATTGAAAAGTTTTTTAGAGCTATTTAGTCATCATCAGCTGCTAAAGCATCAGTGAAGTGGTCAACTGTGTAGGTTCGCGTGTTACCTTAAAGATGCGTAGTGGACCCGTCCCTATTTAGCCAAATGAAGAATTCAGGCGTGCACTTAACTGTATTTTCAGTAGACATTCTAGGATAGTTTGAAAGGCCAATGTTACGGGCACAGTCGTCCATTTTCTCACAGCGTGGTTGAAGCACGCACTGAGAACGTGAGCCAGACTTGCAGTTTAGAAGGCCATGTGCATAGGGCCTGATTAGGATACCGTGTTCCACCCTGGGAAATGGAGCTCAAGCGTCCTCGATGTTCTCGCTTTTCCTTTCTGGGAGCACACCACACTGCGTCTGTGTTCATTTCCCACCGAACCAATGAAACTGTGAATCAATTCATGAAATTTCAAGGGGTCTTTAGCGTTCTGTCTTTTCGGCATTTTGTTTTTTTTTGCATTCTGTGTATTAGTATTTATAATTTAGTGTATTCTCAAAATCGGCCTTCTCATAATTCGGACTCTTAATTATCGGCGTTTCGATAGGCATTCAAAACACCGAAAATCAATATGACAAAGAATCGGAATGCTGAAAGGTAAAACACCGCGAAAAGCCAGATTTAGGAAAACAATGAATTATGAAATGCCGTAAAAGTGAAATGGCGAAACATTGAAATGTCGAAACGACAAAATGGCCGCAAAACCTAAATATAGTGGAACATTACGTATTTATCCGAATGAAGGTTACGCCGGCTCAGTGAAGGGTTCATACACTTTTGCATCTTTTTTCAACTGCTATGTTCTCTTCGCACGTGGTTCAAGCCTTCAAAAAAGAAATAAATTGGCAGATCCCACGTACAATGGGAATCGATTATATGGAAAGAACGAATGAGGTAGGTTGATATGTCACATTAAAATCAGCACAGTGTTACGAGGAGGGCGTAAATTATGCCAGACAAGACTTCCATGCCATGATTATCATGTTTGGATGTGTCATTCACCTGCGTCATCTATTCACGTCACGTGATATCAACTTTGGTATATGTGAAGCTAGTGGACAGGCCGCGAGCGCAATGAGCGTGGCATGTATTCATGTTGCTACATGACACGCATCACATGATTATCATGTTTGCACCAGTCACATAATTTCAGCTTCCGTTCACGTCCCGTAACGCCAAACTATGTATATGTGAAACAAGCGAAACGGCCACGAGCGCACCACGAGTATGGCACGTACTCATGCTGTTACATATCATGATGATCATGCTTGGATGGGTCCCTTACTTTCGTCCTTCGTTCCCGTCATTTATTATCAAATTCGGTATATGTGAAGCTAGCGAAATGGTTGCGAGTGCATCAAGAGCGTGGCATGTAGTCATGTTGTTACACGACACATATTTCATAATTATCCAGTTTGCACCACTCACATACCTTCGTCATCGATTACTGCCCCGTAATACAAATTTGTTATATGTGAAGCTAGCGAAACGACTGCGAGCACACCCTAAACGTGACGTGTAAGCATGCCTGTCCTTATATCCACGTAAGGGTCTGTCACTTGTGTTCGTCATGCAGTCATGTCATACCATACCATTTTTGCAATATGTCATGTGAACGAAACCACCGCAGGAGGAGCAAGGCCATACCACGTAAATCATGACATTCATGAGTTATGTGACGAATTCCTTATTATGACTTGTCACTTATGCGCGCCATACAGTCATGTTATGCCATACTAATTTTGGTATACATTTCATCATAGAAAATTCCAGGAGAGCTAAAAGTCGTAGGCGGCTAGGTAGATAAATACGCCCAAGGTCGCCGAAATTCGCTAATAAATGCTTAGCATTTAAAACTATATACACATTACTGCACATGTCATCGAGTAGGAGAGCGATTCCTTGTATAGATTGGCATGAGCCAAGGTGTGGCTTGCACTGACGTAACTGAAAATAAAATGTTGGGCACTTCACGACACACACAACGTTTGTGACGTCCTGTGTTAATGCTATTGTTACGCCTCTTGCAAGTTTTTGTTATTGACGTAACTGATTGAAGGGAGTGTTTGGTGAAACGGCATTTCGTCATCAAGAAAACTAGGACAGCACTAGAATAAACACTAAGGACAGCGCTTGTCTGCCTTTTCGTACATGCGCGTTTATTGTAGTGCTGTCAAAATTTTTTTGTTATTGACAGACAGAGGTCAAGAAAATTACGGCCGCATCACTATCATATTGACGCAGGATGGCCATGCTGTGGTTTTGCATGCCGCCTTTACGGCATCAAGGGTGCCATGTTTGTGAACGAGTACGTTATGAAGCTGTGACCATGAGATCACGTGCGAGATATCTATAGTGCATTTCATACAATCAAGTTGTGTTAAAACTTAAGAAGTCGATATCGTGCGGCTTGCCCACAGTAGCTGCGATACGAAATCGCGTAACCTTTGGCTTGATAATAAATATTTTCGTTAGCCTAGCTGGTATACGCCTACTGAAATTAAAAGATGCGTACCATCAAGAGAGAAAAAAATTAAGGATAAAGCAGAAAGGGCGTCACTCGCAACTAACTTTATTTTCAGAACATCAGCGAACATATATAACCGCAGCAACCGTGCGCGCGCTGATTGCCTCACATGCTCGTCATCAAACACGTGATAAGATTGACAAGAAAAGAAATGATGAGGAAAAGGCAGTAAGCAAAAATATTAAAAGATTGAATTCACCACCCCGCTGAGCAACATATGTCGATAACACACTAATATCCGTTGTTTTAATGTAGTTTGCTTTCGCGATTTCACGCACTAAGGCATCATGACTCTTTCCAAAAACGGATACACTGGAAAACCCAGGCTTACACTTGCAGAAACTGCGGTGCACTGGTAATTGTGCCGAAAGTTTGTTTTTTCACAGAAACTTCCTGCTTCCTGATTCTGTGGTTCCTACAACGGCCTGCTTGGTCCATATAAGCCCTACTGCCACTAAGCGGGATTCCATACACTAACGCCAGCCAAGCCGGCCATATACGGCCTTGCGTGCCTCTTCCATAAAAAAATTCACCCGAATCAACATGTTACACTGTATATGTCGAAAGGCGATTGTCTTGCGTCCTGAGAGAGAGAACAAAACGTTTATTTGATGTTCTGCACAAGAAAATCGGTGAATGGTATTCTGCAGGCGCTGCGTTAGAGTGCCTCAAGCGTGTAACGGAGGCGAACAAGAGCATCTAGGCACGTTAAAAACGAGCGCCATCTGGCAGTTATCTTCGAAAATGAAGGTGTGCAGCCCGCAGAGAAAGATGCGCGCCAGACTCGGAGCTGATAAGGTGTAGAATGTAAAGCGACGGGCAGGTGCCACCACCGTCACGTCGTAGCAAAGCGTTGGAAACACCTTTTTGAGCATCACTTTGCACTATCAGCGCAGCGTGATTAAACACTACATTCCTTAGAGTTGCTTGTGTGTGCCTCTTCTAGTATAAAGGTAGACATAGAAAACATCGAAACGTTGTTGTGGCGCCTCAGATATGCGCAATAATTGCTTGTTAATTGAGAATCGCACAACAATGAACGTTTAAACTATGAGCAATATTGGTGAGTGCTGCGGATGGAGTTGGCCGTTTAATGCCGTGTGAGGTATCATTGAGGCGGACCAACAGACACATGTAAAGACAGGCAGACCAGAATTTTTCTGTCGAAGGTCCCCAAGGAAGACCATCGTCTTTAAAGAAAGGTAGGGGGATGTAAACGTCTGGCTCTTGCTCTGTGTGTGGTGGTCATGGCCTCTAATTGCTACCTCGACGCTGTCTTCGAGTACAGTAAAAATGAAAGCGCCACACCATCATAGCTCACTCGTATTGGATATTGGTACCAGAAACAGCAGACAGTATTTACGAGGAAATCTTTGATGTTCCAATGTACACTGCGAAATAACCAGCGCCCGCTTACGCATCCTTTGAAAAAACTTCCCGACGAGCATGTTTTTTATCAGAACCTCGCGCTCCTAAACTGCTTTTATAGCTCCAAGAAAATTCACCCCTCTACATTCCAGTGAAGAGGTGGGAGGCTTTTCAAAGCCAACTGCAGAAATTTCATGGCGCGTTTTTGGTTTTCTAGTGAGCAAGCATGTAATGTAAACATTGAACTTGTGAACAAGAGCCCACTTAGTGTAAGGACACCATCCTGCTTTCATCGACGTTTGCATTATTGTTTACGCAAAGAACTAAATGTTTTGCAACAAAAATGTGAGTGGTGTGATGAAGGCTATCCGTAATTTTTTCAGTTTGTAGTTGCTCCTGACATTTCCAAATTTGTCGAGTGTAGACAGAAGCACATCTCTTCTTAACCTGACAGCGTTAGAGACTTCCTAGGATTACGATGAAATTGTTTTGCCTCTAGTTTTCTTAGTTTGAGAGATGCATCCTACAATTATTAAATACCTGCAGGTCGCGGGATCGTATCCTGGCTGTGGCGGCAACATTTTCGATGGAGGCAAAAATGCTGTAGGCTCGTTGGTCAAGATTTGGGTGCACGTTAAAGAACCTCAGGCGGTGAAAATTTCCGGAGCCCTCCATTACGGCGTATCTCATAATCGTATGGTGGTTTGGGACGTTAAACTTCACATATTACCATCACACTTATGAAATAAATTAAAGCGCACAAGTGCCAGGTTTTCCACGTTGTCAGACTCGAGATCCAGATTCCACAAATGCGTAAAGTGCCGCAACTATTCCAACAACTGCGAGCAAACTTTTGCAAAAAAAAAACTGTGACATTGTAGGTACCAACACATCACAAGCTATTTCAGGGGCGAAACTCCCTATAGCGGCACCCGTTCGTCCCTCGTAGTCGTAGTAGTAGTGTGTAAGCAGTCTTACATCTTGACCTCCAAGGTGGTGCCGGTGGGAGATTTCTTCTGCGCGTTGTTGAACAATAAAAAATTCGCAGCGTGCGCGTAACTAGAAGCCGAATTCTCCTGTCTCTCATTCCCCCTTAGCAGCCATTGGCGTGTACATTGAGCACTACCTGACAAAAAAGGGTTGCTACGTTATACTCGCTGGGTGCAACCTCCTTAGTTTTAGAACGGTTTAGCAAGCGTTGGGCCGTAGTGCCATGAATACAGTGAACTAGTATATACCATGAACTCGAGCTGGTAGGGGTCGCCGAGTAACGAGAGCATGCGACGGACGCGAATCACATCGGCTCCGGCTCAGGTTCAATTTCAAGAAGAATTTCTTCCCGGCGACCTGTTGCAACGATAGTAACTTGTTCCTAGCATCACCACTGTCAAGCCTATACCGGTTTTCAACCTGTGAGTGCGCTTTTAAACGTTTTAACACTTTCGAAAGTTCTTGAAGAGGTCCACCTCGTTAACCCTAACAAGCCGGAGACGCGGCTTGGACAGAACGCCGCCCCGCTCTACAGCGGATGGCGACCATCTCTGGGAGCGTCGCAGCCGACGAGAAGCACTCATTGCCCTCTCGCTCCACGGACCACATGATGGATACGCAGACCAGTCGAGACACCGATACGCAGGAGAGCGATGAGCACAACGCAAATCCATGGATCACTGTTACCAGGAGAGCGAACAAACGCCGACAGCTGCAACCCCATACCGTACCGACTCAACAGCTGCCCAGCACGCCGTTTGAGCCCGCTCTACGCCAGAGCCGGCCTAAGACGCGTCTACCAAGACTCCCACCACTCCCTGCCGAAAACTACAAGCTAGCAATCCGTCCCCATGGTGGATTAAATCTCAGCAAGGTTTGCCCCAAGACATTACTTCTCGCCGTAGTTCATGCCGCAAATATACGGAGTGAGAAGCCTGATATCAAGCTTCGAGTTGACGAAAATCAAAATGTGCTAACAATAAGCACCTCATCTGAACACAACGACATGGCACTTGGACAAATAACCAAAATTACAGTGCACGCAGCAACCTACGACATCACCTCTTATGGTATTGCGCTTGATAATTCGTGCAAAGGGGTGGTCAACGGAATAAGCCATGAAATCACACCAGACGACTTCCTGACAGAAGTTGAAGTACCGGGCTACGAGGTCCTTACGTGCAGACGCCTCGGCAACTCCGGAGCAATGGTGCTCACATTTTGTGGCAAGTGAGTCCCTTTCTTCGTGAACGCGTACGGACAGGCTCTCCGCTGCTACCTCTACAAACGGACTATTCCCCACTGTAGAAAGTGCAACAAAACTGGACACCGTGAGGATGTGTGCCCACAGCCTCCTGACACACCGAAATGTCGAGTGTGCGGGGATTGACTATCACCCAACAACCACGAGTGCCGCCCTTCTTGCATGCTTTGTGGTGGCGACCACCCGACGGCTGCCAAACCATGCCTAAAGCGGTTTTTGCCACCTGTCGACCGACGCAAACCACCCCGGTCAGCTACTCCCACCAAGAAGGCCCAGGCACCATCTCGCAGCCCCGGATGGCAGAGCAGTGCGTCCGGGAGTGCAGCCAGGCGAAGGAGCCATTCCAAGGATAAGTTGGGGCCCAAGCGAGGAAACTCGTCATCGCGGAGTGGTTTCGCTGGCCAGCCGGGATCTCAAGGCTGGCACACGGACGGGACAACGCATCATCATGGCCATCAAAGCGGTTCCCACAAGAAAGCACAAACGGTAAGCTGGGCAGGGCAGTTCCCTCCTCTCCCTCCCTCTCCACACCAGTCCCACTCCCTCACACAAACATCAACGCAGGAAAGAACACCACAACCAACGCCACCTAGACTACCACAACCCATGTCAGTAGACACTCAGCTTCACCCTGACATGTCGTCAACTACGGCACGATCCGGCTATTGCACACGAGAGGCGTTGAACGAAATGGCTACTTCTTTAGGAACGAATTCGAAACTATGATGCAGGTAGAAATGCAGAAAATGAAAGATAGCATTATGGCTGAACTAACAGCTCCACTTCAACAATTCATCCAGCAGGCCTTGCAACCTGCTGTCCAGCAGATTGTAACGGATGTTAAACAGCAGATATCGGCTGCACTTGGCCAACTTGATATTTCGCCATCTGCACCAAAACGCACCACGTCTCCGACACAAGAAACACAGCGACCGCATACTTACATACGCCCCTCCCGTATCCTATCACCGTCCCGAAAAACCGTCCCAACAGCCGCAGCTGCTGCAGTCCCACTTCCCACCACCCTCCACCAGATTTAGCACAGTCCGAAATGCCTCCGTGTACTACCGAGGCCCCGCTATTGCATGATCATGGCGAGAAACCGTAGGTCAACGCGTGACACCCCTCAACTCCTACGTGTGTGGCAGTGGAATTGCAGGGGGTATCGTAGGAAACGCGGAGCTCTAATGCAATTCATTGCGACGCAGCAGATTACTCCCGATGTCTTAGCGTTACGAGAAGTACAATGTACCCCTACGCTTCCGGGTTACACCACATACACGGACGTAACGAACAATACACCACATCGCACAGCTACATTAGTTTCTAAGCATGTCACTGTCATAGAACACACCCTTCAAAGCACCTCCATCTCACACGTACTTCTCGAATTAGTCCCGTGCTCTCGTACCAGTAGCAACCTGTACGTGCTTAACGTTTACAGTGCACCTAACGCCAGGAACGATGACTTCGGTAATCTATTCGCACAAATCTGCAAGTTGGGTAAACAAATAGTAATTGTAGGAGATTTCAATGCCCCCCAATCCGGCTTGGGGCTACGCAACAGAAACGCCTAAAGGCCAACGACTCGCACAGGTTCTCGCGATTCATCGCATAACCCTGCTGACAGAACCTGATCAACCCACTCGCCTAGGTAATAGTGTGAGCAGGGACACATGCCCCGACCTCACGATAGTCAAGGGCGTTAGTCACCATTTCTGGTGCAACCTCATGGTGAATCTGGGCAGTGATCACCATATACTAACTACAGAGCTCCAAGTAGCAGCCACGCGTGCCCCAGAGCGCATCATAAAACTAACGAATTGGGATGCATTTAGGCGTAATCGTACAACTACCCATCAGGACTCTCCTTCTCTAGGCGCTTGGATATTACAACTTCACTCCGATTTTCAAAGAGCTACCAAACTCATCGCTGCGACGACAGAAACGCCGGATGTGGACCGGCATCTGCTACATCTCTGGGATGCCCACAGAGGCTTGTCACGGCGGTGGCAGTGACAGAAACATAACCGAAAACTTCGTCTCCGAATCGCCAAACTAGCTACTGAGGCACAGGACTATGCGAACATCCTCACTAGCAACAATTGGCATAACTTCTGTGATCGACTCAACGGCTCACTAGTACACTTCGAACGTGGCGTATACTCCGTGCTCTTTTAAATCCCACGCAGACAAAATCACACACTGCTAACGCAATCCGCACCATTCTCCACAAATCAGGGCTCAACATTAACACTCTGCTGCACACCTTAAAGCAACACTATGTATCCACGGGCCCCCGTCCCGCCTACCGTGATTATCCACACGTACACGATACGCCTCTAGATGAGGACATTACAGAAGCAGAGGTTAGGGCAGCTTTGCAAAGCAATAAGCGCAACACAGCACCCGGTACAGACGGGATTACGTACACACTTCTGCGTAATTTAGATGACCAGTCCATCGAATATTTAACCGCTTTTTACAACGAACATTGGAAAAACGGCACGCTACCACAGGAGTGGCGACACGCAGAAATCATACTTATTCCAAAGCCTGGCAAGCAGCTATCCCTCCAGAATCTTCGCCCTATATCCTTAACTTAATGTGTAGCTAAACTCTTTGAACGCGTTGTTCTCTCTCGACTACAACCATTTCTCGAAGACAATCACTTTTTTCCTGATACACTATTCGGCTACCGTCCTGGTATCTCTACACCGGACGTATTATTACAGCTTAAGGAGGACGTGTTGGATAGCCCCACTTCAAACCAGGTCCGAGCTATTCTGGCCCTGGATCTGAAGGGTGCTTTTGACAACGTCTCCCACCACCTTATTCTTGACAATCTCGCTTCATCTCAGTGTGGCTCACGTATCTACAATTACGTCACGTCCTTTCTTTCTGACCGCACGGCCACTATTGGGATTGGAGACCTCCGTTCGGACGTCATTCGTCTCGCAGGCAGAGGAACACCACAGGGCTCGGTTCTCTCGCCCACTTTGTTCAACGTGGCTATGGCTAAACTCCCTTCCCTATTATAACAGGTTCCCAACATCCAGCATGCCATCTATGCAGATGACATTACAATTTGGGTGACCAAAGGATCAGACGGAACCATTCAGGACGCCCTACAGGAAGCTGTGTCTGTGGTACAAGACTATGCTGCTGCCGGCAGCCTTACGTGCTCAGTGGATATGTCGGAGTTGTTATTAGTATACAAGCGGCGCCGAAAAACCGCTGATTCTCGTGACATTTCGCTGTTTCTTGATGGTCATCCTATCCCTCTGGTACCACGAATTCGCATTTTAGGCCTCTACCTTCAGTCCGACGGCAAGGCCTCGTACACTACACACCTTCTGGCTCAGCAGATAACTCAAATTACACACATGATCCAACGCATCACCAATCGCAGGAGAGGCCTCTGTGAGAAGGATGTCCTCCGCTTAGTACAAGAACTCATAGTTAGTCGGCTCACCTATCATCTTCCCTTTCACAATCTCACTCTAGCTCAAATAAAAAAGATGGACATCCTTCTACGGACAGCTGTGAAGGCGGCTATCGGCTTGCCTTCACACGCATCTACA
Organism: Rhipicephalus microplus; assembly: GCF_043290135.1. Lineage (NCBI taxonomy): Eukaryota > Metazoa > Arthropoda > Arachnida > Ixodida > Ixodidae > Rhipicephalus > Rhipicephalus microplus. The sequence continues at coordinate 127,975,344 of NC_134707.1, forward strand.
CAACGCCTCCTTCAATTAGGAGTCCACAACACCATAACCGAACTCATCGAGGCCCAGCACAACAGTCAGCTCCAACGGCTCAGGCAGACCCGTCAGGGCTGCGTCATCCTGTCTCGTCTTGGCTACCCGATTCCTCAAAAACCCGCACAAGTACCGCGATATAAACTTGCTTTTACTGTCCGCGCACTCATCAAAGTGCCTCCGATTCCACGCAATATGAATCCCTCCCGCCACGCCGGTCGTCAACGTGCCCGAGTTCAGGCTATGACACGCATCTTTGGTGATGGTACATCAGACTTACAAGTACTTTACACTGATGCAGCACGCTACCCAGAGAAGTCAGCCATGTGTTTAGCCGTGACAGATGACACAGACGCCCTTGTGGCGTCTGCCATACTTCGCACTACAGACAGTGGTCTGACAGAGGAGGGAGCTCTCGCTCTGGCAATTGTTTACGCTACGACACTGTCACATGACTCCCCTGTCACTATTGTAACAGATTCACAAGCTGCTTGCCGTGCTTTCGCTCAAGAACTTGTGGCTGCACATACACACAATATCCTCTCTTCTGTCTCACCGTCCGCATTACGTCCTGTGCGTATCGTCTGGACTCCTGGACACGCCTCTCTCCATGGTAATGAACGCGTTCATGCGGTTGCCCGAGAGCTGACCGGCCGGGCTCCATTGGAAGAGCTGTCCAATCCAGACGACGCATCGACAGAACCACTAAACTACAACGCTACGCTGCAGTATTATCGACAGAGCCGTTATACGTATCCTCCCCCTCATCCTTCACTTAACAGAGCAGATGCTGTCGCTTGGCGGCAACTACAGACCAAATAATTTCCTTGCCTTTATATGCTAAATCGCTTTCATCCGACTCTCTACCCCTCCTACTGCCCCTTCTGTGGATCCGTACCAACGGTGTACCAATCCACGTGGGAATGCTCTGACCCACAGGGCGTGCCTTCCATTCCCAATCCCACCCCTTCCTCTTGGGAGTCTGCACTGCTCAGCTTACGCCGACAGGAACAGCAGCAGCTGGTCCAGCAGGCTCGCAGGGTCGCGCAAGGCAATGGAGCCCTGGACTGAGGGCCCCACTCAATGAAGGCTCAGTGTGCATTTGTTATTAATAAATGTTTGTTCTCTCTCTCTCTCTCGAGCTGGTAAATGTGAGAAGTATACACGAAGCGAAGCCGTAACAAAGTGTGTATGTGTCTCCTTTTGTTCAATCCTTGGAATGTCCGCTGGATGGCGGTGCTTCTATATGAGAAATATATGATGAAAAGATGCGTGATGGTAGTAATTGAAGTGTTGAATAGGTGGACGAACGGACACACAGGCTGATGCATGTATGGACGCACGGATGGATGCACGGACGGATGAACGCATGGACGGACGCAGGAGCGGATGCATGAACGAACGCAGGGATGGACGCACAGATGGACGTGGGGACGCACGAACAGACGCACGCACAGACGGGCGGGTGGACACACGGGCGGTCACACAGATGCAGCATGGACGGACGGAAGCAAGAACGAATGGATGGACAGATTCTTCGCCCCACTCTCCATGATTTCAGTCAGTGGATATGCTGCCATTTTTTATTACACATTTTTCGCTCAAAAACATTTTATATCCACCAGGACTGTCGCATTTTAGGCAAGTGCTTCGATGCTCCGCATGTGCATCGAGCGTGTCTTGCGAGTAAATAACGAGCGCATGACGTCACAGACAGGTTGTCTGAGCTTGGTACCAGAAGATGGCGGCCTCGGCGACATTTTATCGCATTTGAGAGTGCCATATATGGCAAAGGACGCCAGTGCGTCGTTCACCTCTCGCATTTTTTTTCTGCTTTCCCCGCTTTCGTGCGCTGGCTAGCCGTGCTAAAGGGGTACGCAAAGAACTAGAAGGTGCACCGACACTAATATGACGTCACCGTTTCTTTCTCCGCGTGGTCGAGCAAGAGATCATGCAGAATCTCAACTAGCTGGTACCTGAAGATAGTGAGAACAGTGACGTCAATGCAAGTTATTTGATAAAAATAAAACTTACTCTGGACTCTCAGCTACGGCTGAGCATCCAGGGCGGGAAGAACACGGACCCTAGAGCGACAAATGTTAAAGCGCGGGCGATGAATCTCAGTGGTCACGCTCGTTTTCCGTATTTAATACCACTTTTGCAAGGAGAATGACAGATGTCACAAACGTCAAATTTATGTGGTGCGTTTAGCTTGCCAGAGCGTCATTTCAGAGTCGAATTAGTTTATGTATGTTATAGAAAAAAATAATCGCTGATGTTTAATATAATATGCATGATAACGATCGATGTGAAACGCAAATATTACCGCTGCAAGGAACACATTTTGTGTATGAAATGTATGCCTAACAAAGAGCGAATAACATTGTTTGAAACTTGTAAAACGCATCGCATTTTCTGAGAAATGTCCAAATATGCAATATTTCATGATAGCTGATGCGTTATATTTCATAAACATTTGATAAGACTTATCAACTTCGTTTTGAAAACAAATTTTGATTCTTTTTCTCTCTGATGGCAGCTAAGTTTTTGATTATTGAACTCTTCAGCACACGCTGAAGCTTCAACACCTTCACATAAACGCTCACAAGCTTTCATGGTAACATCATCCTTGAATGCAGTGATGTTACTTGACTCGTACTTTTCTCGTTCTTGACTCAAGACAGTCGTGCCGGTTGTCATAAATCGTTCTCGAACTTGCGGACGACTTGAAGGTCACTTGGCTCGGCGGAAGTCAGGACAAGTTTCAAGCCAGCTGCGGGGCTAGCTTGAAAGCGACTTCATGCGTTATTCCAACACGGCCACCTATCGAAAGGACGTCGCGCGGAGGGTGGCAGCTTTTGAGTTTGCTTGCCTCGCCATAAGCGTAGCATTTTCTGAGGCATACTGCCTGCCGAAGATTCCTCGACCCGCTTTACGTGACCGAAGAAACCCAGTGAAGTTGTACGACGAGCAACAATTTTACGCTGGGTACAGATTCACGAAGAAGGCAACAGCTGCTGGTTATGTTGCTCCTCTGTGAAAGTGGGGACAACCGAAGACAGCCTGTCCCTCGCAGCCGGTGGCACTTTCTATAGTTATATGCGGGACTTCTATGAAGTTGCTGAGTTCCCTGGCGTTACAGGTTGTGTCGACTACACACACGTGCGTATGTATAGCCACAATGGTGACGACGCCGAAGTTTTCCGTAAATGCAAAGGCTATTTCTTTTTTTCTTAAACAAGATGACATTTTCCGTCACTTTCGGTACAAAATTGACTCGGAGCTGTATCTGTGTGCCTCGCCTATCCTTTCATCCCGTTTACGGCACTGTTTCTCACTCAGAAAGGCATCGCTTGCGGCACAACGCTACGAAAAATTGCACACGCACAAAAAAAAAAGAGGTACCCCTATCACCTATTTCCTGATCATGTGCCTTCCCCTTCATCATCATGGAGCGAGACATTCCTGCACCCCGCAAGGCAAAATTCTACTGAGGGCAATGTCATGACCCCCACCTTTTCTCTTGTTTACCAAGCTCAACAAAAGGATACGAATTCCTTTTGTTCCCAGAATTTGTTTTTTAAATTTTCATATGTAACTGCAATCTAGCCCGCTACAAGAATTTCCACAGGCGAACAGAGAGGCGAATGCCAGGAAAATTGCGTTACCCCGTTAGCCTGGTCAGCACAAATACACGCCGTGGCGTTCGACTGAAAAACAAATGGCCCCGTATCAAATTTTGTCGAAAGATGATAGTCTCGCGTGTGGAGAGAGTGAACAAAACATTTATTTGATGTTCTGCGCAAGAAAATTGGTGAGTTGTATACCGGAGGCACTGCGTTAGAGTGCCTCGAGTGTGCAGCGGAGGCGAACGAGCACATCAAGGCACGGTACAAACGAGCGCAATCTGGCATTTATCTTCGAAAACGAAGGAAGGGTTGCGTGCCTGCAGAGAAAGATGCGTGATAAGGTGTAGAACGCGAGGCGACAGGTAGGTGCCACTACCATCTCGTCTTAGCAAAGCGTTGGAAACACTCCGCGTTCCGTGCAAGCGTTGCATGGTAAGCGCAGCGTGATAAGCGCTACGGTCCCTAAAATTACTTATGTATGCGGTTTCTAGTAAGACATGCATATGCAGAATTTATGCGTGTTGTTATGGTGCCCTAGACATGCGCAATAATTGCTTTTTAATTGACAGTTGCACAAGCATGAACGCTCAACCTTGAGCAACATTGGTTGTCGCTGCGGATGGGGTCGGCTGTTTCAAGTACCAGACGCCGGTAAGAGTGAACAAACAGACAAGTGTACAGACCGACAGACCAAATTTTTGCGTCGAAGGTCGACAAGAAAGACTTTCTTTGAAAAAACTGCGAAAGAACCCAACGCAATGCCTGTTTTGCCTCCAAACAAGCAAGCCTGGAGAAACGCGCCGCATTTGGGTGGCCCCTAAAACCAGAGGGCAGCGGACGCTTCACAGAAGCAACACTGCGCATCGCTGTGGCGGCAGGCACCACGTGCCGCTCATTACCCGTAAAATGGCAAAAATATGCCAGTGGCACTTCGTTTTTATAGTTATCTTAAAACGAATGGTATTTTTTTGCTGTAACACGTGCCTTACGTGCACAACTTCATTATTAACCCCATTAGCAGGTGAGCAGCGGGTGTCTGCCTTGAACCTCGTTCTTGACTTGACCAAGCAAGACAGCCTGAACATCTAAGAAACGCGAAGGCTGACTTGGGCGTTTTGAAATCCGCTGCTTGCTTCACGCCGACTTGCTCAAGTTCAAGGCGCGAGCCAAGTAATATCTCTGCATTCGGGGTTCACAGGTTGAAATGAACAGAAAAGTTTACGCATATATTTTTTGTCAATATACCAATAAAGCATTTCTTCACTTCTACAACATTTGTGCATACATTTTACTAGTACAAACACCCCACCTCAAAAAAGGTGAATGAGTGAACGCGCCAAGGCCGGCCTCCCTGATTGTCTGTATGGCGCCTGGTGGAGAATATAAGAGTTATCTCCAGTGAATGTGCTGGTATGAACCTGAAAAGACCGATTAAAGTAAATGTCTTGAGAGTTCCGTGGTGCTTTCTTCTCGATAGCTGAATGAATCTCGCATTGTGCGTAAAGTCCTTGAAAAAAAAAAAAGGCTTCGAGTAAGAAGCCATCATTCGAAGTCGTAACTGTACAGGCAACCAAATATTGCTATGTTTCGGTACATCTGTGCAAATAATTCTCAAGAAATGAGAATTTCGGGTATGATCCTAGTTTTGTTTAGAACGTTGATGCAAAACATAAATTTAAAATTTTACAAATTCTCATTTGAGTTCTTTAAGCGCAGACCCATTTTAAAACTTAACATTGCGGAGTAACAGAGAAGTAACCGTCCATTACTTTTTGTAGTAACTGTAATCGTTACGTGCTACCTTTTTTATGTAACGCAATGTGGTAACGTCTCTCATTTTTTATTTAGTGGTGAGTAACGTATAGGTTTTTTTTTTTGCAAACGCATACCCCACTGGTGTAATGCAAAGCAGCTTTCAAGAATTAAGTCATGTTTTACATAACATGTATGCCCTAATTTACTTGTCTAGACATGCCGGTAAGACATGTTTTTGTTATCGTTATATCACGCAATATCAATTTTGTTGTGCAAGCTATAGCGACTTGGTCGTGAGCGTACCATGAGCAGGGAACGTTATCATGCTGGAAAACCCATAGATGTCATGATTGTCATATTAACGCCTGCAGTAATTGTTATACAGACATGTCACCCAATTCCAAGGTTGACATGCCAAGATAGCCAAATGGGCACGTACGTTACATGAGCATAGTATATATGTCATGTTACATGACGTGCACTTCCCAATTTTACCATTATTACCTTTCAATTATGATAGTTAGGCAAAAACGTCTCGTCGTGTCAATTTTCCTATGTATAAAGGGAATGGAACGGCCACTAGAGCACCATCACCATGGCATACAAACAGCGGTGTTCATGACAAGCAAGTCGTGATTTTAATATGGCCTGTCAATAATGATCGTCCTACAGTCGCATTATGCCACACCAAGTTTTATACAAACCTCATAAACGATATGATCTGGAGAGCACCAAGTCGTTGGTGGCTAAATGAATCGGCAGATACGCTCAAAGTCACCAAAATTCATTAAGAAATGCTTCGCACTTAAAGTATTCTTGCATGATACGGTGTTTTTGATTGATATTACTGACGACCCATTCTATTTTCACTGCGGCAATGAATCTGGTGCTTGAACTGCAGTTCAGAGCTCATGATGTTTTACATTGGTGATACGTGAGAAAGTAAACGCGAGACAAACTAATTGCATTAAAAAAGATTGTCAGAGTCACGAGCAGTTCTCAAACACCCCGATGTAGATGTGGGCCATGAAAACAACAAATAGGCCCTTTTCGTAATACGCACGTTTCCTTCCATGGTATATTCGCCCATTTAATGACAGCGCCTGCCGTCCTTTTAGGTTGAAAATAGGTCCTAGTTGCACACGTTTGCGTTTTTCATGTCAGAGAGTGAGCAGACAACGCAACGCGCTGTTTACTGATTGTTAGTTGGCTTCTTCTCTATACAGGGAGCATTGCAGAAAAGCCAGCTTCAGAGCGCCGAAAAGGGTTTATATGGTCGACAAAAACGACCATGAAAGCTACATAACTTTAGCTACAAAATAACGTAGTGTATCAGTCAAATGAGCGTTTGTGGGTCAGTGTAAAACCAAGAGTCGTTATTGAAACCTCTTTTTTAAGTTTTGAAATCGGTGTTTAAAGTGGCCAAAATGTGTCTAAATTGTGGCTGCTTCCATAGGCTGTGGCGGGGGGGGGGGGGGTGGATATTCAGATTGTCTCGATAGGAAGGCACGTGGTGGCACGTGCTTGAAGTTACGCCTGAAATGTTCTAGTCATTCCCTAGTATTATAAACCGAGATTTGTTTTCAGTACCGCGTTTCGTTTGTGAGACATGATTTTTTTGTGCGCTTCCCCTTCAGTTACGATGAAGCCACCAGCCGCCGCCGAGAGATGGCTCGACAGGTTATGCCTAGAAATCCTGGGTATAGCCGTTTAGGACGTATTCTGTTGACAAATGTCCCCAATGAGTGATTAAACAAACCCTTGTGACGATATATGCTTGTGGTAGCTGAAGTAAACGGTCAGCGTGGGACCAGAGAAAGCGTTGTGACAGCCAGGAGAGGGTCACTCAATGAGCGCTGAACTTGGGCTAAGGTCGCACAACCTCGGTATGTTAGACATAAGAGTCTCCTAATATTAGCTAGAGTGGACTCTGGAGCGGCAATCGTCCAGCCACCACGGGACAAATAGCTGGTGCGAAATTTGCCTAGTCTTCGTGCTTGCGTCTTACGGCTTTGTTTATTGCTGTGTTTGGATTTTGTATCAAATAAAAAAGACGAACCTTTTTGAACTTTGTACCCCATTTGAATAGAGGAGCCTCACAAGGTCGAAGTGATGAATCACATCTGTTGAACCGTTTCAGAATTTCGTTTTGCGTGCAGAGCGACTCAGGCTACACGGAGCAAAAGAAAGCCAAAAGAACGAAGATTAGAGAGATATGTGCACTCCCCATCATTCCCAAGTGGGCTGACGCCCCATGCGTCGCAGCTCCCAAGGATACCAAAGTCGAAATTGCCGCTAGTGCCTCTATAAGAAACTCAATGGTTCGACTTCTGGATGTCACTGCGTGACTTGTAAGAAACGCCACGCATGTGGTGTCTTCTACGTTGGCTGGTCGTGACTTTTCGTGAGGTGAGCTCAAGTAGGAATCTTAGAATTACGTCTAGGTAAAGTAGGTGTGTGTCACAGAGCTATTTTTGGTGTGAACCAATAGTATGAGCGAAGCCGGCGCTTGTAGACACTTGGGCCAAAGTGGCAGCTTGGAGAGGTGTTCAGGCATCGACAGAATTTCACTTTTCTTGGATACCGGAAAGGTGCGTAGAAACTGCGCGTGCAAGGAATTAATTGTGGGTTTCAAGGTGATAATGAATCACTTTACTTACCAATAGCACTGTAAAAGGACAGTGTTAGACTTAGCAGAGGTGTTTGTAGAGCCTCTGCAGTGTGAGGCCATGGTGATATGAACAGCGCGCCCTGAATCTGTTGACGCAAATCGAGAAGGGATGGATTCATCTCCCGTTCACGGAACTTTTTCTTTAGTTTGTGACAATGCCTATTTTTTACGTGATCTTTGTGACGGCAATACTCACGAAAGTCTTGGTTTGCCCCGGCATGAAACACGAACACAGAAACACCGCCAAGGTTCTCTGCAAGTTAGACGTCCAAGGTTAGGACGAGTCGTAATGAAAATGAAAAAGAAGAGACTGGCGTTACAGCCACCACATCCGAAACACATTGCCAGCATTGCAATGCATTGTAGAATAGCGATGATTCTCATTACAATAAAATGAATCAATGAAAGAAAATGCATCGATTGACTGTTGCGATGCATTAATTGCAAGACTGGAATTCTCCAAGCCCTCTGAAAGCCGGCTGGTGTAATAACACTGTCAACACAGTATAAACAGAATAAATTACTCTCTTATTAAAAGATAGTTTTACAAGTTTGTTCGAGCTAATAGTTTCAGTAGACAAGGATGCTTGCTCCTGATATTTCTCTATCCGCCTGTATGGGCCTGAATACTGTTGCATGATGTCTTTGCTCTTTGAAACGGTGAGAAGTGTCAGGAGTATACATTTTATACCAAATGGTAACCAGCCAAGCATACATCTTAGCAAAATAAATCGAAAAAATCTGTCAAAGTTGGTCCTTTCAAGGGGGTTGTGAACAGAAAACGTGTCGCCCAAGACATTTGAAAAGGCCCTGCTCTTTCAGGCGATGCAATCGTTGTCATGTTCTGTACCTCGCAGTCGGGTGCAGGCATTTGAAATATCTGGGCGCCTGCCTTCTTGTAATATATAATATACATACTAGCGTCTCACACTCAGCAAGCCCTGTGAGTGCGGGAGGTAATCTGACCAGTTAGTCTAGATTGGATTCGGTTCGATTCAGTTGCTACAGATCAACGCCCATGTCACCGCCTGGTCGTGACCTTCATGGAGGCAAAAGTCGTGGTGTTTGACACAAAGCACTTTATATGGGCGAACACGCCCCCCCCCCTAAAAATTGGCAGACCCCTCGTACAGTGGGAACCGCTGATATGAGAAGCACGAATGAAGAAGGTTGATATGCCACTTTAAAATCCGCACAACACTTCAAGGAGGTAAATTATGCCGTACAAGACTTTCATGTGATGATTATAACGTTTGGACGTGTCATTTACCCTCGTCATCTATTCACGTCACCTGATACTAAATTTGGTATATGTGCAGCTAGCGAAACGGCCGTGAGCACGCCATCAGAGTAGCATGTAATAAAGTTTGTCATGTTCGAATATCATGATTGTCATGTTTGAACTTGTCACATACTTTCGTCGTCCATTCACGTCCCGTAAAACCAAACTTAGTATATGTGAAGCCGGCGAAACGACGGCGAGCGCACTTATGCCTAGTTCACACTGAAACATCCGCTTTCTACAGCGACCGCAATTCCCCTGCCGCAGAAACGCAGCGTCGTTCGCACTGGACGCGCCCTGCACCACCGAATATGCCATCTACTACGGGGCGAACGCGGGATGGAAGCGTTATCACCCGGTTGTTGCCGCGGCTCGCAAACGCTACTACGCTATCCGGTGGTGTATACTTCGATGATTCTCGTACGCAAGAAGCAAGAAAGGACAGTACTGCTTACTTTGCTGGCAAGTGGCTGTCTTGTAATGCACGAAGAGCAGAAAAAACACCGACGCCAGCGGCGTTGGTGGGTTCGTTTTGCTCTGCAAGACCGCAACAAGCTCGGTCACGCCAACAGCAAGCTCGGTCATCTCTTTCACCAAATACGGAGGCAAAGTAGGCACAGAGTAGGTTAAACTCCCGTTGGTTTCAACATTCAGTTACGTGCACTGCGGCATAACAAGTAAGTAGGGCTTGGCCGCCACTTTTCAAAATTCCTTGACTAGCGCTCCTATTGGTCCGTGGTGACCGATTCGGCGGCAGACACCGCAAAAATTGGTCCGAGAGTGATCGGCGCGGAGAGGGCCTTTTCGGCGGATCTCAGCGCCGTCGAACCGGATTCGAAGCACTTTTGGCGGCCGGAACGCTCAGTGTGAACGCGGCCTTAACGTGGACGCGCGCGCACGATGGACGCATCAACGCTACGTTAGCAAAACGCGAGCACTTTATTTGGCGCTAGGCACGACCAGCGTCTGTCGGCGTGGCCCGGCGGCTACCATCGTGAAATGCGACATGCTTCATTTCGCGCCGACGACGTTACCTAGAGAGCACCGCGTCTGCATAGGTACGTGATGGAAGGACACCGACGCGCTCAAACGCGCATGCGTCGAAGCAATGCAGCGTGGCGTGAGCCTGTGAGCATATGCCAGGCAGATCTCCGCCTGGGGTGGCATCGCCGGTGTGACGCGGCGAAACGGACGCCGGCGCGCACGTGCGCTTGGTCACGTCGAAGTGTATTGGCGCCTTGAGTGTGGCATGTAGTCATGTTCTTACATGACATGCATCTCATGATTATCATGTTTGTACCAGTCACATACTTTGCCATCCATTCACGTGACGTAATACCAAATTTGGCATATGTGAAGCTAGCGAAACGGCCTCGAGTGCATCATGAGTGTGGCCTGTAGTCATGTTGTTACATGACACGCGTCTCATGATTATCATGTTGGCACAAGTCACATATTTTCATCATCTATTCAGATGACGTAATACCAAATGTGCTATATTTAACACTTTAGCGAGACGGCCGTGAGCGCATCATGAGTGTGGCATGTAATAATGCTCTGACATGACACGGACCTCATGATTATCATGTTTGCACCAGTTACATACCTTCATCGCCCATTCCTGTCACGTAACACTGAATTTGGCATATGTGAAGCTCACGAAACGACTGCGAGCATACCATGAGCGTGGCGCGTTGTCTAGACTCATGAGTCATGACTTACTTGGCATGCATGTCATGATTCCCACGTTAGGGTCTGTCACTTGTGTTCGCCATAATTATCGTCATCATCATTATCATCATCATCATCATCATCATCTCCTTAACTACGTACACTGCAGGACGAAGGCCTCTTTCATGTTCCGCCATTTAACCCGGTCCGGTGCTTGCTGCTGCCAATTTATACCCGCAAACTTCCTAATCTCATTGGCCCACCTAACCTTCTGTCTCCCCCTAACCCGCTTGCCTTCTCTGCGAATCCAGTTAGTTACCCTTAGTTACCAGTGGCTATCCTGTCTACACACTACATGCCCGACCCATGTCCATTTCCTCTTCTTGATTTTCACTATGATATCCTCAACCCCTGTTTGTTCCCTAATCCACTCGTCTCTCTTCTCGTTTCTTAAGGTTACACCTACCATTTTCCTTTACTCAGTTTCAGTGCTCAGTTTAAGCTGAACCCCCTATGTAAGTCTCCAGGTTTCTACTCCGTAGCTAAGTACAAGCAGGGTACAGCTATTATATAGTATCCTCCTGAGGGATAGTGGAAATATCCTTGTCATGATTTGAGAGTGCATGCCAAATGTGCTCCACCCCCTTCTTATTCTTTTAGTTACTTCAATCTCGTGGTTTGGCTCCGCGGTTATTACCTGCACTAAGTAGACATAGCCTTTTACAACTTCAAGTGCACTATTACCTATCTCGAAGCGCTGCTCTTTGCCGAGGTTGTTGTACATTACTTTCGTTTTCTGCAGATTAATTTTAAGACCCACTTTTCTGCTCTCCTTGTCTAACTCCGTAATCATGAGTTGCAATTCGTCCCCCGAGTTACTCAGCAATGCAATGTCATCGGCGAAGCGCAGGTTACTAAGGTATTCTCCATTGACTCTTATCCCTAACTGTTCCCATTCTAGGCTTCTGAAAACCTCCTGTAAGCACGCGGTAAACAGCATGGGGGAAATTATGTCCCCCTGCCTTACACCCTTCTTGATTGATATTCTGTTGCTTTCTCTATGAAGCACTATGGTAGCAGTTGATCCCCTGAATATTTCTTCCAGGATGTTTATACTTCATCGACGCCCTGATTCCGCAGAGTCTGCATGACGGCTGATATTTCTACTGAATCAAACGCCTTCTCGTAATCGATGGAGGCTATGTATAGTGGTAGGTTATATCCCGAGCATTCCTATATTACCTAATTGATAGTATGAATGCGGTCGATTGTTGAGTAGCCAGTTCGATATCCTGCTTGTTCCTTTGGTTGATTTAATGGGTATGTTTTCTTTACTCTTTCAGCAATTGCCTTTGTAAATAGCTTGTGTACTACAGAGAACAAGCTGATGCACTTGTTTTCTTCAAGTCCTTGTCATCTTCTTTCCTATATATTAAGGTGATGTTAGTATTGTTCCAAGACTCTGGTGCTCTTCCCGTCAGGAGACACCTCGTAAACAGGGTGGCTAGTTTTTCTAACACAATTTGTCCTCCATCTTCCAGCAGATATGATGTTACCTGATCCTCACCAGCAGCTTTGTCTCTTTGCACGCTTCCCAAAGCTTTTCTGACTTCTCCTATCTTTACTGGTGGGGAGTCATCTGGGTTACTGCTATTTCTTATAGTATGAAGGTCATGGTTGTCCCGGCTACTGTACAGATCTCTGTAAAACTCCTCCGCTATTTAACTATCCTATCCATATTGGCAGTTATTTTGCCTTCTGTGTCCCTTAATGCATACATGCGATTTTTGCCTATCCCAAGTTTCCTTTCCAGTGCTTTGACGCTTCCTCCGTTTTTAAGAGCATGTTCAATTCTCTCCATGTTATACCTTCTTACATCGCATACTTTACGCCTATTAATCAACTTCGATATCTCTGTCAGTTCTATTTTGTTTGTTGTACTTGAGACTTTCATGATTTGAAGCCTCTTAATGAGACTCTTTGTTTCTTGGGAAAGCATGCCAGTTTCCTGTCTAACTACCCTGCCTCCAAGTTCCACCGCACACTCCGTAATAATACTCGTCAGATTATCATTCATTATATCTACGCTAATGTTGGTTTCCTCTCTAAGAGCCAAATACCTGTTCCGAAGCGAGACCCTGATCCTGTACTTTCCCTATCAGTGCTTGTTCATTGATTGGCTTGTTGCGTATCAGTTTCTGTCGTTCCTTCTTCAAGTCTAGGCGAATTTGAGACCGTACCATTCTAGGGTCACTGCATCGTTCCTTGCCAACCACTTCCACATCCTGTACGATGCCTGGTTGTGCACTCATTATAAAGTTTATTTCGGTCTTATTTTCACCATTAGGGCTCCTCCATGTCCACTTGCCGTTTCCTTATTTTCGGTAGAAAGTATTCAAACTCCGTAAATTATTGCGCTCTGCGAATTCTACTAGTAGCTTTCCTCTGGCGTTTCTAGTGCCGATGCCATAATCTCCTACTGCCTGGTCTCCAGCCTTCTTCTTCCCTACCTTAGCATTAAAGTCTGCCATCTGTATAGTATACTGTGTTTTTACCTTACTCATTGCTGATTCCACGTCTTCATTGAAGCTTTCAACTGAAGCGTCATCATGACTGAACGTAGGCGCGTAAGCCTGTACCACCTGCATCTTGTATGAATTATTCAGTTTAATTACAATACCTACCAACCTTTTATTATAGCAATAGTATTCCTCTATGTGGCCAGCTATGTTTCAGTGAATTAGAAACTCTGCTCCCAGTTGTCTCCTGTCAGCTGAGCCCCGATATCAAAGAACGTGCCTAATCTGTAGCACCGCGTAGGCCTCATCTGTCCTCCTAACCTCACTGAGCCCTGTTATATCCCATTTAACACCCTCTAGCTCCTCGAATAGTACTGCTAGACTTGCCTCACTAGATAAGATTCTAGCGTTCAACGTTGCCAAGTTCAGGTTCCAATGGCGGCCTGTCCGGATCCGAGATTCTTAGCACCCTCTGCTGCTTTGCAGATATGGCCACCGCCGTGGTCAGTTGCTTCGCAGCTGCTGCGGACTGAGGGCCGTGAGTAAATTAACGTATTCATGTGGGAGGTGGTGGCCAGATACTGCACCAGGGGGCCATTCCTTCTCTCGTGAGGGATTGTGTTACCGGCGGCGGTTGCCGGTGAGACGGCACTCCAGGTTTCCTAATGCAGCGCCATCATCACGCGGATTTTTTTATCCGGTTGAAAACTGCGCGGCACCGGGATTTGACCCACGGATCTAGGCAGATGCTCTAACCACTACGCCGTTGCCGGACACTGTGTTCGCCATGCAGTCATGTAATACCAGGCCAATTTTGCTACATGTCATGGGAACGAAACCACCGCAATCGCAGCATGACCATAAAATGTAAATCATAATATACATGACATATATGGCTTGATAGTCATGTTATAACTACTCAATTATACTCGCCATACACTCATGTTATGCAATACCAAATTTGGTATTGATACCATTAACGAAACGGCTAGGAGAGCTAAATTAATAGGCGGCTAAATAGATAGATAGATAGATAGATAGATAGATAGATAGATAGGTAAATAGATAGAGAGATACATAGATGAATAGATAGATAGACTATATAGATAGATAGATAGATAGATAGATAGATGTATAGATAGATAGATACGCTCAAAGTCACCAAAATTTGCGAAGAAATGCTTCGCATTAAAGAAGAAGAGGACTGCTATACGAGCAATTCTAGTTGTACACTGATAGCAGCGAGAACAGCTTCAGCCATCGAGTGAACTTATCAACGGCAAAGAGCGTTATCACTGAGGCATTGAACGTTCGAGCCTAAATGTGGCACCAAATATATGTCATGAAACATTCGAGCATTATCACTGATGCGCGAGTAATTATCAAATAAACTTCACATCGGACGTTCTGCGTTTAATCTTTGCGCAATGAGCTAAAAGAATCACGAAGCTTCACATGTATTGGAGCGCTGTCTGCACCTAGCACCGCTCACAGCTTTTCTGGGTGATACACGGATACGCCATAATTTGGCAATAAATGTGCGCGGGAATTGAAATGAGCTGTAGAAATAGCCTTTTGTTATCAGACCCGACTAGTAGTAGTATGGCCGTCAAACCACCGAGTACCATTTCTAAACACTTCTGCATAACGGTGAATAACGAAAAAAACCCGAGTCATGCTGCTATCGTCATGTGAACATGGGCGTACTCAACCTCGGCGAATAGTCTGAGAACCACGTTGTAGACCTACTTCCAGCTTCTCGACCAACTCGAGCACCATTCTTACGTTCTGCAGGCCTACAAACTCGTCAAGAGGAATGTGGTAGGCTATTTTGACCAAAAGCTTAACCATGTTCCTGGCCAGGTCTTCCACGACCAGCCGCATGGGCGGTAGCCACTTTAATTCAGCACTCATGCCTTCCGTGGCCAGAGCGAACAGCGCGTGGAAGCCCGAGTACCTGCGGCAATATAGACAGTATTATAAGGACTTTAGAGTTGACAGAAATGCGTATATATTTTTCATAACAGTTCGCCATTGGTGAAAACATTGAAATGATTGTCGTACTTTTCTTCAATGTATTAAAGTACCGAAAAACGTAGTTTTGCTTAGGGCGTGGAATGCTTGTTGTGCGTCCGTGGAATCGTCACCTGACAGTCGACACTCTCATGTGACCAAGGTTGGTCTTGTCAATGTTTTCTTTGGAGAAATCGATGATAAGATGGCGAAGGGTATCGAGGGCCACGAAAGCTCGCGATTCCGTGCGTCGCCGAAGAGAGAGAGAGAATAAACTTTATTGAAGAATTAAAATTACGTGACTAATCCCGGGTGGAGCCCTCTTGTAGAGCCCCACTGGCCACAGCGGCTCGCCGGGCCTGGTCTAGGGTCACCAGTTGGCTCCCCAGTGCCAGCTCGGAAAGCCGTGCCTCCCGAAACCACGTTGTGAGTGTTTGTAGTGAGCGCACCAACCTAGATACTGCACTGGCTGGCCGCTCGGTACATTGGTAGGTTATGTGTGTAAGTGTGGCTGTGTGGTTACTACACCATGGGCATACCCCTGTTGTGTATATCTGTGGAAAAATTGCGTGTAGTTTTGATATGTGGGAGTATGTGTTCGTTTGGAGGCGGCGCCAATCCCGGGCTTGTTGGCTGCTTAAGTTCGGATGTGGAGGGGCGTACGTGCGTCTTGTAAGGCGTTGGTTTTCCAATATCTGCCTGCTTGTTACACTTTGCTCTTCATGATGCCCTGTGAGGTGTCCTGAGGAGAGTCCTGCGTCTCGGCCAGTAAGTCCGCGAGCTACGCAGTTTGCCTCCTCTTTCCCCGCCAGGCCGTCATGCCCTGGGCACCAAGTGACGCCATGTGCCTCCATCAACATGGACCCCAAAATATCAGTGACGCACCTTGGAAGTGTGCCTCTAAGGTATAAGCGACATACAGCTTGTGAGTCTGTCAAAATATACGCTGAGCGCCCCCTTCTTTCGGCTTCTCTGATTGCCAAGGCTATGGCTGCTGCCTCTGCGGTGGCACTTGATCTGGTGCGTAGGGACGCGCAGGCCACGACTTTGCTTTGGTTAGTCACAGCCAATGCATATGCTTGTTTTCTGGAGCCTTGTGGTGGCGCGGGATAAAGACTGACGTCGGTAAAGTAAGCGTCTGGATCGCTACTTCTCTGCAGGAGTTTTCGTGCTCGCGCTTGACGGCGCTTTTTGTTGTAGAGCGGGTGCATGTTTTTTGGAACTGTTCCACGATTATTTGATCACGTATTTGCTTGGGTACGATGACTGTCTCATCGCCACAGTATTGAGGGGTGAGAGGGTATCCCAGCCTCTGTAGCAGTGTTCTTCCCTGGAGCGTAGAGGTGAGTCGTTCTCGCTCTGCGATTAGCGTGGCGGCGGCCAATTCTTCATACGTGTTATGCATGCCGAGTCCCATGAGTTTTTCTGTGCTTGTGCTGTTCGGAAGTCGCAATGCTGCTTTGTACGCAATTCTGATGAGTCTGTTAATCTGCTCTATTTCGGGCTTGCGTGTTGATTGAAAGGGAAGAGCGAACGTGACTCGGCTGAGAACGAAGGCCTGTACAAGGCGTGTTGTGTCGGTCTCTGTCATCCCATCATTACTTCGCGCAATTCTAGCTATAAGGGATGCAATACTCTTTACGGTGTGTTTGAGCTTGCCTATTGCAGTCTTTACGCTGTTGTTTTCTTGCACGTGCATGCCTAATATTCGAGCCACTGGGGTCCTGTTGATGATCTGTCCGGCAATTTCTAGCTGCAGCGCGGGTGCACGGTTGGACCGAGTGCGTGGGGGTCTTATTTGCAAATATTCCGATTTGCTAGGTGCGCACGACATGCCTGCAGCAGTGAGGTAGCCTTGAATTATGTCTATAGCGGTTTGCAGTACATCTTGTCGTTCTCCATAGGAGCCCTTTGTTGCCCATAGCGTAATATCGTCCGCGTAAAAGGCACAGCCCAGGTTTGGTACAGTCTCCAGCTGGAGGAATAGTTTCCGGAGGCCGATATTGAATAAAAATGGAGACAAGATGGAGCCCTGAGGTGTGCCTTTCAGTGGGAGGTCGTATGGTGATGATTTGGTACCAGCTATGCCAATCTGCGCCTTGCGATTTCCAAGAAAATCAGAGGCATAGTTGAATATGCGTTGTCCGCATCCTATGGCTGCAAGACCGTCTAGTATGGTAGAGTGCGCAATATTATCAAATGCTTTTTTGATGTCGAGTGCAACGAGTAGATTGTTGAGACTACCTGGCGCTAGGTTAAGCAGTTCCTCTTTGAGCAGTAAGAAGATATCGTGGGTAGACACTCCTGGCCTAAATCCGTACATAGATGTTGGTAGAAGCCCCCGTTCTTCTGTGTATTGCTCAAGGCGAGTGAGTATAACTTTTTTGAAGAGCTTGCCAATGCATGACGTTAAAGAAATTGGTCGTAGCTGATCAAGGCTTCGCCGTTTGCCTGGTTTAGGTATGAGTACAACCTGTGCCAGTGTCCATTCTGCAGGTATCTTTCCACTCGGTGTCCAGACTTCCTGATTAAAGTGGTCTGTGATGGCTTGTAATGCTTCATCGCTGAGGTTCCGTACCATGGCATTTGTAATGCCATCCGATCCGGGCGCTGTATTTCTTTTGAAGCTTTGAGCCGCTGCATAAACCTCAGCAAAGGTTGTGGAGGCGTCGAGCTCAGTGTTGGGTTCTCCATTGTATTCTTGACTGGGTGTTGGGCTAACGTTTCGCTTGCGTTCTCCGGTGTAGCGTTGTTTCAGCTCTTCTATTAAGTGATCCGGATCACCTTGAAATTCCCCAGCTAGCCGTTGAAGGGTAGCGTTTGTTTCGGTTCTTGTTGCAAAGGGATCCAAAAGACTCCGTAGGATGTTCCACGTCTTTTTCGTGCTTAATGTGCCTTTTAAGGAATCGCAGAAGGTGCGCCAGTTGTTGTTGTAAAGTTCCTTTGAGTATGCGTTTACTTCCTCCGTGATTTTCGCTATACGGAGTCTGAGTTTCTTATTTAGCTTTTGTCGGCGCCACCGTTTCGTGAGGCCTTGACGAGCTTCCCAAAGATGTGTCAAGTGGGTGTCAATGGCTGGTGCGTTGGTAGTTGTTTGATATATCTTGGTGTTCTTGTCATAGAGACCCTTAATGTACGGTGTCCATTGGGCTATAGTTGTTGGCTTGGGCCCGTCTACTTCCTGTTGCTCTCTATATTTAGTCCAGTTAGTCAGTCTGGCTTTTCCGAGCGGGCGTCGCAGTCGAGCTGTTTCATATGTTATTTGCACAATATTGTGATCGCTGCCCAGATTGCGTCCAACACACTCCAGCGCATGGTCGCGGCATTGTTGGTTACGGTAAGGTCGGGAGTGGTGTCCCTGTTGACACTGTTTCCTATACGAGTCGGTATGCCCGGTGTCGTGAGGAGTGTGTAGTCGTAGCGCTGTATCGCTTCTAAAAGTCGCGTACCTTTGGGTCTGTCTGCGCTATAACCCCATGTGGTGTGCCAAGGGTTGAAGTCCCCAGTGATGATCAAGCGGTCGCGTGGTTGAAGCTTGTTGTTCAAATAGTGGAAGATATTGCTGAATTCTGCTTTTCTGTCTTGTGGGAGACTGTATATGTTACATATAACCTGCCTCGGGCGTCCTTTCTTCGCTGGCCAGAGCGTTACGATAAGGAGTTGCGTCTCTTCGTTCGGTGCCGTTATGCATGTAGCTGCCAATTCTTTCCGGACGAGTGTCGCAATTTTAGGTGTATTTGGATTCATGTACAGTTTGTAGCCAGAAACTGTTTTAGGCCTGGCTCCCACCTCTTGCAAGCAGATTACGTCAGGAGGAACCAGCGCCGCCTTTATGTATAGAGTGAGTGTAGCGTGCTTGTTGTGCAGGGAACGACAGTTCCAGGACCATATAGTGAGATTCTCGTTTGCTATGCGTCGGTTAATTGCCATGATGTGAGGAGGTCGGTGTGCTTTCAGCGTCCGAGATAAGCATGCTTTTGGCGTCGGACTTCTGGAACCGTGGTTGGCTCTGCTTACGTCAACGCTTCGTTTCTTTGTCGAGCCTTTCATGAACGTATCGCTTCAGGTCTTGAAATTCGACAAAGAACTGTTTCATTTGGGCTTCTGTTTGCTGCAGTATGTGCTGTTGCATTAGCTGCAGTTGTTGTTGTAAAGTGAGGTTTGTCGCTGTTTGTTCTGTTCCAATATTGGCTACAGGATCTCGTGGTGGTGTCGATTGCGGTTGGATGTGCCCATTGTCCCGTAGCTTTTCGCTTGGGTGGCTAGTTAGATTTTGAGAGGCCTGGACTGTAGTTTTCGGGGTGGCTCCCATTAATTGGGCCAGCTGTTTTTCCAGCCACATTATTTTGTTCTCGTATTTGTCAAGGTGTTGCTTAAGCTGTTTGTTTTCAGCGATTACTGCTTGATAGTGTACGTTTTGTGTGATGGGGGGAGTACATGCAGACATGGGAGCCACGGCTTCCACCCAGCTTACCGGAAGTGATGATGCCTGTTGGGTGCATCCTTGATCCCCGCCGTTGCCTTTGGCTCCCCCTCCTGGAGGACTGCGGTGGAGGTTCTGCTGAGTCGGTGCTGGTGCGCTCTTCTTGGATGGCGAGTGCGGCTTTCTGCCCGGGGACCGTGAATCCGACGGGGAACTGTGCTTGTCATCGGCTGACTTGTAGGCGTTTTCTTCCTCTTCGGAGGAGAACCAGCGGAGATTCTTGGTCCTCGGTGGGTCGTTGCTAGTGCTCTGTTGAAGCTTATCACTGTAACCTGCTTGTACTAGCGGCTGCTTAGGCTTCGGCGGCTTAAGTCTTTTTTTCCAAGTTGGATCTCCTGTGGGGTGAGCCTCCCCGCACGAGGCGCAACTAATAAAACACGGATGTCCATCCGTTGGATTAGTCAGTCCGCACAGCCGGCAAATGGGGCGATCCGGATGCGGGCAAACGTCTGCGCGGTGTCCTTTTTCTCGGCAGACCTTGCAGACTTGAATCGTAGGTCGGAAGGGGTAGCAGCGGAGTTCACCCCCGTAATAGTAGACGGTACGAGGTAGCGTTAGACCGAAAAATGTAATGGCTGCGCTTTTCGTTGTGCCTATCATTCTGGCAGTGATGATCTCCACACCGTGCATTCTGACACGTAGGTGCGCCATGAGAGTTTCGGTTGAGGTGTTCATCGGTACGCCGTGAATCACCCCTCTCAGAGTATCATCTTTATTGGCGGCATAGGCACGGACAGCGTGAGCCCTGCCGTTAAGCACAAGGGCGCGTATCAGACGCACTTTGTTCGCCACTTCCTCATATTTTGTCGACAGAATCGCTATGTTTGACCCTTGGTTGATTCTAAGGATGAAATGGTCATCTCTGATGCCAGCTTGGCATGCCTCGATGATTGCTTGCGCAAGCGTAGGAGTCAGAATGTTTCTCAGCGGGAGGCCCTGGTTTGGACGAATGACGATCTTGTAATCGTCCTTCGGCAACGACGGTAGCTTTGGCAATTTCTTGAATGTTGGCGTGCCTGTCTTAACTTGGTCCTGGAGCCCTGTGCTGCCGCGCCTCCGCTCCAATGCCTCTTGCTTGCGTTTTTTTGGTGGATTTCACTGCCTGCCAGCTAGCGTCCTCTTCTGCATGCGATTGAGCGCCGATAGCGTCTCGGCTCACCGTATCGTGGTCGCCCTGGAGTTGATCCATTTGGTCGTCTGCTGTACCATCCTGGTCTAGGAGGTGGTATTGTTGGTCGGTCGCCGCGTTGAGAGCCATAGCTGGATGAAGCTCCGACGCGGGCGTCCCGAGCGTCGGTGCAGCTGCCGGCGGCTCCCCAGGTCAGCGTTTGGTGAGCGTCCTAGGGGTGACGAGCTTTCTGAAGTCCTTTGGCACCTCCAAGTGGCAAGAAATCCTTTTGAGTGGTGCCCAGGCGTTCCTCGGAACTTCTTGAAGCTGATAGTAACGTTTTTAGAGTGGTTGCAGACGGAAAACACCACTAAAAATTATGAGAATCCAGAGCGCAAAGCGAGCGCGTCTGCACTACTTCGAGCCCCCTGGCAGTCCTGCGTCGCCGAAGTAGTGCTCGTCCTGGGCTCGATTCGCCAAGTCGGCAAAGCTCTATCAGCAGTCGTTGAGAAGCAAGAAGACGTAACGGCGGAAGACGAGCTTCATGAAGCACCTTTATGTTCGCTGCAAACTTTGTCACTCCCAAAGCAACTCTGAGGCCTTTACGACGAAGTTTTCCCAGCCGTTCGTACTGTGACTTACTCGGAGAGATCAGAGGCAATTGTAAAAGCACACGATTGACAATTTGTGCCTCGTGTAACTTTATTATTGATGTTGGGTGGCACCCCCAGCTTGTTACTGCCATCCTTTGAAGAATGTTTACACGGGGTGACAGCACTGACATTGTCTTGTCTATTGCCCGTCGCCAATACATCTTTGTGTCCAGTGTGGCTCCAAGGAATCTAATGTACTTAACTTGTTTAATTAAGGTAACAGGAAGTGATAACTTCATCCTTGTTTCTCGTTTCAGCATACCTGGGATTAGCATGAATTGAGACTTTCCAGCTGACATTGTTTGTCCTAAAGATTCAAGGTAGGTTTGTGCGGAGAGCAGAACTCTTTGACCAACCATTTCCAATCGCTTATGCTGATATCCAGACGTCGCACTATGCACGATTTTATCTTAAAAGCCTGCTCGTGCTTAGTAAAAAAAACAAACAAGGGACATTAGCTACAATTAGCAAAGAGGAAACCGGGGGCTAGATCCGCCAGCTACCTTCAAGATCCTTAATCTTAACCGTTCGCCACACACTGGTAGCGTCGTGCAAGATCACGTTTTTAAGCCAGGCTGTGTTGCATGCACGTAGTGGTTTCGCAAGTTTGTTGTCTGTGTCCCATTCTGTTACGACAAGGTATGGTTACCGCTGCCGAAAATAGATCCATGGACATACCTGACCAAAAAACGCGAATGGCTACCTTATTTTAGGCTGCCCAAGCATTGCTTAGTGGCTCTGCGACTCTGTACAGGCAGCGCCATCTCTGGTGAAAAATTGGGAACTGTGAATGCACGTCATGCGTTTCCCCTTTCCTTTGCCGCACTGCCACTCCCTTCCGTACAAGTGCAGATCTCTCGCACTCGTACCGCTTAAAAAAGATCTCGCAGCTGGACAAGCACTTGGAAAAGCAAACGTAATCAAAGAAAAAAAAAGTCGGTTAGTCACATTTACGATATAGAGCAGACAATAGACGAAAATAACATCAGACTTATGGCGAAATGCACTTGCGAATTACGCGACATAGCCGTGTACTATAGTATACGTCGAGGTAAGCTTGATTCTATTATACGTCAAATGTGCCTGATGGCTTATATGCACTGTGAAATGAAGCCATGCCCACAATGGACGTTCCAGTTTGACGAAAAAAAAACATATGATTCCTGTTATGGTGTGCGTGCTGGCCGTAGCAGACGCGTACGACCGTGATGAACAGATTTTTCCGGTGCACAAAAAGGTATGAAACAATGACTATGCACTCATGACACTAAAAAGCCCAAGAACAAGGTAAGCACAGTGCTGAAGTTCCCCACATAGACCAAAAAACAACGCGTGGGCGCACGTGCCACAGCTGTCGGCTGTTGGTGAAACTGTGAAACAGGCTGAACCGGCGGTGCATTTTGATGTGCGCATGCCATGTTTCATGGAGTTAACATTGCACACTCTAGAGAAAAAACTGGGCCGGAATGGTTATAACTGGAAAAGTGCTGACATCTTAGAACGTCATCATTGTGTCCTCAAAAGGGACAATTGGGTGATTTGGTGCACTCCCATCTTAAACGAATCGGAGATTAACTACAGCGCTGCAGTTTGTCTTTTCTTTCACGTCCCTATTTTTGTCACACTGATATCTGCTTAAGATCATTGTGACTATATAAATACTTTAGTGAAGCGCTAAATATAGCTGTTTAAAACACTCAAACTTTTGCAAAATAGGTTATAAAAAATGTGCTCACGAACTCTAAACCAATGCAAATTGTCTGATGTTTATATCAACTATTGGTAAAGAAAACGCTATGGCCGTTGATGCAATTTACCATTGAACTTTCTGTGTGGGGAAAGAAGCGTTAGAAATTTTAATTACTAGATGGTGCCACCATTCATGTACCGTATCAATATTTGATACCAAGGACGTGACCGCGTGGCCGATTGCGCCGGCTTGATCATGCCTCGTGTTAATTGTACTGTCTCGTCGTCGGTGTCTTTTGTTGCCGCAAGTCAGCAACTCAACCCCATGTGACAGTCTCTGCGACAAAAGAGAGAGCCATGGAACAGGTAAAAATGGCAGGGCTGATTGCAGCGTGCACTGCCGTTTGTGAGCAGAACCATGCGAGACTGAGTATCGTTTCATTATGGCGACACTGATGTTGTTATAGGTTTTAATGCATGAGCCCTATCGGGAGCCTTTCCTTTAGAGTAGTATGCTAACTGTTTCCCAGTTTGCTCAGATCTTGCTGCCAGAGACACAGCGTGGCGTTGTCATAGCTCTGCAAATTACAAAAAATAGAGAATTTTTGCATCGTAATGCTTGGTGCCGCTATAAATACAGAAAATTTGTATTTCTTTAGAATATTAGAACAGTGGGTTAGTTCATAGGAATTCACATTAAATAGGCTGCTCTCTTTCGTAGCTCTCGTTTCCGGCTTTATTAGGGTGGACATCTTAACTAGGCTGGACAGGCTAATACCCCTGCCACACGAGAAAGTTTAATGCCATTTATGTCGTAGGACATTCGACACATCGAACGACATTAGGAGACGTGTGCTGGTACGCCGAAAGATATGTCATTTGTAAAGATATGTCATTGATGGCAATCGCAATGACGCTAAGATGGGACTGAAAAAAAACGTCACAGCGTGTGCAAGAAATTTATTATGTGTACTAAGGATTATACAAAATGTGTCCACATAAATAAAATTGAGGATGAAAGGTTAATATCCAGTTTCTTAAATATTTAAAAAAAAGCTAGTAGTTCATAAGTAGTTGCGGCGAATCTGGTGCCACTATCGCTCTTGGGATCACAAGACGTCCATTCAATTTTTCTGCGCCAATCGGAACCGGTTCACAGCTGTGCACGCGAAGTTCAGAAATTGTGCAGCGCTAGTTCAGTGAGACAGGCACATTGCGTCACCCGAAACAAAATACGATGTGCCGACAAGGTGCAGGCCTTATTTCTGTTCGCTTAGTTCCCATCATCCAGCTAACACTGAGCGATGGAAAACAGCACATGCCTACAGTTTATGGAGCGCAAATATCTTGGCAAAACAAGTCGCGTTAGTGAAGGCGTGTTCGGTGCGTACGCCTAAGTGCTGCGTCGTCTGCTCAGCTGCACGCGCGGCTGCACCGAGCTGGCACCATAAGCGTAGGAGGTGCAGAAAAAAATGAACCAGCTTTGCATCTCTTCTGCACCTTTCAAAACGAATGGCAAGGCTCAGAGGTCACCAATGCTGCACCATGAAAAAGAATGGCACATTGCAGCACCTCGTGAAGGGGTTCATGTGGTGCAGGCGAATCGAACGTTCAATAGGGCTGACATGGTGGAGTGCGAAGAAGCCGCTGTAACTTCTCACGTCGACCAGATAACGCGTTGTCGCAGCGTATTTCTCTCTTCGTGGCAGGCATGTTAACCAAGAAAGGCAGCTTGATATCAAAATTCAAGAACAGGCTACTCAGTCGCGAGATATTGAAGAGTGGCTACAAGTGATCACCTTTAGAGTTGCCGCGGCAACGGCAGTGGTGCCCACCATTGAATGAGAACATTGGAGCTTCCAGGGCAATGAGCGTTGGTTTGAGGACACTCTGCCACATCAAGAAGACAAGCACTTCTTGGTAGAGTCATGGAGGTCATCGCTGGAGCCCCAAGAGAGAAACATGAGGGCATTTCCGTGGAGAAGAGGGTGGCCGTGGGGTTGTACCGTGTGTACTCTTCTGCCAAAGATAGGACCATTGCCGACATTTTAGACTTAGCAGGCCAGCAATTGCCCTTTCACTCTTTTCAGAGAATTCTGTAAAACAATGGTAGACCAACTCGAAGAAGAGTGGATACCGATGGTGGGACCAGGCAGTTGGAAAAGCACATCAGGGAGTGTTTCTCTGTGACTGGTTTCCCACAGGCTGTGGGTGCCATCGACGGCTGAATTTCGCCGTATCCCCGCCAACGAAGCACGCAGCTGACTACTATAACTAAAATGGATGGTGGGTGCTGTCTTGCTTCTTATAAAAATCAACATTCGTGTTTTTATTGGCTTCAGCTGTGCCCGTGGTGAAAAATGTTGTGAATAACACTTTATGCTGCTCTGACGATATCTCCGCTGAGCTACGTCACGCGTCTTATACTCTATTTTCGTTTATGCAGCTCAGTAGCGTGTGACAAAGTAGTTTCACAGAATAGCCTCAGTCTAGCTGTTGAGGTTATGCGTGAAGCATGCTTAATGACAGGTATGCTTTTGTTATTACAAGCGTCGTCATATTACCCTTATAATCAGTATTTTTGGGCTTTATTTTCACAGGAATAGCATGATACTCCTGGCAGTTGTTGACTACTACTGCTTCAAGTACACCAACGTGGGCGCTCCTGGTAAATGTCACCACGCCTATGTATACGGACGGTCATTGCTTTGTGATAAAATAAAACGTGGTCTTCTTCCATCTCCTGTGGCCGTCATCAAAAACTGCCCGGTGAAACCTGTCATACTATGTGACCAAGCCTTCTCCGCAACAGAAAATTTATTGAAGCCATCCCATCTGCTTTACCCAAATCAATTGAGGCTATCATCAGTTACAATTTGTCCAAAACAAGGCGAATTGTGGAGAATGCCTTCTGTAGGCTGAGGACACGTTTCTGTTTCACGATGAAGAGGATGGGTGTAAACCGGCAAATGCTCGGCAGGCCATCAAAATAGCCTGTATGCTGCATAACATCTGTGAGTCTTCCAGGGATGCTTTGGAACAGCACTGGGAACAGGATTCGCAAGCTTTTCAGGCGTTGTACCAACAGCCCTGCCATATCACTATGGTTTCAACAGGACACGCGGAAGAAGTACGACAAGCACTTGCCAAGCACTTTTGGAACCGTGCTCAGCAAAACATTCAGCCATCGTGATTGACATATTGTGTACTGTTTAGTGACCTTATGAGTTACAATATTCATGCAGGCAAGTATGGATGTATCTAACAAAGCGTGAAGTCATTCTGAATTTTTGCGAAAACATTCTGAATAACGGAACGGTGCAAGTTCAACGGGCGCGTACAGCAGGAAAGGGAAAGTGTCGGAGGGTTCATCGTAGGACTGAAACACTTAGTGAGGAGGTAGAACCACGGCGCGCAAAACGCCCTTCAAGATAGACTGGTTGCAGGTATAAAAAACAAAGAAACCCAGCGCGTGCTGTTTGCTGAACGAGAGCTAGCATTCGATGGCGCTTCCAGAATTTCCCTCGACAGAGTGCTAGCGGCTCGAGGCACTGAGCAGATGTGGTCTAGAGCACAGAGGGCACCAGTGCACGCCGTCAAGGGTCAATCCCATCATGACCAGAGACCCGTTAAGGCCAAGGGAAGCAGAGACCGCATGTGTGAAAACTGTGAAAAGTGCGGCAGAGGACATTCGTATAAAGAGCGTTGGTACAAAACCGCTACTTGTTGAGTAGGTCATCGGAAGTAGGCCAACATGTGCCCAAGCTCTAGCATAACACCAGGGAGCACACTTGCACTCGAATGTTCTGACGAGGAATCCGGGCATAAACTGTAACATTTCGTTAATGCAACCCGGTCATGTTACGAAGCCATGTTACTGAATATGCTACCCAGTCATGTTACTGAATATGCAAATTGACACGGGGGTGGCAGTGATCATTATTCCGAAACAAGTGTACGATTCACGCTTTTCACGAACCGTGCGAATTGTCACTGCGAATTTATACTGGCGAGAAAATAGAGCTAAAAGAGCAGTGTGACGTGGCTGTTAAAAACAAATACAAGAATATGACGTTAACCATAATTTTTGTCAAGGACAACGGCAGGAAGTTACCACGTTCTGATCGGGAGAAATTGACTCGGACGGCTTAAACTTCACTGGCTGCAGATTGGCCACATTGCGGTAAAAGACCGAGTTGCGGCTTTGAAACAAAAGTACCCTGCTGTTTTCTCAGCAAAATTGGAAACAATTAGAAAGTTTCAAGCAAAGATTTTCTTAAAGCAGGGCATGACGCCGATCATTTGCCGCGCTAGGCCAGTCGCTGTTGCACTACAGTAGAAATTTGAGCAGCAACTGCGGGAACAGGTGGAAACAGTCATGTTGTGCCCTGTAATGCGCAGTGACTGGGCTACGCCACTGGTCAGGGTTGTAATAGCGAACGGCAGCGTTCGGTTGTGTGGGGACTACAAAAGAACAGTACACCCCTCTTTGATGACAGATCATTACCTACATCCGAGACCAGAGGACTTGTCATGGCCCTAATGGCGGTAGGGTCTTCAGTGTACTAGACGTATTCTCGGCATATCAACAGCTCCCACTTATTCCAGAGTCGCTTTCATTGTTGACAGTAAACACCACACTAGGGTTGTTTGAGTTCCAGCGCCTTCCTTAGGGCGTGGCTAGAGCGCCTGCTATATTTCAGGCGATGATGAATGAGGTCCTTCAAGACATCCCACACGGGGGATGCTATACTGACGACGTGATCGTGATAGGGTTCGATACTGACGATTGTCAGCAAACACTACAACGTGTCTTGCAAAAGTTGAGTGAGTATAACATAACGCTGAACATGGATAAATGCCGGCTCTTCCAAAAATATTTTACATATTTGGGTCACGAAGTTACGGCAGAAGGCGTTTACCCAACAGACGAAAAAAATTGGCAACATAACCACGGAGTGAATAATGAAGAGTGTAGCGAAGCATTCGTCCGTCCATTCGTTCTTGCTTCCGTCCATCCATGCATCCGTCTGTATGACCGTCCATGCTTGCGTCTGTTCGTGCGTTCGTCCCTGCGTTCATTCATGCATCCGCCCCTGCGTCTGTTCTTGTGTCCATCCTTGCATCTGTCAGTGTGTCCGTTTGTCCATCTATTCAACACTCCAAGTACCACCATCTCGCATCTTTTCATCATATATTATCTATATAGAAGC
Organism: Rhipicephalus microplus; assembly: GCF_043290135.1. Taxonomy (NCBI): domain Eukaryota; kingdom Metazoa; phylum Arthropoda; class Arachnida; order Ixodida; family Ixodidae; genus Rhipicephalus; species Rhipicephalus microplus. The sequence goes on from NC_134707.1 coordinate 128,004,051, forward strand.
ACCACCATCCAGCGGACATTCTAAGGACTAAACGAGAGGTGGCACACGCACACTTTCTTACGGCTTGGGCTTCAGGTCTACTTCTCACCTTAAACCACCTCGAGTTCATGGTATATACTAGTTCACTGTATTCATGGCACTACGGCCCAACGCTCGCTAAACCTTTCTAAAATCAAGAATGTTACACCCAGCGAGTATAACGTAGGAACCTTTTCCTCTCAGATAGTGCTCAATGTACATGTCAAGGCTGCTAAAGGGAAAGTAGAGACGGCACAATTCGTCTTTTACTTTCTTACGTGCACGCTGCGAATCTTTTGTATTGTTCAACAACGCACAGAAGAAATCCCCCAATGGCATCACCTTGGAGGTCAAAATGTAACACTTGTTACACACTACTACTACGACTACGAAAAACGAACGGGTGCCTCTATGAGGATCTTCGCTCCTAAAAAGAGGGCACTCTCACAGGCACCAGAGCCCACTACAGTTACAGAGCTTTAAGGGCCACTCACCAGGCTTGACAATTTTGACCTGACAAGTGCACTGCCTAGACAAGGCGTTCATGACCACGTCAGCCAAAATTTGCAACGGTACGCGCCGCAGATACGGGTTAAATTTCAAGATAAACGCTGCTACCCCTCCCCTCTCGCGGCACGTGCCTAGAGAATGAGGGCATGACGTGCGCTTATGAATGCCCCTACGTAAACGGCAATGCAGAGACGTTGGTCCTCCACGTAGACGGCTCTGCTCTGACGTTTCAAACAGTGGCACGTGACATGGCGAAAATTATTTAACACGGCATGCGTAGTTTATGTAATTTGTTGCTTGAAGAGATTATTAATGCTCTAGAAAATTAATGAGACGCAATAAAGAATGTGAGCGTCCTTTTTCTATTTTTCTCCCGTGAATTCTTATGAGGTGCCGGCCGAATGTGTCGGCGTTTTGCATGCGTTCGTGTACACGCGGTCAGCGCATCGAGCAGACGACCACCGTGGAATGCTCCTACGCGTTCGCGCACTCATTGTGCTCATCTATTTTACCGCGTCTGAGCCAGCGTTTTCAAACGATCTCGCAGAAATAGGCAGAAGGCCACAAAATAACGCTGGTCAACAAAGCAACGCTGCTCGCGTGCTTGGGGGTTGGACTTGTTAAGGCACGTCATGCGCACGTGACCCCTTGGTCGGATGGCTGAGAGGATGGGTAAGATGTTTAGCTTGCGAAGGTTTTGCGGAGGAGCGGCGAGGTTTTCGAGCTCGCCTACTCTCATCCTGTGTTCGCGCTGCTTAAGAAAAAACCCGTTATCTTCGCTCGTGGTTTACTGATTCAAAAAATTTTTGTGCCAAAATGTTCCTCATCGGACACCAGACAAATTCCACTGTCTTACTACTAAAATTTGGTATGGGGCCTGGGGAGTGGTCCTTTTGGGCGTATTTAGGAATTGGAGATTTTTATTCCAGGTTTATTTAAAACGCTTCGACAGAAGCGGAGCTGCTGTATCGGCTACTAAAAAAAGACAAAGAATGGGCATGGGGAAAGGAATGTAGCGATGCTTTTGAAGCTACGAAACACTTGCTGACAAGCAGCAAGGTGCTGACATTTTATGACGCCCAGAAACCACTCGCAATGCTTTGCAGTGCGTCGTCGTATGGCTTAGGTGCTGTGATTTTTCTTGATACAGCCGAAGATGATGAAAAGCAAGTCGCCTTTGCGTCGCGTACACTGTTGTGACTGGCGCTAGAGCTGACAAAGGAGGGGCGCCCTTTGGATCCTCATACAAGTAGCCAACTGGTCAGCTGCCAATGACCGCCAAGTATTGTCCCTCCTAGCCGGAGGGTGAGACGTCGAGTCACCACGACGCTGTAAGCCGTTCGAGAGAGGACAACAAATACAGCATCTTCCATGGAAGAGACCGCGGCAGCTGCCACAAATCGCCCTGCGAACTAAGTGAGCAGTTCGATGGACTCTTTGATGTATGCTGTCATCAGCTTGAGACCTCTTGATCAGTGGCAAACACACGACGAGGACGAGCCCCACTGGCGCCACCTTGTAGCGCAGTGATCACGCCCCAATATTGGACGTTCAAGTGGGCCGTGCATACTCGTTCTCCTCGCCAGTTGTGTGTGATCTGTGATTGAACAGTACCATCTGCACGTGTTCTCTGATCTGGAGATCTGGGGAGAACCTAACATTTATAATGAGCCACCTGGCTCATTCGAAGGAGTGCTATGTAAAGGAACGGAGGATTCGAAAGCGTGCCAGGAAGAGCAACGTCAGATTTGAGGGCTCACCATGTAAGAAAGAGTTCTTCGTGTACAAGAGCTCATCTTGTATATAATGTAAATAAACCCTCTTGAAGTCTCTCTTCCTACAACTCGACCACGTCATCCCGGATCTCCAGTGCCTGCGAACCTTGGTCGCAACAACTGGTAGGCAGCGGAGCTAGCACTTGAGCAGGGGTGGGTGACGTGGGGGGGAGAGTTGTAATTCCGAAACAACTAATGGTGCGCGTGCTAAACATGCTACAAGAGGAGCACCCAGGTGCAAGACGCATAAAATGCCAGTCAGAAGTTTGGTCTAGTGGTCAGTAATTCATTTGAAAATTGAAAATTACGTGCAAAGAAGTAAAAGTCGCCAAGCAACACAGCCAGCTGCACTGCCTGTTCCACTTCAACCGTGGCAATACCCTGTGCAGTGTTGGTCCCGCGTGAAGATTAATTTTGCTCAAAAGTGGACGAAGGTGTTTCTTCGACTCATTCTCAAAATGGATAGAAGTGTGGTCAATTACATCAACGTCAGCTCTAAAAACATTGAAGAAACTTCGGGGTGCCTTTGCCACTTGCGGCTTGTCAGAAGTCCTGGTCAGTGACAACGGGCCCCAGTTTACCTCAGCTCAGTTTGCTGATTTCTCAGGATTAAATTGCGTGAAACAAGTTCGTATTCCCCCTATCTTGCAGCATCCAATGTTGCTGCAGAACGAATGATCTAAACCATGAAGGAGGGCTCACTAAAACAGGTGCTAGAGATTGAGGCCTCGGGCAAACAGCCGGCGATGCAAGAAACTATTGATAGCTCCGTCATGGCCCGCCGGAACACGCCAAGCAGTGTGACAGGCAAACCGCCCAGTGAACTGTTTTTGAAACGCCAGCCACGCGCAAAATTGTCACTGCTAAAACCGAATTTCGTGAAAAGCATGTAGGACAAACAAGACAAGTTGAAAGAGCAATGTGATTTGTTCAGGGGGTGGGAGCATAGGTTCGTTGTGTGGGACAATGTTTTTGTGAAAACTGCACGTGGTGAAAGTGTCTCCTGGGAAAAATGGGCGGTGACCCAGGTTGTCAGTGCCATGACATACACGGTGAAAGTGCGCGATATGCACCGTTTTACGCACGCCTATCATCTGCGGCTTAGACATGCGGAGTCTAGTGAAACGCCACCACTTTTCGCAGCGCCTACGAAGCAAACTACAACAACATAGATGACACCGAACTCCCTTGCAGCACAACTGTAGCAGCCTACCGACCAGGACACTCTCTGTTCGCCTGCAAAGCGGACCGAACCAAATACTAACGACGCACCAGGCCACAACGACTCACCGCCATCAGCCCCCGCAACCCAGCCAGTGGAGAAGCACTTGGCCGAGTCTTCCACGCCGGCTGCGGCATCCGAATTACCGGAACCACCTCTACTACGACTAAGTGTTTGTGTGTGCAAGCAACCGAATTGGTTCCGACATGCGATCTTTAGCTGATATGTTGTGTGCTTATTTAAATGTGTTAACCGTTATTTAGGTGACGGCGATGTTAACAAACATTTTGTTGTTGAATAGAGCGGGAAGAAGTTGTGATAGAGCCGAACGTCACGCATCGTCTATATCTGGCTCACAATTTTACGGAATTCATGTTACATCCTGTATTGGTATATATGTGTACGTGGTCACTGAATAAAGACGACCTATCCCCGTCAATCTGGCCGAACATGTTATTACAATCCTCTAAGTGAAAGCGATTTAAAACTGCTCATTTGGTACAAGGAAATCACACCAACAGTCAAATAAATATTTATTATGAGCTATTGATTATTATATTACATTTATTACACGCACGCACATTCAACTCCAAACATCCCTTGAGGCAGTGGCTGTTCGAGCTGTGCTTTCCGACAAAAATGATTACAATTTGTGCTCTTTAGGTACCTCCTAGCTATCACTTACTAAAACATCACTTCCAGTCCATATAGATGAACTTTCGGAACCTTATGTTCTCCTTCAAGACATCAATTCGCATAGCAGTCTAAGAAGTGACTGTCATGGTAACGTCCGAAGATAACTAAGTGAACAGCTTCTTCTCTTTTCTATCGCGTGTTTCTTAAATTAAAATAAGCCAACCTATTATAACCTCGCTAACAATACCTATTCTTCCATAGACCCAAGCATAGTATCTCCATCGCTTGTGTCTGTACTCCATAAGAAAGTAGTCACTAATTCATATTGAAGTGACTGTTTTTTCGAAGTTTTGTGCCCGCCTACATCAGCTGAATGTCCTTGAAGCTGAAGGTACCCAAATGGCTCATAAAATAAGCCGACTGGAAACAGTTTCATACCATTACTCATTCAAGTTGGACTGACATATGTACTTTAAGCATCGATGCTGCTGTAAACTTTTCATAGCGTTATTCATTGATGCTGCAACAAAATGCATCCCCTAAATGAATGAACAGCCTGGAAAACGACGTGTGCCGTGCTGGAACTCTGAGTGCCGAAATGCGTGCAAGCAGCAAAACAAAGCACGGAGGCTGCTTCGGGAGTCACCGACCGCTGAGAATCTTGAAAACTTTGAGAAAATCAAGTCTCAAAGTAGGACAACGCGCCGGCAGACTAGAAGAGAAAGCTGGCAAAAGTTCGCCTCTGGGATCAATTCTTATACACAGGAGGTTAAAGTAAGGAACATGGTTAGTAGAGTAGGCGGAAGACAAGTACACTCACTCCCACTCGTAAACACTGAGGGTGACAGCTTGGAAGATCAGGCAAACTTCCTCGGCGCACACTTCGAACAGGTGTGAAGCTCGTCGCACTATTCTGAGGCTTTTCAACCCTACTAAATAAAAACAAAAAAAACAGAAGCTAAAGCGGAAATGTTCAACACGAGGCATACAATGAACCCTTTTGATTAGCAGAGCCACTGCCCTTGCTAAGTTGCTGCAATACGCGTGCCCCACGCTTGGACCGAGTCGTATCATCATTATGATCATCATCATCATCATCATCATCATCAACCTGACTACGTCCACTTCAGGACAAAGACCTTTCTTATGTTCCGCCAGTTGACTCGGTCCTGTGCTTGCTGCTGCCAATTTATACCCGCAAACTAACTGCTAAAACATCTGCCCATAAAACTCCAAATGGCCTCGTTTCCCTCTATATCGATGATTGGCTTTCCGGTGAGATCCACAATGCTTGGAAAGAAGCCATCATTTCTCCTATTCTAAACGAGAACAAAGACCCATTCATACGTTGAAATACAAGTCTATCACCCTTACATCTGACTATCCAAGGTCTTCGAAAGGTCATAAATAGTAAACTGATATATTTTCTCAAAACAAATGGTTCTTCACCAACACTATTGCGGCTTTAGAGAAGAAAAATTCACCACAAACCACCTTATTCGTGTCAAGGCACACATCTTTGACACTTTCGTCCACAACGAATTTTACCTTTCTGGGTTCCTCGATGTGAGTAAGGTCTGCGACACTACATGGCACGTTATCATAGGCCTAGACCTGTCCTATTTAGGTGTGCGAAGTAGAATGTTTATCATAATTGAAAGTTATCTGATCCGACGTTTTGTGTTAAAGTGGACCCTATTCTGTCTCAAAGATTTGTCCAGGAGACAGGAGTGCCCAAGGAGGTGTATTAGGTTGTACAATTTTTATAGTCAAAATAAAATCATTACTCTTCGTTAATCCACGAAATATGTTTTATTGCACGTATATCGATGACATACAGGTCGGCTTTAATTCATACAACCTTGCAATGTGTGAACGGCTGGTTCAATTGTGTTTGAACAAGGTTTTGAAATGGGCAGATGAAAATGGGTTTAAGCTTAACCTACAAAAGAGCACCTGTAACGTTTTGTCCAGAAAGATGCGTTTTCCTGATCCGGACGTTCACCAGAATGGTTAAAGTATGTCTGTAAAAAGTGAGCATGAGTTCTTGGGCCTAATATTATACACCAAACTAACGTTCATGCAGCATATCGAATACATGAAAAATAAGTGCCTGAAAAAAACCAAGAATATTCTAAATTTATTGTCCCGCACATCATAGGGTAGTGAGAAAAAGTGTCTCACAAACCTACACGATATTCTAGAGCGTACGCGCCTCGATTACGGAGCAATATTATACCATTCTGCTACACCAACTACCCTAAAGATCCTCCACCCTGTGCACCACCTTTGAATTTATCTTGCCACTGATGCTTTTCGAAGCGGCCCCGTGGAAAGCTTGTGTGTTTACTTGAACCAGGGGTCGCTACACCTCCAGAGATCTTACCTATTCTTTCTGTACTTTCCTAAAATAAACGCAAACAATCAACACTCTGTACGCGCCACAATCAATGACTTGTCTAGTTTTGTCCCATTTAACAACCACCCCATCATAAGACAGCCCTACGCACTTCCTGCAAGGAGTCTAGGAAAAAAAATAGGTGTGCCACTTTGTGAACACCGTTTGGCTGCTACGACGTCTCTCATAATCATATGGTGGTTTTCGTATGTTAAACCCCACATATCAATCAATCAACAGTTTGGCTGCTTCCACTGTAGATGTCCCGCCATGGCAGTGACAGGTCATAGATTGTGAAGTGTCATTCGTTGAAGTTACTAAAAGCGTACCTATCGCATATACTCATACACATTTCCTTGAGCTTTGATATGAATATTTATGTCTTGAATTTTGTACTCACACTTCAAAAACTCGTACTTCTGTGTCCTACGCTGTGGTCAGTCCATATTTTTGCGATGTAGGCATGCTACACCTCTATACAAGCATCCGCATCTCGGAGGAGTACGTAATATTTTCGGTCATAAAACACATGAAACAATCAAAATTGACAAAATCTGTTATATACACTGATTCTCTAGGTGTGGTAACATTCTGAAAACCCTCAAAAACACACGAACCTTGTAGTTTTTTTATGTCTTGTCACCATAAAATTCGTTAATTGATCTTTTTTCCATCCCTTTTGAAAAACAACTTGTCAAACTAACTGGCCTAAACGAGTCCAACTGCATAGGGCTCTTCCCTGGCTTTAGCAACGGTACTACTTTTGATATCTTCCAACTTTCCGGAACTTTTTCTTCTTGCCAACTTTTATCATAGATGTCCAACAGGGGTAATTTTCCTTTCTTGCACAAATTAGCAAGAGCAACGTATGTAACTCCATCTGTTCTTGGTGAACTTGCGCGTTTTACTGAAGACAGCACATATTGGAGCGCCTCTGGTGTGACGCTGTCATCCAGATCTGATGAACTGACCGCAGAGAACTTTGTTACAACCGCCGAAGCTGATTCTGCTGAGGATTTGTATTTGCTAGTTTGGGCGGTCTCTCCATTTCTCAGTATAAGATCGCAAAATTCTTCGGCAATCGCACGTTCGCTAACTCCTCGAGACAGCGCTAGAGCCTGTAGTGGTCTCGAGACGACTACTGGCTGTCGGAGGGCGCGTACCATGTTCCACAGATGAGGTGCCGAGGTAAATGGGGAAAGTGAGGCACATAACTCTTGCCACCTTTTGGTTGAAAGCTTCTGCAGTTGGTTATGCCTTGCAGAATGTACTTTCTGTGAAACCTTGAAATCTTCTAAATTAGCCGACCTGCGATATCTTCTTTCAGATAGGCGTCGTATTGCCCGAAGCCTCTCATACTCAGCGTCAACACCCGAATACCCATCTGGAATGGGTACTGCACGAGTTGCTTTTGTTAGGAATTTTTTTATCTTCCATGCATACGTTTCTGCGTCAGAACAAGGTTCAAGATTTTGTCTGTGTAGTTCTCGAAAGATTGCCCAATTTGTAATTTTTGTTGTGCGGTTATTTCTCGTTTTCTTCAACTTTGGGGGATATATTAATACTGGCAAGTGGTCACTTCCTCTTGTATCAGCATCTGCAGTGCAGTCTGCTCCAGCCGCTAATTCAGAGGAGTACACAGTGATGTCTAGTACGCTGCAGTAGTTATGCCCCCGTAGAAACGTCGGAGAACCATCATTTAGTATTGTGTAACCATGGTTTCACATATGTTTACTATAGCAGATCCCCTTACATTACAACGCTCACTACACTGCAATTCATCGTGCGCGTTAAAATCACCACATATAATTATGGGATCATGATCATATTTGCACACTGCAGCCAGCTCTGCTTGAGGGTCCACGTAAACACTAACTACAGTTACAGTAACGTTACCAAACTTAACCTTGAATCTGACCAATTCCGGCGCATCTGTTTTTGAAGTAGCCACAAGTGTTGACGGAATATCGCGTCGCACACACAACATCCCTCTGCTTTTTGCAGCAGGACATTCTGCTTGGTACACCACATAATTGGACAAGCGAAAGTTAGTGGACACTCTTGTTTCGGAAATACACAAAATCGGAAACCCGTGCTGAGCGACAAATTTCCGAAAATCTCAACTCTTATTCTGCAAACCGCTGCAGTTCCACTGGAATATTGCACTTCTTTTGTACCAGTTAGATAGTCCGGTAGCCACGATTACGACAAGAGAAGATGCTCAACATCTAGCAGCAATTTCACTTCTGGTAAAGAACCTGCTTGTGGCAGGGATCGTAGAATTGCTTTAAGAGCCACAAAGATTATTGGCGAAATGACTTGATCGTTTCCGGCTGTCTCCGCCGAGATCGCATTTCTTGAAGAATTTTTCCTCAGCAAGCTGCTGTGACCCTTCCTTTTGGTAGTCAGAGGCTCCTTGGCTGTGTCTGGCCCGCCAGAAAGTTCCACTTCAGCATGTTTCTGGGCCCCGACTTCTCTGCCACCGCTATGTTTTGGTGCTGAGCGCTTTAATACTTCCGAGTAAGAGTCGTGGCACCACTGATTTGCATTTCTTTGTGCCGCAAGAACATCTTCGACTATATCCGCATTGGGTGCTGAACCTTTTTGTATCTTATGGTACCCTTTCACAATTCTCTCTCTTTGTGCCGCTGATGCCAAATGGTTGCGAGAGCAACCTGAAAACGACGCCGGAAAACTACTACCAGAAAGCATAGCCGTATTCAGAAGAGGTAGATGCACAATGGACTGCATTCTGGATTTGGTCACAGATGGGGAAAACCAACGAACGCAAGAAAACATCACTGTCGCTGTATTCCTTGATGTACACCAAGCACACGACACAGTGAGTCACGTTCACGTTCTGGAAGGCCTGGCGTTACAGGGATTCAAGGGCAAATTACTGCGTTGGATCGCTGACTTCCTGAATCACCGGAAAATTTTTTAGTTACGCAAACGGGCTCAACCTCAGAACTGGTCAACGAAGGAGTGCCACAGGGCAGCGTGCTAAGCCCTACTCTCTTTAATGCAGTCTTGGCGCAGCTCCCGTATAATCTCCCACCGAACATCAGATGTTTCGTATATGCTGATGATATAAGTACATGGACGTCTGGTTCATCGTTATTGGATGTACAACAAACTCTACAAGAAGGATTGGATTATGTAGACCATTTTTTAAAAAAAGAGGTATGGCACTGAGTCTGGCTAAAACAGCCATACTTCAGTTTACTATAAAAAGACCTGGAAATTTCCAGATTATAATGCAAAATCAGCCTATTCAAATGGTTAAAACTGATAAATTCTTAGGAGTAATTTTAGACCGGAGACTAACATGGTCGCCTCATGTCCAGTACCTGGAACAAAAAGTGAATCAGGCCATTTGAATCCTTTGGCATCTCTGCGAGACCAAATGGGGTGGTACTACAGAGTCGTTATTAGCCCTAATTGTTGCCTGGATACGCCCCATCGTAACTTACTCACTGCCTCTGCTGCACGGACTTCCAGCCTCCACCGAAAGGAGACTTCACTTGTTATTGGCAAAGATCTTGAGGGTATGTCTGGGTTTTCCACGGTTAACTTCCAGTGCTTTAGTGTATGCGGAGGCTCGAGAGCCGCCTTTGGCAGTACACCGCACTAAAAAAACATCTCGAAATTCATTTAGAATTTTCACGCAACATAAAAGTCATTTTTTATCTGGTGCACTAACACAAAGGACGGCAACAAGATTACAAGATACTATATCATCATTTCAAGCAGTAGTACCAGAATTTAAACAATGGAAACCTTCAAAACCACCTTGGACGCTGCCACTTCTCAACGTTATTCGTGAAATAGACGGCATAAAGAAGAAAGCAGACATGACACCTCTAGTAGCGGCACAGCTGGTGCTTCATCAGCTTCATGTAATGCATAATGAAAAAACGAAGACATATACAAACGGATCACGCACAGAAGAAGCGTCAGCTTGTGCAGTCTTTGTAACCGAAATTCCGAAAAAGATGTACAAATTATCGCACAAATCTTCTTTGACGACAGCAGAATTGGTGGCTATCTTTGAAGCAGTTAAGCTTATCTGCGAGAATCATAAGCCACGAAAATCGATGATATGCACTGATAGCAAACCTGCTCTTCAGCTAATCATAAATGTGGGATCACTCTACGAAAATGGTGAAATAGCACAATGTATTGCAGAAACTGTAAAATATGCCTCATCGCAGGGTCACAACATCAACATCGTATTCCAATGGATTCCCAGCCGCATTGGAATAAAGGGAAATGAAGATGCTGATAGCCTCGCGAAGACAGCATTGAAGGCAGGACGGGATTGCGAGATCCCTATGTTTGGGGCAAATATTCGACATTTTATATTGCAAGAAGCTAACCACTGTTCGATGGAGAAGTGGTTTGAGAGCCCTAAATCAAAGGAAACGGTACTTTATGACGTTGATTCGCACAGAAGGTTTTCCATAGCGACAGACCTCCCACGACATTTAGAGACATTGATCCACCGACTTAGATTGGAAGTAGCATACACAAACTGCTTCCTGCACAAGATACATCGATCCAACTCACCAGAATGCCATTGTGGTCATGCAGAAGAAAATGTTTGCCATATTCTTTTGGAGTGCGTTATATACGCGAATGAAAGAGAAAAATTAAAGATTGAATTAGCAAGTTTGGACAGACAGCCCCTCACAATAAAGAAACTACTTGGGCCATGGCCTGAGATCCTTCTCCAGAAAAAGGCAATAATCTTTCTGACAGACTTTTTAGTGTAGACTGCACTGGACAAGCGCCTATGACAGAAAGCCAGAGATGGGTATTATATAAAATGAGGTCATGTGTATACTGACATTAGAATAGTAAGGTGTGCGTGTAAATAGTTTATGACTGTGTGAACTGCGGGAAGAAAACTGTGTATGCATGATATTTGAAGTGGTTTCAGTGTGCTATTATGTTTTTTTTCTTTTACGTATTGTTAATTTTTGGGTACCGTTCTGTATTATTATTTTATTTTTTCGCTGCAAAACTTTGTGATATGGAGTAGCCGAGGGAATAGGCACCTCAACCTCTCCACAGCAAAACAGTTAAAACAGAACAGAACACGAACCTTGTCCTTGTTTCTGTGTTCTCACCTCTATGTACAATCTACGCAGAGAAACAGTATGTCGCAGTCTGCTGGATGCCGAGACAGCACGAGATTCAAGGAAACGTGTTAGCGAATCAACTAGCAGTTTCAGCCTACCAGTATGCCACCGCCATTACATCTATAGCTGTCACTAATTATGACCTGAAACCATGAAACCAGGAATTATTGGCAGCGTTTATTGGATAGGCAACCACAAAATGAACCTCCTCATCAAGCCGCATCTAGTAAATTGGCCGCCAATAATGAAGTCACGCTACCAGAAGTAACACCAGATTGATGATAGGACATATACACAGTACACACTCACATTTTTTGTCTGGTGGTGATGCATCTCTGTTACTGTAGCGAACCACTCACCGTGCTTCATTTTTTATTTGAGTGCAAGGAACTAGATGGGATTAGGAATAATAGTTACCCTTTCTCTTCCACCAGCAAATGCTCTCAGACCCAGCGATGTTTATTGGTAGAGAACCGCTTTTTAGTTACCAATCATACTTCGCGTTTTTAAGAATGTAAATAGTTTTCACGTCATATATTCGTAGCACGAACTCTCTGAGTGGAGATTGCTGCTGCGTTAGAACATTAATATAGAACCTGCCACGCCAACCTTGGACACGAGGGCTATCAATAAAGCATGCACAAAAAAGTGCTTCTTCCAAACTCTAATGCAAACTGAATGGGCAACAACTGAGAAGCAATACAAAGCAGAACTTGCTGGACATGATACTGGACTCAAAGCTGTCGTTTACCTCACACATAAAACACCTCAAAGTTAGGTGCCTAGAGACGGTAAACGTACCTGAAGTTTTCTCGCGCCTGTTTTGCGCCGCGACAGGACATGTGTACTCATACCCACTCAGAGCTCCCCCTGAGTGGGTATGAGCCATGTTTACCAGGTACCATCACCATCATCGGTAATTCCATGAGAGTGCTAGAAAAGGATCGGCCATGCCAAGTCGCAAAGGGACGCCGTTCACTGAAATCGAGTGCAGACTCCACCAGCATCGCAGCCTTTCGAGAACAAGATCCCCCGATCCTCTACGAAAAGCTGCGTCTACTGGTCAAGCAGCATCCAGCTGCTCGCATACTTGCCCAAATCACTACAGCTCGCTACGCAGCTCGCTACGTAGCCTGCAAAAGCCTGCAATGTCAAGGTCATCGACGACGTCAACTTCAAAAAAAGGACAGTGTAATGGTGTACTTTCTGAATGAAGCTCATGCGCCACAGCCTGCGCAGGGCCGACTCCAAGCCGACGCCTAAGTGTGAGTGCGCCACCGCTATTTGAACCGAAAGGTGAGAACAAGGGTAAAAAACCAAGACATCGAATGGGCTCACTGACCACCCGCACACGAAATCAACCGCTCAATAAAGAAGCTGCCCAAAAAATATCTGCACGATGACCCTGACGAAACATTCCTGATCCTAGCATGGCTAATAGTGACAACCTTGTTGACATCCTTGATGTGCCTAATAGGTGGCATCGTGGGGGGTCGAAATGGACCTTTCGGCGCCTCTGACAGGAACTTGTGTGTGCTTTCATCATGTTATATCAATAAATAAACGGTCTTAGTTTGACCACTGGCCAGCCGTACAGCAAACCTGAGGGCCACCTTTGAAGGCGTGGTAGATCAGAATAAATACAAAGACTTGCTTCATGTGTCTTCCTACGTATTTCCATGAGCTTCTATGCTTCGGCGTGAACCTGTAGCCTAAGCTTAATGGTAACGGAGAGCATCGGTGCGCACTTTAGTGAACGTAACCTATAGCTTCCATTGTAGAACAAAAATTATCGTAGTGGCGGCGTATTGAAGTGCGATAGGGCCAGTGCTGGTAGTGCAGGAACCGGAAACTGAAGGCGTGCACACCAACTATACGATATGGTACGGCTTCAGTGAGTGAGTGAGTGAGTGAAAACACTTTATTTGGTCCACAATAGTGAGTTACCTTGACGTACCTTCGCTTGGGCAACTCGCGGTAGCGTGGGTCCTCTGGACAGCCAAGATGTAGGGGTACGGTCCTGAACCTTTCTGACCTTCTTCAATTCTTGTTAGCAAAAAAGAGGATTGGCTGAGGCGCCGTCCCACGGCACATGCTCGAATTACATGTACCGGACGAATAAAAAGAGGAGTGTGGTAGGGCCAGCCTCTTTTTTTGTTTTAAGAAATAATCGTGCTTTCGTAGCTCGCTGGATCAAAAGACAGGCTCTGGTCGCCCACTAGATGACGCGATACCCACCACACGACCTGTCAAACGTCCAGCAGCAGAGCGCCCCTCCTCATTCGAATTGATCGACGCACCGTCAAGGATTCCATGTGGTGCAGAAAACAAGAATACTGATTGATATTGTTGGTTTTTTACTTTTTTAAAGTAGCAATGAGACGTGATGAGCCATCTTGCCCATTTAAATCGCCTTGATAGCAGTCTTGGAGTTTGTAAAAATTGTGTCATGTACACCATCTGTCAATGCAAAATGCAAACCAATGACAATCTGTTCTGCAACGCTGGAGCCAGAAGTCCGGATGTAGCACAGCTGATTACACCGTAATCCTATTCAGCAAACACTGAAAAAAAAACGCTATATTGTAGCTTACAAAGCGGCACCTAAGGAGGCTTGTTCCTTGTCCAAGCAGGCGCTGTTGAGTAAAGTTTTACCGACACTCGTCTTTGTGCTTCGTTGTAGATGCGATCTTTATTGCGCCCCATCCGCTGTATGGAAGTCTTGGATCTTACTGCGTTGTGCGGCTTCACAGTATCACGACCACTGACCCCATGGTTACACCCGAAGAGGTCGACTGTGGAATTATCCACGGGTTGCCAGACCACCTGATAGAACGGGAAAATTCTTCAGCATTGACGATTCATCCGAATGTGTTGTGGATACCCAACTTGAGAACGTCTTCCATGTGCATTCGAATGGCAATGCCAAGGCCAGCTTGAAGACGCCTCTTATCAGAGCATTGATCTTGATGCACTCAAGCAACGCGGCTGTTGTGTATAGCCACCAAAAAAGCGAGGGGGCATAGCATGAATGCGTGATTATTACGAATCCAAATAATTGTCCTCCCTAATTACTAGGTAGCTGTTAGGGTGCACAACTATTCGGAAAATAATTAGCAGATCCCACGTACAGTGGGAATCGATGATATGCGAAGCACGAATGAGAAGTGGTAAAATGTCACAATAAAATCAGCACAACATTACGAGGTGCAGGTAAATGATGCCACATATCACTTAGATGTCATGATTACTATGTTTGGACGTGTCACTCACCTTCTGCATCTATTCACGTCACGTGATACCAAATTTAGTATATATGGAGCTTAGCAAACGGCCATGAGCACGCTATGAGCGTGATATATTGTCATTTTCCTAAATTACACGCTTGTCAGCATTATCAAGTTTGCACCAGTCATATACATTCGTCATCCATTGACGTCACGTAACACAAAATTTGCTATATGTGAAGTTAGCAAAACGGCTGCGAGGGCATCATGAACGGCCTATTATACTCCTACGTAGCGTTGACGCACGTGCGTGCTGAGCACAGCGACGCTACATTAGCAAAACGCGAGCTCTCTATAGTTTGACGCAAGGCGCGACCAGCACTCGTCGGCGCCGACCGGCGGCAACCGGTGCGAAATGAGATATGCGGCATTTCGTGCTGATGCGTTACTCAGACAACACTGCGACTCTATATTTTCGTGACGGAGTGACGCCGTATGCGCTGAAACGCACATGCGTCAAAGGAATGCACTGCGGCGCGCGCCTGCGAGTATATGGCAGAACCGGTGTTTGGCGTGGCAACTCCGGCACGACGCGACGAAATGAACGCCGGTGAGCACGCGCACCACGTCACGTCGAAATTTATTGGTGCCTTGACTGTGGCATGTAGTCATGTTGTCACATGACACGCATCTCATGATTAATATGTTTGCACCAGTCACATACTTTTGTCACCTATTGGCGTCACGTAATACCGAATTCGGCATATGTGAAGCTAGCGAAACGGCCGCGAGCGCATCATTATGTGGCATGTAGTCGTGTTACATAATACGCATGTCGTGATTATCACGTTTTTTATGTGTCATTTACCTCTGTCATTCATTCGCGCTGCTAATGCCGAGTTTGGTACATGTGAAGCTAGCGAAACAGCCGCGAGCGCATCGTGAGCATAGCTTGTAGTCATGTTTCATGACACGCATGTCATGTTTATCATGTTTGCACCAGTATCATACCTTCGTCATACATTCACGTCCCGTAGTACCAAATTTGGTATAAGGGAAGCTAGCGAAACGGCCGCTAGTGCATCACGAGCGTAGCATGTAGTCATGTTGTTACAAGACACGCATCTCAGGATTATCATGTTTGCACCAGTCACATACCTTCGTCATGTATTCATGTCCCATAGTATCAAATTTATTATAAGTGAAGCTGCGAAACGGCCGCCAGTGCATCATGAACGTGGCATGTAGTCATGTTGTTACAAGACACGCGTCTCATGATTATCATGTTTGCACCAGTCACATACCTTCATTATTCATTCACGTCCCGTAATACCGAATTTGGTACAAGTGGAGCTAGCGAAACGGCCGCCAGTGAATCATGAGCGTGGCATGTAGTTATGTTGTTACAAGATACGCTTCTTATGATTAACATTTTTGCACCAGCCACATACCTTCGTCATTCATTCGTGTAGCGTATTAAAGAATTTGGTATATGTGACGGTAGCGAAACGGCTGCGAGCGTATCATGTGCATGCCATGTATTGATTTTGTTACATCAGACGCATGTCATGGTTTTTATAATAGGGTCTGTCGCTTGTGTTCCCCATGCAGTCATGTGGATACCATTATCGAAACGGCCAGGCGAGATAAAATCGTAGGCGGCTTTATAGATAGACAGATAGATAGATAGGTAGATAGATAGATAGATATATAGATAGATAGATAGATAGATAGATAGATAGATAGATAGATAGATAGATAGATAGATAGATAGATAGATAGATAGACCCAAGATCGCCGAAGTTCGCTACGAAATGCTTCGCATTTAAGAATACGGGGCATGTATACGCTTGTGAAGTGTTTCATTTTATACACTTTTTAGGAGCCTAGTTCTGTCTGGTAGGGTAAGTTCACTAGTGTGTCCGCTACAAAAGAATCCGTCTCAAATCATCATCATCAGTTTCGTTATCATCAGTATCCGCTGTGAGTGACTTAGCGGAAACCAGCCAATTTGTTGGCAACTTTGTGCGCCCGTGCTCTGGGGTCACTGCGCTAAGCGCGAGAGAAGCCTAAGAAGCTGACTCATGGAGACGTACCTAGCTATGTATTTCTGAGTCGTGTGTTTGACAAGTTTGACAGTTTGACAAGTTTAGAGTTTTCCTTGGATTGGCCTAAGCCTCACGTTTGGCGCAGTCAACGACGAACGCTTTCAAGACAGCCAGCCACGGCAACACACGAACGCCTGTCAGTACCCTTCGCCTTCTCGATCGTGTTTGCGACCACGGTCTGGCGAGGGTCACCTAACGGTGTATCATGCCAGCAAATAATAGAAAGAGCTCAATTACGGGACCCTACTACATTTCGTAGTTGGCCTAATTCACGAAAAACTGACTTGTCGCGAATTAAACAGGACTGGTACCAAAGAAGTAATTGTTTACCGTCTCGAAACCGACATTCTGCAGCGCTAGCACCGAGCCTACCGACAACGCGCGTTTTCCCTTTGATGCCGCATGCTTGAAAACCTGACTCTTCTGTTTCAGCAGCTTTCGCGACTCTCACCAGCCATTACTACGCTGCCTGACTTGTCCTCGTCCTTAGCGTATATCGGCGATTCTCCACCCGCAATGTTACAGCATGGATCACTGACATCCGCCGCGCACAACAACTTGCCGCATGGGATGACGCTACCACACGCTTTATTGCCGCAAGTGAACTAAGCCTCAGCTCTAAATTGGCATCTCGCTTTTTGGCATAATCATTTGACCTGAGAAACTTGGAGCGCGGCTTCAAAGGAGACATTTTTGTCAGAGCTGACACCGTTCTAGTGGCAGGCACGCGTCATCGGGATTAAACAGGGCCCAGGCAACAGCCTACAAGAGTACGCTTATGCGAAGCTAGGGAAGATTGAAAATTGCCCCGTAATGCTTTGAAATATTGAGGACAGACTGTGTTAGAAAAACTAGCCACCCTGTTTACGAGATGTCTCCTGACGGGAAGAGTACCAGAGTTTTGGAAGAACGCTAACATCATCTTAATACATAAGAAAGGAGGTGAGAAAGACTTGAAGAATGACAGGCCGATGAGCTTGTCCTCTGTACTATACAAGCTATCTACAAAGGTAATTGCTAACAGAGTGAATAAAACATTAGAATTCAATCAACCAAAGGAACAAGCAGAATTTCGAACAGGCGACTCAACAAGCGACCACATTCAAGCTATCAATCAGGTAATTGAGAAATGCTCAGAATATAACCAACCACTATACATAGCTTTAACAGATTACCAGAAGACGTTTGATTCAGTAGAAATATCAGCCGTCATGAAGACACTGCGCAATCAGGGCGTCGATGAAGTATATATAAAAATCCTGGAAGAAATCTACAGGGGATCAACTGCTACTATTGTGCTTCTTAAAGAAAGCAACAGAAAAGCAATCAAGAAGGGTGTAAGGCATGGGGACACAATCTCCCCAATGCTATTTATCGCGTGCTTACAAGAGGTTTTCAGAAGTCTACAATGGGAACAGTTAGGGATAAGAGTTAATGAAGAGTACCTTAGTAACCTGTGCTTTGCCGATGACATTGCATTGCTGAGTAACTCAGTAGACGAATTGCAACTCATGATTACGGAGTTATACCAAGAGAGGAGAAAGGTGGGTCTTAACACGAATCTACAGAAAATGAAACTAATGTTCAACAACCTCGCAAAAGAACAGCGCTTCGAGGTAGGTAATAGTGCACTTCAAGTCGTAAAAGACTGTGTCTACTTAGGGCAGGTAATAACCACGAAGGCAAACCACCAGATTGAAGTAACTAGAAGAATAAGAATTCGGTGGAGCACATTTGGCAAGCACTCTCAAATTATGACAGGTAGATTGCCACTATCTCTCAAGAGAAAGGTATATAACAGCTGTATGTTGCCGATACTTAGCTACGCAGCTGAAGCCTGGAGATTTACAAAGAGGGTTCAGCTTATGTTGAGGACGACGCAGCGAGCAATGGAAGGAAAAATGGCAGGTGTAACCTTAACAGACAAGAAGAGAGCAGATTCGATTAGGGAACAAACGGGGCTTAAGAATATCATAGCTGAAATCAAGAAGAGGAAATGGACATGGGCGGGGCATGTAGCGCGTAGACAGGACAACCGCTGGTCGCTAAGGGTAACTGGCTAGATTCCCAGAGAAGGCAAGCGGGTTAGGGGGAGACAGAAGGAAGGTTAGGTGGGCAGATGAGATTAAGAACTCGCGGGTTTAAATTGGCAGCAGCAAGCACAGGACCGGGTTAACTGGTGGAACATGGGAGAGGCCTTTGTCTTGCAGTGGACGTAGTCAGGCTGATGATGATGATGATGTTTTCCGACGCCCAGAAAATTGACTATCTACTGCAAGTCCTCATCGAGCCGCATGTTGTTGCAGCCAACGTGGCTAATCGACCTTTGACGATACGCGAATTCATATCCACGAGCACAAGCATGGACTAGTACACTGATCATATTCAGCACTCAGCAAGTGCAACATCTTCACTATGGGCTCCCTTGCAGGCACTTCAAAATGGCAATTTAAAATCAGCATCACAATTTTCACCAACAAGCAGCGTGCAAAAACTACAACAGTGCAGTCAACACAACGAATGACTTACTTAGAGAACAACAAGAACAACGCTAGCAAGCCATTTCCACGCGCTATGGGCCTCCAACCTTCCATAGTGGCCAAGAAATGATTTAAGTGATGTGCAACAAGTTCAAACAGTTAGAACATTTGGCTGTGGCATGTCCTTCGCGTAAACAAGTCACCAGTGACCCAATAGTTGCTCACCCTTGGCGCTAGACAGCAACAGGCCCTACATAGTTTGCCAGGAACACTAGAAGGCTGTGCCCATTTTGTACGGCCATCGTTACAGGAATCGGACAGGAAGACGCTTACCCAGACTCTGATTCGAAAGTCACATTGATTTCTCAAGACATCCATCCCTCTACCATGCTGTTGCCATGAACCATTCAAACTCTGTCTGTCGTTGGAGATGGTGCAGCATGACGGTTTGTTGAGCCCTCCTAGAAACAACTTGTCGCCCTATCATTGGTGTGGTGGATGCAGCAGTTCTGAAAAAAAAACGCTCTTCTCCTCATTCTGGGTGAAGACTGGTTTGCGGCAGCGCAAGCTCGCTTGTTTTTTCAGCCACCACAACCTACGCAGCTACAACCCCCCGCCACCGGTGTAACGCTTCTAGCCACTCAGCGTCTTGCCCACCAAAGGCCTACGCAGTCATTTTATCCAATTCGAAGCTTTTCCCGCCAGCTAAACCACCACAAAACGGCCTGCGTCAGGTAAAAAGGCAGATTTTGTGCAGGTGGATTTATTCTGCCCCCGTGAGCACTTCGGGGACGTCACTATACGTCACGACTACCACGGCCAGCCATGGCGTTTTTTTGTCTTTCCTTCTGCGATAGCATTTAAATAAACACTGTCGGCTAATTTTCGCCCTCGCTGTAGCCGTGACGCCCCGGAGCAAGCTCCTCTCACCATCCAGGTGCTTCCGGAATCCAGCGTTGACGCCCACTATGTCATGGACAATTAGTTGGTTGCTTTAGTGAAGTGCAGTGACACTGCACTTCACGCTAAAGTCATTGATAGCGTCGACGTCGACTGATGCCAATCAAAGAAACGCTGGACAACGCCATCGAAAACGCTGTAGTAGTTCGCTACTACTGATGACACCCCGTGGGCTACGAACACGTGAGCAAAACCATCAATGGAATGGTAGTCGTACTGAGGGTAGGTGGGCTCGCATACGTCTCCAGACACAGAAATAGCATACTGCTGCGGTAGCGAAAACCTTTGCAACTCGACTCACAGTCGACATTGTTCACTACATTTTATATTGTTCCTAAATATCTCAGCCTTACTTCGTATAATAGTCCGATGGGTCAATATCCCGTTCGTTGCTTCGGCATTGTGACGAAAGTGGGACTTTTGTGATGACAGTGCGTTGAAGTCGAGACAAGTCGTGGCGAGGTGAAAACTGTGAACATCGTGGCTATGGCTGAAGATATAGAATGAAGAGCAGTTCTCTGAAATAGCTTTGGATATAAACATTTGTTCCTCCGAGCAACAAACGAACGTCGTTGAAAAGCTCGTTCCCTATCGGATTCGTCGTCAACAAAGTTTTCGTGTTCTCAGAGGTGTTTGCAATTTGTTTGGCGCTCATCTTTTGTGCTGACAAATATGTGGAGGTCATTTCGATGGGGAAGTGGTTTTGCGTATCTTGTTACGTGAACTCGCTATGCTTTGCGATAGCCTGCCAGTGCCACTATGCCCAGTGATGTGTTTTCTTATTGGCGACGTTTACGGTTGAGAAATGACACGCTTTCAGAGCTTCCAGTTCGTACGGAATAGCTCGTACTAATAACGCTGCTCATGTGAGTTAAAACTGGTTGGGCAATTTCGAGGTGAAATGGTACAAAGTAGTACTATGCTGTTCATTTGAGTACCTGGCATTTAATGTGGCAACATGATGAAGCAATAAGCGTTGATTCTGCGAATTATTCGCGCATGCTAAATTAGTTTCGCCTCGGGAGCCAAGACAAATGCATTGTGCACAGTATTGCTAAACTCGCGTAAGCAAGCTGACCTGTGCTTTGATTGCCACGTAGGTGCTTATTTGCATTGTTGTCTCCTTGATTCTTTGTCCAATTCGAAATACGACCGCCCATGGTTTCTGAATCGCAAAAACATGACGAGATGGTACGTTCTGTGCGTTTTCCCGCGCCATGTTTGCGTTATGGTGCCCGTAAAAGTCTGCTCGCTAAAACAAATCACATCAAGACAGTTCATAAAGTTGATTGCACACGTACGTACATTTTGTAACGTTGCTGTTGTATCTGATATGCTTTGAGCTCAACGAGATTCAAAAGCAGGCTTTCCAAGAATATTTCAGTGATAAAACAGCACCTTAATATAGCTGTGAAGTGTGTTTAGAGAACGTTAACAAGTCAACCAGGGGGCATAGCCAGAGGTTGGCACACCGGGCATGCCCGCCCACCCGAAATTTTTTTGTCATGACAGAGATGCGAAAACTGACTCATTTATGGCGGTCCCCCTGCCGAAATCAGGTTGGTATCGACCCCCCCCCCCCGTTCTTCGGCAAATAATTCTATCTGCGCGCCTGAAGTCAACTAAAGGGCACTTTTGAGAATGTGTGTGATGGGGCTATGTGCTAATGTGCACCGAAAAATATTTTGGGAACGCCGGAATCCATCAAATTTCATCTATTGCCACTACTTGTATCAAGTATGTTTGTTTGAACAACTATTCTTTGTCTGACGGTGTTTCTTGACTGAGTAGCCAGATTAGAAGATATGTACTATAGGATGTCAATTATACAGCACGGAATTTACCATGACACAAGGAGGAAATATTTCCTAAGTAGTCTGAATCATCATATCTCACAGGACTTCCTTCCACACCAACCAATTAACAAGCTTATTCAAGGCACTTTTTGAGCGCAGCTTTTACGTGCCCGTTCCTTCACTAAGTATTGCCGCCACCAGTGGCGTAACCAACCCTTGTACGTAGTCTTCATAGCTTAGGAGAAGTCGTTCGACTCAGTCGAGACATTATAGTGACGCATGCACTACGGAATCAGGGCATCGGCGAACCCTTCGTAAATACACTGGAAGATTTCTATGTTTTTGGCTACGCCGGCTGCGCTAGCTGTCCATCCACGTGATATCAACAGTCAGCCGCATATTCTAAATAGCGACAATGAGGCCGGCGGTAGCTCACGTCGGTGCAATCGCGAACTACCCTCGCAGCTCGACAGAGCTCACGACCTGGAAGAAGGCGGCTTGATCGAGAGCCTGGTTTAAATTACGATCGCTGTTAGCACCGGAAGTACAAATGTTTTAGTGCCCTAAATGAAATTTCATTTGGTATTTGTCCATTGGCAATTTAGGTTCGATTTTGATATAATCTGTGGCAACTTGCGGAGAGGTTTTGTGTTGTTTGTTTTGGATTCTACCAATATACCTGAGTGATAGCTTCAGTGCAATATAGTATTGTTGCCATCTTGGTGCGATTGTTATGACATACGTTATTTCCCATATTGCTTAGAATAATGCCGTTTTCTGGGCCCACAGCTATATATCTGAGGTTTCGAGGGTACTCTAGATGTGGTATGCGTTGCTAATGGTTGCGAGCTTTTCACTTGGTCAACTGTTGTACTTTTGGACAGACAGTACTGCTGTATTAAGGAAAAAAAAACAATTGTACTATAAGTCTAGAGAAAGATTTATCAACAAAGCGTTGCATCATAACGCAGGCGAGCTGCCTTGCAGCATGGCGAATGAGTGACGACTTGTGGGTTGATTTATTGATTTCTGAGCCGATTAGGGAATCTTCCTTAGTGAAACTCTTCTCTTTCTAGGTAGAAGTAATTGGAAAGCTCGATGGGCGTCCTTTCTTTTGTCTTTCCACACACCATCAAGCACTCAGACAGCACCGCGATGAACACGAGCAGGTTCATTAGTTTTATGGTGATGATGATGACGGCATAAATGCAGAGCTCCCACCACTCTGGCGCTATGGCCAAGAAACGAGTAACTAGATAGAAAAGATCACATATAATTGTAATCTTAATGAATTCGAGTGTGCGTTCAAGCAATCCCACCGTATATTTTATGCTATGGGTGAAATTACTCCGCTGTCGCAAAATCCCAAGCTACGGTTCGTCCCAAAAAATATACCGAGAGATCAGATAATGTATGAGGTTTAACAGTTGACGAAATGTTTCAGAAAATACGCCATCCTAACGTTTTCTAGTGTAAAATGTTCCAGCTCGAATTCCACCACGTGCGGTGCTCGGGGTGGTCATCTTTGAAAATGAGCTGGCGCCACTCTGGTGGTAAAAACTAGGAACGCGAAGATTCTAAAACAATGTCTAGTGTTTCCTAAGTGACACCAACTAGCTTTCTCAGTTTCAGTTTCTGTTTTTAGCAGCAGGCCTAGCTTCGAAGTTAGCGTAGCGAAAAATTGGCAGATTCAACGCACAGTGCGAATCGGTGATATGCGAAGCCCGAATGAGAAGGGCTGACATGTCGCTTTAAAACCAGCACAACGTTACGAGGTAAAGGTGAAGGACGCCGTACATAACTACCGTGCCATGATTATCATGTTCAGATATGTCGTTTACCTTCGTCATCTATTCACGTCACGTGATACCAAATTTAGTATATGTGCAGCTAGTGAAACGATCATGAGCGCGCCATGAGCGTGGTATGTTGTCATGATCTCACATGACACGCGTGTCAGGATTACCATGTTTGCATCAATCATATATTTTGTCATCCATTGACGTCACGTTACACCAAATTTGGTTTTTGTGAAACTAGCAAAACAGCCGCGAGCGCATTATGAAGGCCCAATATAATCCAATGTTGCGATGACGCGCGCGCACGCTTGGCACAGCGACGCTACGTTAGCAAAACGCGAGCACTCTATAGTCTGACGCCAGGCGTGACCGACGCGACCACCATCCGTCGGCGTGGCCCGACGTCAACCATTTCGAAATGCCACATGTTGCATTTCGCACCGATGCATTACCTAGACAACACTGCGTCTCCCTCTTTTCATGACGGAGAGACGCCGTACGCGCTGAAACGGGCATGCGTCAAAGTGACGCAGCACGGCGCGTGTCTGCGTGTAAATGGCAGGGCCGGCGCCTTGCGTGGCAACACCGGCGTGAAGCGACGAAATGAACACCGGTGAGCACGCGCACCGCGTCCCGTCGAAATGTACTGCATGTTTGTGGCATGTTTGTGGCAAAGAAGATAGGGTGAAAAAATAACCAGCAGTGAGCAGGATTCGAACCTACAACCTTCGAATAACGCTTTTGATGCTCTAACCACTGAGCTGTCACAGCGACCTTCCTTCACCTACTTTTTTGTGTAGACAACGACAGCGATGATTCACGACAGCGACAGTCAATGCGGGGATCGACTCTCTGCACGAGCTGCTCTTCTTCTTAAGAACAGGGCGACCCACTAGAAGGTGCTGAAGAGGACGACCCACTGTTCACAGGCTTTACCACAATATATATATATATATATATATATATATATATATATATATATATATATATATATATATATATATACGCTCAAAGTCGCTCAAAGTCTTCGCATTCAATAAGATACAGAGGGCGCTGTGTAGGTACGCGACTGGTTGGTTTCATCACGTGGTTTGAGGGGTAGTGCTGCCGGTGTAGCCAGAGGCGTAGATTTTCCCTGTATGTTTACGTAGGGTTTGTCGGTGCCCTGATTCTGTTGTGTCTGCACCGCTTAGAAAGTCCCGGTTTAGTTAACGACTTCTCGTAATCTTTGAAGGCTATGTTCAAGAGTTTGTTACGCCACTGGTAGCGGCGTTGCTTAGCGCAGAAACGGGCACCTAAAAGCTGTGGTCAAAAATTGCTCTTAGTAAGCTTGCGTTATTGCTTGGGGGGAAGAAGTCCTGTGAGATATATAAATTCAGACTATTTAAGAAATATTTTCTCACTGTCCCACGGTAACTTCAGTTCTTTAAAACGGCATCTCGTAATACACATCTTATAAAGTGGCTACTCAATGAAGAAAAATCGTCAAGCTAAAAATGGCTGTTCTAACATACATGCTTGATACAAGTAGTGACAACAGAGGAAATTATCGGTTTTGTGGCATTCCGGAAATAGGTTTCTGTGCAAAATAGTACATGGCCTCCTATCATGGACTCTCCAGTGTGACTCTTGGTTCACTTCAGTCATGTAGCCAAAACTATTTTCAGGGTTGGGGTACCACCTTCATTTCAGGAGGGGCACTTTCGTAAAATGGTCATTTTTCGCTCTGGATGGTATGAAAAAAAACTTCGGGAGGATGGATGAGGGGGCGTGCCTTGTGTACAACACCCTGCATACGTCCCTGATTGAATTGTTCACGTTCCTTAAACATATTTCGAAGCTATAGAATCGTGCTGAATTTTCCCTGAAATATTCTTGAAAAGCTTGTTCTTTAATCTCGTTGAGCTCACAGCGTATCAGATACAGTAGCAAAGTTACAAAATGTACGTACGGGTCATGTTGCCGTCATGTGGTTTATCGAGCAGACTGTTTAGGGCACGATAACGTGAACAGGACTCGGGGAAACGTACAGAGATAACTGTCGGACTCGGTCTTCACGATTCAAAGACAGCGGGAAGTCGTTGTGTGAATTGGTTAAAAAATAAAAGAGAGATAAATGAAAATAACCACTTACATGGTAATCGAAGGAAAGGCGAGCTTGCTTATATATATGCAGGTTTAACGAGTCTGCTTATTTGTCCTGGTTCTCCAGGCAAAACTAATTGAGCATGCGCGAATGTTTGGCGAAATCGACGCATACGGCCATAGTTTGTTGCCACATTAAATGACAGATACGCGAATTAATGGCATAGAACCACTTTGTACTATTCCTCCACAAAACAGCCCAACATTTTGTACTCACTTAGGCAGCGTTATAAGTACGACGTAGCCCGTACAAACTAGAAGATGTGAGAGCATGTCATTTTCCAACGGTAAACGTTGACAATATTAAAACACATCCCTTAGCATTGTGGCACTGGCAGGCTATCTCACAGAAATGAGAGTTCACACAACAAGAAACACGAACCACTTTGCCATTGAAGTGACCTCCATACATTTCTCGGCACGAAAGACCAGTGCGAAACCAATTACAAACACCCCTGAGAACGCGAAAACTTTGTTGACGACGAAGCTTATAGGGAACGAGCTTTTCATGGACGTTCGTTTGTTGCACGGAGAAACGAATGTTCATATCCGACACTCTCTCGGAGAACAATAACACTTACAAATAACTCAGATATCTTCGACGAAATTTTTCACGTGCACCACAATCCCTCAAAGTAATTCTAAACACACTTATCCGGCACTAAACTAGAATATGCAGCCTCTGTATGGAACCCAAGCTAGCATAAGTAATTCATTTAGTAGAAAAAGTTTGGAACTATTCTACACGATTCACTTCACCTAACTGTAACAGGACCACTAGCATCAGTTTAATGAAAGCTAATCTAGAATTACCACCTCTAGCTTTACGGCATAAAATCACGCACCTCTCTCTCAATATATCACCACCCCTTCTTACGACACCAACTCCTTTCGGCACCGCATTACATATAATCTCGAATATATCACCAACACAAAGTCGGCATTCCATCATGTAGGTCCTCCTGTTTTCTTCAGTCATTTGTGCCACACGCAAGTGAGGAGTGGAATCACCTTCCTCGAGATGTTGTCACCATCAAGCTAGCTAACCAATTTAAAGTAGCTGTACGTGATATCTTTCTCTAAGTTTTTCTTTCTTTTAAACTAAGCACCGCCATTTATATCATGCGTCTATCTTCATTGATACACCGAAATTCGACTTTCCTTTATGCTTAACGTATCTTGTATGTTGTTTCATTTTTGTGCCGCTCTGATTTGTGTAACTACTTGCAATCTCTTTGAAATGTACTTGGGAATTGTTCTTAGTTTTTTTCCGCCTTCTTAGTTCTTTTCTTTTGTGACCTTCTTTTTTTAAAATATACTTCCAATTTTCCGTATTTTTGCTCCACCCCTCTGTAATGCCATTGGCTTTGAGGGTATTCTAATTAAGTTAATAAATAAACTGTTTTTAACCTCGTATCCTCAGCAATAGCCCCGACGTTCACAGTTTTCACCTAACAACAACTTGTCTCGACTTCAACGCACTGTCACCAAAAAAGTCCCACTTTCAACCCAATTCCGCAGCAACGAACCGGATATCGACCCATCGGACTGTTATACGAAGTAAGATTGAGATACTTAGGAACGATACAAAATGTAGTCAGCGAGGTCGACTGTGAGTCGAGTTTCAGGGTTTTGCGCAAGCGCAGCAGCCCGTTATTCCTGTGTCTGGAGACGTATGCGAGCCCACCTACCCTCAGTACGACTACCATACCATTGATGATTTTTCTCACGTGTTCGTAGCCCACGAGGTGTCATCAGTAATAGCGAACTACTACAGCGTTTTCGATGGCATTGTCCGGCGTTTCCTTGATTGGCATCAGTCGACGTCAACGCTATGAATGACTGTAGCGTGAAGTATAGTGTCACTGCACTGCACTAAAGCAACCGAATGATTGTCCATGACATGGCAGTGTGGGCGTCAATGCTGGATTCCGGAAGCACCTGGATGGTGAGAGGAGCTTACTCCGGGGCGTAACGGCTACAGCGACGGCGAAAATTAGCCGACAGGGTTTACTAAATGCTATCGCACAAGAAAATACAAAAAAAACGCCATGGCTGGCCGTGGTAATCGCGACGTATAGTGACGTCACCAAAGTGGTCACGTAGTCAGAATATATCCACCTGTAAAAAACTTTTCTTTTCATCCGACGCTACTTTGCGCATACTTATGATGAAGAAATTGATGATGACGATTTGAGGCTGATCCCTTTGTATCGGGCACGCAGGTGTACTTGGCCTACGAGACAAAAAAGTTGGTGCCTAAAAGTACGTAAATAAAACAATACACAAGCCTACAGGCCTCGTAATACTTTTAAATAGTTATGCATGACAACAAATACCTAGTAATCAATGGAGAACAATTATTCAGATCCCGATTATTCACGCATTCATGCTGTGCTTCCTCGCTTATTCGGCGGCTACACACAACCGCCGCTTTGTCTGAGTGCAACAAGATCAATGCCCCAATAAGATGCATCATTAACCTGGCCCTTGGCATTCCAATTTGAACGCACACGGGAGATGTTCTCAAGTTGGATATTCACAACGCATTCGAATAAAGCATCGAAGCCGAATTGTTTTCACGTTTTTTGTGTGGTATGGCAACCGAGCTGGTAGAGCCATTGGCGATCTATTGGGACGTAACCGTGTGGTCGTCGGTCTTGATATTGTAAAGCTGCTCAACGCAGTAAGGTCGCAGACATCCATACAGTGGATGACGTACAATGTATACGGATACTACTTACAACGAGGCACAAAGACGAGCGTCGGTAAAGGTTTGCTCGCCAGCGCCTGCTTGGACAAGGAACAAGCCTGCTTCGTAGGTGTCGCATCGTACGCTACAAAAGAAGAGTTTTTTTTTTCAGTTGTCGTTGAACGTGATTCCGCAGTAATCAGCGGCGCTACATCCACACTTCTAGCTCCAGCGTTGCAGAACAGGATGTCATTGCTCTCGCATTGACGGAAGGTTCTAAAGTGGAACGTATAGTTTACATTCTCTATTGTGCACACAGACGTTCTCTTTTAACACTAGGCTATTCAAGCTACAGGTTCACGCCGAAGCGCAGAAGCTCACGGAAATACCTAAGAACCCACAAACAACTCGTTTTTCGTATTTATTGTGATCTACCAAGCCGAATTAGCGTACATTGAGCTTCTAGGGTTATCTTTTTCATAGGCGGTCCTCATGTGTGCTGTACGGGTGGCAGGTCGTCAAACCGATAGCGGTTATTTGTGCACATAGCACAACGAAAGCACACAGATGTTGCTGTCAGAGGCAATAAAAAGTTCATTTCAACCCCATACGATGCCAAATATTAGGCACAACAAGCATACGAACAACGTTGCCACTATTATCCTTGCTAACCTCAGCAATTTTCTTGCAGTGCTACTTTCAAGATATCTTTCTTGGGCAGCTTCTTGATGGAGCGATTGATGCCATGCGCAGGTGGTTGGTGAGCCGATTGGATGTTGCGGTTTTTTTACCATTGTCCTCATCGTTCATTTCGAATAGCCTTGGTGCTCTTGGAATTTCCCGTTGGCTTGGAGTAGACGCAGCACTTCCCATGGCATGTGTGGTTTGAAAAGTCCGCCGTAAAAAACTCCAGAGCTTGAGGTTGAGAGTGCGAAGTCGGTCGTTTTGACATAGGAGACTCGTGCAGGTTTCGTAGCGAGCTGTAGGCACTTAAGCAAGTATGTGAGCAGCTCAACGCTGCTTGACCAGTAGGCGCAGCTCTTTGCGTATAATCGGAAGTTCTTGTCCTCAAAAGGTTGCAATGCTGGCGCAGTCTGGAATCTGGCGTGGTGAATGGCGTCGCTGTGCGCCTCGGCATGACCAATCCTCTTCTAGCGCATTCTTGAAATTAACAATGATGATGTTGGTGCCTCGAACATGGCTCATACCAACTCACGCGGATCGGCCCAGCATTGATATGTGAGTTTGTGACGCATTTTGAATACTTGACATCGACAGCCAAGAGAACAAAATCACTGCTATATTCGCAAATTTAATGACGTAGGGGAGCTTACTCAGAATCGATCGGGTAAGACGCGGACATTCTGTACACATCTTGTATCACATTATATACACGTGAGAACATTTTTATATATACCTAACATACGCAATACTTATCATCTTCCTTTGGATGAGCTCTATGTATTCTGACAAAATATATACAATACATACAAAGGCCCGCCGCAGTGGTCCTGTGGCTAGGGAACTGGGATGCTGACCCGAAGGTCGCATGATCGAATCCTGGTTGCGGTGGCTGCATTTTTGACGGAGGTGAAAATGCTTGAGTCTCATGTGCTCAGACTTGGGTGCACATAAAAAAACCAAGAGGGTAAAAATTTACAGAGCCTTCACATACGGCGTCTCTCATAGTTTTATTGTGGTTTTGTTACGTTAAACCGCAGATATTCCTCTATACAGCATACACAAACAGAAGATGTTCTTTGCCAAAGTACAAGGATGTCTTTTGATGAGCTTGGAGACCCATGTTCTTTTAAAGATGATGGTTTTTGTTGGACTTTCATGCAACTCTGCTGTATAACGGCAGTTTACACAGTGGCCTAACCTCTTGCTGTCTCGTGTCGTGAATTCGCGACATACCAAAAAATGCCACCCCCCTCTTTCCACGGGGAGAATTCGAGTAAATGCGCCACAGAGAGAAGGGCGGTTTCGCGTAAATGGTACGTAACTAGGTATGGTTAGGGACTGCCAAATGGCTATTTCGTCTGTATTATTGTTTTTATTATTTGAAGAAGTGTTGCCTTCAACGAGTGGTGGGACGCGGACGTGCGATCCCGTGCCTACATATCTGGTGTGGCCAGTGAATGGTTGTGCACCTCGAGCAGACAGTTTTCACTAGCAGATGGTGCCTGCGTCAGTCTTGCGAGGCGAGGCATGGTTTGGGGATACCTGATTGTTAGTCCGCCTTTATTAGTTTTGTTTACGGAATGAGGGAGAAGCGTCACCTTCAACGAGTGGTGCGACGCTGACGGGCGATCCAGTGCCTAGATATTGTTACGACCGGCCCTAGGGAACCAGGCAAGAGGAGTTGCGGGAAGAACCGGTTCTTGACCGACTGTGTCGTCGACCCCAACTCCCCATTCAGGCTCCCTCCTCTCGCCGGGAGAATTCCGGAATCTGCTGTGCGTTCGTGACCATGTTTGGGCATTTTTAGGGCGCCGTGACCATATATGGACATCGTGTTAGGTTGTGCCACTCCATGTGTTGTGAGGTGTGTTTCCCCTCCCTCGTGGCCGAGGTGCCGGGGCCACCGTATTGGCTGACGATGTGGACAATGCGCCCAGTGTCGGAAACGCGGCGTTATAAAATGCCGAAGACTTTTTGTAGCTCTGTCTCTTCTCTCTTTAGATCAGTTGATCACTTCTCGACATGTAAATAAATCTCTGTCTCGTTCGGGCGCTTCTTCTCACTGAATTGTTGGACGATGGATCCTGCTACGGGGCCAGCTACCGAAAACGAGACCGGCAGGACCCGGAGTCCCAACAATATCCAGTGTGGCCAGTGAATGGTTGTGCACCTCGAGCAGACAGTTTTCACTAGCAGATGGTGCCTGCGTCAGTCTTGCGAGGCGAGACGTGGTTTGGGAATACCTAATTGTTAGTTCGCCTTTATTATTTTCATTTACGGAATGAAAGACAAGCGCCACCTTCAACGAATGGTGGGACGCTGAAGTGCGATCCAATGACCAGTGATCGGTTTTGTAGCGGGAGCAGTCTGTTTCACCTAGCAGACGCTGCTTCCGTAACTCTTGCGAGGCGAGAGTTAGCACGAGACGCAAGCATGTGGCACAATACGCGAGGCGAGAGCATGCGCAATGGTGGTGTGCACGCTGACGACCAGTGACATTGTGAAAATAGGAAATGCTCCGCATTTAAAATTCACAGCTTTGTCACAAAGGTGAAGCAATTAAGGCGATAGCAATAATTTGTAAGGTTAGACGCAGAATGGTCAGCTGATTGAAACGTTCCCCGCGTTTCTCACGCACAAAGGACGCACGAAACGTACTCTCAGGTACGGACGAACGCCAATAAGCGTATCAGTTGCTAATTCACTGTATCTGAAAATTGTGCTCTCTTCCCAAACGGAGACTGTGCAACGATTGTAGTGATCTTTGTTCGCCTGGTAACTACAACAGAATCGTTTCCGTCAAAGCAAGAGGCCAGCCAAGACGTACGATCCTCTCGATCGCGAGATAAGGGCCAGCGAGTGAGCGTCCACCCCCTCATCTCTGCGAGGAAATGTACTCGTGAAAGATGAGGGCGCACGCCACCGCGCGTTCATTCTGCCATCTTGCTGGTAATGCTAAAACACGATAGTTCTTACCGAGATGCCTTTTGAAGGACGTTCTCCTCGGTGGCTCAATTCGCTATTCGGTGGGTCGATTCTCCTCAATGGCTCAATCTTGTAGTCACGTTGCAGAGGCTTCTAGTTTGATTCTAGGCACCGGAGTCTTTTTCTTGATTATTTTTGTCTCTTACGTTTTCTTATATACAGAAACGTATACATACGCGGTGAGTGACGGCAACGTCGACGCCGGGAAAATCTAGCTGTGAGTGTCCACATAATTGCTACCGCAACAAAAAAGGGCTGCTCCTACAACACTCCTCTTTGTGCAAGGACCAAGCTGACACTTTCAGACTGCTCCTAACAAGCACCTACCCGAGCCCTGCGACTTTTCACACTACATACCCTGAATGGTTGTTAAGGCAGGATTGCCCTCTATTGGCGGTTATGCGGAATTTGAGCATGTACCACGGGACTGCGCATCAGCCAGTCCTCCTTTCAACTAAGAGGAAATAAAGAAGTTCATCAAAGCTCAGGACCATACCCCTACATATTGGCCGTCCAGAGGACCCGCGCCACCCCGAGTTGTCTAAGCCAGGTCACGTCGAGTTAACCCACCGATTGTTGACCAAACAAAGTTGTTACACTCAACCACTCACTCGCCCACTCACTGAACCCGCATCAGTTCGTATTTAGTGGCGCGTCCTCAATTCCCGGCTCCTGCGGTTTCTGCAATCACCCAATTGCACTTCAGTACGCCACCACTGCGTTTATTTTGGTTCTACATTGCAAGGTGTAGTTTACGTTCTCTAAAGTGCGCACAGACGTACTCCGTTACCACTAAGCTATTTGGGCTACAATTTCACGCCGAAGCGTAGAAGCTCACGGGAATACGTAGGAACACACAGGCAGCAGGTTATTCGTAATTATTGTAATATACCAGTGGCATAGCGAAGGGGGTTTAACCCTCCCTCATAATTTTTGGTCCACACCCCCCTCCCTGCCACTTACTCAACCTATTGTTTTTTCGTCGTTTCGCGCTGACATGTTTTAGAAACTGGGTGCTGCTACTATAACAATATTATTCCTGGGCGCTTTTCCAATCAATATAGCCTGCATACGAAAAAAGAGTGTCGAGATGTTTCTCAAGGCTTTGACACTCTGTAGGTTTTGGGGCAGGAATCTTGGCCGTGAGTGTTTCAAGTTGCCATGGCGATGGGAATAATGCTTAAGCGGTGGTCATATTTGTACCCACGGGAACAGATCTCGCTGGAGTCGATCACTACAATTATTTTCAAAAGGTAGAGTTTCGTTTTAATAGAAAAAGCCAAACAAAGGGCCAAGGTCTGATAGAACACAGGTTAAAACATATTACAGGGTGACTCTTCGCACGTGTGGTAAATCTACTTAGGCCAGAGAATAACATTGCTACTAAGCCTTCGCAAGTTCTGCTAACACACACACGCACACACACACACACACACACACACACACACACACACACACACACACACACACACACACACATGCGCGCGGCCGGAAATTCGCTTACAACCTAACTTGGCTTGTATGGGAGTATACAATACATTTGTGCATATCTTTACTATGCACTAACAACGAAATGCACTCCGAAGTGTTGTCTAGTCAAAGAGATACAACACAGACAAACGTGCAGGCCAATGAAAGCCTTAGAATTGCCTACAAAAATTCTCATTATGAAAGTTAGGCTCATTAATAAAGAGATGGTGGTCATAAACCCAAAGCAGCGTAACGATAAATGCAGTGTGAGCACAGTGAGCGCAAGCTTTATTTTTCAGCACTGTTGCAAACAGCGAACAAATAATAAACATAAAGCTCAAAAACTATACGAAAATTTATATTTATTGATTCGCTTCCCCTGTTCGTTTCTTTACATTCACCTTACTAGAAGAGACACCGAGCTGTTTGTGCAACTAGTGACATGACACACGACAAGAAATGCACAGAATAAAGAAACATTGGTGGGCATGACATCACGTAATATTACGAGCAACACACATAGTAAGTACAATTTTTTGCAAGAAATGAAATAAACTCTGTGCAAGCAGTGTCTCAAGCACTCAACAGACGCATTACGTAGTGGAATACTGGTGATTATCTTTTCATTTGACACGAAGATTAGCCTGCGCAATATATGTCTTATTATATGCCCCATATTTTGCCCAAATTTTGAAAGAGGTTCCACACGCAAACTTGGGTTGTTGCAGCGCTGTTTACACCTTTTGTATCCGCAAACCACGTCTGCAAGTAAAAGGTGCCTCCGAAAAGCAAGAAGTAGGTAACGGGAAAGAACAGAATGACCCCGGCATGCTGTCAAAGCGATTTTCAGCAATGGCTCATACAGTTGAAATCGCTTTCTTACAGCCGGATGAAAAGTAGCGCATACTGATTTTACCAAAACCGTCTATTTCACTACTCGCCAAGGGGCCCAGTGGTTATGGTGCTCTGTTACTGACGCCCAGGTAACGGGATCGAAGCCCTGTCGTATTTTCTATGTAGGCGGAAATGTTTGAGGCCCGTGCACTTTGATTTAAGTGCATGTTGAAGAGCGAAAACGGTAATATTTCCGGAGCACCCCACTACGGCGTCTCTCATTATCATATTGTGATTTTGGGTTGTTATACATCATAAATTGATAAATAACAACTATGTTTTTACTGTTGTGCAGAAAATCTTAATCCAAGAGTAACTTCAGGTAACTTTCTTCCTTGATTTTTCGCAGGTGCGTATGGGTGATACGCGTACACATTCCGCTGAAGCCGTCTACGATCCCGGTAAAGAAAAGAAAGAATGTCGTCCAGGTGGACTTGTATTTCACGGTGGATGTTCAGAGAGTGATGGCAAGCAATCTTCTATATGTTTTTCTAGCTCCCAGGTAAAATTTTAGTAGGCGTTTGAACGATCAAAAAGAGTGTTCTGCTTCAGCTGTTCTCGGCACAGCTGAATAGAAAGAGTGGCAAAAATATTTACACCATGGTGCACGTTTGGGAAAAATACCTCTTGGGAATTGGCAACCGCTTGCATCGCAGACATTCTCAGCGTTTCTCGTTTCTCTTTCTTCCATTTCACAGCCCATACAGATAACTCCCGTGCAATGTCGAAGTTGAGAAAATGTTCGAGTAAACGTCAGCAAACTTCTCCGCATTTGGAAGAGGGACAAATTTGAGAATATTTTGTGGCAGGAGGGAAGAAATTATTTTCAAGGTTTTAATTACTTTAAAGCGCTCGTCGAACAGGGCGCCATCATCATAATCAATTATTTTACCCTTAAGGGCCCCTGTTGGGGTATTGCATAAAGAGGGGGGTAACATAGAAAGTTAGACATGAGACTTGTCAGGTCACAATTTTGAAACACATATCTCAGTGAAATAGATTACCTGTTTCGATGCAAAAGAAAAACATTACAATTTAACGAGTCATAAAGAACAGTTTAAGGTCGTAATTAATTTTACAGTGTAAGGTGATAAGTAAGCAACTGCTCAAACAGAATAGGGCTACGCTCAGGGACAACACTATCAGGCTATATATTCCACTGTGCAATGACAATCAACATATAACATTGATTGAAAGATGACGTTGAACCATGCAGCCACTGGATGCTGCAAGAGTTAAAAAGGCGACGAGATGTACAGTGTGGAGGGTTTAGGAGTTTGCACAAAGTTGAGGGAAGTTTTATTAGAGCCTTTAAACAAAAACAGCCTTACAATCTTACGTCAGAATGAGAATGACTCGAGTCCGGGGTATCACTTTATGGCACTGATGCTTTCATCACGACTGTACCTGAAAGAGATGAATCTGGCCGCACGGTTCTGTACGGATTTTAAAACAATATTGAGGTATGCTTGGTGAGAGCAACAAATCGCTGAGGTATATTCAAGCTTATTCCGTATAAGTGTTTCACACGCCAGTTTTCGCGTGGCTGAGGGACACAAGAAAAGGAAACGTCGGATGTAGCCAAGTCATTTAGTAGTATCAGCAGCTAATTTTGTGATGTGATCGGACCATGTCAACTTAATATTTATTCTGAGACCAAGATCACACTATGATTCGACGGAGGACAAAGCTATCGAGTTTAGGGAGTACGTGTAACTACTGTTTTGGCGCTTCCGGGATAACTGCGCCACTTTGCATTTCGAGATGTTGAGTTTCAATAATGAGTTGGAACACCAGGTTTTGATTAGATCCAAATCATTTTGGATAATAGTCACTATGGTGTGCAAAGCGACAATAAAGAGCACAGTCGTCTGCGAAAGGTCGAATGAGAGATAAAATGCCGTTAGGAAGGTCGTTTATGAAGATGAGAAAAAGCAGAGGACCAAGGACGGATCCCTGTGGTACTCCACCAATTACGTCAGTAGTGGCTGAACATCGCTTTCTGACAACTAAGTATTGGAGGCGATTTGTCAGAATGCAGCAGATCTATAGCAAAGAGAGGGGGTGTAGCCATAGGCATGCAAGCTTGGCCAAAAGTCCTTGGTGAGGAACGCAACCAAAAGCTTTGGAAAAATTTAGGTAGATGACATGAGTTCGAAAAGACGAGTCGAGGCTTAAGTGAAGATCTGTAACAAAATCAAAGAGCTGTGTATCACACGATAAGCCTGGCTGAAAACCATGTTGATAATGAAAAAAAAGAATGATTACTTACATGTCATGGTAATGGTGAACATATTATATGTTCTAAGAGTTTGCAAGCAATGCTTGTAAGCGAAATGGGATGGTAGTGTAAAGGATCCGAGCGGCTACCAGACTTGAATACCGGTACTACCTTAATAATTTTCCAGTCATTTGGAAGTAAACTGACTCTGATAAACTGCGCGAAAATAATTTGTAATATGGAACTGGAGAATACTTTTGCGCCTTTTAGTATTTTGACTGTAGTACCATCACGCCCAGGGGCACCATGAATTTTACTTTTTCTTGTGAAGTTTCGAAATTCCTTCAGAAGTGGTGGTTATGAGAGGAATTAGGGGAACAGAGTCGTTGAGCGGATTGAAACGTTAGCGTAGGTTCATTTGTGAAAACGGTTGAAATGACGAGTTGATAACATTTGATTGCTCATCAATTGACACATTGGAACCATCACGATAACCTAAAGAAATGTTATTGGAGCCTTTACTTGGTGTAAGGACTTTTCAAACTATTGGGGGGTTGGTGCGCATATTTGTGTGTAGGTCATGGTGAAAAAACTCCTTTTGGGCCGTCTCAAAGCAGTAGTGTATTCGCTCAGGCATGTAAACTACTTTTCCCGCTTTGAAGAGTAAAGTTTCAATCTTTTCACATTGCAGAAAAGACGCTTTTTCTAACCTAACAGTTTGTTTAGAGGATTCGAAAACCAGGGTTTTCCCAAATCGCCACGAATGTGTACCAGGGGTACGCGTAAGTCAACGAGTGATCTTAGTTTATTCTTAATCAACAACCAATTGTCATCTACAGAGCGAGATGGGCCAGTGCGACGAAAGAGATCAAGGAAAAGTCTTCATTCGAAGCTTATTTTTGTTGAGTCGGCTTTGCCATAATTCCTGATGTGTTTAGTGCAGGTCTGGAGTACAGGACATAAGTTGCAGAAGTTAAATAGGACCAAGTTGTGATCAGTTGGACCATCGACGGATAAGAGCGATTTAATGATATCGGGGTTTGATACAAGAACAAGGTCTAATATATTTCCTCCACGGGTTTGTGAATTAACCAGTTGAGCAAAGTTTAACGCTACAATTATATTTTAACGGATGTCATGGGTTTATTTACACTGAAAAAAATGTCAGCGCTCTACCGTCACTACCGAATCACCATCCCTCGAGAGCGTCCGATCTTTTCTTCTTCCTCGCTCTTTCAGTACGCGTTACATTTCCCTCCGGGCCAGACTAAGCTCACCGAGCGAGTAGAAGCGATCGGTTGTTGTAAAGCTTCAAACGGGCAATGTGCACAATTTGCGTCTTGCGTGAACGCCGGTTCTGAGCTGTCCCTTTCGCAACAGCGTAAGTGATGTCACTTAGGTACTGAGTAATGACGAATGGTCCTGAGTACTTAGTAAGAAACTTCTGGCAAAGTCCCTTCTTTCGAACAGGCGTCCACAGCCAGACCAAATCACCTCTAGTGAAAGTCACGGGCGGGTGTTTTGCGTCGTAACGGTCTTTCGCGCGAGCGTGGGCGGAACGAGTTCGGAGCCGAGCAAGTCGACGAGCTTCTTCGGCGCGACACAAAGTCTGTGCGACACTGGCGTTTTTGTTCGTCGAAAAAGGAAGTATGGTGTCGAGGAAACTTTGTGAATGATGAGCACAGAGAAGAAAAAAAGGCGTATATCCCGTGACTTCGTGTTTCACGGTAATAAAGGCGTATGTAACAAAAAGGTAATACGGCATCCCAGTTCTTGTGATCCGCTGCGACGTACATTGAAATCATGTTGATGATGGTACGATTGGTGCGCTCAGTGAGGCCGTTGGTGGGAGGATGGTATGGCATGAAATGGCGATACTGACACCCACAAAGCCTAGCAACTCTTCGAGAACGTCAGCGGTAAACTGTCGGCCGCGATCACTTATCACCACACAAGGGGCCCCGTGACGAAGTATGATTGTGTGTAGAAGAAACCATGACATATCAGGTGATGTGGCTGAAGCAACCACCATCGTTTCAGTATACAGCGTCAGGTAATCTACGAACACAATTATCCAGCGGCGGCCGGTGGTAGACTTGGGGAAAGGGCCCCGTAAATCTGTGCGGAATTTTTCGAATGGTGATGTCGGTGGCTTAACCGGCTGCAGTGGGCCGGCCAATGGTGTGGTAGGTTGTTTGTGGCGTTGGCAGACATCACAACTTGCGACGTAGTGCTTGGTGGTCTTCCAGAGTCGAGGCCAGTAAAAACGTTGTCGGATACGGTGAAGCTTCCGGGCAAATCCAAGGTGCCCAGACGTGATGTCATCGTGCATGGCTTGAAATACCGCAAGACGCATGCATTCTGGCGACGAGGAGTAGTGTGGAACCATGGCTGGAGTAATTCTTGCGATATAGCAGGGCGTCATGAATCACGAATGGCATGGCGCGTTTAGAGCTACGAGCCACATCAATCATTGGTTTCAGCGAAGGGTCACGCTGTTGCTCGTGACGGAAGACGTCCAAGTTTGGTAAGTTGGATGAGATTTCGGCCAGGTAGTTGTCGAAATCATCATCATCAGCAGCATCCACAGTCGGAGATGGAAGACGAGAAAAGCAGTCGGCATCTGCGTGACATCGACCGCTCTTGTATGTCACAGAATAATTATATTCTTGAAGCCGTAAGGCCCAGCGAGCCAACCGACCAGCTGGGTCACGTAGTCCGACAATCCAACAAAGCGAATAATGATCTGTGACGATCTTGAACTGCCGGCCATACAAATAAGGTCTGAACTTTTAAACGGCGAAAACAAATGTAAGATATTCCAGTTCGGTGACCGTATAATTCCTCTCCGCCTTAGTCAAAGTACGACTTGCATACGCCACGACGTGCTGGCGGCTGTCGTCATATTGAGCTAGCACGGCACCAACACCGATACCACTAGCATCTGTATGCAGTTCCGTGAGTGCCTGCGGGTCGAAATGGCGCAAGAGGGGCCCGGAAGTAAGCAAATAGTTCAGCTACTCGAAAGCAGCCTCACACTCAACGGTCCAATGGAATGGGGCGTTTTTGCGGAGCAACTCTGTCAGGGGATGAGCAAACTGGGCGAAGTCTTTGATAAACCGACGAAAATAAGAACACAGGCTCACGAAGCTACGGAGGTTTTTCACAGACGTCGGTGGCTTAAAGTCTCCGACAGCGCTGATTTTGTGCGGGTCTGGTCGTATACCGCCGACCAGACCCGCACAATTTTGGTGAGTGTCAAGTCCTTGTGCTTAGATATCTAGTCTACCGTGTCGACTAGATATCTAAGCACAAGGGCTTGACGCTGACCAAAATGACACTTCTTTGCCCTTAAAACGAGACCAACTTGTTTGACGCGATCTAGAACAACGCTAAGCCGATGGTTATGCTCGTGGAATGTTTTGCCAAAAATAATTACATCATCGAGATAACACATACATATCTCCCATTTGAGACCGCGAAGGATGGAGTTTATGAATCGCTCAAAGGTAGCTGGGGCATTGCATAAGCTGAACGGCATAACGTTGAATTCAAATAACCCATCTGGCGTGACAAAAGCAGTTTTCTGTTTGTCAGACGGATGCATTGGTATTTGCCAGTATCCGGACCTTAGGTCAACGGACGAAAAGTATGCGGCCGAGTGCAGACAATCAACAGCATCGTCGATGCGCGGTAGCGGATACACGTCTTTTTTGTGACGGCGTTGAGACGGCGGTAGTCTACACAAATTCGCCAAGAGTTGTCTTTCTTTTTTACCAATATAACAGGAGCTGCCCAGGGGCTGGTTGACTCTTGAATAACGCCTTTCTGCAGCATGTCGTTGACCTGATCGGCGATCACTTGCCTCTCTGACGGGGATACGCGATAGGGTTTCTGGCGTATAGGTGTAGCATCTCCCGTGTTGATGCGGTGGTGCATACGGGATTCGGGCAACATGGAACAACGCTTGTTTTGAGCGAAATCAAAGACTCCCGCGTAGCGTGTAAGTAACTCCTCAAGGACATTCTGCTCGGAAGAAGGCAACGACTTTTAGATCATACGTTAAATCTCGGCTGAGTAGTTGGGCGCAGTCTGAATGATGGCTGGACACTTTGAGAACATTCTGACGTCAATTGTAACCTGCTCCTCGAACGTTCTCAGTTTGAATCCGACTGGTAGAACAACAGTCTCTGAGGCTGCGTTGAGCACCCACAAGCAAGCATGTCCGTCGATGGCTGTAAGGACAGACCGTGGGACCAGCACATTCTTCTTGATGGTGTTTGCATCATCAGGCTCCACAAGTCCAGTGCAGGGTCCTGAGCAGACATGAGAAGAGCATACGAGTACAAACACTGCTGTTCGACCAGGGATCGTCACATCTTCAGACAACGAAAGAGCATCGATGGGCAGAGTCGGAAAATCGTCAATTATTTCAGCGGGCTACGTACTTCGTAGAAGAATCTCTCCAGTTCCACAGTCAAGCGTAGCGCCACATTCATGAAGGAGGTCTATCCCTAAAATGACGTCATGAGTTGCGCGAGCCAGTACAGTGAATTCAACTCGAAAATTTTGTCCACCAATCGTGAGTACAACTGAACAAATACCAACAGGGCATAACGCTTCGTCTTCAACTCCACGAAAAGTTTCTTTAC
The DNA here is from genome assembly GCF_043290135.1 of Rhipicephalus microplus. Classification (NCBI taxonomy): domain Eukaryota; kingdom Metazoa; phylum Arthropoda; class Arachnida; order Ixodida; family Ixodidae; genus Rhipicephalus; species Rhipicephalus microplus. Next base: position 128,045,867 of record NC_134707.1, read on the forward strand.
GATTCCACGCGAGCATAATTTTGTGACCGAAGAAACGATGTTTGAAACGAAGGCTCATAACCAAAACAGCACCACCAGTGTCTACAAGAGCAAGAGTATCTACACCGTTTACACACACACGCACTTTGTTCATCAACATCACAGCAGAAGGAGGAATCGGCGAAACTGACCGTCCCGCGACAGCACCTCCATCGGTCGCACCAGTTATTTTCCCAGCTGATGCGGGGAAGGTGACTGACGACGCGAAGACGGCGACCGGCGGGACCGTGTCGGAGGCGGCGTCAGGCTTCGCTTGGAAGCGGGGGACTCGCTGCGAAACTCGTTAGGCCATTGCTGTCGGGGATGGTGGTCGGCCGGGTGAGAGGTCCATGTTTCGTGCATACGAGGTGGGTGCGTCGAAAAACGTGGCGGTACAGGCTTTTCGTACATACGACCCGGATACGTCAAAAAACGTGGCGGTGCAGGCGGCCGTCTGGGACAGAAGCGCGAAATATGCCCTGGGAGACCACATGTGTAGGAAACGGGGACTTGTCGGCTTACATTAGCTGGAGCAGAGGTGGCAGAAGTACGTGGAGACGGGTCGTGCTCCGCAGGAACATTTTGTGATGACGCATAGTACTCTTCTGGTAGAGGCCTGGTTGACAACGGTCGGAGGTCCGCAGCGGCACGTCGAGATGATGACATCTGGTGATGGCCACGACCCGTCGGGGAAAACGGAAGCCGCGGGGTAAAATCTGCAGTTTCTGTAAGTGGTCGGTTTTCAACTTGGCGCTCTCGCATCCAGAGGGAGGGGGTTCGGGGCACGCGGCGAACGAGCATTCGTGGTGAACGTCACCTGCTTGAAGTCGTACGAGCTCTTCTCGAACTACCCGACGTACGAGGAAGGGAATGTCTTCGCAAGTGGCGACGTCCATACTTGCGACAGCGGGAACATTGTCCAAGCGCCCGAACTTGGGTAGAATTCTCCGGGTCTTCAACGCCTCGAATGCGTGACACTGCTGCCTGAAAATCGAAAGAGTGTTCAAGTTTTCTTTTGTTATCAAAAATTGTACACGTCCTCAGCGATGCCTTTTAACAAATGACCGACTTTGTCTTCGTCAGACATATTTGCGTTGACAATCCCGCAAAGCCTCAATACTTCTTCAATGTAGGTTGTGCACGTCTCACCGGGCAACTGAGCCCTACGTGACAGCGTTTGCTCAGCTTTCTTTTTCATGAAACTCGTGTCCCCAAAGCAAGCCTTCAGTTCCTTAACGAATATATCCCAAGTGGGGAGGATATGTTCATGGTTCTCAAACCAAAGCAAGGCTGTCCTGGCAAGGAAGACTACTACGTTCACGAGCTTCGCCGATGCGCCCCTATCGTAGTAGTGGCTCACTCTGTCGAAGTGTTTTAGCCAAGCATCCACGTCTTCGCCAGTTTTACCTGAGAAAATTCATGGCTCAGGTGCCCAGTAGTCTGGCTGTCGAGGTCGACGGCCACCTTGTGCCGTGTCGGTGGCACTGGTGGATGCAGCAGCGTAGTACGACAATGAGATGGCTGTGTCGTCGTTCATGCTGATGTTGTCCGGGGGTATTCCAGCTAATCGTCTGCTTCTTCGAAGAACTTCTGCAGCGGGGTCCAGGATGGCAAGTTACCCAGCACCGCTTCACCAAAGCTGTTACGGATGTGATGGGTTTATTTACACTGAAAACAAATGTCAGCGCTCTACCGTCACTGCCGAATCACCATTTCTCGAGAGCGTCCAATCTCTTCTTCTTCCTCGCTCTTTCAGTCCGCGTTACAATATCAAGAAAGTCTTTTAATTGGCGGTTTTGTAACTCAAGATTTTCCCAGGTTATGTCTGAAAAAATAAATCGCCACAAAGCATGAAGTTAGCAGAAGGAAAATGACAGTAAGATGCACAAAGGCTGAACTGATTGGTGAATAAAAGAGACATTACAATCAAAAGCATGGTAACAAGCAATAATCAAGGTCTCTTTGAAGCTAACAAATGTTCACACAGAATAATTTGTGTTGATAGTTCATACTAATGCCGTAAATAGGATCACTTTCTTTAATAAACCTCAATATACCGCCACCTTTCCACCCCACCCTGTCAAGCCTGTGAACAGCGTACGCCTGGCAGTCTTGTAATAGCTCGTGGTCTGCAATGTGCGGCTGAAGCCAAGATTCCGTAAATATTGCAATATCAGTGCTGTTACCATTGAGGAGAGATTCGATGGCGTCTTTCCTAGGCAGATAATCAACTCATTTGCGATTAAGATGGCCAGGCTTTGACACACGGGATCAGTCACAGGGGTGAGGCAGGGCTGGGAGGGGAGTGGGTGAAGCGCATGCCTGCAATGGAGGAATGACGTCTACAATTGCAATTCGTCAACGCTATCAAATTCTGCATTGTACAAAAACTGCTTGTGTTCTGGTAGCAACTTGTCATATGCAGCCGGAGTCGATGTTCACCCACTGCTGAAGTGTTTTCTAGAGTGCCACAGGGAAGCGCCCTTGTACAATATAAAGTACACAGAAGGCTAGAAAAAATTGGCAGATTCCACGTACAGTGGCAATCGATGATATGCAAAGCACGGATGAGAAAGATTGACAGGTCACTTTAAAATTGATACAACTTTACTAGGTGCAAGTTAATGAGGGCGTACATGACTTCATTGCCATGATTATTATGTTTGGATGCGTTGTTTACCTTCGTCATCTATTCACATCACGTGATACGAAATTTAGTATGTGTGGAGCTAGCAAAATGGCCGCGAGCACTCTATGAGTGTGGTATGTTGTCATATTCTTACATGACAGGCGTGTCAGGATTCTCATGTTTGCACCAGTCCTCTATTTCGTCATCCATTGACATCGCGTAACACCAAATTTGGTAAATGGGGAGCTAGCAAAACGGCTAAGAGCACATCATGAAGGGTCGAATCTACTCCAACGTAGCGTTGGCGCGAGCACACACTGGCTACAATGACGCTACGTTAGCAGAACGCGAGAACTTTATCGTCCTTCGCCAGGCATGAATGGCGCGAACAGCGTCCGTCGGCACGGCCCGTCGGCAACCGGCACCAAATGCGACATGCTGCATTTCACGACGAGGCGTTACCCAGATAGCACTGCGCCTCCCTCTTTTTGTGACGGAGGAACGCTGGACGCGCTGAGACGCGCATGCATCAAAGCAACGCAGCACGGCGCGCGCCGGCCAGTGTATGGCAGGACCGGGGCCTGGCGTGGCAACGCCGGCGTGATGCGACGAAATGAACGCCGGCGAGCACGTGCACCTCGTCACTTTGAAATGTATTGGCGCCTTGACTGTGGCATGTAGTCATGTTCTCACATGACACGCATTTCATGATTATCATGTTTACACCAGTCACATACCTTCGTCATCCATTGACGTCACGTAATACAAAACTTGGCAAATGTGAAGCGCATCACAAGTGTGGCTTGTAGTCATGTTGTTACAATACACGCATATCTTGATTATTATGTTTGGATGTGTAACTTACCCATGTTGTCCGTTCGCGTTGCGTAATAGCGAGTTTGGTACATATGAAGCTAGCGAAACCACCGCGAGCGCATCATGAGCGTAGCAGGTAGTCATGTTGTTACATGACACGCATCTGATGTTTATCATGTTTGCACCAGTATCATACCTTTTTCATCCATTCACGTCCCATAATAACAAATTTGGTACAAGTGATGCTAGCGAAACCGCCTCCAGCTCATAATGAGCGTGCACGGCTTGTAGTCATGTTGTTACATGACACGCATCTCATGATTATCATCTTTGCACCAGTCACATATTTTGTCATTCATTGACGTACTGCAATACCAAATTTGGTATATGTGGTGCTAGCGAAATAACTGTGAGCGTATCATGAGCGTGGCATGTAGTCATTAAACATGACACGCTTGTCATTATTTTCATGTTAGTGTCGGTCACTTGTGCTCGCAATGCAATCAAGTCATACCTTACCAATTTTGCAACATGGAGTGTGAACGAATCCACCACATGAGCTGCAGAACCATGAATTGTAAATCCTTACATTCATGACATACATGTCGTAATTTTCATGTTATGACTAGTCAAACGTGCTATTCATACAGTCTTATTATGTCATCAGTTTTGTATTACCATTATCGAAATGGCTAGGAGAGCTAAAATTTGTAGGCGGCTAGATAGATAGATACAAAGATAGATAGATAGATAGATAGATAGACAGACAGATAGATAGATAGATGGATATATAGATAGATGGATAGATAGATAGATAGATAGATAGATAGATAGATAGATAAATATATACGCTCATAGTCGCCGAAGTTCGCTAATAAGTGCGTCGCATTTAATGCTGGAATGCTTGAGTGCTCTTCAACGCTCTCTACTGGCACTTAACTTCGATGAAGCTGCCTACCTGTGAATAGTGGCATCCTCATTTTCACCAGTTGTCAAATGTGCACTGGGAGCAGCGTCGCCTTCAAAAAATAATGATCAAGCGTTATACTGTGCAGCGTTTCGGCGCAACCATCTAGTATCATAGAAGGGCGCTGATCTACCCAGGACACGAACTACCTAGCAATACATGCAGGCAGCCTATTTCAAGGGGCTGACTTCGAATTTCTAAGAAGCAACGCGCTCCGCAAAGTTCGGGCAGTGACCGAGGCTGCGAGAAACGAGAACTTAAGCGACGATACATGTCGGCTAGTAAAGTTCCTCCTTAAACACTAGCGCTCATTTCTCGCCTGGCGGAAAGATTCGCGGGTATACTTTTCTTCCGCTTCCCTTCAGGTGCCGGTAAGGTCGCGCTCGCCCAGTATCTTAATCTGTGTGCAAGACGCCTCCTCACGTTCGTGATCACACAATACGCAAGGCTCGTAGTTTCTCTTGCGTTTTGACGAAACACCGAAGCGTGAATGAACGCGAAGGAGTTGGTGAAAGCAGTGAAACTCCAGCAACTTTCACCATATTGCCCGAAACATACAACGAAGAGGCATGGACGGTGCACAGTAGAGCGAAAGTATACTCGTGTTGCATGTGCAGGCAGTTTTCGCCAAAGTTCATGCGTTCTGAGAAAATGTATTATGGTGGACTATGCTCTGAACAACTCCGGAGATCATTTCTTTAGTAGTAGTAGTAATACACTTTTATTCAGCCACAATTTACAGGCCGAGCATTTCGACCGCCTGGGCGACCAGTCGACGCTGTTCTTCCCCTTCGGCGCCGAACCAGTAGAGCCAAGAAGTGATTGAAAGGGATGGAAGAGGGTAATAGCGCGGATTGCTGAGCAGTTGGGCAGTAAAACAGGCAGTGTGACAGGTCGGCGTATGGGAAGAGGCAATTAGGACAACAGGGGTTAGACCTATATTTATAGCAGAAAAGGTGAGAGGGGGTTATCAGGTAATTCGTTTGGATGTGCCGTAGAGTTCAAGCCTCGAGCGCAGTGAGTGATGGATGAAGGGGAGGGTAAAGACGCTTGTCGAGCCGGAGCTGGAGATATACCTCCTTGATAGTATGACGCAAGGAGATCTGCCCATCGTTATTCGCGGAGGTCTCACCGTCTTCGAACGTGTGGGCCAGCGAATGAACGGTGCCTGATGCAATATATCGTGGGCAAGCTGATGAGCTAGCTCATTGCCGTTAATACCTGAATGCCCAGGAACCCAACGGAGGAAGACAGTGGAAGGTTGAAGAGCAGAGGCCGCTCGCTCGACCTCCTGTCGAAGAGCAGGGGCAACGTGTTGTTCTGTATGTGACGGATAGCGGCGTGAGAGTCAGAGTAAATCGTGTAGTCGAGGAGAGAAAGGAGAGAGGAAAATGACTGCATGGCTTGGAACATGGAAAAGACCTTGAGCGAAAGTACATTTGGCGGGTACAAGTATGGCCCGCTGGTGTACGTGTCAGGTGCCGAAAGATGTGAATGGTAGATGACGTAGCCACACGAGCCCCGAGGAGCCATCATGTATTATGCATCCGTGTAGGCAACTTCCTGTGTAGAGAGAGGAGGAGAATGATGTTGTGCTGCCGCATGACGCCGGCTGGCGTGAATAACGGGAGACATATTGCATGGAAGGGGAAGGATGCGAAGGTTAGAAGCAGCGGTGCTAGCGGCAGAAGGCAAGGTGGGAATAGAGACGGGAATGTGAGGGATACCGGCTTGGTCTAATAGCCGTTGACCTTGACAAATGAGAGAAAGACGGGCAATCTGAGGGTCGCGGTGCAGAAAAATAAGGGAACGTTATGGATGGAAGAGGCCTGGGGCCAAGAGCTTAGTAGTAGAGGTAGTGACAGGGAGGTTTAGAGCTGCCTTGTAGAGGCCATATAGAGCTCTTTCGAGTGTGTTGAGTTGCGTTTGGGTGAATTGAACGTAAGGTACAGAGTACAAGAGCTTGTTAAGGGCGAGCGCATGTGCAACCCAGCACGGATGAGCCTCGTGCAGTCCCGACTGCCGAGTGACAACGCGTCGCAGGAGGTGGGCCATCGAGTGGCAAGTCTTCACAGCGTGATGTAGGGCCTGCGCGTTCTTTGTCGCGTGCAAAGGGTAGCCGATAACTTGGTATTGCTGAACAGTGGGAATGAGAGAGCTAGAAAGGTGTAGGGAGATGAGGGTGTTGTGGGAGCGCTGGTACGCTGATCAGTTTAGCAAAAGTAGTTCACATTTGTTTGATGCAGGGGAAAGGCCAGAAATAGCGAGAAAGGAAGCGATAAGGACCAGGCCACGTTGCCAAGTATCCTTGCACGTGGCCGGTATATCCAGACCTACACCAGAGAGTGATGTCGTCTGCATAAAAAATATGGTGGAGGTCAGGTTTTTGAGACAGTTGGAAGGCAAGGGGGGCCATTGCCATAATAAATAGTGTAGGAGATAGTATAGCACCTTGAGGAGTGCCGCGGGTGAAGGACTGTGGGTTAGTAAAATGAGTATCGACTGTAAAGCGAGCAGCTCGATTAGAAAAAAATGATCGGACGTAAGGATACATGCAGGAGCCACATGACAGGGAGGAGAGCTGAGCATTCATGACTCACGCCATCGAATGCCATCCGTACATCGACGGTTACAAGCGCATGGATCTGACTACGAGAAGGTGAAAGAAAATTATGCTGGAGAACAAGGAACATGTCCTGCGCACATACGTGACGTCGGAAGCCAATAAGAGAAGGAGGGAAACTTTCTTTCGCCTCAATAAAATCAGACAGTCGAGTCAAGGTCATTCGCTCAAGAGTCTTGCCAACGCATGACGTCAAAAAGATGGGGCGAATGTTAGAGAGAGATCGAGGTTTGCCCGAGTTCCGAATCATGAAAATTAGAGAGGTTGTTCAAGAGCTTGAAAGACAGCCGCTGTTCCATGCTTCGTTGAATGTGTGTAAGAGAAATTTCTTCGCGTTGTCGGGGAGATTACGTAGTGTAGTATACGTTATCTCATCCTCACCGGGAGTCGAGCGGCTATATTGAGTGGCTAAGGCAGCTTCCAGCTCCCTGAGCATGAATGGGCGGTCGAGGTCTGCGTTAGCTTCACCACAGTAATCTGGGTAGGAAGGTGTGAGGGGGGTGGAAATACATAGATTTTAAGTTCTCAAAAACATCAGATTGAGTGACTTGAGTGAGAGCTTTAACTGGGGTGGGAGCAACGGCAGGCTTGGTACCTAAGATAGACCTAAACAGAAACCATGTAGAGCGCGAGTGCGCTGCGGAGTCAAGGCCGTCACACAGCATGTTCCAAAGAGAGTGCTCGAGAGAAGTGCCGTAAGCGATAATGTCAGCCCGCAGAGCATCAATGCACGAGGAAAGTTGGACGTTGTGTGGCTGGGAGCGGAGGGAGCGTTTCAAACGTTGATGATGTCACCATAAACGGAGGAAGTGAGGATCAGGGTCAGGAATGGGGAGTTGAAAACGAGCGCGGCGACTACAGGATGTCATTGCTGCGGAGATTCGCGACGTCCAGTCGTCGTAAGTTTTAAAGAACTCAGACAAAATGTTATTACGGAATGCTTCCCAGTCAGTGTGAGTGACTCGTTATTTCCGCCTGTTGCGGGAAAGAGGGGTGGTGATGTGTATGAGAAAGTGATCACTGAAAAGGTTTTCAGCGGACACCTGCCAGTGAAAAGGTAGGTAACTCCAAGAAAAAGTGAGATCGGGTGTAGTGGAGCGCTGTGAAACAGTGCCCGCTTAAGTAGGGGTGTCAGGGGTATCAAGAAGGATGAGATGGCGTTCCTGGGCGAGGCAGTGTAGAAGGCGACCTGGTTCGAATGTTTGGGGGTAACCCTAGAGCCTATGAGGAGCATTGAAGTCACCCCCAAGGAGGATGGAAGGGAATGCAAGAATTTCTCAAGAGCACTAAACAAAGAGCACGTAACAGGGGGGTTGTAACAGGACGTCAGTGTGAGATAAATACGGGTAGATGGTTGGTAATAGACCACACAAACTAAATGTTTCAGGAGGGGGGAGGTTACGTCTAGTGGTTCAGCGAGAACGTCATTGCGTACATAAATGGACGCAGGTGGCGTTCCCGTCGTAGCGTGATATGCACGGTAGCCCGGGACGGCAAGGGCCGTCCGAGTCTCCTGTATAAGAAGAAAATTGGGTAATGTTGTAGGTTGAGAAGATATTGGTGGAGACGGGTCCTATTACGACGAAAGTCGCGGCAGCTCCACTGCAAACTATCGAGGTCCTTTTTATTCTAGGTCTTTGAAGTAGAGGAAGCGCCTGCGCGTGCGCGTTTCTTCTTTTTTGCCAGGGGAAGCGACTCTTGCAGGGAGTTAAGCACATAGGCGAAAAATTCCAGTTGCTTGGATTGGGTTTCGAGAGTCGTAAGAATCCGGACAATTGAATTTTCTAGCTGGACCAAACGAGTGTGATACGCAGTGGTGGTGGTTTCGCCCATGTCGGCCAATTTGGTTACATGGGAGCTGGAGGTTAGGGCGGTGAGTGTGTTGAGTTGCTTATCTAGCTTCGTGGGTTGAGAGGTAAGAGAGGATGTGGTAGTTGCGAGTGTCTGCGTCCGTGCGAGTATTTTCTGTTGTAGCTCATCTGAGATGCGTTGTTACTCACACTGGTTGCGCTCCAACATAGCCAGTCGCAGATCGAAGGAGTGGCTCTCGTTACTCAAGGATGGTGGCGGTGTGTTAGATGAAGAATTGCACACTGGAGGTGTGCCCTTAACCTTAGCGGCGTATTAGCCCGGGGGGGATGTGGGGGAGGTGAAAGAAACTCATGCGCTAAAAAGGAAAGCGGCAACGGCTGAGTGGCTCGGCGCATGGCTGTGCGTCGGAGAAAAGCTGCTTTGGCGCAATCGCGTTGCTTAGCTAGAAGGTAGGAGCAGGTGGAGTCGAGAGATGACTGGTTGTTGACTTGGCAATGGATGCAACAGGGTTGGGCGCAAACGCGAGCATCGGGATCTGCTGGTAGAAGAGACGCACAGCGGTGGCACTTGGCTGGAACGCTGTGTTGGGGCATTGATTAGCATGGTGCCCTATAGCAAGGCACCGAGTGCAAGTAGGGGGCTTAGGTTCATGTGGACGGCATCGGAAAGAGACGCGTTTAAATTACACAAAGCGAGGGATGATGGTTCCAGCAAATGTTATGAGGTTGGATTCAGTGCAGCCTATCATACGTGCAGCGAGTATGTCTGAAGTGAAGGATTCGAGGGCATGCAAGAGCTGAGATGGTGTTAAGTAACCACCGACGTTGTGTATGACACCGAGATATGATATTGAAGTACAGGGGACATAGGGCTTAAGGGTGATCGGCTAACCATTAAGTTCCAGACGTCTACGGGACAGTAGGAGGTGGGCTGTGAGAGGCGAGTGCGTTTTCAGAAACACAAGACTCTGAGCAGGTTTGGCCTGAAGGGTGACCTCCGCACTGTTCTTGGGAGAGTCATTTGTGGCGGCTATGATTGTAGAAAGCAGGTCATAAAGAGGCAGTTTCGGCGTGAGTGTTCCGGGTGGAAGTTGGATTCCGACGGTGATGAGCTCGGAGCGGGGGCGGGTGGTCAAGGCAGATTTTCGATTGGCACTAACGATGTTCCGGCTGCCTTTAGGGGATGGCTTATAATCTTCGTTGACCTGCGACGCCATGAAGTCCATTTCCGTCGATAAGTTGTCAGCTGGAAGGCAAAATTTTGGCGATGCAAGGAACGATGCTCGTCGAAACGCGCTTGTCGACAGACTCGAAATTTCCAATAAGTAGGCCAGACGCAGATACGACCGGAAGAGCAGCAAACGTGGTTGATTGCAACGCCAACGCTGCATTACGGCTCTCGGGTTCCGGCGTTTGCGTGGCTATCAAGCTGGGAGTAGCAGAGACGCCACCAGCGTTGCACGTTGCTGGACCGTGCGCGCTGTTAAGGAACGCTGCCTGTTGCTGTATTGTTGTTGGCGCGGAACTGGTGACATTGCCAAATGTTGACAGTGGAGGCACGGCTGTATTACTGGTACTACCGGAGGAGGCTGGGCTTACGGACAGGGCGTCAGTTGTCGCTGGTGTCGAGTGCTTAGCGGGACGCTGGATCATAGAGGTGCACGCGCGGCACGTTAGGGTTATTGCGGTGCCGCGCCGCTTCGTACTTCTGAAGTTGCCTGGAGGACCAGCCTGGGGTCGGACTAGGGCCCAGATGGTGTCGGCGTGTCCCGGAATTCTTCTAGAAGGAATAGTGAACTTGTCCAGACACGGGCGGGGCCTGGTAACAGGCCAAGAACACGTGAAAGCGGAGCACTGTATGCGGTCAGCCAAACCAAACGGCGCCACCTGGTGGTTTCCATTCCTTTATCCCTAGTGAACTGATCACTGAAGGTTTTGTGTGGTTCGAGGCTGATCCTGTTCGCGCCAGTGTAAATGCTCGAAACATGAATGTACATATACTGCGTGGTGAAATATTTCGTACAGTTCCTAATCTGTTGACGAAAAAATGGCAGCATATCTACGGATTGAATGATTGAGAGTGGGGCGAAGCATCCGTCCGTCCATTCGTTCTTGCTTCAGTCCGTCCATGCGTGCGTCGGTGTGGCCGTCCATGCGTTCACCCACCCGTCCTTGCGTGCATCTGTTCGTGCGTCCGCACGTCCATCTGTGCGTCCGTCCCTGCATTCGGCCATGCATCCACTCCCTCGTCCGTCCGTGCGTCCGTCTATGCATCTGTCTGTGTGCCCGTTCGTCTACCTATTCAACACGCCAAGTAATACATCTTTTCATCATATATTCCATATATTCCTCATATAGAAGCACCGCCATCAAGCGGACATTCCAAGAACTGAATGAGAGGAGGCACACGCACACTTTCTTAGCGCTTGCACTTCGTTTCTACTTTCCACCTTTAACCACCTTGAGTTCATGATATATACTACTTCACTGTATTCATGGCTCCGCGGCCCAATGCTCGCTAAACCTTTCTAAAACCGAAGGGGTTACACCCAGCAAATATATCGTAGAAACACTTTCTTGTCATATAGTGCTCAATGTACATGCCAATGGCTGCTAAGGGTAATGAGAGACAGAAGAATTCTGCTTCTAGTTAACAGCCACGCTGTGATTTTTTTATTGTTCAACAACGCACAGAAGAAATGTCCCACCGGCACCACATTTGAGGTTAAAATCGAAGATTGGTTACACACTACGACTACTACTACTACTACGAGGGACTAACGGGGGCCGCTTTAAGAAGCTTCGCCCCTAAAAGAAAATTTCCGGCTGCACGCTTGGAAACAACGGAAGACCCCTTGCCGCAACGCTATCGTTTCTGTGAGCCGAGTGACAAAAGCTACGAAACAAAACGAGAACATTCCGCGTTTTTCGCACGTATTAATGTGTTTTAGTGCAAATGCAGGGTCCCCGCAGGGGCGCCTGTTAAAGCAGGCGTTTGGTGTGTAGCGACACCACGGACCCGAGCTAACGGGGGAGTTTCTACTCCCTCCCACGCCTAGCCGTGCGTGGCTTTGCCGTGTCCGGGGAAAAGGGGATCCTGGGGGTTGAGCTGACGCTGGGTGATTGGACCTTTAAGGCCCCCCGGCAGAGGCAACACACCCCTTTGGCCCCGGCTTCACGTAGACGGCACCCCTGGGCTGACCCACCCAGGGGAAATCGGCAGTCGCCTTTTCCTATCTCTCTCTCCCTACATCTTCGTCTTTATCTCTTACTGTTTATCTGTCCTGTCTTCTACTCTCTTCTGTTTACTTCCAAACTTCCTGGCGGCGAGGGTTAACCCTGTGCAAATAGCCTACCTTGGTCTAGGCGCATTGGGTTATAGTTGCGTTGTACGGCTGGCGTCTGCAGGTTTTAGCATCCACAAACTTGTAGCGTCCCCTTGTTGGGCTCCGTGGTGGGTGGCCGCCAACGCTTCTGAAGAAAATTAAACTGGCATGCATAAAGCATTTCCCCTATTAAGTGATCGTGCCTCCTCAAAGCGGGTACGCACCGAAGATATCAATTTTTTCCTCCGGCCAAGACAAACCTTTCCTCATTTCCACGTTATACACTGCGAAAAAACTAACAAGCAAGCCAGAACAGTATCCCCCTTCGTAGTGGCTAGGTCCTTAACCGAAACTCTCGGTGCCGGGTACAAGGTTACCGAAATGGCCAGTGGAGATCTACTCCTCGAAGTACGTGACAAAGATCAATTTGATAAACTGAACACCATCACAACGTTTGGAGACACACCCATCAGTATTACGCCACACAGGTCAATGAACTCATCTCGCGGGGTCGTTTCGGACGCAGATTTGCTTGACATGACCGAAGCTGAACTTCTTGAAGGATGGAAGAGCGAGAACGTGACAAACGTACAGCGCATTAAGATAAGAAGAGATCAAAAGGAAATACCAACAAAACACTTAGTACTGACCTTTGCTTCGAGCGATTTGCCGGAAACAATTCAGACTGGGTACACAAAAACATCTGTGAGGCCATATATTCCCAACCCCCGCCGTTGCTTCCATTGTCAGAGATATGGCCACGGCTCGCAAAGCTGTCGTGGCCAGAAAACTTGTGCTATGTGTGGAGTCGTGGGCCATGCGTCCGACAACTGCGAAGCACCTGCACACTGTGTAAACTGTGGCGGTAATCATGCCGCGTACTCACGTTCTTGTTCTTTCTGGAAAAAAGAAAAAGAAATCATCACTTTAAAGATAAAAGAAAACATTACATTTAAAGAAGCAAGAAAAAGAGTCTCGCCATTTTATGGCCCTACATATGCTGATGCGGCGCGCCAGGGGGCAGTGTCGCACCAGCCCTCGCCACTCCTTCGGCCTGCGCAGAGCGAGCCATTGGCTGTGGCGCCTGCCCCCAAGGCGGCAGTAGTTGAGTCTACTCCGCCTACTATTGAACAGAGACCAGGGACTCCAGGGTCCTCGGGTCTCAAGGCCTCACCTCGCCAGGCGAGGCCCAAGCTTCGAAAAACCGGCTCGCATGAGCGGGCATCCAGTGCCTCCGAGGAGGCAATGGATACGGCGGCACCTCTGGTGCCAAAAGAGCGGCGCGGCTCTCTGGAGCGCGCCAAGAAAACTAAAAAGCTCATAACAGGGCCTGATAATAGCCCTGCTACTTGAGCTCAACCTTTCAGTTTAAACAAGTCACTCCCTTAACGTACACACAGCACTACTTTACTTCCAATATGGAAACACAAATTATACATTGGAACGTCAGAGGCCTGCTTAAAAACCTCGACGACGTCCAAGAGCTTTTATACAAACACTCACCTCAAGTGCTGTGTGTACAGGAAACACATCTTAAATCCTCCAATACAAATTTTTTACGTGCTTACGTCATATACCGAAAGGACCGAGATGATGCTGTGGCGTCATCCGGTGGCGTAGCCATTATTATTAACCAAGGAGTAGCGTGTACACATTTACCACTCCAGACATCCCTTGAGGCGGTGGCTGTTCGAGCGGTACTCTTAAACAAACTCGTCACCATCTGCTCTTTGTATGTACCTCCCCACCAACGTCTTGAAAAACGTGAATTTCAGTCCCTAATAGACGAACTACCGGAACCTTATTTGCTTCTTGGGGACCTAAATGCACATAGTGGACTGTGGGGCGATTCTCGCTGTGATGCACGAGGTCGTCTCATTGAACAATTTCTCTTCTCTTCCGGCGCCTGTTTGTTGAATAGGAAAGAGCCAACCTACTATAACGTTGCCAACAAAACTTACTCGTCTATAGACCTCAGTATCGTATCACCTTCATTCTACCCCTATTGAAATGGAAAATCATAAACAATCCATATGGAAGTGACCATTTTCCTGTAGTGTTGAGTTCACAAACAACATATGAATGTCCTCTACATGTTCCCAAATGGCTGATAAACAAAGCAGACTGGGAACAGTTCCACAACACTACACGTTTGAGTTGGACAGACATATGTAGGTTAAACATAGATGAAGCTGTGAAGTACTTCACAGCTTTTCTAACTGACGCAGCACCCAGGTGCATACCGCAAACATCTGGAATGCCCGGCAAACGACACGTCCCATGGTGGAACACGGAGTGTCGTAATGCGCGAAAGGAACAGAACCGGGCATGGAGATCGCTGCGCAATTCGCCAACAGCGGAAAATCTTGACACGTTCAAGAAAATAAAGTCTCAAGGAAGGAGAACGCGTCGGCAGGCCAGAAGAGAAAGCTGGCAGAAGTTTTTGTCAGGGATTAATTCATACACACAGGAGGCAAAAGTCTGGAACATGGTCGGTAGGATAGCAGGGAAACAAGTACACACACTTCCACTCGTAAACACTCAAGGTGATACCTTGGAAGATCAGGCAAACTTCCTCGGGGCACACTTTGAACGGGTATCCAGCTTGTCCCACTATACTGACACTTTCCAAAAATACAGAACAAGAATAGAAAAGCAGAAACTCGAACACAAATGCACTAGATCCGAGGCATATAACCAAGCTTTCAGTCTAGCTGAGCTGCAAATGTCTCTAAACTCCTGCAGTACTTCTGCCCCAAGTTCTGACCGTGTGATGTATGAAATGTTAAAAAACCTACCAAACGAAACCCGTAAAACGTTACTTTGTTTGTACAATGCTATTTGGTCTTCTGGCATTATTCCTACCTCCTGGAAAGAGGCTATTGTTATTCCCATTTTGAAAGAGGGCAAGGACCCTTCTTTACCCTCGAGTTATAGGCCTATAGCACTTACAAGCTGCTTGTGCAAAGTCTTCGAAAAAATGATAAACTGCCGACTTGTACATTTCCTTGAAACAAATAATTTGCTCGACCCATTTCAGTGCGGGTTTCGAGAAGGTAGATCCACCACAGACCACCTTGTTCGTATCGAGGCACAGATCAGAGACGCCTTCGTCCATAAACAACATTTTCTCTCTGTGTTCCTCGATATCGAAAAGGCGTATGATACAACATGGCGGTTCGGCATTCTAAGAGACCTGTCTCACCTTGGTGTGCGCGGAAGAATGTTTCATATAATCGAAAGTTACCTGTCAAAGCGGACTTTCCATGTCCGTCTGGGCAGTGTGCTTTCCCAAACATTTGTCCAGGAAACAGGCGTGCCACAAGGTGGCGTGCTTAGTTGCACACTTTTTATTATCAAAATGAACTCTTTGCACTTGTCCATTCCCCGCAATATGTTCTATTGTACATATGTCGACGACGTTCAGCTTGGCTTCAAGTCATGCAACTTGGCCATATGTGAGCGGCAGGTTCAGCTGGGTTTAAATAAGATGTCCAAATGGGCAGATGAAAACGGATTTCGACTTAACCCACAAAAAAGCACGTGTGTTTTGTTCTCTCGAAAGAGAGGCATGCACTCGGAACCTGACATTCGACTGAACGGGCAACGTCTGTCCGTCAAAGCCGAGCATAAATTCTTAGGCCTAATCTTGGACAACAAGTTGACCTTCGTGCCGTACATCAAGCATCTAAAAACAAAATGTTTAAAAGCCATGAATGTTTTAAAAGTGTTGTCACGTACTACTTGGGGTAGTGATAGGCAATGCCTCATGAACCTCTATAGAAGCCTCATTCGCACCCGCTTAGATTATGGGGCCGTTGTCTATCAGTCTGCTACTCAAAGTGCCTTGAAGATGCTGGACCCCGTGCACCATTTGGGCATCCGCCTTTCTACGGGTGCTTTTCGCACCAGCCCCGTAGAAAGCCTTTACGTTGAGTCAAATCAGTGGTCGCTTCACCTGCAAAGAACCTACATGTCCTTTGTTTATTTCCTTAAGGTGAAAGCAGACAAGAGGCACCCCTCATACTCTACTATAAATGACTTGTCGAGCTCCATTCTTTTTCAAAACAGGCCTTCAATGAGGCAGCCCTTCTCAGTTCGCCTGAAGGGTCTAGCCAAGGACACTGGAGTGTCACTCGAACACAATTTAATGGCTCCTGTAGCATACCCGCCACCGTGGCAGTGGCAGACTATAGATTGCGATGTGTCTTTTTTAGAAGTTACTAAACATGCGCCTATTGCCCATTTTCGAACATACTTCTTGGAAATTCAACACAAATACACACGTCCTGAGTCTTTTACAGATGCCTCTAAGTCTAACTCCTCTGTGTCCTACGCTGCTGTTGGCCCTTCCTTTTCGGATGCTGGCCCTCTACATCCAGACACAAGTATCTTCACGGCGGAAGCTTACGCGATACTTGTGGCAGCTAAACACATCAAACAATTACAAATACAAAAAGCAGTAATTTATACAGACTCCCTTAGTGTGGTAACGGCTCTGCACAGTCTTAAAAAACAAAAAAACCCTGTCCTCATCTCACTTTACTCTATTTTGTGCACACTTTACACACTCAACCAACATGTTGTAGTGTGCTGGGTGCCAGGGCATCGTGAAATTCAAGGCAACGTGATGGCGGATCAGCTTGCTGCATCCGTCCACGAGGGCACCGCCACTACACCCACATTAATCCCGGCCCTTGATCTTAAGCCGTCTTTCAAACGAAACATCAGAGACTTCTGGCAGAGCAAGTGGAATACACACACACAAAACAAACTACACATTATTAAGCCACACCTTGGTCATTGGCTGCCAGTATCAAAATCGCGTTATACAGAGGTAATACTAACGAGACTCAGGATAGGACACACATACGCAACACACACACATCTTTTGTCTAGTGACGATCCACCATTGTGCGACAAATGTGGTGAAACATTAACAGTCCTTCACATACTAATCCAGTGTAAACATTTAGAAACTCTAAGAAAACAACATTTTCCATTACTCTACCGACAACATATACCTTCACACCCTGCAATGTTTGTCGGTAGGAAACCACTTTTTAGTCATAAATCATTGTTAGCGTTTTTAAAAGAAATTCACAGCTTTCATGTCATATACCCGGGCATACCGTAGCATGACCTCTCCAGAGAGGTTTTTGCTGCGGTGGCTACACAAGAAAGCACATGCCTCACGGCCCTTGGACGCAAGGGTTTGAACGAGTGAGGCACTTGTGCTAATGCCATACATATCCACCATCGTCTTTTATTATCACCAACTTTTGTCATCTATTCACACCACACACACCTTTCACGGCATGGTCATCATTTTATTACTTGTATGTTTTTACCCGCCTTACTGCGAGGAATTTTATGGCCCTTATACAGCCACTTATCACAATCATTGTCCATATTTTTAGTAAGATGAACTGGCGCTCTTTGGCCGTGAATCGGCCCTTGCGCCATAAAACATCAAACATCATCATCATCATCAAATGCAGGGTGTCCCACAAAACCTGATTAACGGAATTGAAAGTGAAAGTAACTTGGGAGGCCTATAGAACCAAACGCATACTACTCGAAGTAGCCTGTAGGTACTCAGACAATTTTTGTTTTTTCCTGTAATAATTAAATAGTAATTCCTAATTACGAAATTTTTGATTTATGGGCTGGAAACGGAAATTGTGAACAAAGAGATGTAAAGCAGTTTCAGAGACCACCGACTAAAATGTTTTTTGTACGATACGCCTCGCGCTTTTATTTTTTTCTCGTGTTAAAAAATGCCCGCGAATTGTAAAAAGATGCTGTGTGAGGAACCGCAAGCGCACTGCTATGGTGCTGTTATAGGCTTTCTTCACAACGCGGAAAAAACAGCGCTAGATGTATTGTGCAGGAAACAATTTAGTCGGTGGTTTCAGAGAGTGCTCTACATCTTAGTGTTCATATTTGGGTTTCCAGCCCACAATAAGAAATTCAGTAATTAAGAAATAAAAACTGGCCCCGTATACGCATGTAATCTGCCAGTGTCATCGAAAGACGATAGTCTGTGTGTGGAGTGAATGAACAAAACATTTATTTGATATTCTGCGCAAGAAAATTGGGGAGTAGTATTCCGAAGGCGCTGCGTTAGAGTGCCTCAAGAGTGCAGCGGAGGCGAACGAGGGCATCAAGTTACGTCACACTTGAGGCAGGAGCGCCGTCTGGCTGTTTCTTTTGGAAAACAAAGCGCGTGGCCGCGCGTCCGTCTCAGAGGTGATGAGCTGTAGAACGCGAGGCGACAGGTTGGTGCCACCATCATCTCGTCTTAGCAAAGCGTTGGAAACACTCCCTGTTTTGTGCAAGCATTGCATGGTAAGCACAGCGTGATAAGCGCTGCGGTCCTTCAAATTACGTATGTATGCGTTTTCTACTAAAAGATGCATATGCAGAATATATGCTAGTTGTGATGGTGCCCCAGACTTCTCAAATAACTGATTTTTAATTGACAATATGCATAAGCATAAACGCTCAACCTTGAGCAACATTGGTGGTCGCTGCGGATGGAATCGGCCGTTTCGAGTACCCGATGCCGGTAACAGTGGACAAACAGACAATTGTACAGACAGACAGACAGACAGAAAGACAGACAGACCAAAACTTTTGCGTCGAAGGTCCCCAAGAAAGAGTATCATCTTTTATAATTACTTAAGATCGCGAGAATTAAAAACGGCGTGAGTGCCTACAGGCCAGGGCGAGTTGTACGCGTTTAGTTCAATTCGCCGCTGAGGTGTTTTAGATGCGGAGCATCTAATACTCGAGGCTTGTAGTGCGGCGCCGTCCGCAAGCTTCCTCCTCCTTCTTCCACCATCTGTGCATCCCTTCCTCCTCTACACACCACGCGCGCTTCACTCCTCCACCATCTGTGCACCCTTCGTCCTCTACACACCGCGTGCGCTTCTCCTCTTCACGAACATTCGCTAGCTGTATAATGTAGCGCGCATGCGCCGTCACGCTTCCAGAACATCGCCAGCTGACGCGCGCGCATGCGCCGTCGCGCTTCGAGAACATCGGCAGCTGACGCGCGCGCATGCGCAGTTGCGCTTCTCCCCCTTCTCGAACATTCGACAGCTGACAGTGCATACGCCTTCGCGCTGTATATATACTCAAGGTCGGTGCTCGCTCACTCAGTTGCCGCTCGTCGGTTGGTTTGTACGGCGCGTCGACGTCCGAGGTCGCAATGATCGACGTCCCTTCGACCAGCGCCGGCCAAAGTGTTGGCGGAACCGCAACCAAGTCGTCGTCCGAAGACAAGGCAGCGCGGAGAAGAGCTCACAACGCCGAACGTAAACGTCGGCGTCGAGCGGAAGATGCTCAACTTAGAGAACGTGAAGCCGCTGAGAGACGTCAGCGTCGAGCAGCAGCACCGGATTCGGCCGCTTGGAAACGTAAGCGTCGACAAGAGGACCCGGACTTTCGAAAACGGGATACGTGTCGTACGTGTTCACTCATTTAACACTCCTCCTACAACCACGTTAACCAATTTAGTCAGCGACCCAAGTAAGTCGCAATTTAACACCCCATTTCACAACCACGTTAACCAATTTAGCCATCGACCCAAGTAAGTCGCACTTTAACACCCCGTTAACCAATTATATGCTCCGCATCCTCCTCAGTGTTCCCCCGAGGGAAGCTGCGGGCATTTTTTTTTTCATTTTCAAAATCCTAACTCAAGTTATGGGCAACGCCCTGTATACGCAGTTCAGCAGATGGTTTTATGCGAGTAGGTGTAGTCCGGTTGCAAGTGCACCTTATACTGATACCAAGTGAAAATTTTTCATCAATCACCTTGCCCTCGCAGATTGCACAATAAAACCTATACGATTGGAGTACTTCATTGCTATCAAAATTCACAGTGACACTGAAATGCTTCTTAAAAAAACGTGTTCAATTTGTTTTGACAACGTGCAGCACATGTTACAAAAAAAATCACTTATTGCATATCGCAAGCATGCTTGGATGCACGTAGTAAAGAAAAAAATGTTGACTAGAAGCTACCACTTCGTCAGGGCTATTTGACATATAGAGATTAAGATAAAAATAATTTTCATATATATGCAGTCACAAACACCGACAGTAAGAAATTTGCTCAGAGAGTTAACAGACCAAACTTAATTATGAATGTACAAAAACATGCTGCGTATACCTCTCATTCCTCGTTGTTAGCCGAACCGCCCTTGACCTGTGAAACGCACTTCGCCTCACCCAGGATTACGCCATCTACGCTTAACAGAGGTTAACGATGTCTTCTCCGATCGGGTGGGTCATCGCAATAATGAGTTTTCGAAGACTAGTCCACTCAATGATGTGACGAGGGGCTCTTGCTCGAAACGATCACTGTACCGGTCATTCACTTTACTTCACAGTACTTCTTACAGTACGGCCCCGCCACCGTGGTCTAACAGCTAAGGTACTCAGCTGCTGACCCGCAGGTCTAGGGATAGAATCCCGGCTGCGGCGGCTGAATTTTTGATGGAGGTGAAAATGTCGTAGGCTAGTTTGCTGAGAGTTGGGGGCACGTTCAAGATCTCCGGAAGGTCTAAATTTCGGCAGCCCGCCGCTATGGCGTCTCTCATAATGATAGGGTGGTTTTGGGACGTTAAACCCCACATATCAATCAATCATTCTCACAGTACTTACTCTCTTCACAACCTTACGCATGGAGACAGGGGGAATCTTGTGAGGTGACATACATGTACACCATCCGTTTATACTACCGCCTATAGTGATGTCAAAGAAAAAAAGGCAGCATATTCAAGGAGTGAATGAAGGATAGTGGGGCGAAGCATCCGTCTGTCCATTCGTTCTTGCTTCCATCCATCCATGCGGCGTGCGTCTGTGTGGCCGCCTGTACGTTCATCCGCCCGTCCGTGCGTGCGTCTGTTCGTGCGTCCGCATGTTCATCTGTGCGTCCGTCCCTGCTTTCGTCCATGAATCCGCTCCTGCGTCTGTCTATGCGTCCATCCGTCCGTGCAGCCATCCATGCATCCGTCCATCCATCTGTCTGTGTGTCCGTTCGTCCACCTATTCAATACTCCAAATACCACCATCTCGCATCTTTTCATCATATATTCTTCATAGAGTAGCACCACCATCCAGCGGACATTCAAAGAACTGAACAAGAGGAGGCACACGCACAATTTCCTACGGCTAGCGCTTCTTGTCTACTGCGCACCTTTGCAGGGTCACTCACCAGGCCCCATACTGAATTTTAATTAGACAGTGGAAGTTGTTGAGTGTTCGATGAGAAACGTTTTGCCACAAAAATGTTTCCAATCGGTTCATTACGAGCGGAGAAAACGGTTTTTTTGAAACGGCACGAAACGAGGGTGAGAGGAGACGAGCTCAAAACTCTTGCCGCTCCACCGCGTAGCCTTCGCAAGCCAAACCTCTTCCCCACCCTGTCCGGCATCCGACCTAGAGGTGACGTTCGCATGACGTGCCCGAACAAGCCCAGCTCCCGTGGACGCGAGTGGCGTTGCTTTGTTGACCAGCGTTATTTTGTGGTCTTCTGCCTGTTTCTTCGGGATTGTTTTGAAACGCTGGCTGAGACGTGGTAGAGTAGGTGAGCACAATAAGTGCGCGAATGCATAGGAACGTTTCACGGAGGTCGTCTGCTCAATGTGCTGACCTCGGGAACCCGAACGCATGCGAAATACTGGCACATTAGCCCCGCATGTCATAGCATTTCACGTGAAGAAAGTGTAAGAAAAACGTGCCCAATTTGTTTTGCGTCTCAATAACTACATAAAGTTTTATTCATCTCTTAAAGCAACAAATACATAAACTACGCATGTTTGATAAATAGGTTTTGCCATGTCACGTGGTATATTGTTGACAACGTCAGAGCAGAGTCGTCTACGTAGAGGACCAACGTGACCGCAGTGCTGTGTACGTAGGGCCATTCCTACGCCCACGTCATGCCCTCATTCTCTACAAGTGCGCCGGTAGAGGGGAGGGCGAGCAGCTTTCATCTTGAAATTTGACCCATTTCCGCGGCGCGTAGCGTTGCAAATTTTGGCAGGCGTAATCATGAACGCCTCGTCTACGCATTGCGCTTGTCAGCTAAAATTTCTCAAACCTGGTGAGTGGCCATTTAACCACTTCGAGTTCATGGTATATACTAGTTCTCTGTATTCATGGCACTGCAGCCCAACACTCACTAAACCTTTCTAAAACCTAGGAGGTTACTCTCAGCGAATATAACGTACCAACTCTTTCTTGTCTTCTGTGCGTTGTTGAACAAGTAGAAATTCGCAGCGTGCGTGTTAACTAGAAGCCAAATTCTCCTGTCTCTCATTTCCCCTTAGCAACCATTAGTATGTACATTGAGCACTACCTTTATTGTTTAACAACGCACAGAAGAAATCTCTCACCGGCACCACCTTGGAGGTGAAAATGTTATACTTGTTACACACTACTACAACGACTACGAGGGATGAACGGGTGCTGCTATAAGGAGCTTCGCCCCTAAAAAGGTGATGCCCTCTCCCCCCTCCTGAAAATAATTTTTGGCTACTTCCCCTTGATCTACCATTCCAAATTAGCGTACATTGCGCTTGTGGGTTTATCTTCTTTAGAGTTGGTCGTCATGTGTGCTATATGGGTGGCCGGTGGTCAAACTGAGATCGGTTATTTGATGATAAACACAAGGAAAGCACAAAAATGTTGGTGTCCGTGGCAATAAAAGTTCATTTCGACCCCATGTGATTGCAGCTATTACGCACAACAAGCATGCCAACATTGTTGCCGCTAGTATTTAAGCTAGTGTCAGCGATTTTCCTGCAGGGCAACCATCAAGATATCTTGCTTGGGCAGCTTCTTGATAGAGCGGTTGATACTGTGCGCAGTTGGTCGGTAAGCCTTTTCAAAAATGCGTTTTTTTTGCACTTGTTCTTATCGTTCACTTCGAATAGCGGTGGCGCGCTCGTTATTTCGCGTCGGCTTGTAGTCGGCACGGCGCTGCCCGTGGCGCATGGGGGTAGTTCCGAGAGTCCGTCGTAATAGAGTCCAGAGCTTGAGGTTGACGACTGCGAAGTCGATGGTCTTCACATTGCAGGCTCGTGCAGGTTACGTAGCGGGCTGTAGTCATTTGGGAAAGTGTGTGAGCAGCTCAACGCTGCTCAGCCAGTAGACGCTGCTCTTTGTTCAGGATCAGTGGATCTTGTTGTCCAAAAGCTGCGATGCTGACGCAGTGTGGAATTCAGAGCGGTGAAAGGCCTCTTTGTGCGCCTTGGCATAACCCATCCTCTTCAAGCGCTGTCTTGGAATCAACGATGATGGGGGACTCACTGCCTGGATTTCATGCCAATCGGTTGTGCCCCCACGACCTCCGATGACAGCGCAGCTCTGACCGACTGGCTCACCCTACGCCATCTCCTGCCGCCGACAAGAGCACTCGCTGAGTGGTGCCGCGTCCTCCAACTCCTGCGACCATGCCCCCTTTTTCTATCCCCTACATACTTCCATCATTTTTAGGGGCGAAGCTCTTTAAAGGGCCACTCACCAGGTTTGACAATTTTGAGCTGACAAGCGCAATGCGCAGACGAGGCGTTCATGATCACGTCTGCAAAAATTTGCAACGCTACGCGCCGCGGAATCGGGTCAAAAATCAAGATGAAAGCTGCTCGCCCTCTCCTGTACCTGCGCACGCGTGGAGAATGAGGGCATGATGGGGGCGTAGGAATGGCCCTACGTACACAGCACTGTGGTCACGTTGGTCCTTTACGTAGACGACTCTGCTCTAACGTTGTCGACAGAATACCACGTGACATGACAAAAATTATTTAACACAACATGCGTAGTTTATGTATCTGTTGCTTTAAGAGATGAGTAAAACTTGAAATAAATAATGAGCCGTAATAAAAAATTGCGCACGTTTTTCTTACATTTTTTCCCGTGAAATGCTACGAGATGCAGGCTAATGTGCCAGCGTTTCACATGCGTTCGGGATCCCACGGTCAGCGCATTGAGCAGACGACCGCGGTGGAACGCTCCTACGCGTTCACGCACTCTTTGTGCTCATCTACTCTACCGCGTCTAAGCCAGCGTTTCCAGACGATCCCGCAGAAACAGGCAGAAGATCCCAAAATAACGCTGGTCAACAAAGCAACGCCGCTCGCGTGCACGGGAGATGGGCTTGTTCGGGCACATCATGCGAACGTCACCTCTTGGTCGGATGCCGGAGAAGGTGGGGAAGAGGTTTGGCTTGCAAAGGCTACGCGGAGGAGCCGCTAGGGTTTCGAACTTGTCTCCTCTCACCCTCGTTTCGTGCCGCTTCAAAAAACCTGTTTTCTCCGCTTGTAATGAACCGATTCAAGAAATTTTTATGGCAAAACGTTCCTCATCGATCACCCAACAACTTCCACTGTCTAACTAAAACTCGGTAAGGGGCCTGGTGAATGGCCTTTTAAAGCGGCACCCGTTTGTCTCTCATTGTAGTACGTAACATGTCTTAAGCTTTGACCTGCAAGGTGGTGCCGGTGGGAGATTTCTCGTGTGCGTTGTTGAACAATGAAGAATTCGCAGCGTGCGCGTTAACTAAAAGCTATATTCTCCTGTCTCTCATTCCCCATTAGTAGCCATTAACAAGGGCAATGAGCACTACATGACAAAAAGGGTTGCTATGATATACTCCCTGGGCGTAAGCTCCTTCGTTTTAAAAAAATGGCAGCATATCCACGGAGTGAATGATGGAGAGTAGGGCGAAGCATTCGTCCGTCCATGTGTCCGTCTGTGTGACCGTCCATGCGTCTGTTCGTGCGTCCATCCCTGCGTTCGTTCATGCATCCGCCCCTGCATCTGTTCATGCGTCCATCCATGCATCTGTGTGTCCGTCTGTGTGTCCGTTCGTCCATCTATTCAAAACTCCAAGTGCCACCATCTCGCATTTTTTTATCATATATTCCCCATATACAAGCACCACCATTCAGTGGACATTCCAAGGACAAAACGAGAGGTGGCACACGAACACTTTCTTATGGCTTGCGCTTCGTATCTGCTTCCCCCCTTTAACCACCTCTAATTCATTAATGGTATATACTAGTTCATTGTATTCATGGCCCTGCGGTCTCAACGCTCGCTAAACGTTTCTAAAACTAAGGAGGTTACACCCAGCGAGTATATTGTAACAACCCTTTCTTGTCCGATAGTGCTCAATGTACATGCCAATGGTGGACAGTGGGTATCGAAGCGTGCGCGTTAACTAAAAGCCGAATGCCCCTATCTCTCCTTCTCCAATGGCAGCCATTGGCATGTTCATGGAGCACAATTTTTATTGTTCAACAACGAACAAAATAAATCTCTCACCGCCACCACCGCCACCATCTCCTCAGGTACAGGTAGTGACATGCATGATACCGGAGGTATCAATGCGTGTCGGCAACCTGCAAAAAGTGGTTTTCAACGCAAACCAAGAGATATGGCGGATGAGTAGAGAGAAATGCTATGAGGTGGTAGAAATAAAAAAGAGGGGCATAGGTGGGGTGGTTTTCAATGAGACAGAATTCCCTTCGATGGGCGGCTAGGCCATGAGGTGCGTTGGCGACTTGCAGGATGCACAATAGCTTCTTTTGGGGGAACGCGGGCACTTCAGGGTGCAGAATAGCTAGTAACGAGGAAAACAACTAGGGGGACCCTTTGACAGGTAGTATGCGCAGATACGATTCCAAACTGGAGCCAGTATCTTAGATAGCTAGAGTCCGGGGCAGAAATAGACGTAGCCACGAGCGCCGAGCCAATTCAGACATAGGGTATATCAACATGCAGGGTGGTAGGAACAGGCTGCAGTGGGAAAGGATAGAAGAACAGCTAAAGGAGGAGAGGCCGATGGTATACGGTTTGATAGAAACAAATCTTAGGGACATGGAACAACCCCTTAACAGTCAGGACTATGCGTGGGAATATTGTAATTAAACAGAAGGTAGCAGAAAGGGGGGTGGTATTGGGACATTCATTCTTAAAAGTACAGACTGGCAAAGGGTAAACCAGGAGCGCAAGGAACAATTATGTCTAAAAGGAAAAGTGGCAGGGCAAAGGACACTCCTTGGTTTGGTGTACTCGTGGACGGGAGCAAAGACCAGAGAGAAAAACCAGGCAATGGTAGAGTGTATAACAAAGGACATTGAGTAGTTAAGAGGGGAGTGCGAGATAACTATACTAGGAGGTATGAATGCGCACACAGACGATAAAGATGGGTATACCTACCCAACAGGCAAAATGATAATGGATATGTGTGAAAGGCAAGATTTGATCCTTTGCAACAGTAACAAGAAGTGTGAAGGGCAAATAACATGTGAGGTAGGAAGGCTGCAGTCGACGATAGATTATGCACTGATGTCACATAGAATGTATGTGTAGCTCAGGGGAGTGCACATAGATGAAGGTGGATCCAGAAGTCTGGGCAGTGATCACAAACGTATCCAGCTAAGCGTTAGAAGAGCAGGGAAAGTGGAAAGCAGAGAAGATGAGCAACTACAGGAAAATTTTTATTCAGAAAGGCAAATAGAAATAGCTACTAAAAGAATTGAGAAAGTAATCACCGAGGATAATAAAACTGTGTGGACATACACGAATCTAATCAGACTGAGCTAGAGCTTGCTAAGGCACATGACAAGTCACCCTGGAAAAAGACACACACCCAAGAGTTGCTAGGATGAGGAAGTTAAGAGAGCCATAGCAAAACATCAGGAAGCTTCTAGGGAACAGGGACATGCTCAGCAGCAGGGTGAACCTACATGTGATGTTGAAAGAAAACGGGAAATCTTTCTAACCTGTAGAAAGGATGCATTCCTTCTGATCAGCGAAAATATTAGTAGAAAGGGGGTTCAGTGGCGGGCAAAAGTAAATAAAAAGGATGGAAAGGCCGCTTAAAATTTCAGAACCATCTAAACTCCCTGAGAAATGAGACGAGCCTAGAGCAGAGTTTCATAACTACAGCCCAAGGTGCTAGGCTCGAAGGGGACGAAGCTATTGAATATATGAGAAAAAGGGTGACAGAAAAATTTCAACCAAAAAGTGCCTTATGCACCACATTAGACAAGGATGAATAAAGTGGTGCAATGGCTCCGTTTTGACAACGAGAGTGGAAAAAGGCTGAGAAGAGGGTTCCTAGTAGTACATCAACAGGCCCAGGTTGCATTCCAATTAAGCCGATAAAGACATTAGGCCCGAAGTCTAAGGGAAGTTGAGAGAGGCAGTGAGGTAAATAATAATCGATGGTGAAGTCTCTGGTGGATGGAAACTTAGCAGGATGAGCTTGATCTGTCAAGCAAAGGGGGACAAAGCGGACATAAACAACTACCTTCCTATAAGAATGACATCAGTTATAGTCTATAGGTCTGCGATGCAGGTTATAAAGGAAAGACTGCAGGCCTGGATAGAGGATTAGGGTGTGCTTGGGGAACTACAAAATGGGTTTCGGAAGCATAGGAGGTTAGAAGACAATGTGTTCTCACTAACGCAGTGCATCTAAATTTTAGAAAAGGAACAGAGGTCCCTGTTGCTAGCATTTTTGGATATCAAGAAAGCGTACGATAGCCTCGTTCAAGAGGACTTGTGGGGGATACTGGACACGCTAGGTGTGGGAGATGGAGTCACTAATCTTGTGAAAGATATCTATAAAGGTAACAAGGTAGTTATAAAGTGGGAAGAACAGGTATCCAAGCCCGCAGAGGTAAAACGGGGGGCTTACGAAAGTGGTGTCCTATGCCAGCCTTGTTATTCATGATGTACCCACAAGAAATAAAGGCCAAATTAGAGGGAAGGGGCCTTGGCTTCAACCTCTCTTTTGTCGAGAAAGGAAAACTCATTAAACAGGCACTACAAGCGTTGATGTACGCCGATTATATAGTGCTGATGGCTGATAACAAGCAAGATTTGTAAAGATTGATGGACAACTGCGGTACTGAGAGAGACAGGTTAGATTTCAGATTCAGTAAGGAAAAATCAGCAGTTATAATTTTTAATAATAATTAAGGCAGTGAGCTAAGGATACAGGTTGTCACGCTAGAGATAACAGATAAATGGAAATATCAGGGCGTATGGATAAGCAATGGGAGCGAGTACCTAAGGGAACGTGAAATATACGTGACGACTAAATGTAACAGAAATGCAGCAGTGGTGAAAAACAGGGCACTGTGGAATTATAATAGGTATTATTTTGTTAGAGGAACATGGAAAGGGGTCATGGTTCCTGGTCTGACGTTCGGCAATGCGGTCTTGTGTATGAGATGAGAAGTTTAAGCAAGATTAGAAATTAAGCAACGTGGAATAGGTAGGTTTGCTTTAGGAACTCACGTGTTTCAGAGGCAGCGTCAAATCCAATGAAGTAAACCAAATCAGGGAGTAGAAGCTGATATGGGATGGACATCATCTGAGGGCAGGGAAGCTAGCAGCAAGATAAAATTTGCGAAGCGATTGAGAGAAATGGGGGAGGAGCGTTGGGCTGGGAAGGTATTCAGCTACTTGTACAAGAAGAATGTCGATGCAAAATTGAGGAAATGAACCTGAAAACTGACGGGTAAGTACTTAGAAAACAGAAGTGGACCAAACCAAAAAGAACTATCGGGTAACAAGAAGGTGAAGAAAGCTAAGAATGATATGTGGAGAATTGGCATGGTTAAGAAGTCCGCAGTTGAGATCTATAGAACTTTTAAGCAGAAAATTGCAAAAAAAGGAGCTATTATTATACTCGGGGTAGTTCTTTAGTGTTTGAGGCGAAGACGGGAGTATTAAGAACCTAGACTTATCGGGCCAAATCCGAAGAGGTAGACACGGTATGCAGTGCGTGTGGAGAGGAGGGGGAAACTTCGGAACACAGATAATGTTCTGTAAAGAGCTTCACCCTGTAGTTCAGGATGATGGCGCAGAGTTTTTCAAAGCACAGGGCTTTAGGGACAAGGAGGGCGAAATATACTTTAAATGGGTAGAATTAACTGGAACAAGGTTATCTGATTGGTAGCTAAAGTCGGGGCATGAGTGAAAATTGAACCCTTCACGGCAAAGTACGAGCGCTCAACCTCACTATATAAAGAAAAAAATAAATCTAGTTTTTGGTTCCCTAAATATTACGGCTTGATGGCGTTAGCCACCGCCAGATCTAAAGGGTACAGCCACATCATTCCAATCAACTCCAAGAATATATGATGAAAAGATGCGAGGTGGTGGTACTTGGAGTGTTGACTAGATGGACGAACGGACACACAGAGAGACGCATGTAGGGACGCATCGATGGCTGTACGAACGAATGAACGCATGTTAGGACGCAGGGGCGTATGCATGGACGAAAGCAGGGACGGACGCACGGGTGGACGAGCGGACGCAGAAATATACGTATGCACTGACGGGCAGACAGACGCTCGGACGGTCACATAGACTGACGCATTGACGGACGGAAGCAAAAACGAATGGACGGACGGATGTTTCGCCCCACTCTCCATCACTCACCCCGTGGCTATGTTGCCATTTTACGGTCATTCGCTGTTCCTGTGCCTCGCTCCCTCCTTCCTCTCTCTATCTATTTACTTTTTAATCCTATCCTTTTAATCCCTCCTTACCCCCATCCATCGTGAGCTACTGTTGAGTTGTCGCACTCTGATGCAGACAGTTTCGGGGCTCAAGTTTCTCTTGTTTTCTTTATAATGATCATATAAGAGTCACGTAACGGTGATTGGAATGCTACCTCGAACATTGCTCAGACTCACTCAAGAGGGGGGGGGGTCATCTTAGCATTGCTATAAACTCGCTACTTTCTGTACAGTGCTCCCTCGCCCCCTTCAGAAGAGACACTGACACACTTTTCAAGGACACCAGAAGCGTCCGGCAGTCCGTTGGACGCATCCCTCAGAGACACTATGCGTGTCCAACAGCTGGCGGTTCCGTAATCCTTGAGCTTTTTGGCGAGTTGAGTAAAAAAACTTTATTGCAGATGAATTTAGGACTTTTCTTGCCCCCTGGGTTCCCGCACGACCCCACCACAATCATCTAATTATATTTAATATGTTCATGACGCTGGCAGACCGGCTGGCGGTAATCTTCTGTCTTGCTGGGTCCCAGGATCGTAGCGAGGTTTCCCAGTCCTCCCAGGTTGAGACTGGCACCAGCCCACTGGGAGGAGGAGAAAACAAACAGGCCAGGAGAATGGGAGTTAGGTTTGCGCTTGGTGCATCGCACTGAGGGCAGGAAGGTGAGATGGGTTGGTAGTGGCAAAGGAGGGAGGTGGTTCGTAAGGTTCGCGTTTGAAGACTGCGCCATATGTAGAACTTTTTTTTTTTTTTTTTTTACCTGGTGGTAAGGGAAAGGTTAGGTGGGGGTACATAAGCCTTTCAGCAGGAGCGCTAACAGGGAGCTCAGCAAAGGTGCACGTACGCTCCTTCGAGAAACCCCCCAAAAGGTCTCTCTGTGCCCGGTTTCTCGACCCTTGGGCTAAAGAATCGGTGGTCTCATTGCCAGAGTTTCGCGAATCTGCGGGCACTCAGATGAGCTCAATGCTGCGGGAGGAAGGGAGATTCTGGGTCAGCATGTGGTAGGCAGTGGTTGAACACTGCCCCTAGCATAATTTAGCAAGGCAGTTTTCGGAACACTAAGGATGCGCGTAGCATTGGGGCTGCCGAGCGCTAGCGCAAGTGCTACTTCATTCGCTTCCATCCGTTTTTGTGACTAGCAGTTTTTTGGTTAATGGAGGGGTGCTCGGGGTGTAGGCCACCGCAGTGACTCCGTGCTGATCGCCTGCAGCATCTACCCGGATTGCGTCTTGTTCCCTGCATACACTTCATGAAGAGCGGCTGCTGTAGCTCTCCGTCGCTAGAAGTTGCGTTCGGGGTGCATTTTGCGGGAGAGCGGTCAAATGCAAAATGTTTCGCAAATTTTTTTCGGTAGTGACAATAGAGAATCATGATTAGCGGCGATGCGAATTTGGAGTTTCGATAGTACATGCCTACCGGTATATTGGTGCTGGCTAGTAGGAGATATTGTGCCTGCAGGTGCGCTTCGGTTAGTGCTTGTATAGTGTTCAGAACACCTAACTCTGGGAGGTGTTCATTACTAGTGATTTTTGGAAAGCGGAGCGCTGCCTTGGTGGCTTGTCGAAATATAGAGTTTATTGCTTCGCATTCGGTCACATTGAGGTGGAGCTAAGGTGTGAAGTACAATACTCTGCTTGGGGCATATGCATGTACCACTCTAAGAGTAACCGATTCTTGTAGGCCATGGTCTCTGCCTGTCACTCTTGCATATTAACTGTGTGGTGGCTGCCAGCATGCTATTTAAGCGTTTGATTGTGTCGGTATGCTTTCCATCATGTTTTAGGTACAGCCCCATGACGCGTATGGTACGGACCTGAGCGATCCTCCAACCTCGTACGCAGATTTTGATGAAACTGTGGTTTCAGTGCCTTTTGGCGGAATTAAGCAGAGTTCTAATTTTTCTGGTGAACAGCCGAGGCCTTGGTGACCTCGTCCTATATTACAGTTGCAACTGTTTGCAGAGTTTCTTCAATTTTTGCGTCCAATCCGTATGTAGTCTACAAGGTAATGTCTGCATACAAGGTATGGTTAAGATGAGGAATATTCTGCAGCTTCCACACAAGTAGAATAAGTACTCTTTTAAAAAAGAAAGGGGACAGACCAGATCCTTGGGGTCGCCAATGTCAGTGGGTATAAATTGGCAGCAGCAAGCACTGGACCGGATTAACTGCCGGAACATGGGAGAAGCCTTTGTCCTGCAGTGGGCATAGTCAGGCTGATGATGATGATAATAATGATGATGATGATGATATCAGCTATTGCGTAGTGGCGTGTACACACATGGTAGCCGTCTGGGCTTGCAGGAAAGTGCTAATGTAGGTATAGGTTCGTTGGCAGAACCTAAGGACTACCAGGGCTTTTATGATTGCTTCAAGTGTGACGTTATCTAATGCCTTTTTGAGGTCTATTGCCAGGACAGCTTTAGTATGTGTAAGTATAAGGGGGTACAGAATAGTTGTTGTAAGCTGAAGCATGGTATCTAGCGTCGATAGGCCTGATCCATAACCAATCATTGAGTCTAGGTATTGACCGGTCTCGTCCATGTGGTCGCTAAGTCTAGCGAGAACGACATGCTCTAATAGTTTACCCAAGCCAGAGGTAAGAAAAATTGAATACATATTTTATGGGGTGAGTGGTTTGTTAGGGTTGGGTATAAAGATAACCCTTCCGTGTGTTCAATCATCTGGCAGTGTGTCGCTCTGCCAATGCGTATTCAAAATATCAGTGAGCTCTCCCAGCTAGGTACCTGTCATCTAGGTTTCTAAGAGACGCGTTTATTCTGCGATCTTCACCTGGAGTATGTTGCGGAACCTATGTGGGGCTGCTCAAACTTATTCTACCGTTATATGCTTAACGAGCTCACTGTTTGGTGGGCCGGCGAAATCCGGCAAATGAGTGGAAGTGTCCAACAAGGTGTGGAGTATTTTAGGATTTTGTAGTAATGCTGTTGTGATGTACTTATGATTGTGTGTTAAGCGAGCTACGAGATTACTAGTATGCTGTTTACTTTGATTGGGATAAATAAAATGTTTTAAAAGATTCTATGCATAAGTGGTAGTAAGATTTCTTCTGAGATTCTCGCATATCTGCTGCCACTTATGTCGGCAAGGTTAGTCATATAGTCTTGAATCTGCATTGAAAGATCAGATATAATATTTTGGAGCTTGCCATTGCGTGTTTGTTGAGCATATTGTTTTGTCAGACTCTCATGCGTTTCTTATAAATGGGCAAAATTTGAGTTCTTAACTGGCAAATAGTGTTGCGGTCTATGTTCCTTCGTGCATGCCGCTTGATTTTCAAGAGCATGTGCTGTCTATGTGCGCACATCCATCGGCCCTGTCTGCTGATTTTCTTCTCACTGTTTTCTAAAGTTATTCTTGTTATTTACCTACGTTTCATTTGTGCTCGGCACACTTGTGGACGACTGAGCTTAACTTTTATAATAATAATAATCCCTGGCCGAAAAATAGAAACATTAGGCAACGTAAATATATTCACCAAATAGTATTTTTTACAGAGCAAATTAACATAAGTTATGTCAGCGATGTTGGGGGAAGGCCATTCCACCTGACACAAGTTCTGGGTATGAATGAGTCATAAAAACATTTAGTATCACACGATGGAATTCCAACTTTACTGCAGTGATCAATTCAAGCTGATATATATGAAAGTTTTGTAACTTGTTTTCGGGTAGTTATAGTAAATTTTAACAAGAAGACATAAAGAAGCTACACACCTACGATAAAAGAGAAGGGAGGGATAAACTTGATTTCATAGCGGTTAAACTACTTGTTCGGTGATGGTTAAGTAGTATGAAAATACTGACACGATATTGCACAGATCCCAGATCAGAAATGAGTGAATAAAGGCCAGGGCTCCAGACAGACGCAGAATATTCTATTTTTGAGCAGACTAGTGTTTATAAAGCAGTAATTTTATTGATCTGGGTGAGTGAGAAAAGTTTTAGCGAAGATACCCAAGCATGCACTTGGCGTTATTTATGATATGATCGATACAAGTTTTTCACGACAGGTTAGAAAAGATGTGAACGCCTAGGTACTTATAAATAAGAGAGCACTGTTTCAAAAGCCACATTGTTAGTGTGGTAAGTAGGAGGTTTGTTTGAATTCCGAGAAATGCGCATATGCTTGCACTTATTAGGGTTTTGTTTCATACTCCAAGTGTTACACCAATCCAAGACAATGGTAATGTCTGATTCAAGATAAAAGACGTCGTTATTGTCGTTAAGTTCACGATAAATACCACCATCATCCACAAACAGATTTATTGAAAAAGAAATGTTAGTCGACAAGTCATTTATGTAGATGACAAAGAAGAAGTCAGGGTCCTGAGGCTCGCCAGAATGGACAGGTAAGGAATGTGAATAAAAACTATTCGCCATTACAAATTGGGAACGGTTTGAAAGAAAGCAAATTAACCATGCAAGTGCATTAGCATCAACATCAAGATGACGTAATTTAAGAATCATCAGCCCGTGCGAGACTTTGTCGAACGCTTTTAAAAATTCTAAATATATGCAGGCTGCCTGAGATCCGCAATCGAGGATACAGTGAAGGTCTTGTTGGAAACATATGAGCTGGGTTTCGCATGAAATTGACTTACGGAGTACGTGTTGTACTGGGCTAAAAACAAATTGGATTTTAAGAAAGAGACGAGACAAAAGTATATGACGTGCTCCATGATTTTGCACGATATACTGGTGAAGAAAATGGGACGAAAGTTGTCAGGGCATTGTGTATTTCCAGACTTCTGCAGAGGAATCACCCTCCTAACTTTCGAATTACTTGGTATACAACCTCCTTCAAGAGATTATTCAAACAATTTAGTAAGATTCATAGAACAATACGACTTGGTGTTAATAAAAATTTGGAGTTAATGTTGTCAACGCCACAGAGAAAGAGGAAAGTTTAAGACTTCTTACCGTGCTCTGAATGCCAGGTGCCTCAAAAATATCTAGGCCCATGAAAAGAGCATCAAAACAGGGTAGTCGCAATTATCACAAGAAACCTAGTTAGAAAAAGCTTCTGCAAAGACATTGCTTAGAACAGAAGCACATTCGTCTGATAAAAATGAAACTCCATTAGGTGATGTAAGTAGGAATGCGGTGGGGTCTTTCTTATTCTTACATTCCAGAATTGTTTCGGACTGTTGAACAAGCATAGCAGGCAAAGTGTGGTTAATAAATGTATCCTTGGTATTTTTCAACACAGCTTTGTACTCAGCAGTCGCAAGAAGGTAGGAATCTTCGCGACGCACCTTACAGTTTACCTTCTTTGCGGAGCAAGACATATGTTTATACTCATTAGACAGTCTTTCAAAATTTATTGAAACAAGGCGATTTACTGTCACACCTCAAAGACTTAAGCGGCACAAAAGCATTAGTAAACTGTTCAACAGTGTTCTTAAAGAGTTCCCAATTAGTGTCGACAGAATGCAGCGAAAACTCCGGCAAGTATTCATCCAAAAAATAGCTAGTTGACAGTTAACGGCATTGAAGTCTGCCCGTTTGTGACCTCCAGCTGTACTAGGAGACCGCCAGCTGTACGGATTTAGGGGCCTTCCCAAATTGTGCTGTCAAAACGTAAGAAAGCCTGCCTGTCATCGCTGTTGACTCGTTTCAATGATTTGTCTATGGAACGTTCAGGTCGCACCTCTCTTGTGAGGCACCGTATTGACACAGGCGGTTGTGAAGCAGGTATGTGTAATTACGGCAACTCAAATACTCTTTGCCAACATCGACGAGAGCTTTTGCACGAGGCTGAAGAAATGTTTTTGCTGCAAAAAAAGACGTAGGAGTTAACGGTAATGAAGTGATACATAAGGGCCTACAATGAGGAGCACCGTTTTCAAGTCACTTAAAGGAGTTCCCCGCTACACTAAACAAGGCTGGCCATGTGCGCGTCGAAGGCTGCTTGGTCCCAGAGTCCCTGCGTGTAGTATCACGCCAACAGCAGGGACGGGCCAGGCATGTTTGAAACCCAGCAGAATCGACGTTGTGGAAGTAACTTGTCCCGGGGCCAGTGGTTGGCCCGAGTCTTGAATGCGCCGGATCCCACCATACGGGAGCGGCGCTGGCTACTGGAACACCAGTTGGGGTGAACGAGTCATGGGCGATCTGCAGGCAGTGGTCTGCTTCGGGACCAGGACCCGGTGAGTGCCTCGGTCTGCGGCTGCTTGCTTGCTTGCTTGTTCCTTTCTTTTGTGGCTCTCGCCCACTAAGGGGGATTGGCCAAGAAGCCGGTGGTTAATGCAAGTCAATACCTTTAGATTTTCTACACTAGGAGAATATGATTACTGTGTTTTGACTGTGAAAGTAATTTGGCGCGATGTAAAAAAAAGAAAAAAGGGGGGAGAAATAATAGAACTTGTTGAATATCTGAGGTGGAATTGTTATATGTAATTCTCCTGAAAGTTGAATCATTGCAGTGTATCAGCTAAATAATTAGTGGTAGTGTGGCTAGTAAAATTTCAGAGCTGATCGCTGACTCAGCAAGGTAATCTTTTTGTGTTATATATAAATTCGCAGAGAGCCCCGCAGATGTTCCTGTCGCTGTGTCCCAATGAAGTGGCCCCAAATGACAAAATATTAAGAGTAATGGGTGATATTCCTAGTTTTTTTGAATAAAATTTTGAAGCAGTTTTTTCTTTGATTTTTGAAACGGTGACATGTGATAAGACAATCGTCGATATGTTCAGGTTCGTTACAGCTGAGCACAGAGGGGATGGCACCAGACCAGACCTGTTTAAGTAGAAATTAAGAGGTGGTACACGGCAACGTAATTTTGTTATCAAGACTTCCAATTTACGCGTGGGACACCATTTATTATTCCATGTGAAGTGCAGGTGCGAAAAATCTGG
Source organism: Rhipicephalus microplus (assembly GCF_043290135.1). Taxonomy (NCBI): domain Eukaryota; kingdom Metazoa; phylum Arthropoda; class Arachnida; order Ixodida; family Ixodidae; genus Rhipicephalus; species Rhipicephalus microplus. The sequence goes on from NC_134707.1 coordinate 128,082,494, forward strand.
ATTCGGTATCATGATTTTTGATGAGTCTTCAAGAAGGGAAAGTTTTCTAAATGTCGCTGCTGTTACATGAGCTGTAGGAGGTATGATTGGCACAATCGGAAGATCGAGAGATGTTCGCGCAAGTGTGTCAGCCATCTCGTTTATAAATATATGGCCTACGATCGCATGGCACCCATATCATTCGCACTAGATGAATGATTGCTGGGAAAAATGATTTAAAAGTTTCTAGTACTGCTGATGCCGACGACGATGATAAAAATGAGCACACAGAATACGAGTCAGACACTATCTAAGCTGTCAAATGAGTCGCAGGAAATTTACGAATAGCTAGGTTAACGGCCATTAATTCCGCTTGAAATATTGGTGTATAATCTGGGAGGCGTAATGAAAATGACCAGAATAATGAGAGAGAAAAAATACTCACACCTGCCTTCTCGCCACTCATAGATGCATCCGTGGCAATTACTATATTAGTACCTAATTGAGACAGGTGTTGTTCTAATAAACCAATCAAATATTTAGAGGGAAAGTGTTTAGCGTTCATGGGGAAGATATCGTCAAACTTTATTTTCACTTGGCCAACTGGTTTGACAGATGGTGTTATCTCGAATATATTAATATTTAGAGCATCTAGAAGTGTTTAAACAAATAGCACTTGGGGTTTATATACACGGGACCAATGCTCATTGAAAAAGACACCAGGCTCGGCAAAGAATACAAACTGTCACCTTCTTGAAGTGGATTCAGAAAATTTTAAATAGGTTTTTACTGTTAAAATACAAAATCTGCGAGCAAGGGTGGGTATCCGAGCTTCTTGACACAAAACATTGATAGCTGTGAATTTTGGCACACCTAAACAACTACGTAGAGCTTCCCGCTCTAAGAGAATCAGGCGGTGGATTTTGTATGCTGGTCTACCAGAGAATAGTACACATCCGAATTCAAGAATCGGACGAACGTACATGCGATAAATCATGATCAGCGTATCTCTGCGAAGACCGGAACGGAGGTGGCCAAGCCTACTTATCATTCCAACAGCGCGTGTAGCCTCAATTTTAATATATTCAATGTGGCCACGCCAGGTCAGTTTTTGATCGTACAGTACACCTAGATATTTAATACAGTTAACCTGGGGAACTATTTCTTGATAGTACTGAAGAGAAATAGTAGCTGGTGCATCCAATAGAAAAATTATTATAGCACGTTTAGGTACGTTCCGGTTCATATGAATTTTCTGAAACCAGTTTTCCAATGTTGCGAAATAACACTGTAAATAAAATAAATAGATATCGCTGTCAGATGCAAAGAACGCGATATCATCTGCATATACATATACTTGTACCTTATCCCTCAGTGGTAATGAACTTAACAAAATGTTAAATAGCACAGGCGATAGAACAGAGCCTTGAGGAACATCTCTCGATTTGGCTATACTTCGGCGTGGAAACACCTCGTTGGAAGCAATAAAATTTTCTGTCTTTTAAAAATTCGTATATCCAGTTTGTTATGTACTGCGGGAACGTAAGCTCTTTTAGGACATTGATAAGAATAGGATGTTCAACACTGTCATAAGCTTTGGCTAAATCAAGGGTTACTAGGGCCGCATATTGTCGTCTGTGCGGAGCAAGCTTTATACGAACCTCTAAATCAACATGCGCCCACCATATAAAGTAACCTGGCCCACCATATAAAGTAACCTGGCCTAAATCCAATCTGACACGCAATGAGTATCGTATTATTTGTTATGAACTTTGTACCTCGAATTTAAAATATACTTTCTATTAAATTAACTACGTGTGATGTTAAAGCGATTGGCCTAATGTTATCTATCTGCATTCCTAGTCCCTGTTTTTTTAATAAGCGGTATTGTTTTTGCAAGTCTCCAGTCAGGAGGTATCCAACTATGTTCAAGTGAATAGTTGATAACGTTAAGGAGGTCTTCAGGAGAGATGTCGAATAATATTTTTAACATTTCTGAAGTGATGCCATCTGGTCCAGGACCTGTGTTTGGCAGAATACGAACGACGTGCGCAAGTTCATCCCTACTTACTTCAATAAAATCATTTTCGAATGACGGTTTTGCACACCTTATTTTGATTTGTGATGTAAATCTCTTCTCCAATCCTAATGCAATTTCAGTTAATATATCTTCCAACTCAGTTGGAGAAAAATAACTGAGTCAATATTTCCGTGTGCTGTAATATCTTTACGATTACGGAGAAATCTGAATAGAGCTTTCTTGTTGCCGCTCTTGGAGCTGTACCGTTTTTCTTGATAATCGTCTTTCGCTAATGAAACTGTTCTCTTAAAGGTAGCTTTAGCAAATAAATAATTTCTCCAATTAGTCGGACATTGGTTGGTAAGGAGTTTTTTCCATGGAGCGTTGCGGCGTCTATAATCTCGGGCGCAATCCACATTCCACCAGGCAGATATGAATTTTCCCTTTGTTGAAGATATAGTGAACTGTGATTTTTTTATTGTACAATTTAGGGTGGAACAAAGGCTCATAGCTTTCATATTTGCTTCCATATTGGGCAAGGAAGACAGCGTTGACTGTAAGTTCTTTTTGAATTTAGAGTAGTTTACGAAACTTTGCACCTGGCGATCTACCGTCACTAAAGGAAAGCTGACTTCAAATACCAGGAGCAGTGATCACTACTTGTAGCGGTATCAAGAACAGTCCAAGATGATATTGTCATACTTAAGCTAGCAAATGTCAAATCTAAGACGGACCTCGAATTACATCGAACGAATGTCAGAACTCTGGAGTTCTAACAAATAAGGTTATTCCGATTAGTCTATTCCCACAACCGTTTTCCTAATGAGTCAGTGCGGAATCCCCATGAAACGTGATGGGAATTGAAGTCTCCCGCAAATAGTATACTGTTTTTGCAAAAACTCACAGTCACGTCAAGGGCTCTTTCATCTTGTATTCCAGCCGGAAAGTAGTTGTTGACTATAGATAGTGGCGCACATCCGGTAGAGTGAATTTCCAGAACCAACACTTCATAATCGTGTGATATTTGTTGGTAAACTAAGTGTACTTTATGACAAATTTTGGATGAAATGAAAAACATTATTCCTCCACCACGTGAGTCTCGGTCCAGTCGAAAGCAGTGATAGTTCTTTAGATAGAAGTTTTGATTAGCAGACAGCTAAGTTTCTTGTAAAATTATGACGTCAGGAGATTGTTGAGAAATTAGGTACATAAGTCCGTAGTTGCAGAGAGAATTGAACGGCACTTCCACTGAAGTACTGTAAGGTACACTATGATGATAAGCAAGCAGCAGCAACTGTTTGATCTAAGATACTATCTTTTAAGAAGTCCGCTTTAGTCCTAGGTTTCTTCACACTCTTTTTTGTTTTTGGATGATCAGAATTATTAATTTTGCTAGTGGGTGATTTGGTGCGTTTCAAAAGGCGGGCATCCATATCTACATCCCGATTACTTATTGAATCTGAATCAGATATACATTCCTGCTCAGTTGTGTTAGATCTGGAAGGCATTGCCTCATTATCAATAGAGACATCTGACTGATGTTCGGCAGGTTTATTAATTGACGCACTAGGAGGTTGGATACGCTTAGTTATTCGATCAGATGTGCCCGCCATCTGTGAATTCATATTATTATTGAGTGAGTTGGACAGATTGTGTAAATATTTTTCTAATACTTTTTCTAAGGCTTTTCTTACCATAGCAGAAATGGACTGAGAAAGTGATGCATCCATAAAAAGTGGTGGACGAGCTGCTATGCCGGCATAACCCTGATTGCTACTTTGAATTTTCGCAATTGCTTCTCTACGAGAGCATCGTCTCCTTTCAATGATTTCAATCACCTGAAGTTCCTTTGATCTTGCAGGAAAGTTAGGACCGTCTGCAGCGTGATTTTCCTTGCATAAACAGCATGTCTTATTGTCTGATTGACACTCAGCAGTACTATGAGCAGCCGCGTATATGGCCCCGCATATGCGGCATCGAGTCTTCGATCGGCAACCTTTAGTACTGTGCCCAAAGCTCCCACATTTAGCACATTGCAGCGGACGGGGAGCGAAAGCTACGACCTTATAGATAAGCGGCCATGCCTTCATCTCCGAAGGGCGATCTGTTCCAGCGAATGTGGCAATTACAGTTTCAGTGGGAACTTTCTGTTGGTTTTCCTGTTTGGTACAGCAGTAAACAGAAATAACACCTGCTGGGGAAAAGATGTCAAAGACTTCTTCTGGGCTTAGACTTGCGTCTACCCCCCGAACCAATCCTTTGCAGCAAGCTAGATGAGGTGGGATAAAAGAGCTCACCGGATGTGATGCAAATGTAGTGCACTTTAGAAGGTCTTGGATGCAAGCCTTGTCTGGTGAGCAGCATAATATCCCCCCGCGTCCAAACTGGCGAACCTCTGTTATCAGTAGAGAGTGGGGAGTGATCGCACGAAGTTTCGTTTGGATTGTCTTGGGATTTTTCATGCGGATGAACCCACCGGTGGTCGGCACCAAAGCGACAGGAACGCTACGGGTTCCATTGTGGAGAAACAACTCCTGGGGAAGATCTTGAGGGGGAACAGAGGCTGCCCAGAGGGCAGGCCTCTGTCCTGGAGAAGAAACAGACATGAAATAAGAAGAAGTTACACTTATCAATGCACTAAAACAGTTGGGGAACAAAAGGTAGATCTAATAAAATAAAAGTAACCGCCGGCTACTTGACCGCAACCATGAGGATGGAACAAACGCAGTCTTCTTCTACGATTCTCCCTTCTTCGCAGTGCTTCTTCCCGGCTGCTTCCCTGCGGTTGCTTCTTCGCCACGTTCTCCAGCCCACTTCTTCCTCCTCCACTTCTATTCCTCCCTGTCCAGCTTGGCTTCCTAATCACGGTATTGTCTTCCAGCGTGTCTTGTCGTTGTTTTCATTGACGCACCACACAGAAAACAAATTCGCAGATTCCACGTACAGTGGGAATCGCTGATATGCGAAGCATGAATAAGGAAGCTTGATAAGTAAATTGAAAATTGTCAAAACAATACAAGGCGGAGATAAATGATGCTGTACGTGGCTTTTATGCCATGATTATGTTGTTTGGACGTGTCATTTACGTTCGTCATTTATTCAGGTCACCTGATATTGAATTTGGTATATATGCAGCTAGCGAAATGGCCATGTTCACGCTCTGAGCGTAGTGTGTAGTAATGTTTTACACGACACAAATATCATGGTTATCATGTTTGAACGTGTCACTTATCTTCGCTATTCATTCGGGTTCCTAAATACCAAAATTGGTATACGTGGAGCTAGCGAAACGACGGCGAGCGCACGTAACGTTGACGCGCGCCCACACTGAGCGCCGCACCGCCACGCTAGCAAAACGCGAGCACTTTGTTGTTCGACACCAGGCGCGACCAGCGTCTGTCGGCGAGACCCCGCGAGAACCGGCTCGAATCGCCAAATGCTGAATTTCGTGCTGACGACGCTACCTAGACAGCACCGCATCTGCTTAGCTTCGTGACAAAAGGACGCCGGGCGCGCTCAAACGCGCATGCGTCAAAGCAACGCACCATGGCGTACGCATGCGAGTATATATATATACACCAGGCATATCGGCGCCTGCCGTGGCATCACCAGCGTGACGCGACAAAACGAACGCCAGCGCGCACGCGCGCTGGGTCACGTCGAAGTGTTTTGGCGACCTGAGTGTGGCACGTAGTCATGTTCTTACATGACACGCATCTCATGATAACCATGTTTGCGCCAGTAACGTACCTTCACCATCCATTCACGTGACGTAACACGAAATTTGGCATATGTGAAGCCAGCGAAACGGCCGTGAGCACATCATGAGTGTGGCATGTAGTCTTGTTACATGACACGCATGTCATGATTATCATGTTTTGACGTTTTATTTTACATATGTCATACGTTCGCGTCACGTAATACCGAATTTAGTACATGTGAAGCTAGCGAAACGGCCACGAGCGCATAATGAGTGTGGCATGTAGTCATGTTTTTAGACGAGACGCATCTCATGATTATCATGTTTGCACCTATCACATGCCTTCGTCATCAATTCACGTCTCGTAACACCAAATCTGGCATATGTGAAGCTATCGAAACGACTTCGAGCGTACCGTCAGCGTGATGCGTAGTCATGAATCATGACTTACATGACATGCATTTAGTGATTTTCATGTTAAGGTCTGTCACTTGTGTTCGCCATGCAGTCATGTCATACAATGCCCATTTTGCTACATGTCATGTGAACGAAACCGCCGCAACAGCAGCAAGACCTTGAAATATAAATAACGACATTCATGACATACATATTGCCGCGACAGGTTGGCCCCGTTCAAGTGGCCTGCCGCGATCTTCATGGAAAGAGCACCAGCAAGATTCGGCTGGCATGCGCCACGCGTTCGAGCGCTTTGCTCACGAGGAAGAGGAAGATAGTTGAATCTGTGCTTCTCGGCTACTCTGACTAGACGACCATAGTCATTAGACTCGTGGGCACAAGTTCACCCTAATAAAGACACTTGTTTTTTTTAGCCTGTCTGCCTCAGCATTGCTACATTGCTGGCGGAAGTGCTGGGTAATAAGTCGAAGCCCCGCGAGCTCAAGACAGCGTAGCCACGACGACCAGCCTGTCAACCCTGTGGAAGTGACTCTTGTACACCAGAGGGCAAGTCACCGTCTTCGAGGTGACTCACATGAGTTTAGTCCTCTCCACTTCACACCAAAGGGAAGTCAAACGATGGACGCCGCCGCTATGACTAGCCAGGTAACACCGGCGGAAGTGTTCATCAGCCAACCGCACCAGCTGCCAGTATTCCACGGCGACTCGTACGAGGACGTGAAAGATTGGTTGGACCTGTTCGAGAGAGTGGCGAGCTTGAATGGGTGGGACGAAAGAGAGAATCTCCGTCGCGTATACTTCGCCTTGGAAGACTTCGCAAAGACATCGTTTGAGAAACATGAAACCTCGTTGTCTACCTGGGAGGTATTTGGACGACAAGCGGTGGCTACGTTCGAGAACATAAACCGAAAAGAAAAAGCGGAAGCCGCTCTTCAATCCAGGAACCAGCTCACAAACGAGAGTGCTGCCATGTACATTGAGGACATGGTCCGTCTGTTCAAGCGTGTGGATTAGAACAAGGCTGAGGATAAGAAGATGCGCCATCTAATGCGCGGAGTGAAGCAAGAGCTGTTCGCCATTCTCGTCCGCAACCCTCCAAGCACAGTTGCTGAGTTTTATTCGGAAGCGACGGGCATCGAAAAAACACTGAAACAGTGGGCTCGGCAGTACAACCGGAATCTTAACTGCGCATCTGCACAGGTATTCTCTGGAGGCGTGCGAAACGACGTTGAAGCCCTGCGAGAGCTCATTAGATCAGTTATTAGGGAAGAACTGAGCAGACTGCAGTTGCCCCGGACTCCAACTGCACTATCGTTTACAGACGTTGTTCGTGACGAACTAAGGCAGGTCATACGAGAACCAGAGCGTGAGCTGCAGCCGGTTCGACCTATTCGAACGTACTCTGAAGTTCTCAGACGACCCACAGTACACAGCAATGCAGCAGTTGCGATGGCGGCGACTCCTTTCCCACCTGCAGCACGCAGCGCACCTTGTCCACGGGAATCAACGGCTACCTATCTGCCCCCAGGAGCACGTAGCACACATCACTATGTGAAGCCTAGGCCCAGGAAAAGTGACGTCTGGCGTGATCACGAGCGAAGGCCTCTGTGTTTGCATTGTGGCAAAGCGGGTCATTTGTAGAGTTTCTGCCCTTACCGAAAGGATGGATTAAGAGGCTTCCCGTCGTATGCACCGTGCCCCAGAAACGGCGAACGACCAGTGGAGATTGAGGAGTACTTGTCCATGCGGCAGAACTCGCCACCTCTACGCCAACATCGGTCACGGTCACCATTGCCTATGCGCTACCGGTCATCCAGCCCACGTGCACCTTCAAGGCAGCCTGGTTATCGCTCTTCAAGTCCAATCCCGGAAAACTGAAGCAAGCGACCTGTGGAGGTGAGGCCGCTGATAACACCAGTTACGAAGATCCTCCAATATGGCTTAAGGGCGACGACGGTGTATTTCCGGTAAATGGGCGCAGCAACGAAAGCGTTACGTGAGATTTGCGGTTGAGAATGGAAGGATGGGAGCTGAATGCCTTAGTTGACACTGGTGCTGATTATTCAGTGATAAGTCACAAGATGGTGAAGAAGCTAAACAAAGTTGTGACACAGTAGAGTGGATCGCAGATACGCATGACAGGTGGTCACATTATTACGCCCCTTGGCAGATGCACTGCAAGTCTGAAAATACGGGGCTTTTTTTACGTTGCCGATTTCATTGTGCTACCACAATGTTCAAGGGACCTCTTTAGAGGATTGGATTTTTTGCGAGCTAATGGCACCGTAATTAACCTGCGTAGGTCTGGTGTGTCGTTTTCGACTGAACGAGCTATACCTGTAGAGGAATCTGAGGAACGCCGCCTAACTGCTCTACGCATTATTGATGATGACGTAACTGTGCCGCCACGCTGCAGTATAATGGTGCTTGTAGAGAATGACGCATTTTACAACCACGAAGGCATAGCGGATACAAATGTAGGGCTGTTTTTGAAAAAAAAGTGTCTGCGTAGCTCGGGGTCTTGTTCACTTGACGGATGGCCGTGCAGATGTCCTACTTACGAATTTCTCCAATGAAATTCAACACGTCGCTTAAGGCACGGCTATTGCCTATTTACACGACTTCTGTATGACGACCGAACTATGCACCTTAACGACGTCAACCACTCGAACAGTGGCCTGCAACATCGACAAATCCGTGACCGTCAACCAGAGCCTTCCGGACAGTCAAAAGAAACAGATTTACGCCTTGGTAAAAGAATTCTCTGATTGCTTTTCAATAGCCTCGAAGGTCCAGCGCACGTCAATAACGAAACATAGAATCATAAAGCAATACGACACGAGGCCTATATGCCAGCATCCATATCGAGTGTCACAGAAAGAACGAGAAATCATTAAGAAGCAAGTGGAAGAAATGCTTTCGGATGATGTCATCCAGCCTTCGAATAGTCCATGGGCGTCCCCCGTAGTGCTCGTTAGGAAGAAAGACAACACGCTTAGATTCTGTGTCGACTACCGAAAACTCAACAGTGTAACTAAACGAGATGTCTACCCCTTGCCACGTATGGACGATACACTAGATCGGCTGCGATCCGCAAAAGTTTTTCTCCTCTTTGGATCTGAAAAGCGGATATCGGCAAATAGAGGTCGACGAGCGGGACCGTGAAAAAACGGCATTCGTGACACCAGATGGCCTCTACAAATTCAAAGCGCTTCCATTCGGCCTCTGTTCGGCGCCAGCAACGTTCCGGCGAATGAGGGACACTGTCCTCGCGGGATTGAAATGGCAGTCATGCCTGGTGTATTTGGATGACGTGGTGGTATTCTCTGCAACGTTCGACAAATATCTAGAGCGACTGCGCACAGTATTACAAGCCGTCCGGTCAGCAAACTTGACAATCCAACCCGAAAAATGCCACTTCTGCTTCGAAGTGCTGCGATTCCTTGGACATGTCATTAGTTCTGACGATGTTTGTCCTGATCGCTAAAAGACAGCTGCTGTTCAGAGGTTCCCTACACCCAAAGACAAAAAGTCAGTGCGTCGATTTTTGGGTTTTTGTGCCTACTATAGGCAATTTGTGGAAAACTTCTCAAATATTGCGGAACCTCTTACAAAACTAACAAAAGACGACATGCCCTTCACATGGGAAAGCGAACAACAGAAAGCTTTTGATGAATTAAGAAAACGGCTACAGGCTTCACCAATACTTGCCCATTTTGAGGAGACAGCCGACACTGAAGTCCATACAGATGCCAGCAATGTCGGCCTCAGCGCCTTCCTGGTCCAGTGGCAAAATGGTTAAGAGAAAGTGTTAGCCTATGCCAGCCGCAAACTCTCAAAAGCTGAGGCAAACTACTCTGCAACTATAAAAGAGTGCCTCGCAGTCATCTGGGCAATAAATAAGTTTCGACCCTACCTTAATGGTAGACCTTTCACAGCTGTCAGCGACCACCATGCTCTCTGCTGGCTGGCAAATCTGAAGGATCCGTCAGGTCGACTAGCCATATGGAGCCTTAGGCTGCAGGAGTATGACATTACTGTCGTATACAAACCTGGAAGGAAACACAGTGATGCTGAATGCCTGTCACGCTCTCCCGTCGATCCAAGTGTACCTGAAGAGGAAGACTTCCCGTTTCTAGGCGTTGTCGACGCATCCGAAATCGCTCAACAACAACGAGATGACCCGGATTTGCTGGCGCTTATAGAACACCTGCAGGGTCTCGACGTTCTAGTCCCTCGCATATTCTTCAACGGGCTCTCCACGTTCTGCCTTCGAGGAAGTGTCCTTTACAGGAGAAACTTCGAACCTAATGGCAAAACGTTTTTACTAGTCGTGCCCACAGCCATGCGACAGGAAATTCTGCATGCATGCCACGACGAGCCAACATCTGGACACATGAGTTTGAGCCGAACATTCGCCAGGATTCGCCTGAAGTACTATTGGCCTAAGTTGCTCGAATCAGTCAAGCGCTACGTGAAAACTTGTCGTCAACGTCAACGGCGCAAAACTCCAGCCGTAAAACCAGCCGGCCTTCTCCAGCCAATAGACCCCCCGGATGCCCTTTGCAACAAGTGGGCATGGACTTCCTAAGACCTTTCCGGACATCATGTGCAGGCAAGAAATGGATCGTCATAGTTGCAGACTATCTTACCCGATATGCTGAGACTGACTCTCTGTACAGTGCGACAGCTGCCGAAGTCGCCAAGTTCTTTGTGAACAACATAGTGCTAAGACATAGTGCGCCCATCGTCGTTATTACTGATCGGGGCACCGCATTTACTGCAGACCTCATGCAATGTCTGATGCGCATGACAAATACCGATCACAGAAAAACAACGGCGTATCATCCTCAGTCAATTGGCTTAACCGAACGCCTCAACAGAACTCTGACCGACATGCTATCAATGTATGTCGATGTTGAACGTAAACAGTGGGATGAAATATTACCCTACGTAACATTCGCATTTAATACAGCCGTTCAAGAAACAATCCAGGTTGCCCCTTTCGAACTAGTATTCGGCCGAAGAGTGGCCACCCCACTGGATGCCATGTTACCACTACAGGACGTAAACAGCTATCCACGTGACTTAGATTACTTCTTGCAAAGAGCCGAAGAAGCACCACAAATGGCAAGATACCGAATACGCCGTCAACAGCGCGTCAACTCTAGTCGGTACAACAAGCGACGCAGTGATGCACTTTATCATCCCGGTGACAAAGTGTGGATATGGATCCCAGTGCGCCGCCGCGGACTCTCTGAAAAGCTTCTTTGTTGATACTTCGGCCCTTATGAAGTACTCAACCGTATCAGCGACGTCTCTTATGAAGTCATATCCGCGGGACACGTGAGCTCAAGGCGCCGCAATCCCACCGAAGTGCTACACGTAGTCCGCATGAAGCCCTATCATGACAGATCGTTGGAAAACGACTGAGATTGCGCATGTAGCATTTCACACTCTTAAGCATCGGGATGATGCGTCTGAGGAGGGAGATGATGCCGCGAAAGGTTGGCCCCGTTCAAGTAGCCCGCCGCAATCATCATGACAAGAGCACTAGCCAGACCCGGCTGGCATGCGCCATGCGTTCGTGCGCTTGGCCTACGAGGAGGAGGAAGATAGTTGAATCTGTGCCTCATGGCTACTCGGACTCGACGACCATAGTCATTAGACTCGTGGGCACAAGTTTTCCTTAATAAAGACGCTTGTTTTTTAGCCTGTCTGCCTCAGCATCGCTACAATATAATAGTCGTGTTATGAATAGTATGTTATGCTAGTCATACAGTCACGTTATACCGTATCAAATTTGGTATTGATACCATCAAAAAACGGCCAGGAGAGCTAAAAGTAGCAGCCGGCTAGATAGATAGATAGATAGAGTGATAAATAGATAGATAGATAGATAGATAGATAGATAGATAGATAGATAGATAGATAGATAGATAGATAGATAGATAGATAGATAGATAGATAGATAGATAGATAGATACGCTCAACGTCGCCAAAGCTCGCAAAGAAAGGCTTTGCATTTAAACAACGCAATCACCGCGCACCCCACGAAAGTACCGCGCACAACCTGACAGCAACTCACAACTGCGAAAATGCAATCCTAGCCGCGTAAATGTGAGTAGAAGGAAGCAATTCACCAGGCATTAGCATAGTTGAGAGAGACAAGAATTGTTGAACGCTCAAACAGTCCCCGCGGTTAAACCGTTGTGATAGTCTTTAAAAGGGGCGGCTGCTATCGGCAGTGTGTGAATTATCACCGGCTCAACGAGGTCACGAGAAAGGATGCCTATGCTTTCCCTGATGTTGACTAAAACGTGACTTTTCTAGGTGGTGCTTGCAACTTCAGCACCATAGATGATAGCCGCGGTTACCTGAAGGTTCATATGGAGCCGACTGACGCAGAAAAAACGTCGTTCACCTCTCACAGGGGTTTGTACAAATTTACTCACATGGTATTTGGCTGTTCTTGAAGTGCAGCTGTGCTCCAGATATTGGAAATTCACCATGGCGCACCTCCGTTTCCTTATTTTCTCTTCTCGAACGTTCTAGGGGCACCTAGATCACATGGAGGATGCCCTGGACAGGTTGCATGCCACCGGGACGACTGTAACCCCAAAAACGCTCAATTAGTTGCGACTCGCATTTCACTATAAGGCTTTATCATCGAGAGTGGTCGTGTTCTGCCTTGCAAGGAGAGCTTACGCGCCATTGTGGAGTACCCGACGCCGGCGAACATTCATGGTCTGAGGCTGTTTTCGGTCCTGGTGAAGTACTACAGACAGTTCATCTCAAACATTGGCGGGTTGGGGATAAACAACAAGCGGGAAGGCAGCGAGGTTAACCAGGCACATACCCGGTTTGCTACCCTACGCTGGGGGAATGCGAAGGGGGCATAAAGATGAGAAAGAGGAAAGAGAAGAGAAAGAGACAGAAAACAAACAAAAAAAAGGATTGTCAGTCAATTGGCTGGTGCGTATGCAGCAGTGGCACTACACAAAAGTTAATGGTGGTCACGTAGGCCTGTAGTCCTCAAAAAGCACAAGTCAACTTTGACTGCTTTTTGAGACGACGAAAGGCGATGACGGTGTTCCAGTAGCATCTGCGCAGAGAGTGGCCGATCGTCCAATTGTCGCAATGCGTCCGAAAGCTTCTGTCTTTCAGAGGCAAATCGAGGGCAATGGCATATCAGATGGTCAATGTCCTCAAACAGTGCGCAACTCGAAACGTCATTGACCTCAATGCTGAAAACTTTGGCACGATGTAGCTCGACCCGCAACAAGAGCGAGCTTTAAAGGCACTATACGACGCACTAGTGGCCATAGGTGATCTGTAGTTAGCACACCTCAACAGGGAAGTCGCTGTGCAAGCGTATGTGAGTGACCAGGGCCTCGGGGTGGTACTGCTTCAGGAGCATGACGGCGTTGAGGACGTCGTCCTGCTCCTGAAGCAGTACCACTCAAGCCGTTCACTCAACGCCACCGAGCGCAACTACAGCGTGACAGAGCAAATTTATCACTGTAGATTTAGGGGCGAAGCTCCTTAAAGCGGCACCCGTTCGTCCCTCGTAGTACTAGTAGTAGTCGTAGTGTGTAACCATTCTTACATTTTGACCTCCAAGGTGGTGCCGGTGGGAGATTTCTTCTGTGCGTTGTTGAACAAAAGCCGAATTCTCCTGTCTCTCATTCCCCCTTGGCAGCCATTGGCATGCACATTTAGCAGTATCTGATAAGAAAGGGTTGCTACGTTATACTCGCTGGGCGTAACCTTTTTGGTTTTAGAAAGGTTTAGCAAGCGTTGAGCCAAAGGGCCATAAATACAGTGAACTAGTATATACCAAGAACTCAAGGTGGTTAAAGGTGGGAAGTAGACACCTAGCGCAAGCCGTAAGAAAGTGTTCGTGTGCCTCCTCTCGTTCAGTTCTTTGAATGTCCGCTGTATGGTGGTGCTTCTATATGAGGAATATAAGATGAAAAGATGCGTGATGGTGGTACTTGAAGTGTTGAATAGGTGGACGAACGGACACGCAAACAGACGCATGGACGGACGCACGGATGACTGCACAGACGAAGGAACACAAGGATGGACGCAGGAGCGGATGCATGGACGAACGCAAGGATGGACGCACCGATGAACGTGCGGACGCACGAACAGACGCACGCACGGACGGGCCGATTGACGCACGGGTGGCCACACAGATGCACGCATACATGAACGGAAGCAAGAACGAATGGACCGACGGATGCTTCGCTCCACTCTCCATCGTTCACTCCGTGGTAATGGTGCCATTTTTTTGCTCTCCGGAAGTTTGACGTTACGTCGATGGCATAGAGTTTGATAAAGTAATGTCTACAGAGGGCTCTGGCGCTGCTATCGTGTATCCTCACGGGAATTATGGGAAGTACATCCTTTGGCTTGGATCGCGTTAGCCAGTGAAATGTCTACGCATTTTTTAGGGGCGACGCACCTTATAGCGGCACCCGTTCGTTCCTCGTAGCCGTTGTAGTATGTAACAAGTATAACATTTTGACCTTCACGGTGGTGGCGGTGAGACATTTATTTTGTGCGTTGTTTAACAATAAAAATAGTGCTCCATGAACATGCCAATGGCTGCTAATGGGGAAGGAGAGATAGGGGCATTCGGCTTTTAGTTAACGCGCACGCTGCGATACCAATTGTCAGCCATTGGCATGAACATTGAACACTATCTGACAAGAAAGTGTTGCTACGTTATACTCGCTGGGTGTAGTAACCTCCTTAGTTTTAGAAAGGTTTAGCGAGCGTTGGACCGCAGTGCCATGAATACAGTGAACTAGTATATACCGTCAACTCGAACTGGTTAAAGGTGGGAAGTAGACCCGAAGCGCAAGCCGTAAGAAAGTGTGCGTGGGCCACCTCTTGCTTAGTCCTTGAAATGTCCGCTGGATGGCGGTGCTTCTGTATGGGGGCTGCAAAATTTCGGAACCACCTAAACTCCTTAAGAAATGAGAGGAGCCTAGAGGAGAGGTTTATAACTACAGACCAAGTTGCTAGGCTAGAAAGGGATGAAGCTATCGAATATATAAGAACAAGGGTGACAAAAAAACTTCAACAAAAAAGTGCTTTATGCACCACAATAGACAAGGATGAAGTAAGTAATGCAATGGCTCAATTTTTACAATGAGAGTGGGAAAGGGCTGAGAAAAGGGTTCATAGTAGTACATCAACAGGCCCAGATGGCATTCCGATTATGCTGTGAAAGACATTAGGTTCGAAGTCTAAACAGGCATTGAGAGAGGCAGTGAGCAAACTAATAATCGATGGTGAAGTTCCCCATGGATGAAAACTTAACAGGATGAGCATGATCTATAAAGGAAAGGGGGACAAAGCTGACATAAACAACTACCGTCCTAAACCAGTGACATTAATGGTCTACAGGCTAGTGATGCAGATGATAAAGGAAAGACTGCAGGCATGATTAGAGGATGAGGGAATGTTGGGGAAGTGCAGAATGGGTTTCGGAAACACAGGAGGTTGGAAGACAATCTGTTCTCACTGACGCAGTGCATCGAAATAGCAGAAAAGGAACAAAGGCCCTAGTGGCTAGCATTTTTGGATATCAAGGGAGCGTACGATAGCGTTGTTCAAGAGGAATTGTGGGGAATGCTGGACACACTAGGCGTGGATCATGTAGTAACTAATCTTTTAGAGGATATCTCTAAAGGTAACAAGGTAGTTATAAAGCGGAAAAAACAGGTATCCAAGCCTGCAGAGGTAAAACGGGGGCTTCGACAGGGGTGTCCTTTGTAACCCTTATTATTCATATGTTACCTACAAGGATTAGAGGCCAAAGTAGAGGGAAGTAAACTTTGCTTTAACCTCTCTTTAGTCAAACAAGGAAAATGTATTGATCAGGCCCTACCAGTTTTAATGTACGCAGATGATATAGTGCTAGTGGCCGACAATAAGGAAGATTTGCAGAGATTGATGGACATCTGCGGTAATGAGGGAGATAGGTTAGATTCTATATTCAGTAAGGAAAAATCAGCAGTCATGATTTTCAATGATAACGAAGGTAGTGAGCTTAGAATACAGGAGCTCACGCTAGAAATAACAGATAAATACAAATATGTGGGCGTAAGGATAAGCAAAGGGACCGAGTATATGGAAAGGGGTCAGGGTTCCTGGGCTGACGTTCGGCAATGCGGTCTTGTGTATGAGATCAAAAGTTCAAGCAAGATTAGAAATTAAGCAACGCGGAATAGGTAGGCTTGCTTTAGGAGCTGACGGGAATACACCAAATCAGGGGGTACAAGGTGATATGGGATGGACATCATTTGAGGGCAGGGAAGCTAACGGCAAGATGAAATTTGAGAAGCGATTGAGAGAAATGGGGGCGGAGCGTTGGGCTAGGAAGGTTTTCAGCTACTTGTACATAAAGCGTACCGATGCAAAATGGAGGAAGTGAACCAGGAATTCGGCTAGTAAATACTTAAAAAACAGCAGGTTGCCCAACCAAAAAAAAAAATATCGGTTAAGAAGAAAGTGAAGGAAACGGAGACTGACATGTGGAGAATTGACATAACTAAGATGTCCGCACTAGAGATCTATCGAACCTTTAAGCAGGAAATTGCCAAGGAAAGGATCTATCATAATACTCGGGGTAGTTCTGTACTGTTTGAGGCCAGGACGGGAGTACTGCGAACCAAGACAAATCGGGCCAAATCTGAAGGGGTAGACACAGTATGCAGTACGTGTGGAGAAGAAGAAGAAACTGCGAACACTTGTTAGAATACTTATCAGGGGTTAGATATAGAAAATTCGCTATTTTTACAGATAGTTTAGAAAATGTCACACAATGGACAGATTACCAGCACCTAAAACTTCCATGGAAATCCCAGTGGAGTCCGTCAAAAAAACATGAAATTATAATCTCCAGATTTCGGTGCCGTGTCCCCCAATAAATTTTTATTTACACAGAGCTGGTCTGACACTTTGCCCCATTTGTCCATTCTGCGAAGAATCAGACACTATTGAACATTATTTTGGCTCATGTCGCAACTATGCATTAATTAGGAAACGACTTTTAGATATTCCATTTGCGAAGCTCGGTTTAAATTTAACCACAGAAAATGTTCTAAGTTTTGGTGCTTCTGTTTTGGGAAATTGCCACAGAGATGCATTCGATGTGGTGTGTAATTTTATTGAAGACTCTAAACGTTTTTCAACATAAAGCCCACGATAGCAGATACTCAAAAAAAACGGGTCGAATAGTAATTTTCAATTCTGGATAAATCCGTGACATACCGAATTAATCGGGTTTGGCAAAACCAGCTGTCTGGTCGGCTCCTAAAATCAAGTTGTAGTTAGTAGTGTCTACTTTGTTGTGGATTATTTTTTCGCATTATCTAAATCTTTGGTTTCTTTCTTTTTTTAACATACTGTCTTCACTATACAACTCCCCCCCCCTTTTTTTTTGGTTGTAAGCAATAATGCGGTTATCGCCCGTATGAAACTATATGTTCTCTTGGTCAATCCCCCAGAGTGGGTACGAGCCATGGATTAGAGGATACAAACAAACAAAAAAACTTGATAATGTTCTGTAGAGGGCTTCACCCTATAATTCAGGATGATGGCGCAGAGTTTTCCATCCATCCATCCATCCATCCATCCATCCATCCATCCATCCATCCATCCATCCATCCCTCCATCCATCAATCCATCCATGCATCCATCGAAAATACGATGAAAAGATGCGAGATGGTGGTAGTTGGAGTGTGGAATAGATGGACGAACGGACACACAGACAGATGCATTGATGGACGCATGAACGGACGCAGGGGTGGATGCATGGACGAACGCAGGGATGGACGCACGAACAGACGCACACATAGACGGACGGAAGCAAGAGGAAATGGACGGACGAATGCTTCGCCCCACTCTCCATCATTCACTCTGTGGATATATTGCCATTTTTTTATTTTTGGGGGGAACAAATGCGCTTCTAATTTTGTGAAAAAAAAATGATTGGCTTATGCTGAAGAGAATGAATTTGGTTCTGAAGGCATTCAAGGTGAAAATTTGCAACGCTACCACCCAATATAGAGGTACGAAAACCCATTCACAAACAGAAGAAACCACCTTGTTGAAGTGGTCACCGTGATTGTCGTGGTTTGCTTGGTGGCAGTAAGTTTGTATGCCTCATCTCTACAACCCTCTGCTTGTGCGTTGAAATCATGATTATTGTCATTTTAAATCACCCTATATAATCTCCTAAGGGTTCACATTAATCATTGGCCAGCATTGCGTGCGCGATTCACCAGCTGGCGTGAACGGAGAAGTTTCATGGGGGTATCTTCCCAGCATCGGCTTGTGCTTGATGACCTTATTGACCGCCACCAACCCCGTGTACTCGAAAGAGGGACTCAGACTTCTCAGAGACAGTGTAGGCCAGATGTAATGACATTTTGTTTCATGCTTATCGTCCTTTTGAGACACATGCCGGGGCTGTTGTAGAGACAAACGCTATTGAATTTCTCTTTTTTTTTGGCTAAGCAAGACTTATTCTAGCAGCACTGCCTTCGCCTGGGCATTTGCCTACATGCCCATCAGTGGGTTTCAGCCGTAATTGAACGCAATCAGCATCTGGAATCACCCCGCGTGCCACGCGCTTGAGCGCGTTCATTGTCTCGCACCCGCCTGAGCCAGACCTGCAGCTGTAGCGCAGTCTGCCATCGTTTCTCGAGCACAGCACAGCTTCTGCCTCAGCTTCAGCCGCCATGAGTGAGTCCTATCTTCTTGCCTGCTACAGAGCCTGATGCCGTTACTCCTGCAAGCTAGCACGCATTTCCAGCCTTTTTGTCCCATGCATGCTGTATGAGCCCTCGTAGCAGTGTGGGCCCCGTACGGCCCATTACCTTTCCCTTTCTCCCTAATGCATTTGTGTAGTGTTTCGCAGCGTAAGTCTCAATACTTCATATTCTCTAAAACCCCTGACACACGGGCACTTAAGAGTCTTTTATGTAAGCGGTCTTTTTCCGAAAAGGAGATCCTAGATCATTCAGCACGTCGCATTGACTTTGAGTCGCCAAACGTGAGCTGTTCGACGTCAAAATTTAGTGCACGAGATCGCTATCACGGCCTATCAAGAGAAGCGCACACAATGCGACCTGCTGCGTGCTCGGACATTGGCGGGAAACTGCTTGTTTGTCGGGACACCACCGCGTGACCACTAGATGGGGCGGGTGTCGCGTCATGCAGTGGCGTCAAATTTGATCATTTCTGCGATTGTGCGCTTGTGTCTGTTCCACGCTAAGCCATCATTATCTGCGACATCATTAGAGCTGCAAAGCGTCTCTCATGAAATTATATCGTGGTTTTGGCACTTTAAACCCCACATATCTATATATCTATCTTAAGGGCTGAGCGTAAAGGCCCGGGTCATGAGGGCAAAAGATTTAGGTAACAAAAATATTTATTGAGACATAGGGGCGTGTGGAGAAAAATGTCACAACGCGACCATCCGACATGGCGGCACACCAGAGAGCGACAGTCCCGCCCTCACTTGGGCTTGGCGTTGACTCGTAGTTTACGCGTCACAAAGGGCGGTAGTGATGAGCTGGGTGGCCGTGGCACCCACACTATCAAGCGTGAGAGCTTGCTTTGCCGAAATTGCTGTGTCGGTGTCACTATCTATGTCATTGCTTGTAGTCAAAAAATACGTGTTGTTAGTACGCAAATGTTCGAGGTAGATGTAGCTATAAAAATATGAACATTTTCGTGCCAAGTGGCAATCGAAGTGCAAGCGCTTATTTGGGGCAACCTGGTGCTCAATAACAAATAAGCGTTGATCAATTGCTTCAGAAAAAAAGCCCTCTATACATGTTATGAATGACACTGTCAAAGCGTACAGCCACAACAGGCGTGAAGACGAGAATTCTGCTAGAAGCGGTTGGTTCAGAGACCCACAACCCAATCGACACTTCTAGCTGTGAAGGCGTGTGTGTAGCCTTAAAGAACGACTCACCAGGTCTGACCATTTTGAGCTGACAAGCGCAATGTGTAGATGGGGCGTTTACGATCGCGTCTCCCAAAATTTGCAACGCTACGCTCCGCGGAAATGAGTCAAGTTTCATGATGAACGCTGCACTTCCTTCCTTTTGCGGGCGCCCGCCCAGATCGCGTGTACGTGTGAACCACCATACGTACACGGCAATGCAGCGACGTTGGTCCTATATGTAGACGACTGCGCTATGACATTGCCAACAGTGGCCCGTGACATGGCGAAAATGATTAACATGACATCCGTAGTTTATGTGATTAGCTGCTCTAACATATTAATCAAATTTGATATAAAAAATTGACAGATCCCTCGTACAGCACGAATTGATGATATGCGAAGCACGAATAAAAAACGTTGAAATGTCACTTTAAAATCAGTACAACGTTACGAGGTGGAGATAAATGATGCCGTACATGACTTTCATATCATTACTATGATGTTTGGATGTGTCGTTTACCTTCGTCATCTATTCACGCCACTTGATACTAAAGGTAGTATATGTGGAGCTAGCGAAGCGGCCGCGAGCACGTTATGAGCGTGGTATGTTGCCATGTTCTTACATGACACGCGTGTCAGAATTATCAAGTTTTCACCAGTCATATATTTCGCATTCATTGACGTTACTTAACAACAAATTTGGTATATGTGGTGCTATGAAAACGGCCAAGAGCGCATCATCAATGTGGCATGTATTCCTGTTGTACATGACACGCATGTCGTGATTATCATGTTTGAATGTCACATTTACCTATGTCGTCCGTTCGTGTCACGTAATAGTCAGTTTGGCACATGTGAAGCTAGGGAAACGGCCATGAGCGCATCATGAGCGTAGCATGTAATCATGTTGTTAGATGACACACATATCATGTTTATCATGTTTGCACCAGTATCATACCTTTTTCATCCATTCACTTTCCGTAATACCAAATTTGGTAAAAGTGAAGCTAGCGAAATGGCCACCAGCGCATCATGAGCGTGGCATGTCGTCATGTGTTTACATGACACGCATCTCATGATTATCACGGTTACACCACTCACATACCTTTGTCATCCATTTACGTTTTGTAATACCAAATTTGGTATATGTGATGCTAGTGAAACGGCCGGGAGCGCATCATGAGCGTGGCATGTAATCATGTTGTTACATGACACGCATGTCATAATTTTCATTTAAGGGTCTGTCGCTTGTGTTCGCCATGCAATCACGCCATGCCATTCCAGTTTTGTAAATCGCCATGTGAACGAAACCTGCGCAAGAGCTGCAGGGCCATGAAATCTAAATCATGACAGTCATGACATGCCCTTCCGTCGTGGTCTAGTGGCTAAGGTACTCGGCTACTGGCCCGCAGGTCGTGGGATCAAATGCCGGCTGCAGAGGCTGCATTTCCGATGGAGGCGGAAATGTTGTAGGCCCACGTACTCAGATTTGGGTGCATGGTAAAGAAGCCCAGGTGGTCGAAATTTCCAGAGCCCTCCACTACGGCGTCTCTCGTAATCATGTGGGGGTTTTGAGACGTTAAACCCACATCTATATCGACATTTATGACATAATTCTCATGATTTTCATGTTATGACTAATCAAATAGGATCTCAATACAGTCATGTTATGCCATACCAAGTTTGGTATAGATACCATTATCGAAACGGCCAGGAGAGCTAAAAGTCGTTGGCGGCTAGATAGATAGAGAGATAGATAAATACGGTCAAAGTCGCCGAAGTTCGCTAAAGTATGCTTCACATTTAATAATGAGGCGGATTAGAGGAATGTACGCGTCGTCTTTGCATTTTTTTTTCTCTGGATTCCAACGAGAAGCTGGGCTAATGGCGGGCATTTTGCATGCGTTCGTGTCTCCCGGTCAGCGCAACAAGCAGAGGATAGCCGTGGATGTGAAAGTAGTGCTCCCACGCATTCGCAGAATCATTGTTCTCGCAAGATGGTCAACAAAAAAACGCCGCTCGCGTGCTCGGGGGTTTGGCTTGTCCGGGCACGTCATGCGCCCGAGACCTCTTGGTCGAATGCCGGAGAGGGTAGAGAAGAGATTTGGCTTGCGAAGGCTACGCGGAGGAGGGGAAAGGGTCTCGAGCTCACCTCCTCTCATCCTCGTTTTGTGCCGCTTCAAAAAAAAACTGTTTTCTCGGTTTGTAATGAACTGATTGAAAAAAAATTGGCATAATGATCTTCATCGGACACAAGGCAACTTCCATGGTCTAACCAAAATTTGTTATGGGGCCTGGTGAGTGCCAACACGCCAATGTAAGAAATAGGTTGTAGTGGGCGCTTCACATATATACTTTTTTTAATACGTTCTCAAATAATCTGCAACGACCCATTTACACAGTCATAGATGTTTCTTTGCTGGTGGCATGGAATTGGCGCCCACCAAAAGGCAAACCGTGCAAGCTATTGAAAGAGCGATGACAGCAGAGTCCCTACGGGATATCGAAGTCTTCTCTAAAGGCAAAGTCGACCATGGCACCAACTAATTTTTCAGAAAGCGTTGAGACTCTTGAATTACAGCCTTTGTTTGAAAGTGCTCGGCACAGTTTGGCAATTTTCGTTGTTACCGAGCCTGAGACGCAAGTTCGTGCCTGAAGAATTCTCATGGAAGAAGACTACGGGTCTCATTTATATTGTTTAGCAGCGAATCACTCCAACCCGGCAAAGGGGTATTTTAGATTGGCTGACGCATCGAAATTGTTTTCGATAGACTTTAGTTCGACGTTCCGGATGTAGTATTTTGTATTACTTGCCCCAAATGCACCCATCGCTTTCTAGCATGATTATCATTTTGTGACTTTCGTGATGAGTGCAATCACACCTGACTGCTTTTCCTTATTTTTCGATACGTAGGATTGTGCCGTACAATGGGATTCAATTCGAAAATGAAGCCATCGCGTGATGCTTCTGAAAAAGTTTGACTAAGCTAGCGTCACCACTCAATACATAGCTGCGGTAAAAGAGAGGTCAAGGTAAACGTTTTTTTTTTCAGCTGCAGTAAGTTTTAATGATGGCCTGAAAGAGCCAGCTTTTGTTTAATATCCCAGTCACTCCAGCATTGAGCTATCTGCAGTGACGACGACAGAATGGGGTATTTTTGCCCGGTCAGGAAGTCAACTGTGTCAGAGTAAATGTCCTTACCTATTTAGGTATGAGCAAGGCTTGGGCTGGTAACGCGCCGTATTTGAAGTCGTCGACATAGGCACAGTTTTGTGCTTGGGAATGCTGTAAATGGAATGGCCGCGTTGTTTGAGAAAATCACAAAAGCGAATGTCTGACTCTGCTCTTTCTCGTTTCCTTGCTCTCTCTACACTGCGTTCGTGCAGTTATTCCCGTACCTCTTTGACTGCTCGACCGGGGCGTTCGAGAAAAAAGCTGGAAGTGCTCAGTGATGCTATACAAGTTACCTTTTCTTAGCTTAAGGTGAAGGCTGCAGATCCTAGGCAAGCTTATCCCCACTAATTGGTGTAGCCGCATGTTCAATATAAATGTGCTCGTTTCGTATATGTAGCCATTTGAAAAATGGGCAAATACCACGTGCACTGGGAATAGATGATAGGAAAACACGAATGAGAAAGGTTGATATGTCACTTTAAAATAACCACAACGTTATGAGCTGGAGGTAAATTATGCCGTACGTGACTTCCGCTTTATGATTATCATGCTTGAATGTATCGTTTACTTTCGTCATCTATTGACGTCACGTGAGGCCACATTTAGTATATGTGAAGCTAGCGAAACGGCTTCGAGCACGCTAATAACATGGTATGTTGGCATATTCTAGCATGACATGCGTGTAATGATTATTATGTTTGCCCTAGTCATATACCTTCGTCATTCATTGACGTCACGTAACACCAAATTTGGTATATGAAGAGCTAGCGAAATGGCTGCGAGTGCATAATGGAGGGCCCTGTACACTCTAGCATGACGTTGACGCGTGCGTATGCTTGGCACAGCGACGCTATACGTTAGCAAAACGCGAAAACTCTGTAGTCTAGGCTCACGCCAGGCGCGACCAATGCTGCCAGCATCCATGGACACGGCCTGATGGCCACCGGCGCGAAATGCGACATGCTGCCAGCATCCATCGACACGGCACAATAGCCACCGGCGCGAAATGCGACATGCCGCATTTCACGCCGATGCGTTACCCAGACAGCACTGCGTTTCGCTGCTTTCGTGATGAAGGGACGCCGGACGCGCTGAAACGCGCATGCGTCAAAGCAACGCAGTGCCGTGCGCGCCTGCGAGTATATGGCAGGAACGGCGAGCGCGTGCGCAATGTCACTTCTAACTGTATTGGCGTCTTGACTGTGGCATGTATTTATGTTGTCACATGGGACGCATCTCATCATTATCATGTTTGAACCAGTCACTTACCTTCGCCATCCAATGACGTCATGTAATACCAAATTTGGCTTATGTGAAGCTAGCAAAACGTCCGCGAGCGCATCATGAGTGTGGCATGTATTCATGTTGTGACATGACAAGCATGTTGTCATCATGTTTGGATGTGCATTTACCTATGTCGTCCGTTCGCGTCACGTAATATTGAATTCCGTACATGTGAAGCTAATGAAACGGCTGCAAGTGCATCGTGAGCGTAGCATGTAGTCATGTTGTTACATGACACGCATCTCATGATTATCATGTTTGCACCAGTCAGGTACCTTCGTCATTCATTCACGTACCGTAATACCAAATTTGATATATGTGAAGCTAGGGAAATGGCCACGAGCGCATTATGAGTGGGGCATGTAGTCATGTTGTTACACGACACGCATGTTGTCATTATCATGTTTGGATGTGTCATTTACTTTTGTCGTACATTCACGTCACATACTACTGAATTTCGCACATGTGAAGCTTTGAGCTGGGAGCGCATCATGAGCGTAGCATATAGTCATGTTCTTACATCAAAGGCATCTCATGATTATTATGTTTGCACCAATCAGATACTTTCGTCATCCGTTCACGTACCGTAATACCAAATTTGGTATATGTGACGCTAGGAAAGTGGCTGAGAGCGCATTATGAGCGTGGCATGCAGTCATGTTGTTACATGACGCGCATAACATAATTTTCATGTTAGGGTCTGTCGCTTGTGTTGGCCATGCAATTATGTCACACCTCGCCAGTTTTGCAATATGTCATGTGCACGAAACCACCGCAGTAGCAGCATGATCAAAACATGTAAATCATAAAATTTATGTCACGCATTTCAAGATTTTTATGTTATGACTAGTAAGTTATGCTCGCCATGCAGTTATGTTATGCTATAATACCTAGTTTGGTAATGATGCCATTATCCAAACGGCCAGAAGAGCTAAGAGTTGTAGGCGGATAGATAGATAGATAGATAGATAGATAAATAGATAGATAGATAGATAGATAGATCGATCAATAGGTAGATAGATAGATAGATAGATAGATACCGTTAAAGTCACTGAAATTTGTAAAGAAGTGCATCGCATTTACCAAGGCGTAAGCCACACCATTGAGGCAGTCGTACTTGCTTGACTGTGACAGTACACTAAATTTTCGCATGAATCAGAAAGTTGCTCTTTTTACTTGTACCTCAAGAGCTTAGTGGCGTCTCCCTCGATATAAAGCGCTAATTGAGTGCAGTCTCTACCAGCCACAGCAGTGGAAAACGCATGCTATATAGGACTGCCTCCTGTAGTTGTACGAGTGCAGAATCTTGGTGCCTGCATACCCTTGATTGGCAAGAAAACGTGCCCGCGAGTATACCACTCTCAGTAAGCTCTCTATTCACAGTTCGCTGTTCTAATTCTGCCGATGATGTGGCGCCATGAACCCGGTTGCCCCAAGAAGTTTGTGCCTATCATTAAGAACTCACTGCAGAGGGCACAGACACATAATTACTTCAAAGAATTTGCCTCGCCATGTTCGCAGTGTAGACCGATGCGACTGATCTCCAGTCGGTGCTGCATCTACCCGGTGAAAATCGCCAGTAGTGCGATACATGGCACGAACCAGTATTACATAGGTAGGGCTCACCATTAATCACCAGTTTACGTGTATTTCTGTGGTCGAGGCAGCTACACCGAAGGTACGCCGAGTCTATGGAGCTGTCAGTAGGCCAAGGGAGCATGGTTGGCGCTGTTGCAGCAAAGCCCGTACTGCTGTGTACGGGCTTTGGCGACATTGGTCACTCTCGCACCGGTCACGAAGGATCAACCAGAGACACTTCCACAAGGGGATATTCGAATTATCATTGGGACCCTAAAGCGCTTGCCGATCACTGCAGCACTGGAATGACCTGGGGATGATGAAAAAAACCCTGCGGCACGTCGACTGCTTTGACCGCGCTCCGGGCGGAATAAAGCTGCTGGCTGGACTCCATTGTTAGTCGTTTTTGCCTGCTGTATCAGCAAAAAAAAACAGACTAGCCTCTAGCAGTCCCGCTGCCTTCACAGCCTGTCTCTCGGTAGAGCCACGGAACTGTGAACTCCAGCTTCTGCACTGCAACAGGTTGCTCAGTGAAAGCTCCCCGGGCGGCTGGTAGGAAGGCTGGTGGTGTACACAGTGGAGTCAGGTTAGGCTGAGGGCTCCACCACTGCAGCTTTCAACATCCTGGTTTTATTAGTGACTTGACAATTCAGACTCAAGTTCAAACTACGCGCGAAAAAAATTGAGTTTCCGCCTTTTGCAGCACAATGAAAGTCTCCCTCGCAAACTTAACACCTGCTTTTTTACCGGAAAGTGCTTCTATAGCGCTTGGCGAGCTTTTTTCTTTACTTCTGCCTAGGATTTTTGCAAATCAGAATCGCGGTTTACAATAGAATGAGAGCACGCTATGTATACAGTGACCAACAAGATGTATACAGTGGCCAACCTGGCTCGGGTGCTCTTCCACTATGTCTTGTTTATTTGTGTGAGCTGGTGGGATCAGCGAGAAGCAGCAATGCGTATTATATCATGGGCCCATACCTGCGCATCTCCTCAAGCGCGGGTTGTGTGTCACAGCGACGCCGATAAGCATACCCTTCAGCACACACGGACATCGCTAGCGTTCCTGCAGGACTCGTACCACGTTTGGACGATACACCAATGAGCATCCCTTGGAGGCCATGTCCTTCCTCTATCGGTAATAACAGCCCGTCTGTCGCCCGAAAAGGTCACGCTAGGGCCGCAGTGGCGCCACTCCCTGAATTGGCCCCTGTGCGTCTTCTCGGACATCCCACAGACTGCCAACCTTAACCCATAGTAGTAGTAGTAAACAACTTTATTATGCCAACCTTAACCCATAGATGCAGCGATAATCGCGTACTGGTATCAGCAGTTCAAATCACCGTGGTGAGCAAGACACGGCGTGAAAAATGTTTTCGGTTTCATTTGATATATTGCGCTAATTTTGAAAAGGGAAAAGGGTAGTACCGAACATACAAGGCAAACAGGAAAGAAAAAAATTTACTCGTGAAACACTAGAAGTCTTGATGATTTGAAAATGTAGGCGACAAGTTCGTGTGCAAAACATCTATTGCAATGTAAAATGCTGAAATTCATTTTTTTTGGCACCTTGTCTAAATTTTTCGTTTTGTGACTCTGCACCTGCGCAGCGTGCTGATGTAAGCAGGTGTGGATCTCCCTTCCATAAAGCTGATTGGTAGAGTATGCCTGTTATCGCCAATTTCTTGCTGTTTAGTTGCGCAACTCACAACGGTTCTCTGTCGAAACACCAACTCGCCCTACAGTCCACTCTCAACTCCAATACACTTGACTCCAAGGTGAGAGCATAATTATGCAATACGAGATAAGATATTTCAGCTGTTCCTAATAACTCCTGCCGCACAGATGTTCTCCCTCTTGTGTATAAGCAAAAAATATTCCTTACACCACATATGCTTTTAGATGAATCATCGTCTGCAGATGCCAAACATCCAATTTGAACTCGAGCGTCATCGTTGTTCCCGTTGGTTGTATGTATCACTAGCAATCGTAGCAGTGATCCTTCTAGGAACGCCAATAATGGCCTGAAGCAGAGGTTGGCAACCAACAGACCGCGGACCTTACATATACCGCGCCCCAATTCATGCGGCTGCTAATACGGACGACACTACTTTCGCCGTACCCTGTTACTACGTGCCTGAAGGCCGACATGACAGTTTTGACACCAATGGGTTTTTTATTTGAACTTTGTATTGAATTGTTTTGATTCTGGCCTGCAAAAGTGAATGAAGCTGACACTATCCGCTGGGTCGACTTCACGCAGAATTTGCCCACCTTTTAAAAATGCTGCTGATTCTTGCTCTAGAGGAGTGGTCTCAGCCGAAATTTTGAATACGCAGCGTCACTGACACAAATTTTATCGGCTAGGACAAACGTATAGCCGGTAATTAAAGCTTTCAATGGTTTCACACTGTGAAAAGAAACTGATGTGAAGCAAGGACACCTACTTTCAGCATAAAGCAGAACGAACAAAGGAGAAGTAAGAAATCATCATGCAGTGGCATACCATCTCTTTCGCGACTAAGGGGGCTAACTTAAGTCACTCGGCAGCGGGATATATATATATATATATATATATATATATATATATATATATATATATATATATATATATATATATATATATATATATATATATATATATATATATTGTAACGAGCACTGATGACTATGACCAGAGGAATGGGCTCTGGGGGCGAAAAGCTAGCTGGAAGGAGAGGAAGATGAAGTACAGAATAAGAACCGATGGCCCAGGATCGGGTGTTGTCCTTTTCTCTTCATTACAATGGCGCAGTCGACAATATATATATATATATGTGACGTATGAAGCGATGGTTAGGAGAAGTAAAGAAGGAAGAAGTGCAGAACGGAATAAACATGGCGTATGAGCCAGGCCACGTCTCTCAGTCTTCATAGCTTCACACGAGTCGACAGGATGAAGACCTGCCAGCCCCTTCATCAGTCGCTCATCATCTACGCAGTCCTCCGCATGACACCCTGAGCATACATGGTCTACCGTACAAGCTCCTAGCAATACGCATAGACCAGCGTTATGTCAGAAGCATCTACTGACCTTCCCATCCCCAAGTACACCGGAGCAGCGGAAGATGGACCCGTACAAGACTGGTTCGACCTGTTCGAGTTCCACGCTACCGCTGCATCTTGGTCGGAACGGGAGATGGTTACGAACTTCAGCGACTACGTTACTGGTGAGGCATTTGAATTCTACCTCACCCACATATTCGACAATGATGAGTCTTGGCAAAAGATAAAACAAGGAATGATCGTTTGGTTTAAAAACTACGATGACGAGTACGACGAAGACTTGCTTGTAACCCACCATCCACAGACAACTGCACTCAGTCGTCAATTTTACAGGCAGTCTTCAACCATTCGAACGCACAACAAGATTCGACCTCCGACAAAAGACGAAGTGGCACACGGGTTCAGTGGCAGACGACAACGCGTATTTTGGGAAAAACACAGCCATCGAGCGCGCCTCCCTTCTGCACGAAAGTCGGCATTTGCGAAGTCATCGCTTCAGCATATGACCCGAGACGTTTCCCAACCACCTGATGCCGTTCACTCTTCGTCTGGCATACGTGTTCCACCACCACGGTTTTCATCACGCGGTTCTTCAAGCGCTCCTAACGCTCACCACTTGCCTTATAAGGACGCCTTGCTCATGGTAGACCAGCTGACGCATGATGAAAATATCGAACAACGTCATGACTACTCGAAGAGTGAAAATCCTGGTTTTAAATCACTTCGCTCTTTCGTCCCTCACAACGCCCACCTCGCGTCTCACACGCCCACTACGGTCGGGATAAAGCTTCGGAACTCCGAATATACTCAGCCAAGTCCAGGGCCAACCGTCCACATTCATGCGTCAGAACAGCTTACCTCCAAAGTTGCGGACACAGAGAAACAGCCCCAACTGAAATCTGACGAAACCAAGCCTCTCGCAGCGTCACCGTCGATTTCACAGCAACCCGAGAGCCCAACCAACACAGGAGGCTCGGAAGAATCAACTCCGAAGCTCTGCCCTGTGCCAAGAACGCCCATCAAGAATGGCGTTGCAGCAGCCTTAGCAGATTTTTCTGCCAATTCTGGCGCACTATCTTCATTTCCTGACTCAAATCACGACACCTTAACAAGTATCAACTATTGCTTGTCACGTCAACCTACGAAGAAAAGCGGGCTCATGGTTCCAAAGGAAGTCCACCTCGTCAGACAGTGCAACATCAGCAATGCCAACAAAAGCAACAAGAGGAACCCCAACAGCTAAAACGCCCACACCAACATCGGCAACGAACAATTAAAACTACATCGCGAGGATACTTGCGGCCTGAAGAGTGTCGTGATCAACATACACTAAAGAAGACTGATTCCGCATCCGAGCTATCTTCGTAGGAAGAAAAGCCAAGGAACTTTTCCGCACCAACGTTAACGATTGCGCCTTCGGTCTGAACATCTGCGTCATCACCATAGTAAACTCCCCAAGAGCTACAATACAACCGCTCGTGCTCTGCAGGAACACAAGCAGCGCCTAATCAGCCACGATCAACGGGTGCGCCATTTGCATGCACGACGTTTGTATGACCCACGACAAAAAACGCGACGTCTACGAAACATTCAATCCTGCAAAGCGTTCCAACCTCGTTCGTTCTTTGCAAGAATACCGGCTGTATTTCCATCTGTTTCCATGTCCAAAGCGTTTTTGTGTTATCCAGGACGCAACCACCAGCCTCGCCCACCAGAACTCCTGCGTTGACCGGACTGCTGCACTTTCCCCTGAAGTCTTTGAAAGTTTACGGAACTCCCCTGGAGCATAGAGCCGAATGTGAATGATTGACATTTGTAACTTTTTAACCTCTACTTGTTAACTTTTTCTTGTTCGTAATCCATGCCTTCTTTCGGGGGGAGGGGAATCGTGTGACGTATGAAGCGATGGTTAGGAGAAGTAGAGAAGGAAGAAGTGCAGAACGGAATAAACATGGCGTATGAGCCAGGCCACGTCTCTCAGTCTTCATAGCGTCATATATATATATATATATATATATATATATATATATATATATATATATATATATATATATATATATATATATATATATATATATATATATATATATATATATATATATATATATATCCCGGCTGACAATAAACAAGAGAATAAACTGGTTTTGATACGGCATATTGTTTGCCATTGGTTCTTCGGCACTTAAAGGGCCACTCACTAGTTTGAAAATTTTGAGCTGACAAGCGCAATGCGTAGACGAGGCGTTCATGACCACGTCTGCCAAAATTTCCAACGCTACGCACCGCGGAAACGGATCAAATTTCAATTTGAATGCAGCTCCCACTCCCCTCCGCCGGCGCGCGTCTAGAGAATGAAGGCATGACGTGCGCGTATGAATGGCTCTACGTACACGGCAATTAAACGAATTTCCCAACGTACACGGCAAATTAAATTTAATGCGGCATGCGTAGTTTGTGTAATTTCTTGCTTGAAAATATCAATAAAACTCTAGATAAATAATGAGACGCAATAGGGATTGTGAGCGTCTTTTTTTCCATTTCTCTCCAGCGAATCCCAACAAGATGCGGTGCTAATGTGTCGGCGTTTTTTATGTGTTCGTATCCCTTTGGTCAGTGCATGGAGCAGACGACCAGCATAGAACGCTCTTACGCGTTCGCGCACTCATTGTGCTCATCTATTCTACCGCGTCTAAGCCAGCGTTTCCAAACGACCCCACAGAGACAGGCAGAAGACCACAAAAAAACGCAGAACATCAAAGCAACACCACTCGCGTGCATGGGGGTTGGACTTGTTTGGGCACGTTATGCGCACGTGACCTCTTGGTCGGATGCTAAAGAGGGTGGGGAAGAGATTTGGCTTGCGAAGACTATGCGAAGGAGCGGCAAGGGTTTCGAGCTCGCCTTCTTTGATACTCGTTTCGCGTCGCTTCAAAAAACCTGTTTTCTGCGCTCGTGATAATATTAATAATACCTTTTATTTCTTCAAATAAAACAGTACATGTAACTAGGCCTGCCAAAGCCAGTTGGTGGCTTGATTGGCAGAGCCTGGTTGACAGCAAAACAAATCGGACGCGTTACAAGATTGTATTTCATGGCCTAAGAGGGACGACAGGGCAAAAAACAACGTGCATATAAGATTAGAAACAACAGGGCATACAAGCAATAGTTACAAGCATTATACAATAGTTACAGCAATTGAAGGTGAAAAGGTGTAAAGAAAAAAAGAAAGAATTAGGACAAATGCTTCTTAAGCAAAGTACCACACTGGATGATTGTGCAGCACCATGCTTGCGAATGAGTGTATATGAAATAACACACGACATGCATTACAATTGTAGACATTACAATTGTGATGAACTGATTCAAAACACTTTTGTGGCAAAATGTTCCTCAACGGACATCCAACAACTTCCAAAGTCTATTTAAATTTGGTATAGGGCCTGGTGAGTGGCCCTTGAATTTTCTGTGTACACAAAATTGCCTGCTTGTTATATGACGTCACGTTGCTGAGGAGCATCTCCTAAATATAATTCAAGTAGGCTAGCTGCCAATCACACAAGTAGCGGGTATGTATATCAGCTGTCGAGAGGGATTAAGAGTTTAATAAAATATTTCGACTTGAAGCGTAACGGTATTTAGTAGCTTGTGCGCGTATTCATCTTTGTTAGCTCATACTTGTTGAGAGAGCGTGAAATCGACATAAATAGGCAGCGCTGCACGTGTGTGAAGCGCTACGTTTGCTATTCGAGATGTATTTTGATTTGTAAAGAAAAATTCAAGTTGAGCGAAAAATCAACTAGCCCAATCACTAACTAGACCTGCATAGTGGTAAAAGCCATGGTGTTTAACCTTCTCCCTGGTCCCGTGGGTCACATTGTGAAGCAAGCTTAAAAGCTCAGAGTTAATTTCCTCGTCCTCGACTAGCTTCAACACTACTTAAGGGGGGAGATGTTTGAGGGTGGGATTGGGTCCCCTCGATAACTCGAGTGCACGGTGGCAGCGTGAAGGAAGAGTCGTAGTCCGGAGAAGAGACACTTTATTGCAGCCTCAGGCTACTACTGCCCGAGTCCAAGCCCGAACATCCGCTCTTTTTTCAGATTCAAACATACCCTTTTAAACCCTCGGTTGAACAAAGAGTCTTCACAAACACTAATCACATGTTGGGACTAGCAACATCACAACCATTAGCAGAAACACCTTAATAACAGGTACTACATTGGTTAAAACCACGTTTGCAAATAAAACACGCAAAGGGATAGGTTCTGCGCGTGTGACCCTCTCTCCCATACCAGGCCGTGCGGCCTCCGTCGGCCGACTACCGTCGGCAGCCGTCCTCACGCTCGAGCGTATCAGCTCTCTCATTAAATGTTGCTTCGTAGAATCCTCCCTAAGAGCGGCGAGTACACCGTTGGGCTCCGTGCGCTTACCAGGTGTGCATGCGACAGCGAAGCGCCCCGAAATCCTAACAGCACTCGCTAATGACCTACAGCGGGGGAGGTTATGCTCATCTCCCTGCCGCCACTAAGTCTCGGTCAGCCAAGTGGTCCGCGTGCATGCCAACAATGGCATAAACTGAGACGTTGGCGCCTGACCCGCCTCTTGCCAGACGTTCTTTCGAGTAAGCTTTCTCCTTCTAATCCCGAACGGGCGCGACCTTGACGGCTCCGCTCGTGAACCGTGCGAACGAATAAGTCTCCTTTCTCTCCCATGCTCGGGTCTTCCGCGTTCGCCTTCCATAGCAGCAGCTTGCCACTTTGCAAGCTGCTGCTATGTGTTCAAGTTAGCATAAGCAAGGTTGATCAGGTTTCTTACAGACTAAAGTGGAAATAAATACTGTCCTTTCAGTACAGAAAAACTTAAACATCAAAAACGATTCGTCACACTCATCGGCTCACAACAGCTTCGACAGAGCAGCGGTGATGATATATTCTTTTCGAAGGAAATTATTTTCCGGTAGCAGCAAATAGTTTGACCGGTCCATAAAAAGTTTGCTCGTTCCCATTCATAAGTGGATCAACAAGTGACAGCAGAATAAAAGCATGAACAAGGGATGTAATATTATAGGGCCCCTGTTCAGCGCTTGCCAGCTCTGCAATACTACAGCAGAAGACGCAAAAGCATCGCACAGGCGCCCTGCGCTGCAAGGTGCCTTCAAGCAAAATAATCATAGTGGAAATGTTGGCGAAATTTTGCTTTCTTGTAACATTGCTTCGTAACCTTTTCATTCTCCCGTAAGAACAAAGTTGAGTGATTGATGATGTGGCAGAAAACTTCGTATTACTTGTTAGTTTCCTCAGCGTTCAGCAAAGAGTGATCATGGCGCACTGTCTAAAGTTGGGGGGGGGTCGCAGGGGGAATAAGGGGGCTTGCGCCCCCCTTCTCCCCCTGCCGCTGATACGTCTATAAAACCATGATCTGATCTGAAGGTTTCCTAAACGAACAAACAAAAAGAAACACTTAAGGCATAATATTTCAGATATTGCGTTAGTCGGGCGGAGAAGTCTGACCACGTTAACTGGAAATCGTAAGCACCTAATAGTAAGCAAACAGCCGTCCCGCCAAGGGTGTTCTATTATCTACCCAGATCTCTCAAGATTAAGGCATTGTCTTGCTAATAAAAAATAGCACTAATCATTTCGGAGCAAATAGAAATCAGCGATGAACTATAATATTGTGGAAATAATTGAAGTGAGCCGCAAATACGCTATTTAGTTATAAGCCAAATTAAACTTTTTTCAGGTATCGTATTTAATTTCTCAGTTCGTATAATTGGTTCATAGTCAGTATTCAAGGTGCATGGCCGTCCGCTAATTTTTCGTTTCTGCATAATGATCTGGAAGATGCACTGACATTCGCATTCTATATCGGCAGTGTTAATGAATGCTGTTGTTTTCACTGTGTAAACCAAGTCGAGAGCAATGTAACTGCGTAGTTTTCCCTACGCAGAAGCTAGCGGAGTGTTTAGGCTACACTTATTATTCGTAAATTCGAGAGCTGTGATTGTTGCTGAGCGCGGGACTTGTGCGTAGTGTGGCTGAGTGTATGTATGTGTGTGCGTGTACGTGTGGGAATGTGTGTGCGTGTCTGTGTTGGTTTTTGACGACTGACTTGGTTTTTGATGACAACAGCAGCCGGAGACTAGTTGTGTTGCATTACGGCATGTATTTACTCCCCACTTTTGCCGGAAAGCTAGGGTCTAAATGAAGGCTTCAATGAAAACGTCGCCGGCGCTCCATTTACATAATTTGCCGCAATACAAATCTGGTTCTACAGGGTGGGGAATGTAGTGTCACTGAAATTCCCTCCAGCTGACGCACAAATACGACCACGCCTCTGACTGTTGGCACATAGCAATGCCTACTGTAAAAACTGATGAATGTTCTATACTGTCTCTCTTTTCTTACAGATGAAGAGACGGCATTCGAGAGTGACTTCGACAACTCGACGGCAATGGAGTCAACTGTCGGTTAGTAGGCAACCAGGCTTTTCCTTTGCTTTCTGTCCTCTATAAATAGTGCTAAGTGGGTGCATGATATACGGTGTCTTAAAAGAAGCAGACTTTCTGGCGTATCAGGCATGTCTCCTTTCTTCCTTTGAGCAGATGTACCTTGTAGTATATTCTATAGTAGCGTCCGTGAATCGAGCAAGATGATGGTGGGTAGTGCGTAGTTTTACACAGAGTTCACAGCAGCATACATAGCGCTATGTATTTGTCTTTTTCTCATAAGTCTGTCGTAGCACAATGAACTTGTAAAATGGTTAATCCTTATAACATATTTCCAAAACTTGCCCGGGCAACTAGATGGGTAATAAACGAGAGAATTTCCGAGTTAATCACACATCCTATTCTTACCTTGGGAACATTTAAAGCACAAGACATGATCTCTTGTGGTCTTGTTGAGCTTTGATATAATGAAAATTCCTCAATAACAAGCAATAACTGCGTCTGGTCCTCACTCCTTTTTTATTGCAGTACTATCGAATTGGTAAATTGCATTCTACTGGATGAATAAAGTTTTATGGGCCTGCCTTCACTGTGCACTTATGAATGAACTTACCTGTGCACGCCTCGATAGCGTTCCGAACAGACATCAGGGCCAGTGCATACCTTATCAATGTGTGAGGTTATCCCTTTCATGGCTAAGAGAGCTATCGAACAAGAGCCGCTACCGTTTTGAGGTTCGAAAAATTGCCCCTGCGCATGTCGGAAACCCTAACAGCTATATAGGCTTTAGCGTTAGTGTGTCTATTTCTCGAAAAATGCAGGAGCCCCAAAGCTGGCGCTAAACGTTTTGCGTCAAACATCACACAACCCACTTAAGTGGGTTGTGCGACAATCCCCAGCCAAGACTAGAGTCACTTAAATGACGCTTTTTTTAATATACGGATGATTGAAACTTACTGTCAGCGTCCGATAAAACAGTGCCAACCTTTCACGATACGGACCGTTCCCTTATCAACATGCATAGACAGGCGCGTTCACCCTTTTTGGCAGCTTTGCGCTTATATAGCTTATGGTGATAAGTAGACAGAATGCAATATACCATAACTAAGGCTTGTCGCTGGTTGGACTTCATTTGACGCTGATCGGACAAATCATAACGAGATATATTGTAATGAACATGCGGAAAGAAGCGCCCCGCCGTGGTAGTCTAGTGGCTAAGGTACTCGGCTGCTGACCCGCAGGTCGCAGGTTCAAATCCCGGCTGCGGCGGCTGCATTTCCTGTGGAGGCGGAAATCTTGTAGGCCCGTGTGCTCAGATTTGGGTGCACGTTAAAGAACCTCAGGTGGTCGAAATATCCGAAGCCCTCCACTACGGCGTCTCTCATAGTCATATAGTGGTTTTGGGACGTAAAACTTCACATATTAATAATGCGCAAAGGAGCTTGCAATAAGCAAAATTCTAGAAACGAAAGTATCCACATTCTGCAACCTGCACACGCGGGACGAGACGGCATGTCGAACAAACATTGTAAGGAATGCGATCAATTTTTTCGGACGCAATGACTTCGACTTTTGACTTTTGCTCGACTTCCACGAGTTCCCTTGGCGTCTAATCTTTGTGCAGGAAGAGCACCATACTATGCCTGGAAAAGGCGTATCGCATTGCTCCCATGTTTGTTTGTATTTGATTCACATACGATAGTACTCTATAAACATCAGGGTCAAATGGCCAAGCAACTTGTGGCCACTAAAGTGATATGTGCCACTCATTAGCTACCATTGCGTGAAAACGAAGTAAACTTCTCTTTGTTTTGTTTCTCTTTAATTTTATTTCTCTTTTTGTCATGTTCAGTTTTCTGTGCCCTTTTCATGTGTATTTGCTTTTTGTGCTTGTTATGTCGTTATTTATTTCATTTAACTTTTCTATTCGCTTTGGGTCGACCTTTATTCTTTCTTTCTGTATGTCTCTATTTTGTAGTACTTCTCAACCCAGTGCTCGATTGCATTCCATTCTATCGCGGCTAGTCTTCGTTTAACGCCCGCATCTGCTTCTCTCGGCCTCGCGTGATTTTTGTGGCGCATGCTCTCCTGCGGAGTCGTAGATCATTTTGCCAATAGTTTAAATGAGCTTCTCGAACATGCGGCCGGGAAGTTTCTGGGCTGCGGCCCACACATGACTGCCTTTTTCTCACGTTCATTTTCTTAAGAAGTGTGTGCTTGTTGAACAGAGTCACGACGGATATAAAGCATTGTTTAACCATGTACTGAAGTAAAACTGCGATTTGCAATCTACGTTTCCGAATCGAGGCTGGATTCAGTTATTTGGGCAACCGATATGGAGACTTTTTTGAAATCCGAACGCCAAAGTTTCTTCTGATATGACGCTTGCATAAGCTATGAGCAAGCTTATTTTTTTTTCTTTCGAAATGTAACAATGTGTACAAGCTGACCCCCCGCCCCATACTCGTTCCCAGTTGTGGCCCTTGCGGCCTCAATCGCGTCAGTTCGGCCCGCTGGCTGATGTAAGTTTGAGTCCGCCGGCTCAAACACCTTCGGTCTTCAAAACTTCCATCATCACATATTCCCCCAATACCCTTGCCTGTTAACTGTACCCGAAAAATAGTCGTTTTAATGATTACGTCACTAAGCGTTCCTAGTTCGGTACGCAGACGATTAGTTAAGTGACGCGGACAATCTGAGCAGGGATGCACGCAAGTGCCTTGCTACTTTGGCCGAGCGAAATTTCATATGCCAGGTTGGTGCGCGAGTTCATAAGCGCAGATCCAGAATTCCTAATGGGGCGTTCTGAAGAAAATGTTTGAAACGTACCTCACTATCGCAAGGCTCCGATACAGTATAGATAATAGTAAATATTAGCGAGGTTGACGAGGGCAGCGTGCTCACAAGCGGCAACACTTACCTTCTGAGTGGACATGCGCAAGGCCCACTTTACTACTACTGCACTCGCTGACGCGCTTTAATGATTGTTCGGCTGGAATCTGAAACTCTGTACTTCCATGGCACACTTCAAATACTCTCCTCAGGGTACATCAGCCCGAGCACGGTTGCAGGATGTATATTAAGAGCAGTGTGGGTTTTTCACATGGCACACTAACAACAATTTCAACGAAAACAAACGCTTCTCGCATCTCGTGATGCCATCTATCGATACGAACATCGCGACTAGCGCTTGCATTTTGTGCTAGTACTCATCCCGTATTCGGTGTGGTATAAGTGGTATGTAGCAATTTCAGTGAAAGCCATATCGGACTACCGCGGATGAAGTTAAGCTACGTGTCAGGGTGCAAAACATTGTTCCCATGGTATGGCGGACTTGCTGAATTTTCATTCTTTAGATATTTTGCTCCTAAGAAAGTTGTAAATTATGTTTTACTCTTAAAGGGGCACTGCCACAATTTTTGAGCATGGTCAGGAAACGCTGCCCATTGGTAGTAAAGGCTCCCGAGAACACGGGAGCCAAATGTGATAGCGCAGCACGTGGCCTAGAATTCACAATAAAGTATCAGTCAGCTAAAATTGCTTTGTCTGCATTCGATTAGTGACGGAAGACCCTCGAAAATCCCACGTAGATTACCCTTGAACATGGGGCGCTGCTCGGTTGTTACAGAGATTGCCACGAGAGGCCGTCACTGGTCCACGCGTGTACACGTGATCCCACTAAAAAGATGCGTATTCGAAGAGAAAAAAAGGAAAGTGCTCAAAGTCACGAAGTGCACGTGACGTTTTTTGTTTGCCCCTCCCAACTTTCCCTGTTTAGCTACCAGTGCTTTTGTCGGCATGACATAAGAGAGAATGCGATTGCAGCGTGTGACAAATCTTTGTAACTCCGCTCGTGCTAGTACTATTTGTGCCTTTTTGTCCGTGCACAAAGAATCTTTTGTGAGAAGAAAGCTTTTTTGGCTGTAAAGGCCTTTGCTGCGTTTCTCATTCACGCAAGCGTCCCTCCTAATGAGTGTGATCCTTTGGAATCTATTAGAAGTAAGCAATATATTTTCTGCGCTGTTTGTTCCTCAAATTCTTTTTTTATTTGTGAGAAAAGTATACCACATGCAAATTTTTGAAGCATCACGACGAAATCAAAGCGACAGATACTGGGCCTTTATTGTGCGTACGTCAACAGTACTTGACCGCTGCACTGTGGGAAATAAGAGTAAAGAGCGCACATTATTTTGTACCTAATTCAGGAAGCCAGTCGGAGTTAGGAACAGAACCTGGTAAGTACATACATGCAGCTACCACTGTCGGCCTAACGCGCTTACACGGCGACATTTTACGAAAAGACGCTTTGTTGCAGATGATACTGAGTAAGTATGCATCTCGCTATTATTAGGTTTCTTCGCACATGACCAATCAAATCGTCTTCGCAGGCTTGTTTCTTCTGATTATTCAGTGGCTGAAGCCTGCTTAGAAGTGAAGGTGGACAAAACGATGCTGCCACACACGCATAATATATCAGACACGAGTATCGTCCCTTCTTTCAAACTGTTTTCAATGATACGAATGCGATAAAGTTCTCTCGATGAAAAACTTACGGCAACCAACAACAATTTCCTAACAGGAGGAACTTTCCTCTCTGGAGGTGGTCTGCTTTCGCGGAACGGGACTTTCCCGCAATATTTTTAGGGTCACGTTTGTTGTGAACAGGAGGGCGAGCTACGAAGGGAGGGGATATTACAGAGGTGCGTCGGGAGAGAACGCGACGGAGAGATGACAGTGAGGGGATAACGGTGGTGGGAAGGGTCCCACCATCGCTTTCTCTTTCTCGGCGCGCCAGTGGTGCGCAGTCACCGTTCGCACCCCCACGTTCTGTTTTTTGCGCGATAGTATCAAATTAGGGCATTCCCCACACAAGCTACGAAAAGCTTCTCGAGAGTCTTCACCACGAAGGGAAACAGTTGAGTGCCTCTATCGGTGAAAGCGACGTCGAAATGCGTCATCGCGTTGTGTAAAAAAGAAAGACATGCGAAAGACACAACGAACAATGTTACACATCTCGGAAGCCGCTCA
This sequence comes from Rhipicephalus microplus, assembly GCF_043290135.1. Lineage (NCBI taxonomy): Eukaryota > Metazoa > Arthropoda > Arachnida > Ixodida > Ixodidae > Rhipicephalus > Rhipicephalus microplus. Next base: position 128,123,146 of record NC_134707.1, read on the forward strand.
AATTGGGACGTGAATCTTCGAAGAACGCATAACAAAGTCAAAACTTCACTCACTCACGAAGGACGCCTGTGTTCTTTAATGAGCACCTGAACTCAGCTGTGAAGCAGCTGCTATTGCAAGTCCATTCCGAAAAAGAAAGTTCAGAACTGGCTTTTCATGTGCACGCAAATATCATTGCAACAACGGAATGAATTCGCTGCGGTTGTGCACAATCACACCGCCCAGCACATTCAAAAGATGCAGTGATTCATACAGTCCAGTTCCATGCTTTTATCTTTTGTTCAAGTTGGCTCAGTCTCCCAATGATGTCAATCAGATATTCAAATATCTCCCAGGTATCAAGCTCACATGCTTTGTTTGAAGATGGATAGATTAATATGTGAGGTTTAACGTCCCAAAACCATCGTAAGATTATAAGAGACGTCATAGTGGAGGACTCCGGAAGTGTCGATCACCTCGGGTTCTTGATCACGCATGCAATTATAAGCACACGGGCCTACAGCATTTTTGCCACAATCGAAAATGCAGACGCTGCAGTCTGAATTGGATTCCGCGACGTACGGGTAAGCAACAGAATACCTTAGACACTAGAACACTGCGGCGGGGCTTCAGTTGAAGAATTACTGCTCAAGAAACAAAGAGGACAAATCTTGGGTTCTTTAGATACTATAGATATTAGTTTGATATAATTAGGTTAACCGTGACAAGGAATAACAAACCTATATGAGCGTGTTGGCTATCATAGTTTGTTTTTAATCGAAGCTTCACGTCAATGTGGTGGCGTTGCTATCTTGGTTAGAAATGAATGAAAATATTAAATTTTAACGGAAATGGCAAACATTACGAGTGATATTGAGTGTTTGTGTGTATTACCCTCTTCACCACCCCCCAACACGTTTTCTGTGTTGCAAATAGACTACCAGACAGAAATTCGACGACTTCATTGATCATTTATATGGGCTGTGTAAATAGCGAAATTCCTGAACTATTATTTTGTGCTTATGGTAAGATAAATGTATTGCGACCTTCCCACAATGGGGAAGCCCTCCTGAACAATGTTGATTGAAATGATTGTACGCTTTTAGAAAACACTGCAAGCGACGCGCCTCACATCTTGAACGGGGTACCTGCTGTCACAAACCAGTGCTCAAAAAAGGGCGCACCGCCGAATTCTCGCGACCAATCGCTAAAGAGACGGCACAAAGTCAACGATAAAGAAGTAAACAAGCATCCAAAGGCTCCCCGGGTGCGCCGTCCCTCCCCCCTCGGAAGCGTAGTCTCGCCGACTAACCTCCTCACATCGGCGACTGAGCAAGCCCTGGAAGGTTCTCGAGGGAAAGGGGCGTGGTGATGCAGAGTTGCGTCATCTGTCGCGGACGGTCCTTGAGCCATTTCGCGCTTTCCCCAGCCTTCGCTGCGTATCGCGCCAACAAAACGATGAGAATTTTCTGGAATCTAGCGCGGAAGCTATTTAACCGAACAGCAGAGATGGGAGATCAGGAGAAGAAAAAGTATGCGCCAGAGTGCGTAGGGTGTTCCGCCGTGTCGTCGGCGAAGGTTTTGTCCTCAGTGACAAAGCAGGAGATGAAAGAGTTTCGCGCCAGTGTGCGCAGGGTCTTCCGCCGTGTGGGCGAAGCCTTTTGTCTTCAGTGACGGATGAGAAAAAGGAATATTGCGTACGGTCTTCCGCTGTGTGGGCGAAGCCTTTTGTACTCAGTGACAAAGGAGAAGACATATTGCGCCAGAGTGCGTAGCGTGTTCCGCCTTGTCAGCGAACCCTTTTTTTCCCAGTGACAAAGGAGAAGAAGAGGATTTCCACCTCAGGGGTGAAGACTCGTGCTACAAGAAAGAGTGTGTGTCTACCGCCAGCGAGCGAAGACGCGTGGCAACAGCTGCGCGTGGGAAGCCAACGCGCTACCGGCGAAGAAGTTTGGTGCTTGGAGAGCAGCCAATTGAAGAGGCGAGGTGTCGCAAAATGAGCGCTCAAAAAAGGTTGCGCCGCCAAATACTCGTGACGAAGCGCCGAGAGGTCAATGATAAAAAAAGAAAACAAGCATCCAAAGACTCCCCGGGTGCACGTCCCTCTCCTTTCGGAAGCGTAGGTTCGCCGTCGAACCTCCTCGCATCGGCGGCCGAGCAAGCCCTAGAACGTTTTCGATGGAAAAGGGCGTGGTGATGCAAGGTTGCGTCATCCGTCGCGGATGGCCTTCGTACTGTCTCGTGCTTTCCCCAGCCTTCGCTGCGTATCGCGCCGACAAAATGATGAGAATTTTCTGAAATCTCGCGCGGAAGGTATTTAACCGAGCAGCAGAGATGGGAGATCAGGAGATGAAGGAAGTTAGCGCCAGAGTGCGCAGGGTATCCCGCCGTGTCTGTCGGTGAAGGTTTTGTCTTTAGTGACAAAGCAGGAGAAGAAGAAGGTATGTGCCAGAGTGCGTAGGGTGTTCCACCTTGTGGGCGAAGCCTTTTGTCTTGCGTGACAAAGGAGAAGAAGAAGAGTATTTCCACTTGAGGGGCGAAGACTCGAGCTACAGGCAAGAGTGTGTGTTTACCGCTATCGAGCGAAGACGCGTGGCAACAGCTGCGTGTGTGAAGCCGACGTGTTTCCGGCGAAGAAGTTTGAAGCTTGGAGAGCGGCCAATTGAAGACGCGAGGTTTCCTGGAAGAGAAACTTCGCAAGCTGCGGAACGACAACAACGCTGGACTTTGAGTGAGTGATTTTCGGAAGAGTATCATTGAGAATTTTGTCTGAATGATACTTTTCTTTGGACTGAATAAGTTTTCTAACTCTTTAGTCTCTAAGTGTCTTGGTTGTTCGATGCATGCGACTGCATTGTAGTGCGTATTGTTGCCTGTGTCCGTTGTTTCGAGTGTGGCTGATTGTACTGTGGAGTACGTTGTTGTAATGGTTACTTATTGTATTCAACAATTGTCGAGTGTGCATATTTGTGTATCGTTTTGATCTGCCATATTGGAGAATATAATTTTGTTTTGTTTATCGACTCTCGGCTCTTACTTGTTCTTCGGGCCGTAGCCGGCGTCCGCTGGCGCACCAAATAGGACCACTTCTAAATCGTCCACGCTTTCGTGGTGCAGTTCGGGGGGCCGATATTTCGGTCCTTGGAATTAGCCCGGCGATCGCCTCTGAAATTAACGGGACCCGTGACACCTGCTTGGCGCGTTTATTACAAACATAAGCACGGAATGCGTGATATGAGATGCCTTACGCTCTGGTATGAGCAACCATTCTTTTCTGCTTACTTGATCGTCCCGCAGGTCGGGGGATTGAATGTGGGCTGCAGCGGCTGCCTTTCCAATGGAAGCGGAAATGTTATAAGCCCGTGTGCTCAGAATTTGGTGGACGTTAAAAAACCATACCCCGACAGTTGCCAAGGGGATATGGGGCTGTTTCAAGCAGTTTTATACAGCTTTTTTTCTCTGTCCCAGCCACTTACTGTACAACTGTACGTGGTAAATAAACTAAACTCAAAACTCAAAACGCCATGTGGCCGAAATTTGCGGAGCCCTCACGAATGGCGTCTCTCATAATCATATCGTCACGGGGTCGTGACGTGGCCAAAGACAGGAGACTTCGTGTTGGGATTTAACTTTTTATTTGGGCGAACCTGTGCCCGGTAAACGGAAAGTCCAACAACCGAAGCAGTCTTGCACAAATAGCAGTCTCGGACTGATAGCGGCGAACGGAGCGTCGGTCTTCGATCAACGACAACTGACAAGCGCGTCGGCATTTATACTCTTGCCGTCGAATGTTCTAGCGTTATCGCTGGCGGTGGCGTAGGTTCTAGAACAATCTGCACCGTTCGCACAGTGGGCGTGATCTTATCGAAATGATCTACTACAGTCCGGAACCTTCTCGAAAACTTCAGGCGCGGTTTGCGCTGAGAATCGTGTGGTGTTTTGGGACGATAACAAAAACTTGGGAAATGGAACGTGGCAATATGGTAGTTTTGGGACGTTAAACCCCACATATAGATCAATACCTACATGATCGTGAGAACACCAGTAAAACACAAGCTCCAGGATGCAGGAAATTAAACAACGACTCAAGAAACTACCGCTGAAATATTTCATGCTTTCCTTTCATTGATACAGAATCAAGGCGGGGAAAAATTCAGGCGTAGTGAAACTGAATATGCAGCTTACGAGACATTTATTTCCACTTTTAAACGTGTCTACCAAGGCCTCCCCTCCCTCAAGTTTTATCTTTGGTACGAAGATTAAGAAAGAAGCTCAAGGTCCATTTGAAAACCAGGGATGCGTAAAGATGAATAAACGAAAAAATAAGACTGTTGAAAAAGTTTCTTAAGAGGAGAACTAATACTTTTTGAAAATTTTAAGTAATACGAAACAAAATGAGCCCCTTTCCTAAAAGTGGAAAAAAATATTGCCATGACAAATTTTGTAGGAAATACTGCGATGAAACGGGAAATGTGTAGAAAAACAAAATAATGTGTTAGATTGTACGCAGAGGTCGACTGTTGATGATCTCGTTGGCAGCGGAATATGCATATGAGGAGCAGAAATTACTGAAGCATTCAACAAGTTCTTTCAAGATTCCGTTAGTACCGAACAGTGTGTTTCTCCTGCAACGTATGGTAATAAAATGAAGATTACAGCATCTATTTAGGGCCAACAAATGAACATGCAATTTAGATACCTATGCGTCCTTCAGATACAACGCAGCTAGGGATATTGACAATACAAAGACTTAGCCGGTAAAGCTTGTGGTTGACAATAATTCTTAGCGTTTCTTAGGAATCATTTCTTAGAAACTTCGGCGACATTTAGTCTATCTATCTATCTATCTATCTATCTATCCGCCTACGACTATTAGGTTTCCTTGCCATTTCGATAATGGTATTGATACCAAAATTTGTGTGGCATAACCAGACTGTATGATGAGCATAACAGAATAGTCATTACATAAAAATCATGACACGCCTGTCATGAATCTCATAATTTACATGTCATTGTCTTCCTGCTACTCCAATGGTTTTGTGCACATGAAATATTGCAAAACTGGTATGGTGTGACGTGGCTGCATGGTGAACACAAGTGATATACCGTAACATAAAAATCATCACATGGGTCTCATATAACGAAAGGGCTACATGCCATGCTCAGAGCATCAATAATCTTCGACGGGTCCTTGCAGGCGTGCGCGCCGGCGTTCGTTTCGTCGCGTCACGCCGGCGAAACTATGCCAGGCGCTGATCTGCAGGCCATATACTCGCAGGCGCGCGCCGCGTTGCGTTGCTTTGACGCATGCGCGTTTCAGCGTGCCTGGCGTCCCTCTCTCACGAAGACATGCAGACGCAGCACTATGGACGATGTGCGGTCTGGTTAGCGTGGTGGGCGCGCAACGCAGCGTTGATTCATTGATTGATTAGAACTTTATTTCGGTCCTAAGAAGACGCAGGGGAGACCACGCACCACCCGGCTAATCCCACTGTAGGGACTGTCAAGCCGAGCTTGGCGGCCCGTTCACGGGCCGTCTGGACAGGCAGGGTTCAATCGTCAAGCTCGGGGCTGCGTAAGAGCGCAGCCTACTTGTCCTCGCTGAGGGCGGAGCCGATCGCTTCACACTCCCACAACACTTTGTTGAATGTTGCTAACAGTCCAAAGGCGGGGCAATCTGCACTTGGATACCGTTCAGGGTACATGGCATGGAAAACCACACGGTTACTATACGCACTGGCTTGCAATAGTCTAAGGGTAACTGCCTGAACCTTTCACAAGGCAGGGTGAGGGAAGAGGAATACCCTTCTTGACAGAAGTGCTTTGTAATTTCGTTGAACGTAAGTAAGGGTCCCCAGCGAGGCAGAGGGACTGCGGAGGCGGCGCGGTCTGTGAGTGCGCGCACGGCCTCGTGTGCACCCTCATTAGGGTTAGAGGTAGAGCCCTCAATGGACCCCAGGTCAGTGGGAAACCAAGTGAGAGATTGGGGCGTGATACTCTTGACGCTTTGGAGAATGCGGAGTGCCTGAGGGGCTACGGTCCCGGTTTCTTAGGGTTTGATAGCCGCCTTAGAGTCGCTGTATGTTGACTCTGCGACTACCTAGCATAGCCAGCGCGATTGCAATCAGTTCGGCTATCACGGGCTTCGATGTGCGTACCATGGCGGTGCAAGTGTGCCTGGAATTTGAGTTGACGATGGAAACAGCGAATGCCTCTTGTGGGACATATGGCGCAGCATGCACTAAGCTTGCAACAGTGGGGTTGCTACGGACGTGTTTGAGCAGAGCTTTACCCCTGGCCCTACGTCGACCGACGTTGTGCGCAGGGTGCATACTGCAGAGAATGGGTGCGATGCGCAGTTGAACCTGATGTCTCTGGCAATCTGCATGAAATCGGGGCACTGGTAAATAGAGTTGAGGCCAGAAGCGTTGAGTATCTTGAGGCCCGATCTGGTTTAGAAAAGCCCGAGCAGCTGAGAGCGCTCTTGCGCCTTGAATATCTCTTTTAGTGTATTGTGGAAACCGAGCTTGAAAACGCTTTTAGTGCTAGTGTTTACAGGCAAGCCATGCGCGAGCTTGAAGACTTTTCTTATGAGGGAATTTAGCTTACTCCTCTCTGCAACACGCCAATAATGCATGGCTGCCGAGTACGAAAGAAGGCATTGCACAAGCGCATGTATGATGTGGATGAGATTGTCTTCCTTGATATCCTGGTGCCTTTTGGTGATACTACGGATGAGGCTGATAGTACTTTCCGTCTTGGTAGTGATCTGACTGAGTGCAGCTCCGTTAGCGCCGTTAGACTTGATATACCATTTCAATATTCGGAGTGAATCCACTCTGGGCACTGGGGACCCATGTTCAATGAAAAGCCGTATTTCACTTTAGGACGCAGGCTTCCAGGCACGGTGGCCGCCGTCTCGGAGTCTTTTCTTGTAGAGCCGAAGTTCAGACTTCGATGGGGAGCACCTGAGACTGTTGGGACGGAGGAAACGTTTGGTCACGTCGATTGGGTGCTGCATGACTTCTTCAACTTCACCATCACTCCAGCCGGTGCTCCAGATGGTTATATCATCTGCGTAGATGGTATGATTGATTCTTTGAACCTTCGTGAGTTCCTTAGAGAGCCCGATCATCACGATGTTAACTAGTGTTGGTGAAATAACTGAGCCTTAAGGCGTGCCGAGTGAACCGAGGTTGATCTCTCGTGAGAAGTACCCTTCGATCTTGAGCTTGGCAGTTCTCTGTCAAAAAAAAAGGATCTCATGAACTCGTGTACCCTCTTCCCTAGTTCTACGTGCAATAGACTGGATAATGAATTCGCGAGAAACGTTGTCGAAAGCCTTCTCCAGGTCTAATCCAAGGATGACTCTGGTATCTCCTGTGGTCCGGTCGATGATATGATGCTTTATCAGCTTCATGGCATCCTGTGCCCAGAGGCTAGCTCTGAAACCAATCATATTGTGGGTGTACATGTCATTGGTCTCGAGGTGCACCTTGACTTGGTTCAGAAGGGCTATGCGTGAGTCGGCTCTGCGACCTTATCGACACAGGAAGTTAAGGAAATTGGTTTTTGATTATATATTCCTGGTGCTTTACCAGGTTTCGGGATTAGTACCGTGTAGGCCGTCTTCCACTCTGCGGAGTTTTTCCCACGGCGCCACACCTCATTATTCTTTTCCATGAGGATTTATTAGAGTCATCAACCTAGCTCTTGACCATCTTATTAGTTAAGCCATCAGTGCCAGGGGTTGACTGGGCATTAGGGGAAAAAAGAGCCTGTCGGATCTCGGCCACAGTAAAGTCCTGGTCCAAGTCTGGCACGTGACACCCCGCGTTGTCTTGAAACTGTGGGTGCAGAGCTATCCACAACTCGCAGATATTTGTCTAAGCGCTTGTTGAGAACCAATCTGTCCGGGGTAGAGTCAGTAGCAAGATAGATGGCTCGCGCGAGGGATCGCCTTTAGCTGGACCTGGTGCTGCCCTGATTGAGAAGGTGTTTGAGATGACCGCAGCTCTTCCCAGATCTGAGGTTACCCTCGATGCTCTCCCAGAGCTCATGCCATTGATCTTTACACAGTGTCTTGCAGTGCTCCCTTATCACCCTGTTAACCTTGAAAACCTTCTTGCGAAGCCTCCTGTGATGCTTGGGCCCCATCCACCTTGTGAGTAGAGCTTGTTTGGCTTCTAGTAGGTGGAACCTGCTGTCAATGTTTTCAACGTCGAGGTTTGTGATGACCTCCTTTGTTGCTGCCGTGGCGTCATCTCTGATTCCTTTGTACCATCCTTCAGGATCTGTCCCGGCGGTCGGTGAACTCTCACCTCTGTCTTTGTGGAAATCGTCCCGATCGACCACCTTAAATCTTTTCGTCCTAAAACGGGCAATTGCGAAGGATACCTCGATGACGTAGGGGTCACTTCCGAGGTCTAGAGCTGTGTTAACCCACTTGACCCCAACTATATTCTTCTCAAAAGCGAGGTCCAAGGTGGTATCTTCGCATGTGGAGTTACCTCTCCCTAGTGGGGAAATTATCGTCAGTGATAAGCTTTAAGTCGGCTTTTTTCGCAGTTTTCCATAGCTCGCGTCCCTTGGGGGTATCTTACATGTATCCCAACACGTTGTGTGGGACGTTAAAATTCCCGACGATGACAAGGGGGTAACCACTGGCCATGCTCACAGCCCTTGTGAGGACAGAGTTTGCTCTCGCCCTGCGATAACTGTTACTGCAGTATTCTTTCTTATTCACTATAGGAATAAACAGGCGTTTTAGATGCGGAGCATCTAATACTCGAGGCTTGTAGTGCGGCGCCGTCCGCAAACTTCCTCCTCCTTCTTTCACCATCTGTGCATCCCTTCCTCCTCTACACACCGCGCGCGCTTCATTCCTTCACCATCTGTGCACCCTTCCTCCTCTACACACCGCGTGCGCTTCTCCTCTTCACGAACATTCGCTAGCTGTATAATGTAGCGCGCATGCGCCGTCACGCTTCGAGAACATCGGCAGCTGACGCGCGCGCATGCGCCGTCGCGCTTCGAGAACATCAGCAGCTGACGCGCGCGCATGCGCCGTTGCGCTTCTCCCCCTTCTCGAACAGTCGACAGCTGACAGAGCATGCGCCGTCGCGCTGTATATATACTCAAGGTCGGCGCTCGCTCGCTCAGTTGCCGCTCGTCGGTTGGTTTGTACGGCGCGTCGACGTCGAAGGTCGCGGTGAAATGAATTCCAACGAATCCACAAACACAATGATCGACGTCCCTTCGACCAGCGCCGCCCTTTCGCATACGTGTGTACGTGTTCACTCATTTAACACCCCCTCCTACAACCACGCTAACCAATTTAGCCTTAGACCCAAGTAAGTCGCAATTTAACACCCCATTTCACAACCACGTTAACCAATTTAGCCATCGACCCAAGTAAGTCGCACTTTAACACCCCGTTAACCAATTATATGCTCCGCATCCTCCTCAGTGTTCCCCCGAGGGAAGCTGCGGGCAATTTTTTTCGGATGCTTTATCTGGGTGAGTTCATTATAATTCCAGTCATTACGTACTCAATGTCTTCGGCAACTGCACCGAGGTCATGCGATACGTACTTGTACCTTTTGCTGATAAGTGCGGCAACTCTTCTACCTCCTGAATGTGATGACGCCAGCAGGTAACCCAGGAGTTTGTTGGGCGTGCTAGACGCAACTTCCTGAACAGCGATATTTTGGGGCTTAACATCGACCGTTCTTAAATATTGCTGTAGAATGGGCTTTTTGTGAGACAACCCGCCACAATTTCATTGCCAGATCCCGAAGTTTACGTCCACACTATCCATGTTTACGCTGAGAGGATGGTTGAGCAGCTAGAGCGGCCCGGAAGATGCGCCCTCAGTCGGCAATGCTAGTACATTGCGTTGTGCTGGGACATGCAAAAACGTCGGTCTGGGGTCTCTCCTGGGATCGACCTCTTCTAACTTGCTTATGAGTTCACTCCCTGCTCCTAATTCCATCTTGCGGTGCGCCACGGCTTCTTGAATTTCCGCTTAGGTAGCCTGCATGTTGACGAAGGAAACCTTGAGTTTTGAAATTAAGTTTACCGCCTCTTCTTCTTGTGTGTTCTCATCTGCTCGGCGCTTGGTTCCGCTAGACCTGTGAAGTGCCTCAGACGTATCTATGGCGACGGGGGCTGAGGTGAGCGGCGCCGAAGAGGGCGAAGACGTGAGCTTTCTAATCTCCGCCATCTCAACTTCTAGGCTACTCATTTCTGGCTTAAGCTGCGCGTTGTCTTTACTCAGCTGCTCGTTGGCTCGCCGCATCTCATCGAGCTCGCTCACGTGGGGAGATTCGATTCGTCGCCTCTAGGAGACACGTCCTCCCTGGCTTTATAGGCCCCGTAGAGCGTCGGCTTCTTGCTGTAAAAGGTGGTGGGCGTGCGGGAGCGGGACGTGGTCGGCCCCGACGAAACGTGCCCCGGCCTTGAGGTGCAGCGAAGCTGAGAAGTGGAACTTCCTCGGTCCTGTTCTGCCGACCTGGAGCGCGAGCCGGAACATACCCTGGAGGCACCGTTGCGCCTGGATTCAGAGTGGCCTCCCGAGCATTCCCTGGAGCAGGGGCTTCCTCTGCGCTCAGCATCCGTGGTGGGTGACGAAGATTGGAACTTTTCCGTAGTGTCGAGGTGGCGTTGCGGGACGGTGACGCAGCACCAGCCATTCTGGCATGCTCACTGCGATCACGACGCACAATGTACGGGATCTTGAACCTTTGAGCACAGTCTTTGCTAGCCGTGTGATACTGCCTACCACAAAGTTTGCACTTCGGAGTACACAGGTGTTGGTTGTCGGGGTTGCGGCACCACAGCCTCGGCAAATCATGTCACCAGGAGTGCGGCACACGTCAGCGCAATTAACAAGATGGCCGCACACATAGCTTGTCGATTTGCTTGCGGTATAGTGACCACTGCATCAGCACCAGTCCATACCTGGCAAAATTTGGTACACAATACCCGTCGAAAGAGACGATGACCGTGCTGGTATGGGCTATTCTCTTGGCTGCTACAGCGAGGAAAATCTTCGTCAATACAATCTTGGCATCGACGACGTCTGGGCCCTCTTAAAGGGGAACGTTCCGAATCACCCCTTTGCACGTGCTAAGGGAGATTCTGCCCCACACTCAACGTACGTCTCACGACTGCCACACACACCACATACGTGGAGTGTGGGGCAGTCTTATGAACACTTAGCTCGTAAACTTTGCCGGAATTGAGTATTTGCTTCATCCAAACGTATTGTCCTGCATTTTCGCGCTTGAGAATACTGGCAACCATAATATTGCTACGTGCCAGTGCAAGGAGCTGAAGAAGACAAAGCAGATATTTTGACGCAAGCTAATCTGTGTGGCTGGCGCTGCTCACCTAACCGGCTGTAAATACATCGGTGACTACCCTTTTGAGTAAGTCTCCTTCCCATAACATATTTGGTAGAATTGTGCGATCCCCGTCCTCGCCACGGAACTCCGAAGCGGACACTCCCTCGCGGCTTACAACATGACCACTCAAGACTCGGCTACATCTTCTCCGGTCGCTTCCCCTTCCTCCCGACCGGTCAACCCAGCGCCCGCAACAACTTTCGTGACGCTTTTCGCGCTCAAAGACCCCGGCGTGTTCTCGGACAGCGAGAGTTCCAACGTCGACCAGTGGTTTCGCCTCTACGACCGCGTCAGCGCCACACACAGGTGGGATCCCACTCTTATGTTCGCAAACGTCATCTTTTACATCGACGGAACCCCCCGTGTTTGGTTTGATAACCACGAGCATGACATAACAAGCTGGGACAGCTTCAAGGCAAAGATCTGTGAGCTTTTTGGCAAAATCTCTGGTCGTCGTGAAGCTGCGAAAAATGAGTTGTCGACTCGTGCACACTCTTCCACGGAGCCCTTCAGCGGTTATATTCAGGCTGTCCTTTCACTATGCCGCCAAGCTGACGAAAATATGTCTCAACATGAAAAAGTTGCGCATATCCTAAAGGGTATCGCCGATGATGCGTTCAACTTGTTGGTATTCAACAATGTGTCATCTGTTGATGCGATCATTCAAGAATGCCGCCGGTTCCAACAAACTAAAAGCAGACGCATCTCCCATCAGTTCCAGCGCCTGCCGAGCACCACTGCGACGTCCTTGTGTCTCGACACATATCATCCACCAGACACCTGCGACAACTTGACGCGAATCCTCAGGCGGGAGATTGAAGCGGCTGCTCCCGCTAAGGTGGGACCAACGTCCCCTGACCCCTCTCCGCCAACTACGTTGCCTCTCATTCAAGCAGTCGTCCGGCAGGAAATCGCCAGCTTGGGAACACACTCTATCTCACTGCCTCCCCGCACCGACTACCAGCTCTAATACACGCCTGCACGTTCTTCCCGACCGTCTCTCCCTCAACGTTCCGTAATCCGTCCACATGGCGAACACACGATTACAAGCCGATATGCTTCTCGTGTCACAGAATCGGGCACATTTCTCGCCATTGCAGAAGTCGCTAGGGTCCTCCTGCGCAACCGTCCTCTCGTCCCTTCTATGCACGTCCTGCCTATCGCCATGAGACCAGCCGTGACCATTTTGCCCTGGAACCTGCTTCTGAACACCGCTACTCCCGCTCTCCATCCCCCCAATGTCGCCAGTCTAGTTCTCCACAGCCCCACCGATCATCTTCCCCCGCCTTCCCGCGAGGTTCCCCGACGAAAAACTAAGCGTTGCAGCCCCCGGAGGTGGCGCTGCATCGCTCAGACTGACCGAAAATCTTCTTTTGACGATACCGACGAAACGGAACCTCATAGACGTACAAGTAGATGGCATCCATGTCACTGCTCTTGTCGACACCGGCGCCCAACTTTCCGTGATGACGAGTGATTTTCACCGCAAGCTCAAGAAGGTTCTCACACCTGCGACCACTCAGTTCGTCCGTGTTGCGGATGGTGGAATAGCGTCTATCGTTGCAATGTGCTCCTCCGCTCGTGTGAGCATTGTGGATCGACACACAGTTGTTCTCTTCACCATCCTTGATGAATGCCCCCACTTAGGCCTCGACTTCCTGTCCGCGATTTCTGCCCTCATAGACTGTTCGACCAGTACGCTCCGTCTACACTTGCCCGCAACAGAACCTCTTACACAACGGCCGAGTCGTCTATGCACAACGAGACACAATCGCCTCCCTCCACAGATACTGACCTACATAGAGCTCGTCTCAATACCACCATTTCCCGAGGGTGACTATGTTCTGACACCTATCACCGATGTCCTCATAAGCCGTGGCATTACATTACCGCACACCATTCTGTCCGTCGCAGGAAATTCTATGTGCCTCCCAGTTGTCAACTTTAGCTTGACACCTCAAGTTTTGCCACAAGGGATCTCTTTGGCGTTGTTGTGCACCTTAGAAGACAATGTGGTAGATGTTTTCGCGATGGCCGCCCCTTCTGACCCCCACGCGCAACATCAATCTGCCACTTGCTTCAACAGCGCTATTACTTCGATGATCGCTTCCAACTTAACGCCGCAGCAGACTGATGAGCTCCACTGGGTTCTGCTGTCCTACATCGGCGTTTTTGACATCAGTGGCCGTCCGTTGGGGAAAGCTGCCGGTATGAGCCACCGCATATATACTGGTAATGAGCATCCTATTCATAGGCGTCCATATCGGGTGTCAGCGGCCGAGCATCACATCATCCAAAGTGAGGTCCACAAAATGCTCGCCAAGGACATCATTGAGCCATCCTGCAGTCCTTGGGCTTCTCCTGTAGCGCTAGTCCGCAAGAAAGATGGTGCATGGCGTTTCTGCGTGGATTATCGACACCTAAACAAAATTACCAAAAAAGACATCTACCCTCTGCCACGAATAGATGATGCGCTTGATTGCTTCTATGGGTCCCACTATTTTTCCTCCTTAGACCTTCGTTCCGGCTACTGGCAGATAGAGGTAGATGAAATGGACCGTGAAAAGACGGCATTCACCACCCCCGATGGCCTATATCAGTTCAAGGTCATGCCCACCTGTTTCTGCTACTTAGACGACGTCATAGTCTTTTCACCAAAACTTGAAACTCACATAGAACGCCTCTCCGCCATCCTGGGAATCTTCCGTCGCGCTGGCTTGCAGCTCAACTTGTCCAAATGTCACTCTGGATGCCATCAGATCACAGTGCTTGGCCATATGGTAGACGCCAACGGTGTACAACCAGACCCGGCAAAAATCAGCGCCGTCAAAAACTTTGCTGTACCACGATCTGCGAAGGATGTACGCAGCTTTATCGGACTATGCTCCTACTTTCAACGCTTCGTGAAAAATTTTGCGCATATAGCGAGCCGCTTACGCAGCTCCTCAAGAAAGAAGTTCCGTTTTCATGGAGCTCCGAAGAGGCTTCTGCGTTCTCGACTCTTGTCGCTCTTCTCGCTACCCCTCCGATTTTGGCACAGTTCAACCCTGCTGCCCCTACGGAAATCCGTACAGATGCAAGTGGGCATGGCATTGGTGCAGTGCTCAGAAACAACATGGCCATGATTGCGTTATTGCATATGCCAGACGCCTCCTATCCGCCCCTGAACGTAACTATTCGATAACAGAGCGTGAGTGCTTTCCTTTTGTATGGGCGGTGGCGAAATTTTGACCTTATCTATACGGACGCCCATTTTCGGTAGTTACCGACCACCGCGCACTCTACTGGCTTAACTCTCTGAAAGATCCATCAGGCCACCTTGGTTGCTGGGCTTTGTGCCTGCCTGCAAGAGTTTTCCTATTCGGTGGTCTACAAATATGGCCACCTACATCATGATGCCAATTGCCTCTCCCCGCGACCTGTCGACGATCCTGAGGACACTGACGAGCCCACGGAGAACTCTATCTCGTCAGTGTCCGACTTCCTTGATATCGGGAAAGAACAGAAGCGTGATCCAAAGCTGCTTGACATCATCAGCCGTATGAAATTCTCCACAAATGATGCTTCCGTCCGCCACTTTGTCATTCGAAAGGGTGTGCTATACTGTCGAAATTTCCGACCAGACGGGCCTGACCTTCTCAATGTCGTGCCTAAGCATTTGCACCACTGTGTTCTCACCGAACTTCACGACGCTCCCACGGCTGGACACCTTGGCGTATCCCGCACGTACGAGCGCGTCCGGTGCCATTTTTTCTGGCCAGGCCTTGCTCGTTCGGTACGCCGATATGTTTTCACGTGTGACCTATGCCAACGTCGTAAAACACCGTCGCTGCTACCCGCTGGTCATCTTCAACCAATTGACATACCCGCGGAACCATTTTGCCGTGTGGGGTTAGACCTGCTGGGTCCTTTTCTCACATCAACATTGGGAAACAAATGAATAGCCGTTATTACAGACTACGCTACAAGCTACGCTATTACGCGAGCTCTACCGACCAGATGTGTAACCGACGTCGCTGACTTCTTGTTACGGGACGTTACGTTGATTCACGGTGCTCCGAGACAGCTTCTCACTGACCGTGGCCGTACATTTCTATCCCAAGTCATCGCTGACATTCTGCGTTCTTGTTCCACGCAACACACACTGACAACCGCTTACCACCCTCAAACAAACGGCCTCACGGAACAATTTAACCGCACTTTAACAAATATGCCCGCTATGTACGTGTCGCCGGACCGCCAAAACTGAGACCTTGCCTTACTTAACGCAACTTTCGCGTATAATTCGTCCCGTCACGACACAGCGGGCTTTTCGCCTTCTATTTATTGTACGGAAGAGAGCCGACTTTACCACTGGACACAGTCATCTCAGCTCACACCTCGTACACCAGCGAGTATGCCTGCGACGCGATTGCGCGAGCCGATCATGCCCATCAGCTCACTCGCGCTCGGCTGATGGCGTCGCAAACCAACCAATGCCATCAGTACCATGCGGAACATAGAGACGTACATTTCGCTCCCGGTACCCTCGTTTTACTCTGGACCCTCATCGTCGGCTGGGCCTATCCGAAAAACTTCTGTCTCATTACACGGGACCCTACCGTATATTGCGTCAAGTAACACCTGTCATCTAAGAGATCAGCCACATCGGTCCATCATCATCTACTATGCCACCCAGTGATATCGTACACGTCTCGCGGATCAAGCCCTACAAAAATGCGTAAGATAAAGACCTTTAAAGTGCCGGGATGGTGCCTCCACCGCCGGAGGTCATGCTACGTGCCATTGCATGGAGCTGAAGACAAAGCAGATAGATTGGTGCGAGCTAAACTGTGTTGGTGGCGCTGCTCGCCTAACCGGCTGTAAATACATCGGTGACTACCCCTCTGACTACCCCTCCTTCCCGTAACAATATTTTGCTGCAGATTCGGGCATAGAGTATCCTGGCACAAATCTTCCTGGCTGATTCCAGCAGCACCTAGTATGGCGTCTGCCACCATAGCTGGGCACTTTTCGAGATATTGAGTTCACCTTTCGGCCGCATTGAATCTCGATGTCATCTTGAGAAAGTGAGGGCATCAATCCTGCCCGTAGTAATTTAGCTTTCCGCGCAGCGCCACTCAATTTGCCACGGCGTGCGCCTAGCTGCAACGATGGCGCGTCAGAGTCAGCAGTGCGTGTTTTGGCACAAGCTCTTCTGGCACCAGCGGACTGCCAAACTTTATCTTGAGTAAACTCTTCTCCTGAAGTATCCTCTCCGTGAACTTCATACTTCTTCGTGAGCAAATATTTCAGCGCAACGGGATTCCGAAGGGCCAGCCCCAGGCGAGATTAGGCCCTGCAAAAGCGCGGTCTCCCAAGCCACTCCTTAGGGTTAAAGAGGGCACCGCTTCACAGGAAAAGAAATTGTTCCTAACTTAACAAGAATCCGCCCACTATGGTCAAATAAGGTTTCGGTAACATCCCAATGACTTCTCGGAACCGATGCCAGCAACAGTTCATGAACACTTGTCGAAAAAGCTCTAGAAACAGAGATTTATTTGCGCGTCCGCAGGAGCCGTACAAACGCAGCATCCCATAGACGTCAGACTCTACCCAGGTAGCGCTGCGAAAAACGCCGCCACCAGAGCCCCCATCGCAACGCCGGCCATAATTGTTTAGTGCACAGAGAGCCGTCTGCAAGCGAATGTGCATAGGCTCTCCTCTTTTGTTGGTCTTGAGAATCAGTTTCTGAAAAATCAAGGACCTGGAAAGCTTCTTCCTTCAATCCGAGCTCGCTTCATAGAAGTAGGAAGCTTATGAGAACGGAAGGCGGGCAGAATGCAAAATATATTTATTTGCGCGTGCTGCACCTGGCAGTTTAGGTGCAAGCGAGCATTGCATGACATCCAGCTCGAGGCAAGCGCTAAATATTGCTAAAGCATAGAAGTGCAAACACGAAAAATCTATGTGATCAGTGGTACGAAGCTCGCTTTATCCAGCACGAACGGCTTCGAGGATTTTCGCTTTGCAGTTGCAATCTCCATCAATTTCTTGCCTGCTGTGCCTTTAGGTGTTTTTACGCATGCTGGATTGCTCTGGTGACAGTTCCGTTCCGTTTATATATACTGTAAAATGTGATGCGTGCGTGCCCAATTTCTCAGTGTACAATGAAAGGCAAAACCGATGCATTCGATATAGCTGCGGTAATCCCGAGGACCAGCAACAACAACAACAAAAAACAGTTTGTGCACGATCGCGCACATTTTGCGATTTACATGTATGATGCGCGTGTTCGCATTTTCCAGTTAAAGCCGGCACTTAGAGCCTTTAAAGCCCTAGTATGGGTAATGCTGTGTAGTGGTGATTACTTATCGGTAGTCGCAGCATGTACGATGTTTATCGCGGCCGGGCATCACCTGTCTATATACTGTTGCACGTCGCACACCACGGTCAGACGGTCTATTAAGCATGATATTTCAAAGTTACCACGATTATCCGTTAAGACTACTCAAAACAATAACAGGGGACCTACATTATCACACTTATTCAAGTAAACGGATGTGGAAAGCGCGAGTATTCACTTGCCCAACACGAGGTGAACATGTTCGCAACAGCATGGATTTAGCGCTCTCGCCATCCTGCTTTGCGAAGCTGCGGACATCAGTAAAACTGAAGTCATATACGTTCGCGACAATTCCCAACGCAACAGTGGCGTCGACCAGAGTCTTTTTTGCAGAGCGCAGAGCTGTTGCGTCTGTTCTTGTTTTCGCCATCGTTCGGGTGAGTGAACCAGCAAGCCCTTCACGGTGGTTGAAAACGCCTCCAAGGAGAAGAGAGAAATTCGTGGCTCTTGTTCTGAGTGTTCAATGCTCAGATACATCTAATATTTAGCTCGATCGTTGTTTTGTATGCTGTAGTTTTCCCCTGCTTGCGCAACAAATTGTGCAAAGTAGCCGGGCTCTGCACTACTTAAAACTGCGTCGACAGGTGGCGCTGCATGTCCGCAAAACTCCATAGTCAGACCTTTATTCCGCGTCTCGCAATGCAGCATATCGCATTTTGCACCGGTTGCCGCCGGGCCGCGCCGACGGATGCTCGTCGCGCCGGCCGCGCCTGGCGTCAGTGCTCACGTTTCGCTAGCGTAGCGTTGCTGCGCCCAGCGTGCGCGCGTGTCGACATTACGTCGGGGTATATTGGGCCCTTCATGATTCTCTCGCCACCGTTTCGCCAGCTTCACATATACCGAACGTGGTTATTAGAGGACGCGAATGGACGACAAAGGTATGTGACTGGTGCAAACATGTTAATCATGAGCGGCTTGTCATGGAACAACATGGCAATATACCACGCCCATGACTGATCGCAGCCGTTTCGCTAGCTCCACATATACCAAGTTTCGTATGACGTGGCGTGAATTGATGAGGAAGGTAAATGACACATCAAAACATGATAATCATATTATGCGTGTCATGTAAAATATGACTACATGCTACACTCATAGCGTGCTTCAGGTCATTTTGCTAGCTAAACTTATACCAAAATTGATATTACGTGACGTTAAATGATGACGAAGGTAAGTGACTCGTCCAAACATAATAATCATGGCATGCGTGTCATGTAAAACTTGAATACATGCTTCGCACATAGCATGCTCGCGGCCGTTTCGCTAGCTCCACATGTACCAACTTAGGTATCAGGTGGCATGAATAGATGACGATGGTAAAAGAGACGTTTAAACATGATAATCATGAAGTGAAAGTCATGTACAGCATAATTTACCTCCACCTTGTAACGTTGTGCTGATTTCAAGGTGACATATTAAACTTCCCCATTCATGCTTCTCATATCTTGGATTTCCTCTGTACGTGGGATTTGCAGAATTTTCTCTCCTGTGCTCTCACACAGATACAACCTTTCACTTCAAACGGGTTATTTTCTTCAAACCATGCAGATCTCTAGAGCTATTATACTGCACACAAAGTGTGATGAGAGTGATTTGTCGAATTACAGGCAAATTCCTATGCTGCCAACGTTTTCGAAAGACCTCGAGAAGACTATTCATAAACGCGTCACCGACTTTAGTCAAGCTTTCGACTTAGTCCACCACAGTACAGCTTTTTTCACGGCAGAATGATTGAAGCTGTGCTGCTGAGTTAGAGAGAAATCCTTCTAAAGGCTTATGAATTGAAACGGGTATGAGTAGGCATATACATAATATTTTTCAAAAGCGTTCGACCGTATTTACCACGCCACCTTGTTATAAAAAATGACACTAGACGTTATTTTCGGAATGCCTCTTCTTTTGATAAAATCTTATTGTAACCATAGATATCAAGGTGTGAGCTTAGAAAGGGCAGTCTCATCGTTGCAGAAGGTAGTCACAGACGTTCAGAAAGGAAGCATATTGGAACGTTTATTGTTCATCCTTTGTATAAACAGCGCAAACACTATCAACTGAACACCCACTTATGTAATTCACGCTAACGACAGCAGCCTATTTTCACTGAAAAAAAAAATACAATATTTGACAGATGAAATAAATAACGCCATAGAAAACATACAGAAGTGGAGTAAAAAACTAAACTCTTGTTGGTCAATAATGAGGAAACAAAGGTCGTTCTTTTTCATCTAGCTGCGTTAACTTTCTTTCCCCATTAAAAGTCGTTATTTCTAGGCACGGCATTTATTAAATATAGATTTTACGGGAAATACTTAAAAATGTATTTGCTTGGATGAGCATTTTGACTACGTTCATTTTTTATGGCTATAAGTGTGGGCATTATTACGAAATTTAGGTACAATCTGCTGGTCTCAATAAAAAAAAATGCTGCATTGTACACTCTTTTTATCTCACATAAATTATCGTTTGTGGTGTGGAGATATTGAACACAGAGAAACAACCATAACACATTTAGGTTACAAAAAAGGGTTTGCCAGGTCATAGCTAACGCGCGTTATCGTGCGCACGCAGATGAATTGTTTCCCATTTTTAACGTTGTAATCACGCATGAATTTTATGACTGTAGATTAGCTTTAAATATAAAAAGTCTGTTAACAAAGATCAACATTACCTGATAAATCTCGCTTATCTTAGAAAATGCTCATATTTGCTTTGGAAACATGACTTCTGCAACACCCCCTTTTGCAAATCAGAACACGGATTAAAAATAGTTTTGTATTGTTTTCCTCACATGCTCTACACACTGATAAGCAATAAAATGGAAATAGAAGAGCGCAGTGTAAAGAATCTTAAAAAATGCTTGTTCTAATTGTTCTGTGTGATCATAACTGCTGTACTAGATAAACATTGTTGCATCTGTATTGAGATTGTTTGTTGTTTTTCTGTTGCAAGAAACGATGGACTAACATTACTTATTTATATTTACAAACGATGTCTTCTGATCGTAAGTATTAGGTAAGTTATGTTCCAATCGCCACAAGTGAAATCTCTTTTTTCTTTGTAAGTAACGCGTTGGTTCATTTTTTTTAATATTTTTTAGTTTTTTTTTCTCTTTGTGATACCACTCTCACTGACTTAAGGACAACATTTGTTAAAATATTTTGTTTTCTATTACGAAACGCGCGTTTTTTTCATTTGAAACCTGTATTTGCAAGAACTTGTGTGTGTGTCCCTATTGTTTCGCCTTGTGTCAGGGGGTTTGGGTTTTCCTCAAGCGCACAATTTCGCTTTTCGCCAATGCCTGGCCGCCTCTTCACGGTGAAAATAATCTTTGATTCGATTTGATCGAAACAAAAGAAGCGGTGTTTCTACGAAGAATAGCGATGACCAACGCAGCCAAACGTGGCAAAAAGTGTGACGCCACCTCTGCATATACACGGTCGCACCAAATATGCTTTGTTGGATACAGAAATACAGAGGAGACATTGGTCTGACGCAGACTAGAAGCTTCTGCTTCTGACAAGTACGCACAGCTGCGCAGGAAATTGTTAAGCTGTTCTTTGTTCCGCCTCAGTGCTTTGCTGTCAAAATGTAACGAAAACTCGCACCCTCATCTACAAACCGCAAGTCTAGAGGTTCCTGCGCATTGACCGTAAACCGGCCTTTTTTTATTTCGATCAAATACCGTGAAGCCAATGCTTGTCTCGAAATTTACTCTAATGGTACAGTAAATTCTTCGCCAGCTTTCTATCGAGTCATATGAACATCATCATAAGTCTCAATGCGCCATCTGGTGGACTCACTAATCACCTATGCTAGCCTCGAAAAAAATGAAACATACAGTGAAGGATTATACGGCAGTGATTATCGTTTTTTTCGTAGTTTCTGCAACTGAAGATTGTAATTTTATTTTTATTTTTGAATAGGATGACACCAATAAAAGACTGCGTGGCGACTATATGCTGAGAAAGATAAAATTACAGCTTTTCCAGTTTTGGTTGTGTACCTAAAGCACCGCAGCTTACAGTGCTTATTTTGTTGCCTGTGAAATCTGCTATGCAAATTCCGGCATTTTCACTCTTAACACTTACTTTTTATTGTGGTAAATTTCATCCAGTTTATGCCGTCGACACGTACGATAGAACTATTGCTCCCAGCTAATAGCACCTTGTATGGTTACGCACATGATTTGGTGTTGGACTTGCTAAGCCTTGTCTACATTATGTATGTGCCAGTGCTTCACGCTTTGGCGAATTTCAGCTCGTGCTCAGAAAAACTAATAGTCTCATGATTCTTAGACAATTTTTGGGCCCACCGTGGGCTTGCGAGTTTCCCGAGCCAGAATTTCTGGGTAATGGCCAAAGGTTCACGAACGAGAAGTTTTGTGGGTGCAAGTGCATATACTAGTCTCTTTTTTGTCTATTCCCAGTATTACGTTTGACTTTCATTATATTAAGCGATTTTGTACCGCGCGTAAGCTAGAACTGCATGGATTTTCATGTCAAAAAATATCCTAATAGATATAAAAAGCATCCTGCTAATTAGAGCAATATATCGTAAAATGAGAAGCATTTTTTAGTGAAGGTGAGCAGCGACGGATCTATCAATCAATCTACCTACCTATCTATCTATCTATCTATCTGTCTATCTGTCTGTCTGTCTGTCTGTCTGTCTGTCTGTCTGTCTGTCTGTCTGTCTGTCTGTCTGTCTGTCTGTCTGTCTGTCTGTCTGTCTGTCTGTCTAGCTGCCTGCGACGACTTTTAGCTCCCCGGCCGTTTCGATAATTGTAACGATACCAAAAGTGGTATCACATAACATGACTGTATGACGAGCATAAGTGAATATTCAGAAACTGAAAATCATCACTGTCACAAACGACTCCGATTTCTGGATTGTCGGCGGGCCCCATCTTCCAAGGAAGGGCGCTTTTGTGTTGGGAGGAAGACATCCGGCGACTAACGACCCAGTGTGGCGCCGGCTCGTCTTCCCTGCACCTGTACCGAAAGGGGCACGGGTGGTCTAAAGAAAGGGAAAATACCCCCAGATGGAACGGAGTACGCGTACGCCCCTGAAAAAGTTTGGACTGCATTACTGTTACGCAGTTGACGTACAGCCAGCAATAAGTGCGGTCATCGGTGTCGCGAGTCTCGCGTAGGCGGCGAGCACGGAGTGACCCGTGCAACTTATTGAGACGGCTGCGATTCCGGGCACCCTCGTCGTCTACCAAGCCAGCGAGATCTTCAGTGGCACCAGTCAACTCCCCTGCGTGTACCGAGAGCTGGCCTGGTCCGTGTGGAACTTTTTATTGTGACTTTTTTTAAACCGTTAATTTATTATAACCAGCCCTTTAAAAATATTTGTAGTGTGTGCTGCGTTGCACGTCGAAGCTCAGAAGCGCGATCCTGAGTTTTGTTTTCTATTTCTCTCGTAAATTTTCTTTGTCTTTCCGGTAGTTCCATCTTGCTGTTGCTTTAATAATTTTCCGCATATTTTTATTTTGCCTGTAACTTTTGTAGTGTTTTTAGCATATTTTGTTATATAGCTGTTCTTTCCATCGCGCGGGTCAGTTTCCTCCTCTGTTATTTTTGTCAGCTCCTGCCTTTGCCCTTGTTTTAAATAAATGCTTGTTTGTTTTGCATAAAACCTTCATGTCTGCTTATGAGTGCGTCGATCAGGCTCATTCATCACCATACGTGCAATCCCGCAGTGGTCGGCCAACCTGTAAATAAATTTGAAATGTGCCACTTCGAGGCCTCTCAGGCGTCGCTGACCGAAGCGTAAAGTGGAAGCTTGCGAGTCTGCCGCACGTCAATGTTGGATCGGGAAGCCTCGCCCGAAGTGTGTGAAAATATCTGGCGTCCACGACAGGACTGGCCGACCGCGTGGTGATGTCTGAGAGACTGACGTAACTCTGAGCGTGCAGTTTATAGCTGGTCTGTTATTGCTTTGTTGGTTGACGACTGTGTATAGCAATAGACGACACGGGGTTTGATAAGCTAATTGAACAGGACATATCCTTTGACTTTGTAGGCAAGGAGCTATATAATTTCGTCAAAAAAGAACGAAATAGACTTAAAGAGGAGCGCAATGCCCAACGCATTAGGTACAGGCGACATCTGGAAATTTCAATGGAACAGGAGCGAGAAAATTCAATGCTTTAAATTCGGAAGGAAAAAGAGTGCTTGGGACTGCGTGCGACGCAGTCGGGTCTAAGCTTAGCCGCTAGAACATCCAGTAGCGTGACTGACCGTGGCCCGAACAAGCAGTCTTACCAGGATCATGGTCAGCTACTGTGCCAGAAAATCGAAAGTAGACGACGCAAGCTTGAGACCTGGGATGCAAGGCACGAAAAGGGCAAAGAGCCCGTAGGTGTCCAACCGCTGAGAGCCGGGTAAAAATTTTGTACTGTTGAGGCGGAGATCAAGTTCACAAGTGAACCTACTAAGTAAGCTGCTGAAAGTCCCGTTGAGACCACAAAGGCCACTGAAGGCCGCAGTGATGGCGACGAGGCGCTGTGCCTGGAAAGTCGTGTCGATACAGAAATGCCATCTGTCAATGACTTGGCAAGCCGCCCTGTATGCGCGTCGCCATGGCAGCTAACTGTAAAAATCGCAGTACCTCCGTTCCGGCAGGCGAGGACCCCTGTACAGACAGCGGCACAGTCATGTGCTGACGCACACTGTAAGCTGGGCAATTTTGGGGCAACTAGTTCTTCCAGGTGCGAGCGGCGCAGCCCCGAGGAAGACGCTTGCATTGTTCAGCCGTCAGTCAAGTTTCCCGCAAGTCAGGATGTCCGCAAGTTAACGAAAAATCCCGACTGAATAGACATTACAGCCGATTAGGCAGGCGAGACAAGTTCTCTGCAAATGTTGCAAGCGGAATTCTCGAAAGTGAGCATTGGGCAACGTGCAAAAAGAAGATGCTGCTGCACAAGCAGAAGTAAGATGAGGGTGTCCGAGTGTCACACACTTCGGGCGAGTCCCCACCGATCCAACATCGACGTGCGGCAGACTCGCAGGCTCCCACTTTATGTTTCGGCCTGCAACGCCTGAAAGGTCTTGAAGTGGCACATTTCAAATTTATTTGCAGGGTGGTCCAACCGTGCGGGGTTGCACGTGTAGTGATGAATGAGCCTTATCGACGCTCTCATAAGCAGACATGAAGGATTTATGCAAAACGAACAAGCATTTAAATAAAACAAGGGCAAAGGCAGGAGTTCAGAAAATTAACAAAGGAGGAAACTGATAGCACGATGGAAGAACACCTATATAACAAAATAGTCTAAAAACACTACAAAAGATACAGACTAAATACAAATATGAGGAACAATATTAAAACAACAACAACAACATGAAACTATAGGAGAGAGAAGCAAAATTTACGAGAGATAGAGAAAAAAAACTCAGGCTCGCGTTTCTGAGCTCCGACGTGCGACGCAGCGCACACTAGAAATATTTTTTCAAAAAGGGCTGGTTATAATAATTTTACGGTTTAAAAAAATTACAATAAATGTTCCATACGGGCCAGGCCAGCTCTCGGTACACGTAGGGGAGTTGAATGGTGCCGCTGAAGATCTCGCCGGCTTGGTAGATGACGAGGGTGCCCGGAATTGCAGCCGTGCAGACGGGTCACTCCGTGCTCGCCGCCTACGCGAGACTCGCGACACCGATAACCGCACTTCTTGCTGGCGGTACGTCAACTGCGTAACTATAATGCAGTCCAAACTTTTTAAGGGGCGTACGCGTGCTCCCGTCCCATCTGGGGGTATTTTTTCTTTTTTTTAAACCGTCCGTGCCCCTTTCGCTACAGGTGCAGGGAAGACGAGCCGGTGCCACGCGGGGTCGTTAGTCGCCGGATGTTGTCCTCCCAACACAAAAGCACCCTTCCTTGGAAGATGGGGCCCGTGGACGATCTGAAAATCGGAGTAGTTTATGACAATCACATATATGTAATGAATATCAGATTTACCTTTCATGCTCTGGCTGCTTTTGTGGTGATTGCGTTCTCTTGATATGTTGCAAAACTGGTATGGTATTATATGAATGCATGGCGAGCATAATTGGCAGACCCTAATGTAGAAATCTATCTATCTATCTATCTATCTATCTATCTATCTATCTATCTATCTACCCATCTATCTATCTATCCATCTATCTATCTATCTATCTATCCATCTATCCATTTATCTATCTATCTATCTATCTATCTTAAGGAAAGGAATGTATAGTTAAGGGCTCGTTTTTTTTCATGAGATGTTACTATTGTTGCGTCAAATACGAAAAAGCTGAGCTGTTAAGTATACACTTCGTTCCTAGTTTAAAAACGAGGGTCTCTTTCTGGCAGAACTGGTGCCTTTAGGTTGTATGCGAGGGACAATTGGTAAGATACCAGCTCTCCATTAGAGCACGCGTGACGTGATGCCAAATAAGATCATAAAGAGTGCGCCACACTCGCCGCATTGGCTACATGGGGCGCTGACTGACACTCCCGCGTTTGATTCACATAAAGTGGCGGAGCGGATGGCCGCCGTGGTATCTCAGTTGGTAGAGCAACTAACGCGTTATTCGAACGCTGCAGGTTTGGTTCCTGCAACCGGCAAGTTGTCTTTTCACCCACTTTCATTTCTTTCTTCACGTTTACTTGATACTTTGATCTAATACCTTTCTCTATACTTTCCTTGGCAATACGGTCAGTTACATTTCACACACACGCACACGCACACACACACACACATATATATATATATATATATATATATATATTTATATAAATATATATATATATATATATATATATATATATATCTGCGTCCGCCGATGACACAGTGCTGTCGTGGCACTTCATTCATGTGTATTAGCTTATTCACGTGATTTATACCAAAGCTGTCTCTTGAGTGACTGCTTCGCTTCATTGATCCACACTTCGTAAATGACGTGCTGCTTTGGGATTCTTACCATATTTGTCATTTCAGATCGTCGACGCCGCTGTACTGCTTCACGATCAGCGTTTGTTGTTGCGTATGTGCGTTCCTCGCCATTGCAATCCTCGTGCTACTGGCTGCCTCAAGTAAGAATTATCTTCAGTGTTCTATTCCAGAACAAGGGCTTCACACACGCAGTACTTTGCGACAATAAAAAAACCGAGACCGCTGTAACTAATGTTTTCATTATTTTTTCGGGGCAAGTCTGAACCTTGTATTGAAAGCAAATTCTTTCAACTTCCCGCTGCTTTCAACCTAATTCAATGGCAACTCAAATTCGCCTGCGTTGTCTTGATGTATGCATTGATTGTAACATTTAGAAACTGCATATAATTCAAATGCAGGCTGTCTGGTTTGTTTCTAACATATTGTTCTGGGAGGGTACAAAGAGAAATGAGGTTACAGCTAAGATATATTTGCACGACGCCGAGCGTAAGCCGAGATGGAAAGCCAGAGCGTGCCCCACATTCCAGAATCACGTCGTCTTTCTCGCTGTCTGTCTTGATTCTTCAGCGTGATGTAGTCTTGTAACATGACCCCCGGGTGCAGAAGCACCGTCTCGGTGATTTTTATGATGTTGCGGAGTGGTAGAGCTTAAGTCGGGAGACATGAACAATGTCTGTAGACATTGGAGATGATGCCTTCAGCGGGGCTATATTTTAGGTAACGTTGGTTACCTGGCACAAGACGCGGTAGGGTCCTCAGTACCGAGAAAGCAGCTTCTCAGAGAGACCAACATGCCGAGTCGGTGTCCACAACAACACAAGGGAACCCTGGGCAAAGGAGCGTCACGATGACGTGTGTCGTACCGTTGCTTCTGTTGCTCTTTCGATGCTAAGAGGCACTTCGAGCGACTTCTCATGCTTTGTGAGTTCTGGTGATAGTGTCACGGGCGTATTCAGTCGGCCAATCGACAGCTGTCGGAAAGATGGTGTCGAAAGGTAGAGTTGGGTCGCGGCCAAATAAGAGTTAGAATGGTGGAAACCCAGCGGTATCATGGCGTGATGAATTGTATGCAAATGTGACAAATGGCAATGCAACGTCCCAGTCAAGGTGGTCAGAGGAGACGTACATGGAGAGCATGTCAGTTGAAGTCCGGTTGAATCGTTCGGTAAGCCCATTAGTTTGTGGATGGTAGGCCGTCATAAATTTTTGTTTGGTTTCACAAAAGGGAAGCAGGTCGTCCATAACACGGGAAAGTAAATAGTGTCCACGATCTGTGAGGAGTTGGCATGAAGCACCATGATGGAGGATGATATTGTACAGAGGAAAATCGGCAACATCTGTGGCACAGCTGGTTGGCAAAGCCCACGTGATGGCGTACCGGGTTGTATGATCCGTAGCGACAGCTATCCATTTGTTTCCGGAGGTATACAGATGAAACAGGCCTAGGAGATCAAGATCAACTCAAATGAAAGGGTCAATAGGAATATCAAGTGGCTGGAGGAGACCGGTGGGACTCATAGGGGGTTTTTTTAGTCGTTGGCACTGGTCGCATGCGACGACATAGTGGTGCACGGAGCGATAAAGCCTGGGCCAGTAAAATCGACGCTGCACGCGGTCGTAAGTTCGAGAGAAATCAAAGTGACCGGCGGTGGGGGCGTCATAGAGCTGGGTGATAACACTCGAACGTAGGTGGGAAGGCACCACAAGGAGCAGTTCGCGCTCATTAGTGTTGACATTGTAGCGGTACAAGGTGCCCTCTTTAAATACAAACAGTCGAGTAGACGGATGAGGTGTTGGAGAATTCATCTTCTCAATATTGTCACGCAAGACGGGATTTCAGCGTTGTTCATCATGGATGTTGCTCAAAGCAGAGAGAGAGAGAGCACACAAGGCAGCGCTTCATCTAAAGTCTCAGGAGGGTCCAGGGGATGGCGGGACAAGCAGTCAGCATCATGGTGTAAACGGCCAGATTTGTAAGACACTGAGTAGTCATATTGTGATGTAACGGTGAAGGCAACCTTTATTAGGCCCAGAAGACACGATGAAGCGACCACGCCCAAGGCACAGAAGTCAGACAAGCCAAGTCCCCACAGCAGATGAAGATGACGACCACTCATGACGATGAATATGTGTAAAGATAGTAGATGTGCTTAATGAATGCCTACACTGACTCCCCCCCCCCACGTGAAAGCGGTCGTCCTGACCGCAGTTCTTGGCCGCAGTTTAAAGCAAAGATGAACGCCGTATGAAAGGCTTCATGCGGGATACGTGGACTGTTTCTGCTGCCCTGTAGTGGCGGTCCGTCGGAAGAAGAACGGGTGCCACGCGGTAATTCACAGGAGACGTTTGCTCCAAGACAGTGCAGGGGCCAATAAAACGTGATTGAAACTTCTCGCACAGTCCGGGAGTGCGAATGGGTGTAAGAAGGAGGACTTCGTCACCAGGGCTGAAAGACACGGCACGATGAGAGGCATCATATTCAAGCTTGCGATCCTGTTGCTTGGCTTCAGTGTTGACGCGAGCCAGCTGCCGGCAATGAAGTAGACGAGACACGTATTTTTCACTCGAACATGAACATGGTTTGACAGGCGCAGAGAAGAACGAAACATCGAGAAAGAAGAGGGGAAGCGACCGTGGACGAGGTAGAACGGCGAGTAACCGGTTATGCGCTGTACAGAGGTATTATACGCAAAAGTGACAAATGGCAAAATGGTGTCCCAGTTTCTGTGGTCGGGTTCGATATACATCGCTATCATATCTCACAGTGTACGATGAAAGCGTTCAGTCAGGCCGTTCGTCTGAGGATGGTAACTAGAGCTTGTTTTGTGTGTAGTGCCGGATGCCTTGAGCACTTCATTGACGAGTTCTGAAAGAAATACTCTTCCACGGTCGCTCAAGATTACAAGAGGAGCTCCGTGTCCAAGGAATAATGCTCGAAGGATGAAGTCGGCCACTTCCGAAGCTGATGCAGAAGACACGGGAGCTGTTTCGGCGTAGCGGGTCAGGTGGTCGACAGCTGTAACTATCCATCGATTGCCCGTGACATTCATAGAAAGCGGACCATACAGGTCAATGCTAACCACCTCGAATGGATGCAGGGTACACGGGAGTGCTTGTAATTGTCCACTTCGAGTTGATGTAGGTAGCTTGCGACGCTGACAAAGGACGCATGAGGCAACGTACTTCGCGACACAGGTGGAAAAGCTCGGCCAGTAGTAGTTACATCTTATGCGGCCATACGTTTTCTGGAAGCCCATGCGTCCAGCAGACATGTCATCGTGATATGCCTTGAGGACTTGAGCTCGAAGAGAGCGAAGTAGAACGGGCACCCAGCGTTGACCATCAGGGTAGTAGATATGACGGTACAGGATGTGGTTGTTGAGCTTGAATTGCGTCAGCCGTCGGCGAAGACGGGTGTTAGGGGGCCGGCAAGTCCCGTCAAGACGGTCCATGATAAGGCGACAGTAAGGGTCAGCACGTTGGTGAGATAAGAACAAACCACACTCGCTTGGAGAAGTTGGGTCCACAGTAGCTAGTGACGAAACATGTAGGGGAGAGGCGGCCGAAAGCATCTCGAGTGCGGCAGTGGCGGGTTTGTTAAGCAGCTCCGATGAGAGCGGGCAACGCGAAAGTGCGTCGGCGTCTTGATGCTTGTTTTCCGACTTGTATGTGATCATGAACTCGTATTCTTGTAAGCAAAGAATCCAGTGACCAAGGCGGCCGGACAAGTTCTTGATTGTCGAGAGCCAGCACTAGGCGTGATGGTACGTAACTACAGTAAAATGGCAGCCGTGGAGATAAGGTCGAAACTTTTGTATCGACCATATGACCGCTAGGCACTCCTGCTCGGTGATGGTATAATTTTTTTCGGCAAGGGTCAGTGCACGGCTCGCGTATGCGATGACTTTCTCACGTGAAGATTTGTCTCGCTGTAGGAGAATTCCACCAATGCCTCGACCACTCGCGTCTGTATGCAGGAGCGTAGGCGCGGTTACGTCGAACAGGTCTGAGGAATGATTCGGATGTGAGTGCACACTTTAGTTGGGCAAACGCCGCTTCACATTCAGGAGACCACACAAAGGCGACGCCTGATCCGAGCAACTTGTGCAATGGTGAAGCTATTGAGGCGAAGTCTCGAATGAATCGGCGAAAATAAAAAAACGAGGCCGAAAAAACTGCGCAAATCTTTGGCTTTTTCAGGACGCGGGAAGTGTTGGACAGCGGAAATCTTGTCAGAATCGGGACGAATATCGTCCTCGCTTACGATGTGGCCTAACACTTTAATCGTCTTGCTCGCAAAACGGCACTTCTTGGTGTTCAGCTGAAGGCCTGCGTTTGCAAGGCACGTAAGAACTTTGTCCAGTCGTTGCAAGTGCTGGGGGAAGGTTGACGAGAAAATAACAATATCGTCTAAATAGCACAAGCAAGTCTTTCACTTCAAGCCTCGTAAAACTGTGTCCATCATCCACTCGAATTTTGCTGGAGCACTGCAAAGGCCGAATGGCATGACGTTGAATTCGTACAGCCATCTGGTGTTGAAAACGCTGTCTTATTTTGTCATCCTCGTGCATGGGTATTTGCCAGTAACCTGAACGCAGGTCTAGGCTTGAGAAGTACTCAGCACCTTGCAGTGAATTCAAAGCATCGTCTATGCGCGGCATGGGGTAAACATCCTTGTGGGTAATCTTATTAGGTGCTCTGTAGTCAATGCAAAATCGCACGGAGCCATCTTTTTTCCTTACTAAAACAACAGGGGATTACCAAGAACTCGCGGAGGGACGTGTAATGTTCCGTTGCAGCATATCGGCTACATTTTGTTCAATGACCTCACGCTCGGACGAAGAGACGCGATATGGTCGCCGGCGTACGATGGAAGTGCCATTGGTCTGGATACGATGCCTAATAACGGACGTCTGTCACAGAGATGAGAAATGGGCATCAAACAATGTCCCATGCTTATGTAGCAAGGCAAGCAACTTATTTGTCTGTGAAGAGGTCAGTTCTCGACTAATAGTCACAGCAAGAACAGAAACGCTTGATGAACGTCCAATAGAAGGAAGGTCAGAACACGCTGGCATAAGCGGGACAACAGAGACAGGTTGAGATTCAGAAACACAAGCCATTGTGGTGTCTTTAGGAATGAGAATTTTCTCAGAAGTCTGGTTTGAAGCGTAGAGAAGTCCAGAGCCATTGTGGAACCGCGCTAGACCTGAAGGAAGGGCTATACCTCTTGCGAGACATCGTGCAGATGGTTGGACAAACACGTCACCAGAGTCGATCACATTAGAAGTGATAGCAACTATCCACTGATGACCAGGTGGTAGCTCGGTATCTTCAGCAGCGAGCAAGCGAACGGGCTTGTCATCCGCATACAGGGCATAGTCAGTTTCCATCATATGAACAACATTTTCTCGACAGCAGAAGAAAGCGTTCGCCGTAGACAGAAAATTCCAGCCTAATATAAGCTGGTGGGCACACGAACTCAGCACAGCAAATTGCACAAAAGGAAGAATACCAGCTATAAAAACACGAGTGGTGCACATAGCGGCAGGTATAATGGCGTCCCCTTGAGCAGCGTACAGTGTAGGTCTATCATAAGGGGTGGTGACTTTTCGCAGACGTGAGCACAAAGAATGATCAATTACAGACAAACAAGCACCAGTGTCAATTAAAGCGTCCACGTACACACCTTCTATTGAAACAGATATCGTATTATATGGACGCACTGGAAGAATATCTGTCTTTTCGTTCAATGAAGCTTTTCCTCTAAAAGCTGCAGAGCTTAGTTTTCCGGGCGTTGGTTGGTGAATTGCGAGACAGGTCGCAATGGAGACGTGGAACGGCAGAGGGGTAAGGGTAAGCGGCGTGTAGTAGAGTGGTATGAGCTGGTTGGCTCAGATGTCACAGTTGGAGACGGTGAGCGACGTAGCGGCGGATCATAAGGACGACGTTGGAAAGCGTACCAGCTTGTCCCATCATCCCGTCCATAGGTGTCGAATCCACGGCGCTCGTCTTGCTGACGCTTCCGACAGACGCGTGCAATATGGCCCCGATAGCCGCAGTAATAACAGATCGAACAAGGCGGCCGCCACGGTGGGTGAAAAGGCTGACTAGGCGCACTCAGAGTAAACGAAGCCAGTGGGATAGGCTTCGAGTGTGCGGGCATCGGTTGTACAACGGGTGGTAAGCCAGCGAGGACTTGTACGTACGTCAGCTGGAGTCGAGGTACTGGAGAGTCTACATACGGTGGCCTGGTCATTGACGCCAACTCCTCTTTGATAACGTCGCGCGAAACAGTGTTGAAGGGGGGAGGTGGACTGGGTGTCATTGAGAGGCCGAAAGATTGCAGCTCTTCCCGTATAATCACATGAATCATGGCACGCAATGAGGCATCAGTCGTGGTGGTGTTTTCAGCGCTGTCCGGCAGTAACCGTTGGGATTCAAGTTCCTCTAGGCGTTGGCACGTGACAACAACGTCAGAGACTGTAGTCGGGTTTTAAACGACCAAGGCATTGAACGCGACCGTGCCGATCCCGTTCAATAGATGACGAACTCTCTCTGATTCAGACATGGACGTGCTGAAACGGTGACAGAGAGCAAGCACATCCTCCATGTACAATGTGTAGGACTCACCGCATTGTTGCTTGCGAGCATCCAGTGTCTTCTTCGCGAGAGCTGAACGAACCACCGGGGTGCCGAAAATTGAAAATTTGGCGAAGCTGTTGCTTGAAACGTGTCCAGTCTGTAATGTCCGTTTCATGATTGAAAAACCATGTTTTCGCTACGCCTGTCAGATAGGAAGAAACACGGCGAAGCTTGGTAGGATCATCCCAGTTGTTAGTGGAACTCGCTCGATGAACTAGTCAAACCAATCCTCCACATCTTCATCTCGAAGTCCGGCGAACGTGGGCGGCTCACGCTGGTGCGCGGTGACAATCCACGATGAATAAGCCGCGGTAGCCGGGGCCGTGAGGTAGACGCAGAAGCGCTGGTTGACTCGTCCTGAGGCATGTTACCGGACACCTGGCACAAACGACGACCTGAGCGGAGCTCCAGGAGGCAGATCGGGCTGGGAGAAGACGGAAGATTGTAGAGCACACTCCACCACTTGTGATGTAACGGTGAAGGCAACCTCTATTAGGCCCAAAAGACACGATGAAGCGGCCACGCCCAAGGCACAGAACTCAGACAAGCCAAGTCCCCACAGAGGATGAAGATGAAGACCACTCATGACGATGAACATGTGTAAAGCTAGTAGATGTACTTAATGAATGCCTACACTTGCAGCCGTAGTGCCCAGCGACCAAGACACCCAGTGGGATCCTTCAACGACGAGAACCAGCTGAGGGCGTGGTGATCAGTTGTGACAGTGGAACGACGACCATGTAAGTAGGGCCGAAATTTCCCAACCGCCCAAACTGAAGCAAGGCATTACCGCTCAGTGATAGAGTATTTCCGCTCGGCCTCAGAGAGCACACGGCTGGCATATGCGATAACGCGGGCGCAGCCGCTTTGATGCTCGACCAAAACAGCACCGATTCCATGGCCGCTGGCATCAGTGTGGACTTCTGTTGGGGCAGACATGTCAAAATGGGCCAGATTAGGTGGTGTTGTGAGCAACGCAATGAGATTGGACAACGCCGAAGCCGGGGCAGCGCCCCAAAGAAATGAAACAGCCTTCTTCAGCAAGTTAGATCCTTCTTCAGCAAGTCTTTAAGAGGTCGGGCCACGTACGCAAAATTGTTTACAAAACTTCGAAAGTAAGAACATAGACTTAAAAAGCTTCTGACTTCCTTAGTGCTGGTCGGGACGGGGAAGTTTTGCACAGCTCGAACTTTATCAGGATCAGGGTATACGCTGGAGGAGTCCATTTGCTGGCGTCTGAAGTGGCACTTCGATCAGTTCAGTAGCAGTCCTGCGTTACGAAAAACAGAAAGAATGAAAGAAAGTGGTCGAGGTGTGTTTCGAAGGTCGGGGAAGACACAATAACGTCGTCAAGGTAACATGGGCAAATTGACCACCTAAAACTGCGCAAGGAAGTGTCCATCAATCGTTCGAAGGTGGCTGGAGCATTGCATAATCCGAACGGCATGACCTTAAACTGGTAGGAACCATCAGGAGTCACAAAAGCAGTCTTCTTGCGGTCCATGTCGTCGACAGCAATTCACCAGTACCCTGAGCGAAGGTCTATGGAGGAAAAATACTTAGCGCCATAAAGGCAATCCAGGGCGTCAACAATGCGCGGTACCGGGTAGACGTCTTTCTTAGTGATCCAGTTCAGATGTTG
This sequence comes from Rhipicephalus microplus, assembly GCF_043290135.1. Classification (NCBI taxonomy): domain Eukaryota; kingdom Metazoa; phylum Arthropoda; class Arachnida; order Ixodida; family Ixodidae; genus Rhipicephalus; species Rhipicephalus microplus. The sequence continues at coordinate 128,158,128 of NC_134707.1, forward strand.
GTAGTCGACGCAGAATCGCCAACTGTTGTAATTTTTCTTTACAAGAACCACAGGGAAATCCCATGAACTGGAAGATAGCTCAACTATGTCTTTGGCGAGCATCTTCTCGACTTCTTTTTGAATAATCTGACGCTCCACAGGAGAAATGCGGTACGGCCGTCGATGTACCGGAGATGCATCGGCAGTGTCTATACGGTGCTTCACAATGCTGGTTTGACCTTGCGGACGGTCATTGAAGCCGAATACGTGAAAGTACGATTCCAGGACGTCATGTAGCACGTCAGTTTGATGTGGCAAAAGGTCCACCACAATCATTTTTTCCACATTAGAAGATGGACTCTCTGTTGAAGAACAGGCTTGCGTGCAGTTGGGGCGACGCACATCATTGGGCGACGCACATCATATGGGAAGCTGAGATGACGCAATCCTTAGAGGGTGTCAGCGTGGCGAGGGCTATTTCACACGGAAGCACTTGTGGACACAGAGCAAAGTTCAGCAAAGCGATGCAAGCACGGTTTTCCCGTAACGTGTGCGTAATAGTAACACTGCGAGCCAGAAGGACGGATGTAATGGCCGTGAGCACGTAGTCTCCATAAGGTACAGGTGGCGACGGTGTTACGTCAATGCAGGTAACTGTTTGCGGTGACAAACGGACATGTTCAAAATAGCAGAGACGAACTTGTGGCGGACTGGGCGTTTCAGGCGTACAGGGCAGGCCAAGTTGCACCGTGCTAGCTGAACAGTCGATGTGGGCCGAATGGGCGGACAAAAAGTCCAGACCAAAGATAACATCATTGGTGCAGTTGGTGAGAACAGTGAAAATGACGGAGGTTTGATGTCCGACTATAGTAACGCGTGCTGTCGCACTGCCATCGACGGCAGTTGCACTGCCATCAACAACACGAACACATCGTGAAGGGGCTGGAATCAAGACTTTCTTTAAGCGGTCACGAATGTGTGAGCTCGTAACAGAAATTTGCGTGCCAGTGGCGACTAAAGCTTTAACAGGTAACCGATCCATCAATCAAGTTCTGGTTAGTCGGGAGGGTCAACAGAGGAATTGTAGGGCACGTCGTAGCAGCAGCGTTATCTCCAGGAGCTGCACCAGATAGTGGCCCGAAAGAAACCGTCGGGCGAAGGACGGGGACGGGGATGCTGAGGCCTGGTTCGCTCGTCGGGCGTTGCGAAATGAACCATAGAGGTTGATGGTACGAAACGAAAACTATCACTTCATTACCATGACAATCCAAAAACGAAACAACACAAATACGCACACGTTGAAAAACGCAGAAAAGAAGATGTCTTAATGACGCGCGTTTTAACGTCCGATTCCGTTGGCGTTCTTTGAGTCTCGCGCTTACAGTTGTGGCGTGGCCTCTGGTCCGCTGGAAGTCCCTCTCAGGCGTAATGACACGCCAAATCGATGCTTAACGGTGGCCACGATGTTGAACACCCACTACAGCGGTAGCTCCAGTGGTTTCTCGCCAAGGCAAGTGCTCGGGCGGGATATACTGCAGACCAAGGTTGGCGGTGGTTCCGGGGCTGCTCGCCGAGGTTTGTGCTCGGGCGGGAAACTGCAGACCAGGATCGGCGGTAGTTCCGGGGCTGCTCGCCGAGGTCGGTGCTCAGGCGGGAAACTGCAGCCGAGGATCCGCGGTTGCTCTGTGAGCTGCTCGCCGAGTCAGGTGCTCGGGCGGGAAGCTGCCATCCAGGATCAGCGGTTGCTCCGTGAGCTGCTCGCCGAGTCAGGTGCTCGGGCGAGAACCATTGCCGTCCAGGGGCAGCGGTACTTCGTTGCGCTGCTCGCCGAGTCAGGTGCTCGGGCGGGAGCCTGGAGCGAGACCCAGTCCGAACTTCCGCAGCCGTTGGCCCCTCAAACGCCACGTCTCGGCTGTCACGTTCCTCACTCGCCTCGCGCCCTCTACTTTTTTCCTCTTCTTATTCCTCATTCCAGCATGTTAAATTACCTATTCAATACAACTTCTTTCTCTTCCTTTTTTTCATCTTGTCATTCTTGACAATGGCTCCCAATTTTTTGAGTTTTCGCTCCACGAAAACTGTCGTCCCCACTAGCACCATACACTTCACTGTACAACACAACACGTCCCTGCGCGACACAGCACTTTACTTCACGGCACATCTCGGCACTTCCCTTCACCGCACAAAACTTCACTTCACGGCACACCACGTCACTGAACGGCATACTTAAATCCAAAGTGGCAACACTAGACTTGCCTACACTAACACGCACATTCATCTTCGTGAGTCACAGTCACACTTCACTGTCACCCCCCATCATCCTTGAAACAATGATACTAGGTATGTGTGCGCACGGAGTTTCCTCTGTGGGACACTGGTTTTATAGGTCCCACAATATCCACTGCGACTCTTTTAAAAAGTTGCTCAATAATAGGCGTAGTCCTCAAAGGTACCTTCGAGACCAAACCTTTTGGTGTGGTTCTCTGACATGTGTCTTAAGATCACACAAACCTTTTATTGTCACTTTGTATGCACGGCCAAAAAACTCTTCAGCGACCCTGCTGGTTGTCTTTCTTACTCCCTGATGGCCAGCCATAATAGTGTCATGTGCCAAATCTAGAACAGCCCTTCGTAAACTCACCGGCACTGCTAACTGTCTCTTTTCTCCTGCCTCATGGGTCTTGACTATTCTGTACAGCAGCCCTGAAAGCTTCTCAAACTTGTGCATGACCGCACTCCTCTTACAATAGATTCATTCGCCCTGAATCTCAAAACACCGTCGCCGCATACTGTCTGCTTCCGGCATTCTCCCCATTTCTGCTGTCCATGGCTGCTACTGAATTGTTCTCCTTGATGCCCTCCTTTTCCTTTTCACTCTTGTTCCTCGTAGCTTTCTCCACGGCATAGGCGGAATCTTCCCTGGTATGCTGATCAACACATTTCTCGTCACGTTTATCCATAACCTTATGAGGTTTGAACTCCGCACCCTCAGCGCACGTTGTAGTAGGCAATCTCCAGAGGGGATGCGGATCGTCAACTCCTCTGACCCCTTGCATAATACCGAGAATCACGCCATAAAGAGGGTCTTTGACACATCGGGCTTCAATCCAACCACAGTAATACGGCGACAAAATCAGTACCCTAGCAACTGGCACCCGCCGTACTGTTCCATAAGCCAACTGAACCGGCTTTTCTGTACCCGTGATATCCGTTTCTGGCAACATGGATTCTCTTATAGTACAGTGCTGGAGCCCGTGTCTTGAAGTACCGACACTTTACGTCCATGCAACATCCCCACGACCACTGTCATAGCATCTTTGACTTCTCCCGCCTTGACAGTTGCCGTAACAGCACTTGTCTTATCCTTGTCCTCCTGGTCACGTTGTTTTCCCCTGTCAGCATCAGTAGAGCTTTCATCTGGAACCATGCAAGCCGTTTTATTTCCTGACCGATCACGACAGGTTTCTGTTGTGTGCCCACGCTTTTCTCCCAGGTCGCATTTCGACGATGAACTGTAAGTGCGACCCGCGGCACAATTTCCTGCTCTATGCCCAATCTTATCACAGAGGTAGCATTTGACTGCACTCCGGGTTTGCTCTTTCTCCACCAAACCTTTTTCATCTTGGGCTTTCCCTTGATTCCTTTGACCTTGAGCTTCCAAATAACGGTCGGCGTGTTCGGACAGCTCAGCCACCGTCTTCAAGTTCCGCTCCTTCAGAAATAGTGCCACTCCCTTGTGACACGATGCCAGGAATTGTTCCGCAATCATGTTACCTCTTAGATCCTCGAATGATCTCTCTATGTTAGCCATCTCCAACCACCGATCGAAGTAATTGGAGATTCGAGCAGCTAACTGCTGGCCTGTCTCATTTTCCTTTGGTTTCGAGCTCCAGAATTTCTCTCGGAAACACTCGGCAGTTAATCTGAAGCGTTGGAGCAGAGCCCTTTTGACCTTGTCGTAATCTAGCGCATCCGCTGCTGGTATCCGCCTAAAAACAGCCAATGCCTCTCCCGCAAGGCACATGCTCCATCCAGTCGCCCAATCACTCCTCTGCCAGCCTTGTCCTATCGCTATTCTCTCGAACCGCTGTATATAAGCGTCGAGGTCATCTCGCCTTTCGTCAAACGGTGGGATTAACTTACGCGGACTCACTTTTGGTGGCTGGGGTACCATCTCTGACCTATCTGGTACTTCCACACTAGTGCTTACGCGCAACTGCAATTTTTTTTAATGAGCTCCTTTTCCAGCATTAAGTTTTTATAGGTTCGCTCGTCAGTGGCTTTCACTCTCTCTTCAGCGGCTTTCGCTCTTTCTTCAGCGGCTTTCGCTCGCTCTTCATCTTCTTTCGCGGCCTTTCGTGCCTCTGCACGCTCTTCGCGTAATCTTTTCTGTTCCTCATGATAGAGCGTCATTATCGCCTCAGCAGATAATCCCGCAGCACTACCGGCTGCCATGAAGCATTCCAGATCAATTTCACGGCTCCCGACAGACCTAGGCGTGTGAAAAAGTTACATGGATCCTGGCAGGCTCGCCATTGTCACGCGTATATGTGCTGAGGCCTGGTTCGCTCGTCGGGCGTCGCGAAATGAACCATAGAGGCTGATGGTACGAAACGAAAACTATCACTTCATTACCATGACAATCACAAAAACGAAACAACAACAGAAATACGCACACGTTGAAAAACACAGAAAAGATGTCTTAATGACGCGCGTTTTAACGTCCGATTCCGTTGGCGTTCTCTACGTCTCGCGCTTACAGTTGTGGCGTGGCCTCTCGTCCGCTGGGAGTCCCTTTCAGGCGTGATGACACGCCAAATCGATGCTGAACGGTGGCCACGATGTTGAAGACCCACTACAGCAGTAGCTCCAGTGGTTTTTGACCTAGGCAGGTGGTCGGGCGGGATACACTGCAGACCAGGGTCGGCGGTGGTTCCGGGGCTGCTCACCGAGGTCGGTGCTCGGGCGGGAAACTGCAGACCAGGACCGGTGGTGCTTCCGGGGCTGCTCGCCGAGGTCGATGCTCGGGTGGGCAACTGCAGCCCAGGATCCGCGGTTGCTCTGTGAGCTGCTCGCCGAGTCAGGTGCTCGGGCGGGAAACTGCCGTCCAGGATCAGCGGTTGCTCCGTGAGCTGCTCGCCCAGTCAGGTGCTCGGGCGAAAACAATTGCAATCCAGGGGCAGCGGTGCTTCGTTGCGCTGCTCGCCGAGTCAGGTGCTCGGGCGGAAGCCTGGAGCGAGACCCAGTCCGAACTTCCGCAGCCCTTGGCCCCTCGAACGCCACGTCCCGGCTCTCACGTTCCTCACTCGCCTCGTGCCCTCTTCTTTTTTCCTCTTCTTCTTTCTCATTCCAGCATGTTATATTACCTATTCAATACAAGTTCTTTCACTTCCTCTTTTCTTTATCTTGCCAATCTTTACAGCGCACAATGCTCTGTATGAGGAATATGGTGTGCTGAGGATCGTTCGGCGTCAGGACCCTCAAGGGTCCTGGTGACAACTTTTCGATTTCGCGTCGAACAGCCCTAGTGATGTCAGCAGAGGGTGGATTGGGCTGGGTCTCAAAACGGACTTCCTTGCAAGTTGATGTTGCTGCGGTGTTATGAAGACGGGTGAAGTGGTGGGCAATGCGACGGCTTTTAGCCTCTTGGAAGCGTGAGCAATCCTTAATGACGTCTTGAACTGTCGAACAGCCTTTAAATAAAAGAAGGCTAAAGGCATCATCAGCGATGCCTTTGAGTACGTGTGCAACCTTCTCGGCTTCGGTCCTGGTGTTATCGGCTTTACGGCAGAGGGTCAAGAGATCTTGAATATAGGCCAGGTAAGACTCCTTGGATGGCTGGACACGGTTACCAAGCTTGTTCTTAGCGGTCTGCTTGCACCCGGCAGACTGGCCGAACAATTTGCGCAACTTCGCCTTACAGACGTCCCAGGTGGTGAGCTCTTCCGCGTTGTTGTTGAACGAGGCCTTGGCCGTACCTTTCATTAAAAGATAAGGTTTGCCTGCGTTATGGTTGGGTCCCATCTGTGGTTTTCACTCACGAGCTCGTAGAGCTGAAGCCACTCCTCGACGTCTTCGCAGTCAGTACCTGAAAACTTGCCAGGATCGCGGGGTGGAGTGCTCACAATGACCACATGTGAGGTGGGCGCCGTTGATGCGTGAGGCGTGGCTGTTGGCGCAGCATCCCTGTCGGTAGACATAATAGAAGCGGCAACTTGGCGTCCGCTGCGAAGCTCTGTTGTGCTTTGCTACCCCGCACCTCCACCAAAATGTTATGGGAGGGTACACAAAGAAACGAGGTTACAGCTAAGATATATTTGCGCGACGCCAAGCGTAAGCTGAGATGGCAAACCAGAGCATGCCCCACATCCAAGAATCACGTCGTCTGTCTCGCTGTCTGGCTTGATTCTTCAGGGTGATGTAGTCTCGTAACAATATTTTGACACTTTGCTCCCCGATTAAACTGAAGAGGAGAAATACTAAGCGAACACTTCAAGCGTGCCGGTAACATCTTTGTTCACTTTCTCTCTGATTCACTAAAAACTCTAAGTGACCATGTGCAAGGAGAACACTGGTGGCGATATCTACTCGCCAATATCACAGGAATGCTATTACCACCAACAAGTCTCGAACTAAGATATTAAAATACAGCCTTTTTTGGCACTATTACGATGTCAATAGGTCAATTTCGCTAGCGTTATATTTGTGTTTTTGCGTTTGTATTGTATAAACAATCCTGATTAACTTTGTGTTCATTAGCTTACTGCACTTATTTTGCTTTTCTTCTTCAACGCAATTTATTTTATACGCACTGCTTAGACTCGGTATAAGCAGTATATGTACTATGTGAATAATCACTAGGTAGATGTAAAGCATTTGCATGCGGCTATTCATCAGACGTCAAACGAATAGTTCTTAGAAAGAAAAACTGCAAATGACAGAAGGCTTACTGTACCAGCAAAAGGAATGAACATTGCATTAGCCTAGCTTCTGCCATCCTGCGTAAATGCGGGTTTGCTATTTTTAAGATAGTACGGTAAGATAGCCCCGCCGCGGTGGTCTAGTGGCTAAGGTACTCGGCTGCTGACCCGAAGGGCGCGGGTTCGAATCGCGGCTGCGGCGGCTGCATTTCCGATGGAGGCGGAAATGTTGTTGGCCCGTGTGCTCAGATTTGGGTGCACGTTAAAGAACCCCAGGTGGTCTAAATTTCCGGAGCCCTCCACTACGGCGTCTCTCATAATCATATAGTGGTTTTCGGACGTTAAACCCCACATATCAATCAGTACGGTAAGATATTGTTCATTATCTTACAGTATACACGTGTGCGTTTTATAATTTTATTTTTATATTTAGAATCAATGCGGGTTTTCAGTTTGTTTGCTTGACAGAGGTCACGTGGCTGCGAGGGCAGTAGCAATGTTTTCTGTCATAGGCCTGAAGAGGCCATTGAGTTGCGACTTAGTGTTGTGGCTTTTCCTTCTGTTCTTTTGTTCCGCATTTGTCTGGGAAGTGGTCGCCCAAGAACAGTCACCAACTGACTCAGGTTTCATTTATTCTACACCGATGACATTTTGCAATGTCTGCGGTGCCCCTGCCGCGGTGGTCTAGTGGCTAAGGTCTCGGCTGTTGACCCGCAGGTCGTGGGATCGAATCCCGGCTGCAGCGGCTGCATTTCCGATAATGGTGGAAATTTTGTAGCCCTGTGTGTTCAGATTTGGGAGCATGTTAAAAAACTCCAGGTGGACAAATTTTCTGGAGCCGTCCATTACGGCGTCTCTCATAATCATATGGTGGTTTTGGGACGTTAAACCCCGCATATCAATCAAATCATTGGCTGTGGTGTCTTCTAAAGTCGCCCTTTGGGTCGCGAACGCACCCATAGGTCTCTAATGTATGCGTTCCCCTTGTCTAACCTCCCCAAAATCAGTGCATTCCTTGGTAATTCCTTCTAATTGGTAACTTATCAGTTTAGTATTCACTGGGAAATGTCTACATACAGAAACCGCTAAGTTTAGTAACTTTGACGCTATGGTATAAAAGCGGGTCCTGTCTCTAATATCACTCATAATATGCTAAGAAACGGAAATGCAGCGTCGTTAAGCATTGTGCACGCTACTTATCAATGAATTAAATACGAGAGTGGTACAGCACACACGAACATCAAAGAAAACGGAGGATGCGCTTCATTTTTCTATGGCTGCACCATGTTACACATAATGGCTGCGTGTATCTTTCTTTATTAGGTGATGAAGAGGCCATTGACGTGACTGAGGAATTCAAGTATAAACCTGGAGGGGGAGGAGGGCGCTCATTATCTCCTCTACCAATTACACAGCGCACCATTGTTACTCAGGCGCATACGAAAACGCCAGCTGCCACACCACGAAGAACTCGAACGTCTTCGCGGCCTAGTACTGCTCCGACTACCACACGTTCTAAACCAACTAAGGCGTCAACCACACCACCACGTCCAACTGTCCCGCGTCCCACTCCGAATACACGTAGGTCTACCAGAAGCCCGATTCCCATGACAGCATCTCCGAGGCCAACCACCAACCCATCGACTCTAAAGCCAACTTCCACGCTGAAGCCAACTGCCAAGAGACCGACTCTGAGACCAACTTCTACCACACGGCCATCTACCGCAAGGCCGTCTACCACGCGAAGGACCACACGGCCTACTACAAAGCCAACCTCTACCACACGACGGACTACACGGCTCACTACAAGGACAACTACTACCACACGACGCACCACGCGGACCACTACAAGGACATCGACTCTGAAGCCAACTTCCACGCTGAAGCCGACTGCCAAGAGACCGACTCTGAGACCAACATCTACGACACGGTCATCTACCGCAAGGCCGTCTACCACGCGAAGGACCACACGGCCTACTGCAAAGCCAACCTCTACCACACGACGGACTACACGGCTCACTACAGGAACAACTATTACCACACGACGCACCACGAGGACCACTACAAGGACAACTACTACCACGCGACGGACCACACGGCCGACTACAAGGCCAACTACCACCACACGACGCACCACGCGGACGACTACAAGGCCAACTACCACCACACGACGCACCACGCGGACGACTACAAGGACAACTACCACGCGACGGACCACACGGCCGACTACCAGGCCAACTACTACCACAAAACGGACAACAAGACCGACTACCAGGCCAACTACTACCACAAAACGGACAACACGACCGACTACAAGTAAGTTTGGATTAATTCGTTCACCCCAGGGGTTTATTATTCAGAATTCAAATATCGCTAAGAGAACTCCTATAAGAAGTGGTAGTGCATTCATTTCGAGCTTTCGCGTTCCTGTAACATAGAGTATTTCAGGATGGGGATTTTTTTAAAGGGCTGGCAATAGTACAACAGTTACACTGAGCCACTCAAAGTCAATAAAAGGAAGACAACAACGTGCTGACAATACTATGGCTACGAGCACCAAAACTATATTCTTGAGGACCATAAATGCATGGCGGAAGCTTTAAAATCTTGACGTCCGTCAATGACGCAGCTGCGTTACCTCCAAGAACACGAAGACGAAGGGTGTCTACGGCGATAGTAACAACCACTTACATACCTCTGCATACAATCATAACCAGTTTTCTTTAATATAATGTGCAACAGCTGAAAATATTAGGTGCACGGAAGCCGTCTGTTAAAGGAGCTTCGACACATATTTTTCACTTACTTTTTGTCAATAGAATTGTTATGCTTATTGGTGGTGAAAAAAACGTGTTTTATGAATGGTTCGGTGAACACACAGGACAATTGTGGCACGTTAAGAGCATACAGTTGGAATAAAGTACAAAGAATTGTTGTGGCATCAGTACCGTCGACTGGGTGCACTGGGCATATTGTGGAACTAGTGTGGTTCTGAACATTTTCCTACCAAGTGTGCAAGAAATTCTCACAGCCTAAGGGAACCAAAGTTGACCATTTCACTTTCGAGAACAATTTGTTTGTTCTATTCATCCACTCACAGACGTTGCTTATTCTTTGTGGAGCTCGATGCAGAAAACTCGGGCTTGCAAAATTCAGTTTGACATCCGCCCTGTTTGTGGGGTTTATAAGTTTATAGTTGTCTGTGCCAACAGTGGCAGTGAATTCTTCCAACCACCATGGAGTTCTCAAGATGTTCAAACAGGTAGAACAAAAACCATCCGCCATATAAGGCATCGCTGGAAACGTATCTCATGCGACTTTTGCATGATCTTTTATTGCTGCGGCACTTTAAAGTAAAAGCAGAAAGCTGAATTTAAAATGCATAGACCTAACTAACAGTAAGCACCAGCTTTTAGACAGGACCCAGTGACGGTTAGGCCTGGCTTAACATCGTAGCTCATGTGCATGTCATGGGCACTTCTTGCTTACAGATTAAAGCATCCCTACCAGTACGAATGAATATACAACACTCTTGTGACATCGCTTGACGCAAATGAAACTCCTTTTCTTGTGTATATTTTGCGTAGCGGAAAAAAAACATCGCGATACTCAATATGAGGCCTCGCTGCAAACGTACCTCATGCAACTTATGCATGATAGTCTACAGCTGTGGCACTTTAAGGTAACAGCAGAAAACCGAAGTTAAAATGCATAGACTTAAGGAACAGTTAGCACCAGCTTTTAGACAGGACCGAGTAAGAGTTAGGCCTGGCATACTATCTGGGATGAGTGAAGTGGCCGTGCGTGATGGTGAAGATAGAATTGTGTTTGAAGTGCGCGCTACAGAGACAGTCGAAGAAGACGATGCAGGAAGAAATCAGGGCAGGTGGTGGGGCGAAGATGAAGGAGTCAGGCAGACGTGGTTGGAAGGAAGAAGCAAGGTTGAAGAAGCAGGGCGTGGGAGCAGTGACCCGTCGGGTTGCGCACTCGAGGTCTCAGCAGGCTCCCACCTGGGGCCTTACCAGCCGTCCTTGCAGTTCGGGCCTGGCGTGGGTGAAACGTCGCCAGGACGTTTCCGCCAGGCGAGTCCGGCACCTATGGCAGTGAGCGCCAGCCAGCGTTCGAGATAGGCATGGCAAACGCCATGCGTGCTCCAGGTCAACGACCTCCGCAGTGAGCTGCGTTCTTGGCCGCGGCTGTCATTGGACTTACCAGGCTACCCAAGCGTCGGCCATCCCTTTCCAGCGTTGAGTTTGCCGCCGGGACTTGACCACCACCTTCCTCTCCGGTGAACTCTTTCTGTTTTTATGCCCTTGTGACCTGCACACCAGCATTCCAAGCACGTTATATTTTTGCCTTTACTTCATTTATTATTAGACCTTTCATGTTATTTGTAAATACATTTTTTGTGTGACTGCATAAACGGCCTCGTTACTGTCCGATGACGATTGAGTCATCGTAGGTTTCCGTACAGAAACACGAGCGTCTCGTCTAGAGCTTTGTCTCTCTATACAGCTCGTTACATTGGCGTCCAAGGCGACAGGACGAAGCCGTTTATTGCATTATTAGTTACTGTTTCCTGGTTACATTTTGCTAGAAAAAAAGACAGATCAATGATGAGTTCGGAATTAACGGCACTGGCGTTGCGCATGGGGCTAGAGGGAGCTGAGTTAAGGGCGTGGGTAGAAGAACGGGAGGCTCGAGCTCGAGAAGAGAGGGCTGCAGAACGTGAAGCAAAGAAAGAGAAGATGGAGCAGATGGAGGTAGAACGGCGACTTCAGGAGGAATACCATGAAGACTATACAGTTGCGTCTTCAACTCGCTCAGTCTGAAGGCGTTAGAGAGTCAGTGGTGGCTGACCAAGGCCGACCAGTTCGAGCATCTCCTACCATTAATCCTCACAATTTCATGCCAGGGTTTAGCGAGAACCACGACGACTTAGACGCATACCTAAAAAGGTTTGAGAATGTTGCTACTGGTCAAGAATGGCCAAAAGACAAGTGGGCCATGGCCCTAAGTTTGTGTTTGAGCGGGGAGGCTCTCAAGGTCTTTGGTCTTCTGTCGCCAGAAGAGGCTCTCGATTAGAACAAAACCAAGTTGGCGCTACTGCAACGATTTCGTTTCACGGTGGAGGGCTACCGTGTAAAATTGCGACACAGCAAGCCACAAGATGGTGAAATGGGCTGGCAGTACGCAACAAGGCTAACAAGCTTCTTCGACAGATGGGTTGAGATGTCGAAAACGGAAAAGGAATAGTCATCAGTTCGGAATCTCAAAGTACGGAGCAATTTATAAACAACTGTCATGATAAGGTGGCGCTATTTTTGCGAGAGAAAAACTGCCGTAAGCTTGAAGAGATGGCGGAAGCAGCCGACAATTTTTTAGAAGCTCAGCGACAGTCAATTTTGCTTGTTTTTCGTGACAAAGGGGAGAACACTCCTGCAGGAAAAGGCGGTAATTCAACTTCATCTCGATGTTTTGTGTGTGACAAGACCGGTCACAGAGCTGCAGAATGCCGCGCTCGGACAGGGCAACCATACTGTGGTTATTGTCGTAAAACTGGGCACGACACCCAAGCGTGTACCAAGATACCCAGCACTACCCGGAAAGCCTCATGTATATGGTCGCAAACGGAGAACCTTAACGAAGTCGACCAGGTGGAGGACGAAAAAAGCGAAGAGAGTATGGCTAGTGCAGTGAATACCGAACCAAGGGTGACGAAGCATCAGATGCCCGTGTTGCAGGGCGTGATATTCGGCAAGACTGCCTCAGTTATACGGGACACAGGAAGTAATACGATGGTTGTGCGGCGTTCCCTCGTGCCAGACGGAGCACTTACGGGAACCACGGCAACATTGTTCTTGGCGGATGGAAGTAGAATTAAGGTTCTATAGGCAAAGGTGGAAATTTTTTCACCATACTTTTTAGGCGTATGCATCGTAAAATGCATGATTTCCCCGTTATACGACATTATCGTGGGAAATGTGCCCGGATCACGTCAGGCTCACGACCCTGATACAACATGGAAAGAGAAGCTTACTGTACCGAAATTAGAAACGGACAGCGTAGCACGTAAACGATACAAGGAGGAAAGTCATCACTTGAACCACTTGCTGAGCGGCATCAAGAGCACAAGGTCTAAGCCGGATTCAGCCACACTCTAGGTCGACAGTTTCAAAATGACCAGAAAGGATCTCGAAACTGCGCAAGCACAAAACAAGACCTTGGATACTTGCAGAAACAAAGTCTGACAAGTATATTATGGAAGGGGATCAACCCATTATTCGTTTACCATAGAAAGGGGGATAGTCTACTGCCATTACCGGTTATCCTCTGGCAAAATGATAAAACAGGTGGTAGTTCCCTGCAAATTGCGCAGCTACGTGCTTGAGATGGCGCACAAAAGTCTGATATCAGGACATCAAGGTACCAAAAGAACCGTTAATCGGGTACTAGGATCGTTCTATTGGCCTGGAGTACAGGAAAAAGCTTAAAGATATGTTCGATCTTGTGATATGTGCCAAAGAACGTACCCGAAAAGCAAAGTAGGCGAAGCACCACTTGGCCAAATGCCGTTGATGGAGACACCATTCGAGCTAGTGGCAGTTGACATTATCGGACCCTTGAAACCAGTCTCTAACAAGGGTAACCGATACATACTGACAATGGTTGACTTTGCGACACGTTATCCGGACGCGGTGGCCCTGCCCGCGATTGATTCGGCGACTGTGACAGAGGGCCTGTTGGAAATGTTTTCACGCACTGGATTTCCCCGTGAGATTCTGTGCGATCAGGCCTCTTGCTTCACGTCCGAATTGATGAGAGAAGTCACCGCATTGTTATCCATCAAACATCTAAGTTCGACACCCTACCACCCTATATGCAACGGGATGGTTGAACGGTTTAATGGCACGCTGAAACAGATGCTGCGAAAACTATGTCAAGAGGATCCAAAATCTTGGGATTGGCTGCTCGCGCCACTTCTTTTTGCATACCGAGAGGTACCCCAAACGAGCATGGGATTCTCGCCGTTTGAACTTATCTATGAGAGATACGTTAGAGGCCCTCTCAGTATATTGAAGGAGATATGGACGGGAGAACACATCAGTGATGAAGTAAAAACAACGTATGGCTACGTCTGGGATCTTCGAGATCGTCTTGGAAAGACGTTGCAATTAGACCATGAGAACTTGTCACAAGCGAGGAAAACTCAAAAGCAGTACTATGCTCGGAGAAGCAAGAACCGTCGGTTAGATGTGGGAGATCTTGCTTTGATATTACTCCCTACCACAGAGAACAAGTTATTGATGCAATGGAAAGGACCTTTTCGAGCCGTTGGAAAGAAAGATAACCACGACTATTTATTGGACCTGGGACATGGCAACAAACTCTTCCACATAAATATGCTGAAGTGCTATGAAAATCGCCAGCCGAGGACAACCCCTCAAACAGCGTCTTTCGTGGTTATGGAACAGGACGAAACAGACACGCCAATACCAGTCTGCAAGACTACCCGAAGCTTTGGCGTCGAAACAATTCCTATAACCGAAGGACTGGAAGAAGAGAACCGTGTTGCGCTTGAAAAGATTCTAGCTGCTTATGACGATGTCTTTTCCGACATCCCCGGAAATACAAACATTTTGAAGTGCCGTCTTCAGTTGACAACATCTGAACCTATTAACACTCCACAGTACCCTTTGCCGATAGCAATGAAGGAAGTCGTCGAGAAGAAAGTTCAAGACATGCTGAAGCTTGGCGTCATTGTGAGATCGAATTCTCTTTATAATTCACCACTGGTTCTCGTCAAAAAAGCCGGATAACACTTATCGTACGTGTGTGAACTTTCGGCGTATCAATGAGATTCTAATCTCCGATGCCGAACCCATACCACGAACGGACCTAATGTTCACCAAGGTCGGCACCAAGAGATATTTTTCTAAGTTCGATCTGACGGAAGGCTATTGGTAAGTCCCACTCAATCGGGCTTCAGGACCAGTCACTGCCTTCTCGACGCAGTCTAGACATTACCAATTCATATATATGCCTTTCGGCATCAAGACGGCTTCCGCAGTGTTCACGAGATTAATGAGGACTCTTCTTCAGGGTGTGGAAAACGTAGTCCATTACATTGACAATGTTCTCGTAGCTACAGCGACCTGGGAGGAGCACTTAGAGACTTTACAGGACTTGTTGCAGCGAGTCCGTGAAACAGGACTAACCATCAAGCCTCAGAAATGTGAAATCGCCGTGGAATCCATCATCTTCTTTGGTCATCGGTTCGGAGGCGGAACTATTCAACCAGTAGAAAGTACAGTGGCGAAGATTGCTAACGCAACTCGACCCGAGACCAAGAGGCAGCTACGATTGTTCCGGGGATTAGCAGGATACTACCGCGATTTCATACCCCGATATGCCGAAAAGGCCCAGCCTTTAACGCAATTAACCAAGAAAAGGGAAAAGAACAAGATCTGCTGGAACCAAGAAAGAGAAGCGGCTTTTGAGACACTGAAGCAAACCCTCTCATCAGGACCAATAGTACGAGCCCCTGATCCGAAACGCACATTCGTACTGCGTTCGGACGCGTCTGACACCTGTATTGGGGCAGTTCTCATGCAGGACCACGATGGAGTGTTACATCCAGTGTCATACGCCAGCCTACAGCTATTGCCGCGAGAACAGAATTACTCCACCATAGAACTAGAATGTCTGGCACTAGTGTGGGCAATAGAAAAGTTTCACATCTTTGTGTACGGAACGCAGTTTGTTGTGCAAACTGATCAACAACATTACAATATCTAGCTAAGGCCAAATACCTGAACAACAGAGTACTGAGATGGAGTCTGGCATAACAAGAGTATTCTTTTGTTATTCAACTTATAAGAGGCTCAGATAATTCAGGTGCCGATTTCATGAGTAGGCTGTAACCTAAGCTTTCACGGAATTGTATTGCAACTGGTTTACTGTTTCTCTACAATGTATATTTCTGAACCACGTGGTTTAGTCACCAGAAGAAAACAGTCATCGCGCCATGGCTGACTACATGTTTTTTTCTTGTTTTTTTATGTGTGAGGGTGTGTGAACATTTATTGTGGACATATATCACCTCTATTCACTGGTGCAGTGCAGTGGTCTTGTGCGGACACGTGGTGATTGCGACTAAGACGTGGCTAGAAAGTTTTTTTTAGAAAAAACTTTCAAGCAACGTTTTTTTTAGAAAAAAACTTTTTTTAGAAAAAAAGTTTTTGCTAGAAAAAAAACTTTTTCGTGGGGCTTGTGTGATGAGTGAAGTGGCCGTGCGTGATCGTGAAGATAGAATTGTGTTTGAAGTGCGCGCCACAGAGACAGTCGAAGAAGACGACGCAGGAAGAAATCAGGGCAGGTGGTGGGGCGAAGAAGAAGAAGTGAGGCAGACGTGGCTGGAAATAAGAAGCAAGGTTGAAGAACGAGGGCGTGGGAGCAGTGACCCGTCGGGTTGTAGACTCGAGGTCTCAGCAGGCTCCCACCTGGGGCCATATCAGCCGTCCTTGCAGTTCGGGCCTAGCGTCGGCGAAACGTCACCAGGACGTTTGCGCCAGGCGAGTCCGGCACCTACGGCAGCGAGCGCCAGCCAGCGTTCGAGATAGGCATGGCAAACGCCATGCGTGTTCCAGGTCAACGACCTCCGCAGTGATCCGCGTTCTGGGCCGCGGCTGTCATTGGGCTTACCAGGCTACCCAAGCGTCGGCCGTCCCTTCCCAGCGTTGAGTTTGCCGCCGGGACTTCACCACCGCCTTCCTCTCCGGTGAACTCTTTCCGTTTTTATGCCCTTGTGACCCTCACACCAGCATTCCAAGCACGTTATATTTTTGGCCTTACTTCATTTATTATTAGACCTTTCATGTCTTTTGTAAATACATTTATTTTGTGTGACTGCATAAACGGCCTCGTTACTGCCCGATGACGATTGAGTCATCACAGGTTTCCGTACAGAAACACGAGCGTCTCGTCTAGAGCTTTGCCTCTCTATACAGCTCGTTACACCATCTTAGCTCATGTGCGTGTTGTCGGCACTTCTTGCTTACAGATTAAAGCATCCCTACCAGTAGGATTGAATATACAACACTGTTGTGGCATCGCTTGAAGCAAATGAAACTCCTTTTCTTGTGTATATTAGGCGTAGCGAAAAAAAAAACATCGCGATGCTCAATGAGTTGCCCACGCATATTGAATGAATGAAGGTAAAGTGAAAGGCAAAGCATCTGTTCAAGCATAGCAAAGAGCGAGGAGGGTTTATAATAGCGTTTGGTGCAGTAGCGTGCTCTGCATGGGCACAAAGAGTACAAAAGCTACACAACACTCGCAGCACTCGCTACTAAATTTATTTCAGCAAAAAACACTTCATGCATAAGTAAAACTTTTTCGGTTACCTGGCTATATCAAGCATATCAAGCTTGGTTTATCAAGGCTGTATCAAGAGAGTGTATGTTCCCATGCACCTCTGAGCGACACTGAAATGAATGAACACAGTGTCGTTTATAGATGCATGCCGTCCGTCATGCTAGAATAAGGGTTACATTGGCTTGCAACAGAAGCCAGGTAACGAGTACAAAGAAGAAAAAAAGATCCTGTCGGTTCCAGGCGAGACCTTGCGTTAGTAGCCTTCCATGAGAGCCGCTCTGTAGGTTTCAGCGCACTCATTGAAACAAGACCGAGGCTGAAAGCATCGGACAACTACTGCTAGCTGCTGTGGTACACATATTTGAAAACTCATTTACAACAACCAATTTGTGTGATAATGAACACCCATACTGAGATAATTCAACGAGGGCATAGAAATTGTTGCAGGAGCACTTAATTATAGCAGAAAAAGCATTTTTGCTGCAAGTATCTAAATATCCATTTATTCCTTTTTCGTTCACAGCAACCCAGGGTACCACCACACCAGCACCAGTTCCAGGTAAATCAGCGCCGTCACTATCAAATTTTTTAAATTTATGGTAACTCTCATTATTAGAAACGACTGCCTAAATAACCTAAAAATTTTTAAATATACTTCTCTCATCTGATTCGCATGTTTTACCTAAGAATTACAAATATTTTCCACTCTGAATCTCCCCACTCCCAACTGATGGAAAAGAACAGTTTTAAGCAGAGTCACAGTCTACAGGAAAGGCGCCAATGAAATGAGGAAATAGTATCGAGAGGAATATAGGCCCGGCACGCTTCCACTGCGCCACCCTGCTGCACTAGTATCGAGAGGAACACGTAGTCCAGGAATCAATGGAAAATTTCCGCACAGGGGTGCTGCTGAATTGTGTGATTCGACAAGTGGGATTGTCTGCGTGTCGTTGCGCGTGCGTGCGTATAGCTCACACACTCGATCCCAAACCTAAAATTGGTAGAGGCCGGGCACCTAAGTTGAAAAAAAAAGGTATCAGCTATTTGTTTCCCTTATCCTCACTGCAGCATCACTCCATTCGATCAGCTTGATTTGCTGTGCTGTGCTGTGGAAAGGTGTCCTAGGCTTTGCCATATCCTCTTCCTATTTTCCACCTTCCCTCCTAAACATACCTTCCAATCTTTTTTATGCATTATAATGAAAGGAAATGATAATGTTAGCTTTTAATTTAACATGCATGTGTTTCACCTGGTCCAACAAGGCTTCGGTGACATCGTCACGGAAACAACGACGTAAAAATACAGACGGTCACAAGACCAGTTTGCACCAGTGGTAGTCGAACCCACGACCTCTCGGTGCCGGACACGCTATTCACTGCAACGGTCACATGCCTCGCACTAAACGCGCGTTTTATATTTACCATTGTCCTTTCACAGTGCCATTGGAAAAATGGAGCGTTGCAGCATCACCGTAAAATTCACAATTATTTCTTCAAGTACGTCGTTCCTACGCATTCATCCTATTGGGCGCGTTTCAAAAAAAGTGCGAGTTTACGAGTTCGTTGACACACCGCCAAAGGGCGACCTTACCAAAGCATCGGCGTGCCTCATAGCATCTGCAAGGCACATGCTGTGCCCGGGTGGAGCTCCGCGCTCCTTACTTACGCTCTCTCCGCGAAATGGCCTGGCTGGCCAACAGGGACGACGAAACGCGCGTAGGATTTCCCTCTATCGTGCAGTGGCTCCGTGTTCCCAACTGGGGCTGTAGAAAGTGCGTTTTCTGCTTTTCTCAATTAGTATTTTTCGCTTTCACTGTTTACTTCAATTAACCCAGGCATCCATGACCATGAGGGCATGCCTATCATCAATCAATCATTATTCATGGACGTCAGTCGTCATGACGGTGATGTAACATTAGGCGTGAGCTAGAATTCACTCATGGTAAACGTTGATTCAGCTGTCAAACACCAACAGACACTGAATGAGCTCTCGATATCAATATGTAGTTAACAATTAACCACTTCTGTAAAGAGACATTTTAAAAAATTTGTCTTGTTCAGAGATTACTCCCTGAAACCATTGCTTGTCGTTTACCTCTAAAGGGGCGGCTTCGGCTTCTCTGGATAAATTGCGCAGCATTTCTAAGTGATGCTGCCGCGTCTCGGTGGGAAATCACTCCTGCTCATCAGTAACTTGCGGTCCTCCCTTTTCCTAATAAAAAAAATAGGTTATCGTTCTTGTTTTATTTTATTTCATTTATTTACAGATACTGCAAAAACCTTTCGGTGATTTCGCAGTGTGGTACCGGAAGTAGTCTTGAGCAAAAAATGACAAGTACTTGGGTATATAATACATACAGGTGGTACAGTTTGTATAGGGCAGATAAGGGAATATTCTGATGCGTATGATTCAGCAATTAACCATGCGTTAGAAACAATGGTTAATCGTTTAGAAGAAGGTTCGGCATCCGCATCGTCAATTATGAGTGAAAAATAATCTTTTGCATAAGTGAAATATTGATAAAAATACGAATAGAATAAATAATAAAATGCCTTGGGTGTGAGTGGGGATCGAACCTAGATGGTTTGGGTCCAAGTGGGTATTTAACCCGGGACGCTTGCATGGAAACCGGGTGTTCTACCACAGAGCCACGCACCTGGTGATAATTACTGTGAAAATTACTTTCTATGCGTGGGAATGCATTTAAAGTAATTTTCATGCTTTTTAAACACACGCGTTTGTATACATGCTTCAGAGTACATGAATTCTTGCAGTAATAACGCGTGGTACAACCATACAGTATCATCAGTCCTCAGACCATGTGATTATCATAACTACTTTGTGGTTGAAAGACGGTCACCTATTACAAAAGTCAAGCTCTTTAGTTTGCCTACTTCCTTAAGTCAACGTAGTCGGTGCATAGCAAGTCGGAAAAAAATTCGCAGACTAATTGTTTGAAGTACGCATTAGGAATAGGATATCGCTTTCGCGTTCAACTCCAACGGAGAAGCTTAGAGGTCCTGAATTGTTTGGTTCTCCTTAACCTCCCTTTCATCTCCAATGTCTGTCTAACCACACTTCACATGATTTACAATGCACCCGGTTCACTTTGTAGAATTTGAGAAGTGTTTTATGGCTACCGGATACGGCGTTACGTGGAGCTTCAGCAGCTCCACGGCTGAAAAATGAAGAGTACATTTTACACGCATCGTTTTTAGGGGCGAGACACCTTACAGGGGTCCTGGAACATTCACAACTGGCGATTTAATCGATTCACTGCCCGACAAATTTGCCACAGCGAAACGTTTTAAAATCCGTCCAGAACGAGTGGATTTGTCGAGCACTACAATAGGAGATTTGTCTAATCCACAAGTGCGCTTCTATGTTACAAGCCTGCCTTAATACTAATTCCAGCTAGCCTATTATTATAAGAAAAGTATTCGAGCACACTTTGCTTGCGCTATGACGTGGAAAAAGTTTACTAGGCTGCTTTGATATGGACGCGCATAGCAGACAAGCTGGACCACCTGCCTCGTTTCTACTTGAATCACCACTGGAGGCGCCATCACATATTGCAAGCTCCCTGCTGAAAGCTAGGCAAGAAACATAGAGGTGGGATGAAAGGAAAATATGTCGCGCGCGCCTCGTAACCTGTTGGAGTGCGATCGCGCATTCACGCGTTGACAAGTCGCCGCTTCTTGCAGCGGCCGCAGTAACGACTGAGCCCACCATGATCAAAACAGCCAATGGCGGATACAATGACTGTGCTGGAGATTTTTGAGCTTGTAGCGTCATTTTTCAAGATAAGAAAATGCTATGTTTGGCTGACCTTGATAATTTATTGTGGCAGGGTCCCTTTAGGACCGCATATTATCCCTCTATCCAAAAAATACCGCCCGGAGTCTACAGAATATGTATGCACCGATATATCCGTGAAAACAAAAAGCATAACTAATGGCTGTGGCCCAGAACCATCACAACAGAAGGCCACAGCACCAGGAAAACATCGACTTATAGCCACCGATAAATTGAAATTTGTGGACGAACAAAACGGTAAAAACAAAATAAATCACCGTTAACCAAAATATGAAGGGATCTCATGATCGGATATACATTGCTTCTCCCCATTATCAAGGTTCACATCGGCGATGTGCGTAGATTTTTTTCTACGTCGAGAAGGTCAAATAGAAGATGAGTGCCTTCATGATGAAGCTTAGTGTGTGACTTTCACGCTGCAAGTGCAGCGATGAGGAAACACTTGGAGCACGCAATTTGCTCCTAGCCTGCTGTGGCTGCTGAACGACATGTGATGGTGAGCCGCTATCACCTGCTCAGAAATCCTGGCAAAAAATCGCTGATGACTTCCTTTTTCCAGTACGGTCGAAGATACCGGCACTGGGCGCATTCCTCGAGTTTGCGGTTCCCGCATGCAGAACTCGCCACCCTGTGGCCGCGAGATTTGCCTTCGTGCTGTCGTCATAGAAATCACTACTTTCTATCTGCCTTAGAAATCTCTACTTCTTATCTTCTTCTCTTTCTAGAATTTTTACTTCATTATCTCAATCCCAAAAGGCATTGAGTCATGCTACTACGACGGAAGACGCAAAATAGTAATCTTTGTACAATTTTTCTATTTCTCTCGACACCAATTCGTTGCGTACTTGCCATACCAATATATTCAAAACTGTTCTTGAAGTTTCATAGCTATTATCTGCAAAATGTTCACCTTTTTACAAGATAGAAAATCTATGCACGTAAACTGTACTCGGTAGTGAAAATTTCAACTATGCACAGCTTGAGCTCATCGACGTACTGAACTTATGCAACAAAATGATCCTTGACTGCTTTGCTACATCAACATGTAGCCGCAATGTCAGTTTATCATAATCTCACAAGTTGTCCTGCATTGCAAGCAAGGACCGCTTTAAGAAAGTGCTTCCTCAAGTACAAAGGGATCATTATGACCATATTAAAACTTAACACAAACTGATTATATGATGTAGAGGTACACTCAGCATTTACTGAACAGATAAAATCTAAATATTGTCCACATATTACACTTGAAGAGAATGGTACGGAAAATGACAAGATGCCAATAGTGATGAATGCTGGAAGACCAGCCACCGTTATTTGGCCTATACCTAGAGTATGCGAGGCAGTAATGCGCGCAGCTTTCTACTTCACCACCCATCATTCTAACTTACTGCCTATCAGCCATCTATAAACACCCAACCATTTCAGTTTTACCCTTTCGAAGTGCACACATCCGCATACAATCAATGGGAACTTTGTGCACAACGACAGTTAGCCATGCCTACCGCCACTTATTTCGCGAAGAACATTGCTAGCAAGTGATCGTGTGGTTTTCACTAATGGCAAACGCGAGGACAGCGGAGAAAACAAGCACGTGCTAGTGTTTTTATGCCATAATGGCATGCCTCGTCGCAGTGGTCTAGTGGCTATGGTACTCGGCTGCTGACCCGCAGGTCGCGGGATCGAATCCCGGCTGCGGCGGCTGCATTTCCGATGGAGGCTGAAATGTTGTAGGCTTGTGTTCTCAGATTTGGGTGCACATTAAAGAACCCCAGGTGGTCTAAATTTCCGGAGCCCTCCACTACGGCGTCTCTCTTAATCATATAGTGGTTTTGGGACGTTAAACTCCACAAATGAATCATCAATCAAATCAAATCAATGTCATTATGGCATAGTATAGAGGCCATAAATGACCAGAAACGATATACAGAGCTGTGTCGATGGGCCTCTTTTTACAAAGAGGAGGGTTTCCTCCTCTCTGGGCATGAGAGTATGAACCCCAACGTCACAGCCTCGGCAGTGCACTTCTTGGTGGTGACTTGTGCTAACAACAGTCCAGAGAGGACTATGGCGGCTCCCAGAACGTTTTGAGTAAAAATGCCTATAGGCACCGTGCAGTTGAGGTTTCCCATCCGACTACAGCGCCAGAGCGTAAATCCTAGAAAAATAGGAACGCTATGTGCACGTCTCCCTCTCTGCATGAGTTTTTGGATAGAGGGCGGGTTACACGCGAGACGCGTGCGCGCGTATTTTTTCTGCGAGCGCTAGCGGCCAATCTCATCGGACCCAAGAAAGAGCAGTGCGAGCAACGCAACTCCCCCAGGTACGGTGCCAATACGAGAAACTTGAAAAGTGTAATTTTATAAACGTAATGCCTCCCGCGTCTGTTCTGACTCCACGCCACGGGCGAAAATACCACCGCAAGAAGCTCGTGTGGCCAACCCTGCCAGTCTCGCATGGTGAGCGTGTTGAACTGGGCCTACTCAATTTGCTGAAGATGACATGCCCGTAGGTACAGATGAGTCCATTTCTAAAAGGAACAGCTGCTTGCACAAAATTCTCAATTCTCGCACTCTTTCAGAAGTATAGTGACTTAGAATTGCATAACACTACTGGTGGTTTACAGCTCTGTCTTCTCTTGACACACTAGTGACGTTCATGAACAATGTTTTTGATTCGCTTGCTGTTAGAGGGCCAGCCATGTTGACGGTGTTCGTTCGAGTTTCCCTTTTAACAGTGAACTGTACTGTACATATCCGTCAGTTTGTATTCGAAAAGCCACGAGAAAATGTGCACGCCGCACCCTCCATTCTCCAGTATACATTTGTATTCGAGCTTGCGGGATATGAATTATGTTTTTTTTTCTCTGCAGTTGCCCCGGCTATGCCCCCCTCTTCCTACGTGTGCACGGTCAGCCACCCGCACCGCATTACGTTGAATATATGGTGGAGGTACCAACCTCCAGACGGCATATGCGACTTCCTTTTCTACGATTCTTTCTACAAAGACGGCAACAATAATTTTCTCAATGCTTCCAGTTGGAGCTGGGAATTCCGAGGTTTCCTCGAGCGGTATCACCGCTACAGACGGACTCAACTTGGTGTATCCTTTCATCCCGAGTGAGTGAACATTTACGAAATATTCACCGCCTTGGATGTTCTGACAGACTTAGTCCGCACGAACAAAATAACGCAACGTTTTGTTTTACATATCACGAATATCTTAGCAAAGACCAAACAGACACTACCAACTAATCTGCATTCCCTACCTACCTACCTACCTACCCACCTACCTACCTACCCACCTGCCTACCTGCCCACCTGCCTACCTACCCACCTGCCTACCTACCCACCCACCCACCCGCTCTTAACGCGATGTGTTAACGAGCTGGTTTCGCAGAAATTCCAGTGTTGGCGTCGGCGTCGTTGTTTGTGAGCAAAACTTCATCTTGTGACTAAAAAGTGCAGAACGATGCAACTAAAATAAATGTAAAAAGTTCTTGATCACAGTGGGGACCGAACAAGAGTCATTCGGGCCCGAGTGGGGATCGAACAAAGGTCGTTGGCGTGCGAAGCCGATGTTCTACCACACAGCGACGTCTCAACTTGGGAATACAGTGAAAAGATTTTTATCTGCTGGGAAATTCAGTGCAAGTATCTTCCTTGCTTTACACACACACACATCGTCTACGCATGATTAACAATGCAACATCAGATATTGCATTATTATTGCAAGGTATTACCACCAATTGCCAGGCGGTCGTCACAACATGCGATTATCCTCATTACTTCGGGGTTTGAAGCCGTTCACCCACTACTAAAGGTAATGTGCCTCTTCCCTCAAGGCCACGTAGCGGGGACATAACAAGTTCTCACTGGTACGTACTCAGAATAAAGGTACGCACTAAGAATAAAAATTATGGGTCTGAGTGAGTATAGAACCCAGGCCGTATGCGTGTCAAGCAAATGTTATACCACTCGCCCAAATCTCTGCTTGAAAACGCCGAGCAAATGACTTGCTCTGCCCGCAAGAGCCACCTTTTATGCGCGACACAGAATGAAGACACATGCGCATTTATGAACGTGCATCGCTATCGCATTGAAATCTTTAAGGTTTCCCCATTTTTTTACCTACGTACCTACCTCGTCACCCCAGTTACTCAGCAATGCAATGTCATACGAGGAGTGCAGGTTACAAAGGTACTCTCCATCATCTTTTACTCCTAACCCTTCCCATCTAGATCTCTCACAACCTCCTGTAAGCTTGCGGTAAATAGCATTGGGGAGATTGTATCCCCTCTTCTTACACTCTTCTTTATTGCTATTCTGTCGCTCTCTTCATGATGCAGTATGCGGCAGTTTGTTTATTTATTATTTATTTACAGGTACCTCAAAGACCCCAATGAGTGGGGTTTTACATGAGGGGTGATGAAGCACGTAAATTACACAACTGATCAACAAACACAAAAAAAGAAAACAAAAAAAAGAAAACAAAAACTGCACGAGCATATCACGAAAGGGTATCAAGCACGCTCTGTTAATAAAAAGCATACAATTCCAACCAACGAAGCATACCAACGAAGCATAAAAAGCATACAATGCCAACCAGCGAAGCAGATAACACCACTAAGGATAATCGCATACTTGACACAAAGATAATCAGTTCAGAAGTTTTTCAACGGCAGCTTTGAAAAGAGTAGGGTTTGTTTTGGTGACGACACTTTCAGGAAGGCTGTTCCATTCGGTGGCTGTCAGAACAGGAAATGAATTTAGATAGGCGGTCGTGCGTGCACGAGGTGGGTATACTGCTTTTGGGTGGTTGAGGCGATTCGATGGGTGGTGAGCAGTTTTTATGTGGAGGCTTTCGCATGATAACGAGTTGTAGAATTCGCGGAAGAGGCAAAATCGTGTTACTGTCCTACTGAAAAGTTCCGTATGAAATATTACGGAAAATATATGGACTCCGTAACATTTCCTTATGTACATACGGAAAACATATGGAGTTTTGTGGAAATATACGGAAGTTGTATGGCATTTACGGAAAGCTTCTTATGGAGTATATGGAAGGATAAGAAAATTGTATGGCGTATACGGAAGGCTTTTTATGAAGTATACAGAAAGATAAGGAAAATGTATGGCATATATGGAAAGCTTTTTATGGAGTATATGGAAGGATAACGAAGTTTTATGGCGTGGATGGAGTGAGTTTTATGGTAAATATGGAAAGATAAGGAAACTTATGGAGCATACGGAGAGTTCATTATGGAAGATATCGGAGGATAAGGAAAGTGTATGGAGTGTACAGAAGCTTTCATAAGGAAAATACAGAATGTAAGGTCTTACGGAAATATACAGATTTTGTAAGGTGCTTACGAAAATGTGCAATAGTGTATGAAAGGAATGTGGATTGTTGCAAAAGTGTGGAAACTCTACAGTTGTTGTCACATTTTCAGCAGGAAATCCGAGCTCTACAAAGTTATAAATGAATGCACAGTGACATATATAGTACAAAAGAATAACGCAGGCTAGTCTGTGTTGTCAGTCAGCACTGTTCGCCCTTTTCCAGAATGAATACAACTTCTGCAGATGACGAGGTACTAAAGTCTGTCACACGGAAAATGTGTCATTCACAAGGAATGAAAATAACTGTCATTTTACTTGCATGCTGTCACACGAAAACAAATCAAGCAAGAAAAGCATAACTTCAAGGGCTGGTTTTTTGGTAGACACAATAATAATGAGAACTAAATTCAATGTGAATGAACTTGTCAATATTAATGAAACTGTTCTCATTAACATTGGCAAAGAAAAATGTCGTTTTAAAATATCGACCATGAGCTTAGCTCTCCTGAGCACCGACAAAAGAAATGAAAATCTATGAAAACTATTTGCATGTAGCCTAAAAATAATTTTTTATTGATAGTATATGTGCTCCTACAATATAAATACAGCTATACACAACTTGCCACAGCTTCACGACAGAAACGAGGTAGGGGCAGAGGGAGTGGTCAGAAAAATAATTTAGTATGAGAGCACATCTGATATGTACGGACACATAATGGTGCTTATCATTGATGCACGGATGGTCGTGTATAGAGCTGGGTCGTTTTGAGATCTTCAAAAGCTTTGTTTCAGACCACCATGCAGATTACGCTTCAATTGTAGTGCTACATAAGACACAACTTATGGGCCAGCTTTAATGAATAAGAAGATTATAGGTTAAACAAATGCTTTAAAATATATCATATCATGGCTGCATGGACGCATACAAGCTATGTAAAGCGCAATAAAGTGAGGACGCATGAGCTTCTCTTGATGCTTCAGTTCTACATAGATGCTTCAACTGTGCTGCAAAGAAATTTATCCAATGTCTGTGTGTGCAACATTGTCCATTTTAAACTATCTATATGTATATATAAAATTCCTACTGCGGGTTAAGCTACATAGCACTCCATAACTCTTCCTTTTATTAAGGGCAATTTTTCAAACAATCAACATTATTCATTTTCTGTCTCATGACTTCGTGCCCGCAATTCTTGGTTTGGCTCGATCACAATTGTGCAGCCCTTATTTTGGAGGAAGCAAAAAACATCAACCAAAATATATTTTGGAACTGCTTCTCGGTGATATTGCCTTCCCTCAACTGCCACAGCTTGAGATGAGTCATATAGCAAGTCTCGCGCATACCTAGGGCCTACCATTGAAGAAACTGGTCCGGCTGTGAAATGCTTAGATTTTTTCTCAAATAAACTTTTTGGTTTGAGCTTTTCAGTTCTCGAGTCCCTTCACAATCAAGCAGACCCAATGTTCCCCTTAGTCCTTAATTTTGTTATAAAATAGATAAAAAATTAATAATGAAAATAAAAATACTAATAACTGTTGTGCAAAAAACACAGTCTCACATACGTATTTGAGCGCAATATTGCTTTTATTTTGTTTTATAACCTAATGCATTAGAAAAGATAGCAGTACTATAAAAACGTTGAAAAAAAACTTAGATTTGGCGGGACTCGAACCTGCGCCACTTAGTTGTGCTCGCGCACGTGAACTGCGTGCGTTCACTTGCTAAGATATTCGCGCTGAGCAGCACACTTGAGTTTAAGTTATGTATATAAATTTGCTTTTTACACTCAATGTGTTGGCATATTTATGTACGATATGCGATCGTATCTATTGTTGTGTGCATATGTTTTGTGATTGTATATACGTCACATGCTTTTCGCATGTCTTTCAACTATAGATTGCTGCCCCGCCGCGGATGAAAACAAGTATTTTTACACCCACACACAAGCTTGAGCAGTTGAAGGTTGTTTCCCGGGGCTCTCTTGCGATTGAGTCGGCCACCACAGGGAATTCGAGTGATACGCCATTAATCGCTGCATCTAGCTGTATTCCACTTAGTAGCTCTATCGCTTTATGACAAATCGAGCGCGGGGCGCGACGCTATTGCGCACGACCATGCCTCGCGTAGTGGCTACATCAGCTGATTGCGCCGGCCGGCTTGGCTTGCTTCGATTTGCTTCAGAGCAAAGAAATGTCATACATTGAAAGATTGCGTACTGCACTATGTCAAAATGTTACTGCTTTGTAGCAATCCTATGATTCATTGAGAATTGATAACTCTGATATCGCTACTGTAGAGCTTTGCGTCGGCGACACCCACCGAACGTGAAACCGCGTTACGTCTGTCGTAGAAGCAGTAGGAGGCTGTCGTCTGCTATAACAAAAACAAAACAAAGACCTGCGAAAATACTCATAAGTTGTAACTTGTTTTTTGAATAACCGTTTATCACTCTTAAAGTTATTTTGCCAGATAGCATACATTTTTTTTCAGTTTATAGCAGCGAAAGATGTTTTTTTTTTATTTTCCTCACACAGATATCCAAGCCAAATCCATTCACAGCTAAAGCCACATGTTGTTTGTCTTTGTCTCCATGGGCATGCTCTCTCATGTGTTCGCGCTGCTACACACGAGAGCACGAAATGTTAAATTTACGCAAGGAAGTGCCATTCCTCGTTCGTGTGATGTGCTAAGATTGCGCCCTATTCCCGCGGTTGTTCGAGTGCGGATCAAGTGCGAGTCGTCCAAGGAATCGGCGGGTTGGGCGGGCGCTCGAAGGACTCCGAGGTGACGGCTGACGCCTGTGGTCGCTTCCCTCAGGACAGTGTGAAAGAAACTAAAGGTAAGGGGGACACTTTTTTATGTAGACCAAGTATGCCACTCAGTGCAAGTGTGTGTTGCGGCACTCGAACGAGGCGTCGTGAAACGGCAATCTTACGCGCCTTTGCGAGTGCGGTTGCCGATTCGCTTTGACAACGCTAACGCTAGCAGAGCCATGGCGCATCGGCACGGCCTTACTGGAGCTAATTCGAGACAACTGCGGCAACATGCATGTGTATGGCGATCGATTTTTTCATATGTGCAATGTATTGAGGAAGACGCACACGGCACTTGCTACGTTGTTGATTAAACGAAGCCTGCAGTGCCATTTGATGGAAAGCAGCATTTTGTTTACGTTCGCGGGCGATACAATTTGTAACTTGGCTCGATTCACCTAGCCAACCGCCTAAGTGGGTTGATTAGCATACGTTCACGGTAGAGCGTTATTATGCCCCTAAACAGTGGCGTGTGCTTGTTAAAAGATATAATGTGTGTGCCTAGTGTAGAGAGAGAGGTGTTCGTGCATTCTGCATAGGTACCTGCAAGACGCTTTTGCTTGTAACTAATAATGTACCGGCCAGCACCTACATTGTACACCTGACTGAAGAAAACTTGCATGCACAATGTGAGATTTTGTAATCTGCCAGAGTTGCTTTTTATAATATAATACACTGCCAGCATGTTCAAAATATGTTTCGCTGCTGTGTGGCAGGGGTGCGGTTATCAAGCTGTTGTGTATTTGCTGATGCAAGCACTTATAGTTTTGATGCGTTAATATTTCTCATCTAACTCATCAGGTTTTTGGCTGTTTCAGCACAAACAAGGCAAAAAGAGAAGGAAGACGGGTAATGACAGGACCAGTGCCGACTTTTGTTTGCAGGAGAATACCCATGTTGGTGTATTTATTGTGACAGCCTTCCTGTGTTGCTTTTTTGCCCAATTTATGCAACAACACAGTTGTCAGCAATATGAGAGAGAACACTGAAATTAGCTTTTAAAGATCATGGTGACTAAATGCCTAGTAATTCACAGCACAAAGTAACAACAAAAGACATCAGTATGAGCAATGTGGACGAGTACAGTCTTGCATTTAAAAAAAATATTGTGCAAAATGTTGCCTAAGTAAGAAACCTCTCTATGTTTGCAAATAGTGTGACGTCTCTTCGAGCGCCGTGCCAGCCATTCCTTCCCTCTGTGCAAGGGCTGGTTGGCAAGGAAGTTGTTTGTGACGTTCCTGATAGACCACTGAGATGTATGCGATTCTAAACCTGTAGCCTCATATATACATAACCTTTTGCGCAGTTTCATCGCTGCATCTGACTCCTACAACTTATTTGCATATTTACATTGCTCCCTTAGGACCTAACACACAAACTTGTTGTTTGCATTGTCACTTCATGAATATCGAGCGGTAAAAGTACTGAGTATATGTGAAACAATAATCTCTGCTTATTACATGAAGACATATGAGGCCTTCGATAAAACGAGTTATACCTTTATTAGGCTTGCGTACTGGTCGGGGCGATTTATACATGCAGCTTCAGCAAATGGTATCTTCCAGCCCGGTGACCATGCAATTTTTTTCTGTACACAGCGCAAACACCGAGATGTACCCACTCGCAGATGGTCGCGTCAAGTGCATATTTACCTTGACTAAAATGCCGAATCAAGTTTTTTCATCGACCAGTCCTTGCCATGAGTGCTAATGTCTTCGCAAACAAGACACATTGTTATTGACACTGCACGCACCACACACAATATTCTCAGTTGAACCAATATTCTCAATACCTTTCAATGCACACTACATGCCGCAATCAGCAGTGCACATTTTTGAAGACTATGCCACTGTTCCTCGCACAGGCCACCACGTGTGTTCAGTTCTTCAAGATAAACAGACAGCGTGACAAATATTTTACCACACAGCTAGATGTTTGCTGACACATAATACAGCTAATGTCGACATTGTAACGTGAAGTGTAAGCTTTGAAAAATTAAAACTTGCCCCAAACACCGCACGACTGTACCGGGCTGAGCCACGAGCGGGAGTGGTTTTCCAGCCACACCTTTTACATGTGCCAGTGACATCATGCTGTGACGTACCTCGGTAGGGGCCTATCGCTGCATACTTTATGTGAATGAGGGTCCTGTTAGTGAAAGCAGGCATTGTTGATTTCGTAACTTGTTCATTCCTAACTGGACCTTCATATGCACGAGTTGTCTGACTGATATTCAGTCGAACTTTTGTGCAATAAATTATACAGTTGTCAGTCTGTGCTTGCTCCATACTGTTGTTACTGGTGTTTCTTGTTGTTACTTTGCACTGCTCATTACTGCTCACCTACAGAAACTAGCCTATCTTGCTGCTGTTTTGGACAAGATGCAGCTGGCAAGTGCGATAGTGTTCATAACTCTGAATTCTCAAGCAAAAATTATCGTTTCATATTCAGTTAGTTGCATTCATATCAGTACATTATAAGAAATCATTGATTAAACATGAATCCGTGTTCCTTTACATAATGCTCACAACTTTTATATCAAATTGAATGGTGTTTATAAAAAACGTGGGTTTCAGCTAAACTTTATGCTCTTTTCTTGAAGAGCTGACAAAACGCTATTGCATGCTTACTTGGCATGAATTGGACTGTGTTCGAAATACATTGCAATTATTCACCGGACTGCCAGTACACTTCACATTGGGGAAACACTTATTAACCATGGATTGATTAATTAAGAACGGAAAGAAAGAAGCGGCAGGCCGGGATACTTGATATTGGCATTCGTTTTGCTACCCAGCGCATTATGATGCAAACTTCCTATAGAGTGGTAATGCGTCTTGCATGTTTGTCTGTAAATAAGAACTTCGGGTAGAACTATATTTATCTTACAAATGGTTGCAGGACTGTGGAGGCTGTAGGGCTGCTTAGGAATGGTGGAATCCCTGGACATGTGTTCAACCTTGCTGCATCAGCTCCTTGGTGTTTTCACGGCATCTTTACAGATGTGTTGGGTGAGTAAAGCAAGCAGGTTTCAACACAAGGAAAAGTATAATATGGGAGCACCTCTTGTGCGTGCCTTACATCCCAAGTATATCAAATATTTATCTTGCACCTTGTGGCCTGTAATTTTTAAAGAGACACTACTTTTTGCTTTATATTTGAGTCTTGATGCTTCGACAGCAATGTATTTGTGTTTGACAGCAAGTGTTCTTAAACAAATAACTGATCTCAATAATGGCAAAACACCCTTCATACTTGGTCCTTAGCATAAGCTAGCACATACCTGTAGCAGATTCAATTATTCATTTTTTGCTGGGATGATAATCGGCAAGTAGCAAAGGCAAGTTCAGATTGGAGTGGTCGGTGACGTCTGTTTAGGCTCTGCCATATTGCTTTGCAACCAGAGTTACTTGTAGCCACATATACAATGAAGCCACATGACGTGCATTCTAAATGAGAATACCATACTACATTTCGCTGCATCTCAATGTGTGCCAAACAAATGCAGATATCAATAACTTGCCACTATAAAGGGATACTAAACCAACACAAGGTTGAAATTTAGTCGTGGTGTTGCAGCTGTGTATGACTCTTCAATGAATGCATAGCCGTGATAATTTGTCTACATGTTGTCGCAATAGTAAAGTTACACACATTGTATGATACAAAAGAGGTCCTCGCTTATTTCGCTTTTTTTCGCAATGCTTCTTTCTTGTCTCTTCTTGCCATGTGCTCCTCCTCACTTTACAAGGAGCAAGAGTAGTGAGCACACAAACACGTATTTAAAAAAAATGTTGTAAGGTGAGCACTGAGAAGCTGAACAGTTCCGAAAGGCTCAAAGAGGTAAAGGTATTGTTTCTAGCTATTTTTGGGCACCCATAGCTAGTTGTGCTGCTGCAGTTAAAAATTGAGTTAATTGTTAAAAATTATTTGGAGGTGGTTTGGCACCCATAATTGCAGTTACATACAGAACTAGGTTTCAATGCGTAAGCAAAATCTGTTCGCTCTAAATCAATCCTATTGATATCTGAAATTCAGGAAATATTCACAGAAAAGCTCAGGAAAAGGCTAAATGGTTGCCCCTTGAACGTGAAGGAGATACCCTTCTTCTAAAAGATCAATAGACAGTCTAGTAGTCTTGATATTACATGCACTCTAAAATATTCTGGTGTGGTGCTTTTCATGCATGTTATAATGAGAGGGGTTTTTAATAGAACTGTTGTCACTTTGCCCTGCGTTGCTGAAATTGTTCACATAGTTTTAATACATGAATCACTTTATGCCTTTTGATTTTATGCAAATGGTTTGCTTACCCAGTCGGTTTAACTTGATTTGGATAAAAACATAAATGCTCTAAACTTTTTTTATTATACAGCAGGTTTATTTTTAAAATGCACGACCATTGATGTGAGCACAGTTGGTGGCGTGCTTGATTAATCCTTCACTATCACCACTCTAACTACACCTGCTACAGTGCATAGTGTGACAAAAGTAATGGTACTTAACATTACTGGCAGCATACACTTTTATGTCTCAAAATGTGTTAAAAAGCCTGGTAAAAATGTGTGTACGCTTTTTTTCGCTCCAACTAAATATTCTGGTATACTCAAAGTAGCTTCCGCTCTTTTAAGGTCCTCAAACTATTAGATGTTCAAAAGAAGTATCAATGCCATATATGCTTTCTTTGTCAGCCTACTCACCACTCTAATAATGAGAATTACCCGACAACATTACCTAGTAAAATATAGGGATGTTATAAAAAGTAATGTCAATTCAATTGTCAAAAAACGTTGCCAAGTTACGTTTTTGTTCTCTTTTCTTTTCACAATTTTGTTGAAGTTACTTTTGATAACATCCCCTATAGTTTGTTTGGCATCATTTTCTACTAGTTCTCATTATAATGTGTTCAACAAAGACAACAAACCCTTAAATTTATTGTTCTTTCCTTTACTCATTATTCTGAAACAGTGAATCTCAGTAATGTTAGCAGTGTGTGACTTGTTTTTTTTTTGATCAGTTGTGCATGTGTTCAAGTAAATGCGTTTAGGTGGGAGGGTGAACCATTGCCACCTCCTGTGACTAGCAGATTTTCAGAGAACTGACAGATGCATAATGCTGCCAAAAAGTATAGAGATATTGGAAGTAATCGTAACGTAATTGCGATCGTAATGTAATCGCCAGTAGGCAAAAAAAGCTGTCCCACACTCGCCATAATGGTAAGAGGCAGCGCTGACTGACCCTTCCATGTATAAATGCACATATATACCGTACAAAATGGAAGAGGGATAGCCGCCATGGTAGCTCAGTTGATAGAGCATCGGACATGTTATTCGAAGTTCGCAGGCTCGGTCCCTGTACAGGGCAGGTTATCTTTTTTCCTTCTACATTTCTTTCTTCACAATTACAACACTTCTATTCTTCTTGAAGACTTTCTGGTGTAAAAAAGGTACCTTATAATCTGAAGAGGCAAACAGAATGTGCCAGTGCACGAGTTAGCTCTTGTACTGGTTACAAGTAAGATAAGTTTTGAAGAATAAATCATTCTGCCACTTGCCTAAAGAATGGCTACAGGACATGGCACTGGATGCACTTTGTTATTTTCGAATCAAGCTATCTTGTATTCTATTTTTATAAATTACATGGGATACACATGACGGTATCACACACTTTAATGCCACAAAGATTATGCAGCAAATAAATGTTATAAATGCGAAATTGCATAAGGATAAGGTGAAAACTGCACCCTCAACGATAATGTACAGGAAGCACAGGGTGCAGGCGTCATTCCTTCTGCCCGTGCTTTTCAAGTGCGAGCTGTTTTCACCTCGTTCTGACCAACTAACTAAATTGAGATGTGTTGTTATAGTGCAAGAGGATGCTCCACGGGAAACTAGGTTCGTCTCTAACTCTGTGTGTGTCTTTCAATATATATAGTGCTCGGTTCAAGTGTTCATGCAGGCCAGATTGTGTAAAACAGGACCGTGTAAAATGGACCGTGTAAATAAAATAAAATGGACCATGTAAATAATCAGGATCGTGTAAAATGTCGTTTTCGTGTGGAACTGTAGTTGTGGTTGTGCTGAATGACCTTTCTTTATATACACTACATAACAAACTTGCTCCTTTAGAGTCGAGTGCATCTTCGGATCGATTGTAAATGTTTGCATATGCGAGGAAATGTGTGTTCCACGAGGAACACACATTTCCACGCGGAAATGTGCCACGAGGAAATGTGTGTTCAGCGAAAATTTGCATATCATTATATACAACTCTTAAAGCCTTGTCTACAACTTTGTGCAGGTTGACCTTGAGCAGAAAACGAGGAGCGGCAGCAGCCCCCAGAAAAGAGCAAGCATCCTCCAAGCTCCCGAAGCTCTCTTCGACAGGAACATCATGGTCACTGTGTGGCATTGAAAACCATCGCAAGGAGTGCCTTATCAGTACACTGTGCTGCTCTTTCATCGCAGAAGACGAAGTTGACCACTCCAGAGGAACTTCACGCTGTGTATTGTGAGTGCTTCAGTGGTTTTGTTTTTGTCCAGCCAGCAGTTAAGAAATCATGTGTCAGACTCAGCCGGGATGGCTAGAGGGAGTCGGGCAGGCATGTTTGGACATTTGTCTAGCCAAGTAGTGCCAATTTTCGGACTGGTCCTGTTGGAGTTACTGCCACAATCACAGAAGCTACGTCACCTCTCTAAATGTACAGATGTGTTGGTGAAGATTAGCTGCATTAGGTTTTTCTATAACTGATAGCTGCCAACATTCTTCATTATACAGGAGTTTTGTTCCTCACTTATGGGTGTAAAGCCCTCCACAGAAAAAATGCAACACGTCTACTTCCAGAAGGCTCCAAGGCCCTACTTGTAGGTTTTTTCAGCTTGTATCATAAGCACTTCGTTTGGGTGTACATGAACATTTTATAAACATGTACAGCGAAACATTTGGGTGGCCGGTCGTTTTGTCGTTATCATGTTCCTCGCAGTATTCTTAAGCATGTTGTGCATTACGTTGTCAATCTGGTTCATGTGCATAGAAGACAATACGAAGTTTCAGGCTACAGTATAAAAAGCCTGGAAGCAAGCTATCAATAATTTTTTAACAGAGTTGCTTAATCTCATACATGATACATCACTATACTTTCGTGCGTATTCATCAATGTAAGCTCGTCTTAGTGTTATCCAAAATGTAGATGTGAGTCGACAGATGGAAACATCTAGTGGGTTAATCAGGGTGAACAGTGGAAGTGCCTCAGACAGGCTGGCCGATGTTACGATAGGAGGACCTATTTTTTAGAAGTCACCTTGTGATCCTTGGCGTGTTAGTTTAAAAGGGGTCAGTAATGACATCAACTTTTGGTGTAGGCGTGTGTGCCTGTTGGAAATGTTTGTCTGAAAAAAAAACCTATAACGCAGAAGAGTGCAGCCCTTGCTTCTTTTCAAAGTAGGTTGCACTGATACAAAGTGTTCTCCTGTCGGAGGTTGGGGGTAAGAGAAGCAAAAAAAAGTTAAATGATAGAAAAGAAGAAAAAAGAAGAAAGAAAAGGGGGATGCAAAGTAAAAGTAGTGCTACACTGCTTCTACTTTGCATCCCCCCTTTTCTTCTTTTTTCCCTTGTTTTCTTTTTTCACCTTTTTTGTTACATTTGCATTGTCCCATCTAGTGCTTGAATCAATGACACATGGCTTTGCTATAGCAAAGATGCCTATGTGGTGTTGGATTGAACAGTGCATTGTACTTCATTCAGTTAATTACAGACTGATCAGTCTTGCAATAAGTGCTTCCTGTTCAAATGAAAAGTTTGTGCTTGGCTCTTAGTATGCTGGTATATAGCTTGTGTCTTGGACTACTCAAAATGAATGTTATTTTGCTGCTGTTTATGGTAATGAATTTATCCAACTTGAAAATATCTTGCCTTGCGAACTTTGTCGGACCTGCCTTTCTTTTTCTTTCCTATGCAGGCATTGTATGTGAGGGAGGCAGTAACAGAGAGGTGATAGCTTGAGCTTCGGAAGAATAAATGCTGGCAGTGAAGCAATTACACATCAAACATCCCAGTCATTTTGCCAACCATACTAAATGTGTTTTGAAAAAAAAATATTGTGCTCGGTTACTGTATTGAAAACAGCAAAATGCTAAAATATATCGCAGAGAACAAATTATTAGGCCAGGTTGGTGCCTTCTGGACTTCCCAGGATGTCATCTAGGTGTTGTTTGTAAAAATTAAAAGTGTTTCAAAAATACTGCCTCTTCTACACCAAATTCGGTCTAGGTATTAAGTAAAGGTGATTGTGTGTAGTGCATGAAGCTCAGTAATATTAGTGCAATTTTTTCGCCACATCAAAAGCAAGGAAGCAGTTCTCTCTATATGGCAAGTTATATGATTACACTTTGTCTTAAAGTAGAAATGAATTTTTGAAGTTTTCTTATGATGGCTGTTTTCTGCATTTGATATACGACAGCTTTCGTTCCGAAGTTCTCCATGGCCCTCAATAGGAGACTTCAAAGATCATTTTCCTCATTTAAACAAAAATTGTAATGATAACACTTGCCATATAACAAGAACTGTTTATTTGCTTTCAACTTACACATAAAAGTAATTTTCAATTAGACAAACACACAGCTCAAGTTGCATCTCAATGTGGACAAAAACGATTATATAGTGATATTTGTAATCTGGACCTAACATTATTTTTTTCGTGAAATGTAACTTCTGTGCAGTGAGTATTTGTGGCTCAAATATTCATACAAAGTGCAGTATTGCCATACAAGAAATGCAAACGTAAACAGTTTGGCTGAATTCTTCAAAGCCTATGTAGGGGAAAAATTGCACTAATGTTACTCGGCTTCAAATACTTTAAGAAGCACCTTTACTTAATATGTAGATCAAATTTGATATGGCAAGAAAAAGCGGTACTTTGAAATTTTTCTCCCAAATAACACCCGCACGACATTCTGCGAAATTCTGAAGGTACTCTCTTGAAAACATTTCTGCAAATAGCTATTTTCAGAAGAGTAAATTACCATCATGTTTTAAACTATACATCTGTGATGGTCGCCAGGCAGTATGGTTTGTATGTTTGGTGTAGAATGGCCCAGTGCGAAAAACAACAAATGTCTGAGCATCCTTTGACGCTCGGGATTTCGAAAGCATTTGTTTGTTAGTAGCAATTCAGTTAAGCCCTTGTCTTTATGCTTAGGCCCACAAACAAAACACAAGTAACCAATGTAGAACTAAAAGTCATGCAGTCTCGCTGTTCCAAGGCTTGTGGAGCCTAATTTAGTGCAAGCTTCACCATTTTTTAAAAATTCAGATTCAACCAACAGGTTTTGGAGGCACAGTGCATTTTCAGCTAACTTGTTTTACACCAGTTACATTGATAAAAAGCGGGAAGTAGAGGTAAAAATACCATTTTAAAGGCATTGTAGGTAATAACAAAAAGGACTGCTTTCTTTTTTTGTGTGGTACTTTGCCTGAACACTGTGCTTTTTGTGGTATAGTTCATTGTTTAGTGAACATAGGCCTTAAAAACTAACATTAGCCATGTTGAGGTCGATTTCTTGGTTATAGTCATAGTAGCCATATTAAAAATATATGACTTCAAACTTGATTGTTCTTTTTAAGATGTTTTCTTGCATAATGATATTTCAGAGTCTTAGTCAATTTTGTTATAAGAAAACGTGATGTCATAATAGGGTCACTTTTTGTAGAGTCGTTCAGTTCTACCTTACCTTTTACATTCCTAATAGAGCAGTTATTTTCAATATCGGTATTTAAAATGGAATGAGCATGCTGTATGTAGTAAGGTGTAAGCACTTACAGATAGCACATGCACCCAACTTTTCTGTTGGCAGTTTATTTCTGTTATTCTTGATTTATATGTGGGGTTTCACGTCCGAAAACCATGATATGATTATGAGAGACGCCGTAGTGGAGGGCACTGGAAACTTCGACCACTTGGGGTTCTTTAACGTAAACCCAAATCTGAGCACATGTGCCTACAGCATTTCTGCCTCCATCGGAAATGGAGCCGGGATTTGATACAGCGACCTGCGGGTCAGCAGCCGAATTTCTGGTACTCTTGCTCCCCTATATGTGTGCAGTTCGGTTATAGTTATCTGGCTTGCACAGATTTTTAATGACACCTGCCTTGTCCTGCTTGCTTTCATGGTGATTTTAACCTTCATAAGTTGCATAGGTTTAACTCTCAAAATTGTTCAAGATACCAATTTTGTGCACAAACTGTATAGTATAAAGGCAGCAGATGTACATGCACACACTATTAAATGTACATTGAGAGCTTTCACTTGCAGTTTCTTAAGTTTTACTGTGCAGGAAGCATTTAAACCATAATTTCATAAGGACATAATAATCGATTATGTCTACCATTGAAAATCGTGACAACCTAGTTATTTTCACTGTGATAAGCATGCTGTTTTCTTTGATGTGGCAGAACTAATTTATAAACTCATTCCTTCTATTATTCACATATGCATAACATGAAGGATTGTGTGCCTTACATTTTCAGTTTCATTCTGTGTGTTATATTTCTTTTGCATGTGAACTAATGTGCCAGCATGTGTCTCTGACATTATTTGTGCCAATATTTTCATTTCCAGGTGCCTATGAAGGACACATAAGTTCTATGGCAGTGACCTTCCAAATTTACAGTGGTGCCGGAGCCTCAAGCAGCATTTCGCCGATCTCCACAAGGCGTTCATGAGACAAACACAGCGCCACATTTTCACAGTGCTATGATTATTATTTATGTTTAAACATTTCGTTCTAAAATTGCTGTTACATTGTGTTTTGTGCCACCATCCTGTGGCTTAGGTGGAGCTCGTGAAATTACGGTGTAGTCACCTCATTTGTGTACCATCAACACTGCAATGTCACCATTCACAGCTGGAGCATACAGACAAATAAAAAAAATATATTGATTGTAGCAGGGCTGGTGTGTACAATAATGCTTCTCTATTGATAATAATAACTTTATAAGTTCTTTAGGTCTTGCATAGAACACTGCATTAATGTGTTGCAATGTAACCACCATTTATGATTGCTAGCATGTTAATTCAGTAGTTTTGTAATGTATTTTATTTGAAAGGTAATTTTGCTTCCGCATCACGACAATTAGAAAGTTGCCGATGATTCAATCCCTCATTAAGTAGCTTCTTAACACATTTGTTTCTATCAAGCCTTTGTTTACTCATCAAGGCTGTTTCAGATAGCAAACATATTTCACCTTCATGCAACATATTAAGAAGGAAATATTCATATATATTTCTACACAGTACTTGCTTTTGCAAACAACTTGAATGGCCAATTGCTTTTACTCGAGATCTAGGATGTCCATTTGATCTTTGCAAGATGCAGCAGATAGATGCATGGTTTCTGCATTTTGCTGATTTTCATAAGCTGCTTATCGGGTAATTTAGCATGATATGGCACTTTCCGTAAGCTGCGGATGCCCGCATCTTTCTGCACGATATGGCGCTTTCCGTAAGCTGTGGATGTCCGCATCTTTTCGCATGATATGGCGCTTTCCGTAAGCTGTGGATGTTCGCATCTTTCCGCATGATGCGGCTTTCCGTAGTCCAATTATTGCTTATGTACGGATCCGTATATGCGGAACGTTTCAGTAGGGTGTACGTCGTGTTTTGAGACTTGGCAATTTAGCTTTACGTTTAAGAAGTGTTACGCTTGTGTGGTTTGAATAATCGGAAAAGATAAATCTGGCCGCACGGTTCTGAACGGATTCAAGGATGGTACTTGAGTTAGCTTGTGGTAAGTTCCAGACTTTACACGCGAATTCCAGCTTTGGGCGAACAAGCGTTTCGTAGGCCAATAATTTAACTGTGAACGGAGCCAGGTTAATGTTACGTCGCAGGAAGCCCAGTGCGTGATTCGCGTCATTGGCAATGCGATTTATGTGGGATGATCATGTAAGGTCATGAGAAATAAGAAGACCTAGATATTTATGGACGAGACAGGAAATATAGCGGAGCCACTTAAAAAATATTTGTACGTGCAATAGGAGTGACGCCTGTGGAATGACATGATGGATGTTTTGTAAACGTTTAGCACCATGACCCATTTGTTGCACCATTCGTCTATCTTCCTTAGGTCTTGATGGAGTGCTGCGTTATCACTGGGATCGATAATGGGGCGATAAATGACGCAGTCGTCCGCGAACAACCCAATGCTTGAAGAAATATTGTCTGGTAGGTCGTTAATGTATATGAGAAAAAGTAAGGGCCCGAGGACATTCCCTTGAGGAACACCTGATAGGACAGGAGATAAGGATGAAGAACTGTTGTTAGCGTAGACAAACTGCTGTCGGTTAGGTAAAAAGTTTGAAAGCCATGCAAATACATGTTCGTCAAGGTTTAAATGTGAAAGTTGAGATAGCAAACGCTTGTGGGGAACTTTGTCGAAGGCCTTCTCGAAATCTATGAAAATAGCATCGACGGGGACGTTATGTCTAAATTAGAATTAATGTTACTTAGGAAGAGTGCCAATTGAGTGTCGCAGGAGAGACCTTTTTGGAAGCCATGTTGATTGGGATGAAAGAACTTTGCGGATTTCAGAAAGCTAGCTATGTGCGTGTAAATGATATGTTCCATGATTTTAGAGCAAACACATGTAAGAGAGATTGGACGAAACGCGTTATCTGAGGCTTTCTTGGGGACCGGTACCACTTTTCCTGTTTTCCAATCTTGGGGAACAGAACCTGTTGAGAGGGACTGCTGGAAGATATGGCTAAGAATGATGCTAGAGAGGTGTTTGGTGTTTTTAAGAATTTTTGCATTTATGCCGTCGACGCCTGAGGCCGAAGATAGCTTCAGGGAGTCAATGACGTTTGAGATGCCGTGTGGTTGGAATGTAATGCAGGGCATGATAGAGTGAAATTTAGTAGAAAGGGACACAGGGCCGTCGTCTGGCTCGCGGGTGAATACTGAGCAGAATTAGGAGTTAAGGAACTCGGCAACCTTGCAGTCAGGAATAGCAGTTCCTGAGGAGTGAAGCAAGAAAACTGTAGGGTTTACGTGTTTGGGGTTAATGGTCCTCCAGAACTGCTTAGGGTTAGTGCGAATCAGAGCTGGAAGTATCGACGAGAAGAAGGTGCGTTTGGATTTAGACAGGAGTGAATTGAACTTTTTTGATGTTGCTCAATATTTATCCTTTGTGCGTGGGTCGGTGGATGTTTTCGCCGCTCTAAATTGCATATTTCTTTTTCTTTTGAGCCGTTTTAAAGTAACGCTGAATCTTAGGGATTCGATCCGCTCTGTTATCGTTTTTGTAGGTATGTATTTTGCAATCAAACGTTGCGTTTCATACTTAAAGATTGACCAATTTGTTTCAACCGAGCGAGTTTCGAAATCCAACAAGAACGAATCGCAAAAGTGGCTCAGTTCGGCGTTCATATCGAGATATTTACCTTTATCGTAAAGTGTTATTGTTTTCGATAACTCCGGTGGGCGTTTGTGTAGGCAATGAAACGTACCATGAATGATAGCATGGTCGCTGATACCATCCAGATAGGTGAGTGGGGAGAAACTATCGGGGTGAGAAGCAAAAACCAGGTCAAGTAGATTGTTCGAGTGGTTTGTAGTTCTTGTGGGTGATGTGACCAACTGCGAAAGCCCGAACGAAAAACACGTGTTTATGAAATCGCTTTCGACGCTTTTGTGCGCCGGCGTGATAGCGGGGTTGCACCAGGCAATAGCCGGAAGGTTGAAATCACCAAAAATTGCAATACGCGTGTTGGGGTGTAGGGTTGAGACCAACTGCAACGCGTCGTGAAAATTGGGTACGAAGGAGGCGTCGGCATCTGGGGGGCGATAGCATACGCCAATTATGAAAGGATGATACGCAGCTGTGCATCGAATAAACAGTATTTCGAGTGGGGAACTAATGACAACACGACAGCACTGCAAACTACGATGGGCACCCAACAGGACACCACCGCCTCGCCTGTTTACCCAATCACATCGGAAGACGTCGAAATCTGGGAAATAGAGCTCTACGTCTGCATTACTTATACAGGGGTTTAGCCATGTTTCCGTAAGAATTACAAAATTGGAGTCGGTTGAGGTAACGATGTTGCTTAGTTGGTCCCTTTTGGGAATCAGGCTACGGATGTTAGTAAAAATGAATGATATGATACTGTTATTGGAACTGGGAGTTAAACGTAAACATTTTGACAGCAATCTGTCTGGCTGGGTAGAAAAGTTTAGAAAATTGAAATTGCTCCAGCCACAGTTCAAAAAGAGCCCGACGTTTCGAGACCGACTCGGTCCCTTCCTCAAGGGGTGACTGTCTTGGTCATGGAAGTGTCGTCGCGTCGTGTTCTCTCACCAAGTCTCCGGCTTTCCCTTTCCACCACGTTTCGGAGACCGTGAACGTACACCGAAGGCATTGTTCCCAGCGAGCGGTTCACGTTGGCAGGCGTATGCTGAATGTGCCAAGACTCGAACAAGAGCCTCTTTCCCAAATTCCGTTCTGTTTCAATACCAGAAGCGCCGTCTAAGTCAATTTTATGGTCGTGCTTCTCGCAGTGCTCCGCCAGAGCGCTACGTTGCACTTCCATCTTCCTGACGTCGTTCTTGTGTTGGCGCATTCTTTCCGGGAAACACTTGCTCTCGCCTATGTAGCTGGCTGGACACCCAGAACACGACACTTTGTAGACAACGCCCGGGTGTAGCTCCCTCGGAGGTCGGTCTTTCGGCCGCGGTAGCAAACGAGCGAGCGTCGAAACAGGTTTATGGATTACCGTGACCCCGGCTTTTCCTAGGACTCTCGAGAGCTGTTCACTTATGCCCGGCACATATGGAATGGCGACGCGGTTGTTTGGCGTCTTCGTTTCTCTCGTGTGCGGTGGTGTGGCCAGGGCGGAAAGGGGGTCGGGCGGTGTGTCGCTTGCAGGTGTCTTTCCGCGGTGCGGTGGTTGTCGTCTCGACAAACGGCGTGACGCCCGGCGGATGAACGCTTCTGTGTAGCCATTCCTTCGTAGCACGCCGAGCTACGTATGAATAATGCAAGTTGT
The DNA here is from genome assembly GCF_043290135.1 of Rhipicephalus microplus. Taxonomy (NCBI): domain Eukaryota; kingdom Metazoa; phylum Arthropoda; class Arachnida; order Ixodida; family Ixodidae; genus Rhipicephalus; species Rhipicephalus microplus. The sequence continues at coordinate 128,202,419 of NC_134707.1, forward strand.
TATATACAGCGAAAGAACTTATAGCGTATGCAGTGACGTACAGTGCAAAAATTGTACAACAAAGACAGGACATTCATGACATTGAGATGATTAAACTTAAATGAACAGTAAGGCTTTATGAACAAACAAGGTGAGGTCAATCACAGTGTAGCGTGATATTTTGCATTCACCTGTGAGGACAATTTTCTCTCACGCTCAAAAACAATATTGCAGAAAAATACATGTTTCTAAAGAAGAAAATAAAAATACACACTTTAATGTCACAGTGGTACAAGCTCTAGCCCGCCTCCTCAATAAGAGAGAAAAGGCATGGACACTCTGTTGTTTTTTACGATAATAAATTGCGTAGACCACCGTCGGAGAAAGCCTCCTCTCCCAGCATGAATAGTTCTGCGTTAAGATGCATAAGATTATGTTTCTTAGCCGATGTATTACGGGAAACATGGCTCTCTGGGGACGTCCCTCTGGCAGGCCAGTCCCCTTCGTTTCCGTAAGACGAAGGCTCCGATAGCCATTAAGAGTACTACAAAGTTATCTCTGTGGCTAGATTTCCACTGCATACTTGTTTGGAACATCCTGGTAACCATGGGCCAAAAGGTGCGCGCTACTATACATTCATGGAAGACATGGTTCAGTGTTTCGACGCGACCACAATGCGGGCTTGTGGCGGAGGGCGCCACGCCCCACGCCGCAAGGTGGTCGGCTGTTGGTAAAGCCCCCCCCCCCTTCCCTGAGCCAGTTTAGGTCATGGACCTCGGAGGGGAGAGACGTGTTTGTAAGAGTCCAGCGTCTTTTCGCCCGGCATTTCCGGCGTTGTTCTTCAAATAGGCTTTTAAATGGTATTATTTCGCTCTTGTCGGTTGGGGACATTTCCATAAGTTCTTGAACTTAAAAATCGTTTCGTCATTACTGCAAAGATTCTATAACATGTGTGTAATACGCTGGTGTCTGCTCAGCAGCTGGTCCCGTGTCGTTTGCTAAACCAAAAAGTCTTCTAGAGGTTCCTAGCAGATACACTACAAGTTGCCTGCCTCGATACGATGAGTTCTTCTAGAGTGCCCAGGTGTTTCTGAGAGCCAACATGCGGCACATTACATCAAGGTTGGGTACACTGAGCCCTCCCCATTTTACTGGTAGGCGGACCAAGGCTCTGGCAACAGCTTCGGCGTGGCCATCCCAGAAAAAGTAGCCGCACGTAGTAGCCACTCTCAGAAAAACCCGCCAAGGTGGTCATGCAATTTTGGCTAGATAAAGCAGTGGCGCTGTTATGCTGGATTTATTTAGATAAGCTCTTCCAGTAAAAGGTAGTTGAAACGTTCTGGTGACTTCAATGCGTCTGTCCACTTTGCGTTGGATTTCTTTTCATGTGGTGCGGGCTACCTCACCAGTCGAAAGGAAAGTTACACCTAAGTGTTTAACGCCTTGGATGATTTCGACGCCATCAAAAAACTCTTCAATGTGCATCTCAAGCACAATGCTTCGCTTTTTCTGGGATGAAGACGTGCTCCCGACAGGTAACTATACGTTTGGAATATTTGCAGAAAGGCTCTGTAGCAATCTATGTTCCGAATGAACAACGAGATGTCATCTGCGTGTGCCGCTACTTTCACTTCGCCCAAGCCTAGAAGAGGGAAACCACGTATCGAAGTACATTTCTCGATTTGTTTCCATAATGGATCTATGCATAATACAAAGAGAATTGCGGAGAGGGGACAGCCTTGTCGGATGCCCCTACTTACAGCAATAGGTTCAGATGTATAGTCATTCACTACTAATGACGTTTCTAAGTCTGTGTAGAGTAAACGGAGGGTGTCGGTTAAATATGCTGGGAAGCCATACCACTCAAGCACAGCGAAGAGATAGTTCCATTCTACGCGATCAAAAGCTTTTCCTGGTCCAAGGAAACAACAACGCCAGACATTTGTGTTCTTGTAGCGTACGTGAATAAATCGCGAGTCAGCGCAAGTGAGGTATTGATCGTCCGACCTGGGACACAGCATGTTTGTATGTCGCTTACTATTTCTGGTAGAATGATTGTCATGCGGTTTGCAAGGATGGCTGTCAATATCTCATAATTCGAGTCAAGTAGGTTAATGGGCCTCCACGCCCTTGGGTCGGACGGCTCTCCCCCGCTTTTAAGCAAGAGTATAGCTCTGCTCTCACGAAACGTATTCGGTCTGATTCCGTCAGCAAGAAGCCTATTTAGCATTGCCAAAAGGTGGCCTTGTATTGTTTCAAGAAAGGTTTTGTAGAAACTCAAAGGTATCCCGTAAGTGCCGGCGGCGGCGGTTGCGTTCATATGCTGAAGCACAAAGCGTAATTCATCCAGCGTCACTCGGCTGTACAGGCCATCGCGGAGCTCCTCCGGTACGCAGGAAATTCCCGCGCAAAACTCGTTAACTATGGTGGTGTATTTCACGTCGCTCGTGTTCTCTGCCCTGAAAAGATTCGAAAAATGTGTTTCAAAGACCCTCATTATGTCTTCTGCTCGTGTAGACTGTTAGCCGTTCGGCAACTGAACGAAAGGAACAAGCATGTGTTCACCCAAGGAGCCGTTGCGAACACTTCGAAGAACCGCCAGATCTGAAACCGGTCGTCCGTTGATAAAAGACTGCGCAGCCGTGCGCGAACTAAGACATAGCAAAAGTTCGCACCGCGCCTTTAACTGATCGAGATAGTCGTGCATTGCGAACGTCAGCGTCTTGCCTCTGCGTACAATGCGCGCTTTTCGTAGCGTGTCGTTTACTCTGTCGGCAGGCGCGCTTTCCTTTCGTGCCCCGCTTTGATAAGCTCGGCGCGCCAACTGTGTTTCAATGCGTCCCAGCTGCAGGGTTTTGGCGGCCTATCGCACGCTCGCTCTAGTGCATTGCGCAGTAATGCTACGCTTTCCGGGTCGTGCATGAGTGTGGTGTCCATTTTCCAATGGTTTCTAAATGTAGTGGATTGTTCAAAGAAAAGTTTTACAGACACTGGACAGTGGTCTGTATTGCATGGAACATCCGGTGGGAAATGTATGACCTCGCAACTAACGACATGAGTGGCTATAACTTCTGGAAAATAGTAGCGGCCTAGCCGGGTCATGTCGGAACCCCGTTGCCAGGTTGCAACGAAGTCATTCCCGTGAGTGTCGACCCACGCATTCCTGAGCTTGAAATTGTGGATGAGTTTTCGCAATGCGCTAACTCCGCTATATTGTCTGCTTTGTCTGCGTCCGCGCGCATCTCTGTCGGTTTCTCAACACAGTTGAAATCTCCAACTAAGAAAGTGGGGTAACTGTCAAACATAAATGAGTCGAGTGAATTGAAAAAGTCGGCCGTGCCCCCACGTAGAGCTGGGGCATATATTACGAGCGCCCTTACTCGTCTGCCGTGAAGGTCAAAGTCTACTGCTAGTGTGCGGCCGTCAAAACCATAAACACAGTGTGCTCTTCGACGTAATGCTGGTGTCAAAAAAACAACTCCGACTTCGCATATCTTTGAATCAGTCAGCGAAAAAAAGGTTTCAACTCCAAAATGTGAACAAAAAGATTGCACATCAAAAGGCGTTCTAAAATTACATTCCTGTAAGAAAAGGATATTGACATGACGTGGCCCTGCGAAGTGCATGACTTCTTTCTGCTTTTTTCGGCGTCTGAAACCCCTGACGTTTAAGGAGAGAAAATGCACCGTAGCTATTTAGAAAATAGGGGGAGTGTGCGCAAACTTCAGAGAAACCCCTTGCAGGGGGTGGGGCGAGAGCTTAAAGAGTGAACAAAACTAAAGATAGCAATGCTCTGACGTCGTCAGAGCATTAGCGAGGTTTTGGGGCTTACTACTGTCCGTAGAGCCCTCAGAGTCCGTGGTCAGTGGGTGGGCTCGTTTGGTGGCTGAACGATCTATTTCCATGACGCTGGCACCCACACTCGTACCGTTGGCCGCACCTGTAATCTGGTAATAGGAGTTAGACAGGCTCAGTTTGCGGATCTGAGCCGAGTACTTGCTGGCGCGGGCGCTCGTAGTTGTCGGTGGCATTATCACTATTGTGGTCTTGTCTGGGCCGATAATCGGAGCGTCTGCACGTCCCGTCGTTCGGGTGCCGCGTCCTATCGAAGCTCTCGGCGCCTCGGAGCTACTGGTGGTGACAACTGTGTCAGAGCTGTAGTTTTCGGGGTCTCTGCTAAGTACGGGCACTCGGGCTTCGGCTTTATATGAGCTGTGTTCTTCATAGGCCTCCGGCGAGAAGCCGCTGGTCTCGGACGGGGTGCGAAGGATTGACGAGGCTTTCTCAGACAGGGGAGGCATGTCTCCTGCGTCTTGTGGTTCAGCATGGGCGTCAGTGTCGCTTGTGTCTGTGTCGCTCGCAGGCTCGAACGCCGGATAATCATCATGTAGTGCGGGCGTGCGGTGAATGCACACTTGTTGTTCAGTTGCCGCCGCTGCAGCTGCTGCGAAGGTCTTCGGACGTACGCAGTCAGCTGTTGCATGGCTGCCCGAGCACCTGCGTCACGGTTCTGCGCATCCCTCTGTGGCATGTCCAAACACGTTGCAGCTCGTGCAACGGGGCGTGGCACAATCTTTGGCGATGTGGCCAGCACTCCAGCACTTCGAGCACACTTTCTTGACACCCCGGTAGTCACACATGACATTGTAGCCTTGGACTGTCAGAAAGTTCGGTATTTGGCTTTTCATTTCTACTCGCGCCACACGGTTACCTGTGCCAACGCCAGGGCGGCCCTTGAACACTGGCTCGTGGGTATGTTGCACGTTGCCGTAGACAGAGAGAGCAGTCGCTAGGGCTGCGTCGTTTACCCACAGCGGTACCCGAAAGACTGTGACGTGGACTATTTCAGGACCTACGCTGACTAGTGGAACTGATTCTACGTTCAAGAGAATGGCGCACCGGCTCTTCAGCTTGGTGGCTGCATGGATGTTTGAGGCTGCGGCGCCGAACATTGCACCTCCCAAGTGCTGGAGGGACTTGATACCGGCTGGGCCGGTTACTGCTTCGAGGGCATCTATGATGTCGTCAACGGTGCTCCTCTCTGGAGAGCTGAAGTTAGAGCAATGAGCTTTTGGCGGTGGCGCTGCGAAAGCCATCACACTTTTGTCCTGGCCCTGGCTCCCACGGCTTGCGCTGTGGTGCCTCGGCTTTGGCTCACGATGAAGGCCTGGACAGAGCCGGGGGGTTGTGCAGAGGTTCGCTTGATGCTCGATAAGAGGGGTCGACGACTGGCAGCGTGCCTAGTCGCGGGAATCCCGGCGCCAAGTAAGCAGTGAACGAAGCGTCGGCCGTCGACCAGCTACTGACATGTGGCGAAGTGCGTCGGCATTTATGCTCTTGCCATCGAATATTTTAGCGTTATCGCTGGCGGTGACGTAGGTTCAAGAATAATTTTTACAGTTTGCGTTGTGGGCATGCTCTTATCAAAATGATCTACAGTCCTGAAGCTTCTAATGAACTGCAGGCGCGGTTTGCGCTGAGAATTGTGTAATGTATTGGGGCGATAAGAAAATTGAGAAATGGAATGTTGCAGTATAATGTGTTTTTACCTTATTGCCGATGAAACGTCCTCGTCGAAGCTTTCAACCAGCGCGCCATCATGGCTTGATTTAGACGCCTGAGCCTGTACAACTTTCATAATGTGTCTCTTATCGAGTTTATATGCGATACCTACCACCTACCGTATTCTCCTGTCTCTCATTTCCCATTAGCAGCCATTGGCATGTACATTGAGCACTATCTGACAGAAAAAGGTTGCTACGTTATACTCGCTGGGTCTGACCTCGTTGGTTTTAGAAAGGTTTACCGAGAATTGGGCCGCAGTGCCATGAATACAAGAAACTGTATATACCGTGAACTCGAGATGGATAAAGTTGGGAAGTAGACACGAAGCGCAAGCCGTAAGAAAGTGTGCGTGTGCCACCTCTCGTTTAGTCCTTGGAATGTCAGCTGGATGGTTGTGCTTCTATATGCGGAATATATGAAGAAAAGATGGGAGATGGTGGTACGTGGAGGGTTGACTAGATGGACGAACGGACACACAGACAGATGCATAAATGGACGCACGGATGGCTGCACGGACGGATGGACGCATGGCCGGACGTATGGGTGGTTGCATGAATGAACCTAGGGACGGCCGCATAAATGGAAGTGTGGACGCACGAAGAGACGCACGCACAGACGGGTGCTTGGACGCACGGATAGTCACACAGACGGACACATGGGTGGACGGAAGCAAGAACGAATTGACGGACGGATGCTTCACCCTACTCTCCATCATTCAGCCCGTGGATATGCTGCCTCTTTTTCACATAGAAAACTCCTCATATTACTACAACGAATGAACAAATGCGGTTATCAACTGAGACGAGCTGAGAGACAAATTACGTGTCATCAATTGGATATGACGTTGTCCTCGAAGTCGTTTCTGTATCTGAAATACGTCAGGCTTTAAAAGAAAATTTTAATGAGAGTTCGCGGAATGGGTTTTAGTAATAAAAATGAAAAAATTATGTTTGGCAGGGAAGTCAAACTCTAATTGGGCTTTATGAAAACCACTCTACAATTTTGCCGGTTTTGTGTGCTTGGTTACAGGTTAATTACTCATGCCTGGCCAATTATTTACCGGAAGCACAAGAATGAGGGCACCTAATACATAGGAGATAAAGAAACATGCACAACATGTTATCTTGTGCAAAGCAGTATTCTCAAACTTGGTCTTTAGTTCTTTGGGTAGTACAACAATTGCCGCGGTTGTCTAGTGGCTAAGGAACTACGTCGAAAAAAGCCGGGAAATAGCAGTCATCGCCGCTAAAAACACACAGGAACTTTCAAACGGCTTTGAAAATGGACAACTATGTCAATCTAGTGGAAAACATATGCCTTTCTCGAGGCGTTGATCAAGCAAACAGCAAACGCTAGATAATGTGCTGCTATCTGTGAGACATTGTCAGACTTTGTGACCTCCGAGATGGCGAGCGCGTTGCGTGTATCTTAGAGGCCATGTGACTCTTGCTATAGATCGAAAACCTTTATGTACCGTTCGCGCACGCGCGCTGGTACGATATACTGTGTGCGTGTGCGTATGTGTGCATGTGTGTATGTAACACAACATATTAATAAGTATGCACTTAGCGGTTACTGGTAGAGGAGTTTTGTGTTCTTTTTCGTCGTTTGAGTTTTGGTTCTAACACTGGAGGATTCATTGAAACGCAACTAATCAGTGACTTAGCGATTTTGAAAGAAGCATGCGCTCACGTGAATAATTCACGATTATTCCATATATAACAAAATAGCGTTTTTCTCGACTAAACGTTTAACTGCCGCTACTCGAGGGGAATGTCTCGATATTTAGGTCTGAGCAGTGAGCTAGATGTAATCGAAGCATAAAAAGGCAATCGCCATTCCACGGCCATTGCCTATGCGCCGAAAAAAATGGAAGCGATGGAAACCCTGGCTTGCAGTGACAACATCGTCAACAAACCGTCTGATAAAGGTGGTGCAACTGTCATATAACATAAATCTGCTAACCTTCGTGAGGCTCACAGACAGTTGAATGACAACAAATTTTACAGGCATTTGAGCTACGAATCCACCGAAGAGTTCAGGACTAATGTAAAGGAAAGTTAAAAAGAGCTACAAAAGGAAAATAAATTTCAGAAACTGCGCTTAAATCCTTAGTCCACCTGAGTTCGGTAGCTGGTAGATTTTATCTGCTCCCTAAATTTTTAATCAAAACAATCCAAGCCGACCATTCGTTTCAGGAATAAGAACCATCATGCAAAGCCTATGCCACTATACAGACAGCCTAATTAGTTTGACTCCTCCTAACGTTTTTGGTATATTAAAGACACTAAGTTATCTGGCGACATTTTCACTATGCGTGTTTCAAGTGATGCTCTCGTGGTTACACTAGATGTGGGGTCAGTGTACAGGAACGTACCCCATGCCGACGGGATCTGTTCAGAACTTCAAGCATACAACGATTCTTTAGATGACAAAACCATTCACGATTCTTACTTAGACACAATTTAACACTCATGGTCGAACACAACAACTGTGAATTTAACATTGAACTTCACGTTACAACCAGTGGCATCTTGATGGGCACAAAAATAGGTCCCAAATATGTGAACATCTTCGTGGGCATGCTAAAAATTACGTTATAGCCCACAAATCCATCAAATCAATGCTAGAAAATGATTTCCTTGCCACTCGTGAACCTAAAACACTCTATTACAAACGTTTCATCAACAAAATTTCCTTATACTGGCACCATGGTGAAGCCGCAATACTTTCTTTCATTGCCGACTTCAACGCAGAACTATCCATCTCCTTTTTCCACTCTTATTCACCAGTTAGAATAAGCTTCCTTGACGTCACTGTATACTTGAGCAATAATAAACTAGTGACTAATCTTTACAAGGAGCCCATTGACCGACAAAGATATCTCTACTTGAAAAGTAGCGATCTTAAACACCGCAAACACGTATCCCCTACAGCCTAGCTATCTGTTTTAAAAGAATTCGCTCGGGCAACAGGGAATTCACACGCAACTGTGACAAGCTCTGTAAAGCAGTACCTGAATAACAGACCTCACGAATAATTGATGACTCTCTCCAGCAAGCTGATTGGCTCGATCTTGAAGAGCTCATCAGTAAGGACATGTAGGCGAGCGCCACCTTCACGAACTAACCTCGTTCTAACGCGTTGTGCATCTATTCATAACATGTCGCATATTCTCAGAAAGCATTACAACTTACGGGCACAACTCGACAGGCTTGAAAACATTATCACTGAATCACCACGACTAGCTTATTGCAGATCAAGAAAAAGGCGCGATATTGTAACTTCTTCTAAGGCTAAATTCATTGCTCCTGCTGGTTGTCATCCGTGTAACAAACCGGGATGTAAAATTTACGTGCACATGAGCACTGGTGCTACTGCTAAAAGCACGGCATCTATCTTTTCATTTATAAAAAATCAGAGACTTGAGCTATTACAGCAGCAACATCATTTACTTACTTGAATGCTCAATCTGTCAAATGCAAAACGTCAAACAAAAACATCCTTTTGAATCCGTTTCAACAACTACAAACAACGTGTGAACAGTTTTCCACATCTCCCATTCTCCAAGCATGTTAATCTACCAGGTCATTCGTTGACAAGATCATGGTGACGTTATTAGTATAAGGCTTCAAATCACACCGTTACCAGGAAATTCGAGAATCTTCTTTTTTTATCCATAAATTTATTAGTGCATCAACCGCTCCTAACAAGTGCGTAGGTAAAGTTTCATGCCTTTCTGCGATGCCCTGACATCTGCATGTTCGTGAATTCTTTAAAAAGCATCCCTAAAGTTTTCTCACTTCAGCATTGTTATCATCTTGTAGCTTCATGTGTAATCATCGTGGACATTGGTCAGTGTTACAAATGCCCTTCTTTCAAGCCCATGATCTTTTCTTCATGTGTAATCATCGTGGACATTGGTCAGTGTTACAAATGCCCTTCTTTCAAGCTCATGGTCTTTTCTACCGTATTAAATTTTTATGTTTTTATTCCTTTCTTTAGTGTTTTCATGTTTATGTTCTCGTATGTCGATCGAATGTGTTTTGTACGCACACGGTCGCGCCCGCAGTATTTCATGCTGGACGGTTGTGCCCTCGCGATCTCCGACATCAGCGTAGCTCCCGCCGACTGGTTCGCCCTCCGCGGTCTCCTGACGCCGTGCAGATCTCGCATTGTGGCACCCCGCCCTTGGACTGCTTCGACCGGATCCCCACTTTCCTATCTCCTTTTTTCTCTCGTTGGCTGTCTTCTTCTCCGTCTATTTTCCTTCTATTCTTTTTATCCCTCCTTCCCCCCACCCCTATAAGGCACTGCGCCGTGTCGCCTGAAGGCAGACAGAAATTAGGTGCCTTTTTTCCTCTTCATTCCACCACCTCCACCACCTGGTCATAAAGTCTGCCACACACTCAAATTTGGTTCATTCTAACGAAAGCCGTGCCATGGCCAAAACGTAAATCAATAAAAAACTTCGTATGTGTGTTGCTTTCTATATTACTCCTATATATATATATATATATATATATATATATATATATATATATATAGCCAAAGAACGACCCGAAGTCACCTCGATCTACGCCACCCTCATCCTACCAAGGACCAGAAACCGCCGACGATGGCACCCCAGTGGAACTTTCGTGCGTTGCTTCAACCGTGAAGCGTGTTATTTCAACGCTCTGCTAAAGAATTTGTGTCGCCGCTCTCGACTGGTATCTTTCCTGGATCATGGCTTCGAATGGTTGCCTTCGCACCGCGTACTGGCCGCTGATGGCTTGCATCCTAATTTTGAAGGGGTTTCGCTCATGGCGAGCCATATTCGGCACATTTGTTACAAGCCATCCAGCGCATTGTCGCACTCTTGGTTGGACAGTGTGCCTACCGATCCACCTCAGGATCACGCAAGAAGGCCTACCATTGTGCGCGAGTCGTCTGACACAGCACTGGTGACTGGCCAAACAAGAAGTTGTGCTTCCCCTCAGAAGCCACCATCGCCCCACGAGCGAGTGACGCAGGACTATCGCAACAAGGTTGCTTTCAAAAGTTGCCCGACAGACTCCGCTACGAGAGGTTCGTCAATTGGACCTTCGCATTCAGCAAAGGACCCTCCAGATCCCTCAGCCAGTGGTCACCGCTACAAGCTTCGCAGCCATACCCATACCATGCGACAGGGACCTGCTGATTGACTACAGACTTTGTCACCCGGTAAAAACACTTCTTGCCTCTGTTCGGAAGAATTTTTAAGGTTACGGAAAGTTGTAGAAAAACGTGTTCGCAACGACCTACATGTAGATACTTTGAACACCTACTTAACCGCGTCTGTTGCACCTAAGGATCTACGTATCATTGTGAAACCAGCCCTATCTAACATGTCTTAGCAAAATATTGATAAGTGGGACGACATATTAAGAAATGCTTCACTACAACTCACCCGAGTTACCCTTGATCATTATCGTTCATCAAGCAAAAAATTCTTGCACCAACAAAATCAAATGTCAGCAAATTTAAGCCTCTCGTCTGATGAATCCGCCGCACAAGAGGCATTCGCATATAAAAAGCATCGTGAAATTTACGCATTGAAAGTCAAGAAAATGTCGCGTGACGGTGTTTGGTGCCCTAGTCAGAACAATGCATGCAATTACGTCCCTTTGCTAACGAATCCGGTACAAGCTTACGCCGATACTTCTTTGTCACCTTCCATTGACAAACATATCGTCAAGGAGCAGAACAATATAGTAAATATTTCGGACATTGTACTAACTGCTAAGGAGCGCAGTGTTCTGTGCCGCGGTCTTAATTTCTGTCCTGCCACAGGCGGACACAGTGAATTTCAATTACTGAAAGACTTGGATAATTTTGCCCGCAACTTACGCTTGCGCGAGTTTTTTCATGACCGGCAAAATACAAATGGTTCCACCAGCGCATTACCTTCTGGAAAACGTTGGGTACCTCCCTCACAACGAGACAGATGCTTAGATATGTATATCAAAGCTGTACAACGAGACGTACTACAGTCGTATCGAAAGCAAACGCCGTTTCGCCGTAACCTAACCACCAGTGAAATGAAAGCATTAAATGCCTTGTCCTGTCGCAATGACGTCGTCATCAAGCCTGCGGACAAAGGTGGGGCTGTTGTCGTAATGAACAAGTCTGATTACGAAGCAGAGGCTCAAAGACAGCTCGCAGACACGAGTTTTTACAAGCGTCTGGATCACGACCCTACTGAACAATTTAAATCTCTTGTCCAGAGCACTTTGCTAGAGCTTCGGGAAAACAAAAAGGTGCCTGACAATGCGATTCATTCTCTTATTCTCCTAAGTCCTGTTCCTGGTCGTTTTTACCTTTTGCCTAAAATACACAAGATAAACAACCCCGGCCGTCCCATTATTTCAGGTATAGGTACTGTCACAGAAAAATTGTCCAGCTATGTCGATTCTCTGATCAGTAGTATCCCAGCATCGCTTTCATCTTACATAAGGGACACAACCGACTTTGTTTCTGGTATAATTGATCTGATTGTTCCTCAAGGTTCCTTTTTGGTCACGCTAGACGTAGCGTCTTTATACACCAACATTCCGCATGTAGATGGAATAGCGGCAGTCGCCAGGTCCTCTGAAGCAGCATCACCCGGTAAATTTATCGACAGCAACACATTAGCAGTATTGCTCAGGCTCATTTTAGAGCTAAATAACTTTCAATTTGAAGGGCAACACTATGTCCAAGTTAGCGGTACGTCAATGGGTACGCGTATTGGACCCAACTACGCCAATATAATCATAGGCCAGCTTGAAAGTGAATTTTTGCGAACCCGCGCGCTGAAACCTTTTTATTATAAACGTTACATTGATGACATTTTCCTTATTTGGCCGCATGGTGAACTGGAGTTGCTTTCCTTCATATCTGACTTTAATGATGCCCATCTATCAATATCATTTTCTCATACCTATTCCACATCAACTCTTAGTTTTCTTGATGTAAGCATTTTGATTGTAAATGATAAGCTATCCACTGCTCTATACAGGAAGCCTACAGACCGGCAACAGTATTTGCACTTTGACAGTAGCCACGTGAAACATTGCAAAACTAGCATCCCTTACAGTCAGGCCTTACGCTTTAAAAGAATCTGCTCAGAGCAATCAGAGTTTCAAAAAAATTGCAGAACACTAAAGGATGCTCTAGTCAAACAAAAATATCCGCCGCAATTAATTGATGACGCAATAAAACGTGCCGACATGCATAATCGTAGAACGCTATTGTGCGCTGCTAAAAACTCGACTCCCTCACCGCAGACAAACTTAGTCCTTACGCATTCTGCGTCAGTTCCGCGTGTTTCGAATGTGCTGAGAAAGCACCACAATACTCTAATGCAAACTGAACGCTTAAGAAACATTTTCACCGAACCACCTAAAGCAGTGTATCGCAAAGCTAAAACTATTCGGGACATACTCTCATCATCATCGAAAGCAGACAGTCATGACACGATCGGGTGCCATCCTTGCCAAAAACCGCGATGCAAAGTATGCCCCTACATGCGCACATGCCAACAGGTCACCAGCACTGGTTCCAACTTTTCCTTAAAAATTGAAGGCAATCTTGAATGCGATTCTAAGAACGTGATATACATGATAGAATGTGCGCTATGTGAAATACAGTACATTGGTCAAATAGAAGGGCCTTTTAGACTGCGTTTTAACAACCATAAATCTCATGCTAGCACCTTGCCCCACTTGCCCATTTCAAGACACGTGCACCTCCCTGGCCACTCTTTTGAAAACCTACAGGTCACATTACTAGAATCTGGTTTCCGCACAAGTTATAATAGAGAAGCCCGTGAATCATTCCTCATCTATAAGTTCAACGCCGTCGCATCTGGTCTGAACAAAAACGTAGGAAAACTTAGTTGCCTATCTGCGTAACCTGTATCACCCTGTCCATCTTTTTTCAACCTTGCTCAGCAAGTAGCACTACATTGGCTGTATCCGTTGATTAAGTAGTAGCTTTGTAACGTCTTTGTCATTTTTATTAATATTTTATAGTTTTTTTTCCTTTTTTTCTTGCTTTTACCAGTCGGACCACTCTTCATGTTATGTGCATTATCTTTTATGCGTTTCATTTTTTATTTGTAAACAACGTGCTCGCGCATGGTAGCAATATCTTTTTACTCGTACATTAAGTGCCCTTCATATTGTGTGACTTGCATATATATATATATGCCAATATATCGCCTTTCATGCCGGTTTTCACATTTGTATTTTACTGATATGCACATGTATATAAACAGCACTCGTGCCATAAAATGTATTCTGATGAAGGCCGGACCCACGGCCGAAACGTTAATAAAATAACTTCGTACGTGCGTCTTGTTTCCTATACGAATATATATATATATATATATATATATATATATATATATATATATATATATATATATATATATATATATATATATATATATATATATATATAAATATATATATATATGTGTGTGTGTGTGTGTGTGTGTGTGTGTGTAACGCTACGATGCCTGGGTGACGTGGCCCGGCTCATACTCCATGTTTATTCTAATCTCGCTTCTTCCTCCTCTGCTTCTACCAACTATCGCTACGTTCTTACGTTACAGGACTCCCCCTCCCCCCGAAAGAATGCTCGCGTTACATATTACAATACATGATGAACAAGAAATTCTGGAACACAAAAATATGTCTAAATGGGCTGTAGTTCCACATCACATTGAAGTTCTGTAAGATCGCACAGACCTCACCGGAGAGGGCAGCAATCCAGGGTTATCAAGTACGGCTCTGGTGGGCGAGGCTGGCTGTTACGCTCTGAATGACATAAGCATGCTTTGGGCGTGGAAACCGACGGAAACGCAGCCAGCGTTCTTTCGAGGAATGAACGAGGCTGAAATGCCTTGAAAAATTGACAGTTTTGTTGGCGTCGCACTTTTCGTCGTGAGTGACACAAATGCGGTGCATGCAGTTTGCATGCCCGTTGATCGTGGCTGATTGGGCGCTGCTTGTGTTTCTGCAGAGTACAAGCGGTTGTTTTGTGGAGTTTAGGGAGTTTTCTGTGGCGATGGCCGAGATGTTCAGACCGAAGGCGCAATCTTGAACGCTGGCGCAGGAAAGTGCCTTGAATTTTCCTTCTGCGAAGATGGCTAAAATGCGAAATCAGTCTTTTCTGTTGTGGTCGTTGTGGTGGCGGTGATGGTTGTGGTGGCCGTTGTTCTAGCCGCAAGTATACTTGTTATGTCGCTTTAGTTCTTCGTTGACCTTGTTGGTGTGGCTATTATAGCTGCTGGGCCTCTCCTTGTTGCTTTTGTTGGCATTGCTTATGTTGCACTATCTGACGAGGTGGACTTCTTTTAGAAACATGAGCCCGCTTTTCTTTAGAGGTTGATGTGACCAGCAAATAGTCGATACTTGTTAGGGTGTCGCGATTCATGTCAGGCAATGGAGATAGTGTGCCAGAATTGACAGAAAAATCTGCTGAGGCTCTTGCAACGACATTCTTAATGGACGTTCCTGGCACAGGGAAGTGCTTGAAAGTTGATCCTTCCGAGCCTCCTGTGTTGATTAGGCTCTCATGTGGCTGGGAACTCGACGGCGACACTGCGAAAAGATTGGTTTGGTCAGATTTTACTTGGGGCTGTTTCTCTGTGTCCGCACCTTGGGAGATAAGCTGTTCTGATGCATGAATCAGGACGGTTGGCCCTGGGCTTGGCTGAGTATATTCGGAGTTCCGCAGCTCTATGCCAACCGTAGTGGGCGAGTAAGGCGTGAAGTGAGCGTTGTGAGCGATGAAAGAGCGAAGTGATGTAAAACCAGGATTTTCACTCTTCGAGTAGTCTTGGCGTTGTTCGGTATTTTCTCCGTGCGTCAGCTGGTCTACCATGAGCAAGGCGTCCTTATAAGGCAAGTGGGAAGCGTTAGGAGCGCTTGAAGAACCGCGTGACGAAAACCCAGGTGGCGGACCACGTATGCGAGATGAAGAGTCTCGTTGGAAGGTCGGATGTCTCATGCGTTGGGTTCTGAGTCGTGGCTGCGACCGACGCTTTGCTTCTAAAATGCGTGCTTCTTGATGGATTGTGACGGCGTGATGCCTGTGAGCTGGCGGTATGCAAGATGTGCTTCCGCATCTTTCTTGGCGTTTTCCGTGGTGTCGCGGTCTGTGTAACTGCAGGCGCAGGGAGCGTCTCTGGCGACTTGCCTCTGTGCGAGAAAATTTGACGTCTTGGAATACTTTTTCAGTTAGAGATCTTATTTTCCGCTGTTCTTCGATTGGTGAGTGTGCTTCCGTTGAATTTCGCGTTTGTCGATGCCTTCGTTGCAGCCTATTTTGTTGTCGCATGAGGTTGCGCGCTGGGCTATGCTTGCTTTGCTGGTGCTGCTCAGGAGATGGCTGTAGTGGTAAGCCTTCCGGAATGGGACATTCATTTACTTTGAGGTTTGACGCCTCCTGTAGACAGCTGATGCATGGTGAACAGGTTTCTTGCTTATCGGGAGAGGTTGGTGGTGCGCTATTATTGCTAGCCTGCTCTTCAGAGGCTTCTGTGTCGTGGTTGATTACGGACGCTTCAGAAAAACAACTGCGTACGAGGTTTGATGTATGAATTGCTTCTGAATTGGTTCAATTCTTGGGTTGGTGACCACTGCATGAGGGTACCACATGTGACGTCGCATCACCAGGTTGAAAATGCAACTTTTGGCAGGTCTGCGGTGCCGTCGAAATGAACTCTTGCGACAAAAAACATTCAGAGTTGACAGATCGCTCATCAGGGGCTTCTTCTTCGTGGTTCACTATGAGTGGTTCTTGCGCCTGGTAGCATGCGACGTTCGATGCGTCTGAGCCTTCTGTGTTTGGAGTTTCTAGTGGCTGCGCACTGGATGGCAACACCGCAACAGGGGTAGTTCGGTAAGGTTTGAGTTGTGAATGACCCTCTTTCTGTGCAACTAACGATGCGAGCTGTTCTGGCGCATGAATCTGGGTGGTAAGTCCAGGACTCGGCATAGCATTGTCCGAGCCCCGCAGCTCTATCCCGACCATTGTGAGCGTGCTAGATGTGAGATGGACATTGTGAGTCAAGAAAGAGCCAAGCGATGGAAAACCAAAAGGCGGGCCAAGTCTGCGAGTTGGGAAGTAAGCTGCTCCAATGCGTGAAGACTGATTTTCACTCTTTGAGTCATCTTGGCGTTGTTTGGTATTTTCCGCATGTGTCAGCTGGTCTACCATAAACAAGGCGTCCTTATGACACGAATAGTGACCGTTAGGAGCCTTTGAAGAGGTCAGTCGTAGAAAACCAGGAGGTGGATCATGTATGCGAGACGAAGCATGAAACGCATCAGTGGGGTGAGCGACGTCTCGTGTCGTATGTTGGTGCCACGACTTTGGAAATGCTGACTTTCGTGCACAAGGGAGCTGCGCTTGACGGTTGGTTTTTTCACAATATACACCTGGCCTTCTGTAAGTAAACGCATGTGCCACTTCGTCTTGAGGCACTCGTGGATTCGCGCTGGAATATCGAATGCTTGAGGACTGCTTAGGAAATTGACGATAGTGTGCAGTTGTCTCTAGATGGTTGGCAATAAGTAGGTCTTGGTCATAGTCATTGAAACGGGTAATCATCTCCTCTTTTATCTTTTGTCAAGACTCGTCATTTCCAAAGATGTGGGTGAGGTAAAACTTAAATGCCTCACCGCAGATGTAGTCAGTGAAGTTGATGATCATCTCCCGTTCCCACCAGGATGCGGCGGTGGCGTGGACCTCGAATAGGTTGAACCAATCCCGTACGGGTCTGTCGTCCGCTGATCCGGTGTACTTGGGGATGTCGAGGTCAGCCAATGGTTCTGTCATGGTGCTGGTCGTTGTCCTTCTAGGTGATGACTCGGTAGTCAATGTATGGTCAGGGTGTCTTCTGGGGAACTGCGTCGATGATGAGTGACTGATGAAGGGGCAGGCAGGTTTCCATCCTGTCGGCTCGTGTGACGCTATGATGAATGGGCGACGTGGCCTGGCTCATACCCCATGTTTATTCCATTCCAACTTCTTCCTCCTCTGCTTCTACCTACCGTCGCTACCTTCTTACATCACATGATTCCCCCTCCTCCCGAAGCAATGCGCGAGCTACAATCTAGAAACCAAGAACAAATGGAGTGTAATAATAAAAATAACGCCAGAAAATGCAGTAGTTCCATGCCACACGGCGGTTCTATGCACTTGCACAACATGTTCACAGGAAAGGCAGTCCGGTGATATCTAGGAGACCTCAGGTGGGCGAGGTTGGCTGTTGCGTTCTGGTGAGCATAGCCATGCCTTCAGCGTTAAAAATGATGATGGCACAACTGGTTAGTATTGCGTAAATCTTGGCAAAAGATAAAAAAAGAAATGAACACTCGTTTTAACGATTATGACCAAGACCTACTCATTGCCAACCATCTAGAGACAACCGAACACTATCGTCAATTTCCTAAGCAGTCCTTAACCATTCAAAAGCCCAGCGTGCATCGACAACTGCCTCAAGACGAAGTGGCACATGAGTTTACTTACAAAAGGCCATGCGTATATTGGGAAAAACCCAACCGCCAAGTGTGCCTTCCTTCTGCGCGAAAGACGGCATTTCCGAAGTTATCGCTTCAGCATATGGCTTGAGACGTTGCGCAACCGCCTGATGCCCTTCACTCTTCGTCTCGCATACGTGGTCCACCACCTGGGTTTTCGTCACGCGGTTCTTCAAGCGCTCCTAACGCTTCCCACTTGCCTTATAAGGACGCCTTGCTCATGGTAGACCAGCTGACGCACGGAGAAAATACCGAACAACGCCAAGACTACTCGAAGAGTGAAAATCCTGGTTTTACATCACTTCGCTCTTTCATCGCTCACAACGCTCACGTCACGCCTTACTCGCCCACTACGGTTGGCATATAGCTGCGGAACTCCGAATATACTCAGCCAAGCCCATGGCCAACCGTCCTGATTTATGCATCAGAACAGCTTATCTCCCAAGGTGTGAATACAGAGAAACAGCCCCAAGTAAACTCTGACCAAACCAATTCTTTTGCAGTGTCGACGTCGAGTTCCCAGCCACATGAGAGCCTAATCAACACAGGAGGCTCGGAAGGATCAACTTTCAAGCACTTCCCTGTGCCAGGAACGTCCATTAATATTGTCGTTGCAAGAGCCTCAGCAGATTTTTTTATCATTTCTGGCACACTATCTCCATTGCCTGACATGAATCGCGACACCCTAACAAGGATCGACTATTTGCTGGCCTATTAATACGCGGAGCAGCTTCTTGCACGCCGCCAGCACACAGGCGTTTAGCCGTCACCAATAATATATATATATATATATATATATATATATGTATTGTGATGACCAAGAAAGACGCTGGCGCTTCGGCTCGCGGGTAGCTAGAGCAAAGAAGATAAGGACGAAGTCAAAATAAGAACAGCTGGCCCAGGATTGGGTGTTATCTCTTGTTTTCTGTCTAGTACATTACAATTGCACAGTCCGACAAGTGAACCCTCTGCAGAAAGCCACCGTTACATGTCTTCGTGGTTCGTCAGCAGCGCGGGCTTCTCCATCAAGGAACGCCGGTCACGCTTTCTTAGCGATGGGGCCCCACCCGCCGCTTCAGCCACCCTTCAGAACACCTGAGGACGGCGTCCAGACCTCCCCTGTGGTTCTAATGCATGACCTGTTGGACACCCTGCCACCAATTCACGGCAGGAATCCACACCGGCTTCTGTCCTTTGAGAATGCCGCTCACTCTTCCCATGGCCTTCATTCCCGTTGCAGTACTTTTCCAACATACGAGCCGCCACTGAACGCCGTCCAGGCTTCGCTGCTCGTCAATCACGCTGGCGTAAGTTGTGCAACCGCTATTTACTTGAAGACCGCGATCACTGACTCTTCGGGCTTCACACCCGACAGCGCCGCGGACCTGCGGCGTACCATCGCGTTACTCCGCATCGAGACTAACGAACTTACAGCATCCATATGTGAGCGAGTTCCTACAATGTTGCCAGCATTGTGCGACATTAGCGCAGTGTTGGATGTAGCTGCCTCACACGACCTTGAGGCAAGCAAACCGGAGCTACGCAGGAAGCTTCGGTCTTCTCGCATCGAGCTCTCACACCAGCTCGACTGCTTCGCGTCGGTGATCTCTTCGTTTCCACCTGCCACCTCACAATTACCAGCCGTCTGCGAACTACCGGAATTCCATGGGGTCCGGAACAACGCCAACAGCCTGGTGCCAGCCGTTAACGTGATAGCAATGCGCGAGGCCTGGACGGAATCTCAGAAATGGACCATGGCTGTAGACCGTCTTCGGGAAGGTGCAGCCACGTGGCACCGGTATGAAGGCTTCAAGCAGCAGTCCTGGGTGGAGCGGAGCTCCAAGCTCATAGCTGCTTTCAGCCGGACACTCTCCGATCTCCCTTCCGCCACCCAGTTCAACCTGACGACTACCGAGGATAAGGTGCAGGAGGAATTCCGCCTCCCGGTCGCAGGCATGCGTTGTAGTTCACTTGAGCTTTCGGACTCTTTGCCGTCGTCCAATTCAAGTTCAGCTCAGCCAAAGACCACTATCGAAGACGGGCCTCGTGAAGGACGTCACTCAAACGACATACCCACACTGAACCATCCCGAATGTGCAGCTGTACCCTGCATAAGCTTTGATGACCTCTTGGCTGAATGCGCCGCAGGGTACACTGAAACAGGCTCAAATGCAGGAGTCCCTCTTCCGATGCCAGGTTCCACACCGGGACCCATCTCACAAACTTCCGTGCCAGCAACCAATGCTATTTCCAAGACAGAGCTGTCGGAGACAATCTTGGACTGGTGTGTACAGCATCAGCAGTCATTGGCCGAGCGTGTGAGTTACATTGATGCGTTCAAGGCAAAGAGAGCCAGCATCTGCCCATCTGGCAACGTGATGTACGATCTTGCCGACGACGACAAGCACGCCATTCTGACTCCCAACGTACAACCTGAACGTCGCGCAGAGCCCCATGAAGTCGTCACCATGTAAATTGCCCCTGATTGTTCGGGCCATGGCCAGCTCGGTCAAAACAAGAGCCATAACAGCAAGGAAGCTGCGGGCACGTCGCATCATGATTGTGTCCAGTGGCCGGTGAGCACTCGCACTCACCCTCTGTTGCACAAGCATTTTCCGGCTCGGAAGTCAAATGTGCATAAAAACTACACCACCCAACTCAGACGACATAAATGTCTACTCGGCAAGCAATGACTGCTCCAATACACCCACTGTCGCCCACCAAATCTCTACACCATGTTACAGCATCGTAAAGAGAGACCACTGAGGCACAACCAGTTTCATAGCCCCTAGTCTTCATCGACCAAGTGGCGAGCTAATGCCAATGCCCAACGTCAACAACGACACTGTGGCCGACCAAGGCAAGAAATACAGTCTCAGCGAGCCAAGTCACAGCCTAGACGGATCTGGCCCAGGCGAGGAAGTCAGTGCCACTCGCCAGAACTGTTTTCACCAAGTCTTCCGAACACGTCGAACCTTGTACAAGATCAACTACAACGATGCAGCGAGTCTCGACCTCCCGATAGACGTGTGGCACACTCCGGCACCCAGTTCCAGCGTGGTCGAGGCCGACCTCCGAAATGCAGCCAGTGTCAACCACCAGATCTACTTCTGGCAGATACCCGGACCAAATCGCAGCCTGGTCGAGAGCGTCGGCCGCAATGGGGCAGCCAGTGCCGTCCACCAGAGACGCTTTCCCCAGACTGTCGCTCCATCTTGCATTCTGGTCCGGGCTGACCACCACGATGCAGCCAAGCCTGCCCACCAGAAATTTTGCCGCCAACATGCGAGCGCGCAGTCATGGCTGAGTGTCATGACCAAGGAAGACGATGGCGCTTCGGCGCGCGGGTAGCTAGAGCAAAGAAGAGAAGGACGAAGTCAGAATAAGAACAGCTGGCCCAGGATCGGGTGTTGTCTCCTTTCTCTGTCTAGTACATTACAATATATATATATATATATATATATATATAAATATATATATATAAAATAAGGGAGAGAAGTGTGTACCTAAGGGCTCGTGTTTCCGTGTTTTAACACAATAATAATGAGATATAACAGACAGTAATGCCAAGGAATGTACAGGAGAAGTTATTAGAACCAAAGGAATGTAAATAAGAAGAAAGAAGAAAGAAAAGTGGATGAAAAATTACCAGCTGTGAGCAGGAATCGAACCTACGACCTTCAAATAACGCGTTCGATACATACATATATATATGGCCATCTTCTGAGGCTCTCCTTTTGTGAGCTTTTACTTTTCCAGTGGTCTTTAGGTCCCGCAGTCATGCGGCGTGTGACCTATGTTATGTATCATGCATGTTGCACATTGAGGGGAATGAATGGGCGAAACAGAACAATCATAACGTTGTAGAAATTATACACCCCGATACCAGGATACGTTTGTGAGAGCCGTCACAGTGGAGGCCTCTGGAAATTTCAAACACCTCAGGTTCTTTAGCGTTCATACAAATGTGTAGTACGCTTGGTTGTACTTGACTCTGCAACAATTTGTTGTACTGGACTCAACAAAAAAAAATATGGACACGGACTCCAAGATCCGCTTCTTTCGAAAATGTGGCCGCCGTGGCCGAAAGTCAATCCCACGATCTGCGGGTCAGCAGTCGAGTCATCATACCACCGCGGTGGGTTAAAAGCCAGATAGCTTGCGTCAATATCATAGCGAGAACCACAATCGACTTTTCGCTCTGCGCGCTCTACCCGAGAATGAACTTCCGAAGCCCTACAGCATAAGCAGTCATTTGTGGCTCTTGGAGTATAATGTATTCGTATTCTGCTGGTTGTCATTCAACGTTCGAACCAAGAAAATAATCTCTTGCTATGAACTTGGCTATCTTCCTTTCTTTCGATCGGATGCAAACATCTATTTACCCCCCTTCCCGCGAAGCTCTGAACCTCATTCGCACCGCCCCTTGAATCGCAGGCATTAGCAACCTTTCTGCACGTCACATGGCATTGCACTGCTTGCGTGATTACATGACCATTGACCATGCGTCGGTAATATGTGACGATGGTAAAATGTTAAGTCGTCGTTTGTGATACCATCAGAACGTTGCAAATTCAGCCAGTTTGTGATGTCACAATGGCCACGTCATGTCGTTTATTTTTGGAAAAGCGTGTTAGCGCCAATGTTAACGAGTATTTTCTTGTTTTGATTAAGTGTCCGAAACTTTTGCCTTCAGAGAAGCATCACATTGTGGCGAGAAACAGTAGTGGTGCTGACTTTGCTCGCTAGTATTCTGCTCTGCAACGACCACTTGCGAAATCTCCCTGCGAACCACTCTGTTCAGAGCAATTTCTTTGCAGTGGCAACTTCTTTGAGGATTTCAAGGAGCGTGCACCCTTCGAAAAACTAGGCGAAATTCGGAGAGATGGTGTCCGCCACTTTGGATTGCTGAGCCTCTACAGAGAGCACGCAAAGCCAGCCGTGATGACCGAAGCCCTCACTATATTAAAGGTGCTTTCTCTTTTTTTGTTAGCTTGCATGGTAATTAGGAACAAACTGAATTGTCGACTTGGAGTAAAAGCTAGAAAATTTGGGGAATTCACACGCATTCTGAAAATCCATGTAACGCGGAACCGTCAGCGAATAACTGCATACACCACATATTTATAACGTGATAGCGTTAAAAGCTTGTTTCGCAGAAATTCCGGCGCCGGTGTCGGCAGCTTTGAGTAAAAATCATCTTTGCGAGACCGAGAAATCAAGTATACAAAAAAAACCTAGGTGCCAGTCTGAATCTTTCACGGATTGTTTGGGTTGAAGTGAGAATTGAACGTGGGTCATTTGTAAGGCGCTGTGGGTGGTCTATTACAGTTTCATTCCTCTGCTTGTGGTACAGTCATGATAACACACTCTGCTTGAAAATGCATTGAAAGTTACTTTCTCGCCTTACGAGCACCCGCATTATGCATACATGCTTTGAAATACGACATAAATATAGCCGTAATACATGAGTGGTAGAAGCGTGCCTTGCCGTGGGGCCTCCGAACGTGGGCTCGTCATAATGAGTTCATAGTTTAAATTCAGTCGCCTACTCCAAACGCACACGCTATACTGCCTCATCCAGGCCACGTATAGTAGGGGCATAGCATGTTCGAAAAAATTTATTTCACTAAGTCTTTCAAGTATGCATTAGGAGCAGAATATCACTTTCGAATTCAGCTCTAAAAGACGCACTTTAAGAGTCCTCAACTTTTTCGTTTCTACCCAAAGCGCTACATTCCTTCCCTGATATACCTGTGGGACTTAACGTCCCAAAAACACCATATCATTGTGAGAGATGCCGTAGTGGAGGGCTTCAGAAATATTGGCCACCTGAAGTTCTTTAACGTGCACATAAGGCGGAGCTTACGGACTTACAGCATTTTCGCCTCCATCAAAAACGCAGCCACCGCAGCCGGAATTCAGTCCCACGATCTGCGGGTCAGCAGCTGAGTACTTCAGTCATTAGCCCACCGCGGCTGGGCCATTCCTGCCATGAAAACATCTTTTGCCTTACAGATAAATCTTGCTGTAAAACCATGCTTTTCATTATTTCCGTTTTACACCTTACTTTATTATGTTTTCTCAGAAATATTTCTACGCGATCCCTATTTTCATATTTATGCTTATAAAGACTGCACCTGTTCCACGACTTGTAATCGTTAGCGTCCAACCTTCGTGCGCCGTTAAAATCATACATAAAAACAATGGTATATATCGAACTAACAAGACAACACCAGATGCATGGCGGAAAATAACACCATAGATGACACGAATGCTGTGAGTTCCATGTTTTCAGCTGTAAGTGTTGTTCTGCGTAGATTCACATCAAACAATGAAAACATTGACATGCTTTACGTCGCAGTTGTGGCATGGCCGCATGCGAATCATGAACGCAGCATGTGAATGGTGATGAAAAACAGCCTGCATAACCGTAAGGAGGCGAGTTATCAGGGTTAGTCTGAAATGGCAAGCCGTTGAAGGTGACAGAGAATAATCAGTGAACCGATGGCTGTGAATCCAATAGAGGGAAAGTAAGAGTACCAGCTGACGCCTAAGCAATTGATCTGGCGTAAGTATATGAAATTAAAAAAATGCAGGATTCGGGTCGCTGCAGTGCATGAAGTGATCCTCGCACTATTAGCTACTCTTAAGGCATCACTGTGTTCGAGTAGTCTGGTAAGCTGGCAAAATACTATTCAGTCCACCCAAATTCATCGACTTCCTCATAAACCAAGACTGAAAGCTGAAAAGGCTGACCGCGTGGCGTAAAAGGTATTGCTATTATGCCAGGAATCGGTCGGGGTTTCTTCTCCGCGGCTGTGAAACTAAGACTGGTACTCCCCACTATCTCTTGTTGTGCAGTAGCTCTCGCGATTCTTAGTGCTTCTTTGGGGGTGACTCACGTCTTTGGGCTCTTTGTCATGCATTATTTTGGGCATCGTTTTATATTCACCAAATCGTGTGTGTAGTCATGTGTGGTCGAATCCATGTCGTCTTATGAATTTCGAATTTAACACCCAAACAGTCATTCAGCACATTCAGTGTATGTAGTTGTTTCCGTCTTTGAAGCATCCATTATTCGCCGCAGAATTTGAAAATAATGATGTAGGGAAAATATGCAGCTAGTGAAGCCTCACGTTCGGAGTCTGCATTGTACTCGCGTCCGATGGCTGCGTTTGGTTCATGAACTAGCAAAAGGCAGACAGAATAGAATTTTGAAGGATTGTTATTAGCAGCTCAAGCTTTAATTTTTGTCCTCACTGTGCGAAAACGTGTATGTGCTTTCTCGTAAAATTGTATATCATTACCTTTAGCGCGTTATTAGTAAACACCGATATGTTCACTTCATTACGATAAGTCAATAATGCGGTTGCTAATAAGAATGTGCTTCAGCTCGCAAATACCAAAGAACGAAAATACCGCTCAAGCACTCCTTAATAAATGGTTAACCAGTGAAAGCTGAAGCGTTCGAGCCCAGTGTTTAGCACTGTGTTCAACCCAATGCTGAACTGAAGCCTTTCACAATCATTGATTGCGTGTGTATGCTTTTCGTAAAGTTAAATTCACGTTCGTTTTGGGTTTGGGTTTAACACAATGTTTATCCAGACGCTGCACGTTGTGCTTCGCATGATCACATTGATGAAAGAGTGTATTGAGTGGTTAATTGTGTTTCGCAATGTGGTATTCACAGTGATTGTTCTCTAATGACAATTGGTCACAGATGTCACAGCCGGAGCCCAAATGCCGCTAGAGAAACTCTTGTTAAAAGCGGGCGTTTGCCCTGATGAACGCACTCCCGCAATCATCACATTGACGCCGCAATGCCGCGTTGTTGCAAGCATTTGGCATTGTGAGCTCTTTCACAACGCAGCTAATAGCGCGCGTGCTTGATACTACTTTGCAAATGATGTAATTGATAACACAGCCAATAGACACCACTCAAAGTACCGCTGCCCGGACTGTTTTATATGCTAAAGCATTTCTTAGTCAACCTATGTCAGGCTTCCGGTGATGTGTGCGCGCTGGCAGGTGTTTTCTCCGCTCTCACTCCCACTTTCATAGCAACAGCTGCCGGCGCGCGCGCTTACCCTCGCTCTTAGCAACCGAAGCATGTCTTCGATGACATGGGTAAAATATCGCCAGCCAACGTGCCAGTTAGAGATCTGCAGAAGAGAACGTTGACCTCTGGTGAACTAAGAGGAATGCCTAACGTAGTAACGGTTTCGCAAGGTTTCATGGTGCCGATACATTCAATTCAAAGCAGCGTAATTGCAAAAGGAAACAAATTGCCCACAGGTACTCTCAGTGGCACCAGCATGTAGGGTAAGGCGACCGGTTGGAAGCTGTGAGAGATGGCGATGAACGGAGTTAGCGGAAGTTGTGAAGAGGGGGGTAGCGTTGGAGGGAGTGGAACATAATATATGTGCCAAGATAGAAGCGTGTGGATGGATGTAGGTGTCATCAGTGATAATAAACTTCTCGCAGGAGAGGGTATCTTCAGCAGGTAAAGAATCGACAAGTGAGAAAAGCGCGGATTCCGCACGGGCCCAGTCAATGAGTGATTTGTGACAAGGGAGAAAATCGCAGCCTAAAGTAGTATCGTGGGAACAGTGCGGCAGTACAATGAACTCGATTGTGTAAGGCAGTCCTTGATTAAAAAGATTGGCAGTTCACTCCGCCACAGGCTGGACGAACTGCACCATGGCTGTGCGAAAAAGTGGACAGGGGTCATCCCTTTTCTAATTGAGCAGCAATTTTTTCCGCGATGAGTGATATGGTGGTATCCGTATCAATTAAAACAAGAACAAATATACCTACAAAAACCACAGTATTAAAACTATTTGGCGGCGAACGAAGATGGCTTTTTATGCGACGGTGACGCAGTATTTGCCTCCAGAACTGCGCGAGTGAGTTTTCTGAGAACGGTTGTACGGGGACGCCGACGCATCGGTGACAGCAATCGACGACGGGCAGAAGATTGGTTGTGATGAGCGGGTCGAAGACTGGGTAGCGAAAGTCGTGAATCACGGTCTGAGTCGCAGGGAAGCGTGTGGCCGTAATGACATGTGAGGATCATCTTGGAAATGTAGTGGTCGGTGGTGGCACAGGCATGCGACATGTCCGAGTGATCCACACGGAAAGCAGATTAGCCGGTCGCCGGTTTTGCGCCAGGATTTGGTGATTTTATTTACTGAATGTTGTGGAGCGAGGATGGTGTAAGCAGTAGCAGACAGTGGAGGCGGTGATTAGAACGTCTGCAGTCGCGGGTGCCCTCCAGCCTCGGCATACGTCATCGGTTCGGTGACTGCTGACGCCCATTATGGGGTAAGAATCTCGGACACCTGGTCTTGTATGATGTGCTGTACTGCGGGGATAAGTGGGGTGCTGGGCTCTGGCAAGCTGGGAATGAGCGAAAGCTGACGAGCAACTTTCTCACGCAAAAAAGTTTTATTCTGCTAGAGAAGGACGAGATCCAGCGATAGAGTCAAGCTGGACAGCCATTACTTATGTGAAACATGGCGACGGCTAACGAGGCGCTGTCGGTGAACTTCGTCGTAGCTTTGGCGTAGGTCCATAACTTGAGCGAAGGTACCCAAGCTTTTCGAAATCAGAATCTGCAATGTATCTTCGTCGATGCCCTTGAAGATATGCTTGATTTGGTCTGCCTTGGCAATGGTCGCATTGTAGCGTTTGTACAGGTCAATGACATCCTCGATATAGCTAGTGAATGCTTCGCTTGGATGCTGAGAGCGCGAGCACAGGCGCTGTTCAGCGGGAAGCTTTCGAACAGCAGGTCGACCGAAGACTTCACTGAACTTGGCTTTGAAGACTGCCCAAGTTGAAACATAATTTCAGTAGTTTTGAAGCCACAAGTGAGCAATGCTGGTTAGGTAAATGCTGGCGGTGGCCAGTTTCGCTGCGTCATGCCATTCGTACAAGACACTTACGAGCTCGTACGTGAAGAACCAGTAGAGGAACAAAAGATAAGACGGTGGTGATGAACCCGTGCCGTGGTCTCAGCCTTATTTTGGGATGCAGGCGTAGGCGAAGTTGCCGCTGTGGCGCCCAGCCAGGTCTCAACGCTAGGCCGTTCTGCTCTTCCTCGTGGCTCGCGCCACACAAGCCACGCGGCTCGCTGCTTTTTCGGCGTGGCCAGTAGGCCAAATCTAGCGTGGCGCTACATAGGCTCCCCCACTAAGGCTTTGCGAAATCGAAAACACATGTGCAGAAGAAAGAAAGCTACAGATGCTATGTGCAAGAAAGACAATCCGTAAGATGTCCGCAATAGGAAGTCAAGGTTTTCAACGCCAAATGACACAGGGTCGAGATGAATTTTCTGGTGGTCGGCACTGAGAGAAACGTAGTGGCCGTAGAATGAGGCACTGGGCGGTGTCTACAGAAAAGCAGGTCCCACGATAGCTTTATGAATGCGTTCGTGAGTGGTCCTGTTAGCGCGAGCTAGCGGGTGTGACTGTGAAATGTGCCCATAGAATTGACAGTTTGGCCGCTAACATTGGCAGTGGGTTGTGTTCATGTCGACTCATGTGGAAACGCCGTGCTCTAATGACCATGCGAATCACGGCGCGTGATCGGTCAGCGCTTCGGGCTGAGGAGGACGAGGCTTTCGACGTGTCAAGGGAAATGCCTGCATTCGAGTTACACGCTTTCTCGTTTGCGTTCTCATTGAGAACATGACAAGAGTCATGTCATGGGACAGAGCAAACGCGCGTCCCTGAGGAAAGTCTGTCGGCGTCTCTTCAGTAGTTGGCTCACGAGGGCCCGTACAGAGGTAATTATTACAGATGGCTCTCTCTGTGGCAGGCGTGAAGTGGGTGGTGTGCTCTTCCATAGGCAAAACAGGCACGTCGTCGTTGACGCGTCGGTCATGGTGGCAGCATCCTGCACGTTCGGTCGGGTTTGGTTACGGGCACAACCTTCTGCTTCAGGGTACATTGACGGAGATCCTAATGGCTGCTGGCATGACGCACTGAGCACTGACGTGGATAGGGATTTACTTTCGGACATCATCGACGGCAAAGCCTGTATAATCTCGGGGCGAGAAATAGACGTGACAATGTCCGGGGTTGTAGCAGACTCCTGGATGTGCGGCATAGTAGCCTTCATGGAGTCTGACATGTCCGAGAAGTCATGGTCTAAAGAGGTTGGAGAAAGCGTGCAAGTGGCAAGCGTGCTTGAAGAACCATTGGCCGAAGACTTCATAACAACGCGCCTCGCAATGGGCTGGTCGTCGGCAGCAGGGATGTCTTGAAGAGCCTCGTCGGGTCCGTAACCGGTTGCGAGAAGCGCTCCCTAGTGACCGGACTAGACGTAGAAGGAGACGTTGCGGGAAAAGTTAGACCGCGGTCAGTGGAGAGCTTTGGGCAGGAGGGTACCGCAAGTTGCGACGCAGGGGAAACCTGGAAGTCGCGAGTAAACGGAAGTGGGCGGTAGGTGAGGTCATAGCAAGCAAGCAGCGCAGAGCAGAAATAATCGTACGGCTGCGGGCTGCAGCTTAAGTTTGCAGCGAGAAGACGCAGCTCTACCGGAAGAGCGTCGAAGTGCATGGTGTGCATCAGCGGCTGGTCCGTCACGCCATTCACCGCGAGAACTGCGTTGAGCTGCATAAACCATACTTTCGTGTATATCGATTGGAACGGCGGCACTGGCTGGCAGAGTCACTGGAACATGGCAGGCGATGGCTCAGCGAAGGATACGTCCTTCGGATCACCAGGTCCTCCAGATCAGGAACGTTGCCAGAGGTGGATTAAAGGGCAGCATCAAGGCGGGAGCTGGCTCAAACATGGCCACGAAGCTCAGAGGCAAAGGGGCAGCGTCGGTCGCTTTTTCGTTGGCCTGGGGTCATTATATGTAGAGGAGGAGCAAGAGACGAGACGATGGCGATGAACCCATGCCGAGGTCTCAACTTTATTTTGGGATGCAGGCGTAGGTGGAGTCGCCGCTGCTGTGTCCAGCCAGGTCCCAACGCTAGGCCATTCTGCTCTTTCTCGTGGTTCGCGCCACACGAGTCATGCGGCTCGCTTCTTTTTTGGCGTAGCCAGCAGGCAAAATTTAGCGGGGCACTACAGTCATCGAAGTCGTGGACATCATTACCGCTGAATATTGGAGGGTCCCTTTGACGGAATACGCCGTGGCATGCGGTGGCCTAAGCAGCAGGGAAGGACAGACTTGGGGTACAGTTGGTGGTTATAACAGCAACTAGAGTGTAGCTGCGTAACTCCAGGGTGCTTACGAGCCCCACCACCTTCACCAATGATAATAATGAGTGGAGACACATTTTCGGTAGCAGATACTGCGATATCAGACAGAGTACGATGATTCGCGTAGCTGGCGCAAGCAGTTCGAGCACGATCCACTCCTGTATAATGCTGACAAATGGCTGCGGAGGTCTTCAGGGTTCAATTCTTCATTACAGTAATAACTCAATGCCATCAACTCTACGTGCCATGGCGCGTCTTCTCTCTATTTTATCATCGCGTTCCACCAGAGGCCATACCATGGCAGCCTCTTCAGATGTGCTCTACAGTGAAACCGTCGATTTGCCCATCACGTGCAACGTCACCGCCATGAATACGCAATAACTCTTATTTGGTGGAATTTAAGGGAAAGCTGTAAGATTCACGTGGAGAATCAAGGGGTGCCGCTGAAGTCTACTATTCTACAATTGGTCTTGTATCTGGCGGCAACAGTGGCATTTTCTTCTGGCAGCCTTTGGGAAAGACGTGTATCTTGTTGCTTCCAAGGCCAATTACGACTACTTCTTGATCATGTCAGGACAATGGTGCTTTTATGTTCCTGAGACACTATTCTCACTGCTTGATAGTTGGAATGCTCAAAACATTTTAGAATATTTTAATAAAGAAAAAACCTAAATAACAAAACTGAAACGCTACCAAGTGCACTGTATACGTGCTACAGTGCCAGAAGCGTAAATCTTGCTACGCATTCCGGTCCGATAGGCGCCGAGTACGAAAACTGTGAAAGCCGCGAAGAGCACACGCTCAGAAGATACATCACCACGCAACAAGATCACACTACGAGTGTCACTAATCGCGCCTCATGTAAAAGCTCCTGAGCGGTCAGCCAATGACAGGTATGGTTTGTTCGCGATTGGAGGCCACCGAGCTGTGCCGTTGCTCTTTGAAGAAACAAAGGAAATTTTCGTTATTGCTTTGTTGGTTGTGCATAATGCCATCCAAGTTCGTGTCGGCGTTTATCATCTGAAATGCTTACGCTGTTTGTTTGAATATACGGCGAATATCACAATGCAACACAACTTGCTAACTATCGCACGCCCGCCCAAAGAAAAAAAGGGCAGATACCACGTACTGTAGGAATCTATGATACGCGAAGCACGAATGTCGATGGATAATATTTAGATTTAAAATGAGCGCAACATTGCGAGATGGAGGTAAACTATGCGGTACATTACTTTCATGCCGAGATTATCATGTTTAGATGTGTCATTTACCTTCATCGTGTATTCACGTCATGTGATATGAAACTAGGTATATGTGCAGCGAGCGAAACAGCCGTGAGCGTGCTATGAGCGTATTATGTAGTAATGTTTGACATGACACGCATATTGTGATTATCACGTATTGACACGTGATTTACCTTTGTCGTCTATACACGTTGCCTTGTTTTACATGACACGCATATCATGATTATTATGTTTAGACGTGTCGTTTGCCTAAGTCCTTCATTCATGTGACGTAATACCAAATTTTGTATATGCGTAGCTATCGAAAAGTCTGCGAGCACGCTGTGATCGTTGCTTGTAGTTATGTTCGTACATGACACTCATGTCTTTCTTATGTTTGCACCAGTCATACTCCTACGTCGTCCATTGACATCACGTAAAACCGAATTTGGTATATGTGAAGCTAGCGAAAGGGCCGCGACTGCATCAAAAGCGTGACATGTAGTCATGTTCTTACATGAGACTCATCTCATTGTTACCATCTTTGCACCAGTCATATTCTGTCCTGCAACGTCATCCATTCACTTCCCTTAATACCAAATTTGGTATATGTGAAGCTAGCAAAACGACCGCGAGTGCACCATGAGCGTGGCGTGTAGTCATGACTAGTCATAACATAAAAATCATAACATGTATGTCATAATTTCCACGTTAGGGTCTGTCACTTATGTTCGCGGTGCCGTCATGTCATACTATAGTTTTGCAAATAGCCATGTGAAGGAAACCACCGCAAGAGCAGGAAGACCATGAAAGGTTAATCATAACATTTATGACATACCTCTCAGGATTTGCAAGTTATGACTAGTAAATTATGCTCGCCACACAGTTTTGTTTTGCTATACCAATTTTGGTATTGATGCCATTTTCGAAACAGCCAGGAGAGCGGCAGGTCGCAGATGGTAGATAGAAAGATAGCTAGATAAAAACGCTCAAAGTCGCCGAAGTTCACTAAAAATGCTTCGCCTATAAAAAATAGGGGACCTTTGAGCTTCGCCTTTGAGAGTTATACGTGATAGCAAAATCCAGCCCCTAGTGTGCCCTTCAGCTGCCAAGTGCATGCTTATTTTTATGTTGTGTCACATACACATGCAGAAAGTAGATCTTGTCAGCGCGTGCGCGCGAATGGTACATACAGGTTTTTGATCCAAACCAAGAGTCGCATGGCCTCCAAGATACACACCACGCGCTCGCCATCTCGGAAGTCATGAAGCGTCTCACAATGCCTCATAGATAGCAGCACGTTACCTAGCGTTTGGTGTTTGCTTGATCAACGCCTCTGGAGAGACATGTGTTTTCTGCTAAATGCACATGGTTGTCCATTTTTAGAGCTCTTTCAAAGTTCCTGTGTGTTTGTAGCGGTGATGGCTCCACTATCCTGGCCATTTACGGCGCAGTTTTAGGCTTTCCGAATGCGCCTATATTCGCCGAATGGGCTCGTTCTTGTCGTGAAACCTGTCGAACGAAATGCGTTAAAGGGGCCCTGAAACCGTTTTTGAAGTAACCTTGGAATGAATTCACTTGAAGAGTTTATCGCCTCAGGAATGCAACGCTGCAAACGTTTTAAGAATCCGTCCAGTGCTAGTGGAGTTACAAAGTTTTGTCGCAATCTGCCATTGCACTATCTCTTCCATCGCCCGACGAAAAGGCTGGAAGGTTAGGAGGGAGAGGTGGCAGGGGCAAAGAAACTACCATGCCTCAAAACCTTGAGCACTTTTTTTCTTCGAATGCGCGCCTTTTTCAGTGTGATCACGCGTGCACGCGTAGACAAATAGCAGCCTTCTGCATCGATCTCGGTAACTTGATTTTTCTGTCACAGACGCACAGACGATTTTTCGTTCCCAACCAGCGGGGCTGACACCAACGACGGGATTTCTGTGACACGAGCTCTCTAACGCTATCGCTTTAAAACCGCACGCTCAACGAAGAAAACACCGGCCTAGCCCACACTATTCATGAAAGACAGGCTGTTTCACGCCAGTTATGTCACTTTTGTCACTCGGAAACTTCAGCATTTCACACAAAATGTAGCCATTATTTTTGGAAATTCAGGTGGGAGTGTGAATGTAAGAAATAAAAATTATTTTTAAAACAATCTACGAAACTCTCAAGCCTGTGAATTGGCAAAAATGACGCAAAATTCGCAAAGGACGGACCGAGTGAATTTATTTAGATTTACTGTTCTCAAAAAAATCACCGCAGTTGCTTTCAAAAACAAAACGGACCCGCTGCTTTTAAAGACAAGAGGGCATGTCTTCTTGTATTTTGGGCAGCCTATGCCACCTAGAAGACAGCTTGTCAAAACATTGGCTGCAGCCACACGCAATGTAAAAGCCAAAGAACAGTCTTTTACCTTCACCCATATTTATCTCAACCAAGTGTTGTTAGCCTGCCTCACAATTTGTCACAAAGAAATATTGTCATTATTTCGCAACAATTACTTCCCGGCCTTGTTGTCTTCTGACTCCTTACGTCTCCGCAAAATGCTCCTGGTAAGCCTTGCAATATATTTGTAAAAGAAAAAAAAACGCCCCCTCGTAGAAAAGGTCGCAAAAAAGGTGACCTTATTTCTCAGTGCACAGCTGTACCACGTTCATTGCTGGACGTTCCAAACGAGTTCAGTGCAAGCCACGTCCACGCATTTTCTTGTAATATTTACAAATTGTAAGCTGTATGAAGAGCTTGTACAAGGGTGACTGCAAGCCAGGCCAAATTATTTAATTAAATGAATGTTGTTCTCTGCATTTCTTGTTTCCAGGAATTGCATCTGTACCTGAAGCCAAACCTCACAAGAAGAAGGCCTTCCTACTTTGTAATTGGCATGAATATGGAAGATCCAGCCAGGGGGAAGACTTTGGAATTGATGAAGTAAGTACTAGGTATGAATCACGCAATATAGCGGCATACACAAGCTAAGTTAGAGTATATTTGTCATATGCTGCTTATGCAGGGGCGTCTGCGTAAACAGGCGTTTGGTGTGTAGCGACACCATGGACCCGAGCTAACGGGGGGCGGGTTCTTACCAAAGAAGGATTGGCCACCCTGGCGCAGTATCTGGCCACTACCTCCCACATGCATATTTTAATTAACTGACCGTCCTCAATCCCCAGTGGCTGTGAAGCAGCTGACCATGGCGGTGGTCAGAACTGCAACGCAGCAGCGGGTGCTAAGAATCTGTTTCCGGACAGGCCGTCACGGGATTCTGAACTTGGAAACGTTTAACAGTAGAATTTTATCTAGTGACGCAAGTCTAGCTGTACTATTCGAGGGGCTAGATGGTGTTAAATGGGATATTATAGGGCTCAGTGAGGTTAGGAGGACCGATGAGGCCTATACGGTGCTACAGAATGGGTACGTTTTTTGCTAGCGGGGCTTAGCTGACAGAAGAGGAGCGGAGTGGGATACCCAATTCAGAGAAAGAGAGCTGGCAACAAAAAGAAATTGTGTAGTAATATTGAAAGGGTGGCAGGTATCGTAATTAAACTCAATAGGAGATACAAGATGAAGGTGGTACAGGTATACGCGCCTACATCCAGCCATTATGTAGCTTCAGTTGAAAGATTCTATGAAGACGTGGAATCGGCAATGAGTGAGGTAAAAATGCATTATATTGTACTAATGGGAGACTTTAATACAAGGGTAGGGAAAAAGCAGGCTGGAGACCAGGCAGTAGGAGATTATGGCATTGGTACTAGAAATGCCAGAAGAGAGCAACTAGTGGAATTTCCAGAACGCAATCTTTGCTGATTTCGATTACTTTCTACCAAAACAAGGAAACCGAAAGTGGATATGGGGAGCCCTAATGGCAAACTAAGAACGAAATAGACTTTATAATGAGGACACAGTCAGGTATAATGCCGGATGTATAAGTGGTTGGCAAGGTACGATACAGTGACCATAGAATTGTGCGGTCACAAGTATGCCTTGACTTGTAGAAGGAACTACAGAAACTGATACGCAAGAAACCAATCAATGAGCTAGCACTCAGAGGGAAAGCAAAGAAATTCAGAGTCTCGCTTCAGAAGAGGTACTCGGCTCTTATTGAGAAAACCTTAGCATAGATACAATGAATAATAATCTGACGAGCATCATTATGGAATGTGCAGTGAAAGATGGAGGCAGGTTAGTTAGACAGGACACTGGCAAGCTTTTTTAGGAAACGAAGAATCTCAATAAGAAGCGTCAAAGCATGAAAGTCTCAAGTACAACAGACACAATAGAAATGTCAGAGCTTCCGAAGTTGATTAATAAGCATAACGTATCCAACGTAAGAAGGTATAACATGGAGAGTATCGAACATGCACAAAAATGAAAAAAGCGTCAAAGCAAGAAAGAGGAAACTTGGAATAGGTAAAAATCGGATGTATGTACTAAGGGACAAAGAAGGCAAAATAACTACCAATATGAATAATTGATTGATATGTGGGGTTTAACGTCCCAAAACCACTATATGATTATGAGAGACGCAAACCAATATGAATAGGATAGTTAAAATAGCAGAGGGGTTTTACAGAAATCTGTAAAGTAGCCGGGACAACCACAACCTCAATAGTATTCACCTTTTCATAAACGCCTTCCTGGGCGCCGCCATAGCCCTCCTTGGTCTGTGCGAATTGGCGCGTCCCCTCGAAAATGCACTGGGAACGCTAAGCCTTTGTACTTCCGCGCACAGCCCATCATGGCGGTGTTTTGTTTTCCTGTGAAAAGGTGTATAAGAACTAGCGGTAACCCAGATGACATCCCACCAGCAATGATAGAAGTCAGACAAGCCTTGGAGAGCAGGCAAAAAGGCTAAGCTGCTGGTGAAGATCAGGTAACATCAGATATGCTGAAAGATGGAGGACAGATTGTGTTATAAAAACTAGCCACCCTGTTTACGAGGTGTCTCCTGACGGGCAGTGCACCAGAATCTTGGAAGAAGGCTAACATAATCTTAATACAGAAGAAAGGAGATGACAAGGACATGAAGAATTACAGGCAGATCAGCTTGCTCTCTGTAGTATACAAGTTATTTACAAAGGTAATTGCTAACAGAGTGAAGAAAACATTACAATTTGATCAACCAAAGGAGCAAGCAGAATTTCGAACAGGCTACTCAACAATCGACCACGTTGACACTCTCCATCAGGTAATAAAGAAATGCTCAGAATATAACCAATTACTTTACATAGCCTTCATAGATTACGAGAAGGCATTCGATTCAGTAGAAATATCAGCAGTCTTGCAGACACTGCAAAATCTGGGCGTATATGAAGCTTGTACACTC
Source organism: Rhipicephalus microplus (assembly GCF_043290135.1). Taxonomy (NCBI): domain Eukaryota; kingdom Metazoa; phylum Arthropoda; class Arachnida; order Ixodida; family Ixodidae; genus Rhipicephalus; species Rhipicephalus microplus. Next base: position 128,239,287 of record NC_134707.1, read on the forward strand.
TAAGGCAAAAGGGTGTTAAAACGGTGACTAATGGGCCTGCCACAACCATTATTCCCTTTAAGGAAAACGGCACCGGGTCTAATAGTTAGTCCCCTCAAGGAACTAACATTTCGTGCACACATTTACACCTTAGTGAGTCACCGTTAGTCCCACAATTCACCCACAGGACTAACATTTAGTCCTCACATTTGCACCTTATAGAGCAACTGTCAACCCCCACATTTACATCTTAACGGGCAACCGCTAGTCCTCACAGTTGCACCTTGCCACGCGAACAGTTGATCCAGCCAAATACTCCAATCGGATGAACTTTTAGTCCCCAGTTCAAACATTGTTTTTTATTTCTTTTCCGCCAGGCCTAATACTTTTTTTGCCTGTTTTTGTGCGCAATGAGCAACAAATTCCGCAGAAAAAAGCACGCGAAAAAGTAGTTAGCCACCTATATGTAACTTCGATGTCACGGCAACAACGAAAGACAAAAGTGAGACATCAAAATCTTTTACTTTTCTACATACACATGAAGTTTCCCCATCCTTTTAAGTGAATTCATGGTGATGTGTACAAGTCCAGTCTCGTCATATCTTGTGCACTCCTTGGGGAGCTCCTCCGACGGAAGCGACAGATGACAGGCATTACATACGCCAGCGCACGCAGCCTCCTGCCTGTTGTGTTACCACGGCTGCACGTACAATAATATAATAAAAATAGTTAGGCACACATCACAGAAGACGAAGATGCACGCATATGACAAGTACGTACACGTTAATATAAAAACTAGCGTTAAAATATGATACACAAATAACTTTACCTTCACATCTCGCACAGTCGTTCTGAAGCTGCTATGATGAAAGAGATGGATGACGAGCATCGCAGACGCCAGCGCACAGTCTTCAGCACGGTGTCTGCCCACGGCTGCACAATAGGTATGTAAAATAGTGAGTCACACGTGACAGAGGATGAATACAAATGCATATGAAAAATACGTGCAAGGTGTAATGAAAACATATGTGAGATATGACATGCTAGTAATTTCACCGTGATGTCACACATCGTCAAAGACTCATTTCGATCCCCGTAGCGCAACAGCTTAGGAGCGGCAGCCGCAGTCACAACTCCACAAACCACCGTGCCGCTAACAAGTCGGCGCGTCCTAAGTGAGCGACGTCGTTCAGCTCGATCAAGCGAGACCAAACACGGCACTGAACGCGGAGTGTCTGCCGCCAGCGAACTTCGAAGAGGAGAGCGAGCGTACGCTTGGCCGCCGCCACGAACAGTGCCGAGCTGGTTTGGAGCTAGCGCTGAAGAAATCGATGGCAATGCGGCCGTTTTCCACAAACTTCAGTGAGTGCAGCGCGCAAACGCGAGTCCGCCGCCGCAGCCAGCGTATGGCTCCGAGCTGCTTGCAACCGACTGGCGGGAAAGCCAGCTGTAATGGCGACCTATTTTCAGTGAGTCCCACGCTAGCGAAAGCTCCGCAGCCCATGCTGGTGCACTTACAGTGCGCGACATACTACAAGCAATCTCTTTACGAGAACCCGCAACGTGTTTTCAACGACTCCCAACACAGCGACGAGGTCTCAGCCTAATATCATCAGCCCGAAGCTCATCGCGGCGGCGAAGACAGGCGTGCACTCGATGAGCGAACGTACGCGATGCCGACGGCAATGGCGGGCAATTCGCAGGCAGTTGCAAAGCACAGGCGAACTGCAGACGCCGAAGCGGACGTTCGCGATGCATTTCGTGCGTGCGATATACAACACGACCGCGCCCGTTGCCGGAAAGTGCGATCTGCATTGCACAAGCGACAAGTAGAGTAGAATAAAGAATGATAACCTACTTGCCTTAGAATTAGAATCCAGCGCTGTTTTCTGCACTGAGTCGGACAGAAATATATATCCGATAGGCCTGTTCTTCTTGGCCGCCATATTGGCCTTCCCAAGTGTTGCTGTTGTGTGTTGGTCGTGACTACCTTGAAGCCAGCGATATACAGTGCGGTGAGGTGACCGGTTTAGGCTTGATCCAGACTTCATGGGTGTAGCGAAACGCTATAGCAGCAGCCCACGCTCATTCAGGCGTACACACAAGCACCACGTCGTAATTCCTAGAGCGTCGAATTCAGGCAGCCGTGGTCGAGCACTCCAAGCGCGGCGCTACGCAACCGCTGCCGGCAAAATACGAGGAAAGACTGAGCCTGCAGAGGAAGAGAAGGACATGTGTTCTGTGGAGATGGAGGCAGTCACCTGGGCAACGTTTTCGCGCGGCCTGCAATGCCCGGGCGGTTAATCCCAGTGGAGACTAAGTGGTTTCGCGCCGTACGCTTCCCTCTGTGGTTGCTCCTCAATGGTATATCCGTTCATCAAGCGCCTATTCGGCTCCGTTACTCCTTTTTCGGGTATTTTTGCCTTAGAGTGTATAAACATCCTGAAAGAAATTTCCAGGGGATCAACATTTACGATAGGGCTTCATAAAGAACGCACCAGAATACCAATCAAGAAGGGTGTAAAGCAGGGAGATACTCTCCCAAATTCTATTTACCGCGTGCACACGGGAGGTTTTCAGAGGCCTAGAAAAAGAACAGTTAGGGATAAGAGTTAATGGAGAGTACAGTACTAACCTGGGCTTCGCCGATGACATTGATTTGCTGAGTAACTCAGGGGACGAATTGCAACTCATGATTACGGAGTTAGACAAGGAGAGCTGGAAGGTGGGTCTTAAAATTATTCTAAAGAAAACGAAAGTAATGTACAATAAGCACGAATGAAAGCAGCGCTTTTGGAAAGGTAATAGCCAACTTGAAGTATTAGAAGACTATGTCTACTTTGGGCAGGTAATAACCGCAGAGCCGCACCACGAGATGGAAGTAACTGGAAGAATAGGAATGGGGTGGAGCACATTTGGCAAGCAATCTCAAATTATGACAGGTAGATTGCTACTATACCTCAAGAGGAAGGTATATATAACTGTATCGTGCCGGTACATAGCTACGGAGCAGAAACCTGGAAACTCAAAAAGAGTTTTCAGCTTAAACTGAGCACGACGCAGCGAGCAATGGAAAGAAAAATAGTAGATGTAACCATAAGAGACAAAAAAAGAGTGAGGTGGATTAGGGAACAAACGGGCCTCAAGTATGTAATAGTCGAAATCAAGGAGAGGAAAATGGCATGTGGGCACGTAGTGCGTAGACAGCATAACCGCTGGTCATTACGGGTAACAAACTGAATTCTCAGAGAGGGCAAGAGGGTTAGGGGGAGACAGAAGGTTAGGTGGGCAGATGAGATTAAGAAGTATGTGGGTTAAGAAGCAGAGGGTAAATTGGCAGCAGCAAGCACAGGACCGAGTTTATTGGCAGAACATGGGAGAGGCCTTTGTCTTGCAGTGGACGTGGTCAGGCTGATGATAATGATATGGTTTATAGCAATTCAGAACCACCTTCAGCTCATTGACTAAATTTAGCAAATGGAAGTTTTTATTGAAGACCGTAAAGTAGAAGGAATACGAAAGCGAATATTTACACTCGGAGCTCACGAGCTTTAGAGCTTAATGACTACGTCTTAAAACTGTACCTTTGTGTTACAAACCGCTAGACGTTTCCTGGGGCGGAAAAAGAAAAATATATCAGGCGTTTCATTACATCATATGTGGAGATATTTATTCAGTCGTGAAGATGGCGACTGTCTTCAAGCGGAAGGGGATTTCATAATAGACAGAAAGCGCATTTTTTTCATTGGCTGCTAGCTGCTACAAACTTCACATCTCCAGTGAAGGCAGCGGAAATAAAATTGACAGATTTCCTAGAGTCACACTTACTTACGTGCAAAGAAATTCAGTAGCCCTTTGCGTGCCGGAATGATGGAAACAAGCGAAGTTTCTCACGTGCACGCGTCGTGCTCAACTTTTTTTAAATTTCTTTGCCCTATGCTCTCTCCGAGCTTTTGCTTTCATGCCGGCAATCGCATTTTTATCTGCGTATTTCTCAACACAGGGCTTCTATTGCTAGGAGCATTAACGATGTTCCCGCGTACATATCTAGGCAACAGTCATGTGTGACAACGTGAAAGGAAAAGTTACCTGAATAAATTATCGCACTGGCTACACATCTGAAACGGCTGATAGCCATGCTTACTATCAATGCTACGTCGCTAGTGGCCGCGAGATCGAGCGGAGTCACCGCCAGGCGGCACCTCGCTGAAGCACACCTACTGGGGATAACTGCCTGTGTCATCTGCTAGCCACGTCGCGTTTGCATGGGCACGTATACCACGCTCTCTGCTACCACGGTCTCAGGAGAAAAATTTTGCCCCCAATCTGCTTGTTACACTACATATGTTGTCGAAAGACGTTAGTCTTGCGTCTGAAGAGAGTGAGCAAAACGTTTATTTGATGTTCTGCGCAAGAAAATTGGTGAATAGTATTCTGGAGATGCTGCGTTTGTGCCTCGAGTGTGTTTTGGAGGCGAACGAGCGCATCTAGGCAAGTTAGACACGAGGGCCTAATGGCAGTTCGAAAATGAAGGAAGGCGTACGCGCCCACGGAGAAAGATGCGCGCTTGTCTCGGAGGTGATAAGGTGTAGAATGCAAAGCGACGGGCAGGTGCCACCACCGCGTCGTCTTAGCAAAGCGCGGGAAGCACTTACCTTTTGAGGCTCAAGTTGCACTGTCAGTACAGCGTGATAAACACTACAGTCCTTAGAAATACATGAGTGCGCCCTCTTTAGTATATATGAGGGCACACATACAAAACATCCACTTGCTGTTATGGTGCCTTAGATATGCGCAATAATTGATTTTAGAGACGATAGTCTTTCTTGAGGAACTTCGACTCAAAAATTTTGGTCTGCCTGTCTGCCTGTCTGTCTGTCTGGCTGGCTGTGTGTATGTTTGTCTGTTTGTCCACTCTAACGGCATTGGGTATTTGAAACGGCCGACGTCATCCGCAGCGCCCACCAATGTTGCTCAAAGTTGAGCGTTCATGCTTGTGCAATCGTCAAATAAAAAGCAAGTATTGCGCACGTCTGGGCCACCACAACAACACGTCTATATTCTGCATGTGCGTCTTTCACTAGAAAAATCATACATAGGTACTTTTAAGGACCGTAGCGCTTATCACGCTGCGCTGCCCATGCAACGCTTGCACGGAATGGAATGGGGAGTGTTTCAAAGGCTTTGCTAAGACGAGACGGTGATGGCACCTACCGTCGCCTTGTGTTCTACGCCTTATCATCTCTGAGATGGGCACGCACTCCCTTCTCAGAGCCACGCACTCGGTTTTCTAAATAAACTGCTACATGGCACTTATGTCTCACGTGTGACATGACTTGATGCGCTTGTTCGCATCTGCTGCACGCTGGAGGAACTCTAACGCAGTGCCTCCAGAATACCACTCACCAATTTTCTTGCGCAGAACATCAAATAACTGTCTTTCTCACTCTCTCCAGAGTGTCCTTGCTCACTCTCTCCAAATGTCCTTGAAAGATTATTGTCTTTTAAAGGACATTTGCAGAAACATGCAGATACGGGGCCAATTTTCGAATTGACAATCGCCAAGTACGAACGCTAAACCAAGAGCAATATTGGTGGGCGCTGGGGATGGAGTTGGCTGTTTAGTACCGTTGGAGATATCGGTAAGAGCAGACAAACGGACAAATGTACAAACATAGACCAATATTTTATTGTCGAAGGTCCCCAAGAAAGTCTGTCGTCTTTAAAAGCAAGGTGCGGCCTGTTGCATTGCGTCGCCGTCAGTTGGCGAGCGCGTCTGGGCACAGTTGACAGTTTTGGCCGCCTTTTTGTTGTGGGCGCTGAGGCTCCACTTGTCAAAGCGGATGGCACTTCGTGTTTCCATGTGGTTGAGTGGGGATTTGTGCGAGCCCGTGTGCTTTCTTGTCCTTTTTTGTGTGCGATCGTGTGTGTGGGGCAGTTTGCCTCATGTTTCCTGTGATCGAGAACGATTCTTTAAGGCCCGCGTGAGTGGCAGAAGGTTTTTATTGGTACATGTGTGGCGCCGTGAGGTTTGTGCCCCTGAGCAGCTTGAACGCGAAAAAAAGATGCTACATCGAGACACAACGTAATCCCCTGCGATCTACAGGTTTAGGAAGTTTACTTTGATGCGAAATATTCGTAACAGAGCACTTACTAGCGCTGAAGCAGATGCGCGCGGCCACTTCCAGACAGCACCAAATCACCCTGCCAACCGCAACAAGATTTAGTAACGTTTACCAAATGTTCTCCACAGGCGCATGCGACAAAAGAAGAAAACAAGCGTCAAGAGGCAGTCAGGGCGTGCCTTTACCTCGTACACAAGCACAGCCAACCAGCGTGAATGAAGAGAAATTGAGACTTCGAAGTAGGGTCTTTTTTGGTGTGAGCATTTTCCCAGACAAACTGGCGAGACAAAACCCTTTCCCCTGGCTGCTGCCTCTCTGGCACGTGCTAGCGCAGTACCATTATTTGGAATGCTGACAGAACCGGGAAGGATGCACACTAGAGGTGTCGGAGATTAGGACGAGTGGTGAACTTTGCCGAAGAGGTTGTGAAGTTTGAGTGGTGTGAGTGAGTCGTGTAGTGCGGTAATTTGAAGTCGAAAAATTGAGTTATGGCTCCGCTGAAGTACTTCATTTAAGAGTGTCGCCAGTAAGATGACCAGCGCTGGAGTTCGTTGAAGTGTTTTCTTGAAGAGAAATATTCGAGATACGTCCAGAATAATTGTGGAGTACACGCATGTAATGAATATTTGGGGCGCCTAAGTGTCCTGGCGCCGGATATCATGCATGCGATTGCATTTGTAGCGCGGTAGGCTTTTGTTCCCATTGCTTTGAATACCTAAATGACTTTGTTAGTTGTAAGTGGTAGCTGCCGATTGTGCAAGTTTGTGTGAGGCCTTTACTGAAAATACATACTTTGTTTTTGTTTAAGCTCTTCCTTTGTAACTCTGTTTCTGAACCACAACCAGAGTTAGATATGCACTAAAAAAACTAACACTTAAATTGTGCGCGCTTTGGCGGTGCTTTTCGGTGGGCCGATACGTCAGACCTTAAAATATTCGAGGCAATTGCCTCACCATAAACGGAATCCGTGACCATATTAAATTCAGGTGAGTCAAACGGGCCGCATTGACGGAGGGTGTTGAGGCCCATACGCCACAAATGATGAACTCTCCTAGGGCAACTGTTCACGTCTGTGGTATCAGAGGCTCTCCTAATATCGACTTATAATCGAATCAGTGATGTCTAGATACGAAACGCGTTATTTACGGCCTACTGTGCCGCGTAGAAGTGCATGTGAAGGCGCTTCTCTTGGGAGAAGCGGGGGCGCCAGAGGGGGCGCTAGCTGAACTAGGCGCGTCCCACAGCTTTGGCGGCACACATCGGGCCACACCTTTTCTTTTATAGAACGGCTTTGCCAGAATATACCTGAGGATCAGAAAAGTGTAGGTTTATAAGGAGAATTCAGCTTGAATCCAGGACGACGCAGCGAGCGTTAGAGAGAAATATATGACACTAGAAGAGAGCAGATTGGTTCAGGGAACAAATTGGGGTTAAAGATATTGTAGTTGAAATTAAGAAGAAGAATTGAACATGGGCCGGGCATGTGGCGCGGAGGAAATTTTACCGGTGGTCATTAGTTGAACGTACTGAATTCCCAGAGAAATCAAGCCGGCTAAGGGGGACACAAAGTTTGGTGAGCAGATGAGAATAAAAAGTTCGCAGGTATAACAAGGCATCTGAAAGCACAAGACCAGGTTGTTTGACGGATCATGGGAGAGGCCTTTACCCTGAGGTGCGCGTAGTCAGGCTGATAATGATGATGACGGGTCTCTTTCATTTCGGAATGGCTGAGACAGGTGAAGCATCAGCAAATAGCCAGAGCGCTAATAGGCCGGAAAAATATTCTTGCCCGGTATTACCTTGATCTAACCACGCAGTGTCTATTTTTTTTGGTCTGTGACTCATCTGCCAATTCCTACGTGCCCCTGAAAAAGGGAAAATATCAGACTGAACGCGGCTGACCCTTCATCTCACGGGTGCACGCTGTATCGTGGTAAAGTTGTCGTATACAAGGAATAGTCCTGCGTATACTTTAAAGTAGGACATGACCCTGCAAGAATTACTCTAGGTGACATGTGCATTCGTGCAATCCGTTGCGTGAATAAAGTATGAAGGTTGGCAGAAATATTGAAGCATACCACCAGGATCCGTGCGCGTTATATTTTTAACTTGGTATAGAGCGAGATGCGAGACTACGCTCCATCCATTTTGTTTGCATTCGAGTAGTCAAACTTCTCGCAGCGTGCCCGCTCCAGTCCCAACATTGCTTGGCGCGATTTTGGTGCATTGTTCCTTAGAGCAGCTGCAGTGGTGCGACGCGTGTATCGTGATAAGGCTATATGATCTATACCAGCCTCTCCAAACATGTGCGCATAAAGGAATCCATCCTACAGAAACAGGCTGTACAATACAGACAAAACCGAAATGACACAACACCGCTTGCCTGCACGGCCTGGTTTGGACACATAATGTGAATGTAACCTTGCTTGCGCATAACGTAATGATGCCTCGTAAGTCACGTCATCTTTCGGCTTCGAGTTTCTCTGACATCGAAGAGGGCAAGGAAGGCATTTGGCTTGCAAAGTCTACACCGGACGAGTGGCAAATGTTCCAAGCTCACCTCCACGCGTCGTGTAATGGGCTAATTAAAAAATGTAAATGATACAAAGCTTTTTGTTTGGTACGCAACAACTTCCATTGCCTAAGTAAAATTTCTCATCTGACCTACTGAAGCGCTGTTTATGAAGTAAATGGCTGACGAAACAAAAACACATGGGCAATTTTTAAAATCTAACCGATACTTTCACCTGATAATATTCGTTCTTCGTCCCCCTATGGCTGCACAGAAGCAGCTCTTCTTCCCTATGCACCACAAACCCGAGCTAACGGGGAGGGGGGGGGGGTAAGTCTTTCTCACGCCTAGCCTTGCGTGGCTCTGCCGTGTACGGAAAAAAGGGGATCCTGGTGGTTGAGTTAACGTGAAATGATTGGACCTTTAAGGCCCCCCGACAGAGGCGAAACCTCTCTTCGACCCCGGCATCAGGTAGATGACACCCATGGGCTTTCCCACCCAGGAGAAATCGGCAGTCGCATTTTCCGATCTCGTTCTCTCCCGAAATCTTCGTGTTTATCTCCTTCTTTCTGTCTGTCCTGTCATCTTCTTTTTCTATTTAATTGCGAATTTCTTTGTGGCGAGCGTTAACATTGTGTAGTTGCTTAACCTTGGACAGTTATGTTTGGTTATAGTGGCGTTTTACGGCTGGTGTCTGCAGTCCTATGCAAGCGCTTCAGTGTCCCCTAGTTGGGCTTCATGTTGGGTGGCTACCAATGCTGCCGAAACAACCTGTTGGGAACGCTGCAAGCAAGGTATTACGGGAACACCTTCAATTCCCCGACTACTTGACCATCTCCCTGTAAGAAGGGTGCACCCCGAAGAGCTTATATATTTCAACCATCCCGGCCTATTCATCCCAAAATTACATGTAATTCACTGTGAAGCTCCGAACAAACAAGCAAGATCAATTTCTCCATTTCTTGTCTCAAGGTAACTGACCGAACTTTTTGGACCAGGCGAAAAAGAAACTAAGACGCCAAGTGGTGACCTCCTGCTTTAACTAACTAAGCGACAACAATTTCAGAAGCTTAGCAATCTAACTGTGGCATCGGAGGCTAAAGGCTGGTGCACACCAGTGCCTAGCAGCGGTCGTGGGATCATTCGTGACTGGCGACCAAAAAGTGACTGGTGTTCACACCGGCAGAGGCTCCATGCGAGCGACCGGAAATCGCAAAATCGGAGAGTCACGTCCGGATGTCGTTATCAGCAAAAGCTCCTGAGACCAGCGTCGATCAGCCGATCGCCGCCAGCTGAGTAAGCGGAGAAAACACAGCGCGCCGCATATTGTTCTCGTCCGTTCTCGCACAGCGTTCCCAACAGCGTCAAGGAGTTCGATTTGAGCGAAAAACAAGAGATTGTAATGGTGCTGGTGTGCTGTGCCACGGTGTCAGGCCTGGCAGCACAGATGCCTCCAAAGAATATCCACGGAGTGAATTATGGAGAGTGGGGCGAAGCATTCGTCCGTTCATTCGTTCTTGCTTCCGTCCGTCCATGCGTCCGTCTGAGTGACCATCCATGTTTCCATCCACCCGTCCGTGTGTGCGTCTATTCGTGCGTTCATCCCTTTGTTCGTCCATGCATGCGGCCCTGCGTTCGTTCATGCGTCCATACATGCATCTGTCTGTGTGTCCGTTCGTCCATCTATTCAACACTCAATGTACCACCATCTCGCATCTTTTCAACATATATTCCCCATATAGAAGCACCGCCATTCAGTGGACATTCCAAGAACTAAACGAGAGATGGCACACGCACACTTTCTTACGGCTTGCGCTTCGGGTGTACTTCCCACCTTTAACCCCTTCGAGTTCATGGTATATACTAGTTCACTGTATTCATGGCACTGCGGCCCAACGCACGCAAAACTTTTCTAAAACCGTGGAGGTTACGCCCACCGAGTATAATGTAGCAATCTTTTCTTGTCAGATAGTGCTCAAAGTACATGTCAATGGCTCCTAATGGGAAATGAGAGACAAGAGAATTCGGTCTTTACTTTCTTACGGCTTGCGCTTCGTATTTATTACCCACCTTTAACTACCTCGAGCTCATGATATATACCAGTTCATTGCATTCATGGCACTGCGGCTCAACGCTCGCTAAACCTTTCTAAAACTAAGGAAGTTACACCCAGCGAGTATAACTTAGCAACCCTTTCTTGTCATAGTGCTCAATGTACATGCCAATGGCTGCTATTGGGGATCGTTGTGTGCGCATTAACTAAAAGCTGAATGCTTCTGTCTGTCATTCCCCATTAGCAGCCATTGGCATGTACATTGAGCACTATTTTTTTATTGTTCAACAATGCACCGAAGAAATCTCTCACCGGCACCGTCTTGGAGGTCAAAATGTAACACTAATTATACACTACTACAACGAGGGACGAACGGGTGCCACTATAAGAATCTTCGCCCCTAAAAAAGTCGGTGGTGGGTGTGAACGGCCCTTCGATCGCGGGAGTTGGCCGGCCATGCAAGCCACCTTCTTCTCGAGCGACGCCGAGACGACGAGGAGTATTTGCGAGAGTCGTACGTATTCATAAACGCTCTTGAATTTATCTTGACTTGTCACAGCCTCCAATGCAGCACAAACGCGTCTTGAACGCGGAGTCATAAGTCGTTGCCAAGGCGTGAAGCACAAACAAGTTCCGAACGCGCTGCATTGAAGGCGGTGACAAGTCAAGTTTAAGACAAAAACAATTCTGAATACGTGAGAAAGAAGGCGCAAAATTTATTTTCTCTTTACATTGACGGTGTTTATCTTCTTGAGAATGCCGCCGCCTAAATTTGACACTTTGCTCAAGATGCTGCGCCCCGCCATCTCCAAGCGAAGTATTCTGTGTTGCCATGGTGCCACAGACCCAGAGGAACGCACTTGTTTGTATCTGGTGGCAGAACGCGAGTGCAATAAAAACAAAAACAAAACAAAAATTCAGCATAGCTGATTTGTTCCAGCAGCCTTGCGACTGCAATCGCGTGACTGAAAAAATGGCAGTGGCTTAGTTGAGCTATGCCAGGATATACGTAGCGTTATCAAAGGTTCAGCTAATTATTCTAAGCTTTCCAGAGTGTCTAGGATTAGCTTGATTATCATGCTTACAGCTGTTTCGATGACACACACATGGTATACGTATTATGTGGCACATGTAAATTTATTTTGCCGGGCAACTACTTCGGGATCCGATGAGTTAAGCTTCTCCGCTCTACTGCACCGTTGAGCAGCATTTGCACTCTTCTTCTCCATGGCTATACCACAGTGGCAAACGCCAGTAAGAGGCGCTATCAGGCGGCTCCAGCGCAGTGTCAGATGGCGACTGCACAGGGAAGGCGCGCGCGTCGGCGTCCATATGTCTATCAAGGCTATGATGGCACTCCTCTGGAAAGCGCACACCAGCGGCGTCGAGTCGCGCGTTGCCGTGGCCGCGTGCGAGGAAGGTGCCGGCTCCGGTGCGCGACACCACTGATCGTCTGCGCAGCGCATTGAATATCGCGCACACCGGCGGTGAGCTGTGCGCGGAGGCGGTGGAGTATCATTGCGCATGCGCAGACCAGTGCCACGCGAAATCGGCTCAGCGAGGCCAGTGTAGCTATCGCAACAAAAATCGGTCAGAAGCGACTAGCCAAACCAGACGCTTTGAGACCATCTGCGAGCGTTCGTGACTGTTTGCGACTAGTCGGAAATGGTCGTGTGACTGCTTATAGTCGCCGGTGTGCACCAGCCTTCAAGTCGTCATCACCAGCAAGTGCGGCTCGCCGGTACCTTGACGCTCACGCTGCGTGAGAGCTCGGGTTCCCCGAATCTCTCGCTGACCTGGCATAAACGACATGCCGCCTATCTCCTGTTGAGTCATTGTCGTGTGTTGTAGAGTTGGCGGAGAAGACAATGAGGACCTCAACCAGTCCTGGAGCCGCAGAGCCATGAGAGTGGGACGGCCACCAGTGTTTCGGGGAACGTGGTCATTGTTTCGAGTTCACCTCAAAGCCTACTTCGAAGCGCGAGACATCACGGACACGACGTAGCGACGAACAGTGTTAGTGGCTTCGCTAACAGACAGCGCCATTCGAGTGGTCATGGGACGTTGCCATCCGAGGCAAATCAATGCGCCTAACTACAACGATGCCGTTAATTACCTCGGGGAGCACTATCCCTATTGGAAAAACAGTGTGATGCCAGTACGTTTTTCGGCACTGGTACACGCTGGAGACGCTGGTACACGCTTGTAATCACTGGCACTACGCTGGGCGCACTGGGAAAAAGCTGTGTCACATCGGTAAGGGCGCTGGCTCAACCACTGTGATGCTGGTGCGCACTGCGACGCACTGGAAATTTCACTGGCAAGCGCTGGCGAATACTGGAGCATGCACTGTTTCCGATGCAGCGTGCACGTTGTTGTAGCGTGTGCCGTGGTATGTTTCGGTGCCATTAAATATACAAGGCTTGATTCGACGTCACGGAGAGTTGCTACTGTAACAGGTACCGAGCATACGTACTTTTTGGGGCACACGTACGTATCGCAGCAATTAATAATGCACCTTTTTCGCATGAGCCCCGTGTGTAGCGGCCAAATTCGCATCATCCGTGTACTGCTGTAACGATTCCCAGTTGCAGTGTTTGTAAGCCTGAAGCTGAGCGCCACTCCTAACCGAAACACAAAATTGTTTGTGCCGCAAAGTTGAGGAAACGTAAATGAGCTCTCTATCACTTCGCAAGGTTTCTCAGTGGAGGCGAGTAAAAGTTCTCGTTCGATTACGCCACACCACATAAATGTATGCCTGGCAATGATTAACCTTCTACTTACTTCAGGTAAGAGTTATAAATGTTCCGGAGCTCAAATGCAGAATGCTCAACCACCGCATCTCACCGCGTCGAAAGTGCTCTTACCCAGTGCCCGGCCCAGCGAGCATTAAACCTGTCGTGCCAGCCGCGTTGGTATATATGTTACCGGCGCTTCTCACTTCGTGTACACACAACTTTAAAGTGTAAGAATAACTGTATTGTTTAGACATTTATGAACCTAAATCAACAATTTTTTCTTTTGTAGATGTTCGCACAAAGAGCGCTGACGATCGAACGTCGCACTTTCAGCTACGCAGGCTGTCAACGAAAGCTGCCGGCCGCGCTTGGCCAGTACTTCTCTGACTAATATGTAACTCACAATTTTCATGTGTAATTTCGTACGCCTTCGTGAACTAACTCCCTGGCATATGTTTTCAGCGGATTGCATTGGTATTTCTATGGGCGTTTTTTGAATTGTTCATATTGTTATAACTGCATTTATCTTTACACTGGCGCGCCCGCTGTATACTTCCAGCGGAGGCCAGAAAAACGGCTGTCACTCGACATCGCCATCCGCAAAGGCATTTCTGGCATTGATTGACCTTCGACTTCAATGACAGCTTAGGCAACAGTCAGACATTTTGCAAAGCTGAAATGCAGAAATTTCAAGCATCGCAACTCAGCTGCTTCGAGAGCACCCTTACCCATTGTCCCATCCCAGCGAGGCCGATCGTACCGGCCGCGTAGGTGTACATGCTGCCGGTGCTTTTTACTTTGTGTAGGCCCTATTTTGAAACGGAAGAATGACTGTAAAGTACAGCCCAGACATCCCTGAGCCTAAATCGACCATTTATCTGCGTGTGCGGTGCCTGCACAAGGAGCATCGACGATCGATGTGTCGTGCTTTCATCAACGTGGGCTGTCACCGAAAGCTTCCTAGTGAGCGCAGGATCCGGTACTTCTCTGACTCGTATATAAGAACACGCAATTTTGAGGCCGCAATTTGGTACGTGTTAGTGATATAACATACTATATACTTTTTCAGCGGATTGCCTTAGTCACTTTCTAGGTGGTTTCATGTTTGCAGGTATTGATACAACTGCAAATATGTAATCTGGCATGCCAGTTGTTTACTGCTACATCGCCACTTGCGCGAAAAAAAAAAACACTCAACATTCACTCATGTGTGCGGATATTTACCGAAAGAGACATTTAAATCAACTCAACATGATGACCAGTCGCAAGTGCAAGAACCGACTATCTAATAAAAAACTATCGGCAGCAACAGCTGACAATCTGTGGCTGCTCCTCCAGTCAATTTGAGATTTTTTAGAGTTAAGATGTGGATGGTTTAAAAATCTTTGCGTTCTTGCTAATATCCGCACGTCATTTGGTGACCGAAAGCCGTTCGTCACTGTCGAATAAACACGCAATTGGGATGTGGAAAGGAATATCGTGTCAGTCTTGACTGTGCGACTTGTAAACAAGAAGTTGAACGGCACAGTCTTCGGATCAATAGTCATTTTACAACCCCCATCCGCATGTTCTGGCGTGGCGTAGTGGGTGGCATACTAAGGTCAAAATCAGGAAGTGGCGGGCTGGAACCCCATCAAGTGACGTTTTCTTTTTTTAAATTTCTTTTTTTTCAATATGAATACGAGCTATTTTACTTATATACTTATTTATTTATGGTGAATGAGCACCCCTGTTTTAACCCTGTGAAGCCATTTTGCGCTGAGTACTGTGACGCCGGTGCTCCAGCGTCCCAGTAGCTGCGCTGGGAGGTTCTGGTACCAGCTTCATACTGGACCTATAATCAGGCATGGCGCAGGACGTTGGTACCCAGTGGCGCTAGTTTTCGCAATATGGATGCCCCTGAAGTCAACCAAATAGCCACAAGTTATGCTTTTTTTTGCTCAATCACAACTAGAAGGAGACGGGGTACAAAAATTCATTGCTGTAAAAAGGTGGCTGGCAGAAAAATGCAATTTCGGATCATTGCTTGAACGCATGCTACGAGACCGAATCGTGTGTGGAGTCTTATATAAAGATGTTAGACGTTTGCTGTCACTCAAGCATCTGACGCTAACGAAAGCAGATACTACGGTCAAAAAGATAATTTCGTTAGCAGATAATTTCGTTATTGCAGCTCAGAACGCGACCGCGAATGCTAAAAGCATGCAATCTACCGATCATAGTAGCATCCAATTTATGCGTCAGAATGGGCCACGAAAAGGGCAATGGCAGATCGAAGGCATGTCACCTTGCCATAGGTATGGTAGAGAAGCTCACTCGAACGAGCAGTGCAATCACGTTCGTACGATCTGCCGTGATGCGGTAAACGAGGACATGTCGCTCAATTGTGCCGAGAACAAACCCAGCGGAAAGCCCGTGGCGCTTACGTCCTGTCGGCAGCAGCTGACGATAGCTCGGAAGATGAGAAGCTCTGTATTTTAGTAGCTCATGAAAAGAGTATTGGTCGCATGGTTAAGCAATTATCAAGAAAAATACTTTTAATGGTGCGCCGCTTTAATTCATTTTATTTGTTTAATTTATTCAACCTTAAGGGCCCGAAGGCAATACATAGGGGGGGGGGGGGGTGTACATCCAGGTTGTAAGTTTCTAAGCGTTCTAAGCAATGTAACAATATGAGGTTGCACACTGATTACAATGAATAAGCAAATAAAGAACACAAGCGGAAATAACACGCATAACAAAACATCAAAAATGGTGGGCAATAAATAAATCCTGGGAGTACAGTAAAACAACTATAAATGCAAGAGTTAATTTGCTGTTAGGACATGGCATTTGCATTGTGGAAAAAAGTTAGTTTTACGCGAAATTTTAGGCGGTCCCAGCAAGAAACAATATTATCTGGCAGCGCATTTCAGAGTGTTACGGCATGGGAGAAAATGACCTGCTCATCGCCGTCGTCCGGCATGTTGATCGATACAGGGTCACCTGTTGGCGTTATTTCAAAGAGCCTATTCAAGCAGAACCAAAGCAGATTGCCACCTGCAAGCAGTACCACTCTCAAACTGTCATGTTTTTTGGGAGAACTTCTATTGGTTGGAGAAGTGCACATAAAAGTGACCTGTGAGGGGCACAACGTAAAGGGCACCCTGGTTATCGTCGATACACCTGGACCAGCGTTAAGTGGAAGAGATACCATCAAGGCATTTACCAATCGTGGAGTGGCGAAAGTTGGTGCCTAATGTCGTCACAAACCTCGGCACACGCAAGGAAGACCACACGAGCCAGAAACATGGCTTCACCGTGATCCTGGCTCGTGCTTCACCCGTAGACAAAGGTCCACGGATGAAGCTTATACTGAAGGAAAGTGTCACGCCCCGCTTTTGCAAAGCACATACGGTGCCATATGCTTTGACAACCAAGGTGTCTGATGCTTTAGACCGATTGGTTGCTGACGCTGTGATATCACCAGTTATAGCTGCAGAATGGGCTAGTGGTTTCAGTTGTTAAGAATGATGGGTCCATTTGACTTTGAGGAGATTTTCGCCTGACAGCGAACACGGCATTAGTGACTGAACAGTACCCACTACCACATGTGGATGACATTTTCGCACGATTGAATGGCGGTGAATTATTCAGTACACTCAATTTGATTCAAGCGTACAACCAGCTAGCTGCCCCTGGACGACGAGGTCAAGAAGCTGACTGTTGAAAAACTTTATCCTGCTTCAATAGGCTTCCTTTTGGGATTAGCTCAGCTTCGGCTATCTTCCAGAGGCATATGAATTCTTTATTCAAGGATCTCCCATGTGTACAAGCCTAACTGTATGATATCATAGTGGCTGAGAAGCGCAATGACACCTCATTGTCAAAGAAAGTCTTGCTGTGCTTACGGCACTATAGTCTCAGGATAAATATGAAGAATTCGAAATTCAGACAAGAAGTCACCTTCTCGGACGTCGAGTTGATGCTAGTGAGCTCAAACCGAAGGACGACGACATTGAAACAGTTCAAGCACCAGTCCCCAAGTCAGTGAGTGAACAGAAATCCTTTTTGACATTAATCAACTATTATGCCGAATTTTTACCGAACCTTTCCACAGTGCTAGCACCATTACACAATCTGCCAACTAAAAGAGCTACGTGGAAATGGCAGCAGGTACACGAGAAAGCAGTTCGAAAAGTTAAGCAGGCTATTCAAAGGTCAAATATTTTGACGCACTTGGACCCTGACAAACATTTGAAGTTTGAATGTGACGCTTCATCGAAGGAGTGGGGGCAGTACTTTCCCATCGCATAAATGGCACATACTATCCGATTACATTTCACTCCAGAGCGGAAAGAAACTACCCCCAGCAAGAAAAGGAAGCATTGGCCCTTGTATTCGGCATGACTTCATTTAGGGACTACTTATATGGCAATCACTTTGTTTTGGTGACAGACCTTAAACCAGTGACGGGTTTGTTTAACCTAGGAAAAGCTATTCCTCCCATGGCTGCGGCAAGGATTCAGTGGCGGGCTCTTCTTTTGGACAATTATAACTACATATTGCAGTATCGCAGGGGAACCGAAAACTTATGCTAATGCCTTAAGTCCCCTGCCATTACCTAACACACTACACGTCCAGCACATAAAATCTGCCAGAGCATGTCCTGTACTCGGAATGCTAGGAAAAAGAAGCGATTAGTGTCGGATATGTGGAACATTTTGCAGAAACGGATCCTCTTCTGTAGCAAGTTAAGTTCTGGATTAAGAAAGGCTGGCCAAAAATTTTGCCCGAAGAGCAGAGCCGCTTCCGGCCGTACTCCAGCAAGAAGGCCGAGCTCCCTTACCATCAAGACTTGGTCTACTGGGGACACCACATCGTGCTTCCTACAGCTTTAAATTGACACATCTTGGACTTGCTTCATGAAACACACCCAGGCATGGCGACCATGAAGAACACTTCAAAATCGCTGTTTTGGTTTTTGGGTGTGGACTGTGAGATGGAGTGATTGGTGCATGGATATCCTGCTTGTATACAGGCTGCGGCGATGCCTCCAGTGCAAACACTATTATCATGGCCTGCGATGGCAGAGAAATGCAACCGATTGCACGCCGACTATGCAGGTCCCACTGAAGGACACATGGTATTGGTAGTTGTAGATGCCGAAACGAAATACATGGAGCCAGTTCTAACGAAGTTTGCAACAGCAGAAGTGACAGTGGAGGCCCTGAGGGCAGTGTTTGCGAGCTTTGATCTACCACGTACTCCTAAGACGGATAACGGACCTCAGTTCACTGGTTATCAATTCCGCAGTTTCCTTGCTAAGAACTAAGTAAAATCCTCGACAACATCGCCTTATCATCACGTATGAACGTTGAAAGAAGGCTTGAGGAAAAACGAAGAAATTCCGCTACAAACTCAACTTTCAAGAGTTATGTTCCGTTACTGCCGCACGTCAGTTAAACGGGGCAAGTCTCCAGCAGAACAATTGCTTGGGTATCAAATACGAACGAAACTTGACTGCATTATGCCGACAACAAATGCTGTTAGAGCAAAGCCGTGATACGAACGAGAACAGCGATGGCCGGTAGGACAGCGTGTTTCGATACGAACGTTCTGGCCACAGAAAAGGTGGATACCAAGTATTCTGTGGGACTAGCTGGGCAAGCGCATTGTCACAGTGGACACGACTGAGGGAACGCAACGGTGGCATTTTGACCCCGTGCTACCGGGCATGTTCCAGTTGACGAATCGTGCGACATGTACACGCTATCAGACCGTCAAGAGCTTTCGGGTGAAAGCGCAAGAGATTCACCGATTATGGCCACTCAACCTTTGCGGCTCTCAACGCGAAAGCGCCATGCTCCTGATCATTGGACCTTTTAAGAAGGGTGGAAGCTGTGGCATTGGAGACTAACATCATCATCACCAGCCAGAAGCGTGGCTCGCTGGACTCGTGACGCTCGCGCTGTGCGGGACCTCGGGTTCGCCAAAGCTCTGGCTGACCTGAAATAAACGATGTGACGCCTATGTACTGTTGAGTCGGTGTCGTGCGTCGTAACACTGAAAGCATTCGGCAGCATCTCAATATCCGTTTCGCCTCACTCCTCGATGAATATATTGCGCGGAGTCATCTCAGAAGCAGACCTCTTTGGGCTGTCCCAGCAGGAGATCCTGGAAAGTCAGAAAGAGCAGAATGTAACTGAGGCGAAAAAAATCATCATCAAACGTGACGACAAGAACACACCTACCAGGCACCTCATTTTAACATTTGCATCTAGTGTATTACCTACAGACATTTAGACAGGTACATAAAACTCTCCGTCCGCCCACTTGTTCCTAACCCTAGACGTTGCTACAAATGTGAGAGATTTGGCCAGCTGCCGAGGTAAAGACACTTGTGCAAAATGTGGAGACTGAAAAAGCACCTCTGATAAGTGCACTAACACACCTCAGTGCGTCAATTGTTACTGTGATCATGCAGCATACTCCCATTCCTGCCCGAAGTGGAATAAAAAGAAATTACCAAGCTTGCCCTATTTAAAAAACGTCCACCATAAAAATGGTGGATTCCGCCATCCACCATTTTGGTGGATTATGGCGGTGGAAATGGTGGCACATGGTGTACGGTGGCGTATGCTGAATGACGCACTCCAGCCAGCAGTGGTGGAGTGCGAAGTAGTGTCAGAACCACCGTGATGAGGTGCCACTAAAAAATAACAAAAATAATTTTATAAAAAAGATGTAGCAAGCACCCGTTAAAGAGAAGGTGGTGCACCAACGTGGAATTGAACCTGGCACCTACAAATCGTGAACTGCGTACACTAACTACTGCGCCACGCCATCTTTTGTTTATTTATTGCAGCATGTGAAACGCAAATAAAAGCAAACCCACTCGGACTGCGCTTCTAGCTCAATTTCATGGCTTCAAGACAGATGAGCCATTTGCCACACATACTTAAAATGGTTTCAAATGACATAATTCACCTATAACATGTAGCAGTTCATCATTGTAGCAAAGTTTTTCAAAACCTTCTCGCGACTTGCACATATGATCAATAAAATAAATACGTACTGGCCGCCCGTCTAAATCACAATGGCTGTCAAGCGGCTTAGCCATATGCTGTGTAAGCCAAGGAGAAAGAGCTTATAGTATTTAATAGGCCAGGTTCTATTGCTAAAAATCGAATCCCATGTGAAGTGAGAGGCAAATTTTTCTTAAGTGTTCTCTGTAGAACATTCAAAAACAAAAATGCGTCCCAAAAATTGATCAAAACATGCTCTACCGACTCAGGTTTTCGGCACAATAAGCAGTCGAATCCCCAGGGTAAAAAATCGCCTCTTTGTTCTAGCCACGTTTTAACCGGTAGCGTATTCATGTGCATCTTATAAAAAATGTTACAACCCCAGCTGGTATGATCATCTTTTTAACTCTTTTCAAAACGTCTTCTCCTTGGCTTCCACTATACATAGAACGATACAAAGGAACAGGAAAAACAGTTTCAATAAAGTCTCTCGACAAACGCTTCCGAGTGACATTAGATAAGTACTCCTAAATAAATATAGGAACACGAAATCGAAAAGCTGCGACAACTTCTCAAAGAAAAGTGCTGACGCCATAGCGGAATTAATAATTCGAGGTAACAATAAAGTTTGGCGAAGCCGATGCTATCCCGATCTGAAGGAATGTACTAAAAAACTGATCTTGTTGATCGCGTAGAGAGAGAAACCTTGATACAACCTGCCTCAAAAATAAGTGTGGCAAGGCTAAACCACCTCTCTTTAGTGACTGCGCCACGCCATCACCTAGCACATGTGTGTTAAAGAAGTAATCAACTCACAAAGTCACTGTTTATTCTGAGTTCTGTTTGTTGTTTACTCGGGAGCGACGGGATCTGCACCTGCTACTATAATTTGCGCATTTGATAAACACGAATACCTGCTGCCTGTAACGATTGCCACTGCGATAATGGTACCAGCGCTAGGGTTTTGTTACAATTTACATCCACAAAAAAAATGAATGGACTGAGGAGCAGGTAGAGTTTATCGGTGGTTACTGCCAACTTCATTGTCCGTTTCTCGCTCCTTTCAAAGGGCGATATCAGTTAGGCTTTATGACGCTTCTAAATTCATTCGATAAGTACGCCCACAAAATTGATTCTGAGGTTTTTCACGCAAGAACACCGCAGTCGTGTCAGCGCACCGTTGTTGGTTGTCGTTAGGAACAGCTACACAACGGCTTGTCCAAAACGAATCCAGCGCGCCAGAAATGTTATGCTATGGTATTGGTTCAGTAAGCATACAAATTGACGTGTCTGTGTTTTCACATAAGCGCCAGCGAAGCGTCGGCGATTAAGACCGGCGGCTGTCGGTGAGGCGCGGCGTACCTTTGGTGGAAGTGCTGTTAGCGCGTCGCATCGATGTTTGTCGCTTCTTGCGCGGACACCGTGCACAACAATGATTTGATTGATATGTGGGGTTTAACGTCCCAAAACCACCTTATGATTATGAGAGACGCCGCAGTGGAGGGCTTCGGAAATTTCGACCACCTGGGGTTCTTTAACGTGCACCCGAATCCGACCACACGGGCCTACAACATTTCCGCCTCCATCGGAACCGTGAACAATGAAAAAAGATATCATTTAGGTTAAATGATGCGGCAGCTGTGCTGTATTGTCATTTTTACTTGTCAAAATTGTGTATTTTGAAACCCAGAAGCGCCGATAAAACTTGTACGGGCTCGGTCAGTATGACTAATCTTTGGGGGAAATTATGGTGGTATAACTGAAGGGTGAAAGTCAAATTCGCTGGAGCTCATCTCGACGCATGTCGAAAGTGAAAGTTTATGCATATTCGCACGCACTCTGTTAACTTAAATGTACGGCTTAAACAATACAGTGTTTAAGAATAGCCAGAGTTTGGTTTCTAGCGTGGCGACATCAAGTGACCGCTGTGTCCTGCTCTAACATTGTAAGGGGCAATTGCAAACTGGAGCCCATTTATTGCGGACAACTACTCGCCGATGCAAAACATTTATTGTCATGTTCACAGTGAAAACTCTAGTCTTCTAAACATCACAACAAAGAAATACATCGCAGATGTCAAACTGATGTAAGTACGTGCGCGAAATGTCAACAGATTCTCGGCCGCATGTTCTATGCTCCAAAAAAATTGAAGCGTTGTTGGCACCACAGGAATGAAAAAAAAATGTACTGAAAGGGTAATGAGCAGCGTTGGTTTATTTTCCCCGTAAAAATATATAACCGCGCATTCAAGAATAAAACACTACAAATAAGCGATTTCACATACTGTCATGTGCTTTTCATCATGCCACTGTCATCCATCTGGCTTCCATCATGCCACCGTCATCCACCTTGCTCACCAAGCCTTCCACCAAACACGTTTTGCCTCGCCACCTTGAGCAGGCATTTTCCACCATCAACACCATTGATTTGCTACCACCACCACCATCTGTCGCTATTTTTTTCACTCTAGCTGCCATCAGCCGGCATTTCCCACCGTCACCATCATTAGCTCGTCACCACCACCACCATCTGCCACCATTTTTTCCACTCTCTCCGCCATCAGCCATTATGCCCACTACAGTTTTCACCATATCCACTATTCTCTCCACCATATCCACCAACGATTCCAGCATCCACCAACCCAAGATTTTCAATAAAAAGAAGCCCGTAACAGATGTGCACCGTTCTACGAAACACCTTACGCTGGTGCAGCGCGCCGGGTAGGAGAGGTGGTGGGGGGGAACGTCGCACCAGCTTCCACCACTCCTTCGGCCAGCGCAAAGTGAGCCGTTGGCTGTGGAACCTGCCCCCTCAGCGGTAGCAGCCCCGTCTGATCTGCCAGCTCACGAACAGGTACCAGCGACCCCAAGTTTGTCGTGTACCAAGGCCTCGTCTCATCAGGTGAGGTCCGAAACTCGAACCATCGGCCGCGCGTGTGGGCATCCAGTGCCTCCCAGGGGGCAATGGACACCACGTTACCCCTGTTACCGAAAGATCGGTGTGGCTGTTTAGTGTGCGCCAGGAAGACAAAAACGCCGATAACAGGGCCCGATGACGGCTCTGTTACCTAAACTCTGATCTTCCTCTAAACAATAGAATCCTATTTCTCGTAAAGACAGCACTACTTATTTTATGATGAACACAAAAACTATACAATAAAATGTCAAGGGCCTTCTCAGGAACCTTGACGATCCCTAAGAACTCCTATACAAATGCTGGTCAAAAGTGTTGTATGTACAAGAAACACACTTGAAATCCAAACACACTAACTTTCTTTGTGGCTACAATATTTCCCGAAAAGACAGTGGTGATGCATTGGCATCACCTGGAGGTGTAGCCATTATGGTTATTCATGGGATGGCATTCACGCACATACCACTTAAGTCGTCCCTTTGAGCAGTGGCGGTTCGAGCGTTACTCTTTAGTAAACTCGGCCCCATTCGCTCTATATACTTACCTCCACGTTTTCAACTGCACCAACGTGAATTCGAGTTCCTAATAAATGAGCTTCCCGAATGTTATCTTGTCCTAGGGGACTTCAATGCGCATAGTAGTCTACGGGGTGACTCTAGTTGCTACGCACGAGGTCGCCTAATTGAACAGTTTCTTTTCTCCTCCGGAGCGTGTCTCCAGAATCGGAAAGAGCCTACATATTACAGCCTTGCTATTAATACCTACTCCATAAACCTAAGCATAGTGTCACGAGGTTGTGATACACGCAGCACTTGAGAGGAAGCACGCAGGAGTCAGGGCGGTGTCAGGCGAACTGTTTATTGGGCGAACTTGTGCCCAGCAACAGCGGCATGAACAGTCGTCGGCCGACAGAAAAAAAAAGACTCCCCAGTGGCGCACTGCGCCGGCTTTTATACACGCGTCGTAACGCGTTCCAGAGTGGCATACAAGATAAACGTGGCCTGCGTGCGCTTAACAGAAAGTGATAGCGGCTTCCTTCGTAAACCAAAAGAACCGCACGTGTCAGTCTTTTATACACGTGTCATAACGCGTTCCAGAGTGGCATACAAGATAAACGCGGCCTGCGTTGCGCTTAACAGAAAGTGATAGCGGCTTTCTTCGTAAACCAAAAGAACCGCACGTGTCACTACCCCCCTCTGAAAAAGCATCGTCCCGATATTAAAGACAGAACATAAGAGAGAGTACATGCAATAAATTACATTAACAATGCGTCACAGCTAATCAGCGCGCGTAATAAGGTGTAAGTCGCACCACGTGTACGACTTCGGGTCGTGCACGGCGTCGTTAGGATGACGTTAAGCCATCGGGCACGACCTCATAGTCCAGTTCACTACGACGTCGGACTACCTTGTAGGGTCCAAAGTAGCGTCGCAGGAGCTTCTCAGACAATCCCTGTCGTCGTATCGGCGTCCAGACCCAGACAAGGTCGCCGGGTTGGTATTCGGTGTGGTGTCGTCGAAGGTTGTAGTGGCGCCTGTCGACCGTCTGTTGGCTCTCGATACGCAGGCGGGCTAGCTGTCGAGCTTCTTCAGCGCGATCCAGGTAGCTGGCGACGTCGAGGTCTTCTTCGTCGGTGCCGACCGGTAGCGTGGCGTCAAGCGTCGTTGTTGGGCTCCGTCCGTAGACGAGCTTGTATGGAGCAAACTGCATCGTTTCCTGCACGGCCGTGTTGTACGCGAAGGTTACATACGGGAGTATGGCGTCCCACGTCTTGTGCTCGAAGACCACGTACATGGCCAGCATGTCGGCGATGGTCTTATTTAGACGCTCGGTGAGGCCATTCGTCTGTGGGTGGTACGCGGTGGTTCGGCGGTGGCTTGTCTGACTGTACCTCAAGATCGCTTGCGTTAGGTCAGCCGTAAAGGCCGTACCTCTGCGGTGATGAGGACCTCGGGGGCTCCGTGGCGGAGGACGATGTTCTCAATGAAGAACTTGGCGACCTCGGCGGCAGTGCCCTTGGGCAAGGCCCTTGTTTCGGCATAGCGGGTGAGGTAGTCAGTCGCAACGACAATTCACTTGTTGCCAGAAGTTGACGTCGGAAACGGCCCCAGTAAGTCCATGCCGATTTGTTGGAATGGCCGTTGAGGTGGTTCGACGGGTTGCAGAAGTCCGGCTGGCCTAGTTGCCGGCGTCTTGCGTCGCTGACAGTCTCTGCATGTTTTTACGTAGTGGGCGACGTCGGCAGTGAGGCGAGGCCAATAGTACTTCTCTTGTATTCGTGAGAGTGTGCGGGAAACACCAAGATGTCCGGCTGTCGGGTCGTCGTGTAATTCTTCCAGAACCTCTGGACGTAACGCTGAAGGCACCACGAGGAGGTGGTCGGCGCGGAGTGGCGAGACGTTCTTCTTCAGGAGGACGTTGTTTCGCAGGAAAAACGAAGCCAGTCCTCGGCGGAATACTTTTGGCACGCCGGCGGTCTTGCCTTGCAGGTAGTCCATGAGGATCTTGAGCTCTGGGTCAGCTCGTTGGCGTTCCGCGAAGTCGTCGGTACTTATGGGTGCCAGGACCCATAAGTACCACACCTCCACCAGATGTCACGAGGTTGTAATACACGCAGCACTTGAGAGGAAGCACGCAGGAGTCAGGGCGGTGTCAGGCGAACTGTTTATTGGGTGAACTTGTGCCCAGCAACAGCGGCGTGAACAGTCGTCGGCCGACAGAAAAAAAAGACTCCCCAGTGGCGCACTGCGCCGGCTTTTATACACGCGTCGTAACGCGTTCCAGAGTGGCATACAAGATAAACGCGGCCTGCGTTGCGCTTTACAGAAAGTGATAGCGGCTTCCTTCGTAAACCAAAAGAACCGCACGTGTCAGTCTTTTATACACGCGTCATAACGCGTTCCAGAGTGGCATACAAGATAAACGCGGCCTGCGTTGCGCTTAACAGAAAGTGATAGCGGCTTTCTTCGTAAACCAAAAGAACCGCGCGTGTCAATAGCATCTCCATCGCTTCTACCCGTACTGCAATAGAAAACTACAAGTAGCCATTATGTAAGTGACTGTTTTTTCGGCTTCTTTGAGTACACCAACATCATATGAACGTCTTTCACAGGTTCCTAAATGGCTCTCCGAAAAAGCCGATTGGGAACAGTTTCGGAAAGATACACTCTTAACCTGGATTGACTTGTGTGTATTAAGCATAGAGGCTGCTGTCGACTACTTCACAACCATTTCAGTTGATCGTGAACTTTCTTACAGCGCAACACCAGAAAAAATACAGGACAGGGAAGGAGTAGAACAGAAAGAAAAGACGGCGCTGTTCTACTCCTTTCCTGTCCTGTATTTTTTCTGGTGTTGCGCTGTAAGAAAAATCACGATGAATCCTAACCAACTGGCCCGACTTACCGTCATTTCAATTGACGCTGCCACCGAATGTATTCCCCAAACAAGGGGACTATCTGGCAAACGACGTGTCCTTTAGTGAAACACAAGTGTCAAAAACAACGTAAAAAACAAAAGAAAGCGTGAAGGTTTCTTCGAGAACCACCAACGGCCGAAAATCAAAGGAGTTTCAAGAACGTAAAATCTCAGGGCAGGAAGACGCGCACACGGACAAGAAGGGAAAGTTGGCACAAGTTTTTATCTGGCATCACTTCGTACACACATTAGGGTAAGGTCTGGAGCAGTGTGAGAAGGGTAGAAAGAAAACAAACATATGTGCTCTCTGGTGGAGACACAAGGTGTCCGCTTGGAAGGCCAGGCAAACCACCTAGGAGCACACTTCCAGCACGTTTTCAGCACGTAATGAGTTCCAACGCTACAGCAAGGGTGGAGAAGGATATACTAGATACCAATAGTACAAAGTACGAGGCATACAACCAACCTTTCTTCCTACTTAAACTACTGGCATCTCTAAGCTGCTGCAGCACTTCTGTTCCGGAATGTGATCGTGGGGTCTATGTAATGTTGATGAACTTACCTCTCGAAACGCAAAAGAACATTATTTTACCTTTACAATGTTATCTGATTTTCAGGTGACACCGTACAAGCTGGGAAAAGGCCATTGTTATTCCTATTTTTAAAGAAGGCAAGGATCAATCTTCCGTTACGAGTAACAGGCATTTGCATAATGCAGTTATGCAAATGCATAACTGCATTTGTAAATTTTTTTTAAAGATGATTTATTGCCGACTCGTGCACTTCCTTGGAGCTAACAAGCTACTTGATCTATACCAATGCGGGTTTCAAGAGGGCAGATCTACCATTGACCACCTGGTACGTAGCGAGGCACAAATCCGAGATGCTTTCCTCCATAAGCAATTTTTCTCATCGATCTTCATCGATATGAAAAAAAGTCCATGACACCACCTGGCGCTTTCGAATATTGCGAGACTTCTCACACTCAGGTGTCTGAGGTAGTATGCTGAGCACTATTCAAAGTTATCTGTCCTATTGCCTTATCAGTGTTTGAGTGGGGAATGTCTTGTCTCGAACTTCCGTACAGGAAATGAAAGTGCCGCAAGGTGGTGGGCTGAGTTGCACACTTGCAATATAAAATGAATACCTTACATACCTGTATTCCACGAAGCATGGCCTATTCAATATACGTCGGTGATGTGCAGATATGCTACAAATAATGCAACCTTGCAATGTGCGAGCGGAAAGTTCAACTTGGCTTGAATAAGGTCAAAAAGTGGGCTGATGAGAACAGTTTCAAGTTTAACCCACAAAAGAGCACCTGCGTTTTATTCTCGAGAAAGAGAGATCTCTATCCAGATCAGCCCATTGACCTGCATGGTAAGAGGCTATTAGTGTAATCTGAGCAAACGTTTTATACCATCTTTTAGAAAAGAAACTTACAATCATCTCTCACAATAAACACATGGAAAACAAGTGCCTGAAGGCAATCAATGTCTTCAAGGTTTTATCGCAGATATCATTGGCAGTGATAAAAACGCTTAATGAATCTTCATAAAAGCCTTACATGCACACGTCTAGATTATGGGGCCATCATATATCTGTCTGCAGCACCATGTGCCTAGGAAATGCTTCACCCTGTTCCCCATGTGGGCATCCTTTTTTATACGGGTGCTTTTCGCACCAGCACCGTAGAAAGCCTCTACGTCGAGTCAAATGAGTAGTCGCCTCACCTGCAGAGAACTCACATGTGCTTTGTATATTTCCTAAAGGTGAACGCAGACAAGAAGCACCCCTCATATTCCACTATTAATGATTTGTCGAGCTCCGCTCTGTTTCAAAACAGACCTTCGGTGAGAGCCCTATCCAGTTCGAACGATTAATCTCACGGAGGAGACTGGTGTGTCACTTGAACACAGCTTAATGGCTCCTGCGGTATGCCTGCCACCGTGGCAGTGGCAGATCCTACATTGTGATGCGTCTTTCCTAGAAGTTACAAAATACGCGCCCATCGCCCACATCCGCACAAACTTCCTGGAACCTCAACACAAATGCACGTGTCCTGAGTTTTTTTACAGATTCCTCTAAGTCTAACTTTTCTGTGCCCTACGCGGCTGTTGGGCGATTCTTTTCGGATGCTGTCCCTCTGCATCCCGGTACAAGCATATATACAGCGAAAGTGTACGCGATACTAATGGCCGCTAAACACAATTAACAATTACACCTACGTTAAGCAGTAATACACACGGACTCCCTCAGTGTGGTAAAAGCTTTGAAAACTCCTAAAGAACAAACAAACCCTGCCCTCGTCTCACTCGACTCTATTTGATGCAAAGTCTACACAATCAAACAACTTTTTGTAGTGTGCTGGGTGCCAGGATACCGTGAGAAGGAAGGCAACGTGATAGAAGATCAGCTTGCTGCAGCCGTCCACGAAAGCGCTGCCACTACGCCCATATCAATCCCGGCCCTTGACCTTAAACCATCTCTCAAACGAAAACTCAGAGATTACTGGCAGAGCAAGTGAGATAGGCACGTACAAAACAAATTAGATCTTATTAAGCCGCACCATGGCAATTGGCAGCCAGTATCAAAATCACGTCGTACAGAGGTAACACCAACAATGCTCAGTATACGGCACACATACATGACACACTCATCCCTTTTGTCCGGTGGGGATGCACCATTGTGTGACAGATGTGGTGAAGCACTAACAGTGCTTCAGATTACAATATAGCGTGAAAACTTAGACACTCTTAGAAAACAACACGTTTCATCACCCTACCGACAACAGATACCACTTCACCCGGCTATGTTCGTCGGTAGGGAACCACGTTTCACTCACAAAGCTTTGCTGGCTGTTTAAAGGAATAGCCGCACTAATAATGTAATATACCAAGGCATCGCGTAGCACCACCTCTCAAGAGAGGTTGCTGCTGCGGTGGATACATTAAAAAGCACCTGCCTGACACCTCTTGGACACAAGGGCCCAGATGAGGCACTTGTGCTAGTGTCAAGTACCTCCATCGTGCCTTATTATGGGAACATTTTTCAATCCATTCTTACTATATGTTTCACGTCACAGTCGTAATTTTATTACTCCCAAGTTTCACCCACCTTAGCGCGAGGAATGAAAAGGTTGTTATACAGCCACTTAACACATTCATTGTTCACATCTCGTCCTAAGACTTGACACTCTTTGGCCATGAATCGGCCTTCGCACCAAAAAACACTAATCATCATCATCTGTTCCCTACGCATGCGAGCAGATGCCGTGGAGATGCTTACCAGACGACGTGAAGCGATGCATACATGGGTAGAGGTTAATCAGCCTTTTTGTTGGCTGGAAGACCTTGTAGCTTTAACAGTGATGAAACTTTGGAGATGGAGTAAGGGGTGCCCCTATAGAGTTTTGGAAGCTCAATTTTTCACGGTAACATGAATACAAGTCTCCAAATGTGCAAGAAAACAAAAATTTTGGTCAAATATCGTTCATGTATGCACTGATTTTTATGAAAGACATTTAAAGACACTTACAGGAATTTAGAGACGAATGTCAGAACCAGGCATCTATAGGCACTACAAAGCGCCAGAAAAGCTCTTGTTCATGCTCATATAAAAGATATCTAGAAGCACGTGCAGGAATATGAAGTTGAACGTCAAAACGAGGCATTTGTAGGCACTATAAAGCGCTAGAAACGGTCTTGTTTGTGCTCATATAGCAAAGTGGTACGATAAGAACACAAGAAACAAAATAAGCATTTGTCTATAATGCGGTCTTTCTTGATTACGCATAAAGATAGTTGCTTACAAACAAATTTTTTGTTATGGAATTGTTGACGTCGAATTGTTGACGTCGTTTTGTTATGGAATTGTTGACGAGTGGTTGACGTCGTTAGACTGCGTAGTTTGGTCAAGACTGCGTAGTTTGGTCACCATACAGAAGTTGTGTAAATAGGCAATAGCTGTGCCTTGAGCGATGTGAAGTTTATTGGAGAAATTTGTGAATAGGATATCTGCATGGCCATTTGTCAAGTGAACTAGACCCCGAGCTATGCAGACACCTTTGTTCAAAAACAGCCCTATAAATCTATCCGCAATGCCTTCGCGGTTGTACAATGCGCCATTCTGTACGAGCACTATCACACTGCAGCGTGGCGGCACAGTTACGTCATTATGAACAGCGCGTAAAGCAGTTAGGCGTCGTTCCTCAGATTGCTCCACGGGCATAGCTTGTTCTTCGGATAACGACACGCTGGATTTACGCACATAAATTACGGCGACATTAGTTCGCAAAAACTCCATTCCTAAAATGAGTTATCTTGCACATTCTTGTAGTACTATGCAATAGGCTACGTAAATAAAGCCCCGTATTTCAAGTCTTGCAGTGCATCTGTCAAGGGGCGTAATGATGTGACCACCTGCCATGATATCTGCGATCCACTCCACTGTGTGACAACTTTGTGTAGCTTCTTTACCATCTTGTGACTTATCGCTGACTAGTGAGCACTGGTGTCGACTAAGGCATTCAGCTCACATCCTTCCATTCTCAAACGTTAACCTGAAGTAATGTTTTCATGGCTGCACCTATTTACCGGAAATACACCGTCGTCGCCCTCAAAGCATATTGAAGGATCTTCGTGACGGACGTCATCAGTGGCCTCACCTCCACAGGTTGCTTGCTTCAGTTTTCCGGGGGCGGACTTGAAGAACGATGACTAGGCTGCCTTGAAGGTGCACGTGGGCTGGGGACCGGTAGCGCATAGGCGATGGTGACCGTGACCGATGTTGGCGTAGAGGTGGCGACTTCTGGCGCGTGGACAAGGCTCAACCTCCGCTGGTAGTTCACCGTTTCGGGGGCACGGTGCATGCGACAGGAAGCCTATTAATCCAGCCTGTTAGTAAGGGCAGAATCTGCACAGATGATCCGCTTCGCCACAATGAAACCACAGAGGCCTGTGTTCGTGATCACGCCAGACGTCACTTTTCCTTGGCCTGTGCTCCACATAGCGATGTATGCTACGCGCTGTTGGGGGCAGATAGGTGACCGTTGGTTCCCATGAACGAGGTGCGCTGCGTGCTGCAGGTGGGAGAGGAGTCGCCACCATGGCAACTGCTGCATTGCTGTGCACCGTGGTTTGTCTGAGAACTCCAGAGTATGTTCAGATAGGTTGAACCACGGAGATTTCAAGGCCCAATGGCTGGCTACCACGAAAGTACAGAATCTCCAATCAGGACGAGACAAGTGGGCCAGAGCAGAAGCAGAAGCCTGAGCAGAGCAGATCAAGGGGAGTTTAAAGAAGACGGGGCAAATGGAAAGTCGTCACCGGACCGGGCGCTGAAGATGGGCCGTCGGGCGTCGGACCCGAGCCTGCAAGAACTAAACCGGCCGGGGCCTCCTGCCGTCGTGTTCCCGCTCGAGAGGACCGTGGCCATCCGGTCCTGAATTCCTGCCCGGAGCCTGCGGACTTTGGTTCGAACAGGCAAGCAACAGCCGTGGAGCTATGGGCCCCAGCTGCTCGCCCAGCTGCCTGGCCAGGTTGACGCTGGTTCTCTGACGCGTCGCCACCAGCCTGCGTTCTGTCGTCACCGACGGGTCGACACTCTTAAAGTCAGAGCCACCACGTTTGGGTCTGGTTTCTCGATGTGTCCTCAACAGCCAGCGTTCCTTCATCCCTATTCTGCCCGCGTCCTGAAGCCGGAATCACCACGTTCTGGTTTGCGCATCGTCGCCGGAATTGAGCGTGTGGGTGAAACTGAACAGATATCTTGCCCTACTCTACCGCTCACCCCCATCGGGACGTTAGATTCAATTTAACACTTTGAACTTCTTGGTTGAGTGTTCATAGATAGATTTCGCTGTGTCCAGTCAACTGTTTATTAGTTGTTTCGTTTTATGGGAGATTTTCATCTTTTCACTTTTCAAGTAAACTTCTTGTTTGAGCTTAGGTAAAAAGGGCTTTGTCTCTTCGTTAAGTCTCTCGTAAGTTTTATTCTTAGAGAGCTCTTCTTACTAAACATCTAAAAGAACTTTGCATTACAAATTGGCATCCGCGACAGGACAGAGCCGTTTGTTTTTCATGTAGATTTTTCGACGCGATCAAAGTCATGAAAAGCACTTCGGAATTATTAGTTCTGGCGGAGAGTATAAGTCTCAAGGGAGCGGAGTTGAAGGAGTGGTACGACAAGCGAATGGCGCAAGCACAAGAGGAACGGGCTGCGATATGTGACACTAAAGAAGAGCAGATTGTATTGCAAACACACGCTTAGAGAGATGAGTTCGAGCGAGAAGCACGGGCTAGGAGAAAGAAGCTCGAGCGAGAGACTGACGAAAAGAACGGTCTGCGGAACGAGAAGCTTGAAAGTAACAGTTGGAACGGGAGACGCAGGCCAAGAAGGAGCAGCTTGAGCTCGAGACGCGCGAGAAAGAAACAACAGCTCGAACTGGAGGCACGCGCGAAGAAGGAGCAGCTTGAAATAAAGAACCAAAACCTGCAACTGCGTCTGAAACTGGCGGAGGCCAAAGCGAGAGGAATAACAGGTAGAGACGTGGCCAAGTCCGGACCGAGTGAAGAAGGTAGCCAGGGCGCAAGAGTGGCGGCCAGCAGAGCTCCTGCATCAAAGTCCCAGCAGTCTCCCACCTGGACACAGAGCTTCTTCTCGTCACATGACGTCGGCCAGGCTGGTTCTGGTCTTCTGGCGTTGGCCAAGAAACGTCTCTGGCTTCGTGTGTGAGCTGTGGCTATCGAACGCCGAAAGGTCACTGACTTCGACCAGCACGACGCCTTCTGCCGTTCCAGTCAACCACGTGAGCGTCTCAAGCTAATCGTCATTCTTTCCCTGCTGCACGAGTGCGTGTTCACCGTTACTTGGTCGCATCCGTTGCAAGCCCCGCATCACCGCTGTCGTCCTTTATGTGAGTGCGTCCAAGTTTTGGTAGCAGAGTCTTCGCTGCAAGCAACACGTCCCGCTATGTTGGGACAAGGCTTATTTTTGATTGAACATTTATGTCCATGCACTATTCCCAATTTTAGCCGTTCGTTCTTCTTACTAACCTCTTTCTAGTTATGCATGCTGTGTTCTTTGTCTGCTATTTGGTTTTAGGGGTTTATAAATATATTGAGTGTTGAGAATTTGGGTGGAAGCAAATGGTCTCGTTAGCTCTTTTCCCGATGATGGCTATGTCATCTGTGGTTTTTGCTTTACACGAACCTACACGAGAGCCTGCCCGTTAAACGGCCTCGTGCCAGTTTCCCAAATAATTTATCTTGTGGGGTTTTCCACTTCAAGTCGACGTCAGTTCTCGTAGGATTAGTGAGTGGTTCGGGGATTCGTGCAGTTTTTGATAAAGCGGTTGTAATAGGCACACAGGCTGATAAATCGACGCACGGCCTTCTTGTCGGCGGGTGGCGAAATCGCAACGATGGCGGCTGTCTTCTGCAGATCAAGTATTACGGCAGACTTGGTTATCACATGGCCCAAGAGCAAGAATTCCTCGTACGCGAAGTGGTCCATTTCTGCTTTCAGGGCGAGTCCGGAAGTCTTGACAACTTGAAGTACAGCTTCAAGAGACCGATGATGCTCGTCGAAGCTTGAGGAAAACACAACGACGTTGTGCAAGTAAACGAGACAAGTCTGCCACTTCAATCCTGCCATCACTCTGTCAAAAATGCGTTGAAAAGTCGCAAGTGCCGAGCAAAGATGGAAGGTCATGACCTCGAACTCGAAAATGCCGTGTGGTGTTATAAACCCAGTCTTTTCTCTATCTCCTTCATCTAAATTGATCTGCCCATAGCCGGTCTGGAGGTCCATCAATAAAAGGGTATTTTGTGCTGTGGAGTCGATCAAGGGCGTCGTCTATTCGATTTGATTGATTGATTGATTGATATGTTGGGTTTAACGTCCCAAAACCACTATATGATTATGAGAGACGCCGTAGTGGAGGGCTCCGGAAATTTAGACCACCTGGGGTTCTTTAACGTGCACCCAAATCTGAGCACACGGGCCTACAACATTTCCGCCTCCATCGGAAATGCAGCCGCCGCAGCCGGGATTCGAACCCGCGCCCTGCGGGTCAGCAGCCGAGTACCTTAGCCACTAGACCACCACGGTGGGGCGTCGTCTATTCGAAAGAGAGGGTATACGTCCTTCTTCGTTATCTTGTTGAGTCGGCGATAGTTAACGAAGAAGCTTAGTCTTCCATGCGTTTTTTTACTAACACCACCGGTGGCACCCAGGCACTCTTTGAAGGCTGGATAAGGTCGTCGCGCATGTCCATGGATAAAGAAGGCGGATAATGCCGTCGACTTGTTTCTCTGAGGCCTCGCGTTCTCCCGTCGATATTCTGTAGAAACGCTGACAGAGTGGCCTGGCATTTTCTTCTATTACAATTGGATGTTTCGAGGCAGGTGTCTGTCGAATTCTCGAAGACGACAAAAAGCAGTTCTTGTATTTCAGGAGCAGGTTTTCGAGCTGCTCTTGTTTATGCTTCGGAAGGCTCGAAATAACACTGAATGCTTGTTGAAGGGTTTCCATCGTCAGATTACATTAGGCGGCATCGGTGAGGGCGAAAGCATTGTTGGCTTCCAGTATCTCTTCGATGTAGGCAATGTGCCATGCCTTTGCTCACGTGCTTGTACTTGTTGCTGAAGTTCACGAGCAGCATCACTTTTGCATTTCCTCCTCATAGCTCAGCTATTCCTCTTGCGTCGCGAATTTCGCGGTTGATCAAGAGTTGTTTGTCTCCTTCAACGATGCCTTGCATGTCTCTAGATTCTTGAGTGCCGACGAAAATGCTGACGCGGGAGCGAGCGGGAACGGTGACTCAGTCTTCCAGCACATTCAAGGTGTGCCTTACTGACGATGTGTGTGGTGGTAGTGCTTTTTGTGTGGATAGAGTTATCGACTTTGTTCTCAGCTCGATGACCACACCATGGAGGCTTAAGAAGTCCACACCAAGGATGACATCTCTCGAGCAATGGTGCAGTACGACAATGTTTGCAGGATAAATCTTAGGCTTAATAGTGACTCTTACTGTGCAGGTTCCGGCCGTCGTAACTATGTGGTCTGCCACTGTACAGAATTTGGGTCCTTCCCAAGTTGTCTTAACTTTGTCTAACTTCGCGGTGAATGTCCCACAGATGACGGAATAGTCGGCTCCGGTGTCGACGAGAAGCGTGACGCTGTTGCCGTCGATGAGCTTGTTGAGGTCGCTAGTTCGTCTCCTCACTTTGCAGTTCGATCGTGGCGTCATGTCTCGGCTACGACGATTTGTACCGCGAGTTCGACGTTCCGTTATCAAGTCGTCTTCTGTCCCGGAACTTTTCATGTCATGGCAACGTTCATGTTGCCGCGGTTTCTTGAGGTTCTATCACGGCATCATTGTCGTCTTCAGAGGATCCTCGCAAGTTCGCCATACGGCAACTGCATTTCCAGCGGTTTCTGCGCTTAGTTTCTCGAATATGGGCTAGGAGAACAGCCCCAGGTTGGCCAGTGTACGGCTGGTGGTGAGGCGGCATGTATCGACGAGGTGACGGTGAATGAGAATATCCTCAGGGCGTCTACTGCACTGCTGCGAGGTAGTCGGTATTGTCGCGGCCTCTTTCCCCCTGCTGTGGATGTGGCACATCTACTTACGGCAAAACCATGCAGTCCCTTCTGACGGTACTGGCAGCGGCGGCAGGCATGGCCAGCTTCTCCGCAGTGGTTGGTGGTCGGGGGAGCGCCACAAGTCTGCTTTCCTCGGAGCATTGTGCTCACTAGCGCATGGACATTATGGTGTCGGCGGCGGTGGTGGCTGGCTGCTGGCGGCGAAACTGCGACAGTGCGGCCTCTTGACGTGGGTGTGAAGGGTAAGCTTAGTGTCGGTTTCAGCAGCGTGGCTCATCGCTTGCGGCTGAAGCGGCGGAGCTTCCGACAATGCAAGCGATTGTCGAACTTCTTCACGCACAATGTTGGCGATCGAATTAACTTGTGGCTGTGGCGAAAGTAATAGCTTGCGCAGCTAATCCCGCATAATCACTCGGAATGTCTTGTGCACGCCATCGTTGCTGAGGGCATGAGCCTCAAAGTAGCGTACTGCTGAAGAGTGGTGGTCATACTGCTTTTTACGCATTTCCAGTGATTTCTCAATTGTGGTAGCCATGGTGGGGAATTCTTCGACCATCTTTAGTGGATTGCGCACAAATCTCGCAAACAACTCCTTTTAAACACCTCGCATAGAGCATCAGACCTTCTTGTCCTCGGCCATGGCAGAGTCAGCGTGGTAGAACAACCAGGTCATCTCCTCGACGAAAATTTAGACGTTCTCGTTGGGAAGTTGCACACCACGCCTCTGCAAGATAGTCGAAGCACGTTCCTGGCGAACGACGGTGGTGAACGTGCGGAGCAACGTCATCCGAAGAACATTCCAGCTTCGCAGCGTGGACTCCCGTTTCTCGAACCACATCTTTGCGGCGTCTTCAATGTAGAAGTATACGCGGCATTGTTTCTCTTCCGTGTCCCAGCTGTTCAAGGAGGTGACCTGGTCGTATGTCTCGAGCCAGGTTTCCTGGTCTTAATTATGTGCTATGTGGAAGCTCAGTGGCTCACGCAGTGGGTGCATCACAATAGCCGCAGGCAGTGGCACAGTGACAGTGATCGTTGCTGCATTGGTCGTAATGATGGAAATGCGAGTCTTGTTGGGTAAAGGCCCATACTCCAGTGGTAGACCTGGTTGTCTACAACTGACTCCCTGGTCGTGGTTGGTGTCGGTGTCTTTTCTACTACGATGACTTGGTTCACGGCTGGAACGGGCCATGCTGTACATGGATCAGGAAGTACCTACACCAGATGTGACGGCGTCGTGAAAACGATGAAGGGGCACATAGCTCGTCTAGTATTAAACTGTTTATTCAGCCGAAATTGTGGCCACGAAAAAAGAAATTGAGATTACAGCAAGGCACTGGCACTGATACCGATGAACTGAGCGTCAATCGACGATCAACCCACAGGTGGCGAAGAGTGTTGGCATTTTTACCGTTGCCGTCGAATATTCTAGCGTTCTGAATAACGACGATGTAGGTTCCGGAGTAATCTGTGTTGTTTCCCGAAGTAGGCGTAATCTTAACAAAACAATCTAGTAAAGCCTCGAAGCTTGTCGAACATTGTACGTGCGATTTAACGGGGTGATAGCAAAACTTGAAGAAGAACGTGGCAATATGCTGTTCAATGCAACATTAAATGTTGCTGTAATACCACGTGGTCAAGAGTTCTTTGCCAACAGGCAATGTACGCATTGTTTTGTTTTGTCGCCTGAAGGATCTTGCCTCTTACCCACAAGGAGGATGGCACGCACTGTACTTTTTAACGTAAATTTTTATTCAGTGCTTGTTTAAAGAAAGGTAGAAATTATATAAGAACAAGATGAATAAATACACACCCTGGAAAAGAGAGAGAAAGGGGTGAAAGGAATCAATTAAACACATTTTTTTAGAACAGCGAGAAAGAAGGGTGACAAAGAATTGAAATATTTTGGTGGTACCACTAGCAACATTCCGTTTCAGTTGCCTGAATGAATTTATGTAGCGCTGACAGAACAGCACTTCGGCCCGCACCCTATTGACTGGCTCCAAACAACAAAAGGGTCGATCAAATAAATGCCTATCCCAGCATACCAATCAGCCTCTCAAGAATTATTCGGCGGAGTGAGGTGGAGTGGCAGCATCTGAGAAAAAAGTGATGTATTGTTTCCAGTTGATTGCGAACTGCAAATAGGTCCCTTAACGAAAGTCCTAATTTGTGAGGATGATAATTTAATCGAGGTACTCTATAGCGAAAGCTTGTGAGGGTTACCCCACATTGACGGGAAAGGCAATTTGCGTTGTTCTATGTGAACTGCAAGTGCTGAAGCTCTCGCATTGTATAGGAGCGATGTTTTGTTGTATTTTAAAACTAACAGGCGTTTGAGTCGTATTGCAGTATTGAAAGAAAACTGTGGAGGTGCTGGTAATACCAGGAAGTTTGAAGACGCCGAAGCGAGCAAGTCAAAAGTTCTATTTAATACAATTCCAGCATGTCCGGGGACCCGAAGAAAGCGGAATTTTGATAGGCTACGCGGTACACGGAGAGACCAAAATATTATGAGCAGAGGGGCCTGCCTAAATGCCTACAAATAATTTGATTGCTGAGAAATTAGTTTACGAAGAGCCAATGTAGCCGCCGGCCTTCTTCGAGAGAAATCGACGTGAATTCAGGCAGTCAGAGCACAAAAGGCCAATTAAGCTGATGAGAAAAAAAGCCCGCTCCGGCCTTCTGAGAATTTGGCGTCACATCTGTCGACATTACCTCGTGAGTAGCAAAATGACTGAGATAGGAGGCCTTCCATAACGTGCTTTGAAAGTAACTTAGATTTTTTGAAAAAAGTGTCATTGAAAACTAAGACAACTGACAGCGAGCATGTGACTACTATATTGGTTTCGTTGTTTAAAGTGGGTACCCCACTACAAAACGCACACACGCCACTGCGCTCGTTCCCTGAAGTCACTCAGTGGCTGCATTCGTAGCGAAACCAAAAAGTGTCATCTTCTTGTCCTCGGTAATGGCAGAGTGAGCGTGGTAGAACACCAGGTCATCTCCACGACGAAAATTTAGACGTTCTCGTTAGGAAGTTGCACACGCCTCTCCAAGATAGTCGAAGCACGTTCCTTGCGGACGACGCTGGTGAACGCCCCGCAGGGGCGCCTGCGCAAGTAGGCGTTTGGTGTGTAGCGACACCACGGACCAGAGCTAACAGGGGAGTTTCTACTCCCTCCCACGCCTAGCCGTGCGTGGCTTTGCCGTGTCCGGGGAAAAGGGGATCTTGGGGGTTGAGCCAACGCTAGGTGATTGGACCTTTAAGGCCCCCCGGCAGAGGCAACACACCTCTTTGGCACCGGCTTCACGTAGACAGCACCCCTGGGCTGACCCACCCAGGGGAAATCGGCAGTCGCCTTTTCCTATCTCTCTCTCCCTACATCTTCGTCTTTATCTCTCACTTTTTATCTGTCCTGTCTTCTCCTCGTTTACTTCCAAACTTCCTGGCGGCTAGGGTTAACCCTGTGCAAATATCCTACCTTGGTCTAGGCGCATTGGGTCCTAGTAGCGTTGTACGGCTGGCGTTTGCAGGCTTTAGCACCCGCAAACTTGTAGCGTCCCCTCGTTGGGCTCCGTGGTGGGTGGCCGCCAACGCTTCTGAAGAAAATTAAACTGGCATGCATAGAGCATTTCCATTATTAAGTGATTGTACCGCCTTAAAGTGCGTACGCACCGAAGACTTAGGATTTTTCAACCGATCAACTGAAAACTTCCCCCATTTTCATGTTATACATAGTGAGATAAGCAGCAAGCAAGTCAGAACTGTATCCCCCTTTGTAGTAACCAGATGTCTCACACAAACTCTAGGAGCCGGGTACAAAGTTACCAAAATGGCCAGCGGAGACCTCCTCCTTGAAGTTTGAGAAAAAGAACAGTTTGAAAAGCTACAGAATCTTTCAACTTTTGGTGACACTGCCATCACTGTAACGCCAAACAGATCCATGAACACAACCCGTGGAGTAGTATCTGATGCCGATTTGCTCGGCTTGACTGAAGAGGAACTTCTGAAGGGGTGGAAGAGTCAGAATGTTACCAATGTACAAAGGATCACCATTAGAAGAGACAACAAGGTAACACCAACAAAACACCTAATACTCATGTTCACTTCCAGTAATCTGCCAGAAAGTATTCAAACAGGGTACACTAAGACGTCGATCAGACCATACATACCTCACCCACGTCGTTGTTTTAAATGCCAGAAGTATGGCCACGGCTCACCAAGCTGCCGTGGTCACCAAACGTGTGCACAATGTGGAGTGTCAGGCCACAATTCTGACAATTGCGAAGAACCATCACACTGTGTGAACTGTGGCGGAAATCATGCCGCGTACTCACGTTCATGTTCTTTCTGGAAAAAAGAAAAAGAGATCATCACTTTAAAAATAAAAGAAAACATTACATTTAAAGAAGCAAGAAAAAGAGTTTCGCCATTTTATGGCCCCACATATGCTGATGCGGCGCGCCAGGGGACAGTGTCGCACCAGCCCTCGTCACTCCTTCGGCCTGCGCAGAGCGAGCCATTGGCTGTGGCGCCTGCCCCCAAGGCGGCAGTAGATGAGTCTACTCCACCTACTATTGAACAGAGACCAGAGAC
Source organism: Rhipicephalus microplus (assembly GCF_043290135.1). Taxonomy (NCBI): domain Eukaryota; kingdom Metazoa; phylum Arthropoda; class Arachnida; order Ixodida; family Ixodidae; genus Rhipicephalus; species Rhipicephalus microplus. The sequence continues at coordinate 128,280,237 of NC_134707.1, forward strand.
TCCAGGGTCCTCGGGTCTCAAGGCCTCACCTCACCAGGCGAGGCCCAAGCTTCGAAAAACCAGCTCGCATGAGCGGGCATCCAGTGCCTCCGAGGAGGCAATGGATACGGCGGCACCCCTGGTGCCAAAAGAACGGCGCGGCTGTCTGGAGCGCGCCAAGAGAACTAAAAAGCTCATAAGAGGGCCTGACAATGGCCCTGGTACTTGAGCTCGACCTTTCAGCTTAAACAAGTCACTCCCTTAACGTACACACAGCACTACTTTACTTCCAGTATGGACACACAAATTATACATTGGAACGTCAGAGGACTGCTTAAGAACCTTGACGATGTACAAGAGCTTTTATACAAATACTCACCTCAAGTGCTGTGTGTACAGGAAACACACCTAAATTCCTCCAATACAAAATTTTTACGTGCTTACGTCACATACCGAAAGGACCGAGATGATGCTGTGGCGTCATCGGTTGGCGTAGCCATTATTATTAACCAAGGGGTAGCGTGTACACATTTACCACTCCAGACATCTCTTGAGGCGGTGGCTGTTCGAGCAGTACTTTTAAACAAACTCGTCACCATCTGCTCTTTGTATGTACCTCCCGACCACCGTCTTGAAAGACGTGAATTTGAGTTTTTAATAGACGAACTGCCAGAACCTTATTTGCTTCTTGGGGACCTAAATGCACATAGTGGACTGTGGGGCGATTCTCGCTGGGATGCACAAGGTCGTCTCATTGAATAATTTCTTTTCTCTTCCGGTGCGTGTTTGTTGAATAGGAAAGAGCCAACATACTATAACGTTGCAAACAAAACTTACTCGTCTATCGACCTCAGCATCGTATCACCTTCACTCCTACTTCTACTCAAATGGAAAATCATAAATAATCTATATGGTAGTGACCATTTTCCTGTAGTGTTGAGTTCACAAACAACATATGAAGGTCCTCTACACGTTCCCAAATGGCTGATAAACAAAGCAGACTGGGAACAGTTCCATAACACTACACGTTTGAGTTGGACAGACATATGTAGGGTAAACATAGATGAAGCTGTGCAGTATTTCACAGCTCTCCTTATTAACGCAGCAGCCAAATTCATCCCACAAACATCTGGACAGCCTTGCAAGCGACACGTCCCATGGTGGAACACAGAGTGTCGTAATGCGCGAAAGGAACAGAACAGGGCATGGAGGTTGCTGCAAAACTCGCCGACAGCGGAAAACATTGAGAGCTTTAAGAAAATAAAGTCTCAAGGCAGGAGAACACGTCGGCAGGCCAGAAGAGAAAGCTGGCAGAAGTTTTTGTCAGGGATCAATTCATACACACACGAGGCTAAAGTCTGGAACATGGTCGGTAGGATAGCAGGAAAACAAGTACACACACTTCCACTCGTAAACACTCAGGGTGATACCTTGGAAGATCAGGCAAACTTCCTCGGTGCACACTTTGAACAGATATCCAGCTCGCCCCACTATACCGACACTTTCCAAAAATACAGAACAAGAATAGAAAAGCAGAAACTCGAATACAAATCCACTAGATACCAGGCGTATAACCAAGCTTTCAGTCTAGCTGAGCTCCGAACATCTCTAAATGCATGCAGTACTTCTGCCCCAGGCTCTGACCGTGTGGTGTATGAAATGTTAAAGAACCTATCAGCCGAAACACGAAAAACCTTACTTTGTTTATACAATGCTATTTGGTTTTCTGGCACTATCCCTACCTCCTGGAAAGAGGCTATTATTATTCCCATTTTGAAAGAGGGCAAGGACCCTTCTTTAGCTTCAAGCTATAGACCTATTGCACTTACAAGCTGCTTGTGCAAAGTCTTCGAAAAAATGATAAACTGCCGACTTGTACATATCCTTGAAACAAACAATTTGCTCGAACCATTTCAGTGTGGGTTTCGAGAAAGTAGATCCACCACAGACCACCTTGTTCGTATCGAGGCACAGATCAGGGACGCCTTTGTCCATAAACAATACTTTCTCTCTGTGTTCCTAGATATCGAAAAGGCTTATGATACAACATGGCGTTTTGGAATTCTAAGAGACCTGTCCCACCTTGGCGTGCGCGGAAGAATGTTTCACATAATGGAAAGTTACCTGTCAAACTGGACATTCCGTGTCCGAGTGGGCACGGTTCTTTCCCAAACATTTGTCCAGGAAACAGGCGTGCCACAAGGTGGTGTACTTAGCTGCACACTTTTTCTAATCAAAATGAATTCCTTGCACTTGTCCATCTCCCGCAATATGTTCTATTGTACATATGTCGACGACGTCCAGCTTGGCTTCAAGTCATGCAACTTGGCAATGTGTGAGCGGCAGGTTCATCTGGGTTTAAACAAGGTCTCCAAATGGGCAGATGGAAACGGATTTCGACTTAACCCACAAAAAAGCACGTGTGTCTTGTTATCTCGAAAGAGAGGCATGCACTCGGAACCTGACATTTCACTGAACGGGCAACGTCTGTCCGTCAAAGCCGAGCATAAATTCTTAGGCTTAATCTTGGACAACAAGTTGACCTTGGTACCACACATAAAGTATATAAAAACAAAATGTTTAAAAGCCATGAATGTTACAAAAGTGTTATCACGTACTACTTGGGGTAGTGACAGGCAATGCCTCGTGAATCTGTATCGAAGCCTCGTTCGCACCCGCTTAGATTATGGGGCTGTTGTTTATCAGTCGGCAACTCAAAGTGCTTTGAAGATGCTGGACCCCGTGCACCATTTGGGCATCCGCCTTTCTACGGGTGCTTTTCGCACCAGCCCCGTAGAAATGTTTTATGTTGAGTCAAATAAGTGGTCGCTTCATCTGCAGAGAACTTACATGTCCTTTGTTTATTTCCTTAAGGTGAAAGCGGATAAGAAGCACCCCTCATACTCTACTCTTAATGATTTGTCGAGCTCAATTCTGTTTCGAAACATGCCTTCGATGAGGGAGCCGTTCTCAGTTCGTCTGAAAAGTCTAGCTGAGGAAACTGGAGTCTCACTTGAACACAGTTTAATGGCTCCTGTAGCATATCCGCCACCGTGGCAATGGCAGACTATAGACTGCGATGTGTCCTTTCTAGAAGTTACAAAACATGCGCCTATTGGCCATATTCGAACATACTTCCTGGAACTTCAACACAAATACACACGTCCCGAGTTCTTTACAGATGCCTCCAAGTCCAACTCCTCTGTGGCCTACGCTGCTGTCGGCCCATCCTTTTCGGATGCTGGCCTTCTACATCCAGGCACAAGTATCTTCACAGCGGAAGCTTACGCGATACTTGTGGCAGCTAAACACATCAAACAATTACAAATACAAAAAGCAGTAATTTATACAGTCGCCCTCAGTGTGGGAATGGCTCTGCACAGTCTTAAAAACAAAAAACCCGGTCCTTGTCTCACTTGACTTCATTTTGTGCACACTCTACACACTCAAACAACATGTTGTAGTGTGCTGGGTACCAGGGCACCGTGAGATCGAAGGCAACGTGAGGGCTGATCAGCTCGCTTCATCCGTCCACGAAAGCACTGCCCCTACACCCATATTAATCCCGGCCCTTGATCTTAAGCCCTCTCTCAAACGAAACCTCAGGGACTACTGGCAGAGCAAGAGGTATACACACACTCAAAACAAACTACACATTATTAAGCCACACCTTGGTCATTGGCTGCCAGTATCAAAATTGCGTCATACAGAGGTAATACTAACGAGACTCAGGATAGGACACACATACACGACACACTCATATCTTTCGTCCGGTGGCGACCCACCATTGTGTGACAGATGTGGTGAAGCACTAAAAGTTCTTCACATTTTAATTCAGTGCAAACAGTTGGACACTATAAGAAAACAGCACTTTCCATTACCCTACCGACAACATATACCTTTACACCCTGCAATGTTCGTCGGTAGGAAACCGCTTTTTAGTTATAAATCATTGCTAGCGTTTTTAAAAGAAATTCATAGTTTTCATATCATATACCCGGGCATTCCGTAGCACGACCTCTCCTGAGAGGTTTTCGCTGCGGTGGCTACACAAAAAAGCACTTGCCTCACGGCCCTTGGACGCAAGGGTATGAACGAGTGAGGCACTTGTGCTAATGCCATACATATCCACCATCGTCTTTTATTATCACCAACTTTGTTCATCTATTCGCACCACACACACCTTTCACGGCATGGTCATGATTTTACTACTTGTACGTTTTTACCCGCCTTACCGCGAGGAATTTTATGGACATTATACAGCCGCTAATCACAATCATTGTCCACATCTCTTGTCCCATGAACTGGCGCTCTTTGGCCAACAAATGGCCCTTGCGCCAAAAAACACCATATGTCATCATCAACGCTGGTAACGTGCGGAGCAACGTCATCCGAAGAATATTCCAGCATCGCAGCGTGGACTGAGCGGAGGATGAAGCTGCGCAGAATGAAGAGTGCAACTTCGTGGGCAGTCGCTGCCGGTAGAGCTGCAGTCTCAGTGTAGCGTGTCAGATGATCGACGCACTAAGTGTTTCATGTACGCATTACGAAGAGGACGTCGCTATCGCGTTCAACTCTTAAAGGCAAAGCTTTATTGTACCCTAATTTTTTAAATATAGCGCACTTTACATTCACGTCATGGGGGAAGTTTACGAAGATATCATTGATATACATCAAGAATAAGAGTGATGCCAGTACCCTGCCTTGCTGCAACCTCGAGGCTATATGGCACGCATGAGACGAGCATTGCTTATTTTTACAAACTGCTTCCTGTGCAGAAGGTGTGCCTGGGTCTTTGATAGAATAATTGAAGAGAAACCTATGCACTCAAACTTGGAGAATGATTTTCCATGAGGCACTCTTTCAAAGGTTTTACTGCAATCAGAAAATAGTTTGTCAACCTGTCCGATCGAGTCAAGTACCTGGAAAACTTTATGAACAGACACAAGATGTGTTGAAGTCGATAACCCCTTTTGAAATTCATGTGATTGTTGAGAGAAGACATTGTGATCACTCACACATTGGCGATTAAAACCTGTGCGAAGATGTTTACTCAAACTGAGAAGTCACGACGGGAAATGGGTGCACGGTAAGTCTGGATATGGCGACACAGGTTCTCGCGCAATCAGAGCACGGGGTTTTTCATTCTCATTCGAAGGCGCATACGCGTTGGTACGTATGCTCAACCACAATACCCCCGGTGGGGAAGAGTAGCCATCCTGGCTACTCAAGGAGTAGGCACAATGAGGGGGTCGTAGTAGGGCTTGCGATGGTCGACGTGCACGATCTCACGTCCTCGACGGCGCAAATCTGGCGATTGTGTTGGGGGCTCGATGATGTAATTCACCAGTGAGGTCGCGTCAATGACAAGGTATGGACCATGGTACCGGACGAGAAGCTTCGAAGAAAGGCCAGGAACGTGCGGGGGCACCCAAAGCCACACAAGGGAGTCAGTACGAAATATGGGAGCCACCTTATGAACGTCGTCATGTCGGGTCTTTTGTAGAGCTTGAGCCTCACTTGTCAGAGACTGAGCCAACTGACGGCAGTCTTCAGCGTATCTGGCGACTTCTGAAAGCGGGGAGCACCAAGATGCATCAAGGCGGTACGGGAGTATAGTGCAGAAGGTTCACGGCAATACTACAGAAAGAACGGAAAAAACCGGTAGTCGCTTGCGTCGCGATGTTGTAAGCGAAGGTAACAAAAGGTAATATAGCATCCCAGTTAGTGCAGTTGGAGGAGGTTACATCCTCGGCATGTCGCCAAGTGTGCGGTTGAACCTTTCAGTGAGACCATTCGTCTGTGGATGGTATGCGGTAGATTTACGTTGGATGATGTTGCATTCAGCAAGAATAGCTTGGATGACCTCCGACAAGAGCACTCGACACCTATCACTGAGTAATTCCCGTGGAGCACCATGGCGGAGGATGAAGCTGCGCAGAATGAAGAGTGCAACTTCGTGGGCGGTAGCTGCCGGTATAGCTGCAGTCTCAGCGTAGCGTGTCAGATGATCAACGCTGACAATAATCCACCGGTTTCCAGAGCCACTATATGGGAGGGGGCCATAGAGGTCGATACCCACGTGGTCGAATGGGCGAGCCGGGCATGGGAGCAGCTGTAACATGCCAGTAAGGTGCCGCGGAGGAGTTTGGTTCTGTTGGCAAGTGGTGCAAAACTGAACGTATTTCTGCACGAAGCGAGACATTCCGCGCTGTAATATCGTTGGCGCAGCCTTTCGTAGGTTTTCAGGAGAGTTGCGTGAGCACTTTAGGGATCTGCATGAAAATTCATGCAGATGTCAGAGCACATATAGGTTGGGACAGCAAGGAGCCACTTCCGACCACCATGCTTGTAGTTGCGGCGGTACAGAATGTTGTCTCGCATGAAAAAGTTGGCTTCTTGCCGGCGTAGCGCTCTCGTGGAAGGGACAGCAGACGGATCGGTAAGGTAGTCGAGTAACAATGCAAGGTATGTGTGTTTACGCTGCTCCGAAAGCATGTCAGTGGTGTCGAGTGGTGACACGATAGTAAAAAGGGGTGACAGAGAAGCCACATCTGGCGTTAATGACGATCGCGAAAGTGCATCGGCATCCGCATGCTTGCAACCGGAACGATGTACGACACGGAAGTCAAATTCATGCAATCGAAGTGCCCAACGCCCCAGGCGTCCGGACGGGTCTTCCAAAATGGACAGCCAACATAGAGCGTGGTGGTCTGTGACCACGTCGAAAGGACGGCAATAAAGGTACGGGCGAAACTCCTTCAACGCCCAGATTATGGTCAAATACTGCTTCTCTGTCATGGCGTAATTCAATTCAGCCTTCTTGAGAGCGCAACTTGCATAGGCGACTACGTATTCAGCTTGGCTGCATTACCGTTGTGCCGAAACTGCAGCAAGACCGATGCCACTTTCATCGGTATGAATTTCTGTGGCAGCAGTGGGGTCGTAATGACACAGAATAGGTGGTGAGGTCAGCAAGCGGCGCAGCTGGCGAAATGCGTCGTCACATGCAGGTGACCATGCAGATATATCTTTGCTGTTGGAAAGCAGACTCGTCAGAGGTGCGATGATGGACGCAAAGTTGCGCACGAAGCGACGAAAGTAGGAGCAGAGGTCGAGGAATCTTCTTGGGGCTTTCAGTGATGTGGGCAACGGGAAGTCAGCGACAGCTCGAATCGTATCAGGATCAGGAAGAACACCATCTCTTGTGATGACATGTCCCAAGATGGTTAGTTTTCGTGTTGCGAAGTGTCACTTTTTGGTGTTAAGATGTAGGCCTGCAAAAGTTCGACACGTCAGAACCTCGTGGAGACAAACAAGACGTGTCGGGAAATCAGATGAAAAGAGTACGATGTCGTCCAGGTAACACAAGCAAGTTTTCCACTTGTGGGTACGCAAGATGGTCTCTATTATGCGCTCGAATGTGGCAGGCGCGTTGCAGAGCCCAAATGGCATTACTTTGAACTCATATAGGCCATCCAGCGTTACAAAGTCTGTTTTAAGGCGATCACATTCGGCCATTAGCACCTGCCAATACCCAGAACGCAGATCCAAGGATGTAAAGTACTCGGCGCCTTGTAAACAGTCAAGAGCATCGTCTATTTGTGGTAGCGGGTAGACATCTTTCTTGGTAATCTTGTTTAAGCAGCGAGAGTCCACGCAAAGTCAAACGGTGTCACTTTGTTTCTTTACCAGAACCTTAGGTGATGACCAAGCGCTTTGAGAAGGCTGTATGGCTCCACGTTTAAGCATGTCATCTACTTGCTCAATAATGACGTGGCGCTAATCGGCGGAAACGTGGTAAGGACGCTGTTGCAGAGGCGAATGCGAGTTGGTGTCAATAGTATGAGTGATAGTCGTGGTGCGGCCGAAAGCAGGTTCTTGAAAGTCGAAAGAAGAGCAGAACTTGTTAAGGAGAGCAATAGGTTGGTGGCGATGCGAGAGGAGGAGGTCTGCTTCAATAGCATTGTCGAAGGCTGACGAATTTGATGGCTCAGATGCATGAGTAATAGCGGCAATGTGACATGGGGTTTCGTCGGGAAGATTAATATCATCAATATGGTCGACAGGTTGCACATACTCTAAAGTTTTACCACGAAGTAAGCCAATAGGGTAGTTGCAGTGCTTGCTAACCATCATTACGGTTAAACCAGACGCAAATGTAAGAACGGCAATTGGGAGAACGATGCCCTTGCGTTCTGTAAAAACCGGAGATGGCGTAAACACCACCGTTGCGTCAGGTTGCGCCACACGTGAAAGACTAATAGGGACTGAAGCTTCCGGTGGCAAAGTTATGTCGTCTGCGATGAGATTGCAGAGCAGAGGAGAACGGTCGGATGGTGGAAATTCGCATATTCACACAAGGGGCATTTCGACACGCGAACAATTGATGATAGCTTCATGACGCGATAAGAAATCCCCACCCAGGATAAGGTCATGAAAGCGAAACGGTAAAACAAAAAATTGGACGACGTACAAAACGTCTTAGATGACGACGCGCACCGCACAAACAGCTGAGGGTTCAATGCGTTGCGCGCTAGCCGGGGACAGCAGCATGCCACAGAGAGATGTGGTCACTTTCTTCAGTTTCCGACAAAACTTTGCGTTCATCACAGAAACGGTGGCCCTGGTATCAATTAACGCTAATGTGGCGACTCCCTCAACATCGAAATCAACAACATTTTGCAGCGAAAATGGAGGCCTTGAGAATTGCGCACAAGTTGCAGTTCTTGCCTCTGGAACTGCACGGATTAGTTTCTCTCCTCAGAAGGTGGTCGACGACGCATATGTGATGGCGATTGGTGACGAGGGGTTGGTAAACGAGCAGTGGATGGGCGGCGATTTAAGTCCGAGTGCCTCTGTTCATATGCAGACGTGTTGGCCTGCTGTGGTGCGTAGGTAGGAGTTCCGAAGCAGGCGTGCGCAGGTGTGGGACGGCGGTGGCAGAAGCGTGCAATGTGGCCAGCGATGCCCCACGCGAAGCATATAGGACGGTTGCCTTGGGTGCGGCACTCATTAGATGGACGGAAAAAGCGAGGTGGGGGCCTCTAAACTGGAGGCAAGGCCGGAGGAGGTGGAGCCGATAAGGGTACTGGATGCGGTGGGGGCTGCGCGACCACATCTCCATAGCTGAGAGGTAGAGGTGAAGGTGGCGCAGGTGGTGTGTAGCCGGCACTTATGGGATCAGATGGTACCGAAGTGCATGGGTAAGGGGCTGGAACTATAGGGAGGCCATCACAAACTTCAGTGCGTATGGCCTGCTGCAGTGTCCACGGCAGGTTTGTGGTGGGTGCGTCGCTATGCGGCAGCAGGGAGAGCTGTCGGGCGACTTACTCCCTGATGAAGTCTTTAATCTGGTTTGACAGAGTTCCTTGGTGAACGTTGCCATTTGCGAATGTGACGGCCGATATTGAATCTGGTGGTGGGACACTCTGTAGGGTCATGGAACGCTGACGACGCAAGTCATCAAACTTCTGGCACAGGCCAACGAGGACTGCCACCGCAGTAGGGCTTTTCGCCGGCAACATCTGGAATACGCCATCCTCGGTGCCCTTGAGAATCAGTTGAATTTTCTCTTCTTCAGGCATAGATGGGTTACCCCACCTGCTGAGGTTGAGCACATCATCAATGTAACTAGTAAACGTCTCGCCAGGCTGCTGGGCTCGGTGGCGTAGACGCTGGTCAGCGCGGAGTTTGAGGATCTCTGGTCAGATGAACGCTTTGGTCACGAGGATCTTAAAAGGTGGACCAGTTGGCAATGGCGGTTTCACGGTTGATAAACCATAAATTAGCGACGTCAGCCATGTAAAAGATACCATAGGCGAGCTTAGAGTTGTCATCCCAGTATTTGCTGGCACTAACGTGTTCGTACAAAGAGAGCCAGTCTTCGACGTCTTGTTCACCACTGCCGCTGAAGATTGGTGGGTCACTCTGACGGGTAGCGCTGCGGCAGGTCGACGATGCAGCTGATGGTGCTGGCTGTGCTGGGATGGGCTGGCTAGCGACTGCGTCAGTCACGTTGCACGGTGGTCTTTCGGCCAACTTGCGAGGGCGGAGCTCCAGGTCTGCTTAGGGATCTCAGCAGCCTCCACCAATCGCGAAGATGTTTATTCAAACAGAGAAGTCGTAACGGGGTCGCGACCGGAAATGGGCGTACGGCAAGTCTGGCAATGGTGGCACAGGTTCTCGTGCAGTCACAGCACGGTTTTTCATCCTCTTCCGAAGGCGCATGCGCGTTGCTGCGTATGCTCCACTACACCTGCTACAATGTGTTCCTTTAATAGAAAGCGGATGGTAATTGGATACCACAAGGTTGTCTCCATTTTCGTAAATTGGGGAATCGCTGGCCTTAAGCCAGTCGAGTGGTATATTCCTTAAGCGTCCGCATAACGTCGTAAAAACATTCGGTATTCCATCAGGGCCTGCATATTTGCGTACATCAACAAGCATTTTCAAAACACCTTCTTGAGAAAATTGTGATCTGGTGCACTACTGACACCGGATGATTGTGGTGTTCTGCAATTTCTCAGGGATCTTCTGTATTTTACCATTATTTGTTATTTTTTGTGTGGCTTTTAATCGTTCTAAATAGCGCCACAATTTACGTGGGGCATTTGCAATAAAATAGGAAGGACATGAATGAAAAATCTATATCGCGCCAATCTCACATTGTCCTATGACTCTTCGATTCCACGGTTTATGTTTCTTTTTCTTCCTCTTGAGCTGGCATCTCACTTGGATATTGTCTCTGCTCAACAAAGGGTTAGATAAAGGTTTTCTAACGCTCTTTAAAGGAATAAATTTTTCAATGGAATAAGCAACGGTGTCCCCGAACCTTTGCCGAAAAAGCTCTACATTGTGGTCAACTATATTTAGGTGCTGGTGTAAATATTTATTGAATTGAATTGAATTGTTTTATTCACAATAACAAAGTTGCGAGGATGACCAGGCGAAAAAGCTGCATTGAGCAGCTTGAAGGGAACCTGGCCACCTCATACACTGGGCAGCTTCACAGCGGTCACACAAAAACATGGTATACATCATGAATGAACTAACTTAAAAAAACACAAAAACAGTAAACATCCATGGTCGGAATAAGTAAACAAGGTCATTATAGAAACATTTGAAAAAAGGGGAAAAAATAAGCGAAGTGCTAAAGACAGAGAAATGGACAAACAAATAAGCCCTTAGCAGCACATGCAATCACATAAATATATCGCGTAGCTTTTTTAGCGACAGAGTTGATACACTGAGACCATTTTCTTTCTGTAGTTGACTTAGCACAGTAGGTAAACAGGATTGTAGCATTCGGTCACCGTATGTAGTTCTGTTTTCGTTAACAATCCAAGGCTCGGAATGGCGAAACTTATAAAAAGAATTATGTTGCTGTAAGGATGCCAATTTTGTTAAAGCGTTATCATTGTTAATTTTTTCCATTCTTTACATGCGACATAGCCTATATGTGTACAAAGATTCAATTCTAATTGTTCTAAGCTTTGTGAACAAAGCAGCAGTATGCCAAAGATATGGCACCCTGCAGACAAGGCGTATTGCTCTTTTTTGTAATAACACCAGTTTGTGAATGTTTTCCGCTGAAGTCGTCCCCCAGACTAAAATTCCATATTGAACTAAGGAAAGTAACATTGAATTATATAACATCATATTAATGGATGTTGGAAGATAGTTACAATGGCGACGCATAGTACCTATTGCTCTAGATAATTTACTAAATGATTCACTTGGCAATCCCACGATATAGTTGCAGAGAAATATACGCCAAGCGATTTGAAGGACGATAGTATTTCTAAATCAGTATTATTTATTTACTGGGGTAATGGGATGAATTCATCATTCGCTTTACGATATTCTATATCTACCATTTTTTATGTGGTAGCCGGAGAGTGCTCACATCCATTGATGCCGCAAAAATACAGCTGATGATCGTAAACGCCGTTTCTTAACTACTCAATCACTGAAAACAAGACTAAGCAATATATAGGAGGTCAAGAATATTCTTACCACAAGTCAGTTTATTTACAACTCGCTGTGGGTTTATGTTTAACATGATATCATTGAGTAAGTCAGAGGAAAGGCTGTGTCCATACCTCCAAATATACCAGTCTGTTTGTGGGAGAATAAAATCACCAGTAAAAATATTTTTTCCTTGGACCTTCAAAGATGATTGGTGTGCCAACGCAACAACATCAGCGGCCGCAGAAGCGCCACCGCAGACTAAAAGAGAAACCTACTTAAACGCGCGCGTTATCTGAATAAAGGGCATTCCTTCGTTGGCCTCAGCGTGCGTCTGCGTTACTACATCACCTGGAGACGAAGAGGGGGCTGAATTCATTGCTATTTTCGGTACAATACGTATGGGCTGCGTCTGTGCTGTGTATTTCCAGCCATAGAGCGGCTCAATATGTCGAAGTTTTGCGAATTCGACACTTACGTCGAAGGTGGTGACGAAGGCTTCAATTCGTAAGTTGAGCGTTAGGAGCATTACTGGAAAGTAACGCAAGGTGGAAACAGCAGCTTGAAGAAGTCCGCGTTCATGAAACGCCCTTATAAAACCCTGAAGCATTCGCTGTTGCCTGATAAATCGGATGACAAGACGTTCGAAGATCTCGTTAGCGTCTTGCAGGAACACTTCGCACAGGGCAGCCAAGTGATTGCAGACAGGTTCAACCGCGGGCTCCAGCTAGAGGGTGAGTCAGTTTCGGCATTCTCCGTAGAACTGCTACACATAGCAATCAAGTGCGCGTTTGGAAACTTTTTAGACCGTACGCTTTACGCGACCGGTTCGTGGCGGAGCTCAGCAACAAGGCCATTCAAGCGACGATGCTGATGAAAAAGGAGTTGAACTTTTAAACAGCGTGCGACTTGGGAAAGACTGTAGAACTCGCTGAAAGAGAGTAGAAGGGCTTCTGACCGCGTGGGGGAATCGGGAATATCGACGAAGCCACCACGCTATCAGCAAGAAAGGCCACCAATTGCGAAAGCCTAAGGTGAGCGCAATGGAGGTTTTCGGTCATAGTGAAAATAGCCATAAATGCGGCAATAAGCACCAAGAAAAATGGCTATTTGGGCTAGTTGGTTTGAATTCATGATAATAAGGGCTGCAGCACGAGCACGAAGGTGATAGAAGAAACAGACGAAAGGCGAGGCAAGAAAAGGAAAGAGGACAACACAGCGCTGTTGTCCAGCTGTGTTGTCCTCTTTGCTTTTCTTGCCTCGCCTTTCGTCTGTTTCTTGTAGCACCTTCGTGCTCGCGCTGCATCCCTTTAACACCAAGAAAGTGTCTGTAAATACCAGAAAGCTCGATGTCACTGGTGCAATAACATGGGTCTCTTAGCGAAGGTGCGCACAAAGAAGCACGGCAAAGCTGTTAAAATGTTCGAAGTGCTGAAAGAGACGGACCACGTACAGCTCTTTCAAATCGAGTTCAACAAGCAAATCGAACGACCCTATCTTGTGGAAGTAAAAGTCGCTGGGCATCCGGTGATCATGCATATACAAACCGGTGAAGTCGTATTTATTATCAATGAGCAGATATACGCTCGATTGCCACAGAAGCTAGCGTTGAGAAAGGGCCTTCTCGAGCAAAAAGCTTATAGCAGCACGCCACTCGAAACGACAGGACAAAGAAACGTTTGGGTTATACATGAAGGTCACAAGAAAGACCTACCGGTGGTTGTCGTTCCCGGAACTCAACCCTGCCTGCTAGGGTGTGACTGGCTTGCTCAGGTCAAGCTGAACTGGGGTCACGTTTTCAACGGGGAAGCAGAGCAAACCGTAAAACTCCTGCTGCTAAAGTATAGTGATGTATTCAGCTCACAAATTGGCTTGGTCAATGGTATGACGCAAAAATAGTCTTGAATGCAAATCTTGTCCAGTCTTCCGTAAGGTTCGACCTGTTCCCTATGCGCTGAAAGATGTCGTCGAACAGAAAATACTCGCGCTCCAGGAAAAAGGCATCTTGCGGCCCGTCCTGCAGAGTGACTGGGCCACACCACTTGTCATCGTCCCAAAGCTTGACCACGGCGTGACATTGTGCGGATACTAAATCGTAACAATAAACCGTACCATAAAGACTGGCCAATACCCATTGTCAACTGTAGAAGATATTTTCACACTACTGATTGGCGGAAACGATTTTGCTGTGGTGGACGTAACCACAGCATACCAGCAACTTCTCGTGCATGAATATATTCAGAAGTTACGTACTATTAATACGCACCTTGGGTTATAAGTATTTGCGCATGCCTTAAGGTACTTCAAACGGCCCGACAATTTTTCAGTCTGTGATAGAAGAGATGCTGAAGGAAGTGGAAGGAGTCGTGTGTTCATTGAAGGACGTTTTCACACCGGAGCATCTATCGAGAATGGCCAGACTCAAGTTGGTGCTGTGCTCGCAAGGTTTCAACTCCATGAAGTTAGAGGGAGAGAAATGCAAGTTTTTTCAACCGTATGGGAAGTATTTAGGCCACATTATTGAAACTTCAGGCGTGCACCATTGCAGAGCAAATGCTGAGGCTGTGAGAAGCGCTCCAGCTATCGAAAATTAGACGGAGTTCAAGGCTTATCTGAGAATGCTTTGACTTTGATGCCAAGTTCATTCCCAGCACTGACGGAATTGTACTTTTCATCGCTGTTCAGCTGCCTACCATGGACACTGGGCGGTACCGGCGTGGCTGGTGACATACGGCAACAAATAGACTGCAGCGGCACATATTCGACGAGGCGATATGAACCGGTGATATGGCAGTGCCCTTAATCTCGTTCTTGCTGCTCACACAAGTTGGTTTTTCGCCCCACACTTGTGGTTTGTGTCATTTTGTTCCGCTTGCTCCATTCAGTGTTCTTTGCCATTGAAGTGCTCGCATCGTGATATGTCGCGCAGAATGATCCACAGACGGCAGTGCTTGATGTTCCGGAGTGCTGCCTTTTATTTGTTAATATTGCTATTATGCGGGGGTGACCTCGAGCGAAACCCCGGGCCTTCAAATTCACAGGAGCGCTTACTCGAAGGACAGGCTGCAATTATTTCCAAATTGTCAGCAATTGAGAAAACCAAAAACAAACCAATGCTGATATAAATCAATTGAAAACACGCCTGGCTTCGTTAGAAAATATGTCCCGAACCTAGACGAAATACAAGCAATAGATAACATAAAACAAAAACAGAAGAGGAGCAAGGTTTGATGACCTTTGTTCTCCGGGAGGTAGAAGACCTTGAAAATCGACAAAGGTGTGAAAATTTGATCTTCTACGAGATAGAGGACTCAGTGGGCGAGACTAATTATTGCTCAAGCTGAGGAGCTAACCCTTAATATGTGCAGCACAAAACTTGGACTCACTTCTGTGAACATAGCGCGTGCCCATAGAACATGGCCATACTATGCAAATAAAACACGACCAGTACGTCCGATTCGCTTTCTTTAAAGCGCGACAGCAAGTCTTGATGAAAGCGTATTGCTTCAGGGGTACTGCAAACGACATATTGGAAGGTTTTTCAAGTACAGTTCGTAAAAAAAGAAAAAGCTTTGGGCATAGGCAAAAGATATTAGGAAGGACGGCGAGAAATTCGTTTTGAGATTTGATACCCTATATTTGGGTGATAAACGATATCGGACGGACAGCACTACAGGACGTAATTCAAATGTAACTCCGTTGCAGTCTTCTGCGACGCATCAACTAAGACTACTAATCATCAATTGCAGAAGTCTTAGAAATACGGTTGATGACTTTCACTTGTTGTTAAGTTCTACAGTTATATTAGGCACTGAATCATTGCTCGATGCCACTATCCTTGATAGAGAATTGTTCCTCGTTGGGTATCACTGTTTTAGGCGGGACCGTGAATCTACGGGTGGTGGCGTATCTATTCTTGTACGATCAGACTCGCCTTGCGTTCGAGCTGATTGTGCTTTGGAATGTGAATCTTTATTTTGCAAGTTGCGGGCTGATAATGGTCAGTGTTTTCTCATTGATTCTTATTATCTACCACCAGGTGCCTCTTGTCAGCAGTTCGCTCAATTGACTACTTTTCTTGAGACAATACAGTGTGATCGCATTATACTGGGAGGAGATTTTAACCTTCCCGGTTTGGACTGGGGGTCGGGTGATTGTCTCACAGGTGGTACAACAGGTGGTTTATACAAAGCCTTCTTTGAATTTATGCACAAAAACAGTCTGCATCAGTTGGTAAGTGATCCTTCCCGTAATGATTATACTGATAACGTGCTTGATTTGTTGCTTTGTGATGCGCCGAACATAATTTCAGATATATGTGCTTTGCCCGGCATAAGTGATCATAAGGTTATTGTAGCGGACGCTACATTTCGAAATGTGTGTGTATCGAAAAAAGCACCTATAACAGTGTATGCATATAACCGGACTAACCACGCAGCACTAAATCTAGGTCTTGTATCTTACTTACCTACTTTTGACACATTGGTAGATGAGTGAAACGTGGAAGAGTTATGGGGAGTACTTAAAGAGAATCTTTCTGAACTTCGAGCTAAATTTGTTCCCGTTCGAACACTCTTTTCCAAAAGTTCAAAAGATAAACCGTGCTTTAACAGGCAACTCAGTTTTTTGTTAAGAAAAATCACAACAATATATTGGCTTAGCAAGACTCGGAAATCAGATAGTCGCTACATACAGCTAGTGGAGTTAAAACGTACTTTTAGAAAGCTCGCTGGATCAGCCAAACACACTTTGCTCACTTAGGCCAGAGGCTGGTAGACAATCCGAAGGAATTTTGGAAATACGTTAAAAGAAACGGTAAGGAGGGCATTTCTGTTCCACCATTGCACTGGTCCGACCGAATTAATAATGATGATCCGAGTAAGGTCGAAACTTTTGTTAATTTCTTTTCATCGTTATTTCAGTCTGATTTCTCAGATGCTAGTGCACTTACAATTAATGATTTTTTTGTCCAAGTCGACAATAGGTTTGAGGCTGTGTTTAGTGCGACGGGAGTCGAGAGATTATTGCAAGGCTTGAAACACACGAAAGTGAGTGGTCCGGATGATATTCTGGCATCGTTTCTTATTAACTGTTCGGGCACTCTGTGTTTATATTTTTGTCAGTTATTTCAAAATTCCTTAAAGGATGGCATTGTTCCTGGATCTGGAAGTTGGCCCGCTTGGTACCAATCCATAAAAGTGCACATAAGGACAGAGTTGAGAAATATAGGCCAGTGTTGTTAACTAGTATTGTGTGCAAAGTTGTGGAACATGTGATATATAGCAGCATCATGTCTCACCTTGTTGCCAATAACATCCTTCATGCTAGTCAGCATGGGTTCCGGCAGGGCTTTTCTTGTATGACGCAATTGGTAGAATTCAGTCATGACATTGTCTCAGCTGTCAATAAGCAGCAAAGTGTTGACTGTATATTTTTAGATTTCAGAAAAGCATTTGACGTCATTACGCATAGTCTCTTGATCGCTAAACTTCGTTATTACAAATTGTATGATAGGGTTATTGCTTGGATAGCTGAGTATCTTCGCTCAAGGCAGATGTCTGTGGCTCTGAACGGTTGTTCCTCTACCTATGTTGCTGTGACCTCTGGTGTACCACAGGGATCAGTCTTAGGTCCACTTTTATTTGTGTTGTTCATAAATGACATCACTTTCGGTATCACATCATCATTTAGATTGTTTGCAGATGACTGTGTAGTCTATACGGCCGTCAATAGCGACCTTGACAAACAAGCACTGCAAAACCATTAAAAATTATTTGCCGCATGGTGTGAAAAATGGACAATGTCGTTGAATGTAAAAAAGCGTCCACGTCACCTTCACCAGGAAACTCTCGCACTGCAGAAATCATTACACGATTAATAACGTTAATCTTCAACATGTCACGAAATATGAATATCTAGGCGTATTTTTCACTGCTTATTTGAGATAGAATAAACACTTCACTTATGTTAGGAACAAGGCGGCAGGAACATTAGGTTTTTTGAAACGTAACTTCAGTAGTTTACCACAAAAACTTAGAGAGCAGCTCTATCTTACACACGTCCACACTCTACTGGAGTATGCGTTCAGGGACCCATATACCAAGGAACTCACAGATAAACTTGAAAAAGTGCAAAATAGAGCAACTCAATTTCTCCTTGGAAATTATGGCAGGATGCTTAGTGTGACAGAGAGCAGAAAAACTATAAATTGGGATCTTTTTTTAAAACCGTCGTGGAAACCTCAGATTAAAATTCCTTTATAGCCATTATCCTTCAAGAACAGGGATCAGCGGGCAATTGTATTTTCAACAACCCAACTAGCTTCTCAAAGACGCGATCATCACTTAAAAATACGCGAGATTCTTTTTGGGGGTGACGCTTTTTGCTACTCTTTCTTTGTCTGCACTATAAGAAAATGAAACGCTCTGGCCCCGGAAATGGTCTCTATTGATTTAAGTGATGATTTTTTCCATGCTTTATGAATGTTTTTTATGTGTTTGATCATATTGTTCGCGATTTTGTCTGACTGAAAGAGGGCATTGTGGGGTATACCCAAGTAAGGTGCCTCAGACTGAGAGTGAAGAAGTGGACGTTGTCGGTGAGATTCGTTGTGGCTGCGGACTGACAACTGTTATTTTCCACGTAACATTTTGGTGGATGTGCTGGGTGCTCTTCTGACAACGGAGCTACGCAGTGGACGCCTCCTCAAGTCTGCTACCAAGGCTCCGGGTGAGGATACGACCTGCCAACTACCTCAGCAACGACAGCAACCCGGTACGTCGTCCTAACGCGACCCCGTGATCCCGGTACCTTTACTGGAGAGGACAACGCGAATGTTGACAAGTGGCTTAGCATGTACGAGCGCGTCAGCAAGCAATATGGCTGGGGCCCAACCGGTACGCTTGCAAATGTCGTTTTCTATCTTGACAAGACCCCTCGCATCTGGTTTGAGACCCACGAGCATGAAATCACAAGCTGGGAAATGTTTGAACAACAGCTCCAAAACCTTTTTGGCAACCCGTTTGGTCAACAGCATGATGCCCGAAAGCAATTGACTGTACGTTCACAGACGTCCACAGAGCCCTACTTGACTTATATTCAAGACCTCTTAGCGTTGTGTCAAAGGGCCGATCCCAACATGACTGAAGCCGACAAGATTTCGCGCGTTTTAAAAGAATTCGCCGACGATGCGTTCCGCCTGCTTGTATTTACCAACGTAACGATCATCGACGCCGTGATCAAAGAGTGCCGCCGTCTCCAGCAGGCGAAGAGTCGACGCATTTTGCAGCAGTTTCAGCGCCTACCCAACACCACGGCAACGTCGTCTTGCGAAGCCACTCCTTGTCATCCGTCTACAACCGAAGACGTGACGCGCATCGTCCGACCTGAACTCGAGGCCGCTCACCCGGCTGCCAACTAACCGACGTTGCCCGACGCCTCAACGCCAGCTGTCACCTTGATCCAGGCTGTTGTCCGCCCGAATTCGCTAACCTTGGTATCCTGTCCACTGCACCCACACTGTATAATACTGGTCATTCGATAGCTTCTGTGGACATCAGAAGTCACCTTCCGTACTCTATTCGAACCAGGAACCTGTCTGAATGGTGAACAGCTGATGATAAGCAAATCTGCTTCCACTGTGGTCGCGCAGGACACATCGCTCGTTACTGCCGCAGCCAATGGCCATCTATGTCTTCTGGCTCGTACCCCGCTTACAGTAACTCATTCCGTCCACCAAACCACCATTATCCGACCAGCACTGAGTCTACACCATTTACTGCCCCTGAGGACTACGGCCACCCTGTCCCGTCGTCGCCACCGCCTCAAAGCCACCCTTCTCGTTCAAATACGCGTCGCCGCTCTCCTTCGCCATCGTTCAACAGCCGCATGTCCCAGGAAAACTAGGCTGTGCGGCTTCTGTAGGTGAAGCTGCCCTGTCGACCTTACCCAAAAATCCTCTGTTGCCCTTACGTTTGAACCGGAACACCCTAGAAGTATATGTTCATGGCACACCTGTTGTTGAAGCTTTGATAGATACGGGCGCTCACGTCTGTATTAAGAGTTAGCGTTTTTGTCGTCGCATGAAGAAGGTCCTCACGCCCCCCTTGACCAGTGTCGTCCAAGTTGCAGATGGTGCAACAGACCCTGGCGTCGGTGTGTGCACAGCTCAACTTACCGTAGCAGGTCATTAAGTGGTCGTTCTTTTTACCGTGCTTGCAACATGCCCCCACGACCTCATACTAGGCCTCGATTTTCTTGCCACCAATTCTGCTCTGATTGATTGCTCCGCTGGTGTGCTCTGCCTTGAACTGCCACAAATCAGTGCCGGCCCGTACCAACCTACATGCCGATTACAATGCAGCGACATTGTTCGCCTGCCCTCCAAAACTGTGACGTACGTCGATTTTCTGTGCTCACCAGCTGTGCCCGACGGTGGCTATTACGCTACGCCTCTCACCGACGTACTCCTTGCGCACAATGTTGCAGTGCCCTATACGGTGCTCAGTATAACAGATAACAAAACTTGTCTACCTATTGTCAATTTCGGCTACATGATTCATGTGCTTCCACAAGGCATTTCTGTAGCCCACCTGTGTTCGTTGCTCGATTCACAAATAGAAGTGCTTGACTTAGACACACTGGTTTCACCGCAACGCATATCTCTCGCAACGCATTCGGGCAGCCGTCAAATTGTAGACATGATTGCCACTGATCTTCCGCCTCCACAAGTTGA
Organism: Rhipicephalus microplus; assembly: GCF_043290135.1. Lineage (NCBI taxonomy): Eukaryota > Metazoa > Arthropoda > Arachnida > Ixodida > Ixodidae > Rhipicephalus > Rhipicephalus microplus. The sequence continues at coordinate 128,300,920 of NC_134707.1, forward strand.
AGCCCTACATCTTCTCGAGGCCTATTAGGATATTTTCGATTTTGGTGACCGACCTCTTGGGCAGACGTCCTTTGTCCAGCATCGCATACGCACAAATGAGGCCAACCCTGTTCACCGCCATCCCTACAAAGTGTCTGCTTTTGAGCGGAGCATAATTCAGAAGGAGGTGAACAAGATGCTAGCGAAGGACATTATTGAACCATCCTCCAGTACCGGGGCATCCCCGTTGGTATTAGTTAAAAAGAAGGACGGATCGTGGCGATTTTGTGTGGACTATCGCCACCTTACCAACATCACAAAGAAAGACGCACACCCTCTGCCCTGCATTGACGACGCCCTTGATTGCCTCCATGAAGCCGCCTACTTTTCTTCCATCGATCTTCGTTCTGGTGATTGGCAGATTGCCGTGGACCCTATAAACCGAGAGAAGACGGCTTTTGTAACACCCGATGGCCTCTACCAATTCAAAGTTATGCCTTTCGGCTTATTTAATGCCCCCGCCACCTTTGAACGAATGATAGAATCCCTGCTCCATGGATTCAAGTGGTCTACGTGTCTTTGTTATCTGGATGACGTGATTGTGTTTGCTCCCACTTTTGAAGCGCAGCTTGAGAGACTGTCGAAAATTTTTGATATATTCCGTGTCGCCGGCCTTCAGCTGAATTCATCCAAGTGGCGGTTTGGTCACCGTCGCATTACAATACTTGGACATATTGTTGACGCTTACGGCGTACAGCCTGACCCAGAAAAAGTTAGAGCTGTGAAGGACTTTCTTGTGCCGAAAAGCGCCAAAGATGTCCACAGCTTTGTGGGGCTCTGCTCCTATTTTCGGCGGTTCATCAAGAACTTTGCGGAAATTGCTCGGCCCCGAACAGATTTACTCAAACCAGGTAAGACGTTTACCTGGGGTCCCTCGCAAGCAGCAGCATTTTCCGACCTGACCACTTTGCTCACTTCTCCTGTGCTGGCTCACATCGACCCTACGGCACCGACCGAAGTGCGCACCGATGCCAGCGGTTACGGAATAGGCGCTGTGTTGGCTCAGCGACAACGTGGGCAGCATCGCGTGATAGCTTAAGCCAGCAGGCTGCTGTCTACTTCGGAGCGTAATTAGTCCATCACAGAGCGCGAATGCCTAGCGCTGGTGTGGGCAGTCGCGAAATATCGCCCTTACTTTTACGGCCGACCATTTATAGTTCTCACCGACCACCACGCTCTCTGCTGGCTCGCCTCCCTCGAAAATCCCACAGGTCGTGTCGCCCGCTGGGCACTCCGCCTCTAGGAGTATTCTTACACCGTAGTGTAGAAATCAGGAAAACTGCACAAAGATGTGGATTGTCTGTCACGCTACCCTGTGGCCGACTGCGATCCTACGAGCACTGATTCTGTGGGCTGCGTCCTTTCCATCTCCCAGCTGCTTCATCTCGGGGACGAGCAGCGTCGCGATCCGGTTATCAGCCGCCTAATACAACAGCTCGAATCTTCACCGCAAGACGCTTCTTTATTCTTTATTTTTTATTCAAAAAAACCTTACAGGCCCCAGAACAGGGCATTGGGTAAGGGGGGGGGAGGAATCAAAATGGTATAGACAGGTAACGTTTACAGGCAGGATCAGTGCAAAAACAACGAAAACTATGTATATATATAAATGAGATCACATTTTAGGCTATACAGGGTGAGGTACATTTGAGGGAATACAGCACTTGTTGATATGAACTTGGCGACAGAGGGATACATTTTAAAATAAAAGACAAGGGGAATATAAAGCACCGTTACGCAATGCACTGAAAATACAAAAACAGGGTCACATGGTGAACAGAGTGAGTAGCTGACGGCGAAATGTATCGGGATTAGATATGGATATGGATATTCTGTTCGCATGTTTACCTTAAAGGACCACACCTTATGTCGGCGTAATTTATCGCCCAATGGTCACAACCTACTTCTCGCCATACCAAAGCACCTGCGTTCCACACTCCTACGCGAGCTCTATGACGCACCAACTGCGGGTCACCTTTGTGTCTCTTGCACATATGACCGTGTCCGCCGCCGCTTCTACTGGCCTCGCCTTTTACGCTCTGTACGTCGCTATGTCAATGCTTGTGAAATTTGCCAGCGTCGCAAAAAGCCGTCGGGACTCCCTTCCGGATATATTCAGCCTATCGACATCCCATCGGAGCCATGTTGGTTTGGACCTTCTCGGTCATTTCCCAACATCCGCCTCCGGAAACAAGTGGGTCGCGGTGGCTACGGATTACGCGACCCGTTTTGCAGTTACGCAAGCCATGCCAACAAGCTACGCTACAGGCGTCGCTGATTTTCTTCTACGCGATCTCATTTTAGTGCATGGAGCCCCTCGTCAACTGCTGACAGACCGAGGCCGTACGTTTCTTTCGAAAGTGGTTGACGATATCCTGCGTTGCTGCTCTACCCAACATAAGCTCACCACATCGTACCACGCCCAGACAAACGGGCTTACAGAGCGTTTAAACCGCACCCTGACAGACATTCTATTGAAATACGTCTCGGCCAACCATCGTGATTGAGACCATGCACTACCCTACGTGACGTTCGCATACAATTCCTCCCGGCATGACACTGTTGGGTACTCGCCATTTTACTTTCTGTTTGGACGCGAACCAACATTACCGACGGATACCTTCCTGCCAGCCGCGGCGCAGTCTACTTCTGAACATGCACGCGACGCTAATTCCCGAGCTGACCACGCTCGTCAGCTTGCCCACAGCAGATTAATGGCGTCCCAAGACTCGTATGAGCATCGTTACGACAAGCGGCATCACGACGAACACTTTCCAACAGGTTCCCTCGTTCTTCTTTGGTCCCCTACGCGACATGCAGGCCTTTCAGAAAAACTTCTCTCTCGTTTCACGGGCCCATACCGCGTGCTTAGACGAGTGACCGACACTACATATGAAATTGTCCCTGATAATTCATCAACTTCTTCCGCTCTGCTGTCAAGGGACATCGTCCACGTATCAAGGCTCAAGCGTTACCACACTGCTCCTGCTGTGGCCCCGTAAACTCACCGGGTTAGCGCTTTTGCCGCCGGGGTTCATGTTACGTGATTTTGTCTGACTGAAAGAGGGCATAGTGGGGCATAGCCAAATAAAGTGCCTCAGTTTGAGAGTGAAGAAGTGTACGTTGTCGGTAAGCTGCGTTGTGGCTGCGGACTGACAACTGTTATTTTCCACGTAACAATATGCACTGTACCCTCTCTTCTGTAATGCCATATGGCGAAGCAGGTACATAATAAATAATAAATATCAATAATAACAAGTCCATTAAGCTCAAACTGATGTATAACCTACTGAAGAAGTATGCTGAGTGGCACTGGTCAGTTGAAGAAAAGCGCTGCTTCCAAGAAAGCAAGCAATGGCGAAAGAGCGAGAACAATATGACGTTCTATTATCCTTCGAAACCACATGAAATGGCTGCAGATGCATCTACCTACGGAGGAGCAGAATTGCTTTTTAATGTTGTAAATAGCTAAGAAAAGCAAATAGCATATGATTCGCTCACATTGAGCAAAGCATAAAGTAGTTCTTGTCAGCTGAAAAAAGAGGAATTGGCCATTCTTTTTTGGAATAATGCGTTTCCATAAGTATATCTCTGGCGGTATATTCACGTTGTTTTCAGATCATGTGCCTCTAAAAGGGTTCCTTGGACACGACAAATCAATATCTACCACAAAAGCAGCACGCATACAAAGATGGATGCTTTTGCTCACAGCATATCGTACCACGTGGTAATACAGGTGCGATATGCTAGGTAGCTCGATGGCTAATGCTGACGGGCTGTCACGCATCCCACTGAAAAACATCAATGACCACAGTGACTACCTCCAGTTGTTTTTTTAGTGACAGACGAGCTGCCTGAATCGGCTGATAATATCCACAAAACACTTTGCCGGGACCGAGTATAGTCGAAGGTGTTCCTGTACACGAGGCGCGGATGGCCTTCTAAAGTAACAGAAGAAGCTCTTTTGCCTTATTTTTCTAGAGGTCGTGAGCTGTCTATTGACAAAGGCTGTATCACATGGCGCAACTTGGTACTCGTACCGAATTCCTGGAGATGCTTTATACTGAAACTCTTGCACGAAGGGCATTCAGGAAAGGCGCATATAAAAATGCTTGTGCGAAGTCATGACTGGTGAGGAAAAACACGCGTTTGCTGGAAGTGCCAGCGAGTGCGACCGGCGGCTGTTGGTGAGGGAAAGCACGCGTTTGCTAGAAGTGCCAGCGAGTGCGACCAGCGGCTGTCGGTGAGAAAAACGCGCGTTTGCAGGAAGTGCCAGCGAGTGCGACTGGCAGCTGTCGGTGAGGAAAAACGCGCGTTCTCTGGAAGTGCCAGCGAGTGCCACCAGCGGCTGTCGGTGAAAAAAAAACACGTGTTTGCTAGAAGTGCCAGCGAGTGCAACCGGCGGCTGTCGGTGAGGGAGCACATGCGCTTACTGGAAGTGCCAGCGAGTGCGACCGGTGGCTGTCGATAAGGGAAACGTGCGTTCACTGGAATTGCCAGCGAGTGCAACCGGCGGCTGTCGGCGAGGGGAAACGTGTGATTGCTGGAAATGCCAGCGAGTGCGACCGGTGGTTGTCGATGAGCGAAACGTGCGTTTGCTGGAAGTGCCAGCGAGTGCGACCGGCGGCGGTCAATGAGGGGAAATGCGCGTTTGCTGGAAGCGCCAGCGAGTGCGACGGCCGGCTGTTGGTGAGGCAAAAACGCGCGTTCGCTGGTAGTGCCAGCGAATGCGACCGGCAGCTGTCGGTGAGGGGAAACGCGCGTTTGCTGCAAGTGCCAGCGATTGCCACCGGCGGCTGTCCGTGAGGAAAAACACACATTTGCTGGATGTGCCAGCGAGTGCGACCGGAGGCTGTCGGTGAGAAAAAACACGCGTTGGCTGGAAGTGCCAGCGAGTGCGACCGGCGGCTGTCGGTGAGGGGAACGTGCACTTGCTTGAAGTGCCAGCGAGTGCGATCGCCGGCTGTCGGTGAAGAAAAATACGCGTTTGCGGGAAGTGCCAGCGAGTGCGACCGGCGGCTGCCGGTGAAGAAAAATACGTGTTTGCTGGAAGTGCCAGTGAACGCGACCGGTGGCTGTCGGTGAGGGAAAACACGAGTTTCTGCAAGGGCCAGCGAGTGCGATCAGCGGCTGTCGGTGAAGAAAAACACGTGTTTGCTGGATGTGCTAGCGAGTGCGACAGGCGGGTGTCGGTGAGGCAAAAACGCGCGTTTGCTGCAAGTGCCAGCGAGTGCCACCGGCGGCTGTCGGTGAGTAAAAACACGCGTTTGCTGGATGTGCCAGCGAGTGCGACCGGCGGCGGTCGGTGAGGGGAAATGCGCGTTTGCTGGAAGTGCCAGCGAGTGCGACGGCCAGCTGTCGGTGAGGCGAAAACGCGCGTTCGCTGGAAGTGCCAGCGAATGCGACCGGCAGCTGTCGGTGAGGGGAAACGTGTGATTGCTGGAAGTGCAGCGAGTGCGACCGGCGGCTGTCGATGAGCGAAACGCGCGTTTGCTGGAAGTGCCAGTGATATGGACCAGCGGCGGTCAGTGAGGAAAAGCACGCGCTCGCTAGAAGTGCCAGCGAGTGCAACCAGCGACTGTCGGTGAGGAAAAACGCGCGTTCGCTAGAAGTGCCAGCGAATGCTACCGGTAGCTGTCGGTGAGGAAAAACACGCATTTGCTGGAAGTGCCAGCGAGTGCGACCGGCGGCGGTCGGTGACGAAGCAAGTGCGCTTACTGGAAGTGCCAATGAGTGCGACCGGCGGCTGCGATGAGGGAAACGTGCGTTCACTGGAATTGCCAGCGAGTGCGACCGGCGGCTGTCGGTGAGGGGAAACGTGGGTTCGCTGGAAGTGCCAGCGAGTGCGACCGGCGGCTGTCGCTGAGAAAAAAGACGCGTTTTCTGGAAAATCCAGCGAGTAAGACCGGCGGCTGTCGGCGAGGAAAAACGCGCGTTCGCTGGAAGTGCCAGCGAGTGCGTCCGGCGGCTGTCGGGGAGGGAAAACAAGCGTTTGTTGGAAGTGCCAGCGAGTGCGACCGGTGGCTGTCGGTGAGGAAAAACACGCGTTTGCTGGAAGTGCCAGCGAGTGCGACCGGCAGCTGTTACTGAGGGAAAACACGCGTTTGCTGGAAGTGCCAGCGAATGCGACCGGTGGCTGTCGGTGAGAAAAAACACGCGTTTGCTGGAAGTGCCAGCGAGTGCGACCGGCGGCTGTCGGTGAGGGGAATGTGCACTTGCTTGAAGTGCCAGCGAGTGCGACCGGTGGCATTCGGTGAAGAAAAATACGCGTTTGCGGGAAGTGCGAGTGAGTGCGACCGGCGGCTGTCGGTGAAGAAAAATACGTGTTTGCTGGAATCGCCAGCGAGTGCGACCGGCGGCTGTCGGTGAGGGGAAACGCGAGTTTGCTGCAAGTGCCAGCGAGTGCGATCAGCGGCTGTCGGTGAAGAAAAACACGCGTTTGCTGGATGTGCCAGCGACTGCGACAGGCGGCTGTCAGGGAGGCAAAAACGCGCGTTTGATGCAAGTGCCAGCGAGTGCTATCGGCGGCTGTCGGTGAGGAAAAACAATCGTTTGCTGGATGTGCCAGCGAGTGCGAAAGGCGGCTGTCGGTGAGGCAAAAACACGCGTTTGCTGGAAGCGCAAGCGAGTGCGACCGGCGGCTGTCGGTGAGGGGAACGTGCACACTTGCTTGAAGTGCCAACGAGTGCGACCGGCGGCTGTCGGTGAAGAAAAATACGCGTTTGCGGGAAGTGCCAGCGAGTGCGACCGGCGGCTGTCGGTGAAGAAAAATACGTGTTTGCTTGAAGTGCCGGCGAGTGCGACCGGAGGCTGTCGGTGAGGAGAAACGCGAGTTCGCTGCAAGTGCCAGCGAGTGCGATCAGCGGCTGTCGGTGAAGAAAAACACGCGTTTGCTGGATCTGCCAGCGAGTGTGACCAGCGGCTGTCGGTGAGGAAAGAAAACACGCGTTTGCTTGAAGCGCAAGCGAGTGCGACCGGCGGCTGTCGGTGAGGAAAAACACGCATTTGCTGGAAGTGCCAGCGAGTGCGACCGGCGGCGGTCGGTGACGAAGCAAGTGCGCTTACTGGAAGTGCCAGCGAGTGCGACCAGCGGCTGTCGATGAGCGAAACACGCGTTTGCTGGAAGTGCCAGCGAGTGCAACCAGCGACTTTCGGTGAAGAAAAACGCGCATTCGCTGGAAGTGCCAGCGAATGCGACCGGTAGCTGTCCGTAAGAGGAAACGCGCGTTTGCTGCAAGTGCCAGCGAGTGCCACCGGCGGCTGTCGGTGAGGAAAAACGCGCGTTCGCTGGAAGTGCTAGCGAGTGCAACCGGCGGCTGTCAGCGAGGGGAAACGTGTGATTGCTGGAAGTGTGAGTGAGTGCGACCAGCGGCTGTCGGTGAGGAAAAACACGCGCTCGCTGGAAGTGCCAGCGAGTGCAACCAGCGACTGTCGGTGAGGAAAAACGCGCGTTCGCTGGAAGTGCCAGCGAATGCGACAGGCGGCTGTCGGAGAGGCAAAAACACGCGTTTGCTGGAAGTTCCAGCGAGTGCGACTGGCGGCTGTTGCTGAGGGAAAACACGCGTTTGTTAGAAGTGCCAGCGAGTGCGACCGGTGGCTGTCGGTGAGAAAAAACACGCGTTTGCTGGAATTGCCAGCGAGTGCGACCGGCGGCTGTCGGCGAGGGGAACGTGCACTTGCTTGAAGTGCCAGCGAGTGCGACCGGCGGCTGTCGGTGAAGAAAAATACACGTTTGCGGGAAGTGCCAGCGAGTGCGACCGGCGGCTGTCGGTGAGGAAAAACACGCGTTTGCTGGGAGTGCCAGCGAGTGCGACCGGCGGCTGTCGGTGAGGAAAAACACGCGTTTGCTTGAAGAGCCAGCGAGTGCCACCGGTGGCTGTCGGTGAGGGGAACGTGCGCTTGCTTGTTGTGTCGGCGAGTGGGACCGGCGGCTGTCGTTGAGGAAGAACACGCGTTTGCTGGAAGTGCCAACGAGTGCGACTGGTGGCAGTCGGTTAAAAAAACACGCGTTTGCTGGAAGCGCCAGCGAGTGCGACCGGGGGCTGTTGGAGAGGAATAACGCGCGTTCGCTGTAAGTGCCAGCGAGGGCGACCGGCGGCTGTCGGTGCGGAAATACACGCGTTTGCTGGAAGTGCCAGCGAGTGCGTCCGGCGGCTGTCGGTGAGGGGAAACGCGAGTTTGCTGCATGTGCCAGCGAGTGCGATCAGCGGCTGTCGGTGAAGAAACACACGCGTTTGCTGGATGTGCCAGCGAGTGCGACCGGCGGCTGTTGGTGAGGGAAAACATGCGTTTGCTTGAAGTGCCCGCGAGTGCGACAGGTGGCTGTCGGTGAGGCAAAACGCGCGTTCGCTGAAAGTGCCAGCGAGTGCGACCGGCGGCTCTCGGTGAGGGGAACGTGCGCTTGCTTGAAGTGCCAGCGAGTGCGACCGGCGGCTGTCGGTGAAGAAAAATACGCGTTTGCGGGAAGTGCCAGCGAGTGCGACCGGCGGCTGTCGGTGAAGAAAAATACGTGTTTGCTTGAAGTGCCGGCGAGTGCGACCGGAGGCTGTCGGTGAGGAGAAACGCGAGTTCGCTGCAAGTGCCAGCGAGTGCGATCAGCGGCTGTCGGTGAAGAAAAACACGCGTTTGCTGGATCTGCCAGCGAGTGTGACCAGCGGCTGTCGGTGAGGAAAGAAAACACGCGTTTGCTTGAAGCGCAAGCGAGTGCGACCGGCGGCTGTCGGTGAGGAAAAACACGCATTTGCTGGAAGTGCCAGCGAGTGCGACCGGCGGCGGTCGGTGACGAAGCAAGTGCGCTTACTGGAAGTGCCAGCGAGTGCGACCAGCGGCTGTCGATGAGCGAAACACGCGTTTGCTGGAAGTGCCAGCGAGTGCAACCAGCGACTTTCGGTGAAGAAAAACGCGCATTCGCTGGAAGTGCCAGCGAATGCGACCGGTAGCTGTCCGTAAGAGGAAACGCGCGTTTGCTGCAAGTGCCAGCGAGTGCCACCGGCGGCTGTCGGTGAGGAAAAACGCGCGTTCGCTGGAAGTGCTAGCGAGTGCAACCGGCGGCTGTCAGCGAGGGGAAACGTGTGATTGCTGGAAGTGTGAGTGAGTGCGACCAGCGGCTGTCGGTGAGGAAAAACACGCGCTCGCTGGAAGTGCCAGCGAGTGCAACCAGCGACTGTCGGTGAGGAAAAACGCGCGTTCGCTGGAAGTGCCAGCGAATGCGACAGGCGGCTGTCGGAGAGGCAAAAACACGCGTTTGCTGGAAGTTCCAGCGAGTGCGACTGGCGGCTGTTGCTGAGGGAAAACACGCGTTTGTTAGAAGTGCCAGCGAGTGCGACCGGTGGCTGTCGGTGAGAAAAAACACGCGTTTGCTGGAATTGCCAGCGAGTGCGACCGGCGGCTGTCGGCGAGGGGAACGTGCACTTGCTTGAAGTGCCAGCGAGTGCGACCGGCGGCTGTCGGTGAAGAAAAATACACGTTTGCGGGAAGTGCCAGCGAGTGCGACCGGCGGCTGTCGGTGAGGAAAAACACGCGTTTGCTGGGAGTGCCAGCGAGTGCGACCGGCGGCTGTCGGTGAGGAAAAACACGCGTTTGCTTGAAGAGCCAGCGAGTGCCACCGGTGGCTGTCGGTGAGGGGAACGTGCGCTTGCTTGTTGTGTCGGCGAGTGGGACCGGCGGCTGTCGTTGAGGAAGAACACGCGTTTGCTGGAAGTGCCAACGAGTGCGACTGGTGGCAGTCGGTTAAAAAAACACGCGTTTGCTGGAAGCGCCAGCGAGTGCGACCGGGGGCTGTTGGAGAGGAATAACGCGCGTTCGCTGTAAGTGCCAGCGAGGGCGACCGGCGGCTGTCGGTGCGGAAATACACGCGTTTGCTGGAAGTGCCAGCGAGTGCGTCCGGCGGCTGTCGGTGAGGGGAAACGCGAGTTTGCTGCATGTGCCAGCGAGTGCGATCAGCGGCTGTCGGTGAAGAAACACGCGCGTTTGCTGGATGTGCCAGCGAGTGCGACCGGCGGCTGTTGGTGAGGGAAAACATGCGTTTGCTTGAAGTGCCCGCGAGTGCGACAGGTGGCTGTCGGTGAGGCAAAACGCGCGTTCGCTGAAAGTGCCAGCGAGTGCGACCGGCGGCTCTCGGTGAGGGGAACGTGCGCTTGCTTGAAGTGCCAGCGAGTGCGACCGGCGGCTGTCGGTGAGAAAAAACACGCGTTTACTGGAAGTGCCAGTGAGTGCGACTGGCGGCTGTCGGTGAGCAAGAACACGCGTTTGCTGGAAAAGACAGCGAGTGCGACCAGCGGCTGTCAGTTGTCAAAGAAACAGTTGAGAGCTATGACGACGTGGTGCAATACTTGAGTGAGAAATACGACTAAATACTCAAAAAAACGGAACAAAACGAGCGTGACGTCAAGGACCTTAAGCGCAGATTGGAAAAGGTTGAAATGCGGGACCGAGAAGTAGCTGAAGTGCAGGCAGAAGTAGATAATCTTGAGTGGAGGTGCCGCAGACTCAACCGCGAATTCCATGGAATACAGGGAACGGAAGATGAAAACTTGCTAGAAGCGATCAATGCAATGGCAATTAAACACCAGTTCCCGCCACTCGAAGAAAGTGATGTGGTCGCCATTCATCGGCTTTCGCCCAGAAAAGGTAAGACGCAGGTCGTTATCTATCGTTTTGCGAAGCAAGCGGACCGAGATTTCTGGTGGAAAAACAGAAACTGAGCAGCCTAAATGAGCACTTCTTGACGAAAAACCTGACTAAAAGAGCGCGTGCGCTGTTGTTTGAGGCAAAGAACTGGGCTAAAGAAGCGAACTTCAAGTATGCATGGCACTCAAACGGGAAAGTTCTAGTGCGTAAAGCTGATGGGGAGAAAGCCATACTCATCGCAAATGCTAGTGATCTAAACAAACTAAGCTAAAGAAAGAAGAAATGATCGGCTCAACATGGCTTGCGTAGGAAACGATTCTTATGTGCTTCCGGAAGCGTTTTCGCAGACTTTCGGAAATTTCTATTCAAACTCGTTTAAATGTTTTCACTTGAATGTGCGATCGGTAAATAATAAACAGTCCGACCTTAGCCTTTTTTTCGAACAATAAATCATGTATTCGACGTCCTAATGTTAACTGAAACATGATCAACAGATGAAGCCAGCGTGTTTCGCTTGCCTTCGTACAATACGTTCTACCTTAATCGAATTTCTGGTCGTGGCGGTGGCGTATGTATTCTAGTGAAAAAGGTCCTTGACTGTGACCGAATTCAAAATTTCACCCACTCTTGCATTGATTTCGAATTTCTATCAGTTAAACTACAAAATGTGGTTCTTGCCGTTTGTTATAGACCACCAAATGGCGAAACGGCATCCTTTCTGGATTACCTGGACACGTTTTTTGCGTTGACTAACACAAATCGCTTAGACGTTGTGTGTGGCGGTGACATGAACATAAATATGCTCAAACAGGAAGCTATAGTACAAAAACTTGATATTTTGCTGAATTCTAATTGCTTTTCAAATATGATCACTGTCCCTACGAGAATCACACAAATGTCTTCGTCCTTGATTGATTTGTTCTTAACAAATATACCGACAGAAACCTCAATGCTGGTGTTATTACTGTAGATTTTAGTGATCATTTGCCAATATACATTTGTCGTAGGAAACACTTATGTGACAAAAACAAATGAAACACATTTTTCACCCAGCGTATAAACGAACAAACTCTGAAAATATTTTCGGAGAAGATTTTGAGGGCTCCTTGGACGAATATACTTAAAATGAATGAGCCAAACAAGGCGTACGAAGAATTTTTGAACATACTAAAGCCAATTGATACTGCTTCGTTTCCTCTGGTTAAAACAAAGCAGAACAGGAAAGTTCGTAAACTCTGGATCAACGCGGAACTTCGGAAAAGAATACAAGGAAAAAATATGTTATTTAGCCGCTATCTTAAAACGAAAGACCCTAAATTGTTTGAAGAATTCAAGGTTAAACGAAATCGCCTAAATAAAGATCTCAAAAAGGCAAAACAAGAATATTATAACAATATGTTTAGGTCAGTTTCTGGGTGTTCATATATAATGTGGAAAAGGCTAAATTCTCTCTTAAATCACAATGTGTCCACGGGTTCAGTACATAGCGTGAATCTTAACGGCGAGGTCATATCAGGAAAACCCTTGGCCGACACTTTCAATAAATATTTTGTAAATGTCGCAGAAAAATGTGATGTGAGTAGTAACCTTGGAAGTGTCCCATTTATCGAAAGTACCATTTTTCTTGATCCGACAAGTGAGAATGAAGTGAAAAAATCAGTTTTGAATTTGAAAAACAGTAAAGCACTTGATATTGACTGGATACAAGTTCAACCTATAAAGCATGTCATTTTATTCCTTTCTCCTTATATAACGCATATATTCAATTTGTGCCTTGGCCGGGCTGTTTTACCCACTAAAATGCAAGTTGCACGCGTTACCGTCCCCTTTAAGAAAGGCGATAGAAATAACATGTCGAATTACCGGCCTGTGTCCATTCTGCCAGTCCTATCGAAGGCAGTAGAAAAACTAATATTGAAACGGCTGACTAATTTTGAAAGGAAGTTTCAGTTGCTTCATGACTCGCAGTATGGTTTCCGCAAAGGCTTCAGTACAGAATATGCTCTCATGGCACAGAAAGAGTACATTTATCAGCAATTCGAACAGGGAAACGTTGTGTTGGGGTTGTTCGTAGATTTTGCGAAAGCTTTCGACCACATTAACCACAAATTACTTATAAAAAAACTGGAACGGTACGGTATTCGGGGAACGGTGGGATGATTAATACAGTCTTATTTGCAACACCGTAATCAGATTGTTAGCCTGGGTGACTGCAATTCCGATTCTTTGTCAATCGTTGCAGGAGTTCCACAGGGAAGCATTTTGGGACCTTTCCTCTTCAATATTTACATTAATAATATCGTGAACATCTCCTCTAACGTAAAATTTATAATATATGCAGATGATACGAATACATTTTTAACAGGAAAATCAGTGAACGAAATAATATTACATGCAAATCTACTGCTGATTAAATTAGAAAAATGGACAAGAGAAAACGGTCTAAAAATAAATGTTGCAAAGACTAAGGCAATGGTATTTCATGCTAAAAATAAAGCGAAAATTGTAAAACAAACGATCTTTTTAAATTCCACCCCTGTCGAGATAGTCCGTTCTCTTAAAATATTAGGAGTAATATTTCAAGAAACATTATCATGGGATCACCACATACACTTCTTAGCTACGAAGGTCTCTCAGGTAGTCGGCCTTGTGTACCGAAACAAGCACTTGCTTCCTCGGAATATTTTGTTGTTAATTTACAATACCTTATTTTTATCAAGAATCAATTACTGCCATCTAGTTTGGGCTCTAACTTCTAAAGAAAACATAAACAAACTTCATATGTTGCAAAAAAGGTTTGTACGGGCGGTAGAGAACGTGCCACGTACTTATCATACTCGTTCATTATTTGAAAAATACAACCTGATGCCAGTAATAAAACTGTATGATTCTCTTCTGTCCAAGAATTATAAGCAAGACATAAAAAACTCTAACCCGTTTATAAAACAGTTGGCAGATTTAATACTCAACCAGCCTAAGTATAATACCCGGAAAATTGAAGTGTGGACTGTTCGAACCTTTAGAACCACATACGGTCTTCAATCGTTGGGAAATAAACTTCCAAGGTTACTAAATGAACTTAGGGATAACGAAATTGACTTAGAAAAATTCACCTTTAGACAACTGCGGAATCATTTCCTCCAGACGTCATGATCACTCGTTTCTGTTACTTTTAATTTCTAAAGAATGTATTTTTGTATTTTGTTTTTGTTGACGTGTATTTTGTATACTGCTTCGTGTTTTTTCACGATATGTTTCTTGGTGTCTTGTTTGTTTTTTCTGTTTTAGGAAATGAGTATGCATTTGTGGTGTTGCCAAAGAAATAATTTAGGCATATTTTTTTTTAATGCTTTTTTCTGTGTTTTTCAATTCAAATGCGCCTGTATTTCACAATGCGAAATTATTTGTTTATAGCATTATATGTACCAATATGTTACACCTGTACAGTGTTGATTGCTCATTTTTGTCGTATACATGTTTGTATGCTTCGCTCAGATGTTAATACGCAAATGCTTCCTTTTTTTAAGGCAAATACGCCAACATTTTTTGCATCTTTTGAAATAGATTTTTTGTTGTTGTTGTTTAAGCATTAGACGTTTCGTTTTATCACACATGTACAGTGATGATTTCTTTCTTGTCATAGACATGTTTATTTTACGCGTATGATCCCGAATGTTTTCATGAAAGTGTTACCGCTGCTGCGATGTGTTCGGGGAGGGGAAAGAGGGGCCTGCGGCCTTGCCAAGCTGGCATCACGCCAGCTTTTTCTGCAGGTCTCCTGCATCACGTATCCTTGATGCGAAGTAAAGTAGTTATTATTATTATTATTATAAAAACACGCGTTTGCTGGAAGTGCCAGCGAGTGCGACCGGCGGCTGTCGGTGATGAAAAACACGCGTTTGCTGGAAGCGCCCGCGAGTGCGACCGGCAACCTTCGGTGAGGGAAAACACATGTTTCCTGGAAGTGCCAGCGAGTACAACCGGCGGCTGTCGGTGAGGAAAAACACGCGTTTGCTTGAAGTGCCATTGAGTGCGACCGGCCGCTGTCGGTGAGCGAAAACATGCGTTGGCTGGAAGTGTAAGCGAGTGCAACCGGCGCCTGTCGGTGAGAAAAAACACGCGTTTGCTGGATGTGCCAGCGAGTGCGACCGGCGGCTGTTGGTGAGGGAAAACACGCGCTTGCTGGAAGTACCAGCGAGTGCGACCAGCGGCTGTCGGTGAAGAAAAACACGCGTTTGCTGTAAGTGCCAGCGAGTGCGACCAGCGGCTGTTGGTGAGGGGAAACGCGCGCTTGCTGCAAGTGCCAGCGAGTGGGATCAGCGGCTGTCGGTGAGGGGAAACGCGCGTTCGCTGGAAGTGCCAGCGAGTGCGACCAGCGGCTGTCGGCGAGGAAAAACGCGCGTTCGCTGGAAGTGCAGCCGGCGGCTGTTGGTGAGAAAATACACGCGTTTGCTGGAAGTGCCATCGAGTGCGACCGGCGGCTGTCGGTGAAGAAAAACACGTGTTTTTGGGAAGTGCCAGCGAGTGGGACAGGCGGCTGTCAGTGAGGGGAAACGCGCGTTTGCTGCAAGTGCCAGCGAGTGCCATCAGCCGCTGTCGGTGAGGAAAAACACGCGTTTGCTGGAAGTGCCAGCGAGTGCGACCGGCAGCTGTCGGTGACGGAACACGTGCGCTTACTGGAAGTGCCAACGAGTGCGACCGGCGGCTGTCGATGAGGGAAACGTGCGTTCACTTAAATCGCCAGCGAGTGCGACCGGCGGCTGTCGGCGAAGGGAAACGTCTGATTGCTGGAAGTGCCAGTGAGTGCGACCGGCGGCTGTCGGCGAGAAAAAACGCGCGTTCGCTGGACGTGCCAGCGAGTGCGACTGGCGGGTGTCGGTGAGGAAAAACACGCGTTTGCTGTAAAAACCAATGAGTGCGACCGGCTGCTGTCGGAGAGGAAAAAGGCGTGTTCACTGGAAGTGCCAGCGAGTGCGACCGCCGTCTGTCGGCGAGGAAAAACACGCGTTTGCTGGAAGTGCCAGCGAGTGCGACCGGCGGCTGTCGGTTTCGGAAAAGACGCGTTTGCTGGAAGTGCCAGCGAGTGGGATCAGCGGCTGTCGGTGAGGGGAAACGCGCGTTCGCTGGAAGTGCCAGCGAGTGCGACCAGCGGCTGTCGGCGAGGAAAAACGCGCGTTCGCTGGAAGTGCCGGCGAGTGCGACCTGTGGCTGTCGGTGAAGAAAAACACGCGTTTGCTGTAAGTGCCAGCGAGTGCGACCAGTGGCTGTCGGTGAAGAAAAACGCGCGCTTGCTGCAAGTGCCAGCGAGTGGGATCAGCGGCTGTCGGTGAGGGGAAACGCGCGTTCGCTGGAAGTGCCAGCGAGTGCGACCAGCGGCTGTCGGCGAGGAAAAACGCGCGTTCGCTGGAAGTGCCAGCGAGTGCAGCCGGCGGCTGTTGGTGAAAAAATACACGCGTTTGCTGGAAGTGCCATCGAGTGCGACCGGCGGCTGTCGGTGAAGAAAAACACGTGTTTTTGGGAAGTGCCAGCGAGTGCGACAGGCGGCTGTCAGTGAGGGGAAACGCGCGTTTGCTGCAAGTGCCAGCGAGTGCCATCAGCCGCGGTCGGTGAGGAAAAACACGCGTTTGCTGGAAGTGCCAGCGAGTGCGACCGGCAGCTGTCGGTGACGGAACACGTGCGCTTACTGGAAGTGCCAACGAGTGCGACCGGCGGCTGTCGATGAGGGAAACGTGCGTTCACTTAAATCGCCTGCGAGTGCGACCGGCGGCTGTCGGCGAAGGGAAACGTCTGATTGCTGGAAGTGCCAGCGAGTGCGACCGGCGGCTGTCGGCGAGAAAAAACGCGCGTTCGCTGGAAGTGCCAGCGAGTGCGACTGGCGGGTGTCGGTTAGGAAAAACACGCGTTTGCTGTAAAGACCAACGAGTGCGACCGGCGGCTGTCGGAGAGGAAAAAGGCGTGTTCACTGGAAGTGCCAGCGAGTGCGACCGCCGTCTGTCGGCGAGGAAAAACACGCGTTTGCTGGAAGTGCCAGCGAGTGCTACCAGCGGCTGTCGGTGACAGAAAAGACGCGTTTGCTGGAAGTGCCAGCGAGCGCGACCGGTGGTTGTCGGTGAGGAAGAACATGCGTTTCCCGGAAGTGCCAGCGAGTGCGACTGGCGGCTGTCGGTCAGGAAAAACGCGCGTTTGCTGGAACTGCGAACGAGCGCGACCGGCAGCAGTCGGTAAAGAAAAACACGCGTTTGCTGTGCCATCGAGTGCGACCAGCGGCTGTTGGTGAGTGGAAATGCGCGCTTGCTGCAAGTGCCAGCGAGCGCGATCAGCGGCTGTCGGTGAGGGGGAAACGCGCGTTAACTTGAAGTGCCAGCGAGTGCGACCGGCGGCTGTCGGTAAGGAAAAACACGTGTTTGCTGTAAGTGCCAGTGAGTGCGACAAGCGGCTGTCGGTGAGGAGAAACGCGCGTTTGTTTGAAGTGCCAGCGAGTGCGACCGGCAGCTGTCGGTGAGGGGAAACGCGCGTTTGCGGAAAGTGCCAGCGAGTGCAACCGGCGACTGTCGGTGAGGAAAAACACACGTTTGCTAAAAGTGCCAGCGAGTGCGACCGGCGGCTGTCGGTGAGGAAAAACACGCGTTCGCTGGAAGTGCCAGCAAGTGCGACCGGTGGCTGTCGGTGAGAAGAAACGTGCGCTCGCCTGAAGTGCCAGCGAGTGCGATGAGCGGCTGTCGATGTGTGAAACGCGTGTTTGCTGGAAGTGCCAGCGAGTGCGACCGGTGGCTGTCGATGAGGGGAAACGTGCGTTTGCTGCAAGCGCCAGTGAGTGCGACCAGCGGCTGTCGGTGAGGGAAAACGCGCGTTCACTCGAAGTGCCAGCGAGTGCGACCGGCGGCTGTCGGCGAGGAGAAACGTGCGCTTAATAGAAGTGCCAGCGAGTGAGACCGGCGGCTGTCGATGAGGGAAACGCGCGTTCACTGAAATAGCCAGCGAGTGTGACCGGTGCTGTCGGGGAGTGGAAACGTGTGATTGCTGAAGGTGCCAGCGAGTGCGACCGGCGGCTGTCGATGAGGTAAACGCACGTTCGCTTGAAGCGCCAGCGAGTGTGCTCGGTGGCTGTCGGTGAGGAAAAACACGCGTTTGCTGGGAGTGCCAGCGAGTGCGACCGGCGGCTGTCGGTGAGGAAAAACACGCGTTTGCTTGAAGAGCGAGCGAGTGCGAGCGGCGGCTGTCGGCTAGGAAAAACACGCGTTTCCTGGAAGTACCAGCAAGTGCGACTGGTGGCTGGTGGTGAGGGGAAACGCGCGTTTCCTGGAAGTACCAGCAAGTGCGACTGGCGGCTCTCGGTGAGGGGAAACGCGCGTTTGCTGAAAGCGCCGAAACCGCCTCGCGTCTATATTTGTCGCTTCCTGCGCGGATAGGTCCCTTTATATGACAATAGTCCGGAACCTTCAACGCCAAAATTTGGGTCTGTCTGTCCCTTTGTCTGTATGTCGAGCCTTAACGGTACCAGGTCTTTCAAACGGCACCAGATATTTTCTCAAAAGGCCAACCCCATACGCATTGCGCACCAATGTTGCTCAAGATTTAGCATTCATACTTGTGCGATTGTCAAACAAAAAGCGATTCTCGCGCATATCTGAGGCACCATAACAACACGTATATATTCTATAGGTGAGTCTTTTACTAGAAAAAGCATACATAAGTAATTCCAAGGATCGTAGCGTCAAATACGTTGGCACTAACCATGCAGCACTTGCACGTAAAGGGTAGTGTTTCCCACACTTTGCTAAGATCACACGGTGGTGGCACGAACCCGCCTCCTTGCGTTGTACACCTTATTACTTCTGAGACGGGCATGCGTGCCCGTTGCAGAGGCGCGCATTTCGTTTTCTAAGAAAGCTGCCAGATAGCCTTCATGTCTCTCGTGTGACGTGGCTTTGTGCACTCGTTCGCCTCTCCTGCACGCTTGAGGCACTCTAACGCACCGCCTCCAGAACACCATTCACCGATTTTCTTGTGCAGTACATCGAAAAAACGTTTTGTTTGATGTCTCCAGAGGCAAGCCTATCGTCTTTTGTTGACATTTGCAGAATAAAATGCAGCTGCGGGGCCGATTTTTCGGAGAAGCGCACGGGAGCGATGGCAGCCAGATTGGCGTGGTTAAAAATTAAAACAGAAAAAAAAGGGGGGGGGGAGTGCTGTCCCGACGCACCAACATGAATGGTTTGATAGATTGTTATGGCTGTACGCTTTAGATTGGGCGGTGGCTGACGCTACCAAGCCGTAATACTTAGTGAACGAAAAACTGGATTTTTTTTTGCTTTAAATTGTGAGGTTAAGGACTCGTACTTTGCAGTGAAGGGTTTATTTTCACTCGTGTCTTGACTTTAGCCACCAATCAGATAACCTCCTTCTAGTTTATTCTACCCGCTTAAAATCCGTTTTCCCTCCCTGTCCCTAAACCACAGTGCTTTGAAACCTTTGCGTCATCATCCTGAACAATAGGGTGAAGCCTTTACAGAACATTATCAAGTGTTCGGCAGTTTCTTCTTCCTCTCCACACGCACTGCATACCATGTCTAACCCTTCGTATTTGGTCCGATATGCCTTGGTTCACAATGCTCCCGTCCCCGCCTCAAACAGTAGGGAACTACACCGAGCAATATCATAGATCCTTTTCTTGGAATTTTCCTGCTTATTGTTTATAGATCTCTAGTGCGGACTTCTAACATGCCAGTTCTCTCCATATCTTTTTCAGCTTGCTTCACCTTATTCTTAACCCATAATTTTTTTTCGTTTGGCCCCCTGGTGTTTTCTAGGTATTTACCCATCAATTATCTGGTTAGCTTCCTCCATTTTGTATCGAAATTTTTATGTACAAGAAGACGAAAAACTTCCTAGCCCAACGCTCCTCCACCATTTCTCTCAATTGCTTCTCAAACTTTTTTTGCTTCTCAAACATCAGCAGCAGCAGCAGCGCCACCACAGACCTAGAGGGAAAGCTGCCTAAATGCGCGCGTTATCTGAATGAAGGGGATTCTTTCGTGGGCTTCAGCGTCCGTTTGGATTAATACAACATACTATTTCTGCATGTACACATCATCAGCGTTAGGGTCTCGATATACTGAACGTAATATGAATTGCACACTTGAAAAAACCAAACTTACAAATAAGCCTTCGTGGTTATTGATCTGATCTAGTTCTCTCACATCAACACAATTTTTCGCAATAACTGCAACGCCACCACCTTGGGAACACCTATTTTTTGTAAACAACCTATGGTTCAGGGAAACAATTACATTAACTCGCACGCCGTCATGCAACAAATTTCACATATAACGCACATATCAGGACCGCTCACCTACAAAGTATAATGCAGTTCTTATATGTTAACATTTTGGACTTTTAGCAAAAGCAGTTGCAACTACTGATATGCTGTGAATGCTATTCTGCATGTCTTGTTCGCATCACAGAGCTGTCTTTTTTTTAAATTGGTTTCTGCATGTTGTGAACGTTATCCCAAAAGTAGAGAGCATCGACAACGCGAATATTATCTAGAACGAGCTTGACTTTTTTACAGCTTTCTCTTTCGTCTTGTGTACTGCTCCACAAAAGTCGGAATTCTGTAAAAATGTAATGACCGGCCTTCCTGAGGATGCTTTTCTGAGTCGGCGAATTCGCGCCACCAGTGTACCATAGTTTATCACGAAAGACTTCGCGAACAAACTTATCCCGTAGCTTCACCGCAGTTTCATTGGGCTCGTCCGCAATTTCGAGAACAATGAAATTCGAACAGTGGCTGCAGCTTTCCAGAACGACCAGGTTTTCTTGGTGAACTTAAAATTTCCGTACTGCATTTACAGCCGCATTTACTCCCTCGTGTTTTAAATTTCTCGCTCTTAGTTTGGCCATGCTATATCATATTCCAAGTGGTTTCGAGGCGTTTTCAAGCGGTGTACAAAATTTTGTGTGAATTCAAGTCACAGTTACGAAGAAGCGATATCTTCCCTGATTGCCTGTTGGCCACTCACTAACAATTGGAACGTTTCATCTGCTGAGAGGCTCTTCGGCATCCACACAAAGTAAGAACTTGCATGAAATTAGGAAGTCATAAGCACTACTTACTTAAGCACACACGTAGGCACGGCAATACAATCAGATATGAGTCATTCTCCTGACTGCGTATCATGCTATTCTAAATTGCCTTTAGTAAAAGAACGTCTGGTCGAAGTTCAGTGGTGGTGGCTTCTAGAGCCCCGGCATAACCGTCACAGGCTTGTCGGACATTTCGTAGGAATTTCGCCATCCACGGCCTCGGTAAAATCGTTGGCCAGTTCAAACTTCTGACACCATATTGTGACACTGCATACGAGCACGACACGTATGCATTTCGCAATCAACAGTAAACGAGCAACGCTCTGCTAGACGCCAATGACCCCCCTCCCTTATTGTGCCGGTCTATAATAGACATTTCGGGGACATCACGTTGAGTTTTCACTCAGCTATCAGTTGTGAATTTTATGCCGAACACGGGCAAGCGGTAACAGAAACATTGACGCAAATTAGGCCGGTCTTAAGGAGCTTCGTCATTGAAAGATGGAATTGACAGCGTTAACCCAATGAACCCATGGAGAAATATCACGGTACAAGGAAGTTCTAGAAACTGCTTTTCAAGTACATCGTGATGTTCGTGAAACGTCAAATATGGTTGCAGTATTGGCTATACAAAAATATTTTGGGCATTTATTATGCGCTTCTTCTCACATACGCATCATCATCCGTATGGGTCTCTATCTTCATCTTCAGTGGGTGTCACCACAATCATCATACGGTGTGTGCGCGCTTGTTCTCAGACTGCCCGTTCGTTGCTGAGCCCTTGGGCTGAATAAACGCTGTCTCAACCCAGACTTCATACGTGGTGGAGGTGGATTTTCGGTCTTCGGTCCTTTCGCCTTCGCTCGACTCCCTGGAGCTGCGTTCAGGCCGCCGATAGCCCCCACTGTCTGGAAGCATGTCACAGAACGCGCCTGCCGGCGCTGCTGCCATCGCTGCTGCCATCTCTCCCACGCCGTCTTCAGCCACGCCTCCTGTTTACGTACACAGCCACCAGCGTGATCCCCCTCTCTTCGCCGGTCTTCCCGGAAAAGACGTGGAGGACTGGCTCGACGAATACAACCTGTTTCTCGCCCCATACCAGCCTACGCTCAAGTCACTGCCGCTCCTCCAAGCAACGTGCACGTGACATTGCCGCAACCATCCTACGCGTCGGTTCCGGCCGCTCCCCCGGTCATCTACTGTTCGATGTCACCTGACCCTTTTTCGGCCCACCTGAGCGCGCTGTCCCCAGGTGCCCCTAATGCCTTCTGCTCCTCACCCTGGCACTCATCCCGCCCTGTCTGCTAATACTGAGGCTATCGCGACCACATACCTCGTTTCTGCCGAAAGCGCCAGCAAGATGAGCGTCGGGGTGACGACGTACGTGAACGGGATTGGTCTACCGGGTCTTATCAAGGTCAGCGTTATCCATCCCCTCCGCACCGATTGCCATCTTTACCGGCATCGAATGCACCGCGGAACAGCCGAAACACTAGACGCTGCTGGCGTTCGCCCTTTCCGCTGTTCCTCTTCTCCACTTCGACTCGTCTCATTCTCCTGTAATAGTCATGCGTAAAACTAAATAATGCAGTTTGTGGAGGAGAAACTGCATTTGAAATTAGATCTGAAATTCCTCCTTCAGACCCGTGTAACATGGTTTCTGTGGAAGTAGAAAGAGTGCGTGTCGATGCTCTTGTGGACATGGGTGTGGCAGTTTCTATTTTGCGTGTGGATTTTGGCCAACGTCTGAAGAAAGTGATGACCCGTTACGATGAACCCCCTTTGATTGCTGCCCAGGGGCATATCATTCACCCTTCCACTTTCTGTACATCCCGCGTTTTTATTGATGGTATCCGCCATCACATTCAGTTCGCCGTCCTGTCTGACTGCTCTCACCAGTTATTTTTAGGATGGGGTTTTTTTTATCTGCCTCTGCGGCAATTAGCTGTGGCCAACGCGTCATCCACCTTACCGACGTAGACTGCACGCTCAATGACGACACCCAGAGGCCAGTTCGTTTGACAGCTGCGGAGGACACTGAATTACCACCATGTCAAGAGTGAATTTTAACTATAACCTTCAAAGACATTGACAATGGTGACGTCTTGGTCTCACCATCATTTAGTTGTGTCGGTAAAGGCATTGTCCTCGCTTCCGGTGTAGTTCGTTTTCTCAATGGTTCCGCACTTGTCACTGCCATGAATACAACATCTGAAAAAAGTACTACTTCCTCAGAACACCATGGTGGCCTGCTTGACCGATCCCGAGCCTGCGTGCATCATGCCACTTCATGCCATCTCCTCCAATGACCACCCTAGTGGTGAGCCTGCATCTTCTTCCGCATTTGATGCACCCTTTAGCGACGGCTTGACACCTTCCCTAACGCAACAGCTGCTTGCTTTGTTAAAGAACACGCAAGTTCTTTCGATGTTTACTCCTCGAGGTTGGGCGGAAATACTACTACAAGGCATGGAATTCACAGAGTTGGAACTTCTGTTGTACGCCACTGGCCATACTGCGTGTCTCCTGCTGAAAGAAAAATTATTGAAGAAAACGTAGCTACCATGCTCAAACGAGAGGTCTTTCGCACCTCATCTAGCCCTTGGTCGTTGCCTGTTGTTCTGGTTCGTAAGAAGAATGGCTCCGTGCACTTTTGCGCCGATTACAGGGCGCTCAACAATATAACTCGCAAGGATCTGTACCCAATGCCTCGCATTGACAACTCATTTGATTCTCTACGAGGCGCGAAATACTTTTCCAGCCTCGACCTGCGTTCCGGATATTGTCGAATTCCTATGCACAAAAAGGCAAAGAGAAAACGGCATTCGCAACCTTCGATGGGCTATACGAATTCAACGTTCCACCTTTCGGGCTGTGCAACGCGCCCGCTACTTTTGAGCACACGATTGATACCGTGCTGCGCGGCCTCAAGTGAAAGACCTGTCTCTGCTACTTGGACGACATTATTTTTTCGACAATGTTTCTTCGGCACCTTCAACGTCTGGATGATGTTCTGACGTGCCTCGCCGCCGCAGGTCTCCAACTCAACATCAAAAAATGCCGTTTCGCCAAAAAAGGTATCAAGGTTTTGGGCCACTCCGGAGCAATGACAGAATTCGGCTGGATCCGGACAAAATTGCGGCAGTGCGTCGCTTTCCGCGCCTCGAAAGGCCGAAGGAGTGGCGGAGTTTTCTTGGTCTCTCCTATTTTCGCCATTTTATACGGAATTTCACATCAATAGCGGCTCCACTGCACCAGCTTCCTGCTTCCGACGTGCCCTTTCTGTCGCCAAAAGAATGTCAAGCGGCGTTCGACTTGCTAAAGTGTGCCCTCACGTCTGAACCTGTACTCTGCCACTTTGATGAGGCCACACCGATTATCCTACATACGGACGCTAGCGGCCTTGGTATAGGTGCCGTTCTGCTCAAACGCGACACCTTCAAAAGAGAGAGTAGCATATGCCAGTAGAGTACTAACTGTGACCGAGAACTATATCATAACTGAGCAGGAGTGCTTGGCGATAGTATGGTCAGTGCAAAAGTTCCGTCCGTATCTCCACGGCTGCCATTTCACGATCGTTACGGACCACCACGCCTTATGCCGGATTTCCACGCTAAAGAACTTGTCTGGACGCGTGGGTTGGTGCATTGTACATTTACAGGAGTATGACTTCGATATCACTTACAAGTCAGGTAGGAAACACCGAGACACCGACGCCTTTTCGCACTGCCACCTACCAAATATTCAGCTCAGAATAGGTCAAAGTTCGGCCATCACTTCTACTGCAGCGCCCGCACTCGCCTCAACAGACCAGCCATTCTCGAATGACAAGAGCACATTTCACTCCTGATTGTTGTCTGATCCGTACTGTAGGCTTAATATGAACCAGCTCCCAGGAGCTTCCCATCCACCTAACGCACGGCATTGTCAACTCTTGTGATTTAGGCTGGAGAATAGAGTTCTGTACCATCATATCTACCACCCTGAAGGTCAACGCTGGCTTCCCGTGCTACCACGCTCTCTTCGACTTGACGTGCTTAAAGCCTTCCACGACGACTTGACTGCCAGACATCTTGGTATCAAAAAAACTCACGACAGCATTTGAAGTCGCTTTTACAGGCCTGGTATTTCTACGAACATTGCGCGCTACGCCGGTTTCTGTGCGCCATGCCAGCGTCGTAAAATACAGACAACTGCACTGCCCAAGCCTCTATAGCCAATTCCGTGCCCTAAAACACCATTTGAGGTTGTAGGTATTGACCATTGCGGCTTTTTTTCCGTCAAATCTACTTGCAAACGATGGATAGTGACCACCAAAGACCACTTGACATGCTACGTGGAGACAACGTCTGTATCAACTGCATCTGCTTCGGAGGTTGCCGACTTCATTCTGCACGCCATCATTTTGCGCCATGGCGCCCCTCGTCTGTTGCTGAGTGACCACGGAAGCGTGTTCCTGTCAGAAGTGCTAAATAAAGTATTGCGCGCCTCTGGAATAACACACAAGACAGGTTCAAGCTACCACCCTCGGACTAACAGTCTCACCGAGAGGTTTCACTATACTCTTGCTTATATGATAGCCGTCTACATCTGTCCAGATCACAAAAACTGGGATACCCCTCTACCATTCCTCACCTTATCCTACAACACGGCCGTTCAGCGCACCACTGGTTATTCGACGTTTTACCTCGTTTATGGACGTTCCTCTATTTTCTTCCTTGACGTTTCCTTTTTCAACAGTGACACCAACTCGTTTCCGTCTTCCAGTGAAAAATACAATTCAAGACTAGCCCGGTGTCGCGATCGTGCTCGCATAAACGCGGAAGCATGACAGCAAGATCGAAAAGTAATTTATGACGCATCCGATTGCCTTGCATTCTTCCGACTTGGTGACGAGGTGCTCCTGTTTACACCTATTTGTACACCCTGTCTGTGCGACAAGTTTGTCACACTTCATTGGGCCTTACAGAGTTATCGAACAGACTTCGCCCGTTAATCATCGTATGACTCCACTCGTGGTACCAACAGATCTCACCACAGAGATCCTGCACGTGTCTCGCATGAAGCCTTTCAGGCGAAGTTCTTTGTCACATTAACATCCTATGGCCAGGTTCGCCGCTTCGATGTGGGTGGAATTAGTGTGGGCATTCGTTATGCACTTCTGATATATGGATTATCATTATCATTAACATCCATCTGGGTCCCTGTCCTCATATTAACTGGGTGTCACCACAATCATCATCGCTGTGCGCGCTCGGTGTCAGACTACCCGTTCATTGCTGAGCCCTTGGGCTGAATAAACACTGTCTCAACCCAGACGTCGTAATATAAACGGTGCATGCGTACTCGTTTTTATACAGCCGTTTCAACGCTGTCTGGACCTTATCGCTTCCTTTCTCGCTACTGCTGGCATGTCTCCTGGACCGGAGAAATGCGAACAATTTTTACTAAACCGGTATGCGTACCAGCACTCCCACAACACCCTCAGCTCTCTACAGCTTTCTAGCTCCCTCTTCCCCACTGTACAGCAATGCAATGTTCTTGTCTTCCCTTTGCAGGTGACGATGAGCGCGGAGGCCTTACATCACGATGTAAAGACTTGTCACTCGGTGACTCACATTCTGCAATGTGTTGTCACTCCGCAGTCGAGACTCCATGAGACTCATGCGTGCCGGGTTGCACATGCGCTCGCCCTTAACAAGTTCTTTACTTTTTACTCTACGTTCAATTCACCCAAACGCTAATCAACGCACTTGAAAGAGCACTATTAGGCCTCTACAAGGCAGCTCTATACCTCGCTGTCACTACCTCTACCACTAAGCTCTTTGTCACAGCCCTCTTTCATCCATTACGTTCTCTTAATTCTCTACACCACGACTCTCAGATTACCCGTCTTTCTCTCACTCGTCAAGGCCAATGGCTATTGGCCCAAGCCGGTATCCCTCACATTCCCGATTCCGTTTGTCACAGAACGAGCGCTAAAAATGGGCGCGCTGCCAAATTCTTGCGATAACGCGCGAAAGAGACGCCGCGAGGTCAAAAAGAAAAAAAAGAAAACAAACATCCAAGGCTCCCCGGGGCGCGCGCTCTCCTCTCGGAAGGGTGGCTTCGCTGACGAACCTCCTCACCCCACAGCGGCGGCCGGGCAAGCACTGGAAAGTTCCAGAAGGAAATAGGCGTGGTCATACCGAGTTGAGTCATCGGTCGAGGACAGCCTTCGTACAGCTTGGCGCCTCTCCCCAACCTTCGCGGCGTATCGCGCCGACGAAATGACGAGAACCTTCTGCAATGTTGCGCACAAGGTATTTAACCGAGCAGCCGAGATGAGAGATGAGGAGAAGACGGAAATTAGCGCCAGAATGCGAAGGGATCCCGCCGTGTAGTCGGCGAAGGTTTTGTCCGTAGGGGCAAAGCAGGAGAAGAAGAGGATTTCCACCTGAGGGGTGAAGGCTCGAGCTACAGGCAAGAGCGTGAGTTTACCGCTATCGAGCGAAGACGCGTGGCAACAGCTGCGAGTGTGAAGCCGACGTGTTTCCGGCGAAGAAGTTTGAAGCTTGGAGAGTGGCCAGTTGAAGACGGCGAGGTTTCCTGGAAGAGAAGCATCGAGGGCTGCGGAACGACAACAACGCTGGACTTTGAGTGAGTGATTCTCGGAAGAGTATCATTCAGACTTTTGTTCCAAGGACTTTGGACTGAATAGGTTTTCTATCTCTTTAGTCCTTAAGTGTCTTGGTTGTTAAATGCATGCGACTGCATTGTAGTGCGTATTGTTGTCTGTGTCCGTTGTTTCGAGAGTGGCTGATTGTACTGTGTAGTACGTTGTTTGATTGGTTTCATTGGTGACATATTGTATGCAACTATTGTGGAGTGTGCATTCTTGTATATTGTTTTCGACCTGCCATTATTGAGAATATAACTTTATCAACTCTCGGCTCTGACTTGTTCTTTGGGGCCACAGCCGGCGTCTGCTGGTGCGCCAATAAGGACCACTTCTAAATTGTCCACGCTTTCGTGGTGCGGTTCGGGGGGGCCGATACTTCGGCTCTTAGAATTAGCCCGGCGATCGCCTCCCTAATTAACGGGAACTGTGACAATTATTCTGGCGTCCGCGACACAGGACCTTTTGGTGCACAGTGTGTCCAAAGAATTGAGAAAGAGCCTCGAGTTGTTGATGGTACTATCGGAACAATTTTGTGTGTTGTTCAGTGTTCTCGTTAACGAGTGCAGGAGAGTGTTCCGATAGAGTGATTTAGGCAGATACTCTTCTTGC
The DNA here is from genome assembly GCF_043290135.1 of Rhipicephalus microplus. NCBI lineage: Eukaryota > Metazoa > Arthropoda > Arachnida > Ixodida > Ixodidae > Rhipicephalus > Rhipicephalus microplus. The sequence goes on from NC_134707.1 coordinate 128,328,944, forward strand.
ACGCGGCAAGGTTTTATTTGCGAGACACCATGGATCTCGAAAATTTAGTAGCTCTTGGTGAGAAGATGGGTCTTTCTGTCGCCGAACTACGGAAGTGGGTAAGCCAGAAGGAGAAAGAGGCGGTGGAAAGAGAGAGGTTGGCAGCTGAGAGGGCCAAGGAAGAAAAAGCAGCTGAGTTAAAGAGAGAAAGGCTGGCCGCTGAAATGGCGAGAGAAGAAAGAGAAGCAAAGGAGTGACAGCTGAAAGAAGAAAGAGAGGCAAAGGAGCGACAGCTGAAAGAAGAAAGAGAGCAGCAATTGAAGTTGGAGCTGGAGAGAGAAAAGTTGGCAGCTGAAAGGGCGAAGGAAGAAAGAGAGCAACAATTGAAGTTGGAGTTGGAGAGTGAAAAATTGGCAGCCGAAAGGGCGAGAGAAGAAAGAGAAGCGGAGATGGCTGAAAGGGAACGGCAGCGGCCGCACGAGATGGAACTCGAGCGGCTCCCTCTGCAACAGCGAAGTGAAACTCCCGTCCAAGCTAGAGTTGAAAGCAGCGAACGGGAAGATAATGGCTTCCGCTTGAACCCAAGCAAGCTGCTTGTAGCGTTCGATGAGAGGAAGGATGACCTTGACGCGTACCTTCACAGATTTGAGACGATTGCAAGGAGCCAGAATTGGCCGGAACATCAATGGGCAACTGCTTTAAGTACCTGCTTGAGTGGTGAAGCGCTCAGTGTGTACGGCTGGCTGACGCCGACCGATGCAGCCAACTACGCAAAGGTGAAAGCTGCTTTGCTGAAGCAATTTAAATTTACTGTAGAAGGATTCCGGGACAGATTTCGGACAGGAAAGCCAGCTGATGGGGAGACGGCTATGCAGTATGCCGCCCGACTTTGCCATTATTTCGACAGATGGATTGAACTTTCAGGGACAGCGCAGGAGTAGGATGAGCTTAGAGAGCTCCTAATTAGAGAACAATTTCTTACTAGTTGCCACCCAAGCCTATCGCTGTACTTGAAAGAGAGGAAGGCTGAGTCACTTGAAGGAATGCTTGAATTGGCTGATCAATTCTTGGAAGCGCAAGGTGGAACTAATTTGGCCAAGGTCAAGAAGGATTTTCCCGATGATTCGAAGAAATTGGCTCCCGAAGAAAAGAAGCGTGCACCGGGGAGCATTCCGCGATGTTTCCTGTGTAACCGAGTGGGTCATCGCGCGAAAAACTGTCGAACGATCTTTACGAGCCCTACGGTAGTAAAATGTTTTAAGTGTGGTCAGACTGGGCACAAAGCAGACGCATGTCGAAACGGAGCGAGTCAAACTCACCAGGTATCCTGTGTGCAAGCGGCACCGAAATCTGATAATAATGCCGTCCGATGGATTCGTAGAGTTGAAGAATGGGGAGAAAATTCCTATTGTGGGTGCTGTAATGTCAAAACAGCCAACCGGTGTTACGAAAGGAATGCCAACGCTGCCTGGAAAAGTTGCGGGCGAAAAGATTACGGTGTTAAGAGGTACCGGCAGCTCCACTGTTATCGTGCGGAGAAACTTGGTACGGGAAAGTGAGTTAACCGGCAAAACGAAACCGGTTTGCTTAATTGACCGTACAGTTCGGATGCTTCCCGAAGCACAGATTGAGGTTGAAACCCCATACTTCAGCGGGAAGGTTACGGCTCTATGTATGACGAGCCCCCTGTACGATTTTGTCATCGGAAACATCGACGGGGCGCGAGGAGCAAATGATCGGGAATGTTTGGGAGAAGACCCTAAGATAGAGCCCTCGCCAACCCAGCGACCGCGAGACACAGTGGATGAGCATCCCGTGACAGATCTCACTAGAGTCGAAGGTGAAGCCGCGGCGCAAGAGACAGCGAATGAGAAGATGATCGTGTTGAATGAGATCACGGGCCGGGCAGTTGGACTTACGTCGGCATGACTTCAACCGACCGGCAGTGTAAAGGTGACGGAGTCGGCCAGCCGAGCCAAATGTATAGACATGAAAAGGCTGGTAAATAAACAGACAGGACCCGTCGAACGTCATGACCAGTTAGCAGGGTCGGAAGTGACAACGAGGGCTGAGACGCTGCCTCAGATACCGCCGTTAGAAAAGGCTCGCCAAAAAAGAACAAGGAAAAACAAGAAGAGATCGAGCGAGCACCGCAAGAAAGGACGCAAGCGAAGCTCGAAATACACAGGATAGGTGCGGAGGTGGAATCGGAATGTGTCGGGCAGGGCTGAGTGACATATGTTGTGTTAATGTAATTGTTATCCTGTGTCTCAAGTGTATGTCGAGCGAGTCAAAGTGTTCTGTGCGATGATGTGATATATAGTGTTGTATAATTGTTGTAAAGACAGAACTTTGTACGTTTGTATTGTTTGGAATGTGTGATGAAGTGATGTAGTCATGTACCTGAGGTTATATTTCATGTGTGTGAGATTAAATTGTAATGTCCAATTGTATTGAGTGATATATTGTGAATGCGACGTGTCATGAGCGACTGACTATGTTACAGTCTTTGAGAGTGTGTGATGACTGTTTGCGCTCGTTTGTGTGGTTTTGAATATTATTAGATAATATTCTTAAAGTGGGGGGCAGTGTCACAGAACGAGCGCTAAAAATGGGCGCGCCGCCAAATTCTTGCGATAACGCGCGAAAGAAGACGCCACGAGGTCAAAAAGAAAAAAAGAAAACAAACATCCAAGGCTCCCCAGGGCGCGCGCTCTCCTCTCGGAAGCGTGGCTTCGCTGACGAACCTCCTCACCCCACAGCGGCGGCCGGGCAAGCACTGGAAAGTTCCAGAAGGAAATAGGCGTGGTCATACCGAGTTGAGTCATCGGTCGGGGACGGCCCTCGTACAGTCTCGCGCCTCTCCCGAGCCTTCGCGGCGTATCGCGCCGACGAAATGACGAGAACCTTCTGGAATGTCGCGCGCAAGGTATTTAACTGAGCAGCCAAGATGAGAGGTGAGGAGAAGACGGAAATTAGCGCCGGAGTGCGAAGGGATCCCGCCGTGTAGTCGGCGAAGGTTTTGTCCGTAGGGGCAAAGCAGGAGAAAAAGAGGATTTCCACCTAAGGGGTGAAGGCTCGAGCTACAGGCAAGAGCGTGAGTTTACTGCTATCGAGCGAAGACGCGTGGCAACAGCTGCGAGTGTGAAGCCGACGTGTTTCCGGCGAAGAGGTTTGAAGCTTGGAGAGTGGCCAGTTGAAGACGGCGAGGTTTCCTGGAAGAGAAGCTTCGAGGGCGGCGGAACGACAACAACGCTGGACTTTGAGTGAGTGATTCTCGGAAGAGTATCATTCAGACTTTTGTTCCAAGGACTTTGGACTGATTAGGTTTTCTATCTCTTTAGTCCTTAAGTGTCTTGGTTGTTAAATGCATGTGACTGCATTGTAGTGCGTATTGTTGTCTGTGTCCGTTGTTTTGAGAGTGGCTGATTGTACTGTGTAGTACGTTGTTTGATTGGTTTAATTGGTGACATATTGTATGCAACTATTGTGGAGTGTGCATTCTTGTATATTGTTTTCGATCTGCCATTATTGAGAATATAACTTTGTTTGTTTATCAACTCTCGGCTCTGACTTGTTCTTTGGGGCCACAGCCGGCGTCTGCTGGCGCGCCAATAAGGACCACTTCTAAATTGTCCACGCTTTCGTGGTGCTGTTCGGGGGGCCGATACTTCGGCTCTTAGAATTAGCCCGGCGATCGCCTCCCTAATAAACGGGACATGTGTGACACCATTCCAGCCTTGCCTTATGCCGCTAGCACCGCTGCTTCTAACCTTCGCATCCTCACCCTCCCATTCAATATGTCTCCCGTTCTTCATGCCTGCTGGCGTCATCTGGCAGCACAAGACCATTCTCCTCCTCTCTCTACACAGGGAGTTGCCTACACGGATGCCTCGAACATGGCCCCTTGGGGCTCGTGTGGCTACGTTATCTACCATCCAAAACTTTCGTCACCTGACACGCACACCAGCGAGCGCTACTTGCACCCGCCAAATGTACTTTCGCTCGAGGTCCTTTTCATGATCCACGCCATGCAGTTATTTTCCTCCCTCCCTTCTCTCCCCCAGTACACGATTTACTCCGACTTTCACGCCACCATCCGTCACATACAGAACAACACGTTGCCCCCTGCTCTTCAACAGGTGGTCGAGGAAGAGGGCTCTGCTCTTCAAACCTCCATTATCTTCCTCCGCTGAGTTTCTGGTCATTCAGGTATTAACCGTAATGAGCTAGCTCATCAGCTTGCCCATGATATATTGCACCGGGCACCATTCCTTCCCTGGCCCACATCTTCGGAACACAGTGAGAGCTCCGCGAGTAACGATGGGCAGATCTCCTTGCGTGACACTATCAAGGAGGTATATCTCCAGCTCCGTCTCGACAACCGTCTTTACCCATCCCTCATTCATCACTCACTGCGCTCGAGGCTCGAACTCTACGGCACATTAAAATGAATTGCCTGATAACCCCCTCTCGCCTTCTCCTTCATAAATATAGGTCTTACCCCTACTGTCCCAATCGCCCCTCCCCATATGCCGACCTGTCACACTGCCTGTGTAACTGCCCAACTGCTCAGCAATCCAGCTATTACCCTCCCCCATCCCTTTCCATCACCTGCTGGCTTGACTGGAGGGCGCCGAAGGGGAAGAACAACAGCGTCGACTGGTTGCACAGGCGGTCTAAATGCTCAGCCTGTAAATTGTGGTTGAATTACTACTACTACATTACTACTACTACTCATTACTACTACTACTCATTACTACTACTTCAGCCGTCACGTTAAAATCGCAGTGAAGTGCTTATCCGCTAAAGCTTATTTACCTGGCAGTGTCCATGGCTCTCACTGGTACACGCGCTATGTATCAGCTTACCACTTCTGGTGTTTCTAATACCCATGTTGCTGCTAGAATCGTTATGCGATAGCTCATGAAAATGGTCTCACTTGCAAGGAGACTGCGCGAATACTGAAACGCGTTGAGCTCCATTGTCAACCAAGCGTTGTCATTCATGTTTAACATATGGGTGTGCGTACGATATTCGTATTGGTACATATCTTAAGCGTCGGTTTGTAACGTTTCGCTGAATATAAAAATACGACACAGCCACCTTTCTTCTGCGTGTATTTGCATACCATCGGTCCCCTGTGTACGTTGGGTCTATCAAATTTACACGCCGCTGACCACCCACTCACGCTACTGTGGGGCATAGCTACCACCTATAGTCCGATCTCAACGCGAATAGCGATATCGGCCTATATAAGTCCTCTCTGCACATCCTAGTGAGTACGTATGCCAAATGAAGGTTTGAATCGGGGTGGGTAAGTTTAGCATGAACTATACGTTTATGGAACGAATCTCACTGCATTGATTGCTTGTTTTCAGAACCGTGTTCACTCCATCAATGTTCATCGCCCTTGGGCAGCTCGGCTACCCAATAAGGACGTTCAAAGACTGCTACGCGATTCCTCCGGTGATCGACAGTCAAATACCTCCAAATATCAAACTTGGCATAAACACCAGTTACGGAATCGTTTTCGTACGTATACACTCGTATTACTTACTGTAGTGCAAGCAGTCTTCGGGATAAAGTTATGTATAACCTAGTCTGCATAAGGGAAAAAAACAACAACTGTAAAGTAAGTATAGGTGAACAGGAGGGAGGCTAACTGCACGAGTGCGCTTGTCTTTCTGGAGCTTCCTGCTTTGACAAAGACGGGCCTGCATACTAAAGCGTCGATTACATCATTAACACCTCATGTTCGAGAACTTTAAACCTCTAAAAACTAGTGTTTTTTGAAACCTTGGCCCATTTTCGATAACCTAGAGAGAACATTTATTTAGGTATGAAAGCCAAAATTGGCAGAGCGAGTATGTTAAATTGGCACTGTGATTAGCCATTCAGTGCCCCGTGCGTACTTGGCCATAAATCTGTACGTATGTACAGCCGTCAGCACCTTCAACGCGAACGCTCCGCCACATGTCCTGCAGCAGCTTGATTGACGCTGACACCACGTACGTTTGCATTCTGTTGCCAAGATGCTAACCATACATGGCCACATACTATCCAAGCGTACCGAGATACTATCTCGGCAAAAGCGCCCATCATTTCTAGGCGGGAATCAATCAAACTAGCATTGGCCACGCATCAAAGTTTTCGTAGCACGTACTTTGCCTTTTAGTACTTACACCTACTTACATGAGTTCTTCCCGAGAAAATGCAGCCAGGCTGCATACGGGAAGCCGGTAGCATAAACATAGCAAGTTGCATAAACAGGAAATAACAATGATTTCAAAATCGTTGTCTAATCACAGTTTTAGCTATTATTGTCAAAGAGCTAGAAAATCTTATGTAAAAAAATACATTTTCAGCGATAAACACTTCTTGCTTGTGTCAGAAATATTTTGTTTTGGTCAAAGCCTCAGAATCGACCATGCTTCACTAGCACGAAAAAAAAGTCATATTAAAAGTGATTGAATAGAGGCATGCTAGCCCTTGGTATATATATATATATGTATATATATATATATATATATATATATATATATATATATATATATATATATATACATATATATCTATATATTTATTTATTTATTTATTTATTTATTTATATACATATATCAATTTTCTAAAACGTGTGACAGAACACATCGAAACTGTTTACTACAGTACCGTGAGTTTAAAGTATATATTCTTGCCCCACTGCGGCGGTCTATTGGCTAAGACTGCTGACTCGCAGTTCGCGGGATTGAATCTCGGTTGCGACGGCTGCATTTTTCATGGAGGCGAATATGCTGTAGGCCTGTGTGCTCAGATCTATGTGCTGTGCGTTCAACAACCCCATGTGGTCGAAATTTCCGAAGCCCTCCACTACGTATCATATGGCGATTTTGAGACGTTAAACCTCACATATCAATCAAAGTATATTTTCTTTTAAAGACAATAATCTTTCTTGGGGACCTTCGACGCAAAAATTTTGGTCTGTCTGTCTGTTCCACTTACGGTACTGAATACGCGAAATGCCACTAGCCGCTGCCGCATGTGTCCGACCCCACCCGCAGCGCCCAGCAATATTGCTCAAGTTCAGCGTTCATACTTGTGCGATTGTAAAATAAAAAGCAAATATTGCGAATATCTGAGAGACTGCAACAACACGTATATATTCTGTACGTGCGTCTTTTACTAGCAAATGTATATAAGTAATATCAAGGACCGTAGCGTTTATCACGCGGCGCAGACCATGCAACGCTTGCTCAAAAAGGAAAGTGTCTCCAACGCTTTGATACGACGACGCGGTGGTGGCACCTACACGTCATCTTGCGTTCTACATTTTATCACATCTGAGACGGGTGCGCACGCCCGTCTTAGAGTCGCACGTTTCATTTTCCACGATAACTGCCAGATAGCGCTCATGTCTCACGTCTGAAGTGACTGGGTGCGCTTGTTCGCTTCCGCTGTACGCTCGAGGCACTCTAACGCAGCGCCTCTAGAATGCGATTCACCAATTTTCTTGCGCAGAACATCAAATAAACGTTTTGTTCTTTGTGTCCAGACGCAACACTATCATTTTTTGACGACATTTACAGATAAACATGCAGATACGGGGCCATTTTTTTTAAAAATTAGGCCCTGGTATGTCCACAAAAACAACTTTTTGAAATTCAGGTGACAAGGGAGACAAAAAGTGAGATGATAGAGATTGCTCAACTGCAACCCAAAACACTAGTTTGTATGTCTTTGAATTATTATTTATAGTATGTTGAATCGGCACTGTGTGCGAGCGAAGGCGAGAATCGGGAATTATTGGTGTTTGGCGTCGCAGCCTCATCAAAATGAATTTTTGTTATGTGAAGCATATTGTTAATTTTTTTGTTGCACGAAAACCTCTGAACTGCTAACTGACAGAAGCATGCTGTCATTGAAACAAGCAGTGGTGTATTTAGACAGTTTAACTTGAAAGATGTCTTCTGGCATGCCTGTCTTCTGTGGTATCTGGCTTCAAATTTTGATTGCCACTCGAACGATCACGCATGCCAAGGGGACAGCGTTTGCGCAAAGCTCCTCTCTAAAGTGACCCGCCTGTTGCGAGCGGCATTTGGTATGTCAAGAGAATGTAAGCGTAGGCACATGTGACAAGTTACCAATGTCCTCTCGGCCGGTCAAATCAAGCGTCGACACACGCAACCGCAGAGCACTCATCGATAGTGGTAGATATTATAAGATAATGGTGCGGGCAGAGAATCCGCACTCCAGTGCGCCTGCGTAATAATGACATGAAAAGCATGAGATACTTGCCTGAACTACGCAAACAGCATGACTGGTCATACTCGAGTTACGTAGTTTTTATTCAAACAATGAGCAACAACTGTGTCACTAGTAAATGAAACTGGTTTATCCCAGGTAACGCTTATTTCATGCTGCTACATAAGCCTATTTCGGTCAGGCACAAGTCTAATCGAAACACTTTACTTATCAAGACGTCAATACCCGAAAAGTGTCAAAATGCATGGGTTCCAAAGAAACGCAAAGCTTGAACCACTGCCACGTGAACTCAATGACTCGACGCAGTATTTTTACAGGAATACTCGCGACGACAGATGTTATCCGATCCTTCATTTCATGAGCAACACGGCGTTACGTTATATAAACTCAATTTTTAACATAGCCCAAAAGAAGAAAGTTTTGTGGAGAAAAAATAGGGGATCTTGGGGAAAAAAATATCGTTTGTGCGTGCCCAATCCAGTGTTCTGGGAAGCGCCTGCTCAACCAGTTCTTAGGTCTGGTAGAAAATTGTGGTTCCGTTTTGAAACCATACTTCCCTGACTCATTCAGGAAAAGAATGCAGACAGTTATCAACGACACCACCTAATATTTCTTGTTTGCATATCTTTCTGCTCAAGTTGTTTTAAAAAAGTCAAGTCTGATGATCCTATTTTCAAGGATGCCACACCACACCTCATACACCTTAGTGATCTTGATGATGCTTGTGGTGCTTCCAACCTTGTGGGGTTTCTTTCGCCCAATAATGAATGTCCTAAAGATTAACACTTTCTTGGCGACAAAAACTAACTTCATCAAGCCAAACTATTTTGCACAAAAAGTTGGTTTCACAATCTGTTCTGATGAGGCCCCAACTGTAGAGGGGAATTCGGATTCAGATGTCTGCCTATTTAAGCTCTGATGAAGGCACACGCGATACGAGTGGAAGTTGTTCTTTGTTAGCACATCAGAGTCTGTTCTGATGATGCCGCAACGCTGATTGGTAATCCTTTGGATGCTCAGTTTTTGTATTGAGCTTTACTATGCTACACCGTCTATTTCACTTTTTTCATCTACGACGTCTTTCCTGATGAAAGTGGACGGAGCCTGTTGTGCAAAGCAGTAGAAGCCGGTTCATGAATGTGGGCATAGTTGAAAGGGGACTGCGCGAATACGGAATTGTGTTGAGCTCCATTTGCAACCAAACGTTGTCATTAATTCTAGTTATTGCGAGCACCTCTTTTTTTTTCTTTGGTTGAATACTTCACGCCAGAAGCAGCCGTATAGATCAACATGATTCCACGTGCATTTCAATCGTACTCCTTCAATGCAGCAAGGTTGTGATTCGGAAAGCACCCAAGTACAGGACGGTCACACTGACTTCTTCTCATTTGAACTAAAGTGATGAAAACGTGGCGAAAATCAATCGAACATTATTGCGTTCATCAGTATTATGTATATGGCTCATAGAGCAACACACTGTCACATATTGATTTGGCCCGCAAAGAAAGCAAGGGTAGCTGTTATCATCTCTGCCTACACTCCAAGCCTCTTCAGAGGCTAAGCACCACACACAGCAGAAAGCTCACATTAAAGAGGAGCTTTGCGCTGACCCTTATTCATGTATGCGTAACCATGCAAAGCGCAAACATTGAAGCTGGTTATCTCGATGCACAGGCGTGTAGAAAGAAAGATTTAAAGTGAAACTGTGTACAAATAGAGCTGTATACATTTTTATTACGAACATGCCAAGTTTCTGTAGCCAGCGAAAGCCTATTCAATATTTTTGTTGATTGCGTTGCTGAAAGATATAATGATCAACTTCATTTGTCTCCCCTAATCAAATAGCTCTCCCTATACACTTTTCGCGCAAGTGGTTTTCGCGTGCCTTTTTAACGCCTAAATAAATAAATTGCACTTCTTCAACTGAAAGAATAATGTGTGGATGTGAAATAATTAAAAGGTGCTGAAGGGCACTCAGAAAAAGCTGTCGAGGTGGACATGAGCAAGTGCACAAACATTCAGAACATCGGCTTGACTAACGCTGCTGGTGACCTCCCACAAAAACGACAGAGTTGAAAACAAAATGATGGACGAATTGAAATGCATCGTCAACAATTGTCTCGAGAACGTGACTCAGCGTTATTTCCGCGCTTTCCGAGAAGACGTAAACCTCAAAATGGACTTAATTGTTTCTCTGATGTACAACAAGTTCCTCAATGCAGAGACACGTAACGAACGTGATCACGTGCTAACGAAAGCAGATGCTTTTTTGTCTCACGCAAACGTGGAACGCCCGAAGACGGGCGATTTACGGCTAGGAAGTCATTGTGTGTAACGAGCAGCGTTTCGTTGCTTTCGCCACCGAATTTGGAGAAAGATTGAGAGAATAGGAGAAAAGGAGTGTGGAAGGTAGATGCACATGTAGGGTGGGGGTGTTCTCTCTCGTACTAAGGGTCGTTTGGTTACTATTGTTGTCGGCTCGGGAGTAAGAGCGAGGGGAATGCGTACGGAAGAGGGCGTGCATGCCATGCGGAGGTGTGGATGCAGCACAGCAAGTGACTTTTTTTGCCACCGAATGCGGAGATAGATTGAGAGAATAGGAGAAAAGGAGTGTGGAAGGTAGATGCACATGTAGGGTGGGGGTGTTCTCTCTTGTACTAAGGGTCGTTTGGTTACTATTGCTGTCGGCTCGGGTAAAAGAGCGAGGGGGATGCGTACGGAAGAGGGCGCACATGTCATGCGGGGGTGTGGATGCAGCACAGCAAGGGACAGAAAAACCTTCCACCATAGGCTGCATCGCATCTCATCGTGCCGATGGGCCCTTATCTGAAGCACGCACGGGGAAGCAGGAGGAGGAGAGCACACGCGCATTGCACATGCTCGGGTTGAGCGCCCGCATAAAAAAATTGGCCCCGTATCTGCATGTTAATCTGCAAATGTCGTCCAAAGACGATAGTCTTGCGTCTGAAGAGATTGAAGAAAGCGTTTTTTTGATATGCTCAAGAAAATCAATAAATCGCATTCTGGAGGCGCTGCATTAGAGTGCCTCGAGCTTGCAGCGGAGGCGAATGTTAAATATAATTTGGAAGAGCGGTGAAGAAGAGGAAGAGGACTAGAGCGTGCTCGAAGAGCGCGCTCACATTCCATTTGTTTTTTCAGTTTTTGAACCCAGCGTCTAATAAACAAGACGTTCTCTACTATGGATTCGCTTCCCGGTTTTCAACGTCATGGTGCCGTTACCGAAATTCAAATGAGCAGCTGAACACCCTTAACGATGAGGCGAGCTCCCTGAAAAGGGCGGCTGATCGACGCTATCAACGCGGTGACGCCGGGCGATGAGCGAACAAACCACGTCATCACGATACTTCAATTCCTGAAGTAAAGACATGGAAAGGCTTCGACAGAAACGCTCGACAGTTCGAGCGATGGTCATCAGGATCACCAACAATATGACGACTCTAATGCAAACGGAACCAGCGCCTACCGGTGAGCTAAGCGATCTTCTTAACCTGTTGAAAATGAAAAGACTCTGTTAACGAACCTTGATATCCAGATAGAAGAGTATGTGGCTGAGGATAATTTTGAGGATGAGATTCAAAGCGTTGGGCAATACCAAGATTCTATCGTCCTAGCGAAGTCCCGCGCTGAACGTATTTTATCTGCACCTCAAATCGTAGCTAGGCACGGATCTCATCATGATTCTCCTCCATTTCGTGCACAGATTAGGCTTCCTAAGCTTCATATACCGAAGCTTCTTGGTGACCCCATTAAGTTGCCTGAATTTTATGATCATACTGAATCAATTATTCACCAAAACGGGCAACTCGCTGACGTAGACAAACTGAAATACCTCTGGAGCTACCTGTCGGGTAGAGCGGAAGGTGCCATTAGCGGCTTAGCTACAGCCGACGAAAGGTATAGCTCAGCTACAGATCTTCTACAAGAAAGATTTGGCCGTAAATCACCGATTGGGAACGACCACATACGCTGAATTCTCAACCTTGGTGAAGTATGTTCATGGGAAGATTTTGAATGGCTGCAAAGGCTCTATGAAGAGGTGCAAACTTGCGTGAGATCACTTCGTAACCTTGGCGTCGAAGAGGGTGAGTATTGAGTGCTGCTCAAGACGACAATAATACAGAATCTATTGCAAGAATTGGTACTTAGTTATATTCAGCGCACGTTGTCTTCGAAGAATACAAGTGGTATGACAAGCCCACAAGATGAATTGTCTATTTTTCTAGAGTTCTTGAGCACAGAAGTGAGAAGCCGCGAGCAGGCGTTGCTCATGACGGTTGATCATCGAGAACGCGCCCTAACCAGTAAACGGAAATTTAGAAAGATAACCGAGGCACAGCGTCTAATAAACAAGACGTTCTCCACTACGGCTCCGCTTCCTGCGTTTCAACAGCGAACGAGCGTATCAGGTCATGTCACATGAGAGACATGACTGCTATGTGGTGGTTTTCTTGAAAAACAAAGTGCGCGGCCCTGAGACTGGTGCGCACGCCTGTTTCAAAGCTGATATGATGTAGCACTCAAGGCGACGGGTCGGTGCCGCTACCGTGTCGTCTTAGCAAAGCATTGGAAACACTTCCCTTTTCGTGCCAGCGTTGCATGATCAGCGCCGAGTGATAAACGCTCAAGTCCATATTATTACTTATGTACGCCTTTTATAGTAAACGACGAACACACAGAATATATACGTATTGTTATGATACCTCACATGTGCACGATGATTGCTTTTCAATTAACAATAACACAAGTATGAAAACTGAATCTTGGAAAACATTGGTGGGCGCTGTGAATGGGTTCGGCCGTTTGGGATATTCTCTGATGCCGTATAAAAGACCCGGTACTGTTAGGTGGACAAACAGACAAACGGATAGACAGACAGACCACCAGTTTTGCATTGAGGGTCCCCAAAAAGGACTATCACCCTTAAAAGCTCCAGAGGCGCAAAAGTGGTGGGCCGATAAAGAGGGATGTACGACAAGCCCGAGGGCTTTTCGGTGGCAGGCGAGTGATATGTTGCGGTGTCGGTCACAGTGGGCGCGATCTGGTGATGGTGGTGGTGAAACATTTATTATTCATAAAATGGTTACAAAGAGGTGATTGGGTTTGGGCCTTATTAGCCTCGTACCCTCGCAGCACTAGGTGGAAGCCCAATTCCGGAGCTCTTTTGGCAAGCAACGCTGCATGCGCCCGTTAAACCAGGGCTTTTTGGGCGTTCAGGTCTTGACAGCCGAGCAGGGCTGCCTCCCAGTCCTCTCTCGTGGAGTTGGTGTTGGGGGGGGGGGGGATAGATGGATTAGACTGGCACGCCCAGACCATGTGGAAGGAGTCAGCCACTTCAACACAGAACTGCCACGTGCCATCAAAGGATGAATTGAAGTGTTTTAGCACCGCCGGGCACAGTACGGTATTGGTAAATCGTTTTAAAAGGAGGCGCTCGTCAGCGCGATGCAGTCCCTTACAACGGTCTGGATAGCACCGATGCTCCTCCTTGTAGAGATTGGTAATAACTTCGAATGAAAGGGCCGAGTTGTCTGATTGAGAGTAGGCTTCCAAAGACAGGGAGATATCCCGGGAAGACAGGGCGTGGGCCGCCTGATTGGCCTGTTCGTTACCCCTGAGTCCTTGGTGACCGGGTGCCCAAACCAGATTTCGCGGAGTTGGATTAACGTATTGGCAGCTAGGTGGGCGCTATCCGTGGGCGCTATCCCCTCAGCACCAGCGCCCACGTTTTGGACACAAAGGCTGCATCTTTCGGTGACCGGGTTGGGACAGATATCCACCCGGTGGCCCAGTGCGCCACAGCGGTAGCACGCTGGCACTGTCTTCTTGTACTCCCTGACGGGAATCAGTGCTGCGTTATAGTGGACGAAACGCGGAAAGTTCCTTCCCGCGAAACTCAACACAGCTGTGTTCGAGTTTTCCAGCTTGCACGCACTGTAGACTAGTTCACCACCAGGCCACTGCACACTATGTTTCAGCGACGTACTGGTTTCGAAGTTTTTCACAGAAATCACGCCGCGACACACATCACTGTTGAGCTTGAGGTGACCACGAAGCGGCAGCGGTCCTTTGCTGGTGTTGTTTTGAAAGTCCGACAGCAGTTTCTGAACCACCTCGTTATTCTGCGTGCCGTAGATGATGATGTTTTGCTCCCAATCGGGAGAAATGGTGATGTCATTTGTGTGCTGCCTTCTGATGAGTTGGGAAATGGCAGCGCCGAGCTCACCTTGTTGAAACGCTGTCTTGAGGGCTACTGTGATGCGTGACTTGAGCACGATCACGTAGTTGCAGGATTCATCCTGACCGTTGGTTTCGGCGTTCACTTGGAGACTGGTGAAGTCTTTTGGGGTGCTTTAGGCAATGGAGCGCGAGCGTCTCCAGTGGTTGGATTGTTGAGAGGAGTTTTCAGTGCAGACGCTCCTTCCGCGTTTCTTCGGCGGCGACGCCATCTCTCGATGAGTTGAAAAATGTCGGCTTGCTCCACCGAAATGGTGGATGGGCCATCGTCTGATTGATTTCTCAGAATATATGACCATGACAAAGTCGTAAGGTCGTAGCTACGTTGTTCAGGCAACGTCATGTTGAGGAGTTGACGAAGGGGCGTCTCCGAATCCAGCAGCGGCAGAGCCCTGAGGCTTAGCTCGTTCGCTACGTCGTGATGCGAAGTTGCTCGAAGTGGCCGAAAACTGGGTGCACCTGGATAAGATCGGTGTCTCCAGAATCTCGCTAACTTTGCAGATGCAGTCACACAAGTTTTAGAGCAGCCACATTGAAAGAGTATGGTTTCAGCCGAAAATCGACGGAGCCGATGAGCGTCGCGTCCGATCACCGCGTCACGGCGGCCGCGTCCCGCATGGATGAACGAATGCTTCGCCCCCCAGTGGCCGCGAAGAGTCTTGCCTCCCTGCGTGCTACAGAGCAGAGGAACAGAGCAGAGGCACGCCGGTTTCGAGCAGCCACTAAGGTGAGTCGATGGCTCGTATCCTACGGCGAATTGCGTATGAGTTTTGTTTCCGGCTGTTATGTTTCGCGGTGGTTTTCTGTCATTGTGTTCCGCACTGTATGTTCTATTGATCGCCAATCTGCGCGCTTTGTTCGTACGAGGTTTTTTTTTGTTCTACTGTGTGCGATAGTGCTGGGTTTTGTCGGTTCGGAAGGCTGGTTGTGATTGCATGAGTCATGAATTATAAGCGGTTTTTGTCAGCATTACTGGCTGGTGTCCAGTAAATTTAAACTGACTGCCCCCCCCCCCGCCCTGAGCAGAGGTGGGGCCTTCATCTGGCGCCCAATGTGGTTTTAGCATGCAGTTGACCTTCCTTTCGGTCTTTCCAACGTGGCTTGCGCAGCTTTGATTCCTTTCGTTGCAGTTCGCTATCGTAGCACAAGAACTGTGTATGTAGACGCTGCACACCGAGGGATGGACGAAGCCTCCACAATAGGCTGCATCACATCTGAATAATATTAATATTATTCTTTACTTCAACCAAAACAGTGTTGATCGAGGTAGTGGGAATAAAAATTCAAGGCTGCTTAACTAAGTTCCCACCCACCAATTACATCAGGCAGAGGTAATCGTTGTGACAGAATACATTTATTAGTCACAATAACTCGCCTTCGTTACACACTGAATATATATGGAGGCACATTTAGTGGAGAGATCTTCAACGGAAGCAGTACAAGTTGTATACACTTAATATAACAAATGCATGAATGATCATGGTTGCAAAAACTTTGGGCAAATAAGGCAGCAGAGAACATTATGAGCAGAATAGGAACAACGGCATTATGAGCAGAATAGGAACACTGCAAAGTAGACATAAGGAGGTAAGGGCAAATGATGTGCACTAACAATTAAAACTAACCATAAACTCACGAAGCTCTCATAGTGTAATATTTGGGATTTCATTGCTTGCAAAATGAAGTTTATATGTAACTATAACTGATAAGGCACTCTTCGGAAGCCATAATTTGTTGTTTTGTGAACTACCCAAAGAAGCTGAATACGATGTTAGTATTGTGAGCGGTAAGTTCGCATATCAGCTAATTCTGATAATGTAGAGAAACGTTATTTTGGGGTTATCTTACAGTATTGCAGCAGTCCAGATTTGTATGAGTTGAGACCGTTAATAATACTATGTTCAATAAACCGATTATGAATGTTATGTCTGCATGGAAGATTATGATTTAAACAGATGATTTTGTTTCTTAGTACAGAAAGCTTTTTTTAGATTATTTTGTGTCGTTGCGGCTCACGCCTATCTATGTTCAGTAAATTAAATGAGGAAGAAAAAAATTGGCCCCGTATCTGCATGTTAATCTGCAAACGTCGTCAAAAAACGATACTCTTGAGTGTGGATAGACTCAACCAGACGTTTATTTCATGTTCTGCACAAGAAAATTGGTGACAGGTATTCAGGAGGCGCTGCTTTAGAGTGCCTCGAGCGTCTGCGGAGGCGAACGAGCGCATAAAGTCGCGCTACATGGGAGACATGAGTGCCAGCTTACAGTTTTTTAAACAAAGCACGTGGCTTTGAGACAGGTGTGCGCGCCCATCTCAGAAGTAATAAGGTGAAGAACGCAAGGTGACGGGTAGGTGCCACCACCATCTCGTCTTAGCAAAGCGTTGAAAACACTCCCCGTCCCGTGCATGCTTTGCATGGTTTGTGCAGGGTGATAAGCGCTACGGTTCCAAAAATTACTTATGTATGGAATTTCTAGTGAAAGACGCAAATGAAAAATTTATACTTGTTGTTATAGTGCCCAGACATTTGATTGCTTTTTAATTGACAATCGTACAAGCATGAACGCTCAATCTTGAGCAACAATGGTGGGCGCTGCGAATGGGGTCGGCCATTTCACGTACCCGATGCCGTTAAGAGTGGACAAAACACTGTACAGACAGACAGACAGACAGACAGGCCAAAATTTTTGCGTCGAACATACCCAAGAAATACGACAGTCTTTCTTGGGAAAGCAGCAATGTATATTGCAAGCTTTGCTTCTAATGGTAGCAGCGATTTATAGCGCGAATGTATACCAACAGCTTTAGAGGCCTTCAGTAAAACAGGAGTAGGCAGATGGTGACGGAGGTGTAGACACGGCTCCCGTCGGCTCCGTGAAATGACCACTTTTTAAAGCAAAAAGGACAACAGCCAGCTGATAAAGTGCTGTCTGTGTTTATGGACGTTCTCATGATCTTGTGGCTACCATTCTGAAGACTGTAAGCAGATTTTAAAGGACTCTATTGCGCCTTAGGTGTTCGGCCACGTTGTGCGTCTCGCCAACTCCACCATTTGGCCTAGCGCCGAGGCGGACGGCCAAATGGTGGAGTTCGAGGCTCCAGGCGTCGGCTCGTAGAGCGCCTGTGGAGGCGCTATGACGATGGAAGTGACTGTTAATGGTAGAGATGCTGATCAAAAATAATTGGAAAGCTTGAACTGGGTGACGAAAGTGCCAAAACGTGTGGCAGACTTTTACGAGAGTCAACAACGAGAACGTAATGGCGCCACCAGGACGGCGTCTACCAGCAGTGGATGTGGAAAAAAAGGCAGGACGGTGCCGGCCGTCTTCAGTGGCGACAAGCATGGTGTAAGCCGGAGACCGTCATATAAAGCAGGGGTAAAAAAGCTCGCGGAGTGGTCAGTAGCGTCGCATCTACCGCGTCTTCCGAACGCGGATCACAAGGTTATTATCAGGCCCAAAGAAGGACTGACGCTCACCAGACGCTCGGAACTTGTGATTGGTGGAGCAGTAAGAATGGCAGCAGACATCACATGGCAGAAATGTCGGGAGGAGGACAGTATCGTTGTCAACGACAAGCAAAGAGCATTGATATACAGCATGCCCAGGGAGGATGATGCCAAGAAAACGTTGGACGTGAAAGTCATGAAGCTCGACGGCCAGGAGTACGAGGTGAAGACATATATGGCTGTGCCTGAAACCTGTGGCAACGGAGTGGTATGTGGACTTGATATCACTCACTGAGAGTGAATTGGAACTGGCTTTATCACACGAAGAGAATCGTCCTATTCTTGGTGTGCGATAGATGGGCAACGCCACTTCGGTAGTCATCACCTTTGTTGATGTCTACGTGGTGAGATGGATGATCTGCTTTGGGACGCCGATGAAATCTTTTCTCTACAAGAAGAGATATGAAGTGCGTCACAGGTTTGGTGAGCTGGGACATCGATCCGACGTATTTGACAGCCCACACAAAAATTTCAGAGGTTTTGGGGTGGCCTCCCCACCAAAGGACCATGAATGTACACCGAGGTGCCATCTGTGTGGTAAGGAGCGCGTGACCAGAGGCAAAAGGTACAAAGAACTTTTTTGGACACCTTATATAGTGAAGAAACGACAGTTGGAAATGAAGCTTGAAGAAGCGCAGGAGCTAGAAGAACGATGCAAGGCCGAAAAGGACAAGCAACAGGACAGACGGGGTTCAAGATCGTTCGAGGCGTGAATTCAAGCATCGCAGTAGATCGAGAAAGCGCTCGGAATCCTTACCCCGATTAACACCGCTTTAGAAGCCGGGAGTTTCTCACAAGGCACCCCATGATGGCGGTGAATGTGCCCAGGAGAAGTCAAAATCCACAGGATCACAGGTGGGTTGGGTAACTAAGGTCTCCCAGGATGCTAATACAGAGATAATTAATGCTCTTAAAGAGCAAAACAGGATATTACTGGAGCGAGACGGGGAATTACGCAAACAGCTTGATGAGATTAAGCTTCATTTACCCAGTAAACCAGGGCAGGCGCTGGAAACACCTCAGGTAGCAAACGAACCGCTTTTAAATAAGAAAAGAGCTAAAGAAACCGAAACTGAAGAAAATCACAGAGCGATAATTGAAGCGCTTGAGGTGGAAACAAAGTCATTACAAGGTATGCTCCAAGCTGTACTTGCACAGATGAAACAAGTAGGTAACGCTATTGAGCAAATTAAGGCTGAATTTGCTAGCAGGAACCGACAGATAGAATGGCTATGCCAAGCGCTCAAGCTAAAACCTAATGGCTCTGCACCCTTGCAGTAATACGATTTGGCAGTGGAACTGTAGGGGTTTCTCGCGCAAACGTGCAGTTTTACAATCTTTTCTTACCAACGCCGATCTACCGGAAGGTATTGCTATCCAGGAGTGTGGGAAAAAATGCAGAATTAGCAGGTTACAAATCTTTTGCCGCGTTGGCTAATGATACCCAAGTTACGACCTTTGTAAAGAGAAACATTACGACATTGCAGAACGAGACGGGGAATTCGCAGATCGATCATGTTTTAGTCGAACTCATGCCTCGCAAACGCAAAGACAAGAGTATTTTTTATCCTGAATGTGTACAGTTCCCCCAGGCAGTGCAAAATCAACTTTGGTGATCTTTTCACGAAAACAAAGGTTATTTCAGCAAACGGTCTACCATTGATTTTGGGCGACATTAACGCGCATATTACGGCATGGAGTTATAAATTCACCTACGTTAAGGACAGAAGTTTGTGGAACGAATTTCAACAGCATGAGCTGATACTTATAGCGGACCCAGTGCAGCCAAAGAGGAAAAGAAATAGCGTATCTCAAAACACGACGTCAGATCTTACCCTGGTCAGCAGTGTCACCGCCGCCACGTGAAGCAATATAAGGGAAGACCTAGGTAGTGATCATAGAATTTTAGAGATTATCGTTGCCAATGGCTGGCTGGTGATCAATAAGAGAAAAGTTAAAATGCAGATTGGGTGACCTTTAGAAATATCAGGTCAGAACAGGACCCCATAAATGATAGTAACGATTAGAGTAAAGGGGTGATTCAGTCAGTTCAGGACGCTACCGAAGAGATTGACGCTGGCGATGAGGAAGTTGTTGATAGACATCTTGTAAGCATGCGGAAGAAAAAGAAAAACTTGAAGTGAAAAATCAGTCAGAAAAGAGGAGACAGAAATCTCCGAAAGGAAGTTGCTGCACTGAATAGAGAGATCGAAGATTATGCATTGGAACTTACCAAGAAAAAGTAAGGTAAAATCTGTGATCAGAGGGATAGAGAGATTGGCAGTGCTAAAACATGGCAGCCACTACGGAATTTATTAAACCCAGAGAAAACCAAGTCAGAGGCCTGACAGCCACTTCAAAGATTGTGCACAAATATGAAGGTCAGATGACGGAATTATTAACCGAGGTTAGGGATCACTTCCTCAGCTGCGCATTATCCTAAAGCTCCCTGACTACGCTGGTTCAGAAAACCCGGACCTACACAGCCCTATCGCGGTTGGAGAAGTCAGGACTGTAATTAACCGACTAAAAGAAAAACAGCTGCCGGTCCGGACAAAATCAACAACAGAATGCCCAGAAATCTTGACGACGGCTCCATTCGTCAACTTACAGCTTATATGCAAGAATGTTGGGACAAGGTAGAAATACCGCAAGCTTGGAAAACGGCCAATGTGGTCTTCATTTCTTAGCGAGAGAAAAAGCTCCGTCTTGAACATCTCAGACCC
Organism: Rhipicephalus microplus; assembly: GCF_043290135.1. Taxonomy (NCBI): domain Eukaryota; kingdom Metazoa; phylum Arthropoda; class Arachnida; order Ixodida; family Ixodidae; genus Rhipicephalus; species Rhipicephalus microplus. The sequence continues at coordinate 128,349,678 of NC_134707.1, forward strand.
ATTTTCATCACATCTTGTGTAGGCAAAGTGATGGAGCACGTCATCCAAACAAGACTGACTAGGTTCATTGAAGATGAAAACCTGTACCCTGATACTATGATAAGCTTCAGATCCCACCTATCGACGTGCGAGATTATGCTACACCTAAAGGAAGAGATAATAGGCAAAAAGACTGTTGACGCCAAAGTAATTGTGAGTCTGGACGTCTCCAAAGCGTCTAAAATTGTCAAACATGAAGCCTTATTTAAAAACCTAAGTGCCCTAAACGTAGACGTAAAGATAACTACTGAGGGGCTTTCTCTGAAATCGTACAGACACTATTAGCAAGGGAGGGCAATCACTCGAAAACATTAAATTAGGGAATAAAGGGACGCCACAAGGGTCTGTACTCTCTTCGACTCTTTTTATTATAGCAATGATTGGACTCCCTGAGAAGTTGGAAGGAATCGAAAATCTGCATCACACAATATACGCAGACGATGTGACGCTGTGGTTAAGCAGAGGTAGTGACGGACACATTGAAAGCAGACTTCAGGCGGCTATAGATACTATCGAACTATATCTCGAACCATTAGGGTTAAAATGTTCGGCAGAAAAATCAGAGGCTTTTTTTCTACTATCGCGAAAAACGAAAACAAACAATACCCTTGCAAGGGGTTGTGAAATTGCTTTACGAGTGAATGGTAATGCTATTCCAACTGTAGACAGTATTAGAATTCTAGGGATGTGCTTACAAGTGAATAGAAAAAAACATTGAAGTGAATAGAAAAAAACTCTCAAGTGAATAGAAAAAAACTCTGAAACTATCTGGAGACTCGAAGCTAGTGCGAACCAGACGTGCCGCCTGCTTAAGCGCATTTATAACAAGAATGAGGGGATGAAGGAAGCCAATCTTTTAACATTAGTTCAAGCTTTCGTGATAAGCCGTTTACTATCCGTTGCTTCTTATCTTAAATTAGGTGGAGCAGAAAAAGAAAAAATTGAAGTAATTGTAAAGAAAGGCATCAAGACTGCGCTAGGGCTTCCCCAGAACACCTCAACGGTTAAACTTCTTGGGCTGGTTGTCTCTATCACCTTAGATGAGCTAATAGAAGCCGCCATGATGTCACAGCACCAAAGACTCCTGAGAAGTAGAACCTGAAGGAAAATCATTGAGCGCTTGGGGTTCGAGCCCACGGAGTGTTCCAGACAGACAGTTTAGCATACCTAAATCAACTAGGGCAAGACTTAAAATTCCGTGTTCTGCGGTGTCCCACCCCCGACCTGGACGCGGCCAGCGGCTTTAGTGGGTCCCCGATAGGGGTTCTCACGAAAGCTCCTCAGGATCATACAGAGTTCATTGTCTGTCTGTCTGTCTGTCTGTCTGTCTGTCTGTCTGTCTGCTAAAAAAAATGCATCCGGTGTTTAATGAAGGCAGACGCAGAGCTAGAGCTGTAGCCCTGCTTCGTTCTTATCCGTTCCTTCTAGATTCTAGGTCGATCTGGCATGCTTTACACGGATGCTGCGGAATACGTAAGAAAGGGAGCATACACAGCGGTAATGGTTCGCGAGGGCGGGGACCTGGTCTCGTGCTGCAGTTCTAAGAACACAACCACCACAGAGGCAGAATAACTTGCGATTGCTTTGACAATAGCTCAAAAAGGCACACGGGTGATTGTTAGCGACTCTAACTCAGTCATTAAAAACTACGATATGGGCAGGATCTCTGCTACAGCTGCCGAAATTCGAAGAATACGACCAGTACCCGCAGAGGTAATCTCACTAGTATGGTCCCCGGCCCATCAAGGTCTGAAGGGAAATGAGAAGGTGCATGCGACCGCCCGAGGGCTCACTTTCTTTTATTTTTTATTTATTTGTACCAACTGCAGGCCGTAATTGGGCCCATGCTGGAGTGGATACTTAGAGATAACATGAGGCATAATAACGCTCCACAAAAAGATCGATGCTGACCGGTCGATCGACGCTGACCCACCGCCTTCGCGCGAGCAGCCACTCTCCACAAGAGATGAACTACGAACATTTCAGAAAATCTCCGCACGCTATAAATTCCACTGTAAGATTTATCCAGAGGCAGCTAAACAGCTGAGCAAAAAAGAGAAAATTATGTGGTACAAATTGCAAACCGGGGTGTTTCCAACCCCTCACCTGTACAGTAAACGGCACCCGGAAGTGTTCAACTCCAGATGTCCGCGCTGCAACAGCACTGCGGGTTTAGTGCACACGGTATGAACCTGCCCATTCTGATTGATTGATTGATATGTGGGGTTTAACGTCCCAAAACCACTATATGATTATGAGAGACGTCGTAATGGAGGGATTCGGAAATTTAGACCACCTGGGGTTCTTTAACGTGCACCCAAATCTGAGCACACGGGCCTAAAACATTTCCGCCTCCATCGGAAATGCAGCCGCCGCAGCCGGGATTCGAACCCGCGCCCTGCGGGTCAGCAGCCGAGTACCTTACCCACTAGACCACCGCGGCGGGGCAAAACCTGCCCATTCTACAATGATCCAAGTAGAAACGTAGAATCCTGGGAGGCCTTATTACACAGCCGTGACGCTGAAGAACAGCGTCAAGTCATCGGTCTCGCCCGGACCACCGCTGAGTCCCAAAGGATTCCGGCCGATGGCTAGGGGGATTATTGGGGGCAGAGGCAGAAGCCTCCTTCCCCGTCATTCTAGACGGGTTACATTATTGACATGAATATGGCAATAAAACATGCGCAGCTCTTAACGCAGCGTCCACCTTGCTATCTTTTCGCTTGGCGTGACGTTCATTTCACACCACAATCCCTTAAGCCATAGCGCCGACACTTATCCGAGGCATACGTCACCGGTGGTGCCTACAAAGCTTGGCTGCAAGCTCGCAGGAAGAATCATTGTTATCTAACAGACCGAGCGCAGCATCGGTATGTTCGCTTCGCTGCTGCCAACACGTAATAAACGTCATGTTTCACGTTAGAAGGCTACGTTCTTTCTAGACTGCATCGCACATCTGGTGAGCCAGATGTGATCGGCCATTAGGTGCGACATTTCCGACAGGAACCACTGACCCAGCAATGGCAGCCATCTTGCACCGCTTTCGCAAACAGGGCCGTGCCTACCAGCCCCGCTCGGGACATCAGGAGTCCTACAGAAACCACCTCGCAGGCTGCTTCTTAGTGTGTTGCTGTCAAGCTTCTCCGTTTTGGTGGACTTACTTGATGTCTGGTTTGCCCAAGTTTAGGCCCAGGTTTCGCTCGCGCGAATCACGTAATACAGGACCCGCTACGACTACACCGTCGTCCAACTCGACGTACGTTACGGCAACGAGGTTCGGGATATCCTCGCGAACCCGCCCACGGCGGCCGCATACGTACACATGAAGACCGCACTTATCAGCCGCTTCTAACTCTCGGAAAAACAGAAGCTACAACTTCAGGTCACTGTGCTTTTTGAGCGCGACCCGTCACTTTTTCTGCGCCACATGCGTGCGCTTCCGGGCAACATGCACGTATAGGATTTCTTCCTGTGATCGCTGTGGCTCCAAGGAACTCCTTAGCACGCCCAGGCAATTATGGAGGCACAGGACAGGCTACCTACGGAAGAAGTTGTGGAGATTGATGATCGCGTCTTCGAGGCCTTCTTACCGCAGTTGTCGCCCACCACCCAGGCTGTCACCACACCGCTGAATACCACGGAACGACATTGATCGACGGCTCACCCTAATTCAAGAACACCTGAGCGAACGTCTTCCGATGCAACAGCGCCGCCATTCAACAAGCCGCGACCTCAACACCACCTCATTGCCGCAACCTGGCATCAACGGTCCGTGCTACTACCACCAACGCTTCGGCGACAAAACCTGGTAATTTCGATCACATTGTTCCGAAAAATGACAATGGCAGCTCGTAGAAACGGCATCAAGCTTCCAATCCGGAGGCCGCCGCATCTAAGTTACCGACCAGATCACGAAGCAGCGTTACCTGTTCTACGTGGTTTCAACAATGGTTGGTACCCGCGATCCCACCTTCAGTGCTCTCGACCGCCGACATCTTTTGAGCTCAGGGTGGCAAACCAGTCTACATACAAGACGTATGGCTTGCTGAGCCTGTACATTCAGCTCAAGAACTTGCGCCATGACCTTCACTTAAGATATGTCATCGCCTACGTCACCAAACCAATAATCGGCTCATATTTTCCGCCACACTACAACCTCCTTCCGGACTGCCGCAACGACGGGCTCATATGTGACAATGAGACATTCCACACCAGGTCAGCTAACGGTCGCCCAACAGCCAAGCATCAAGCTACTCAGTGTTGACAATCACTTGTCGTACCATACCATCTTCGCTGAATTTCTCGGATTGACGCGCGCCAGCGGACTGCCACGCAAAGTGCAGCACTCTGTCATGCAATACAACTAGACCAATTCAGGCCCCCCAGTATTCTGCCGTACCCGTTGCCTTGCCGCAGACCACATGCGTAGAGCCAAAGGAGAATTCAAGGTCATGTTCCGCCGCTCTGACAGTCCATGGGCCTCAGCACTCCACCTTGTTCCGAAAAAGACGGAAGGCTGACAGCCCTATAGAGACTACTGCCCTCTCAACGAGCTTGCCATCCCGGTCAGGTACGCCGCCCACCACTTACAGGTTTTTGCCGATCGAATTCATGGTTGCCACGTGTTCTGGGCGCTAGATTTGGTTAGGCCTACCTACAGATACCCGTGAATTCACGAGACGTCTCGAAGACAGCTATCATCCTCCCCTCGAAATGTTCGAGTTCCTCTTCGTGAGCTTTGACCTGCCGAACACTGGACAAACTTTTCAGCACTTACCGACATGATTTGGCCGCAAATTATACACACACAAAGTAAAGAAACACTCAACTACAAGCACAAGTGGCACATCCAACTAAAGTAGACCGGGCAAAAATGCAGGCTTAAGTAACAACATACAGACATGCGCAGTCTTCACACAGCCTTACGCTATCCAGCTATCGAACAATCTCTTTTACGATAACTACAATGTCACCGACGATTCACTGATACAATTTCAACATTTCTTTTTAATGTAATATGCTTCCAAATGTGGTAATGTTAGGAAACGTCAGCCTACCGGAGGACACGTCGACGCTTTTTTCTAAAGGACCAAAGTATTGTATATATGTCATTGTTCCTGTGCATGAATTAGCGGCACTTAACTGATATGTGTCTAGCAAACCATCAGCAGAGGATAAAGAAATATGTCTGTTAGATGGTGTAGATAGCATGGAAACATGTGTTTCAGGTACCAGACAGAGCCACAAAGCTGAGGTTATGCGAAAGACCGTAGCGTTGCGTAGGGAAAACAACATTGTCATTTTGGGAGCTGACAAAGAAGGGTGTTTTGTAGTTCTTCCAAGAGAAATGTTTAATTTGATGGCAACAGAAGCTATAGGAAAGAATTTTGTTCAGATGAAGAAACCTGAATTGAAGGTTAAGAGTAAGGTTACCCAGTTATGTGAATACCTAAAGTTGAAAAAGTTGCAACAAGCATTAGAAAAATGAAAGCTATGGCACTAAACGTATTTTTCAGCGCAAAAACACGCAAATTTGCGTACCCTTCAGAAGTGTAGTAAGCGAATGAGACACAAGGCAACTTTTACTTAGTAAGCACCTGCCGAAGGTGCTTGAGTGCGTTAAGGTTAAGAACCGTTTCTTCACTAGCAGTTCGAAAGACATAGTGCACTTCCATCGAGATAATGAGTACTCGCTTAGCAATGCCTTCTCAGTAGATGTGGAAGATCTTTTTTACTCGATTCCACATTATGAACTCTTCTTTTAGGTGAGATCCTTCATAGAATAAAGTGGCATCATACGCTTTCAAAATGCGACTGGTGTAAATGTTGATAAATTTTTAACTCTTTTAGAAGCCTACCTAAGCAGTACTTTTATATCTTTCGACAAGCAGCTTTTTCTGCAGAAACGCGGCATTCCCATTGGATCCTGCATTGCGCCGCTGCTGTGCAATATAGGTTTATCTAGTATTGACCAGTTGCTTTGTGAGATGAATCCTAACCAACTGGCCCAACTTACCATCTTACTGCTCGATGAAGCTTTTAATCTGGATAGCACCTTGATCGTTGCTAAAGTTTTCAGGTATATGGATGAGTTTTTAATTCTTTTTGACAGACAAGGCTCCTTTACGCGCGCCGACGATATTTTAAATATTTTTAGGATTCATGGACAAGGACCTGTTTTCACACAAGAACTGCCACAAGAAAACACTCTGCAACTTTTAGATCTCCGTTTAGCTTTTCACAGCGGCCAAACGTGCTGGCAATATTTTCCTCGCGCTAAGGAAGGGGTAATGCCGTATGACTATTGGCAATCAAAAATAGTCCAGCGTGCTATTGCTACGCTCTGCCTGGGATCTTCTCTCAAAAAATCGTGCACGCCCATGATGCAGGCATCATTCAAGAACCAGATCCAGCGACTTAAGGCTGCGAAGTTCCCTGACTCGTTATTGACAGCTGTCTCCGAAGTGCTTTTGCGGAAAAGAAAAAGGGAAGGTACTAAATCTGCCACGGGGGAACAAGAAACGGAAACAGTAAGACCTGCAGTGATTCCTTATGTTCATAAGGTCTCCCACAGCCTGAAAAATGTAGCAGGCCGGTATGGGGTACCTGTCGCCTTTTCCGCGCCCGTAAAACTGGCTCAGCTGTGCCCGATAACTGCTCGGGGGTTGGAGGTGAGCCGCCAGGGCGGCGGCAAGAAACATGTCACGTTGTACAAGAAATATTCCAAAGGCTATGTTATGAGATTTTCTTTTCTTGTGGCAACTCGTACATTGGGGCTACTGGGCGCTGTATTAATGAACGGGTTAGGTAGCATGAATTAAATTCATTGAAAGATGGCTTGGCGCATTCTTCAATGCATTGTAAAACCTGCGGGTGTGTACCACGTTTTGAGGAGGTTAAGATTCTAGGTAGAAGTAGGCATAACACTGCGCGTGGGTTGATGGAAGCACATTACAATAAAAAAAAGTTGAAAGTTGTATCAGCGAACCGTTGGTGATATTATACTTATCAGGAGAAAGACTGTTCGGTAGCTGGATATCGTAAGGCTGTGTGAAGAATGCGCATGTCTGTATGTTGTTAATTAACCCTGGATTTTTGCCCGGTCTACTTTAGTTGGAAGTTCCGCTTGTGCTAGTCGTTCAGTGTTTCTTTACTTTGTGTGTGTATTATTTGCGGCCATATCATGTCAGTAAGCAAGTACCAGCTAGGCCAACAATCAGTATTGTTACAATATTTTTTTAGCACTTCATGGACAAAGTCGTCCGTGGCATCGACTTCTGCTTCGTTTACCTCGACGACATACTGGTATTCTCCCGCGACGACGAAAAGCACCACAGGTACATTCGTCTGCTGTTCGAACGCCTCGATAATCATGGTCTACTCACCAATATCCAAAAAATTGGCAGGTCAAACGTACGGTGAGAATTGATGACGTGCGAAACATGAATAAAAATTGTTGATATGTCACTCTAAAATCAGCACAAAGTTACGAGTTGGAGGCAATTTATGTAATACATGACTTTTGTGTCATCATTATCATGCTTAGATGTGTCGTTTACCTTCGTCATCTGTTCACGTCACGTAATACCGAATTTAGTACATGTGGTGCTAGTGAGACGGCCGCGAGCACACTATGAACGTGGTATATTGTCATGCTCTTACATGACACGAGTGTGAGGATTATTATGTTTGCACCGATCATATATTTCATCATCCATATAAGTCACGTAACACCAAATTTGGTATATGTGGAGCAAGCAGAACAACCGCGCGCGCATCATGAAGGGCGCAATAGACTACAATGTAGCGTTGAAGCGTGCGCACGCTGGGCACAGCGACACTACGTTTGCAAAACGCGACCACTCTTACACTCTGACGCCAGGTGCGACGAGTGTCCGTCGGAACAGCCCGACGGCAACAGGCTCGAAATACGACATGCTGCACTTCGCGCCGATGCTATACAATAAAATATTCTATGCCGATGCGTTACCCAGACAACACTGCGTCTCCCTCTTTTCGTACGGAGGGATGCTGGACGCACTAAAACGTGCATGTGTCAAACCTACGCAGCGCGGCGCATGCCTTCGAGTATATGGCAGGACCGCCGCCTGGCGTGGCAACGCTGGCGTGACGCGACGAAATGAACGCTGGCGAGCACGCGAACTGCGTCATGTCAAAATGTGTTGGCACCTTGCCTGTGGCATGTAGTCACGTTCTCACATAACACGTACATCATGAATATTACGTTTGAACAAGTCACATACCTTCGTCATCCATTGGCGTAACGTAATACCAAATTCGGCATATGTGAAGCGAGCGAAACGGCTGCGATTCCATCATGAATGTGACACGTAATGATGTTGTTACATGACACGCGTGTCGGGAGTATCATGTTCTGATGTGTTTATTGCCTATTTAATCCGTTCGCGTCACGTCATACCGAGTTTGGTACATGTGAAGCTAGGAAAACGGCCGCGAGCGCATCATGAGCGTAGCATGTAGTCATGTTATTACATGACACGCATTTTACGTTTGTCTAATTTGCACCAGTATCATACTTTCGTCATCATTCACGTACCGTAACACCAAAGTTGGTATTTGTGACAGTAGCTAAACGGCCACGAGCGCATCGTGAGCGTGGCATGTAGTCGTGTTGTTACATGACACGCATGTCAACATTTTTCATGTTAGAGTCTGTTGCTTGTGTTCGCCCTGCCATCTTGTTAAACAATACCAGTTTTGCAATATGCCAAGTGAACTACACTGCCGCACGAGCTGCAGAACCATGAATTGTAAATCATGACTGTCATGACCTAAATATCATCATTTTCAAGTCATGACTAGTCAAATATGTTCTTCACACAGTCATGTTATGCCATATCAAGTTTGGTAACAATACCATACTCGAAAGGGCTAGGTGAGATAAAAGTCGTAGGCGGATAGATAGATAGATAGATACGCTCAGAGTCACCGAAGTTCGCTAAAATGTTTTGCATTTAAAAGCACGCTAGGCGTTTCCATCGTCCATTTTCTTGGCCACGAAGTTTCATCTGAGAAAACTTGGCCCTTGCTCGAACGCATCTGGGACCTGCAAAATTACCCCCGAGCCACCACCGCTAAAGATATCCGCCGTTCCTTCGGCATGCTGAACTTCTAAATGCGTTTCTTCCCACACAAAGCCAAGCACCAGGCTCACCTCTAGGATGCTTTGGAAGCGAACCAACCCGTCATGTGGACGCCAACGTTAGTGAAAACCTTCGAAGAATGCAAAGCCACGCTCTGCACAGCCTTGCTTCTCACCCACTCCATGCCAGAGACTCCCCTTGGACTCTTCGCGGATGCATCTGCCTTCGCCATTGGCGCCGTCCTCATGAAACACGTGGACAACACCTGCTGTCCATTGGCCTTTTTCTTTAAAAAACGCGCAATTATGAAAACGACCCCTTCAGCCACGAGTTCCACTGATGGAACCAAGATCACCGCGCTGACAAACTTTCCAGCCTACTACAGAGAAGTTCTGGTGGTTTAAAAAGTGTAACACTTTCGCCATATTCTCTAAGCATAGAACTGCATAATATAAACGGAGCACAAGCCTCTTTCCTACGCCTTCTCTCAACGTCGCGACAAACTCCCGCTGTTCAGCATAACCTACTCTCAATCATCGCACAGTTGCATTTATGCCAACGCGCTTAAATCACTAGGTACGTCACGTCGCCAGTCAGAATGTTGCCTCAGCCCTCCGGTTGGTTCGAGCACGTTCACCTCGACATTATTGAACCCTCTCCTCTAGCTGTATCCAAGAGCTACTGCCTCACCACCATCGACCGGTACACTTGATCGCCCGAGGCATGGCCCCTAGAGGTAATCATTGCGAAGGACATCGCCTCCGGTTTCTTCACCGGCTGCCTTGCTCGTTTCAGCGCCCCCCCCCCCCACCCCAACCCAAGGATGACAGTTTGAGTCGCACCTGTTCAAGATACTCGGACTGACTATCGGTTTTGAACGCTTGGATACCAACAGTTACCACCCCTGCGAGCTCCCACCGACAGTTCAAGGCAGCCATTAGGTGCCAGCCGGGCTCAAACTAGCTCGAGGCCACCCCATCTGTCATCCTGGGTTCTCGTGGCACCTTCAAGCCGGGCACGGATGCAGCACCAGCAGAGTTCGTATACGGAGAACCACTCGCCTCCCAGGTGAACTTATTGCAGCTACATCTTTCAGTGCTACAACGTCAGACCGCACTGTCTTCTTTGCCCGGCTCTGACTCATCATCACCGCCTTACGCCCGTCCCTGTAGCCCACCACAGTAAGCCTACATCTTTTGCGTTCAGGGAGCTACCAACGTGCACGCACGAGTTCCTCCGCGACGGCACCTGCCTAGTCGTCCATCGAAACGATAAGAGCTTCCCTCTGTGCCTGAACGGGAATGCCGTTCGCCTCTCGATTGACACTGAAACCCGCATACATCACCGCGAACAAACCGGGCAGTACCACTCATTCCACTGGCATCTTTCCACAGCCGCCGACGTCACAGCCCGCTCCTTTTACGACACGCTCTGGGCGTTTGGTACGCCTCTTACACTTATGCAAGCTCCGTGCCCCCCCCCCCCCTACGCAGGAGGAAGATCTGGCGACACAATCCGCGTAGCTCTCAACGCAGTCCTCCCCTCACTGTCCTTTCGCTCGGCGTGACATGGTTGACCAGCGTCTGTCGGCGAGGCCCGGCGACAACTGGCGCAAATTGTGACACGCTGCACTTCGCGCCGACGACGTTACCCAGACAGCACCGTCTCTGTCTACCTTCGTGACGGAGGGACGTAGGGAGCGCTCAAAGCGCATGCGTCGAAGCAAGGCAGCGCGGCGCGCACCTGCGAGCATATGTCGGGCAGATCGGCGCCTGGCGTGGCATTGCCGGTGTGACTCGATGAAACGAATGCCGGCGCGAACGCGCGCTGGGTCATGTGAAAGTGAATTGGCACCTTGAGCGTTGCACACAGTCATGTTTACACATGACACGCATGTCTTGATTATCATGTTTGGACGAGTAGTGTACATATATCATCCATTCGCGTGACGTAATACCGAATTCGGTACGTGTGAAGCAAGCGAAATGGCCACTAGCGCATCAAGAGTGTTGCATGTAGTCATGTTGTTACGTGACACGCATCGGATAATTATAATGCTTGGTCTTCCATTAACGTCCCATAACACGAAATTTGGTATATGCGAAGCTAGCGAAACGACTGCGAGTGTACCATGAACGTGGCATGTAGTCATTTCATAACTCAAATGACATGCATGTCATTATTTACACGTTAGGGTCTGTCACTAGTTTTCGCCAATTTTGCAACAGGTCATGTGAACGAAACCACCGAAAGAACAGAAAAACTATGAAATGCATATCATGAAGTTCATGACATACCTGTCATGACAGTCAAGTTATGACTAGTCATTTATGCTCGCCATACATTTATGTTGCATCATACTAAATTTGGTATTGATACCATTATTGAAACGGCTAGGATAGCTGAAAGTCATAGGCTGCTCAATAAATGGATAGATAGATAGATAGATAGATAAATAGATAGATAGATATATAGATAGATAGATAGATAGATAGATAGATAGATAGATAGATAGATAGATAGATAGATAGATATGCTCAATGTCGCCGAAGTTTGCTAAGAAATGCTTCGCTTTTAAAATGGCAGCATGTCCACGGGATGAATGATGGAGAGTGGGGCGAAGCGTTGGTCTGTCCGTTCGTTCTTGCTTCCATCCGTCCATGCATCCGTCTGTGTGACAGGCTGTGCGTGCACCAGTTCATGCCTTCATGTGTGCGTCTATCCGTGCGTCCGTCCCGGCGTTCATCCGTACATCTGTCTGTCTGTCCGTCTGTCCATCTAGTGAAGACTCCAAGTACCACTGTCTGGCATCTTTTCATAATATATTCAGCATATAAATGTACCGCCATCTAGCGGACATTCCAAGAACTAAACGAGAGGTGGCACACGTACACTTTCTTACGGCCTGCTCTTCGTGACTACATCCCACCTTTCACCGCCTCGAGTTCATGGCTATATACTAGTTCACTGTATTCACTGCACTGCAGCCCAACTCCCACTAAATCTTGCTAAAATCAAGAAGGTTACGCCCAGTGAGTTTAACGCGCTCAAAGTGATCAGATAGGGCTCAAAGTGCGTCCTTCTGATGCAATTTTTCAGTAAGAAATATATTCAAGGCAAAATTGATTAAAGAATAGGTCAGCAATGCTGGCCTCTGTAAGTTATTTCATCAGCTACAAATATTTTATTTATTCATCAATAACTTGCTGTGGTTTTTTCCTAAATTTTAAGGGGTGCGCGCGTGCTGCTCCTATACGTTTACTTTATACCGACATCTGGTACTAGCGTTAGGGCTGGTTACACACTACATACAGGGAACGAAAAGGTGCCGCTATAAGAAGCTTCGTCCCTAAAAGCGCATGTCCCACCGACACCATCAAAATTAAGTCACTAGGTGAACTCGGGCCTTCTCGGAATCGACGAGTTTGTATCCGAGTTCACGCATTCATCAGTTTGATTGACAGACGCCCGCGGTGAATATCAAGTCCGCCCACCACTTTTGCTCTCGCCGAGGAGCCGTGCTAACGCCGCAATGCCAGCGAGCATAAGGTTCATCAACTAGCTTTATCACGCAGAGTATGCATAAAGCATGCAGAAGTAAAGGTTATATATGTGCCGCCACAGCCCTCGCGGTGGTGTCGCTGGCTCTGCGTATGCGTCGTAACGCGAGCCACCGGGCGCGTTCGCAGCCCGCCGGCAGAAAATTTGAAATCGCGTGCGGTGATCGCGTTGTGCGATGCCCACGAATGGCTGTGTGTAGAATCCATGCATATAGGTTTGCGGTCACGGCGAAATTCGCTAGACTTTTCCGGAGGGAGAGCCAACGCTATTTTACACATCATATGACACCAGCAACTAAAGCAACGGCTGCAACACTTGCGAACGTTATTCAAAACCTGCCTATGTCTCGTATTCAATTTCACCACGCTCACGACATATTCAATGTTAGCCGCGTTGCCGAAAGGATGCGAGTGCCCCTGGTGACCACCTGCCCTCACATTTATCCGCAATACTTGATAGAAGCACAAGAGAAGCTAAAAGATCAGTATGAGTGCTGCGTGACCAGCTTTGCTGCCTTCGAGAGTGTAAATTTTCATGCTTCAAGTGGAACGAGAGAGGACAGTGTTGTTCTGGCAGTTACTCTACCTTTAGCAGTGTTTACAAAACCTTTCGTCCACCACGGAGCCTGAACAGTTCGTAGAAGGAGCGCATATCCGTGTGTCGTGTGGCGGATGACGTGAATGAAGCAGATGAAGCGTTAAGCGATATTGCGTTGGTCACTATGACGAAGTGGAACAACGACAAAATTATTTGCAGGTCGGTGATGGTTGGGCAGTTCTCCTGCTTGTAGTAACGGACAAAACTGTTGTGCCCAGCGAGACGCAATGATGACCTTGTGTGCATACATAGTTTCATGTTCGGTATGGGAAAAATAACAACTTGCATGTGCTAAATAAAACACCTTTTCTGTTCCGCTTGATAAACTCACCCTAAGTATTGTAATCTCAACGTTAGAGCCACTTCTAGAAACGTTGGTTAGAGCAACTGCGTTGAAGGGTCACTTGCAGCGTGCTATAAGTCACCATGGTCGCAGAATGCTGACGCCAGTGAGTTTCACGCGATACACAGGCACAGTGGCCGGGCGCTGCGTCGGCCGCGTGGCGGAATGCAACCGCAGAAGGCGCTTGACTCATTGCGTTGTTTGTACAGTGGCATATTCTGAGATAATGACGTGAAAACACTCGCGGTTGTCACTGAATGTAGCGTCCGTTCTCTTGTAGTCGTTTCGCGGTCGGCGAGCTCTTACTCGCTGTTACTCGCATATTACACGCTGTGTTGCGCTGACCCAGAGTGTTGAGCTCCATTCTAATAGTTTCGGTTCATCATGACAAGTGCTCTTCACTGCCCACGTGTTTGCCGAGCCGGAAAGAGAGTCGCGCCTTCTGCTTTACATTCAGATGTAAAGAAGCAAGGAGAACTTACGAAGTCAATATGGGCGATTTCCGGCCTCAAGGCGGCTTCATAATGAGCGGAGCCAGGGCCTCTCCTAAGTTTTTTCCTTCCTCCATGACGTCGAGCGTGCAGCGGAGGCCAACGAGCGCATCGAGGCACGTTAGAAACGAGCGCCATCTGACAGTTATATTTGAAAACGAAGGCATGCACGCCCGCGGAGAAAGATGCGCGCCTGTATTAAAGGTGATGAGGGGTAGAACGCAAAGCGACGGGCAGATGCAACCACCAACTCATCGTAGGAAAGCGTTGGAAACACTTACCTGTTCGAGCATCGCGTTGCACTGTCAAAGCAGCACGATAAACGATACAGTTCTTAAAGTTACTTGTGTGAGCCTCTTCTAGTAAAAAGGCAGACATACAAAACATTAACGTGTTGTAATGGCGCCTCAAATTTGCGCAAGAATTGCTTTTATTGACAATCGCACAACTATGAATGCTAACTTGAGCGATATTGGTGGGCGCTGCGGATGGGGTCGGTCGTTTGATGCTGTTTGAGGTATTGTTAAGGGCAGAAAACCCGACAAGTGTAAAGACAGAAAGACAGACGAATGTTTTTCAGTCGAAGGTCCCCTAAAAAGACTATAGTTTTTAAAAAAAGCTTCATAAACCATCAAGGCTGCCAAGGCCTTCGGCGAAGTTCGCAGGTCGGCACACGCTTTGATTTTCACCGCCGTATTCTGGTGCCTCGTTCTCACCTCTTTCACTGCGTCGCCCCGCGCCACTTCCCCGACAATCTGGCAACACTTTACGGCCCGCATGTTAGAACTTTGTCGCCTAACGAGATTACCTTTGCGATGAGTGCTGCGTTTTGATCCTGCGATGCAAGCTGCCGCCGAAAACCGCACTTCCTGGAACAATTGGAAACCGTGTTTTTCGTCACACCCTTCGAAGTAGTGCTGAAGTAATGCAACAGCTTGCGCTTTCGCGACAACATGCTAGACGCAGCTGTCTCGAATCGTGAACGACTGAGCAACGAGCAGCCCCAATCTGCCTTTTTAAACACAATAGTCTTTCTTGAGGACCTTTGTCACAGGTCCCGTTAATTAGGGAGGCAATCGCCGGGCTAATTACAAGGGCCGAAGTAACGGCCCCCCGAACCGCACCACGAAAGCGTGGAGAATTTAGAAGTGGTCCTTTTTGGCGCGCCAGCGGACGCCGGCTGTGGCCCAAAGAACAAGTCAGAGCCGAGAGTTGATAAACAAAACAAAATTATATTCTCAATAAGGGCAGATGAAAACGATACACAAATATGCACACTCAACAATCGTTGAATACAATATGTCACCAATAAACAACGTACTACACAGTACAATCAGCCTCACTCGAAACAACGGACACAGACAACAATACGCACTACAATGCAGTCGCATGCATTGAACAACCAAGACACTTAAAGACTAAAGATATAGGAAACCTATTCAGTCCAAAGTTCTTGGAACAAAAGTCTGGATGATACTCTTCCGAGAATCACTCACTCAAAGTCCAGCGTTGTTGTCGTTCCGCTGCCCCCGAAGTTTCTCTTCCAGGAAACCTCGCGTCTTCAATTGGCCACTCTCCAAGCTTCAAACTTCTTCGCCGGAAACACGTCGGCTTCACACACCCAGCTGTTGCCACGCGTCTTCGCTCGATAGCGGTAAACACACACTCTTGTATGTAGCTCGAGTCGTCACTCCTCAGGTGGAAATAATCTTCTTCTCCTGCTTTGTCTCTACGGAAAAACCTTTCGCCGACTACACGGCGGGATCCCTACGCGCTCTGGCGCTAACTTCCGTCTTCTCCTGATCTCTCATCTCGGCTGATCCATTAAATACCTTCCGCGCGAGATTCCAGAAAGTTCTCGTCATTTCGTCGGCGCGATACGCAGCGAAGGCTGGGGAGACGGCTCGAAGGCCGTCCGCGACGGATGACTCAATCCGGCGTCAGCCCGCCCCTTTCATCTAGAACATTCGAGTGCTTGCTCAGCCGCCGATGAGAGGAGGTTCGTCTGCGAACCCCCGCTTCCGAGGGGAGAAGGACGTGCGCCCGGGGAGTCCGTGTATGCTTGTTTTCTTTTAAGAAGAATGGCGATTTGGGCTAGTTGCTTCCGTACCTCGACTTTGTCTGTTTCTTCTAGCACATTCGTGCTCGCGCTGCAGCCCTTATTACTATGAATTCAAACCCAGCGCTCGTGTTGTCCTCTTTTGCCTTCCGTACCTCGACTTTGTCTGTTTCTTCTAGCACATTCGTGCTCGCGCTGCAGCCCTTATTACTATTGTTTTCTTTTCTTTGTCGTTAACCTTTCGGCGCTTCGTCGTGAGAATTTTGCGGCGCGCTCGTTTTTGAGCGCTCGTTTTGTGACACTGCCCCCACTTTGAGAATATTATCTCATAATATTGAAAACCACACAAACGAGCGCGAACAGTCCCCCTGCTCTAAAAGACTGTAACCTAGTCCGTCGCTCATGACACGTCACCCTCACAATATATCACTCAATACAACTGTACATTGCAATTCGATCTCACAACACATAGAGTATAGCCACCGGTACATGAATACAATATTCCATCACATATTCCGAACAGTACAAATACGCAAAGTTCTCTCATTACCACAATTGCATAATACTATACATCACATCACCGCAACAATAATTTTGATTCGCTCGACATACAGTTGTGACACAGGATAACAAAACACAACACATTGAGGCTCAACACAGCCAAACGCATTCCGATTTGACCTCAGCACCTATCCTGTGCATTTCGATCGGCGCTTGCGCCCTTTCTTGCGATGCTCTCTCGATCTCTTCTAATTGTTTTTCCTCGTTTTGTTCCGGCGAGCTCCTTCCAACGATGGTATCTGAGGCGGCGTCTCAGCCATCGTTGTCACTTTCGACATTGTTAACGGGTCGTGACGCTCAACCGATCCTGTCCAGTCATTCACCCACTTGTTCATGTCCCGACATTCGGCCTGGCTGGCCAACTCCGTCACCTTTACACTGTCGTTCGGTTGAGGTCGTGCCGACGTAAGTTCAGCTGCTTAGCGCGTAAACTCGTTCAACACGATGACGTTCTCATTCACTGTCTCTTGCGGCCAGGCTTCACCTTGGGCCCGAGTGAGATCCTTCACGGGCATTTTCTCCGCTGTATCTCGCGGTCCCTGTGTCAGCGGAAGCTCCGTCTTCGGGTCTTCCCCCAAACATTTTGGTTCGTTCGGCCCTCGCACCCCGTCGATGTTTCCGATGACGAGGTCGTACAGGGGGTCGTCATACACAGAGCGGTAACCTTCCCGCTGAAGTACGGGGTTTTAACTTCAATTTCTGCTTCGGAAAGCATCCGAACCGTACGGTCAATCAGGCAAACCGGTTTCGTTCTGCCTGTCAACTCACTTTCCCGTGCCAAATTTCTCCGCATGATAACCGTGGAGCTACCGGTATCCCTTAACACCATACCTTTTTGCCCGCAACTTTTCCAGGCAGCGTTGGCATTCCCTTCGAAGCACTGGTTAACTGTTTTGTCATTATATTTATTTATTTATTTATTTATGGTACCCTCAGGGCCCGAAGGCATTACAGAGGGGAGTGGCAATACAAAATAATACAGCAAACGGCAAAACGTAAAGGAAAAGAAGGGAAAATACAAAGCGATTGGCAAAAACACACAGTAACAAAGAATTAAATGTAGTAGCGGTAATACATTACAACGATTTTGTTTAAAAAAAAAAACACGACATATATAACACGAAGCAAAATCAAACATCGCAAAACATGTTTTGCAAAAAGGCCCTAAAACGTGATGTATCGGTAATAGCCGTAGCTGATTGTGGTAGTAGATTCCATTCGGATGTGGTTCTTGGAATGAAGGCATGCGAATAGGTTACGGTTCTGCAGCGGGGAACATGAACTTTTTGCAGATGGTTCAATCTGGGTGATATGAATGAGGGGGGTTTAATAAACTGTTCACGAAGATTTTTGCTATGATAAAGTTTATGAAGGAGACTGAGTCGGGCTATTTTACGCCGAATGGCGAGTTCAGGAAGGTTGAGCTGGGACTTCATTAAGGTAACACTGGCCGTGCGGTTATAATTGGCTAAAATGAAGCGAACTGAACGATTCTGGACTGCTTCTAATTCATGTGTAAGTGTAGTGCCACCAGGATCCCAGACGGATGATGCGTATTCAAGTGATGGACGAATATAAGTAGTGCAAAGAAGTTTCTTAAGGGATGAGGGCGCCATGTAGAAGTTCCTGCGAAAATACCCGAGAGAACGGTTAGCCTTGGCGATGATGTGCTCCACATGGTGGTTCCATGACAGGTTACTGGAAATATGAACACCTAGGTATTTATAAAATGAAACAGACTCGAGGTGGGTATCATTGAGATGATAATCTGGATACGCAAGTGAGGTGCGGCACACACGCATTGCTTTGCATTTTGAAATGTTTAGTTCCATGTTACATAATTGACACCAGGTAAATATGTTATTTAAATCCGTCTGGAGCGAGGTAACATCATTTTGGTTAGTTATTTTCCGATAAATTACACAGTCATCTGCGAATAGGCATACCTTTGATGAGACATTAGTTGGCAGGTCGTTCATGAAAATTAAGAACAGTAAGGGTCCCAACACAGAGCCTTGGGGAACACCCGAGAGCACCGGCTGGACGGGGGAATCAATATTGTTAGCAGAAACAAGCTGTGTTCGGTTGGAAAGAAAGGCTCGAATCCAGTTAAACACGTTAGGGTCTAGGTTTAAGTGTTTCATCTTAAGAAGTAGTAACTGATGACTGACCTTATCGAATGCCTTAGAATAATCTAAAAAAATACAGTCAATGGTGAATCCAGAATCGAGTAGGACATGCAGGTCGTTTGTAAAGACTAAGAGCTGCGTTTCGCAAGAAAAATTCTTGCGGAAACCGTGTTGCGAGGGTGTGAAAAACTGGTTAGACTCGAGAAAGTTACCAAGGTGGGTGAAAATGATATGCTCAAGTATTTTGCACGGGACAGATGTCAGTGAAATTGGACGGAAGTTTGATGGATTGTGTGTTAGCCCTGATTTGTGAACTGGCACTATCTTACCGACCAGCCAGTCTTCCGGAAGGCTAGAATGCTGCAGGGACTGTGAAAAAATGCATGACAGGATAATAGAGGAGTATTCAACAGTGTTCTTCAGGAATTTAGCATTGATACCATCAACTCCACATGATGATGAGTTTTTAAGTTTCTTAATGACCGCACGAATACCTTCCGAGGTAACGAAGATAGCGTCCATAGGTAGGTAATGGGGTGACGGCAAGGAGATTTGGTTGTTGATGGTCGCCTGGTGAGAGAAAGCTTTTATGAATGTGTCATTTAGTACAGATGCGCATTCTACGTCGGGCACGGGATGCCCTTCAGCTGTCAGCAAGGCTATAGCGCGGCGCTCGCTGCCACGCATGAAATTCCAAAACTGTCTAGGGTTATTTTTCAGCATAACCGGTAGAGTGTGACTAAAAAAGGAAGACTTAGCTCGTTTCACTTCAGATAAATAGGTTGTGGCAGCAGATTTGTAAGTAGACCAACGTTTATCAGACGGGGATTTGACAGCAGCACGATAAAACCTTTTCTTACGGTTTGAAAGGCGGTTTATGTATCTGTTGTACCATGGAGCACGTGTATTGGAAAGAACTTGTTTTATAGGGATATGTTTAACGGTTAACTCTGAAACTTTAGCTTTAAATAAGTCCCAGTTGCTCTGCACCGATCTTTCAGGGTAGTTGGGTAAGAACTCATCTAGGAATGTGCCCAAATCCTTGTTAATTGAGTCAAAGTCAGCCTTTCTGTAATCCCGTATAGTTTTAAGCTGCTTACGCATGCGTGAGAATGGCAGCAATATATTTGCTTGAATAATATCGTGATCACTGATACCAGGTACATTGGACACTGAAGATACAATATCTGGTTCTGATGTCAATATAAGATCAAGAATGGATGACGTAGTATCGGTAACGCGCGTAGAAAAATTAACAAGCTGCGTCAAACCAAAATCTGAACAGATGCGAATAAAATGCTCCGCTTCCGCTGAGTTAGGCAAGGAATATGAATAAGAATTTGACCACACAATGTTAGGGAAATTGAAATCGCCTAGTAGAATCACAGCTGCGCGAGGAAACAAAACCTTCACATGGCTCAGACAATCATGTAGGTCATTGCAAAAGTTTGCACTTCCTGAAGGTGGGCGGTAACATACGCCAATGATAACTTTTCTAAAAGCCACGTTGAGGCAACACCATGTTGCCTCCAAAACCGAGTCTATTGCAACAGCGTAGTTTTCAATGCTCTCATTCACCGCAAGAAGAACACCACCGCCACATCTATTAGGTCTGTCGCAGCGATATATTTTGTATTTTTTATCACAGCACAGCAGCTCTTCGTTTCGTATTTTGTCGCAAAGCCACGTTTCAGTTACCGCAATAATATCGGCGTTTGAATCATTAACTGCTGCACTCATTTCATCTTTCTTGGACAGGAGGCAGCGAACATTAGTAGACAGCACGATCAATTTTCTGTGGTCAACGCAAGTGCCACCACCCCTTGCTTCATCCTAGCTTCCCGAGGAAGCATTAAATTGTCGACCAGAACGAAGTTGCCGAGAAGAGGAGTTGGCGACACTAGCGTTATTAGTTACGCGTCTGGATGGCCCGATTTCATGCACTGTATCAGTAACGTAGTCGTAGCCATAACATTTCTCATTTGCAAAAAGTTTGTTATAGCGCACACTGAAAGGGCAATGAAGCTCTTTGGCGAAGTTGGTCAGCATTGCTCTAGTACGGCGAGTGTTAGCAGAAAAATCCTCCCGCATAACCACTTTGCTTCCTTTGAGCATGTGACGTTTTGAAAGAACCATTTCTTTCGTTTTGTAGGTGGAAAATTTTGCTATAATCGGACGAACTTTATTAGTGGAAAAGCGGCCGATTCTATGTGCGCGTGCAACGTTATCACCAGATAAAGTTAGATCAAGGGACTGGCGAAATAAGCTCAAGATAGTTTCCTCAGTCTGCTGCGTAGTTTCAGAGGCATTGTCTGCGATACCAAAGAATACTAGATTATCCCTCCGAGAGCGATCCTCAGCCTCA
Source organism: Rhipicephalus microplus (assembly GCF_043290135.1). Lineage (NCBI taxonomy): Eukaryota > Metazoa > Arthropoda > Arachnida > Ixodida > Ixodidae > Rhipicephalus > Rhipicephalus microplus. The sequence continues at coordinate 128,370,948 of NC_134707.1, forward strand.
TCGAGACGCGCACGTAGACCAAGCATGTCGCCCTGCACTTTCCTTGTAAGTTGACTCGTTGCCGTCAGTTCGCGCTGAATGTTGTCTATAATGGATGTCCGCTTTTCAACCGTTTCCAGGCGCGTCAATATGTTGGAAATGTCTTTAGTAAGCGAAAGCTGATGTTGCTTGAGCTCCTGGATGTCACCTGACATTACCGCTTGCGTGGTTTCAATGCGAATCGAACGTTCTTGCATATCTTTCACCATTTTATGTATTTCAGTAATTTGATCATCCTTGGGTCCCGGGTTCTGCTCGACATCACCACATATTAACAACAAAAGGTCACAAAAAGGCTGTAACAGGGCTTCTGGGCATGGAAGCACCATAATAAAAGGGTTGTCAGATCGAAAAATCCTACACGGTAGTCTGTTAAAATAACTGACCTGCAAAACGTAGGGAAGCATGAATGAGTACATGCTTCTGCCGATGCTTCCATGCCCACTGCCGGTGGCATGCGTGCAACACGGTTTTAAAGGGGCCAGTGGTGTCGCTGTCGTCGTGGCCGATGACGATTTTGCTGCGGCACGTGCGAGATCCCTCCCCTCGAAGAACCAGCTCTGATGAGATAAAGTCCAGAGCACCGGACCCTGGGTTGTATCCAGGTAGGTGCTGTTAGCAGTCGAAGGGAAAGTCACGCTGGAATGTACGCTGAGCGGTAGCAATGCTCCGGCGTTGGCTGTACTCAGGCACTCGACGAGAAACTGCAAAACGTAGGGAAGCATGAATGAGTACATGCTTCTGCCGATGCTTCCATGCCCACTGCCGGTGGCATGCGTGCAACACGGTTTTAAAGGGGCCAGTGGTGTCGCTGTCGTCGTGGCCGATGACGATTTTGCTGCGGCACGTGCGAGATCCCTCCCCTCGAAGAACCAGCTCTGATGAGATAAAGTGCAGAGCACCGGACCCTGGGTTGTATCCAGGTAGGTGCTGTTAGCAGTCGAAGGGAAAGTCACGCTGGAATGTACGCTGAGCGGTAGCAATGCTCCGGCGTTGGCTGTACTCAGGCACTCGACGAGAAACTGCAAAACGTAGGGAAGCATGAATGAGTACATGCTTCTGCCGATGCTTCCATGCCCACTCACCCGCAATAGGAATTTCTCCCCATTTTTCAACTCTACGAATCCATCGGTGACGTCATTATCACCGGATTTCGGTGCTGCTAGCACACATGATACCTGGTGAGTTTGACTCGCTCCGTTACGACATGCGTCTGCTTCATGCCCAGTCTCACCACACTTGAAACATTTTACTACCGTAGGGCTCGTAAAGTTAGTACGACAGTTGTTCGCACGATGACCCACTCGGTTACACAGAAAACATCGCGGAACACTTTCCGGTGCACGCTTCTTTTGTTCGGGTGCCGATTTCTTCGAATCTTCGGGACACTCCTTCTTGACTCTGGCCGAATTTGTGCCACCTTGCGCTTCCAAGAATTAATCAGCCAATTCAAGCATTCCTTCAAGTGACTCAGCCTTCCTCTCTTTCAAGTACAGCGACAGGATTGGGTGGCAACTAGTGAGGAATCGTTCTCTAATTAGGAGCTCTCTAAGCTCGTCATACTCCTGCGCTGTCCCTGAAAGTTCAATCCATCTGTCGAAATAATGGCGAAGTCGGGCGGTATACTGCGTAGCCGTCTCACCATCAGCTGGCTTTCCTGTCCGAAATCTGTCCCGGATTCCTTCCACAGTAAATCTGAATCGCTTCAGCAAAGCAGTTTTCACCCTTTGCCTAGTTGGCTGCATCGGTCGGCGTCAGTCTACCGTACACACTGAGCGCTTCACCACTCAAGCAACTACTCAAAGCAGTTGCCCATTGATGTTCCGGCCAATTCTGGCTCCTCGCAATAGTCTCGAAACAGTGAAGGTACGCATCAAGGTCGTCCTTCCTTTTATCAAACGCTACGAGCAGCTTGCTTGGGTTCAAGCGGAAGCCGTGGTCCTCCCGTTCGCTGCTTTCAACTCTAGCTTGGACGGGAGTTTTACTTCGCTGTTGCAAACGGAGCCGCTCGAGTTCCATTTCGTGCTGCCGCTGCCGTTCCCTTTCCTCTCTTTATTCTTTCAGCTGTCGCTCCTTTGCCTCTCTTTATTCTCTCGCCCTTTATGCTGCCAACTTTTCTCTCTCCAGCTCCAACTTCAACTGTTGCCCTCTTTCTTCCTTCAGCTGTCGCTCCTTTGCTTGTCTTTCTTCTTTCGCTATTTCAGCGGCCAGCCTTTCTCTCTCCAACTCAACTTCTTTTTCCGCTTTGGCTCTTTCGACCACCAACCTTTCTTTTTTCAGCTCAGCAGCCTTTTCTTTTTTGGCCTTCTCCCTTTCTTCTTTTTCCTTCTGGGTGACCCACTTCCGTAGTTCGGCGCCAGAAAGACCCATCTTCTCACCAAGAGCGACTAACTTTTCGAGATACATTGTGTCTCGCAAATAAAACCTTGCCACGTGAAAAAAATATCTGCCTAAATCAGTCTATCGGAACATTCTCCTGCACTCGTTAACGAGAACACTGAGCAACACACAAAATAGTTCCGTTAGCACTATACACAACTCGAGGTTCTTTCTCTTTACTTTGGACACACTCTGCACCAAAAGTTCCTGTCGCAGACGCCAGATTAATTGTCACAGGTCCCGTTAATTAGGGAGGAAATCGCCGGGCTATTTCCAAGAACCGAAGTATCGGCTCGCTGAACCGCACCACGAAAGCGTGGACAATTTAGAAGTGGTCCTTTTTGGCGCGCCAGCGGACGCTGGCTGTGGCCGAAAGAACAAGTCAGAGCCGAGAGTTGATAAACAAAACAAAATTATATTGTCAATAAGGGCAGATAAAACCATACACAAATATGCACACTCAACAATCGTTGAACACAATATGTCACCAATCAAACAACATACTACACAGTACAATCAGCCTCACTCGAAACAACGGACACAGACTACAATACGCACTACAATGCAGTCGCATGCATTGAACAACCAAGACACCTAAAGACTAAAGATATAGAAAACCTATTCAGTCCAAAGTTCTTGACACAAAAGTCTGGATGATACTCTTCCGAGAATCACTTACTCAAAGTTCAGCGTTGTTGTCGTTCCGCTGCCCCCGAAGTTTCTCTTCCAGGAAACCTCGCGTCTTTAATTGGCCACTCTCCATGCTTCAAACTTCTTCGCCGGAAACACGTCGGCTTCACAGACGCAGCTTTTGCCACGCATCTTCGCTCGATAGCGGTAAACACACACTCTTGCCTGTAGCTCGAGTCGTCACCCCTCAGGTGGAAATCATCTTCTTCTCCTGCTTTGTCTATACGGACAAAACCTTCGCCGACTACACGGCGGGATCCCTACACGCTCTGGCGCTAACTTCCGTCTTCTCCTGATCTCTCATCTCGGGTGCTCCATTAAGGCCAAACCTCATAAGCGCGAAAATGCACGCGACAGCGACAAGCGACGCGACGTAGATCGGCTTCGCGCGATCAGTTGCTAGCGCAGGCAAACCTCATTCACGCGACGGCTTCGGTGAGCGAATTCCACTGTTGCTGGAATGAGGCCGTCTGCTCGCACCAGTAAAAACCACGTAGCGAGCGGTATGTAGTTTAAAAATAAGATATATTGTTGTGTAATGAAACGGAAAGTGTTTATTATTGCCTTGCAGCACTTTTTTATATGCACATGCGCAATAAACATTGCGTTATTTCTTGTTGCGCATACGTGACTCGGGCACGGTCACGTGCCCCTATGTAGTCTTTGTCTTTTCCGGTATTTCGCTATTATCTGCTTGAGCCCAGCACTTCCAGGCGATGAGCGACGGTTTCCAAATCTGGAGAACCGAGCGATCGCGCGAAAACGAGCACGCGACACGTCGAGCGAACGCCCTGTTTCGTCGCTCATCACGTCGCTCGTCGCTGTCGCGTACATTTCCGCGCTTATAAGGTTTGGCCCTTAAATACCTTCCGCGTGATATTCCAGAAAGTTCTCGTCATTTCGTCGGCGCGATACGCAGCGAAAACTGGGGAGAGGGCGAGACGGCTCGAAGGCCGTCCGCGACGAATGACTCAACCCGGCATCACCCCGCCCCTTTCCATCTAGAACATTCGAGTGCTTGCTCGGCAGCAGACGAGAGGAGGTTTGTCTGCAAACCCCCGCTTCCAAGGGGAGAAGGACGGGCGCCCGGGAAGTCCCTGTATGCTTGTTTTATTTTCTTTGTCATTGACCTCTCGGCGCTTTGTCGCGAGAATTTGGCGGCGCCCGTTTTTGAGCGCTTGTTTTGTGACAACCTTCGCCGCGAAAATTTTAGTCTGTCTGTCTGTCTGTCTTTCTGTCTATTTGTCTTTCTGTCTGTCTGTCTGTCTGTCTGTCTGTTTGTATTTTTGTCTGTTTGTCCACTCTTAACGGCACCGGGTTCCTAAAACGGCCGACCCTATTCGCAGCGCTCAGCAATGTTGCTCAAGGTTTAGCGTTCATACTTGCGCAATTATCAATTATAAGCAATTATTGCGCACGTCTGCGGCACTATACCAACACGTATATATTCTGCATGTGCATATTTTACTTGAAATTACCTACATACGTAATTTTAAGGACCGTAGCGCTTATCACCCCTTTTGCAATAGCAGCTTAATGTCAGTACGTTTTTCGGCACAGGTACTCGCTGGAGACACTGGTACATGCTTGTAATCAATGGCACTTCGCTGAGATTACCTCTGCGATGAGTGCTGCGCTTTGTATCCTCCGATGCAAGCTGCCGCTGAAAACCGCACTTCCTGGAACAATTGGAAACCGTGTCTTTCGTCACACTCTTCGAAGTAGTGCTCAATAATGCGACAGCTTGCGCTTTCCCGACAACAAGCTAGACGCAGCTGTCTCTAATCGCGAACGTCTGAGCAACGAGCAGCGCCAATCTTCCTTTTTAAAACACAATAGTCTTTCTTGGGGACCTTCGAAGCGAAAATTTTAGTCTGGCTGTCTGTCTGTCTGCTTGTCTCTCTGTATGTGTGTCTGTCTGTCTGTTTGTATATTTGTCTGTTTGTCCACTCTTAACGGTACCGGGTACTTAAAACGGCCGACCCTATTCTCAGCGCTCAGCAATGTTGCTCAAGGTTTAGCATTCATACTTGTGCAATTGTCAATTAATAAGCAATAATTGCGCACGTCTGCGGCACTATACCAACACGTATATATTCTGCATGTGCATATTTTACTAGAAAATACCTCCATACGTAATTTTAAGGACCGTAGCGCTCGTCACCCCTTTTGCAAAAGCAGCTTGATGTCAGTACGTTTTTTGGCACCGGTACACGCTGGAGACGTTGGTACACGCTTGTAATCAATGGCACTTCGCTGAGATTGCCTCTGCGATGAGTGCTGCGCTTTGTATCCACCGATGCAAGCTGCTGCTGAAAACTGCACTTCCTGGAACAATTGAAAATCGTGCTTTCGTCACACTCTTCGAAGGAATGCTCAAGTAATGCAACAGCTTGCACTTTCCCGACAACATGCTAGACGCAGCTGGCTGTAATCGCGAACGACTGAGCGACGAGCAGCCCCAATCTTCCTTTTTAAAACACAATAGTCTTTCTTGGGGACCTTCGACGCGAAAGTTTTAGTCTGTCTGTCTGTCTGTCTCTCAGTATGTGTGCCACTCTGTCTGTTTGTATATTTGTCTATTTGTCCACTCCTAACGGCACCGGGTACTTAAAACGGCCGGCCCTATTGTCAGCGCTCAGCAATGTTGCTCAAGATTTACCATTCATACTTGTGCAATTGTGAATTAATAAGCAATGATTGCGCACGTGTGCGGCACTATACCAACACGTATATATTCTGCATGTGCATATTTTACTAGAAATTACCTACATACGTAATTTTAAGGACCGTAGCGCTTATCACCCCTTTTGCAATAACAGCTTGATGTCAGTACGTTTTTTGGCACCGGTACACGCTGGAGGCCTTGGTACACGCTTGTAATCAATGGCACTTCGCTGAGATTGCCTCTGCGATGAGTGCTGCGCTTTGTATCCAATGATGCTAGCTGCCGCTGAAAACTGCACATTCCTGGAACAATTGGAAACCGTGTCTTTCGTCACTCTCTTCGAAGTAGTGTTCAAGTAATGCAACAGCTTGCACTTTCCCGACAACATGCTAGACGCAGCTGGCTCTAATCGCGAACGACTGAGCGACGAGCAGCCCCAATCTTCCTTTTTAAAACACAATAGTCTTTCTTGGGGACCTTCGACGCGAAAATTTTAGTCTGTCTGTCTGTCTGTCTCTCTGTAAGTGTGCCTGTCTGTCTGTTTGTATATTTGTCTGTTTGTCCACTCCTAACGGCACCGGGTACCTAAAACGGCCGACACTATTCTCAGCGCTCAGCAGTGTTGCTCAAGGTTTAGCATTCATACTTGTGCAATTGTCAATTAATAAGCAATAATTGCGCACGTCTGCGGCACTTTACCAACACGTATATATTCTGCATGTGCATATTTTACTAGAAAATACCTACATACGTAATTTTAAGGACCGTAGCGCTTATCACCCCTTTTGCAAAAGCAGCTTGATGTCAGTACGTTTTTTGGAACAGGTACACGCTGGAGACACTGGTACACGCTTGTAATCAATGGCACTTCACTGAGATTACCTCTGCGATGAGTGCTGCGCTTTGTATCCTCCGATGCAAGCTGCCGCTGAAAACTGCACTTCCTGGAACAATTGGAAACCGTGTCTTTCGTCACATTCTTCGAAGTAGTGCTCAAATAATGCAACAGCTTGCGCTTTCCCGACAACATGCTAGACGCAGCTGTCTCTAATCGCGAACGCCTGAGCAACGAGCAGCGCCAATCTGCCTTTTTAAAACACAATAGTCTTTCTTGGGGACCTTCGACGTGAAAATTTTAGTCTGTCTATCTGTCTGTCTGCTTGTCTCTCTGTATGTGTGTCTGTCTGTCTGCTTGTATATTTGTCTGTTTGTCCACTCTCAACGGCACCGGGTACTTAAAACGGCCGACCCTATTCTCAGCGCTCAGCAATGTTGCTCAAGGTTTAGCATTCATACTTGTGCAATTGTCAATTAATAATGTGATGACGTTTATTCGAGCCGAGAAGTCGCAGCGAGGTCGCAACGGAAAGTGGGCGTACGGCAAGTCTGGCAGAGGCGGCACAAACTCTCGCGCAAGCAGAGCACGGGCTTTTTGTTGTCTTCCGAAGGCGCATACGCGTTGGTGCGTATGCTCCACTACAATACCCCCGGGATGAAGGGTAGCCATCCTGGCGACTCAGGGAGTAGGCACAATGATGGGGTCGTAGTAGGGCTTGAGACGGTCGACGTGTACGGTCTCGCGTCCTCGACGGCGCAAATCTGGTGATTGTGTTAACGGCTCGATGATGTAATTCACCGGGGAGGTCGCGTCAATGATACGGTACGGACCATGGTACCGGGCCAGAAGTTTGGAAGATAGGCCAGGAACGTGCGGGGGCACCCAAAGCCACACAAGGGAGCCAGCACGAAATGTAGGAGCTATGCGGTGAGCGTCGTCGTGTCGAGTCTTTTGTAGACCTTGAGCCTCACTTGTCAGAGACCGAGCCAACTGACGGCAGTCTTCAGCGTATCTGGCGACTTCCGAAAGCGGGGAGCACTCAGATGCATCAGGGCGGTACGGTAGTATAGTGTCGAGGGGGTGGGAAGGTTCGCGGCCGTACAATAGAAAGAACGGAGAAAAACCGGTAGTCGCTTGCGTCGCGGTGTTATAAGCGAAGGTAACAAAGGGCAATACAGCGTCCCAGTTAGTGTGGTCGGAGGAGGTGTACATCCTCAGCATGTCGCCAAGTGTGCGGTTGAACCGCTCAGTAAGACCATTTGTCTGTGGGTGGTATGCGGTAGATTTCCGGTGGATAATGTTGCATTCAGCGAGGATAGCTTGGATGACCTCCGACAGGAACACTCGACCCCTATCACTGAGTAATTCCCGCGGAGCACCATGGCGTAGAATGAAGCTGCGGAGAATGAAGAGTGCAACTTCGTGGGCGGTCGCTGCCGGTAGAGCTGCAGTCTCAGCGTAGCGTGTCAGATGATCGACTCCGACAATAATCCACCGGTTTCCAGAGCTACTATATGGGAGTGGGCCATAGAGGTCTATACCCACGCGGTCGAATGGGCGAGCCGGGCACGGCAGCGGCTGTAACATGCCGGTAAGGTGCCGCGGAGGTGTTTTGTTCTGTTGGCAAGTGGTGCAAGACTGAATGTATTTCTGCACAAAACGATACATTCCTCGCCAGTAATAGCGTTGGCGCAGCCGTTCGTAGGTTTTCAGGACACCTGCGTGAGCACTTTGGGGATCTGCATGGAAATTCATGCAGATGTCAGAGCGCATATGAGTTGGGACAGCAAGGAGCCACTTCCGACCACCAGGCGTGTAGTTGCGGCGGTACAGAATGTTGTCACGTAAGGAAAAGTGGGCTGCTTGCCGGCGTACCGCTCTCGTGGAAGGGACAGAAGATGGATCGGTAAGGTAGTCGACTAACAAGGCAAGGTATGGGTCTTTACGCTGCTCCGAAAGCATGTCCGTGCTGTCGAGTGGTGACAAGGTGGTAAAAGGGGGTGACAGAGAAGCCACATCTGGCGTTAATGGCGATCGGGAAAGTGCATCGGCGTCCGCATGCTTGCGACCGGAACGATATACGACACGGATGTCGTATTCCTGCAATCGAAGTGCCCAACGGCCCAGACGTCCGGACGGGTCTTTCAAGGTGGACAGCCAACATAGAGCGTGGTGGTCTGTGACCACATCGAAAGGACGGCCGTAAAGGTACGGGCGAAACTTCGTAAGCGCCCAGATTATGGCCAAACACTCCTTCTCTGTCACGGAGTAATTCAATTCAGCCTTCTTAAGAGCGCGACTTGCATAAGCGACTACGTATTCGGTTTGGGTACCTTTCCGTTGTGCCAAAACTGCGCCAAGACCAACGCCGCTTGCATCAGTGTGAACTTCTGTGGCAGCAGTGGGGTCGTAGTGGCGAAGAATAGGTGGCGAGGTCAGCAGGCGGCGCAGCTGGTGAAATGCGTCGTCACATGCAGGTGACCATGCAGATATACCTTTGCTGTTGGAAAGCAGACTAGTCAGAGGTGCAATGATGGACGCGAAGTTGCGCACGAAGCGACGAAAGTAAGAGCAAAGACCAACGAAACTTCTTAGGGCTTTCAGTGATGTGGGCATGGGGAAGTCAGCGACAGCTCGAAGCTTATCGGGGTCCGGAAGAACACCGTCTCTTGTGATGACATGTCCCAAGATGGTTAGTTTGCGGGCTGCGAAGTGGCACTTCTTGGTGTTAAGTTGTAGGCCTGCAGAAGCTAGACACGCCAGAACCTCGTGGAGACGACGAAGATGTGTCGGGAAATCAGCTGAAAAGACTACGATGTCATCTAGGTAACACAAGCAAGTTTTCCACTTGTGGGCCCGCAATATGGTATCTATCATGCGTTCAAACGTCGCAGGCGCGTTGCAGAGCCCAAATGGCATGACTTTGAACTCATACAGGCCATCTGGCGTTACAAAGGCTGTTTTAGGGCGATCACATTCAGCCATTGGCACCTGCCAATACCCAGAACGCAGATCCAAGGATGTGAAGTACTCGGCGCCTTGTAAACAGTCAAGAGCATCGTCTATTCGTGGTAGCGGGTAGACGTCTTTCTTTGTAATCTTGTTTAAGCGGCGATAGTCCACGCAAAATCGAACGGTGCCATCTTTTTTCTTTACCAGAACCACGGGTGACGACCAAGCGCTTTGAGAAGGCTGTATGACTCCACGTTTAAGCATGTCATCTACTTGCTCCGTAATGACGCGGCGCTCTTCGGCAGAAACGCGGTAAGGACGCTGTCGCAGAGGCGAATGTGAGCCGGTGTCAATAGTATGAGTGACAGTCGTGGTGCGGCCCAAAGCAGGTTTCTGAAAGTCGAAAGAAGAGCGAAACTTGTTAAGGAGAGCAACAAGTTGGCTGCGATGCGAGGGGAGAAGGTCTGCGTCAATTGCATCGTCGAAGGCTGGTGAGCTTGATGGCTCAGACGCCTGAGTGATTGCGGCAATCTGACATGGCGTTTCGTCGGGAAGAATAATATCATTGATATGGTCGACAGGTTGCACATATCCTAACGTTTCACCACGAAGCAAGCCAATGGGGTAGTTGCAGTGGTTGGTAACCAGCATTACGGTTAAACCAGACGCAATCGTAAGAACGGCAAATGGGAGCACGATGCCCTTGCGTTCAGTAAAAACAGGGGATGGCGTAAATACCACCGTGGCGTCAGGTTGCGCCACACATGAAAGGCTAATAGGGACTGAAGCTTCCGGAGGCAAGGTGATGTCGTCGTCAGCGATGAGTTTGCAGAGCAGTGGTGAATGGTCGGGCGATGGAAACTCACAATTTGGCACTAGGGACACTTCCGCACGGCAACAATCGATGATAGCTTCATGACCTGATAAGAAACCCCAACCCAGGATGAGGTCATGAGAGCAAGATGGTAGTACGAAAAATTGGACGATGTACAAAACGTCTTGGATGACGACGCGCGCCGTACACACAGACGAGGGCTGAATGCGTTGCGCGCTAGCCGTGGACAGCACGATGCCACAGAGAGATGTGGTCACTTTCTTCAGTTTGCGACAAAATTTTGCGTTCATCACAGAAACGGCGGCCCCAGTATCAATTAACGCTTGTGTGGCGACTCCCTCAACATTGACATCAACAACATTTCGCGGCGAAAATGGAGGCCTTGATAATTGCGCAGAAGTTGCAGTTCTTGCCTCTGGAACTGCACTGATTAGTTTCCCTCCTCAGGAGGTGGTCTACGACGCATAGGAGATGGTGATCGGCGACGAGGAGATGGGAAACGAGAAGTTAATGGGCGACGATCCGAGTCAGAGTGCCTCTGTTCGTATGCAGACGAGGTGGCCTGCTGCGACGCATAGGTAGGAGTTCCAAAGGAGGCGTACGCAGGTGTGGGACGGCGGCGGCAGTAGCGTGCAATGTGGCCAGCGATGCCACACGCGAAGCAGATAGGACGGTTGTCATGGGTGCGCCACTCATTAGATTGACGGAAAAAGCGAGGTGAGGGCCTGTAAACCGGTGGCGCTGCCGGAGGAGTTGGATCCGATAAGGCGACTGGATGCGGTGGGGGCCGCGCGACCACAGCTGCGTAGCTGAGAGGTGAAGGCGGCGCAGTTGGTGCGTAGCCAGCAGTTGAGAGATAAGATGGCACCGAAGTGCACGGGTAAGAGGCCGGAACTGTAGGGAGTGCATTGCAAATTTCAGTGCGTATGGCCTGCTGCATATTCGAAGGGAGGCTTGTCGTGGGCGCGTCACTATGCGGCAGCAGGGAAAGCTGTCGGGCGACTTCCTCCCTGATGAAGTCTTTAATCTGGTGCGACAGAGTTCCTTGGTGAACGTTGCCATTGGCGAGTGCGACGGCCGAGATGGAATCTGGTGATGGAACACTCTGTCGGGCGATGGAACGCTGACGACGCAATTCATCGAAGCTCTGGCACAGGCTTACGAGGACCGCCACCGTGGTCGGGCTCTTCGCCAGCAACATCTGGAATGCGCCATCCTCGATGCCTTTGAGAATATGTCGAATTTTCTCTTCTTCAGGCATGGATGAGTTAACACGCTTGCAGAGGTCGAGCACATCCTCAATATAGCTAGTAAAGGTCTCACCAGGTTGCTGGGCTCGGTGGCGCAGACGCTGGTCAGCGCGGAGCTTGCGGACCTCTGGTCGGCCGAACGCTTCGGTCACGAGGGTCTTGAAGGTGGACCAGCTGGCGATGGCGGTTTCGCGGTTGGTGAACCATAGCTTGGCGACGTCAGCCAAGTAAAAGATGACATAGGCAAGCTTGGAGTCGTTGTCCCATTTGTTGCTGGCACTCACGCGTTCGTACTAGGAGAGCCAGTCTTCGACGTCTTGCTCACCACTGCCGCTGAAGATTGGTGGGTCCCGCTGACGGGCAGCACCGGGGCAGGTCGACGGGGCAGCCGATGGTGCTGGCTGGGCTGGGACGGGCTGGTTGGCGACTGCGTCAGTCATGTTTCGCGGTAGTCTTTCAGGCAACTTGCGAGAGCGGAGCTCCAGGTCTTCTTGGGGATCTCAGCACCTCCACCAAATGTGATGACGTTTATTCGAGCCGAGAAGTCGCAGCGAGGTCGCAACGGAAAGTGGGCGTACGGCAAGTCTGGCAGAGGCGGCACAAACTCTCGCGCAAGCAGAGCACGGGCTTTTTGTTGTCTTCCGAAGGCGCATACGCGTTGGTGCGTATGCTCCACTACAATAAGCAATAATTGCGCACGTCTGCGGCACTATACCAACACGTATATATACTGTATGTGCACATTTTACTAGAAAATACCTACATACGTAATTTTAAGGACCGTAGCGCTCATCAACCCTTTTGCAAAAGCAGCTTGATGTCAGTACGTTTTTTGGCCTAGGTACTCGCTGGTGACACTGGTACACGCTTGTAATCAATGGCAATTCGCTGAGATTACCTCTGCGATGAGTGCTGCGCTTTGTATCCTCCGATGGAAGCTGCCGCTGAAAACCGCACTTCCTGGAACAATTGGAAACCGTGTCTTTCGTCACACTCTTCGAAGTAGTGCTCAAATAATGCAACAGCTTGCACTTTCCCGACAACATGCTAGACGCAGCTGGCTCTAATCGCGAACGACTGAGCGACGAGCAGCCCCAATCTTCCTTTTTAAAACACAATAGTCTTTCTTGGGGACCTTCGACGCGAAAGTTTTAGTCTGTCTGTCTGTCTGTCTCTCTGTATGTGTGCCACTCTGTCTGTTTGTATATTTGTCTATTTGTCCACTCCTAACGGCACCGGGTACTTAAAACGGCCGGCCCTATTGTCAGCGCTCAGAAATGTTGCTCAAGATTTACCATTCATACTTGTGCAATTGTCAATTAATAAGCAATGATTGCGCACGTCTGCGGCACTATACCAACACGTATATATTCTGCATGTGCATATTTTACTAGAAAATACCTACATACGTAATTTTAAGGACCGTAGCGCTTATCACCCCTTTTGCAATAGCAGCTTGATGTCAGTACGTTTTTTGGCACCGGTACACGCTGGAGGCCTTGATACACGCTTGTAATCAATGGCACTTCGCTGAGATTACCTCTGCGATGAGTGCTGCGCTCTGTATCCTCCGATGCAAGCTGCCGCTGAAAACCGCACTTCCTGGAACAATTGGAAACCGTGTCTTTCGTCACTCTCTTCGAAGTAGTGCTCGAGTATTGCAACAGCTTGCACTTTCCCGACAACATGCTAGACGCAGCTGGCTCTAATCGCGAACGACTGATCGACGAGCAGCCCCAATCTTCCTTTTTAAAACACAATAGTCTTTCTTGGGGACCTTCGACGCGAAAGTTTTAGTCTGTCTGTCTGTCTGTCTCTTTGTATGTGTGCCACTCTGTTTGTATACTTGTCTGTTTGTCCACTCCTAACGGCACCGGGTACTTAAAACGGCCGACCCTATTCTCAGCGCTCAGCAATGTTGCTCAAGGTTTAGCATTCATACTTGTGCAATTGTCAATTAATAAGCAATAATTGCGCACGTCTGCGGCACTATACCAACACGTATATATACTGTATGTGCACATTTTACTAGAAAATACCTACATACGTAATTTTAAGGACCGTAGCGCTCATCAACCCTTTTGCAAAAGCAGCTTGATGTCAGTACGTTTTTTGGCCCAGGTACTCGCTGGTGACACTGGTACACGCTTGTAATCAATGGCACTTCGCTGAGATTACCTCTGCGATGAGTGCTGCGCTTTGTATCCTCCGATGGAAGCTGCCGCTGAAAACCGCACTTCCTGGAACAATTGGAAACCGTGTCTTTCGTCACACTCTTCGAAGTAGTGCTCAAATAATGCAACAGCTTGCACTTTCCCGACAACATGCTAGACGCAGCTGGCTCTAATCGCGAACGACTGAGCGACGAGCAGCCCCAATCTTCCTTTTTAAAACACAATAGTCTTTCTTGGCGACCTTCGACGCGAAAGTTTTAGTCTGTCTGTCTGTCTCTCTGTATGTGTGCCACTCTGTCTGTTTGTATATTTGTCTGTTTGTCCACTCCTAACGGCACCGGGTACTTAAAACGGCCGACCCTATTCTCAGCACTCAGCAATGTTGCTCAAGGTTTAGCATTCATACTTGTGCAATTGTCAATTAATAAGCAATAATTGCGCACGTCTGCGGCACTATACCAACACGTATATATTCTGCATGTGCATATTTTACTTGAAATTACCTACATACGTAATTTTAAGGACCGTAGCGCTTATCACCCCTTTTGCAATAGCAGCTTGATGTCAGTACGTTTTTTGGCACCGGTACACGCTGGAGACCTTGGTACACGCTTGTAATCAATGGCACTTCGCTGAGATTGCCTCTGCGATGAGTGCTGCGCTTTGTAACCACCGATGCAAGCTGCCGCTGAAAACTGCACTTCCTTGAACAATTGGAAACCGTGTCTTTCGTCACACTCTTCGAAGGAGTGCTCAAGTAATGCAACAGGTTGCACTTTCCCGACAACAAGCTAGACGCAGCTGTCTCTAATCGCGAACGTCTGAGCAACGAGCAGCGCCAATCTGCCTTTTTAAAACACAATAGTCTTTCTTGGGGACCTTCGACGCGAAAATTTTAGTCTGTCTATCTGTCTGTCTGCTTGTCTCTCTGTATGTGTGTCTGTCTGTCTGTTTGTATAATTGTCTGTTTGTCCACTCTCAACGGCACCGGGTACTTAAAACGGCCGACCCTATTCTCAGCGCTCAGCAATGTTGCTCAAGGTTTAGCATTCATACTTGTGCAATTGTCAATTAATAAGCAATAATTGCGCACGTCTGCGGCACTATACCAACACGTATATATTCTGCATGTGCATATTTTACTAGAAAATACCTAGAAACGTAATTTTAAGGACCGTAGCACTCATCACCACTTTTGCAAAAGCAGCTTGATTTCAGTACGTTTTTTGGCACAGGTTTTTGCTGGAGACCTTGGTACACGCTTGTAATCAATGGCACTTCGCTGAGATTGCCTCTGCGATGAGTGCTGCGCTTTGTATCCACCGATGCAAGCTGCCGCTGAAAACTGCACTTCCTTGAACAATTGGAAACCGCGTCTTTCGTCACACTCTTCGAAGGAGTGCTCAAGTAATGCAACAGGTTGCACTTTCCCGACAACAAGCTAGACGCAGATGTCTCTAATCGCGAACGTCTGAGCAACGAGCAGCGCCAATCTGCCTTTTTAAAACACAATAGTCTTTTTTGGGGACCTTCGACGCGAAAATTTTAGTCTGTCTGTCTGTCTGCTTGTCTCTCTGTATGTCTGTCTGTCTGTCTGTTTGTATTTTTGTCTGTTTGTCCACTCTCAACGGCACCGGGTACTTAAAACGGCCAACCCTATCCTCAGCGCTCAGCAATGTTGCTCAAGGTTTAGCATTCATACTTGTGCAATTGTCAATTATTAAGCAATAATTGCGCACGTCTGCGGCACTATACCAACACGTATATAGTCTGTATGTGCATATTTTACTAGAAAATACCTAAATACGTAATTTTAAGGACCGTAGCTTAAGGACGTTATTTAAGGACCGTGTCGATGTCCGCACAAGGGGCGCTGATGATCGAACGTCGCGCTTTCAGCAACGCTGGCTGTCACCGATAGCTGCCAGCCGCACTTAGCCGGTACTTCTCTGACTGATATGTAACACGCGATTGTCAATCGGTAATTTAGTACGCCTTCATGAATTGGCTCCCTGGCATACGTTTTCAGTGGATTGTATTGGTATTTCTATGGGTGTTTTTTTAATTGTTGGTATTGACATAACTGCATATACCTGTACACTGGCACGCCGGCTCTAACCGCCAGCGGAGGCCAGAAAAACGGCTGTCGCTCGGCATAACCACTCCGTAAATGCATTTCTGGCATTGATTGACCTTCCACTCACTTCTGCTACAGTTTAGGTAACAGTTAAATTTGTTGCAAAGATCAAATGCAGTTCAAGCATCGCAACTCAGCTGCTTTGAGAGCAGTCTTATCCCAGTGCCACGTCCCAGCGAGGCTTATCATGCCAGCCGCGTCGGTGTACATGCTTCCGGCACTTTTTTCTTTAGGTAGGCGCAATTCTAAAGTGCAAGAATGACTGTGAAGTACAGTTCAGACATCCCTGAGCCTAAATCGACCATTTATCTACGTGTGCGGTACCCGCACAAGGAGCGGGGACGACCGATGTGTCGTGCTTTCAGCAACGTAGGCTGTCACCGAAACCTTTATTCTGAGCGCTGGCGCCGGTACTTCTCCGACTCGAATGTAAGAACGCGCAATTTTGTGTTGGTAATTTGGTACGCGTTAGTGAACTAACATACTGGCATACTTTTTCAGCGGTTTGCATTAGTCACTTCTTCGTCGGCTGCTTAGTTGCAGGTATCAATATAACTGCAAATATGTAATCTGGCACGCCTGATGTGTACTGCTAAATCATAGCATGAGGGAAAAAAAAACTCAATATTCATTCGTATGAGCGGTTATCTACCGAAGAAGATCATTTGTTCATGTTGGCCAGTAGCAAGTTCGAGAACCTACTATCAAAGGAAAAAAAAACTATCGGCAGTAACAGCTGACATTCTGTGGCTGCTCCTCCAGTCAATTTGAGATTTTTCAGAGTTAGGATGTAGATGCTTCAAAAAAAAAAACAAAAAAAAAACATTGCGCTTAGCTAATAGTTGCCCGTCAATCGGTGCCCGGAAGCTGGGCGTCACTGTCGAATCAAGCGCAATTTTTTTAAAAAAAGGAATATCGTGACTGTCTTGAGTATGCAACTTGTAAACATAAAGTGTAACGGCGTGTTCTTCAGATAAATAGTCATTTTACAACCCCAAAAGCATGTTCTGGCGTGGCGTAACGAAGACCAAGTACAAATATGACATCCAAATTTTGCACAGAACTATCACAAGGCAAAAATCGAATTCCATATGAATTAAGAGGTAAATCTTTTTTTAAAGTCCTCTGTAAAATGTCCCAAAAGAAATTAGCGTTCTTACAATCAATAAACACATGTTCAATGGTCTCAGGTTTGTTACACAGGAGACAGCTGCTTCCCCATGGTACATACATCCCTCTCTCTTCAAGCCACGTTTTTACTGGCAAGGTTCCCGTATGAAGTTTAAAAAAGAAGGTTTTCACATTGGGTGGTATACACATGTTTTTCACTCGCTTTAGTACGTCATGACCATATGATTTTTATACCTTGAACGGTACAGGGGCACAGGAAAAACATTCTGTATTAGGCCTTTCATAAGGCGCTTTCTTTTTACATTAGTTAGGTAATCTATCGAAAACCTCGCCCTTAAGAAACGATATGAGAACACAATTTCGCGCAAGAACGGTGACAAGGTGTGTCGTTTTCGCCTGTCTGAAGATACAAAGAAGTCAGGCATGTGGTGTAACAGCGTTGTTTGAAATAAAGAACGTAAAAAAGAGTCTCTCTGGTCTCTAATGAGCAGGAAACGTGATATTACTTGGTTAAGAAACAGATGGCACAGAGACAGCCCTCCTTGCTTAACTCGCCGAAACAAGTTCGTTCTAGATGTTCTCTCCCACGTAGAGCTCCAGATGAACGTGGTGAATATCCTGTGGACTTTGTGAATCGTTTTACGCTTACAACTAAGTACTTGCAGAAGGTACATAAATTTAGCAGCCAGAAACACGTTGCATACAGCTGACCGAGAGAAAATTGATAAGCCACGACCGCCCCATCCTTCGGCGGTCGCGCGCAGTTCTTCAGCCTTTTCAAGCCAAAATGCTTCACTGTCTTGATACCTCTCCAATGGTACCCCTAGGTAACGACTAGGCGTCGTGAACCAATGAATATTTCCAAAGGAACTGGGCGTAAGGTCCCAATTACCATGTCATAAACCAATGCTTTTTTCTTTGTTCATTAAACTTCCACTCGTGTCACAAAACCTTTGAGTGATCTTTAATAACGAAGTGACACTCTCTCTATCAACTGCAAAAAAAGCGACATCGTCGCCGTATGCCAAAACACGCACTTCACATGACTGCTACCTGAAACCATTAATCCCTGCAAGGTGAATCACTTTCTGACACAATGGTCCCAAAAATAGATCGAAGAGCAAAGGACTCAAAGGACACCCCTGGCGCATGGAGGAAAATACTTGTATGCGCTGTCTTTGCGTTTTCTTAAACCACGTGGCTGCTAACAAACTGCTCATGGTCATGAATCTTGTCAACGTGCTTTTCCGCAGATTTTAATTCCTGTCCTCACATATTCTCATTTCTTCATCTTGTTTGCACTGTGCTTTGTGCTGGTCATTACCATTGTATGAAAACATTGAAGCATCATGGTGCTTTAATACGACTGCTGAAAAAGATTTCTAAATAGACTGAAACTCAGAGAAATGTCGAATCGCCCAAGGGTCATATGTTATTTAGAAATTACGCTTGATCTCCGCAATTTTAAGAGCGGCGTCAATGAAGACATTTCTCCGTGCGTGTCACACTTACCATTCTTTATTTTTCAGTGTGTTTACATGAGTTCAGGGCTAGGAGGTAGTTCGTTAGGGTCCGATTATCCACATGCTCGACATTTCGCCACTTTTGTTTCGGAATGCAGCAGTGACAGTCATGCAGAACACAATGAAATGAGATGCTAATAGGTGACAGTGAAACGAGGCAACTTGTAATGACAAGTAATTTTGTTGAAATTTTTCATTTTCATGCAAGAAGCGGCCAATAAACGACAAGGATGTGATCCCAAGCTCTTGAGTTATGGGGAAAAGGTGCGTTGCAAACGGCCGCGACCAGCGCACCTTGCACAGCCTGGTTCATATGAAACTACGTAGCAAAACATGGCATGGCATAACCGCATAGTATAGTAGAATACTATATTGTTGTAGGTGTGCGAAATGTTATCGATGCTCGGTAGGAAAGGGCAGGTGATGAGAAACGAGACAAAAAGGATACGACGCCAGCAGCCTAGCATAGCAACTGCATTAAGAGAACTGGTTCCAGGCAGGTGAAAAAGATAAATGAAACAGCCTTGCGTAATTCAGCGTAGCGAGGGGGGGAGGCAGTGTAAAAGCGAAGTGTGTACGAGAGGTCGTCATTTCATCGCACATGGTTTCTTTTGCTGCCATGGGCGCACGTGTGGAACGTCAGTACACGTTTGCCCGTCGTAGCCAGCTTTGGCAAGCGGGAGTGATTCACTGCTCAACTTTTTCTACGTCTTTCGTGGTCTGTAAAACTTCACACATTTTTATTACTGTACAGCTGCTAATGTGAGCTAAGCGTGTGTGCAGCGATGTTAGAGGCAGCGTATGTTGCGGATGATTGCGGCCGCAGGACAACAAGAGGGTGAACCGAGGAAAGGAGAAGTTTTACCCGAGCAGCCAAAATAAAGGAACGTTCTTGGTGTAGGGCTCGGGTCTTGAATACGCGACATCTTTTGGTGCCGTGAAACCCGGGAAGAAGGACTTTCGCAGGTGAGACGAAGCAGGCCTCACGAATTTCAACCACTACAGTTGTAGCCTCGAGAACTTTTGTGAAGCCGCCGTATGTAAAGCTGATGTGTGAGGCCTAACCACCACGGAGACCTGGGAGGACTACTGCGGCTGGAATTAGGACCACCACGAGCACTCCTGGACTGACGTGAGTGCAGGCATTGGGTGGATTCTCGCGAGACAAGATCTTTCACGTATACTTCGACTCAGTCCTGACTCGCGCTTCACGACGGTGGCTCGATATTCGCAAGATCATAGAGAACGACAGCCCGGCACCTTACGAATATTCTTTGTGCGAACCTTCTGCGACGGCTGCTGTTTGACTCTGACTTGGTCTCGTGCGTTGTTATATGGCCAGCCAGTGAATATTCACGTTTACGACACTGAACAGGCTTATGGAGGTCCTCTAAAAAAGGCATTGACGCAGGTCATCGGAGACGTCGAACATTTTCAGCAATTGGATTGCCCACCGATTTGTGAGTTACTACGTATTCACCAAGTTTTCATTGAGCAGTATGAGGAACTCGGAAGAATCGACAAGGAAGTAGAGAATGCAGTTCACATCAATAATTTGGAAGCTGAGATGGAGGATGCGGAAGCTTATAAGCGCCAGATCATTCTAGCGAAAGTCAGAACCGAGTATAATATCGCCGACATACTAAGGGCACGGCAGGCTTGTTTGGAGATAACAAGACTACATATTAAAATGGAAGCAGAAAGAAAGACCTTATCTGCGCCTGCGTCCCTACTATGCAGCCAAGGCATATTCTACAACCACTTGTAGCACAGATTGCAGTCGAGTCGGCCTCAGGACATATTCTTGAACGTGGTAGAGGCCAATCGATCAGGACCCTAAGTGAAATAACGACCATTGAAGTAGCCTGCACACAACAACCGCTACTTATAAGGATATGGCACACGCCTGTAGAACTTTTGTCGGCGTTTCAATACCGGAGAACCTGTTGTCAAGAAATGTACAACTCCGCTGTTTGAAGTGGAGGACGCGTTCCCATTATTGAAAAGGCGGAAGACATTGTAGACCTAAAGGGTCACCCACTAGATGTAAAAGATGCGCCCAAGCCAAGGCTGGCCGACTTAGACGTTAAAAAATCATTATTGCCCGGCGTCCAAGTGCCCGATGGAGGCAAAACAAGCCCAACTTCCATAGCAAAAAGAAAGAGAAGAATAAAAACAAAAATGCACGACGACACAAGGGCCAGTCACTTGCGCAGCTGAAACCTTAGGTATTTCCAGAAAGCTACAGAAGTCAATTTTGAAGAGAGTATTGATAATACATCTTATTTCCGCAAAGTGTATAATAGCCGAAACAGCGCAACAGCAGTGAATGAGAGAGACCAGACGAAGATGGAAGCCAAAGGGTTACAAGGTAAATGCAGCAACGAACAGAAAGCAAAGGAAAAGGCTCACCAAGTATTGCTACACGAGATCAAACTGGAAGAAACTTATCTGCGAATTTTCATGCCAAAGAAACTTGCTCAGGGAGAATGCAGGTTCATCGAGTTCAACGTGCTCAAAAGCACGAGCGTGGAACAAGCGCCCAAAGCACCGCTTGACAAACAGACACGGTTGGATATCATGGATTTTCCCACACTGACTGACCTGGGCTCATACAAGTACTCTTGAACAGCGTGTACTTCGAAGTTGGGTGTGTTGTTGTTGTTCACACAAACTTGTAGATGCAGGGGCGTGGAGCAGGTTGAATATTGTAAAACAACGAGAAACGTCGCTATCATCATTAAGGGTGGACCAGAGCATTCGGAAAATAAGAGGTCGACGGGTTTGCTTTACCATTAGGACAGCGGCTCGTCCTTCTCTCTAAAGCATAGTTAAGTGAGTGGGGAGTCAAGTATAGTTAAGCAATGGGCCAGGAGCTCCAAAACTGCCTAATCGTTAAACAATTCTAATTGCGTTCCACCTAGTGAGCTTCTACTCTTACGCACGCAATATTCTTCGACCAACAAAATGCATTACCACTTTTTTTCGTAAGCCACTACAATATGTGCCTTTCAAACATGGTAGCTGACCGTCGGCGCCGGCGGTGTAGGCTTGGTGACCAAACACGGTGAATGACATTTTTGGCCGATAGACTCAAGAGGCGATTTCGAGCTATAAAACACTATATTGCTACGTGAATGTTGACATTTTGGGGATGATGCGCGTGTGCACCTGACACAGAGGTCTCCGCTCGGTGCCTGGTCTACCGGTCACGTCACCGCTGCTGGTTCACAACATATTTCATCCACAGCCTCGTCGATGCGGCGTTTTTTTCTTTTGTAACATAATTGGTGGAGGTGGAACGTTTCCCGTTATCACCACGAAGCTTCGCAGTAGCCGCACCGTCTAGCTTCCGGCCTTGGCTTCCAATGATAACAACCCATCACCGCCTTCAGCTGGAGCACCAGCTAATACGTACCTTGCGATGTCCCACCGCCATGATTTCGGTACGTTTTCCGCCCAGCCTGGCCTTGACGTTGACTACTGACTTAGCATGTTCGAGCGCGTTAGCCTGTCTCACCAATGGGGCCCTACCATGATGCTCGCCACTGTAATCTTTTACTTGGATGGCACCCTGCATGTATGGTCGATGCTCATGAGGCCGAGCTCACCACCTGGGACATCCTAAAGGAACGACTACGCGACATCTTTGGAAACTCGTCCGGTCGACAAATGGCCGTACGAGAAGAACTCGCCACCCGTGTACAGTCAGCAACCGAGTCGTATGTCTCGTACATAAAGGACGTGCTCGTGTAGTGCCGCAGAGTGGACGAGCAAATGACCGAGAGCGTTAAGGTGGGCCACATACTCAAGGGCATCGCGGACGATGCTTTCAACTTGCTCGTGTACATCAACGTCATGACTGTCAATCTCATAATTAAGAAATGCCGCCGCTTAAAAATGGCAAAAAACCACCAAATTCAGCCTCAATTTTTGTGCGCTCCCTAACGTGGCTGTCACGGCAACCTGTACCGACCTCGACGCCACAACACCCTTGCACGAGAATGTTACACGGATTGTTCAGCGTGAGCTTGAGGCGGCCCGTCCACCGCCGTTTTATCTGCTTCCATTTGACCAGGGTACCGTGCAAACACCTCCGGCGGTGTCAGTTATTCCGGCAGTCGTGCGGCAAGAAATTTCTAACTTTGGTTTTCCTATCGCCTGCTCCGTCTCCCGATCAGACGACAGACCCATGCCAATAAATGCACCACGCCATGACGCACACCCTTTACCCAAATACCGCAATCTGACGGAATGGAGAACAGCAGATGACAAGCCAATCTGCTTCCCCTGTCACTGAGTTGGCCATGTCTCCCGCTACCATCGCAGCACCTGCCCCCCCACCCCCTTTGGAGCCAATTTTCTTGTTTTCCTCGGCCGTACGTCGACCCCCATCAGTATTTGCTCAGCTGGCAGTATACTGTTTCTAACGCGCCTAACAGCCGCTCTAGCACTCGTTCACCGTCACCGCAATGCGCTGTTCTCCGTCGCCCCAACTCCACTGCTATCCATCGCCGACTGTGAATCTTCCCATGAAAACTAGATTATGCAGCTTCTGGAAGTAGTGCTGTATCAAGTGCGACTGACCCAAATCCTCCGTTGACACTCCCGACTACTAAGAACTTGCTGGAATTACATGTAGACGGTCTTTCCTTGACAGCTGTAGTTAACACTGGAGCTCAAGTGTCTATAATGAGTGCTCGTCTTTGTCGCCACCTCAAAAAAGTACTGCCGCCTGTAGCAACACAAGCAGACCGTGTCGTCGATGGCGGAACTGTGGCTGTCATTGGAATGTGTACCGTTCGTATTAGCTTCGCCAGCCGCCATGTTCCTGTTTTATTTACCTTCTCGACAATAGCCCTCATGACCTCATCTTCGGGATGGACTTCTTATCGGCGCATTCTGCCCTGATTGACTGTTCCGCCGGCACTCTCTCTGTATAGAACTTTTTCTTCTTCCAGATTCTCGCCCCGAGCTGCCGAAAAGCCTCTGTACTACAGACTTCAGTCGGTACCGCCAAAAGCCCTCAAATTCATTAAATTGGCAACAATTTCACTCGTTGTTGACGGTGATTATGTCGTCTCGCGTATTCCTGATGTTCTCCTGGCACGCGACATCACTGTGCCACACTCCGTCGTAACCTAGGCCTTTACCCGAACATGTCTGCCCATTATCAATTTTGGTTTCACGGAGCAAGTACTACCACACGGAATTTCAGTCACCATGCTTCGACCATTATTAGACTCTCACGTCACCGCTTTTGTGGCAGACTTATTTTCCGGTCTTCCATGTCGCCAACAGGATGCCACATCGCTCGATGCGGCCTTGCGCCTTATGATCAACCTTAAACTCAAACCCGAGCAATTCGACACCATATTCCGCCTTCTGGCTTTCTACCGCGACATATTTGACACCGACAGCAGTCCACTCAGACTTTCCTCGTGAAGCACCGCAATAATACTGCTGACTATCCTCGCACTCACCGCAGATCATACCGGATGTCTGTCACAGAGCGTAAAACAAATAAAGAAGTCAAGAAGATGCTAACCAAAGAAATTATTGGACCCTCCTCGAGCCCTCGGGCATCTCCTGTGGTGATCATTAAAAAGAACGATGACACGTGGCGCTTCTGCCTCGTTTACCGCCGTCTTAATTGAATCACGAAAAAGGACATTCATCATTTGCCCCGAATTGAAGACGCCCTCGATCGTCTTCATGGCGCGCGATGCTCTTCTACAATTGACCTACGTTCCGGCTATTGGCAGATTGCGGTGGACAAGAAATACGGAGAAAAGACTTCCGTTGTAACTCCCGACGGCGTATATCAATTCAAGGTGATGTCGTTTTGGCTATGCAACGCCCCAGCCGCGTTTGAGCGTATGATGGACTCGCTATTACTAGGGTTCAAGTGGTCAGCATGCTTGCACTACCTGGGTAATGTTCTTGTATATTCGCCTAAGTTTGAGACACACCTCCAGTGTTTGTCAGTGCTTCTCTACATCTTCCAAACTGCTGGCCTTCTAATTTCATCGAAATATCTTTCGGCCACCAGCAGATTACGGTTTTGTGCCACCTTGTCGACGCATCTGGTGTGCAGCCTGACCCGGAGAAAATTCATGCCGTCATGAGCTTTCCTGTACCCCAGTCTGCCAAAGACGTCAGGAGTTTTGTAAGACTTCGTTCTTATTTTAGAAGGTTCGTGAAAAATTTTGCAATGATCGCTCGACCACTCACCGACTTTCTGAAGAAAGACGTGACTTTTACGTGGGGTTCCGCTCAAGTTGCCGCTTTTTCTCACCTCATCACCCTCCTCACGACTCCACCTACATTGGCCTCTTTGATCTGTCCGCTCCGACAGAAATCCGAACCGATGTGAGTGGTCGCGGGATTGGGGCCGTCCTAGCCCAACGCCAGCGGGGACACGACCGATTTATCGCCTACGTTAGCCGCCTTCGCACAGCTGCCGAGCATAACTATTCAATAACAGAGCGTGGATGTCTCTTGTTTGGGCAGTCACGAAGTTCTGCCCATATTTATGTGGCACGAATTTTTCTGTAATAACGGACCACCATGCGCTATGTTGGCGTTCGCCACTGAAAGAACCTACTGACCGGCTCGTGTGCTGGGCTCTGTGACTGCAAGAGTACACCTACACGGTAACGTAAAAGTTTGGACGCCTACATCAGGACGCAGACTGCCTGTCCTGCTACTCGGTTGCTGAGTCGAGCACTATGCCTGACACAGACGCCGAGCCTCGCTTCTTTTCCCTTTCGCAAAGGACATCTCTCGGTGACAAGCAGCGCCATGATGCGTCCTTGCGTGCTATCATCGAGCGCCTCGAATCACCATCTTCCAATCAGTCCCATCACTCATTCGTGGTCCACGATGGTGTATTGTACCGTCAAAGTTTTGAGCCAAATGGACCTGCCCTGCTGCTTGTCATTTCGAAACACCTTCGCTTAGAAGTTCTAAATGAATTTCGTGACCTCCCAACTGCTGGCCACCTTGGTGTGTCATGCACTTACGACCAAAAATAACAACGCTTCTTTCAGCCGGGGCTTGCACACTCATTCAGAAGATACGTTTTGGCTTGTGAGAAATGCCAGTGCCGCAAAACACGATCCACACTTCCCGCCGGAT
Source organism: Rhipicephalus microplus (assembly GCF_043290135.1). Lineage (NCBI taxonomy): Eukaryota > Metazoa > Arthropoda > Arachnida > Ixodida > Ixodidae > Rhipicephalus > Rhipicephalus microplus. The sequence continues at coordinate 128,396,704 of NC_134707.1, forward strand.
GCCTCCAACATATTTGCACAGCACAATACGAGTAGTTACGACGTAACTACAGAAAAAAAAGACAAGGTCAGAAGAAGCGACAAGGACAGCGCTCTTTCTCTCCTTGTCTCGTCTTCGTTAGTTACGTCATGACTACTCGTAGTCTTGCGCTGTTGTTGATTCCCAATCACCAACTAGCCCAATCATCTGTCTTATGAAGGATGTCTTTAACCACTTAAAATTCCGTCAGAACCGTTCATGGACCTACTTGGCCCTTGGACCTACTTGGCCCTTTCCCTTGTTTTCCTCGGGTAACAAGTGGATAGCTGTGGCCACTGACTATGCCACACGTTATGCCATCACACAAGCTCATTCAACAAGCTGCGCCACAGATGTCACCGACTTCCTCCTCAAGGACGTGATTTTGCAACACGGAGCCCCACGGCAGCTGCTTACAGACCGAGGCCGCATCTTTTTTTTCCAAAGGTCATAGCCGACATCTTGCAGTCCTGTCAGACGAGACATATGCTTACTACGTCAAACCACCCGCAAACCAATGGACTCACGGAGCGTCTAAATCGCACTCTTAGAGAAATGACCACTAAGTATGTTTCTACCAACCACAATGACTGGGATCTCGCGTTGCCGTAAAACACATTTTCCTACAATTCTTCTCGCTATGACACTGCCGCTTCCTCTCATTTTTTCTGTTGTTCAGCCGAGAACCTACCTTACCCCTAGATATAGTCATTCCGTCTACCACGACACCGACCGGCGAACGCGCCATTGACGCTACTCGGGCTGCCCACGCACGCTAAATCTCCCACACTCGCTTTCTGGCCTCTCAAGAGAACCAGTGGTGTTTTTACGTACGACACCGCGACGTGAACTTCTTACTCGGTTGATTGGTGCTGCTGTGGTTCTTGACCCGTCAAGTCGGCTTGTCGGAAAAACCTCTTTCCCGCTACAAAGGTCCTTATTGATTCCTTCATGAAGTTACTCCTGAGACATACGAAATTGCCCTTACTGCCTTATCGCCTTGAACTGTCCCGCAGGCCACTGATATCGTGAATATGTGGCACGCTTGCAGCCTTACCACTCTCGCGCTGACATTGTCATCTAGATGCGCCGAGACGGCATTTCTGCTGCCGGGGTTATGCTTTATGCATGTTGACAATTTGTGAGACGATGAGCGTGTGTGCCTGACGAAGAGCACAAAGAGTGGTCTCTGCTCGGTGTTTTGTCTATCGGTCACGCCACTGCTGCTGGTTCCAAATATATGTCATTCATAGCACCGTCGATGCGGCGTCTGTCTTCTTACGTAGCAATATGACCAGTGAAGTCAGGAAGAAAAACAAAGAAAACAAAGATGACATTGTTCAGTAACATGAAGCTCCCACTTTTAACAAACGGTAGTGGTATCGGTAAACTTTTTATTCAAAAATGAACGGGCGTTGCTGTGTGCCTGAGTGGCAGCGCCTAGTCCGGGACGTCATTGGAGATATTTGGCTGCTGCCCAGGCGCGCACCACCAAGGAGAGTTGTGCATTTACGTTGCATCAGCCGAACAGGTGCTCCTCTCAAGCCTCTTTATTTGGAATTCAGAATCGGGGATCAAAAAGAGAGTGACAGAATATGCAGGCACAACGTGAAAGGTGCCAGAGATTTCTGGTATGAAAAGTCGTGTGACGGTGGAACTAAAAGTAATATTGATCTGAAGGTGTCTTACTAGTCGTTCGTACGCTTTCGCTACAGCGCGTGTGGGGTCAGGGTAAAGTGGGCAAGAGGTGCCGTAATAATTCGAAATATCATGGTAGCGTGCGTAACTAAAGTTGTTAGGAACTGACGTAGTCAATAGAATGCCAGCGGCCGGGAGGGGACAAGCTCGGGCAGCGGCATCCAACGCTTCATTGCCGGGAGGACCTGTGTATACCCTCGAATACACGCTAGTCTTACGGATTGGAGAATATAGCGCCAGGAAGCGGCTTACCGGAGATGAGGTGTCAATGAGGTGATGAAACCCTCGATGAGTGAAGAACAGGCTGAGCGCGAGTCTGGTAAAGGCGTCTTCGGTTGGCTGCTCTAGAACTCTAGGTCAGAGTTGCCACACGCAAAGGCAGCTCGATGTTGGAGCGCGAGAGTTAGTGAACCAACCGAATAAAAGAGCAGCACGCCTGTAGCGCCACCACGGAACCTGCGCGAAAAGCTGCCGGGTAAATATTGCTGCGCTGCATCAACAAATGGTGTTGATCAGTTCAGTGGACATCTCTGGCATATCTAATATTTTTAATACTCTTTCTCTCGCTCTCTTTCTCGGACATGTCTGGGTGTATGAAAGCCTTCCAAGCTGTGCACATACACCTGGTGATCGTCCTCGTCAGAACTACTACCTTCAAGGCAAATCACGAGGCTGTCTGCGAGCTGCTGTAACGACAGCATTAACGTCTACTGTGCCTTCGCTAGCCGCCTCGTTATTGACAATGTGCATTTATGGCTTTCTAGATGTGAATTAGGCCCACATGTGCACAAAAACGCCATCAGCAACGCACGTGCACGAAGTATTACGCGCCCGACGATGCCCTCTTCCGAAATGCATGCTCGCACTCCTCATCTCACCTCATTCACTTGCCGGCAGCCACGCGATTGACCAGCTTGTGTAACGTGATCCGTCCTCTTGGTCAGATCGTACCGCGCTTCCACTTCGCAGAGCGGTCGGTAGCGCTCCGTGTCAGAGGCCGATGCTGTGAAAGAGCCCCGAGCCAACCGTAGGTAGGCCGAGCGCTCCTATGCTACCAATAAGAGGCGCAGTCACTTTTCAGAGCGCTCTAGAGCACTCGGGAATGCCCAACCGAATACGCCATTAGGATAATGGGAGCAGTGGGAAGGGTGCAGTTCCCGTCAGGCATACGGTCCAATATTCTGGCGCAACCCCGAAACATTTTGAATTTTCGGCTTCGACACTTGCATGATTTCACCTTTGTCCGTCTAGAATAAAGCATCTAACTAACGCCGAATAAGATACAAGCCGAATAAGCTAGCAGAACATAGCGCACCGAAAGCTCGAGTTCAAGCCTCATGCTTCTTCTCTAAAGGAAGAGTGTGGGAGAAAAGGATGAACGACAATCTCCCTCAGGAGCCTTTTCGTAGCAGTTAGCTCATATCATTTTTCAACGTCGAATAATCTTCATGATTACGGGTAGTACGTTAGGAAATCTAGCGTAACTGTCTGCACGTCTTGGTGTTCACGCATAGAAATGATTGGCCAGTGTTTTCTTCTTTTTGTAAGAACTCTGCGTTGGGCATTAGAAAGGCCCTTAGAAATACGTATCTTTTCTAAAGAGTACAATACTTTGGGCCTCATTTCTGCTTAGAAAATATTCGACAGAAGCTTCTTATGGGCTGCACTTTTGGTAGCTTCTACAGAGTCAATTTAAATAGGTTGCAAAAGTCGGAACGAAAAGTGATTTTAAACCTACTGCGACAGACATCAACCACCGCATGACGATTGAAGCGTGACTAGGAGAGAGGGGGGGACAAATAGCGAAAACGAAAAAACAAATAAACGTTTTTTTCCATTGTATGAATTTTATTTCTTGCAAAACATTAGTACAATACTTTAATGAAGCTTTGTTTTTATTATGTAGTTGAGCGCCTGCTTTTTTTCATTTGGTTTTAGAAACAGCGGGTGCATGCAGGCAGTCTGGTAACATGGGCTACGGTTTTGGCAATGTATCTAGGCAATATGCAATCAGAGCTTGGCTTGTGTTTAGTCAGGCGGATTTTTTTAGTAAGGCGCATTACCAGATCAACAAGGTATCGTTCACTTTTCTTTGGTGGTGTCGTGCATCTTCAGAAAATTACTTAGTTTTTATGTGCATTTCAGAGCTCCACTATGTCAAAAAATGTGGGAATAGCCACTTCTGTGACAGCTGTCTGGTTTCGTTGGCGCATGACCGGTGTGCCCTCGCCTTTGGTGACTCGAACGTCAAATCAGACCAGGCTCTCGTCATCGTCGATGTTTACAACTGACGTTAGCTGCACGAAGTGGCTAGAGTCACGGACACGAGTTGGTGTCTTCTGGGTTAGCGGGGCGACGATTCAGTGTAGAAAATTTGAAAAGGCTCGGCATGGGGAGGAAGTGAAGTCTGCAATCGGACGGAGTGGGACGTCAGGCTTGCTAATTTTTGGTAGTCCATAGAAACTCGGTGCGGATCTGTTACGGCAGATTAGTCGCGGGTAAAGTGTTCTGGGATCTGCATAATGCTTGAAAATTTCCGCGAGTAGCTTGTTAAGCTCTGTCTGGGTTGGCTTCGTTGGGTCCTTTACTAGCTGCGTGTATGCGTGTCCTTCCGAAAGAGCTGAAACCTTCCGATCACAGACCCCGCTATCCATTACCACCGTCTAATCGCCCTTGTCGGCGGGCAAGATGACAATGCTCCAATCCCGTCGGAGTTCCCGAATCGCCTGGTTCTCTCCTGTGGGTAAGTTCTTTTTTCTATTGTAGCGGTAATTTCGAAAGAATTCCAATTGATTTCAACCTAATTTTTTTCTTGCACCCGGCCTCACGCTCTGGACGGCTTCCTCTACAGCCGCGACAAGTTTTGGTAGACGGGGCGTTGTTGAAATCTTATAGCCCGGTCCCCTTGCCTGGACAGAAGTTTCCCGATCAGTAAGTGGACGAGATGAAAGATTGGTGACAAACCTGGAATTTCCGATGTTTTGGCTGGAACTTCGGTCCAACAGGTAAGAGAGTCTCTTATCCTGAGTTGTCCGGTGTTTTTTTTTTTTGCCGTTGATGATTAATCGAATCTGCGAACGCGTCAACCGCAGACATCAATTCATAGATGTGGTGCTCAAGTTGACGCTTGCGAAGAACAGGTCCAATTCTCTTTTCAGTAGAGAGACATTTTTTCATGAAGGCGGGCGTTGATCAGTCGTTGTTTGGCTCTCTTGACGACTTCCAAGCCTTCAGGGGTCGAGACAGGTCACGAGACACGAATGCACGTGCGCGATGCGAATCCCGTCCTCCTTGAAGATACGTGCCAACATCTCACTGGTTCTCTAAACGTATGAAACCCACGCATTAATTTGCAGCCCTCTGAAACGTATACCGGTTCCATACATTGAGGGAACCAGCAATATGTTGGCGCGTATCTTCAAGAAGGAAGAGCTTCGCATCGCGCACGTGGTTTCGTGTACGCTGGGCTGCCACCTCCCCCGCCCGAAAGACCGGCCAACAATGAACAGCACCCCCGGTGTCGTTTACAAAATTCCGTGCGTTGAGTGCCCCTCTTCGAATACGTGCGAGACGAAAACCTACCGGAACGACTAAAGCAACAAGCCAACGAAGTGCGGAAATTCTACAGTGAGCGCAGCGCAGCCGCCGAACATGCTGGGACGTTGGATCACCAGAAAAATTTAGAACCGACGGCTTTTCTTGAAAGCAAGCTGAACAGGACGAGAAGGTTATTACTCTAGTCGTGGCATATGCAGAAGGCAGCTCATAACATCAACCACCCTCTCGGAACCCTTCCCACATGGACTGCGCTCCATGGAAAACGAGAGAGAGGGGAGTCATTTTCCGCACCACCAGTGTTTTGAAGACGCCGCTGCTACGTAGTCTCCGCATTCAACCCTGACGAATGAATAAAGTCGGTTTCGAAACTTGAGGTTTCTTCAAATGTTTTGGTTGGAGTCTGAATCATCTCTTTCCATGCCTTGCTTCTCGACTCTTAGATCGTGTTCTTTACATCGGTTAATTGTAGGGCCTGAGAAGAGCATAACGAAATTATGCAAACGGAAAGGAAGTTTACACTATATTAGGTGGGCGAAAACACAAACTAACTTTGGTTCCCTAATTGTTACATTACAATGCGCATAAGAAAAAAAAAAGGAGCTTTGTTCACCAAACTTGATGAAGCATTGCTTTCTTTAGGATGTGTAAAAGAATAAAACAAGAATTACGTGACGTCTTAAGACTGTGATATGCGTGAAGTATTGGAAAATGCGCTAAAAATATTTAAAATGAAAAAAGTGGTTTCAAATCTGCATGTTACACCGCAAATGTAGTCGAAATACAATAGTCTTGTGTCTTGAGAGAGTGCACAAAACGTTTATTCGATGTTCTGTGCAAATAAACCGGTGAAGAGTATTCTGAAGGCACTGCATTAGAGTGCCTCGAGCGTGTAGCGGAGGCGAATGAGCTCATCGAGGAACGTTAGACACAAGCGTCATATGGCAGTTATCTTCAAAAACGAAGGCGCGAAGGCCGCGGAGAATGATGAGCGGCAGTCTCGGAGGTGATAAGGTGTAGAACGCAAAGCAATTGGCAGGTGCCGCCACCATTGCTTCGTAGCAAAGCATTGCAAACACCTTTTTGAGCATCGTGTTGCGCTGTCAGTTCAGCGCGATAAACGACACATTCCTTAGAGTTACTTGTGTGTGCTTCTTCTAGTATAAAGGCAGACATACAAAACTTCGAAGTGTTGTTATGGCACCTAAGATATGCACAAGAATTGCTTTTTAATTGACCATCGCACAGCTACAAACACCAAAGCTTCAGCAATATTGGTGGGCGCTGCGAATGGGGTTGCCAATTTGGTGCCGTTTGAGGTATTGCTAGGGTTGTTAAACAGACAAGTGTATGGACAGACAGACAAAATTTTTTTTGTCGAAGGTCCCTAAGAAAGAATATCGTCTTAAAAAAACAAGACTTTTTGACATCACAGTAACAAATCAAAACTGAAACAGAAACTTGTTTGGTTTGTTTCGGTGGCGACATCATGCAGGATTCTGTGAAACTAACTGACGGGCAAAAAAAATGCTCTGACGTACGGCATCGATCCTATGATGGCGTGCTGATATTGCGCCCCGCAACTATGCGATTAGCGCACTCAACGATGAATGCCAATGAACCTCTGGCAATAAGGAAGAGTTTGCCAATATGCCACAAGCATTAGAAAGACTGCGTCACAAAAAACACGTTATGGAAATATGTTATGCCGATTGAGGCACGTTGAGAATGCCTTCAATCGAAAGGTGAGGGTGAGCACTACATACAGTGAACTGACCAATAATAGCACCTACTAAGTTTTACTGCAGTGAACGTGTTCATCTCAAAAGAACAGGCCACCTATTATTTTTTTTGCCGTTCCATAAACCCCCATTGTATGATCTTTAACTGATCTGGGAACAAAATTGAAGCTTGTCTCAACATAATCGCTGCAGCCTTCTTGTTCGTTTACGTTCTCAGACGCGTTGTGTTGGATTCGTTTTTCAACATTCACCTTCTACAATTATTTTTCGACTAAAACCTGAGCCGGGACCACTAGGGGCACTGGCTGTTGTGTGTCCAGAAAAGCGGGATATGGTGAACGCGGCAGGGTAAGCAAGAAGACGATGTACTCTGCGGCTGGTAAGGCTATAGTTTCAAAGTTGCTCTCTGCATACAGTGCTTTTCAGTAATTGGGCAACGTGAATTTTGAACTACTATCAAGGATATTATGCTATTGTGCTCGTGAGCGGTTGTCTCACAATTATTTCTGCGAACTTTGTTGTGGATATTGCAAGTACGTGATTTGTCTAATTAAACAACTTTGCTTCTTCAATCTTTGTTGTTTTTGTTTTCTTTTTCACAAGCACTTAGCGAGACATAACTAGGCGCAATATACCGCGTAACAATAAAGACACGTTCGATGCCAGCAATTAAGGAAAATTTCAATTTCGAGCTGTGCAGGGCGAATGTGCGACATCGCTACCGCTTCTGGTTGTGACGACATATTTGAATATAGTTTTTGCTCTTGGTTGTCCCCTCCTCACGTAGATGGCAACGGTGGCACCGAGCCACCGGCTTCTGAATCTATCGGCTTCAATGGAAGTTACGCCACAAGTTTACATATACCATGACTCCTAATCAATCGCAAGGCAAACCCACTGTTGGCGCCGAAACTCACTGATTCGTGATAGGCACCTAAATATGACCTATGTGGCTGCACTGGTTCCATACCTGTTCGTTTCTTTGCACTGTTTGTGCATGCCTACTTGTACGCGCTGTTTTCAAACTCATGCTCTTTAATTAGCGCGCTTGTAGGTGATGAGGCTTTTCTATTAGTGAAATACCCTCTCATATTGAGGCGCATCACTATTCTCTTCGTCACGTTGGACTGTTTCCTAAAAAGAAGGCTTCATTTCAAGTTCTGACGCTGAAATTGAAAAGACACATGAAGTCAGCTGCGTCGGGTAAGTTAGCATTGTACTTACGAAAGAAAAAAAAACGCAGTAGAAAAAGAATGCGCAAGTTTTGCTTCTTCTCGATTTCTCGATGCAGTACACTGCCTCACGGCAATTATTAGTGAATTTTTGCAGGCAGCCGAATCACTTGCAAATGCGTGAGATAATCATTGTGGATCTCTCTTTTTGGCGTATGTTTACAGAACGAAAGCTTGGCGGCACTTTGGGAAGTGGCGCAGCTTGGTCTTAAGATTCCTCTTGCAATCTCAATCAGTTTAAAAGGTATATACTACGCCATAAAACGAGACCAAACACCGTATCAGGGCAAATGGCCTCTGTGGACCCCTTGCGAAGATCATCCAGAACCGTACTACGCTGACCCAAAAGAGGTGAGTAGAGTCAGTACGTAATAATTTTTCATTCATTCACGATGAGAGCGTTCCACGAGAAGGCAAAAATAAATGTATCACAAACGTTTTTCTAAAATGAATTTCATTTTATAATAAGTATGAATCAATAAAAAATAAGTGCACTAATTCACATAGGGGCAAAAAAAGTAAGTCCATTACAAATCGCAACAAAATATTTGTGCATGCAAAAGGAATCAATCAGTAGATGATAACGAACTGGCTTGCTTCGACACATAAAAATACTCGTAAATAGCTGTTCAAAAGCAGCTCTACCTCCAAAAGTTGGTGATCCCTTTATCTAAGAATCTATATTGTCATGGGGTCATGACGTGGCTTAAGGCAGGAGACTGAATGATCAATCAAAGTGTTTATTTGGGCTAACTTGTGCCTGCTAAACGGTAAGTCGAGTTACGGAAGCACACTTGCACTGATAGCGGCGAATGCAGCGTCGACCATCGACCAACTGACAAGCGTGAAGTGCGTCGGTATTTGCACACTTGCCATCGATTGTTCTCGCGTTATCGCTAGCGGTGACGTGGTTTTCAGAATAATCTGTATTGTGCACAGAGTTGGCGTGATCTTATCTAAATTTTCTACTGCAGTCCTGAACAATCTCGAATACACCAGGCATGGTTTGCACCTAGAATTACGAAGTATATTGGGGTGATAACAAAACATGAGGAAAGGAAATGTGCCGTTGCCCCTCTGAAAAAGGCATCGTCCTGATGCTTTAACAGATTGATTGATTTGTGGGGTTTAACGTCTCAAAACCACCATATGGTTATGAGAGACGCCGGAGTGGAGGGCTCCGGAAATTTCGACCGCCTGGGGTTCTTTAACGTGCACCCAAATCTGAGCACACGGGCCTACAACATTTCCGCCTCCATCGGAAATGCAACCGCCACAGCCGGGATTTGAACCCGGGACCTGCGGGTCAGCAGCCGAGTACCTTAGCCACTAGACCACCGCGGTGGGGGTGCTTACACAGAAGATGAAAGTACAACAATAATGCAATGCACGATATGATGATTACAACGAAATATACTGTTTCAGTTCGTTAACGCGCATGAAACAGCTCAAAACGCGTGACACGGATGGCTTCAGGTCGTGATCAGCTTCGTTGAGAGTTTGTGATGCCGTCGGGGACAACCTCATCACCGAGTGGGCCGAGACGTCGAACAACCCTGTATGGTCCGAAGTACCATCGTAGAAGGTTTTTACTGTGTCCACGTCGGCGTATTGGCGTCCACACCCAAACACGTTCGCTGGGCTGGTATGGCACGAATCTCCGTCGAAGATTGTAACGGAGGCTGTTGGTCGTCTGTTGGTTCTTGATACGGAGGCGGGCGAAATGTCGAGCTTCATCGGCGCGCTGAAGGTACTCACTCACAGTGAGGTTTTATTCGTCGGTGACGTTGGGTGACATCGCATCGAGCGTCGTTGCCGGGCTCTTTCCGTAGACCAATTTGTATGGAAATATCTGCGTCGTCTCCTGCACCACCATGTTTTATGCGAAGCTCATGTACGGAAGGATGGCGTCCCACGTCTCCTGTTTGACGTCGACGTACTTGGGCAGCATGTCGGCGATTGTCTTGATTAGGCGCTCGGTGAGACCATTTGTCTGTCGGTGGTAGGCGGTGGTGTGGTGGTGAATTGCCTATGTCTCAAGACAGCTTGAGTTGATTCCGCAATAAATGTCGTACCTCTATCGCTGATGACAACATCTGAGGCGCCATGGCGAAGTACAATGATCTCAACGAAAAACTTGGCTCTATCTTCGGCGCTACCTTTGGGTTGGGCCTTTGTTTCCCTGTAGCGGGTGAGGTAGTCAGTAGGTACCACGATCCATTTGTTTCCCAAATTTGACGTCGGGAACGACCCCGGCAGGTCCATACCGATTTGCTGGAACAGTCAGCGAGGTGGTTCGATCGGTGGAAGAAAGCCCGCTGGCCTTGTCGGTGGTGTCTTTCGTCGCTGACAGTTTCGGCATGTCCTGACGTAACGAGCGACGTCAATGGTGTCACGCAGTTTATTCACGTAGAGACCTACTGGAAGGCCGAGGAACGCCAGAAGAGCGAGGAACGCCAACAGGCCGAAAATACAAAACAAACGCAAGCTCGGGTCGCGCGTGCACCAACGCTGTGGCTTGCCGTTTCATGCTGCTTTTTCGTCGTTCGCATAGTTCCCTACATTGGCCCCCGGTGAATAGCGTAGCCAACTTGGCGACTTAAGGCGTAGTCACTATAGCAGGGTCGTAATACGGCTTCAGGCGACTCACATGCACAATTTCTCGGCCACGACGGCGTAAGTCATGAGACTGTGTCAATGGCTCAATCTCATAATTGACGGGTGACGTACGGGCGAGAATGCGGTAGGGCCCGTGGTATCGTGCCAGTAATTTCGACGAAAGGCCAGGAGTGCTCGGTGGAACCCAGAGCCAAACGAGAGCACCAGTCGTGAAAGTAGAGAGGTGTCGGCCGGTGTCAAGCCGTAGCTTCTGGTGGCCTTGGTCCTCGGTTGTCAGAGAACGGGCCAATCGTCTGCAATCTTCTGCGTACCTGGCAACATCAGAAATTGCAGTGTACTCAGAGGAGTCGGGCGTGTATGGGAGGATAGTGTCTAGCGTGCACGATGGTTCGCGTCCGTACAACAGAAAGAAAGGGGAGAATCCTGTTGTCGCGTGCGTAGCGGTGTTATACGCATACGTGACGAATGGAAGGACAGTGTCCCAATTAGTCTGGTCTGAAGCTGTGTACATCCTCAACATATCACCGAGAGTGCGAATAAATCGTTCTGTGAGGCCATTCGTCTGCGGGTGATATGCTGTCGTCAGGCGATGAACCATGTTGCACTGAGCGAGCAACGCTTGAATGGCGTCAGACAAGAAAACACGCCCCCGGTCACTCAAAAGTTCGCGGGGAGCACCATGGCGAAGAACAAAGTTGCGCAAGATGAAAAACGCAACTTCCCTCGCGGTTGCTGCGGGTAGTGCTGCTGTCTCCGCGTAACGCGTGAGGTGGTCCACGCCGACAATTATCCACCTATTTCCAGAAGACGACGTGGGAAGTGGTCCGTATAAGTCGATACCAACGCGGTCAAACGGACGCGCTGGACAAGGCAGAGGCTGAAGTGTACCGGCAGGGCGTTGAGGTGGGACTTTACGTCGCTGGCATGCAGTACAAGCACGTACGTACTTGCGGACAAATGTGTACATGCCGCGCCAATAGTACCGCTGACGTAGACGGTTGTACGTTTTGAGAGCGCCAGCGTGAGCGCTTTGCGGGTCGTTGTGGAAAGCAGTACAGATTTCCGAGCGCATGTGGTTGGGTATCACTAACAGCCACTTCCTACCTTCAGACGTGTAATTCCGCCGATAGAGTAGGTCGTCTCGAATAGCGAAAGTGTGGCTTGACGGCGGATAGTTCTTGACACTAAATTAGCTAACGGATCAGTCAAAAAGGCGAGGAGTTGGGAAATCCACACATCTTTGCGTTGTTCCGATGCCATGTCTGTGAAGTCGATTGGTGTTATGACAGCTGAAGAAGGTGACGAGGAGGCTGGGTCAGCCGGTAGCGGCGAGCGGGATAGCGCATCAGCGTCGGAGTGCTTGCGGCCGGATCGGTATACAACACGAATGTCGTATTCCTGTAGGCGAAGCGCCCAACGACCAAGGCGCCCCGACGGGTCTTTGAGCGATGATAGCCAGCATAGAGCGTGGTGGTCCGTGACGACTTCGAAAGGGCGGCCATAAAGGTATGGGCGGAACTTCGTCAAAGCCCAGACAATTGCGAGGCACTCTTTCTCCGTGACGGAATAATTACACTCGGCTTTCTTGAGGGTTCGACTCGCGTAAGCGACCACGTATTCTTGGTGCCCTGGTTTTCGTTGAGCCAATACAGCACCAAGACCGACACCACTGGCGTCGGTGTGGACCTCCGTAGGCGCATCAGGGTCAAAATGTCGTAGAATTGGAGGTGATAATAATAACCGCCGAAGCGCGGTGAAGGATTCGTCGCACTCTTTTGACCAAGCAGAAATGCCTTTGGAAGTTGTCAACAGGTTGGTAAGAGGCGCGATGATGGAAGAGAAGTTGCGCACAAATCGACGAAAGTATGAGCACAGGCCGATAAAACTTCGAAGCGTCTTGATGGAATTGGGCTTCGGATAGTCAGCCACGGCGCGGAGTTTCGCCGGATCCGGGAGAACACCCTCTTTGCAGACGACGTGACCCAGTATGGTGAGCTGACGTGCGGCAAAATGGCACTTCTTGATGTTAAGTTGAAGGCCAGCAGAGGTGAGACACGTGAGAATAGCACGAAGACGAACAAGGTGAGTGGAAAAGTCGCGAGAAAAAACGACGATATCGTCTAGGTAGCAAAGGCACGTGTTCCACTTGTAGCCGCGAAGGATGGTGTCCATCATCCGTTCGAAGGTAGCTGGGGCTTTGCAGAGTCCAAACGGCATGACGTTAAACTCATACAGCCCATCAGGTGTTACAAATGCAGTCTTCGATCGGTCAGGATCAGCCATTGAAACTTGCCAATATCCTGAGCGTAAATCTAAGGAGGAGAAATATTCTGCCCCTTGCAAGCAATCGAGAGCGTCGTCGATGCGTGGCAACGGGTACACATCCTTCCGAGTTATCTTATTGAGCCGGCGGTAGTCGACACAGAATCGGATAGACCCATCCTTTTTGCGCACAAGTACAACAGGGGACGACCAAGGGCTCTGCGATGGCTGGATGACACCACGCTTGAGCATATCGTCGACTTGTTCGTTGATAATACGGCGCTCTTCCGCTGAAACTCGATATGGTCGTTGGCGTAAGGGAGCATGAGTACCGGTGTCAATGTGGTGCGTGATGTTCGCTGTGCGACCCAAAGATGGTTGAGCGCAATCGAAGACAGAACGGAACTCTCGAAGAAGGGACAAGAGTTCGCTTCTTTGTGTCGGCGATAGCTCAGCGGCAACAGAGGGCTGGAATGAGTCTGGCGCGGGCACTGTGGCCACAGGTGGCGTCATAGCATTGAGCTGGAGGTGAGGTGCGTGTTCGGCGAACTCTAGAGGGCGCAAGAGGTCAACGTCTTGTATGTTACCCAAACATTCTCCGCGAAGTAAGGTAACTGGCGACGATAGCGAGTTCGCGACGAGCATGGCGGTAGCACCGGATTCCACGGTGAGTACGGCAAAGGGCAGGTGTAGGCTACGGCGGCGGGTAAATACGTCAGACGGAGTGAACAAAACAGTTCCGGCTGGAGCGGCCGTACAGGTCAGGGCTACAAGGGCGGATGTTCTCGGTGCTATTTCCGTGTCTGCAACAACGACAAGTTTGTAAGGTTCAGGAAGAGAATCCACAAAACAAGAGGTTGGCAGCGGTGTAAGGGCAACTTCTGCACGTGAGCAATCTATGATGGCCCGATGACGCGAAAGAAAGTCCCATCCAAGAATGACTTCGTGGGAGCAGGATGCCAGCACAAAAAATTCAATGGCATAAAGTTCACCTTGGATAATGACACGTGCAGTGCACACAGCTGTAGGTTCTATGCACTGCGAGTTGGCCGTGTGGAGCATCAGGCCCGAAAGAGGCGTCGTCACCTTTTTCAACTTGCGGCATAAGGGCTCACAGATTATGGAAACGGCGGCCCCTGTGTCGATAAGCGCTTGTGCGGCGGTCCCTTCAACATTGACGTCAATAACGTTTTGCGGCGAGAAAGATGGAGGCCTTAAGCAGTTCGAATTGTATGCAGCTGTTGCCTCCGGAGCTGCAGCGATCAGTTTCCCTCTTCCGTAGCAGGTCGGCGACGCATAGGTGACAGGGAGCGTCGTCGTGGCGATGGTTACCGTTGGTTTGCGTAGGGTCGAGGACCGTCAATGGTGTACCTTGATGGCGTCCTAGACGACGACGCCATTGGCCGGCCCACGACGTCGACTGGAGGGGGATCTCGGCGACAGTGGCGGGCGACGTGTCCAGCGATACCACAGGTGAAACAGATGGGCCTATTATCTGGCGTCCTCCAAGCGTCTGAGCGACGATAAAATGGAGCTGGAGATCTCGCGTAGGGATACGGCGCCGCAATTGGGGTTGTAGGCACGACATAGGGTGGCGTGGCAGGTTGAGCATACGGCATACGCTGATGCGTAGGCCGAGCAGCGACGGCGGCGTACGTGAGAGGCGTTGTGACTGGTGGTTGCTGATGCACCGGCGGAAGGGCTTCAGCGACTTGGGTCCGAATGACGTGTTGGAGGTCCGGTGCCAAAGCTTGCGTGGGCTCATGTGTCAGTGGCAGCAGTGACAGCTGGCGCGCTACCTCTTCGCGGACGAAGTCCTTGATTGTCGAAAGCAGCGGCTGCTGGTCGGTAGGATGGGCAGCCAGGTGCAAGCTTGCGAGCGTGTCTGGCGTCGTGATGGCTTGACGAGCAATTGCGCGCTGCCTACGCAATTCATCGAAGCTTTGACAGAGGGAAACGAGGACAGCAATGGTGGGGGGATTTCTGGCGAGCAACATCTGAAAGGCGCCGTCGTCAATGCCTTTCAATATGTGCCTGATTTTTTCTTCCTCAGGCATGGTAGAGTTGATGCGGTTGCATAGATGCAACACATCTTCAATGTAGCCCGTGTAGGTCTCGCCTGGTTGCTGTGCACGGTGACGTAAACGGTGCTCGGCTTGAAGCTTGCGTGCCGCAGGTCGTCCAAAGACGTCCGTAATAGCCGTCTTGAATGCAGACCACGTAGTAATGTCAGCTGCGTGGTTATTAAACCACAGCTGCGCGGTGTCCGCAAGGTAGAATGTGACGTAGCCAAGCTTACTTGGGTCGTCCCATTTGTTACTTGCGCCGACTTTGTCGTACCTCGCCAACCAATCTTCGACGTCCGACTCAGTGGAGCCCGTGAAGATAGGAGGGTCTCGTTGAGGATACACGGCACCGCAAGTGACATGGACGGTCGAAGGTCCCACCTGGAGAGGCGTCTCGGTGGCCATGTTCGTGTCACGTAGAGGGGGAAGCTTACGGGAGCGAAGTTCCAGGTTTGTACGGAAGTCCACACACCTCCACCAGATGTCACGCAGTTTATTCAGGTAGAGACCTACTGGAAGGCCGAGGAACGCCAGAAGAGCGAGGAACGCCAACAGGCCGAAAATACAAAACAAACGCAAGCTCGGGTCGCGCGTGCACCAACGCTGTGGCTTGCCGTTTCATGCTGCTTCTTCGTCGTTCGCATAGTTCCCTACAATGGTAAGGTGCGGCCAGTAGTACCTTTCTTGTATCATCGCAAGCGTGGGTAACACCAAGGTGTCCTGCGCTTGGATCATCGTGCAGTGCACGGAAGAGTTTTGGTTGCAGAGCAGAAGGAACCACAAAAAGCTACTTGGCTCGAGGTGGCGAGAAGTTCTTCTTCTGGAGAAGGCCGTTTCGCAGCGAAAACGACGTGAGTGCCCCTTTGAATACCTTCGGGACAACTGAGGTCCTGCCCTCGAGGTATTCGATTAGGCTTTTAAATTCCGAGTCAGTCCACTGGCGTTCAGTGAAGTCGTTGGCAGTTATCGTTTCCAGGAGTCGTCATTCAGGTTTTCGGGCGGCGGTGGGTCGACGGGGGCTTGCGACAGGCGGTCGGCGTCGGAGTGTTTTCTGCCGAACTTCTAAATGGCCGTAATGTCGTATTCCTGAAGTCATCCCTATCATACAAGGAGACCTGAAGGGCCCTTCAAGTTAGCTAGCAAACACAAGGCGTGGTGGTCGCTCACATCTTTGAAGGGCCTGCCATAGAAGTAAGGACGAAACTTTGACGTCCGCAGAAGATCGCAAAGAACTCTTTTTCTGTTGGGGAGTAATTGCTTTCTGCTTCGGATAGCGAGCTGCTAGCGTATAAAATAACCGTTTCCAGTGCATCGTTTCTCTGTACAAGGTCGGCGCCGAGCCCTTTGCTGCGTGCGTCAGTGTGCACTTCGGTTTCAGTGTTTTCGTCTAACTGCGCGAGTATCAGAGGCATCTGCAGGAGTCGTTTTAGCTCCCCAAATGCTTTGTCTTTTAGAGTTCCCCATTTGAGGTCGACGTCTGTTCTTGTAAGCTTAGTGAGTGGCTCGGCGATGTGGGTAAAGGTTTTGACAAAGTGGCTGCAATACGCGCACAGACCGAGAAATTGACGCACGGCCTTCTTGTCGGGTTGTGGCGAAACTGCAGCGATTGCGGCTGTGTTCTGCGGATCAGGTCTTATTTCGGACTTGCTTATCACATGGCCCAAGTACAAGAGTTTTTATACGCGAAGCGGCACACGTGACGCCCATGGACTCTTTGAAGGCTGGATAATGTTGTCGCGGAGCATTTCGTCGACTTGTTTTTTTATAGCCACGCGTTATGGCGTGGAAACTCCGTACGGACTCTAACGGAGGGGCCTCGCATTTTCTTGTGTTACAATTTGATGTTTCGCGACAGTCGTCTGCCGAATTCTCGTGGACGATGTAAAGCAGTTTTTGTATTTCAGGACCAGGTTTTTGAGCCACATTTGAATATGCGTCGGAATTGCCTCGAAAAAAGTCGAAAGCTGGTTGAAGAGTTTCAGTCATCGGAGTACATTCGTCTAAATCAGTGAGGGTGAAAGCATTGCTGGCTTCCAGTATCTCCTTGATGTAGGCAACCATGGTGCTTTGCTCACATGCTTGTACTCGTTGCTGAAGTTCGTGAGCATCACTCTTGCGTTCCCTCCTCACAGCTCGGCTCTTCCTGTGGCAACGCAAATGTCACAGTTAATAAACAAGTGTTGGTTGCCTTCAACGACACGTCACATGTCTGTCAATTTTTTATATTTTTATTTGTTGAATCATAAAATACAAAATATCATCAGAATAATTTTCAGTGTTGACAGAAATGCTGATGCTGGAGCGAGGAGGAATGGTGACTTTGTCTTCCAGTACATTCAAGGTGTGCCTTCCTGACGATGTGTGCGGCAGTAGTGCTTTTTGTGTGGTTAGTGTTATCGAAATTGTTCTCAGGCACATGACCGCAACGTGGAGGCTCAAGAGGTCCGGTCTAACAATGTCTCTCGAGCAATGTTGCAACACCACGAATCTTGCGAAATAAATGCGACCGTTAATGGTCACTCTAGCTGCGCAGATTTCCGCTGGTGTCACTAGGTGAGCTCCGGCTATGTGGATTTGAGGGCCTTCCCAAGCGGAAATAACGTTCTTCAGCTTTGCGGTGAAAGACCAACTGATGACGGAATTCTCGGCTCCGGCGTCGATGAAAGCGGTGATGCTGTGGCCCTCGATGACAATGTGGAGGTCGCTAGTTCGTCACCTGACGCGCGTTGTGGTTTGGTCGCGGAGTCGGATGACGGCTAAGGTGGTTTGCACTAATGGTTCGACGTTGCGTAAGGAGGACTTCTTCTGGTCGCGAACTTTCGACGTCGAAGCTTGGTCGCGGAGGGTTTTTGAAGTTTCGTCGTGGTGGTGACGTTGGCACCGGAGGATCTTCGGCAGTTTGTCGCACATCAGTCACACCTCGATCGGTTTCTGCCCTTAGTTTCCCTGATACGGCTAGGTGACCTGCCCCGACTTGGGAAAGTGTACTGGCGGCGGTGCGGTGACATGTAGCGGCCGGGTGAAGGTAAACTAGAATATACTCGGGGCGTCCTCTGCGTTCCGGCGAGATGGTCGGCAATGCCGCGTGGTCTTTCACCCTACTGTGGACGCGGCGTGTCGATGGCGAAACGACGTGGTCCCATCTGGTGGTACTGGCAGTGGCGGTATGTGTGGTCAGCTTCCCCGCAGTGGCAGCAGAGAGACGGGTGGTCGGGGGCACGCCTCATGTCGGCTTTTCTCGGAGCGTTGCGCTGGCCGGTGGGTGGACGGTATGGCATCCGTGGTAGCGGCGGCGGTGTCTGGCGACAAAATTGTGGTGGCGGGGCCTCTTCACGTGCACGCTGAGTATAGCATCGGGCAGCAGCCGTGTAGCTCATGGCTTGAGTTTGCAGTTGCGATGTCTCGGGGATACCCTTTTATCCTGTACTCGGAAATGGAAAACCATGCTGATCAAATTCATTTAAACGATGCATTTCAAAAGGTCATTCGTTGGTGCGATAAATGGCAGATGTCAGTTAATTTTAAAAAGACCGTTTTCATGAAAATTTCTTAAAACCGTAACACTGTTCCATTTCAGCCAATATTCATTTCATATTCAGCCAATAATCTTTTTTTGCAGGAGGTACAACACTACAAGTACCTTGGTCTTTGGATTTCGAATGACCTTAACTGAACTAAACATAATAACACTGTAATAAGCTCGTGCAATTACAAATTATTTTATCTTAAACGAGCTCTTAAGCACTCCACTCCCGCCGTTTGCCTTGTTGCATTTAATGCAATTGTTCAACCTACTTTAGATTATGCATCCATAATTTGGTACCCTTACACCAGACAAAATATCAGTGAAATGAAAAAAAAAAATTCGAAAGAGAGCTGTTAGGTTTATTTACAACAGTTTTGGTCATACTTGAATAACATGTTTATTAGCAAAAGCTAACTTCCCAACACCTACACAAAGATATAAAGTATTAAGATTGAAATTTTTCTTTCAGTTAGTTAAAGGTTATTTTAAGTTAGACTTATCACATATACTTCATTTGTCCACAAGATATACCACAAGGCAGAGGCATGCCTTTACAATAACCCCATTTTCCACCCGTAATAACACATTCAAGTATGCGTTCTTCCCTAGGACAATTACCGATTGGAATAACCTTAGTAACGAAGTTGTTTCCCAGTCATCCTTGAACCTTTTTGCTGCGCAGCTCTAGCAGCGAGTGTCTAATTTCTATGACATGTGCTCCTGTTGTTTATTTCAATCACTGTAACCATTCTCCACTTGTGATCATCTTGAATTTAGCGCTCGTTTCTCCATATGTTCTTGTGCCGGTTTATTACAAACCACTGTTCTTTTTTTTCGTTATGAAAGTGTGTAAATGCCTTCCCTGTTTTATATTTATTTGTTTGCCGATTTGTAAACTAATCAAATGTATATGCACTCTGCCAAAACTCTATGTTAGAGTTGCAGTAATCATAAATAAATAAATAAATAAATTATTGCTGGTTTTCTTCTCTGACGATATCTGCGACTGACAAAACTAGAGGCGGCATGACGGGAACATTCGGCGAAGTTCTTCGTGCGCAACAGCCCTACGGTGCGCACTACAGTGTACACTTTCCCTGGGGATACTCAGGACGAGTGTGCAGTATATACCAACTGTTACAGCTCGGCACTTAAAACGCACTTTTAAAACGGAAACGAGGACGGACGAAAGGAACGTACAACTACATATACAGGGGACCCCAGCTAACTTTAGCCAGAGTATGTTGATACACGCATTCACATTTACGACGGCACCACAATTCATGTTGCTGACCGTTGCCTGGAGGTAGTCAGACCCTTTTTCGTGTTCCTAAGTATTGTTTAGTTCGATCTGCTTAATAACGAACTTTTCAAGGAACAAAGATGGATAAAAAAACGGCAGTGAGAAAGTTGTAGATTGGCTTGCAAAACGTCCGATGAGACAGTTTGGAACTTTATATCAGTTAAGTATTGCCCCCCTTATTCTAGAACGACCTTTGAAAGCTTCACCTGCACTCGAGAAAGCCGATAGGAGCACCGTCTATAGGCAGGGAAAGTCACTGCATATCAGCAATAATCTGCTGCGATTTTCGCTAGCGCAGCGCCATTTGCAGCGACAAAGTGCTCAACTCTGTCAAGTGAAGGATGAAAGTTGAGTCAAGAAGTGTTTGTGAATACGGAGGTTAGTGTTTTTTTGCTGAGTGCGAATGCAGGCGAAATAAAAAAAAAGACGAAGTGACAAATTTTGTCGCGCATCAGTGCGCTAGAAGATTCTAGTAATTCGTTACTTTCCGTGTAAGAACGACCGTGACATTTGCCTCATTGTGATGTCTCGACAAGGCTGCAACGATGGTGGTTGCTTTGCGTTGAGCATAATTGCTGTCGGCCACAAAAGCAATAACCGCTGTGACTGCTTATCCATGTGATGAAGTGATGCGAGGGAAGCGTATCGCACGAACGCGGAAAGTTAGGGAGCTTCCGAATCGCGGTGCGCGTTAAGCGGGCAAGTGGTTTGGTTACGAGGTATTTTTTTATCTCGCCGCAATTCGTAGCTAAGAAAAAACCAATAATTAGCAGCTATAAAGTTCAAAACTGTCTAAGCGGATGTTTTGCAAACCGATCTACAACTGTCTCTTTGAATGTTTTTATACATCTTCGTTTTTCAAACGGTATTTAAATAAACAGATGTAATAAACAATATTTTTGAACACTAAAAATCGTCTGACTCCAGGCAGCGGTATATTAACATGCATTTTGTCATGTTATGACTGCGTGGGTTGGCATATTTTTAATTTCTGGCTAAAGATAGCTGGGGCACCGTGTTGTAAACTAGAAAAGCACAATTATTACTTTTTCGTGTGAAGCATAGTGCTTCTTTCACAAACGGAGCCGCAGCAGTAAGCTAAGTCACCTTCGTACTCACCCGAATCATGAGTCTGGTAAGCGCACTTGCTGGGGAAGCCACGCTGCGTGGACATGGCTCTCATCGAAAAGTTTAAGTTGACGACCTTTAGAGCGCGCAACGCGAGCCCTTCATGCCATCTCGCTGCCGATGTTGAAAACGTGCTGAAATTACAGATGTCTGAGGACCACAAAGTGATATATGCTGTACAGCTTTCCGTTAGCCATATCGACAACACGCGCTCCATCAATCTTGTTTGTTTCTTTGCAATCTATTAGTAAATATTGTCGTGGGGTCGTGACACGCACTAAGAGAGCAGACTAAATGGTCAGAACTTGTGCGCACAAAAAATGTCTTGTTACAGCAAGACACGGGGACTAATATAGGTGAGGAGAGCGTTGGTCCCCGGTAAACTGACCATTGGTGAAGCGCGTTGGCCAAATGGTATATGGTGTGCACAAATAGCTCGCCATCAGCGATATCATCAACGTAAACTCCGCGGCCATTGCTTTTTTTTAAACTTGTTATTAGATACTCTATAACGTCACATTCGGAAGGAAAAAGAAACGTCTGCACAGCGGTGGTGGAAACTAATTGGTGTTAAAAGTCTGAATGAGTCATTGCATCACGGATGAGTACAGAATCATGGCTGATTGAAGCGTGGACGACACCAGGCATCCCTTAGCCTTCGATCAACTGATCATTGGTGAAGCGCGTTGGCCCAACGATATATGGTGTACACAAATAGCTTGCCAGTTCTCCTGACGAAACCACGACCACCGCCCCAACAAATTTGCAGCCTAATACAGAGAATTTCTGGAGATATACGTATGAGTTCAACACTTTCACAATATTCCAGAAGCACCTAACTGCACCTTCGATATCGACCGCAAGCCTCTTCGCCTCCTGTCAAGTCACGACAAACTCCCGCCTGTTCAGCAGAACCAACTCTAAGTTCTTCGTGCAGTTCACCACCGATATCCAAAATGTCAAAAAATTATGGTGAGGCAGTGATAAAAGAACAAGTGCCTCTGCCCGTGCCACCATGGTATAACAGGCTTATCCAACATGTCAGTGAGTGAGAAAGAGGATGGGGGTTCCCGCCGCGTATTTGTGTGAAGACACCATCTGCTCAGTGCAGATAAGATAACAGCGGACATTCTCGCCACGGCTAAGACGGAAGACGCCGGACTACACAAACTTCACTGGGGCACGTTCTGGCTACACGTACAAGAAGTCGCCATTCCAGAGTTGGCCACCACAATCTGCTGCAACACATCGACGGGATGAGGCAGGCCCTATGTGCCTCTGTCTAATGCCGTGGTTTTTCATCCAGCTCTACAACCTCAGCCATCCCGACATATGCGTGTCTACACTCCTCATGGCTGACCGTTATTTTCGGAGTAGGATTTTCCCACCTGGGCACGCTCCTGCATTCGAATCAACCAGCCCTTTGGCCGGTTCGAGCACATCCACCTCGACATCGTTGGACGTTTTCTCCGGCTAGGCCCAGCCGCCGCTGCTACCTCGCCATCATCAACCGGTGTACTCGATGGCACGAGGCATGGCACAATGAATGAATCATCACAGAAGGCGTCGCCTCGGCCTTCTTCACAGTCTAGATTGCTCGTTTCAGAACCAACCTGTATAACCACCGACCAAGCACGGCAAATAGAGTCGCACTCATTCAGCCTCTTCGGGCTGACTATCGGTTTTGAACGCTTGAGGACAACCAGTTACCACACCGATGCCAACGGAATGATCGAGCGTTTTTATCGACAGTTCAAGGCAGCCATTCTGTGCCACCTAGATTCAACCTGGTTCGAGGCATCCCAGCTCTTATCCTCGGTGTTCGCGCCACCTTCAAGTGGACTGTTGAGACTATTGTGGGAAAACGATAGGAAGACAGACGTAGAAGCGGGCACAGGTGGAGCTGCGTGCCAGCGCATAATAAAAGGAAGAAAGGAGTGTTCAACCAGGGGAACACGGGTGTCAGTCTGTTCTCTGTCTCAACATATTGGTGCTGGAAACCCGGGAGAAGGCCGACCTCTTACGCATCGATAGGTTCCCAGCATGGACATGCTACTCCAGATTCGCAGCAACATGCGCGGTGCCACGACCCAACTCCTCTCCTAAGTCAGCGAGGTCCTCCTGCGAGACACCTTACCATCTACCTCGAACTTGCAGGAAATGTTGACGAGTTCCTGACAAAGGTTCAGCTCTCGCCAAATGGCATAAACAGATGGCCGACTTCCTCGACGCGTGAGAGCTTGGTGAAAAAGTTGTGGGGACTCTGGACTACGGCCAAAAATCCTGAAAGCCATCAGCACTTTTCGATCTGGGATGAACGCGCGTGCTTTACTGTCCTCGAAGCAAACCAGTCGGGACATACGGCTTCGAGTGACAGATCCAGCAACTCCATGGGTGCTGCCCGCTACGACACCACCAGCAGAACCCTCGTCGATCACAATAGGCCGTGAGCATGAAGCTTGCGAGTGCACGTCTTCCGCGGTGTCAGTTTCAGGGGTTCTGGGAATATTACAATGGGTCCATCTACACGCACCCCGACCTTACTTGTATAGAAAAGTTCATGTAGCTGAAGACTTACTTAGCTGGCGCTGCGAAGCAGGCCTTTCAATTCAAGGGATGCTCCTCACAAAACCAAATTACAGCATCGCCGTTGAGGTGCTCATCGACAGATTTGGCCGAAAAGATCACATCATCTACGATCACATTGACAGCCGCTTCGCTATCGAGCCAATTGAGACATCGTCGCAAGTAACAAGGCTGCGGGACCTGTACGAACAGAAACAGTTCCGGACTAGCTGTCGAGAGAGCCTTGATATGCCGTTTTCTACAGTTGTCTGGCACAGTGCGCTGATGCGATCAGTGCCAGAAGACCTGGAACTCCAATATCGAAAGCAAACAAAAACCGACACAGAAGCCGTGGACTCTGCAGTACAATAAAAAATGGACAAGGGAAGGGGCAATGTTGAAGTTTCTTCAATTGGAAGTCAAAAGTTGAAAGTAGTGTAGAGTATCACGTGAAAAAACCGCTCCAGTGACCCATCCCAGTTGTGTAATACTTCCAACACCGTGACTTCACCTCATCTGCCATCCACTCTTGCACTGACAGCATGGTCATTATCGGCGGGCTCAAAATAGAGGCCTGAACAAATTATATGTTAACTCTGTGGCATGTCGTGACACATCATGTGAGACTGTTGGGACGCTATCAGAAGACGAAAACCGTCAAAGGATTATCAACAAGAGCTGCTGTTTCAGATATTAGAAGCCGTGGCACATTTCTTGCAGTTGCCGCACAGCAGCTTGGCTTAGGTGCGAGAGTTGCTCTGGAAGCCACATCTCTGCTCTGTGCAATATGTGGGGTCAACGAGCAGCCAACAGGTTACAATCAACTGCAGCTGAATTACGAAAGACATAAAAAAACAGGTGACGACGGCTCCAGCCAGCAGCACACGCTCTTATTTTATGTTGCTCCTAACAGCCACCGTGTGCGCATCTGGAAACCTTGGCCGGATGGCAGAGCGACTGCTGCTTGACACTGACACCCAACAAATGTTCATTCATAAGGACCTACCACAGAAGCTTGGCGTGCCTCCCGCTGGGGATAAAACAACTGAACGTCTTTACCTTCGCCGAGTTCAACCATCCACAAAATTATAAGTGCCGAAAGATCAACGTGACCATTTTGGACGTAGCAATTCAATGAGCGTAAATCTTGAAACTCTGCAGGTGCCAGGGGTCTGCTCAGTAGAGGGTTTCATGTTGTTGGCAAATGTTATTACCACTATGGGTGACTGCAATCTGGCTTTTGCTGATGAACTTCCAGAAGACCAACGTCAACACTCTCATATAGGTGTTTCTATAAGCTCAGACTACTAATGAAGGGTAGTGACCAGACGCATCAAGCATTTCATCGACACTCTGAGCAGATTGAGACAGTACTTGCCTGGGTCATACAAGGAGAGTGCGCTAACGTGAGCCATCATTCGTCACTGCGGGGCGCTTGCACGCCATCCGAATAACTTGTGCACAAGAAGACGACGTCAGTGTACAAGAACGCTGGGTGCGACGTAGTACAGCTGATGATTACGAAACCAGGGCTCACGTCCTGTATGAACCGAAGTCTGGCTGAAGCTAGACTGCACCGTCAACTTTGGCTGTTCAAATACTACCGAGAAATCCTGAAGAAGTACCGATCTACCATCAACAAGTACTTCAAAAAAAAAGCTGTGAGGAGAGTACAGCTGTCAGCACCGCTTCGACAGACTGTCTATCACCTGCGTCATCATGTGGTAGTCTGGCGTGAAGCCGTGAGCTCAAAGGTCCGTGTTGTGTTCGACACTTCTATGTACGAATGTGGTGAGCCATTTTTGAAAGACATGTTCGGTAAAAGTATCAAGCTGGGCTCTGAACTCGTGCAGCTGCTCTTGCTTTTTAGGAGCAGCTAGTTTGTCCTCACCGCAGACATCCGAAAGGCCTTCCACCAGATATGCATCCGACAGGAAGGCAGAGATGCGCTTGATTTTCTGTAAATAAATCAACTCTCGTCCTCTGACCATTCTGTCCCGATACTTGTCGATTGGTGCATGACCCGTGTTTTTGTTTAGAGCACCTTTTAGTCTGTTCTTGCAGATAGCAACCCTGCCGCACCACTTCAAAACGTGGACGACAAAATATGTAGACACCATCACCCGTCTGCAGCTGTCATTTTATGTTGACGACTCCGTCGTAGGTGCGTCTTACGAAGAGCAGGCGTTGAAGATTAACAGGAAAGCGAAAGCTATACATTCGTAGATCATTACACGCTGACTAAAACGACGAACACTTGAGTTAAGGACTAATAAACTTAAGCGCAAACGTTTAAATGAGTTTATTTGATGGACGCATAATGCTTTTTATGCAGTTACAATTATTGGTTACAAAAGAAAGATTACGAAAATCAATCTGAAAAGTTTTCAACAATAAAATTCAAATGACCAGTCACAGCCTAGTCACACCCACACCTAAATACATATTGCATTACGGGTTCAGAGGCATCATTTCTTTCTGCTTCAGGGCAATAGAAGCGATACTGATGCAGTCATCTTCCAGGTGGATTATCTCAGATGCCTGATTTATTTTGCGCGTCATCTGATTATTGTGCATAACTATTATTTATCTTACTGAAATTGAAACGGTATCTGCAATCTTTACAGTGCAAGCCTAAATGGCTTTGCACCGATTTTGACACATTGTTGTAGCACCTCTCATTGTTTCATTTAGGCACCTGCTAGTGTTGCCTACGTGTTTCTTACGATGTGGGGGTGGAATTACGCACACCACTTTTTCAACGCGATCCACGAATTTGTGCGGTTAGTTCTGCGCGCACACGTTTCCTTCACATGTTATCGTAGGCGTTGCCGGACTTAAATTCTGAAAGTCGTGCTACAACTCCAATCTTCTTGGCGCACAGTTCTTTAACGATGGCTTTTCAATCAAGAATGTCATCGAGCAGAGCTCCAAGTCTAAGGTGCTTAGTCTGTTTTGAAACGGCGCATCGAATGACATCATTATCACAGCACCAGCTGTACTCACATTTATTTCGACCCAACCACTGGCGAAGTGAAGTGGTTTGCAAGCCTTCGCTGGACTATTCGACCCGCTAGGCTTCGTTGCTCAATTCCATGTGACAGCGCGCCTTCCGTTCTAGTGACTATGGTGACAGGACATTCACTGGGACGAGCGTCTTCCACCTGAGATTGAGGAATTATGGAAGAAATGTGTATCGAAACTGCCTGTTCACTCCACCATTCGCATTGCACGTTGCCTCGCGTATGTATCGGGAGATCATTGAAGCGCTACTGTACACTTTTTGGTAATGCCAGCTCTTATGCTTATGGAGTCACCGTGTTTGTACGTCAACTACAAGAAGACCACTGTTTTACGGATTGACTTCTCATGAGCGAATCTGGCTTTGCACCACTCAAAAGACATACTCTACCACATTTAGAGCAGCCTGTTGGTTGTCTTCTAGCGTCGACGCTTGCCATTGCATCAGCAAAATGCCCAAGTTCTAGTCTTGTTTTGCCTCCTTTTGGATGAATTCAACCATCACACTACAGTGGGTTGCAGCCGATGCTCACCTATTTATGTCCTTTGTAAGGAACCACGTGCCAGAGATCCAAGCTTTCACACTTGGCTACGATTGACGGCACTGCGTCAGTGCAGCCAACCCAGCAGACCTTCTGATGCGTTAAGTGTCAGCCGCGGTTCTAACCCGAGAGACAAAGTGTTCGTCGTGACCTCCCTGGTTGGCCAAACCAGAAGAAGTGTGGCCTGTGAATCTTTGCACTGATGAGGCAGAACCTGAACAGGGAAATAGCGTGTGTGTGCCCAACCACGGTCTCACCGCAAACTCTACATTCACCGATACCACTACTTGACCTAAAAAAGTACCGCTCCTTTTAGAGGCTTTTCAGAGTAACCACCTGGATTCCGACGTTTTTTTTTTACAACACCTCCCGCAATCAGACAATCTTGTGTGGACCGCTGACGTCTCTGGAAATAGACAACGCGAAGCGATACTGGCTCATGTTTGTACAGAAAAGTGCCTTACCATCCGAGGTCGCAACACGTCACGTGGGCCAGACTTTGCCGTTGGGTTCCAGTGTTCTAACCCTACGACAAGATAATTAGAAGAATGGTTTGCTTAGAAATAGAGGCAGCTTGAGGAACTTGATAGAACAAACGAGCTTGAACACCTGAACCTAATACTGAATGACCACGTGTTTACGAGCTCATGCTATTTACGCGACAGATCGCTGCCTTCTACATGCCGGAGTTCAAGCCACTCTTCAGGACCTCCGAATCCCATGAAAGTTTTAAATTTTGAAGGGTGAACGAAAAGTAAAAAGGGCTCAGTCGTGCCGGCCATGTCGTCGTCGACTTTTGCTTCCAGCGACGGTACCAGTTGCACCCATGCCGAAAGACCACGTAAACGAGGCATCATAGTTCGACTTTGTGGAAGTAGGCTTTTGCAGCTCACTGTACAATTGTTCTAACAAACTGTCAGTGAAATTTTTACAGCCATTTGCTTCTGTGCTGTGACACGAGCAGTGCACCTGAAAGTGGCCTCGGATATGAAAGCAAACTCGTTCATTCTTACCATTCGGTGATTTACGTGTAAATGAGGCGTTCCATCGACCGTGTATTCGAATAATGCCAAGGTCCAAGGGCAGTGCCCCTGAAGTAGCAAGGTTCTTCATCGCAAAACTCATGCGTCACGGTGCCCCCGACGTTTTCGTTGGAGTGGAATGACTTGGTGGGCGAGCTGGTTCATTATTAACGAGCTTATGGCGCAAAGAAGCACAAAAGGCACTTGTCCTTTTCTTGTGCTTCTTTGTGCCATAAGCTCGTTAAGAAGTTCTCATTGCTGATAAAAATGGAGCCTTTACTGTGGAGCTAACTCAGGCGATCTTGTGATACAGCAAAACAATACAACGCCAGACCACCAACTACCACCCACAGAGTATCTCACGAAGACCATCGCCGAAATTATGGCAATGCACGTCGGCGTTCTGAGTGGTGCTAACACCTTCTGTAAAGTTGTTTTCGCCTTTTAGCGTACACGTGTTTTGCGCATAGGCCAAATTGAGGGTTCACACCCATCGAATTGCAGGGGGCGTTCTGCTGGCGAGCTTTTGTTACCATTATCATCATGATGGTTAGCGCGGTAGCTCAAGCAATGGTGCCTGGCGGCAAGTCTAGGCGGTGGCACATGGAACACCGGAGAATCTTTGGCATGTGGCCGTAGGCGTGAACGGTTGTCTCTCGCGGCGGGCCATGAGAACGGCACCGTGAGCCGTTGTTTGTGGGACCTTGTGGGGAGTCGAACGTTGGCGACGCCACCTTGTGTTTTCCAGATCGTCATATCGTATGCATGGGCGACATCCGGGATCTGATCGAGCAGCAGAAGTAGTTTTGCGAGGGTGATGGTAAACAGAATGGGGAACAGAACTGATACGTGATGGGTGCAGCAAACTGTAAGGTTGATCATGTTCGAGCGGTGTGGCGCTATCCCTTTGCTGGCTTTTCTGTCGCGCAGAAAGGAGAGTGTATTTATACATGAAACCACCACAGTGTCATTCTGCGAGATTATGGAGGATCGAGTCGCGTGCACCGTAATAAGTGCGTCTTTTAGATCAAGGGCAAGTATGGCTCTCATCTAGGCACGACCAGAAGGACCCATAATCTTCTCTTTTGAGCTGAATAAGCACGTCTGCCGTGCACTTCACGACCCGAGCGCTACTGCAGATACTCACCGAATTATCGCACACATCGTCAAGGCCTCTTGGGTGGTTCCAGTGTATGACCTGACAGGAACCTTCCTATTACCTTCGTGTGAGAAGGTGCAAGTGTTTTTGTCGTTTGGCAACATCACGTACGCTTCCCGTGGCACAAATCACATGATTTTTTACGGGTGAGCATTTAAGGGACGCTGTTCGGGCTTCCTTGGCGCGCCATGGAGCCGCCAAGACATCGAGCACTTTCCTGTTGGCCGGCGTCGCTGCTCACCCCTACCATTGCGAAAACCTTTTACCGAGTAATTTATCAGTTCCATTGAGTGGTTCCGTTCAAGCTCCTCACGACGAACTTTCCGCTACCATATCATAACCTCCACATCAGCGTGATCTAGTGCGACTCGTGCGACTCCGCGGCGCGGTCGACGCCTCGACATCATGGAGTTCTATACTATTTCCTTCCACCCTGCCGGCTTTGATCGCCGTCGATGCTATGCAGGATGTTGTGGCCTCGCACGACCCGGAGGCAAGCAAAGCTGAGCTTCGTGGAGTCCTCATGTAGCTGGTGAACCAGCTGGGCGGCTTCGCGTTGGCACTCTGCCTTTTGACCTGCGGTCCCATCATCGTAAGCAGCCTGCGCAATGCTGGAGTTCAGCGCTTTTACGGTCACACCGAATATTAAGTAGCCACCATCAACGCTCTTGGATTTTGCGAGGCCTGGTTGGAGCAGCAAAAGTTAGGGGTGGCCATTAAGCGCCTTCTGGATGAAGCCGCGGCGCGGAACAAGTATGAAGGTGCTGAATGAATCAGTGATGTGCTGAAGGGAAAGAGTGAGAACAATCAGAGTGATAGAGAGTGGGATGCGTAAGCTCCGAAGCGCCTCTGTAGGAGAGCACATGTGTTCGTGTGCACAGTCCTAGAGGTTGGGGGGGGGCAATTTTATGGGATTGAAAGGAGGATAGTGGAGACTAACTGAGCCATCAGGGGTATCAGCTGGCAGTTTGGATACAGCGTAACGAACGTGAAACATGACGATTACCAGCGTGGACCTCACACTTTAGAACAAGGTGGAATTCATTACAATAGCGATGTGCATCAGGGTCGGTTATAGGAGGGGTCTTCAAGCCATAGCTTTCTAAGAAGGGCCCAGACCCCTGCGGTAACCGTGAATCCAAAGACATTCTAAAGATGCATCATTATTCAAGCTACGTTGTGTCCGTGGGAAAAGAAATCGACGTAAGCACAAGGGCGGTGCTAAATGAGACGAAGGGTATATTGAAGCAAAGTGTGGAAGCAGGCTAGTCTCTATTCTATGTCCAAAACAGCTGAAGGGCCAAAAAAGTAATGAAAAGTATAAGTTCTCACTTCCAGCCAAACTTTTACTGCAATCTACTAAGAAAATATACGTGTCACATGACGTCACAATCAAATCCATGTATGTACAAAACAAAAACCAAACAGCAGTAAAATTGATAGAAAAACGATGTGCTTGTCAATTCAAGTACTTTTGAATTCACCGCCACCTAGTTGATAGCAAATTGACGCTGCCTCACCAAGCCCTTCATAGCACTTACAAAAAAGGACTGGATTACTTGAATTCACCGGCGTGTGGCTTTCCATGTAAATTAACTGCTGTTTGGTTTTGCTCTTGTTTTTCATACATTCATTGATTTGATTATGACGACATGTGACAGGTGACATTCATGGTGGTTTGCAATAAAATTTTATTTAGATGTTTGCACTTGTACTTGTTGTTCCTTTGTACTGGTGCTACATTTTTGCGATTCAGCAGTTCAAGAAAAGGGTATATTAACACGCAGTGTGGCAGGAATAGGTTAAAGTTGAAAGCGAAAGAAGAGCAGTTAGGCAGGAGGAGCTGATCGTTTAGGGGATGTGGAGACGCATATTTGGGAGATACAGCAACCGCCTTGCAATGGTAAACATGTATGGGATAATTGCAATAGAGCAGAAGGCAGCAAGAAGGAATAAAATCTGGGCATTTATACATTATTATGTATGGGTTGGTAAAGAACCAAGCAGAGATTCAGGAAACATTCATGGTTAAAAGTAAACGTAGCTTTGCAGATCACGCTGGCAGTGTGTATAACAAATGACATTGAGGAATTAGGAAGAGAGTGTGAGATAAATATACTAGCAGATATGAATGCGCATATAGGAGATATAAACGGGTATACTGACCTAACGGGCAAAATGATCATGCATACGAGGGAAAAGCACCATTTGTTCATTTGAAACACTACAGAGAAGTGTGAATGGCAGATAACCTTGGAGGTTGGCAGGCTACAGTCGACGATAGATTATGCGCTGGTGTCACATAAGATGTATGATGAGATCAGGGGAATGCACATAGATGAATGTCGCTTCAAAACTCTGGGTAGTGATCACAAACCTATTGCGCTAGGTTTTGGAAGAGCAATGAAAGTGGGAAGACAATATGAGCAACTACACGGAAATTTTTATTCGGAAAGGCAAATAGAAAGAGCTGCTAAGCTGAAAAAGTAATCGCTGAGAATAATAAAACAGTCTTAATTTACATGAATCTAATTACACTGTTTAAGCTTGAGCTTGCTAAAGCACGCGACAAGTTACTCGGAAAAAGAGACACAGACCCATGAGTTGGAGGCGTGAAGAGGTTTAGAAAGCCATAGCAAAACGTCAGGAAGCCACTAGAAAACACAGACATGCTTAGCAGTGGGGTTGGAAGATTAGAAGAAAAGGGGCTAAATGGCTGGCAGAAGTACATAAAATGAACAGAAACGTCGCTGCAAAATTTTAGAACTATCTAAACTTCCTATGTAATGAGACAAGCTCAGAGCAGAGGTTCATAACTACCACTCAAGGTGTGAGGCTACGAGGAGACGAAGCTATTGAATACATAAAAACAAAGACGACCGAAAATTCACCAAGGAAGTGCCTTACGCGCCTTAATAGACAAGGATGGATTAAGTGGCGCAGTGCCTCCATTTTCACAATGAGAGTCGGAAAGGGTTGAGGAGAGGGTTTCTAGTAGTACGTCAACAGGCCATGACGCCATCCCAATTATGCTTATAAAGAAATTGAGTCCCAAGTCTAAGCGAAATTTCAGAGAGGCAGCGAGAAATACAATAATTGATGGTGAAATCTCTGATTGATAAGAGCTGAACAGGATGAACATTATCAATAAAGGAAAGAAGAGAAAGCCGACATAAACAACTACCGTCCTATAACAGTGACATCAGTAGTTTACAGGATTGTGAAGCAGGTTTTAAAGAAAAGACTGCAGACATGGATAGGGGATGAGGGGGTGCTGAGAAAACTGCAGAATGGGTTTCGGAACCAGAGGTTGGAAGACAATCTGTTCTGAGTGGCGCAGTGTACCGAAATAAGATAAAAGGAACACAGGCTCCTGTGGCTAGCATTTTTGGGTATCAAGGAAGCGTATGATAACGTGGTTAAAGAGGACTTGTGGGGAATACTGTTCTACTAGGTGTGGAAAATGGAGTAAGTATTGTTTTAAAGGATATCTACAAAAGCAACATGGAAGATATAAAATGAGAATTTTATGTTTAAAAGTCCAAAGATATGAAACGGGGACTCAGGCAGGGTTACCCTCCGTCACTCTTATTATTTATGGTGCACCTGCAAAGACTAAAGGCCAAATTAGAGGGGAGTGGACTTGGCGTCAGCCTCTCTTTCGTCAAACAAGGAAAACACATTGAACAGGCATTACCAGCATTGATGTTTGCAGATGATATAGAGCTAATGGCCAACAACAAGGAAGATTTGCAGGGATTAGTGGCATATGCGGTAGTAAGGGAGATATGTTAGCTGTAAGATTCAGTAAGGTAAAATGAGCAGTCATTATTATTATAGACAATGGAAGTAGTGAGCTTAGGGTACAGAAGGTCACGCTAAAGATAACGGATAAAATTAAATATCTGGCCGTTTAATTAGGCAATGCGACCGAGTACCTAAGCGAACATGAAATATACGTAACTACTAAATGTAACAGGAACGCAGCGGTGATAAAAAATGGGGCACTGTGGAATTACAATAGGTGTTATGTAATGAGCCGGACATGGAAAGGGGTCATGATTGCTGGTCTAACGTTTGCCAATCCAGTCTTGTGCATGAAACAAGAGATTCAAGCAAGATTGAAAACTCGGCAAAATGGAATGGGTAGGCTTTCTTTAGGAGCTCACGGGAATACACCTAAGCAAAGAGTACAAGGTGGTATGGGATTGAGATCATTTGGGGGCAGCTAAGCTAGCAGAGAGACAAAAGTTGAGGAGCAATTGAGAGAAATGGTGGAGGAGCGTGGCGCTAGGAAGCTTTGCAACTGTTTGTACCTGAGAAATATTGATACAAAATGAAGGAAGCGAACTAGAAAATGCTAAAAAACAGATATTTGCAGGTGCCCCTATATATAAGCATTTGCACATCCAATTCTAAATCTCCCAATTTTAATGTGGGTTTTCTACCACTAAGGGTTGATCTGACAAACACATGAAATGAGGAACATAGCAGGTAATCATTGCACTGTAGAGGCGGCCCTGCAAGAGGCGACCGCCACTACCGACAGTCTTCTGGAAAAAACGGACCTTTTCTTCTCTCCAGAAAAGTCTGAGCTTCTCCTCTGTAACCCAGTCAGGAACGGCCGTCGACCACGAGGCTGGGTGCCCTAGAGACAGACATGTGCCTATGTGCCAAAAGCGGACGATCTATCCCCAAATCCCCTTCCAATAGGACTTCAGGTATGACGCTAGAAGCAACAGGCACTGATACCATCACGATTCAAAGGTCAGCAATAGAGGCACTAAGTGTTATTAGGCTCATATAATGGGTGGCTAATCGACTGGCAGCACTGTAATAGAACATCAGGTTTACACATGCTTTTCTGCTGTGTCATTTTACGTATGTGGTGGCATTACACTTTGGAAAGAGGCCGGAAGGGTCAAGATTAATGCAATGATTAGGAGGGCGGTAAAGAATGTCCTAAGGCTCCCCAACTCTACCCACACAGGTTGTCTCCTGCAGTTCAGAATTCATGATACGTTGGAAGAAATTACAAAAATGCAAGAAATAACACAGGTGCTTTGGCTGTCTAGCTCAACAACGGGGAGGATGATTCTCGTGGATGTAGGTACGTCACCAGCTCAGATTAAGGCTCTATACAAAGGTTTCACGAGGGTAGAGATGAAGAATATAATTTTATCGCTGCCCCACGGACTGTGCTTCCTCAAAGAAATGTTAAAAGGAAGAAAGCGCACGCTCAGGCCCTTCTCTGCCAAGTTGCCGATCTCGACGTGAATGCCTGTTTCATAGACGTGGCGCAATACGGTGACCGTAGAGACCAAATTACGGTAGTGGCAATCAACCACAAAGAGTTAATTACACATAATGCAGCATCGGTATACGCCGAAACTGCCAATGCAACCGAGCAGGTTGCAATCACTTTGGCTTTTTAGATCACTATCGTGAACATATATTTAGTGATTCTGAAGCTGCCCTTCGTGTTTAAGTGTTGAAGCTGTGCGAAAAGAGGCCGAAAACATACTCGGTGACACGACGCTTACAAACTATACCATTACATGGTTCCCGGATTAAATGGGAAACAAGAACGAAGAGATTATCAACCTCGATAAGTTGCCTGCAACCTTAGCTGTAACCCAGCAGCAGTTATCTCATCAGTTTCCATGATCGGACTGACCGTTGTGAGTGTGCTCTCGAGGTACGATAATTTTATTCGATGTCTTTACGAGCGGAATCCTGGCAGGCTCGCCAGATTGCGATGTAACATCAGAATTTGGGCCCAGGATCACTCACCGAGGAACTAAGTCGAGCCATGAGTACACACACAAACCAACTTATAATATATAAAAAGATTATCTAATTAGGGTCAATCTTGAAGGTACTCTAATATATGCAGTTCTATCTGCGCTAATTGCCTCTTGATTCAAAATATTCTTGCCATGTTTGGGGCCGTTGAAGGGCGTCAATGCCCGTCGCGCGAAGACAATGTCCCGTCTGGCTCGTTGACGTCGATAACGCGTGCCAGCCCTCGCAAAGGCATAGCTCTCTGCTGCAGCAGCTCGGTAGCTTGGCCCATACATTCGTCTCGGCCACGCCCGGGTCGTCTCAGTAACTTTAAACGACTTCAGCAGCAAAGGTCCACCACCCACGGAACACGCTTGATCACCGTGCACGACAACAAAAAAAAAAGGAATCTCGCCAGATCTCTGGGCCAGCTGCCCAGCCAGAATGCAGGCCTCGCTCGTTGATGTTGCCATGGAGCATTCAGGAATGCCAGCCGGAATCCCTGCGCTTCGCCTAGTTCCTGGGCAAGTCGTCAGCTGGAGTACAGGAATGGTGGCGCCTGTAGGACCTCACTCAGTTCCTCAGACCGGACGTCCAATCGAGAACCGTCTGTCCTTGACTACCGCGCTGTCTCGACCACCGGCACGCACACCTTTACAAGCGTCACCCACTCACACACTTTGGTTTTCTCTTCATCGCCCCCGCACGGCAACCACTTATTTGTTTTTTTGCATGCCTCTATTGTCATCGTGCCTCAAGCATGACAACCCCCTGCTTGAGAAAGTTGTACACAACTTTCATGACGTGACAAAGAGTCGGGAAAAATGTCACAAAGCTCTAATCACTCACCAAATATTCAGCATGATGTCCACAAATTTTTGGAATGCAAAGGACATGTTGCAATACGTCCTCATTATACACGGCTCAGGTAATCAGCTCCGACTTTATCCGACCCTTTGATGTATGATACTGAAAATGAGTAATCTTGCAACAGTAGGCTCCTGCGTAAGACCCTATTATTGAGGTGTTTAGTGGATTGCAGATACTGCAAAAATAGATGTTCAGATTGTATAATAAATTGCTTGCGATTCAAGAAGAAGTTTTGTACTGCTCATACAAGTGCCAGACATTCCGGTTAGAGCGTTGAATAGCGGGTTTTGCAAGGCAACAAGTTTCGGCTAGCATACGCAGTGGGATGCAAGACCTGGTCCTCTCCCAGGTGGCGCACTACATTACCAAGACTAGTAGTCTAGGCATCGGTCCCGAGGACAGTGTTTTTTCATGTTGGGCGCTTGTAAAATAGCGAGAGCTTCTTCTTGAGATGGTCGCAGCGTGATGGTAATTCACTGTCCTTTCCGTGTGAGGTCAGTCAAAGGCTTAGTTATCTCAGCGTAGTTGGCAATCGATTTCCTGTTGTAGCCTGTTAGACTCAGGATGAACTGTAGTACTTTCTTCGGTTTTGGTCTCGTAGTTTCGAGGATCTTGTCAAGTATTTTCAGAATAGGTTCAACTTTACCGTTTATGATTAGATGATCAAGGTAACAGATAGTCTGCTTTCCTATTTCACTCTTACTAGGCTTAATGGTTGAATTGGCGCGTCTTATTCGGTCAAATACACGCCGCATGGTGACCAACTGTTCATCCCACGTGTTTTTGGCAGTTACTACATTGTGAAGAAGTAACAGTAATAATTTTTCAAGTCCATAAGCACAGATCTCAAGAGGCGTGCGAACACAGCTTGAGCTGTCTTTATGCCAAAGGGCATTTATACAAAGCGTATATAGTTCAGATGTACTAAAAATGCTGTTTTTTTCCCTATTGTGCGTTGCCATGGGCGCTTGCGTATAACTGTTGGTGAAGTCAAGCTTTGATAAAAAATTTGCATTGACCAGCAAGAGCAAGAACAACGTCTATGCGCGGTATTGGCTCGCCGTCCACAATTGAGCTCTCTGAAAGCAATGCATGAAGGAATCGCGTTGTCAGTTTCTTTAGCAACTACGATAGGAGCATGGTATGGTGGCTGTGACCTTTCAATCATGCCCAACTTGAGCATTTCTTGAACTGCTGCTTCTACACTTTCCCGTAGAACTAGAGGAATGGGGTATTGTGGCAGGTGTATTTGCTTAACAGATCTCAACCATAGCGTGTAATCTACTCAGTCTGTCTCTCCTGGAAGGTCCGAGAAGATGTTCTCCAAGTTTTTAAATACATAAAACACGTCAGAACGCTGGTTAACACTCAGATTTCCCTACAAATAATTATGAGCCGCACTCTGTGTGCGGAGTAAGCTAGGGAAAGGAATTCTCGTCTGAGTTTGTTTGCTTGGCTGTTCCTTGTTCCCTTCAAGGGGGCCTTGGTCGACTTTGGTTATAACAGATACTTGCTGCACTGGTAATGATTCGCTTTCCTCGTACTTCTTAAGCATGTTGATGCGGAAAATTGTTGTCTTTCCACTGATTGTGAGAACGTAGTCGACTTGAAATGGACATTTCCAGTGCATAAGCAGTTTGTTGGAATATGTCGGCAGAAGAAGTAGTACCTTATCCGCAACGTTCAGTTTTCGAGGACGGCTCTTGCGATCATAGCAAGCCATTTGTTTTGTGCGTGCTCTCTCAAACTCATCATGCGGCAATTTGCACATCTCTTAAACGCGGTTTGGGAGGTCGACCAAGTAGGTGTACGCAGTACGAATTTCGTCGTCAATGTCTTCGATGCTTCACAGCTCTTTCAGTGCCGTAAAGGGCCTCGCACGTGACGACCTTAAATAATCTGGAAAGGTGAGGAGTACAAGCTCGCTTGCGGCACCTATCTGTACGTGAAAAGGTGTGGGGCGAGATATCTGTCCTAGGATCGTGGTTTTTCTTGGCACACCCTCTTCAACATTGTTTTCAGCGTTCCATTAAACTTTCAACGAGCCCATTTGTCGTGACATGGTAGGAGGTCGTTCGAAGAAACTTGATAGCTAGAAGACGGCCAACT
The DNA here is from genome assembly GCF_043290135.1 of Rhipicephalus microplus. Taxonomy (NCBI): domain Eukaryota; kingdom Metazoa; phylum Arthropoda; class Arachnida; order Ixodida; family Ixodidae; genus Rhipicephalus; species Rhipicephalus microplus. Next base: position 128,434,925 of record NC_134707.1, read on the forward strand.
TCTCCCATGAGTTCCACTGTAAAACTTCTCCCTTGGTCGCATATGATTTCCTTCGGTAACCCTACTCGAGAGAAAATCTCAATCCAACTTCGACATGCACAGCGTTAATTGCGGGGAATGCGATGACATCCGCCTAATGGTTGGGAAAGTCAATAAGCACTGGAATGTAGCGGCTGCCACGGTCCGGGTTTGGTGAGAACAGACCTATTGTATCGACCGCAACATGCTGGAACGGCGTACGTATATTAGGCATGTTGCCCAAAGGCGCAACAACAGTTTTGCCTTGTGGTGTCGTTCGTTGACGGTTCTTGTATGACTTGACAAAACTTTTCACATCGCGATACAGATCTGGCCAGTATGGATCAGCTAAATTTTGGTCTTTTGTACGCCGAATGCCTTGGTGCTCAGCCATAAGACTCTCACGGTCGATTTCCAGGATAGGCCATCTAAAGATTTTTGGTACGACGAGTTGGTGAAAGGTTCTGCCAGTCACAAAACATTATTGTCGGCAGAGCAGTCGTCCTCTCTCCAGAAACCTACAACTGTGGCATTTTGGTGCCTTGAAGTGCTTACCAAGTTTAGCGAACACAGCCTTCAACATTTTGTCCGATTGCTGTTCTTCGAAGAACAGGTCTTTTGTCACGTCACAACATTTGATCTTCGGAACAGCCAACGGATTCATTTTGTATTCGTGTGGTTTTACCGTAGCAGAAACGTATCGGGGACGTTCTATATCTTCCATGGGGGCAATATTGCGTCGCCTTAGGTCTCTGGTCAGCTCCAACATGCTTCCGCTGATGATACGGATTGTGAGGGTTTCTGACACCTAGCAGGTTACTAAGCACCAAATCGATTAGAGGCTTGTTCATACAGAGTGCTGTTCTCTCTCCTGGAAAATATGGAGGGCTCACAGGAGCCACTGGTATTTTGATAGTCGAACCATCAATGAGCAAAGCTTTGCTACTCTTCCCGATGAAGCGCTCATTCGGCATCAGATCTCTCGGGATGGTTGCAGTGTTACTGCCTGTATCTCGAAGCACTTTGACTTGCAAGCCCAGAACTTCGCCCTCAAATATTGGCTTTCCTTGCACAAGAAATAGGTGTTTAATTTCCTCTGAACTTTCACTACGACGGCTGCGTTTCTTTCTTATTTCTCCCTCTCCAGTATGTCTACTTGAAGGAAAATTGGGACGGTTTTCGTTCACTACAAACGCAGAGTAGACGAAGAGGGTGCCTAAGAGCGCAAAGCACCGCGTTGTTAAGCACCTTCTTTGTCTACCATGCAGCACCAACCAGCCAAATCAAGCAATTTGTTAAAGTACTTAAGCAGAGCATTTTCTTTTTGTGTTTCATGCTCCAGCACTTGTCGCTTTTGTGGCCTATTTATTCACAAACCTTACATTTCATCACCACTTTAGCTGAAGTGCGACACTCATGCGCTTGACGCTCCAGACGTTTCCAAACCATACACTTTGCTAGTGGTTTCTTCGGAGAATCATCAATATTCTTGAAATATCTCGAGTCGTCGCAACTTCTTCCGAGGTTTGATAAGTTTTGTGATTTTATGAGGCCATCAATAGCATCGGCTAGCTGTTAGAGTGATTTTCAGTCACGTTCTTTCAAAAATATTGTGAGCTCTGGATTACAGCAGCGGAGAAACTGTTCGGCGGGCATCTGGTCTCGAATGCCCTCGAACGTCCTAGGCACATCGGCCATGTCAACCCAATGGTCGTAGTACCCGGAGAGTCTCGCACTTATTTTATGCTGGTTTCGCCATCTTCCGCTCGTGCCTTGCGAAATTTCTCTTGGTATCCTTGCGCAGTGAATTGAAACATCAGCACCAAGGCTCTTTTGACTTTTTCTTAATCTAGACAATATGTGGCAGTCGTTCAGCCAGTTACTCTGAACGCTTCGGTCTCAAGCACAGGCTAACAGCTATTGCCCATTTTCTTGTGGCCAGTTTTGTCCTGTTACCTCGCGTTCAAATCTTTGCAAGTAGGCATGCAAATCATCTCTTTGCTCACCAAACAATGGAAGCAGTTTTTGTGGATTCTGTAGTGAAGAGGAGCTATCCAGTGGAACCACAGAATTAGTTCGATGGTGTATGCTTCTTCAGAGTTCCTTCTTGAAGCTTTAGCTTCAGCTCGAGGATTTGCATAGCTCATCTGCTTTCTTGCTCGTCTCCCGCTCAGCAGCACGTTCATCCCTCAGCCTCGCCTGTCCTGCTTCAACCTATTTATGCAGTTCTCTACATGGCAACGCTAGTTGTAACCCAACAGCAGTTATCTTATCAGTTTCCATGATCGTACTGACCGTTCTGAGTGTGCACTCGAGAAACGATACTTTTCTGCGATGTCTTTACGAGCGGAATCCTGACAGGCTCGCCAGATTCTGATGTAACATTAGAATTTAAGCCCAGGACCACTCACCTAGGAACTGAGTCGAGCCATGAGTACACACGCACACCAACCTGTATTACCTAGAAAGATGATGTAATAATGATCAATGTGGGAGGTACCCTAACGTATACAGTCCCAACTGCACTGTCTTTTGAATCAGAATGTTCTCGTCATGTTTGACGGCGTTCAAGGGTATCGATGCCCGTCGCTTGAACATGCAGTCTCGTCTGGCTGATTACGTCGCTAAAGCGTGCTAGCCCTCGCAAGGTGTAGCTTTTTGCAGCAGCAACTCGGTACCTTAGCCCCTGCGTTCGTCATGGCCACGCCCGGGTCACATCAGCGACTCTGAACGAATTTAGCAGCAGTGGTCCACCACCAATGGAACACGCCCGTTTGCCATTCACGACAGTGAAGACGAGGGCACCTCGCCAGATCTCTGGGCCAGCTGCCCAGCTGTAATGCAGGCCACGCTCGTCACGGTCCCTATAGCAGTCAGGAACGCCAGCTGGAACCCCTGCGCCTCGCCTGGTACCTGGGCCAGTCCCTAGCCGGAGTACAGGAATGGCAGCGCCTGAAGGACCACGCTTAGTTCCCCGTACTGGATGTCCAACTGAGAACCGTCTCTGCTTGACCGCTGTGCTCCCTCAACCACCGGCACGTGCGCCATGACACGCGTCACCTACGCACACACTTGGGTTTTCTCTTTATCGCCCTTGCCCAGCGTCCGCTTCTTTTTTTTTGCGCGCTTCTATTATCACCATGCCTCTATCATCACAGCGGCTATGGATGACCTTTGGGTCAACCTGGAGATTTTGTAAACAGGGATTCGCCAACTACACACAACGATATTACCCAGCATTTCACTGTGGTTCGGAGAAACTTTCTGTCTCTACATGGAAAGCTAAACAGAACGCAGGCGCCTATAGTGCGATTGCTACAAACGTAAACGTTCCATAACCCTGCGTTTCTCCACGAGCTTTATCCTGAGGTGTATTTAGATAACTCGTGTACAAAATATGAGAGTTTAGCCAGCTTACGCCACACGCTCTAGGATCGCCGTTCGGTACGTAGCACCGATGCAGCATCGTCCAGCCAGTCCGGGCATAAATTGTGGACTGTTCAGAGGGCACACGATATGGTACTAAGGCTCGGCCTCACTGTCCCACCATTAAAGCGGCCCGCCGTGTGTAGGGCGTACGCCTTCGGATTATTGGAATAAGTTTTTCTCCCACAGACACCAAACCAGAAAATTGAGGGTAAATACTTATAAAACAGGAGTGGGCGCAAACAGAAAAGAACTATTGCTGAAAAAGAAGGTGAAGAGAACGCAGCCTGAGATGTGGAGAATAAGCATGATTAGAAACTCAGTACCAGAGATAAATTGAACTTCTAAGCAGAGAATAGCAAAGGATCTAGGATAATTCTCGGGGTATTTATCTACTGTTTAGACAGAACGGAAGTATGGCGAACTACAACTTATCGGGCCAAATACGAAGAAGACATGGTAAGGAGTGCGTGTGGAGAAAACGGAAAAACTGCTCAACACTTGGCAATTTTCTGTGAAAGGCTTCGCTGTATTACCAAGGATGATGAATCAGAGTTTTTCAAAGCACTGGGGTTTAGGCGATGGGAGGTCCAAATAGACCTTAAGCGGGTAGAAATGACTAGAAGGTTATCTGATTGATGGCTACAGCCAAGGCATGAGTAAACACTCAATCCTTCACTGCAAACATCTTACCATCACTATTTGAAGAAAAAGTTAATCTGTTTTTTGTTTACCATGTATTGCGAATAGGTGGCGTTATTCACCACCCGATATAAAGGGTACAATATATCAATCCATCCAATCCATACATTCGGTGTGAGGCAGCATTACGGGGCGGAATGAAGCGTAGTCTTGAATGCCGCTTTCGGCCAAACTATCTGTGCCTTCAGCGAGCTCAACACGGCCTTCACCGAAGACGCAGTGCAGGAGAGGTTCCTTCGCGAGGCTGCACCTATGCACTGCAGTTCAACTCTTCAGGCTTCGGACACTGATTTTATGTGACGTAAATTCACTACAGCCGGAAGCCGCACTACAGTCCTATTACTCAAGTTCAGCATCGTTTGGACAAAAAGAAATCCTCACACTACCGGTACTTGACGCACAGCCATACCAGGAAACGACCTGCCCTTAAGAGTTTTCATGCGGAATCAACCAACCCTAGCGACAAAGTCAATTCGACCATCAGACAACACACAGATACCCTGGCAGGGTAGCAACATGCCTGGTTCCGACCACAGCGATGCAGCCGGCATCGGCCACCAGAAATATTGTCAAATGCTACAGCTAGCCTGACCCACAAAAATTTGTCGTGTATGCTTGCAGTTATGGTCGAGTGCAATGACAAAGATTAACAGTGTCACCACTGGGTCACAGACGCGCATGCTGAGTCAGCGAGGTGGAGGAGGAGAAAGATAGCGAATAGAACAGCCGGCCCACAGCACGGGTGCTGTCGTGGTCTATTACTGCGGAAAATTTCCCCCCCCCCAATTCAGCGTTACTATATATATATATATATATATATATATATATATATATATATATATATATGTATATAATTATATATATATATATATATATATATATATATATATATATATATATATATATATATATACGTATATATATATATATATATATATATATATATATATATATATATATATATATATATATATATATATATATATATATAAGCGAAAGAAGTGTATACCTAAGAGCTAGTTTTTTCGTGTTTTAACACAATATTAATGAGATCTAACAGACAGTAATGCCAAGGAATGTACAGGGGAAGGTATTAGAACCAATGGAATCTAAATAGGAAGAAAGAAACCTGGATGAAAAATAACGAGCCGTGAGCAGGAATCAAACCTACGACCTTCAAATAACGCGTTCGATGCTCTGAATACTGAGCTACCACAGCGGCCTTCCCTACATCCACTTTTTGGGTTTATATGTGAATTTAGAAGTAGGAGTGACAGTCAGCGCCATCTATAAGCCAAACGACGAGTGTGAAACCACTCTTATTCGCATGTTTGGCGTCACGTAGCACGTGAACTTATTATGAGCGGGCAGCTGATTAATTGTCTCTTTTATACAACCTAAACAGACCAAGTCTGCCAGTACGAGACCCTCATTCAATGAAAGAAAGGAAAGAAGTGTATACCTAAGGGCTCGTTTTTCCGTGTTTTACCACAATCATAATGAGATCTAACAGACAGTAATGCCAAGGAATGTACAGGGGAAGTTATTATAACCAATGGAACGTAAATAAGAAGAAAGAAGAAAAAAAAGGATGAAAAAATAAGCAGTCGTGAGCATGAATCAAACCTACGACCTTCGAATAACGCGGTCGATGCTCTAAACACTGAGCTACCACAGCCGCCTTCCCTCCATCCAGTTTTTTGGGTTCATATGTGAATTTAGAAGTAGGAATGACAGTCAGCGCCATCTATAAGCCAAACGACGAGTGTGAAACTACTCTTATTCGCATGTTTGGCGTCACGTAGCACGTGAACCTATTATGAGCGGGCAGCTGATTAATTGTCCCTCTTATACAACCTAAACACACCAAGTCTGCCAGTACGAGACCCCGTTCAATGATATAAGGAAAAGAAGTGTATACCTAAGGGCTCGTTTTTCCGTGTTTTAACACAATATTAATGAGATCTAACAGACAGTAATGCCAAGGAATGTACAGGGGAAGTTATTAGAACCAGTGGAATGTAAATAAGAACAAAGAAGAAAAAAAGTGGATGAAAAAATAAGTAGCCGTGAGCAGGAATCGAACCTACGACCTTCGAATAATGCGTTTGATGCTCTAATCACTGAGCTACCACAGCGGCCTTCCCTACATCCACTTTTTTGGGTTTATATGTGAATTTAGAAGTAGGAGTGACAGTCAGCGCCATCTATAAGCCAAACGACGACTGTGAAACCACTCTTATTTGCATGTTTGGCGGCACGTAGCACGTGAACCTATTATGAGCGGGCAGCTGATTAATTGTCCCTCTTATACAACCTAAACACACCAAGTCTGCCAGTACGAGACCCTCGTTCAATGAAATGAGGGAAAGAAGTGTATACCTAAGGGCTCGTTTTTCCGTGTTTTAAAACAATATTATTGAGATCTAACAGACAGTAATGCCAAGGAATGTACAGGGGAAAATATTAGAACCAATGAAATTTTAATAAGAAGAAAGAAAAGTGGATGAAAAAATAACCAGCCGTGAGCAGGAATGAAACCTACGACCATCGAATAACGCGTTCGTTGCTTTAACCGCTGAGCTACCACAGCGGCCTTCCCTCCATCCACTTTTTTGGGTTTATATGTGAATTTAGAAGTGGGAGTGACAGTCAGCGCCATCTATAAGCTAAATTACGAGTGTGAAACCACTCTTATTCGCATGTTTGGCGTCACGTAGCACGTGAACTTATTATGAGCGGGCAGCTGATTACTTGTCCCTCTTATAAACCTAAACACACCAAGTCTACCAGTACGAGACCCTCGTTCAAAGAAATAATGGAAAGAAGTGTATACCTAAGAGGTCGTTTCTCCATGTTTTAAAACAATATTATTGAGATCTAACAGACAGTAATGCCAAGGAATGTACAGGGGAAGGTATTAGAACCAATGGAATGTAAATAAGAAAAAAGAAGAAAGAAAATTGAATGAAAAAATAACCAGCCGTGAGCAGGAATCGAACCTACGACCTTCGAATAACGCGTTCGATGCTCTAACCACTGAGCTACCACAGAGGCCTTCCCTCCATCCACTTTTTTGGGTTTATATGTAAATTTAGAAGTAAGAGTGACAGTCAGCGCCATCTATAAGCCAAACGACGAGTGTAAAACCACTCTTATTTGCAAGTTTGGCATCACCTAGCACGTGAACTTAATATGAACGGGCAGCTGGTTAATGTTCCGTCTTATACAACCTAAACACACCAAGTCTGCCAGTACGAGACCCTCGTTCAATGAAATAAGGAAAAGAAGTGTATACCTAAGGGCTCGTTTTTCCGTATTTAACACAATAATTATGAGATCTAACAGACAGTATTGCCAAGGAATGTACAGGGGAAGGTATTAGAACCAATGGAATGTAAATGAGAAGTAAGAACAAACAAAAGTGAATGAAAAAAACCAGCCGTGAGAAGGAATTGAACCTACGACCTTCAAATAACGCGTTCGATGATCTAACCACTAAGCTACCACAGCGGCCTTCCCTCCATCCACTTTTTTGAGTTTATATGTGAATTTAGAAGTAGGAGTGACAGTCAGCGCCATCTATAAGCCAAACGACGAGTGTGAAAGCACTCTTATTCGAACGTTTGGCGTCACGTAGGACGCGAACTTATTATGAGCGGGCAGCTGATTATTTGTCCCTCCTATACAACCTAAACACACCAAGTCTGCCAGTACGAGACCCTCGTTCAATGAAATAAGGAAAAGAAGTGTATACCTAAGGGCTCGTTTTTCCGTATTTAACACAATATGAATGAGATCTAACAGACAGTAATGCCAAGGAATGTACAGGGGAAGGTATTAGAACCAATGGAATGTAAATGAGAAGTAAGAACAAACAAAAGTGAATGAAAAAAAACCAGCCATGAGAAGGAATTGAACCTACGAAATTCAAATAACGCGTTCGATGCTCTAACCACTAAGCTACCACAGCGGCCTTCCCTCCATCCACTTTTTTGGGTTTATATGTGAATTTAGAAGTAGGAGTGACAGTCAGCGCCTACTATAAGCCAAACGACGAGTGTGAAAGCACTCTTATTCGAACGTTTGGCGTCACGTAGGACGCGAACTTATTATGAGCGGGCAACTGATTATTTGTCCCTCCTATACAACCTAAACACACAAAGTCTGCCAGTACGAGACCCTCGTTCAATGAAATAAGGAAAAGAAGTGTATACCTAAGGGCTCGTTTTTCCGTATTTAACACAATATGAATGAGATCTAACAGACAGTAATGCCAAGGAATGTACAGGGGAAGGTATTAGAACCAATGGAATGTAAATAGGAAGAAAGAAGAAAGAAAAGTAAATGAAAAAAACCAGCCGTGAGCAGGAATTGAACGTACGACCTTCGAATAACGCGTTCGATGCTCTAACCACTGAGCTACCACAGCGGCCTTCCCTCCATCCACTTTTTTGGGTTTATATGTGAATTTAGAAGTAGAAGTGAAGTCAGCGCCATCTATAAGCCAAACGACGAGTGTGAAACCACTCTTATTCGCATGTTTGGCGTCACGTAGCACGCGAACGTATTATGAGCGGGCAGCTGATTAATTGTCCCTCTTATAAAACCTAAACACACCAAGTCTCCCATTACGAGACCTTCGTTCAAAGAAATAAGCGAAAGAAGTGTATACCTAAGAGCTCGTTTTTCCGTGTTTTAACACAATATTATTGAGATCTAACAGACAGTAATGCCAAGGAATGTACAGGGGAAGTTATTAGAATCAATGGAATGTAAATAAGAAGAAAGAAAAGTGGATGAAAAAATAACCAGCCGTGAGCAGGAATGGAACCTACGACCATCGACTAACGCGTTCGTTGCTTCAACCGCTGAGCTACCACAGCGGCCTTCCCTCCATCCACTTTTTTGGGTTTATATGTGAATTTAGAAGTGGGAGTGACAGTCAGCGCCATCTATAAGCCAAATGACGAGTGTGAAACCACTCTTATTTGCATGTTTGGCGTCACGTACCACGTGAACTTATTATGAGCGGGCAGCTGAATTATTGTCCCTCTTATACAACCTAAACACACCAAGTCTGCCAGTACGAGACCCTCGTTCAAAGAAATAATGGAAAGAAGTGTATACCTAAGGGCTCGTTTTTCCATGTTTTAAAACAATAATATTGAGATCTAACAGACAGTAATGCCAAGGAATGTACAGGGGAAGGTATTAGAACCAATGGAATGTAAATAAGAAGAAAGAAGAAAGAAAAGTCAATGAAAAAATAACCAGCCGTGAGCAGGAAGCGAACCTACGACCTTCGAATAACGCGTTCGATGCTCTAACCACAGAGCTACCACAGAGGCCTTCCCTCCATCCACTTTTTTGGGTTTATATGTAAATTTAGAAGTAAGAGTGACAGTCAGCGCCGTCTATAAGCCAAACGACGAGTGTGAAACCACTCTTATTTGCAAGTTTGGCATCACCTAGCACGTGAACTTAATATGAACGGGCAGCTGGTTAATGTTCCGTCTTATACAACCTAAACACACCAAGTCTGCCAGTACGAGACCCTCGTTCAATGAAATAAGGAAAAGAAGTGTATACCTAAGGGCTCGTTTTTCCGTATTTAACACAATAATTATGAGATCTAACAGACAGTATTGCCAAGGAATGTACAGGGGAAGGTATTAGAACCAATGGAATGTAAATGAGAAGTAAGAACAAACAAAAGTGAATGAAAAAAACCAGCCGTGAGAAGGAATTGAACCTACGACCTTCAAATAACGCGTTCGATGATCTAACCACTAAGCTACCACAGCGGCCTTCCCTCCATCCACTTTTTTGAGTTTATATGTGAATTTAGAAGTAGGAGTGACAGTCAGCGCCATCTATAAGCCAAACGACAAGTGTGAAACCACTCTTATTTGCAAGTTTGGCATCACCTAGCACGTGAACTTATTATGAACGGGCAGCTGGTTAATGTTCCGTCCTATACAACCTAAACACACCAAGTCTGCCAGTACGAGACCCTCGTTCAATGAAATAAGGAAAAGAAGTGTATACCTAAGGGCTCGTTTTTCCGTATTTAACACAATAATTATGAGATCTAACAGACAGTAATGCCAAGGAATGTACAGGGGAAGGTATTAGAACCAATTGAATGTAAATGAAAAGTAAGAACAAACAAAAGTGAATGAAAAAAAACGAGACGTGAGCAGGAATCGAACGTACGACCTTCGAATAACGCGTTCGATGCTCTAACCACTGAGCTACCACAGCGGCCTTCCCTCCGTCCACTTTTTTGGGTTTGTATGTGAATTTAGAAGTAGAAGTGAAGTCAGCGCCATCTATAAGCCAAACGACGAGTGTGAAACCACTCTTATTCGCATGTTTGGCGTCACGTAGCACGCGAACGTATTAAGAGCGGGCAGCTGATTAATTGTCCCTCTTATAAAACCTAAACACACCAAGTCTCCCAGTACGAGACCCTCGTTCAAAGAATTAAGGGAAAGAAGTGTATACCTAAGAGCTTGTTTTTCCGTGTTTTAACACAATATTAATGAGATCTAACAGACAGTATAGCCAAGGAATGTACAGGGGAAGTTATTAGAATCAATGGAATGTATATAAGAAGAAAGAAAAGTGGATGAAAAAATAACCAGCCGTGAGCAGGAATGGAACCTACGACCATCGAATAACGCGTTCGTTGCTTCAACCGCTGAGCTACCACAGCGGCCTTCCCTCCATCCACTTTTTTGGGTTTATATGTGAATTTAGAAGTGGGAGTGACAGTCAGCGCCATCTATAAGCCAAATGACGAGTGTGAAACCACTCTTATTTGCATGTTTGGCGTCACGTAGCACGTGAACTTATTATGAGCGGGCAGCTGATTAATTGTCCCTCTTATACAACCTAAACACACCAAGTCTGCCAGTACGAGACCCTCGTTCAAAGTAATAATGGAAAGAAGTGTATACCTAAGAACTCGTTTTTCCATGTTTTAAAACAATATTATTGAGATCTAACAGACAGTAATGCCAAGGAATGTACAGGGGAAGGTATTAGAACCAATGGAATGTAAATAAGAAGAAAGAAGAAAGAAAAGTGGATGAAAAAATAACCAGCCGTGAGCAGGAAGCGAACCTACGACCTTCGAATAACGCGTTCGATGCTCTAACCACTGAGCTACCACAAAGGCCTTCCCTCCATCCACTTTTTTGGGTTTATATGTAAATTTAGAAGTAAGAGTGACAGTCAGCGCCATCTATAAGCCAAACGACGAGTGTGAAACCACTCTTATTTGCAAGTTTGGCATCACCTAGCACGTGAACTTATTATAAACGGGCAGCTGGTTAATGTTCCGTCTTATACAACCTAAACACACCAAGTCTGCCAGTACGAGACCCTCGTTCAATGATATAAGGAAAAGAAGTGTATACCTAAGGGCTCGTTTTTCCGTATTTAACACAATAATTATGAGATCTAACAGACAGTAATGCCAAGGAATGTACAGGGGAAGGTATTAGAACCAATGGAATGTAAATGAGAAGTAAGAACAAACAAAAGTGAATGACAAAAAACCAGCCGTGAGAAGGAATTGAACCTACGACCTTCGAATAACGCGTTCGATGCTCTAACCACTAAGCTACCACAGCGGCCTTCCCTCCATCCACTTTTTTGGGTTTATATGTGAATTTAGAAGTAGGAGTGACAGTCAGCGCCATCTATAAGCCAAACGACGAGTGTGAAAGCACTCTTATTCGAACGTTTGGCGTCACGTAGGACGCGAACTTATTATGAGCGGGCAGCTGATTAATTGTCCCTCTTATACAACCTAAACACACCAAGTCTGCCAGTACGAGACCCTCGTTCAATGATATAAGGAAAAGAAGTGTATACCTAAGGGCTCGTTTTTCCGTGTTTTAACACAATAATAATGAGATCTAACAGACAGTAATGCCAAGGAATGTACAGGGGAAGTTATTAGAACCAGTGGAATGTAAATAAGAAGAAAGAAGAAAAAAAGTGGATGAAAAAATAACCAGCCGTGAGCAGGAATCAAACCTACGACCTTCGAATAATGCGTTTGATGCTCTAATCACTGAGCTACCACAGCGGCCTTCCTTACATCCACTTTTTTGGGTTTATATGTGAATTTAGAAGTAGGAGTGACAGTCAGCGCCATCTATAAGCCAAACGACGACTGTGAAACCACTCTTATTTGCATGTTTGGCGGCACGTAGCACGTGAACCTATTATGAGCGGGCAGCTGATTAATTGTCCCTCTTATACAACCTAAACACACCAAGTCTGCCAGTACGAGACCCTCGTTCAATGAAATAAGGAAAAGAAGTGCATACCTAAGGGCTCGTTTTACCGTATTTAACACAATATAATGAGATCTAACAGACAGTAATGCCAAGGAATGTACAGGGGAAGGTATTAGAACCAATGGAATGTAAATAAGAAGAAAAAACAAACAAAAGTGAATGAAAAAAACCAGCCGTGAGCAGAAATTGAACGTACGACCTTCGAATAACGCGTTCGATGCTCTAACCACTGAGCTACCACAGCGGCCTTCCCTCCATCCACTTTTGTGGGTTTATATGTGAATTTAGAAGTAGAAGTGAAGTCAGCGCCATCTATAAGCCAAACGACGAGTGTGAAACCACTCTTATTCACATGTTTGGCGTCACGTAGCACGCGATCGTATTATAAGCGGGCAGCTGATTAATTGTTCCTCTTATAAAACCTAAACACACCAAGTCTCCCAGTACGAGACCCTCGTTCAATGAAATAAAGGAAAGAAGTGTATACCTAAGGGCTCGTTTTTCCCTGTTTTAACACAATACTAATGAGATCTAACAGACAGTAATGCCAAGGAATGTACAGGGGAAGTTATTAGAACCAATGGAATGTAAATAAGAAGAAAGAAGAAAGAAAAGTGGATGAAAATATAACCAGCCGTGAGCAGGCATCGAACCTACTACCTTCGAATAACGCGTTCGATGCTCTAACCACTGAGCTACCACAGAGGCCTTCCCTCCTTCCACTTTTTTGGGTTTATATGTAAATTTAGAAGTAAGAGTGACAGTCAGCGCCATCTATAAGCCAAACGACGAGTGTAAAACCACTCTTATTCGCATGTTTGGCATCACGTTGCACGTGAACTTATTATGAACGGGCAGCTGATTAATTGTCCATCTTATACAACCTAAACACACCAAGTCTGCCAGTACGAGACCCTCGTTCAATGAAATAAGGAAAAGAAGTGCATACCTAAGGGCTCGTTTTACCGTATTTAACTCAATATTAATGAGATCTAACAGACAGTAATGCCAAGGAATGTACAGGGGAAGGTATTAGAACCAATGGAATGTAAATAGGAAGAAAAAACAAACAAAAGTGAATGAAAAAAACCAGCCGTGAAAAGGAATTGAACCTACGACCTTCGAATAACGCGTTCGATGCTCTAACCACTGAGCTACCACAGTGGCCTTCCCTCCATCCCCTTTTTTCTGTTTATATGTGAATTTAGAAGTAGGAGTGACAGTTAGCGCCATCTATAAGCCAAACGACAAGTGTGAAACCACTCTTATTCGCATGTTTGGCGTCACGTAGTACGCGAACTTATTATGACCGGGCAGCTGGTTAATTGTTCCTCCTATACAACCTAAACAGACCAAGTCTGCCAGTACGAGACCCTCGTTCAATGAAATAAGGGAAAGAAGTGTATACCTAAGAGCTCGTTTTTCCGTGTTTTAACACAATATTATCGAGATCTAACAGACAGTAATGCCAAGGAATGTACAGGGGAAGTTATTAGAACCAATGAAATGCAAATAAGAAGAAAGAAGAAAGAAAAGTCGATGAAAAAATAACCAGCCGTGAGCAGGAATGGAACCTACGACCTTCGAATAACGCGTTCAAAGCTCTAACCACTGAGTTACCAAAGCGTCCTTCCCTCCATCCACTTTTTGGGGTTTATATGTGAATTTAGAAGTAGGAGTGACAGTCAGCGCCATCTATAAGCCAAACAACGAGTGTGAAACCACTCTTATTCGCGTGTTTGGCGTCACGTAGCACGTGAACCTATCATGAGCGGGCAGCTGAATAAATGTCCCTCTTATACAACCTAAACACACGAAGTCTGCCAGTACGAGACCCTCGTTCAGGGAAATAAGGGAAAGAAGTGTATACCTAAGGGCTCTTTTTTTCGTGTTTTAACACAATAATAATGAGATCTAACCGACAGTAATGCCAAGGAATGTACAGGGGAAGGTATTAAAACCAGTGGAATGTAAATAAGAAGAAAATGAAAGAAAACTGAATGAAAAAATAACCAGACGTGAGCAGGAATTGAACCTACGACCTTCGAATAAGGCGTTCGATGCTCTAACCACTCAGCTACCACAGCGGCCTTCCCTCCATCCACTTTTTTGGGTTTATATGTGAATTTATAGGTAGGAGTGACAGTCAGCGCCATTTATAAGCCAAACGACGAGTGTGATACCACTCTTATTCTCATGTTTGGCGTCACGTAGCACGTGAACGTATTATGAGCAGGCAGCTGATTAATTGTCCCTGTTATACAACCTAAACACACCAAGTCTGCCAGTACGAGACCTTCGTTCAATGAAATAAGGGAAAGAAGTGTATACTTAAAGGCTCGTTGTTCCGTGTTTTAACACATTAATAATGTGATCTAACAGACAGTAATGCTAAGGAACGTACAGGGGAAGTTATTAGAGCCAATGGAATGTAATTAGGAAGAAAGAAGAAAGAAAAGTGAATGAAAAAAATAACCAGCCGTGAGCAGGAATCAAACCTACGACATTCGAATAACGCGTTCGATGCTCTAACCACTGAGCTACCACAGCGGCCTTCCCTCTATTCACTTTTTCGGGTTTATATGTGAATTTAGAAGTAGGAGTGACAGTCAGCGCCATCTATAGGCCAAACGACGAGTTTGATACCACTCTTATTCGCATGTTTGGCGTCACGTAGCACGTGAACTTATTATGAGCGGGCAGCTGAATAATTGTCCCTCTCTTACAACCTAAACACACCAAGTCTGCCAGCGCGAGACCCCCGTTCAATGAAATAAGGGAATGATGTGTGTATCTAAGGGCTCGTTTTTCCGTGTTTTAACACAATATTAATGGGATCTAACAGACAGTAATGCCAAGGAATGTACAGGGGAAGTTGTTAGAACCAATGGAATGTAAATAAGAATAAAGAAGAAAGAAAAGTGGATGAAAAAATAACCAGCCGTGAGCAGAAATCGAACCTACGACCTTCGAATAACGCGTTCGATGCTGTAACCACTGAGTTACCACAGCGGCCTTCCCTCTATCTACTTTTTTGGGTTTATTAGTGAATTTAGAAGTAGGAGTGACAGTCAGCGCCGTCTATAAGCCAAACGACGAGTGTGAAACCACTCTTATTCGTATGTTTGGCGTCACGTAGCACGTGAACTTATTATGAGCGGGCAGCTGATTAATTGTCCCTCTTATATAACCTAAACACACCAAGTCTGCGAGTACGAGACCCTCGTTCAACGAAATAAGGGAAAGATGTGTATACCTAAGTTCTCATTTTTCCTTGTTTTAACACAATAATAATGAGATCTAACAGACAGTAATGCGGAGGAATGTACAGGGGAAGTTATTAGAACCAATGGAATGTATATAAGAAGAAAGAAGAAAGAAAAGTGGATAAAAAAATAACCAGCCGTGAGCAGGAATCGAACCTACGACATTCGAATAACGCGTTCCATGCTCAAACCACTGAGCCACCACAGCGGCCTTCCCTCTATCAACTTTTTTGGGTTTATTAGTGAATTTAAAAGTAGGAGTGACAGTCAGCGCCATCTATAAGCCAAACGACGAGTGTGATACCACTCTTATTCTCAAGTTTGACGTCACGTAGCACGTGAACGTATTATGAGCCGGCAGCGGATTAATTGTCCCTGTTATACAACCTAAACACACCAATTCTGCCAGTACGAGACCCTCGTTCAATGAAATAAGGGAAAATAGTGTATACCTAAGGGCTCGTTTTTCCGTGTTTTAACACAGTATCAATGAGATCTAACAAACAGTAATACCAAGGAATGTACAGGGGATGTTGTTAAAACCAATGGAATGGAAAAAGAAAGAAAGAAGAAAGAAAAGTGGATGAAAACATAACCAGCCGTGAGCAGGAATTCAACCTACGACATTCGAATAACGCGTTCGATGCTCTAACCACTGAGCTACCACAGTGGCCTTCCCTCTATCTACTTTTTTGGGTTTATTAGTGAATTTAGAAGTAGGAGTGACAGTCAGTGCCAACTATAAGCCAAACGACGAGTGTGAAAGCACTCTTATTCGCATGTTTGGCGTCACGTAGCACGCGAACGTATTATGAGCGGGCAGGTGAATAATTGTCCCTCTTATAAAACCTAAACACACCAAGTCTGCCAGTACGAGACCCTCGTTCAATGAAATAAGGGAAAGAAGTGTATACCTAAGGGCTCGTTTTTCCGTGTTTTAAAACAATATTATTGAGATCTAACAGACAGTAATGCCAAGGAATGTACAGGGGAAAATATTAGAACCAATGAAATGTAAATAAGAACAAAGAAGAAACAAAAGTGGATGAAAAAATAACCAGCTGTGAGCAGGAATCGAACCTACGACCTTGAAATAACGCGTTCGATGCTCTAACAACTGAGCTACCACAGAGGCCTTCCCTCCATCCACTTTTTTTGGGTTTATATGTGAATTTAGAAGTAGGAGTGACAGTCAGCGCCTTCTATAAGCCAAACGATGAGTGTGAAACCACTCTTATTCGCATATTTGGCGTCACTTCCCACGTGAACTTATTATGAGCGGGTAGCTGATTTAATGTCCCTCCTATACAACCTAAACACACGAAGTCTGCCAGCACGAGACCCTCGTTCAATGAAATAAGGGAATGATGTGTGTATCTAAGGGCTCGTTTTTCCGTGTTTTAACACAATAATAATGGGATCTAACAGACAGTAATGCCAAGGAATGTACAGGGAAAGTTGTTAGAACCAATGGAATGTAAATAAGAAGAAAGAACAAAGGACAGTGGATGAAAAAATAACCAGCCGTGAGCAGAAATCGAACCTACGACCTTCGAATAACGCGTTCGATGCTGTAACCACTGAGTCACCACAGCGGCCTTCCCTCTATCCACTTTTTTGGGTTTATTAGTCAATTTAGAAGTAGGAGTGACAGTCAGCGCCATCTATAAGCCAAACGACGAGTGTGAAACCACTCTTATTCGCATGTTTGGCGACACGTACCACGTGAACTTATTATGAGCGGGCAGCCGATTAATTGTCCCTCTTATATAACCTTAACACACCAAGTCTGCGAGTACGAGACCCTCGTTCAACGAAATAAGGGAAAGATGTGTATACCTAAGGGTTCATTTTTTCTTCTTTTAACACAATATTAATGAGATCTAACAGACAGCAATGCGAAGGAATGTACAGGGGAAGTCATAAGAACCAATGGAATGTAAATAAGAAGAACGAAGAAAGAAAAGTGGATGAAAAAATAACCAGCCGTGAGCAGGAATCGAACCTACGACATTCGAATAACGCGTTCGATGCTCAAACCACTGAGCCACCAAAGCGGCCTTCCCTCTATCCACTATTTTGGGTTTATTAGTGAATTTAAAATTGGGAGTGACAGTCAGCGCCATCTATAAGCCAAACGACGAGTGTGATACCACTCTTATTCTCAAGTTTGGCGTGACGTAGCACGTGAGCGTATTATGAGCGGGCAGCTGATTAATTGTCCCTGTTATACAACCTAAAGACACCAAGTCTGCCAGTACGAGACCCTCGTTCAATGACATAAGGGAAAGAAGTGTATACTTAAAGGCTCGTTTTTCCGTTTTTTAACACAATAATAATGTGATCTAACAGACAGTAATGCCAAGGAATGTACAGGGGAAGTTATTAGAACCAATGGAATGTAAATAAGTAGAAAGAAGAAAGAAAAGTGGATGAAAAAATAACCACCCGTGAGCAGGAATCGAACCTACGACATTCGAATAACGCGTTCGATGCTCTAACCACTGAGCTACTACAGCGGCCTTTCCTCTATCCACTTTTTTGGGTTTATTAGTGAATTTAGAAGTAGGAGTGACAGTCAGCGCCATCTATAAGCCAAACGACGAGAGTGATACCACTCTTATTCTCATGTTTGGCGTCACGTAGCACGTGAACGTAATATAAGCGGGCAGCTGATTTAATGTCCCTCTTATACAACCTAAAAACACGAAGTCTGCCAGTACGAGATCCTCGTTCAGTGAAATAAGGGAAAGAAGTGTATACTTAAAGGCTCGTTTTTCCGTGTTTTAACACAATAATAATGTGATCTAACAGACAGTAATGCCAAGGAATGTACAGGGGAAGTTATTATAACCAATGGAATGTAAATAAGTAGAAAGAAGAAAGAAAAGTGGATGAAAAAATAACCACCCGTGAGCAGGAATCGAACCGACGACATTCGAATAACGCGTTCGATGCTCTAACCACTGAGCTACTACAGCGGCCTTTCCTCTATCCACTTTTTGGGGTTTATTAGTGAATTTAGAAGTAGGAGTGACAGTCAGCGCCATCTATAAGCCAAACGACGAGTGTGATACCACTCTTATTCTCATGTTTGGCGTCACGTAGCACGTGAACGTTATATAAGCGGGCAGCTGATTAATTGTCCCTGTTATACAACCTAAACACACCAAGTCTGCCAGTACGAGACCCTCGTTCAATGAAATAAGAGAAAGAAGTTTATACTTAGAGGCTCGTTTTTCCGTGTTTTAACACAATAATAATGTGATCTAACAGACAGTAATGCCAAGGAATGTACAGGGGAAGGTATTAGAACCACTGGAATGTAATTAAGAAGAAAGAAGAAAGAAAAGTGGAGAAAAAAATAACCAGCCGTGAGCAGGAATCGAACCTACGACATTCGAATAACGCGTTTGATGCTCTAACCATTGAGCTACCACAGCGGCCTTCCCTCTATCCACTTTTTTGTTTTATTAGTGAATTTAGAAGTAGGAGTGACAGTCAGCGCCGTCTGTAAGCCAAACGACGAGTGTGATACCACTCTTATTCTCAAGTTTGGCGTCACGTAGCACGTGAACGTATTACGAGTGGGCAGCTGATTAATTGTCCCTGTTGTACAACCTAAACACACCAAGTCTGCCAGTACGAGACCCTCGTTCAATGAAATAAGGGAAAGAAGTGTATAATTAAAGGCTCGTTTTTCCCTGTTTTAACACAATAATAATGTGATCTAACAGACAGTAATGCCAAGGACTGTACAAGCGAAGTCATTAGAACCAATGGAATGTAATTAAGAATAAAGAAGGAAGAAAAGTGGATGAAAAAATAACCAGCCGTGAGCAGGAATCGAACCTACGACCTTCGAATGACGCGTTGGATGCTCTAACCACTGAGCTACCACAGCGGCCTTCCCTCCATCCACTTTTTTGGGTTTATATGTGAATTTAGAAGTAGGAGTGACAGTCAGCGCCATCTATAAGCCAAACGACGAGTGTGAAACCACTCTTATTCGCATGTTTGGCATCACGTAGCAAGTGAACTTATTATGAGCGTTCAGCTGGTTAATTGTCCCTCTTATCAACCTAAACACACCAAGTCTGCCAGTACGAGACCCTCGTTCAATGAAATAAAGAAAAGAAATGTATACCGAAGGGCTTGTTTTTTCGTGTTTTAACACAATATTATCGAGATCTAACAGACAGTAATGCCAAGGATAGTACAGGCGAACTTATTAGAACCAATGAAATGTAACTAAGAAGAAAGAAGAAAGAAAAGTGGATGAAAAATTAACCAGCCGTGAGCAGGAATCAAACCTTCGACCTTCGAATAACGCGTTCGATGCTCTAACCACTGAGCTACCCCAGCGTCCTTCCCTCCATCCACATTTTGGGGTTTATATGTGAATTTAGAAGTAGGAGTGACAGTCAGCGCCATCTATAAGCCAAACGACGAGTGTGAAACCACTCTTATCCACGTGTTTGGCGTCACGTAGCACGTGAACTTATTATGAGCGGGCAGCTGATTTAATGTCCCTCATATACAACCTAAACACACGAAGTCTGCCAGGACGAGACCCTCGTTCAAAGAAATAAGAGAAAGAAGTTTATACTTAGAGGCTCGTTTTTCCGTGTTTTAACACAATAATAATGTGATCTAACCGACAGTAATGCCAAGGAATGTACAGGGGAAGTTATTAGAACCAATGGAATGTAATTAAGAAGAAAGAAGAAAGAAAAGTGGATGAAAAAATAACCAGCCGTGAGCAGGAATCGAACCTACGACATTCGAATAACGCGTTCGATGCTCTAACCACTGAGCTACCACACCGGCATTCCCTCTATTCACTTTTTTTGTTTTATAGTGAATTTAGAAGTAGGAGTGGCAGTCAGCGCCGTCTGT
This sequence comes from Rhipicephalus microplus, assembly GCF_043290135.1. Classification (NCBI taxonomy): domain Eukaryota; kingdom Metazoa; phylum Arthropoda; class Arachnida; order Ixodida; family Ixodidae; genus Rhipicephalus; species Rhipicephalus microplus. The sequence continues at coordinate 128,455,554 of NC_134707.1, forward strand.
AAGCCAAACGACGAGTGCGATACCACTTTTATTCTCAAGTTTGGCGTCACCTAGCACGTGAACGTATTATGAGCAGGCAGCTGATTAATTGTCCCTGTTATACAACCTAAACACACCAAGTCTGCCAGTACGAGACCCTCGTTCAATGAAATAAGGGAAAGAAGTGTATACTTAAAGGCTCGTTTTTCCCTGTTTTAATACAATAATAATGTGATCTAACAGACAGTAATGCCAAGGAATGTACAGGGGATGTTGTTAAAACCAATGGAATGGAAAAAGAAAGAAAGAAGAAAGAAAAGTTGATGAAAACATAACCAGCCGTGAGCAGGAATTCAACCTACGACATTCGAATAACGCGTTCGATGCTCTAACCACTGAGCTACCACAGTGGCCTTCCCTCTATCCACTTTTTTGGGTTTATTAGTGAATTTAGAAGTAGGAGTGCCAGTCAGTGCCAATTATAAGCCAAACGACGAGTGTGAAAGCACTCTTATTCGCATGTTTGGCGTCACGTAGCACGCGAACGTATTATGAGCGGGCAGGTGAATAATTGTCCCTCTTATAAAACCTAAACACACCAAGTCTGCCAGTACGAGACCCTCGTTCAATGAAATAAGGGAAAGAAGTGTATACCTAAGGGCTCGTTTTTCCGTGTTTTAAAACAATATTATTGAGATCTAACAGACAGTAATGCCAAGGAATGTACAGGGGAAAATATTAGAACCAATGAAATGTAAATAAGAAGAAAGAAGAAACAAAATTGGATGAAAAAATAACCAGCTGTGAGCAGGAATCGAACCTACGACCTTTAAATAACGCGTTCGATGCTCTAACAACTGAGCTACCACAGAGGCCTTCCCTCCATCCACTTTTTTGGGTTTATATGTGAATTTAGAAGTAGGAGTGACAGTCAGCGCCTTCTATAAGCCAAACGATGAGTGTGAAACCACTCTTAATTCGCGTATTTGGCGTCACGTCCCACGTGAACTTATTATGAGCGGGTAGCTGATTTAATGTCCCTCCTATACAACCTAAACACACGAAGTCTGCCAGCACGAGACCCTCGTTCAATGAAATAAGGGAATGATGTGTGTATCTAAGGGCTCGTTTTTCCGTGTTTTAACACAATAATAATGGGATCTAACAGACAGTAATGCCAAGGAATGTACAGGGAAAGTTGTTAGAACCAATGGAATGTAAATAAGAAGAAAGAACAAAGGACAGTGGATGAAAAAATAACCAGCCGTGAGCAGAAATCGAACCTACGACCTTCGAATAACGCGTTCGATGCTGTAACCACTGAGTCGCCACAGCGGCCTTCCCTCTATCCACTTTTTTGGGTTTATTAGTCAATTTAGAAGTAGGAGTGACAGTCAGCGCCATCTATAAGCCAAACGACGAGTTTGAAACCACTCTTTTTCGCATGTTTGGCGACACGTACCACGTGAACTTATTATGAGCGGGCAGCCGATTAATTGTCCCTCTTATATAAACTAAACACACCAAGTCTGCGAGTACGAGACCCTCGTTCAACGAAATAAGGGAAAGATGTGTATACCTAAGGGTTCATTTTTCCTTCTTTTAACACAATATTAATGAGATCTAACAGACAGTAATGCGAAGGAATGTACAGGGGAAGTCATTAGAACCAATGGAATGTAAATAAGAAGAACGAAGAAAGAAAAGTGGATGAAAAAATAACCAGCGGTGAGCAGGAATCGAACCTACTACATTCGAATAACGCGTTCGATGCTCAAACCACTGAGCCACCAAAGCGGCCTTCCCTCTATCCACTTTTTTGGGTTTATTAGTGAATTTAAAATTGGGAGTGACAGTCAGCGCCATCTATAAGCCAAACGACGAGTGTGATACCACTCTTATTCTCAAGTTTGGCGTGACGTAGCACGTGAGCGTATTATGAGCGGGCAGCTGATTAATTGTCCCTGTTATACAACCTAAACACACCAAGTCTGCCAGTACGAGACCCTAGTTCAATGAAATAAGAGAAAGAAGTTTATACTTAGAGGCTCGTTTTCCCGTGTTTTAACACAATAATAATGTGATCTAACAGATAGTAATGCCAAGGAATGTACAGGGGAAGGTATTAGAACCACTGGAATGTAATTAAGAAGAAAGAAGAAAGAAAAGTGGATGAAAAAATAACCAGCCGTGAGCAGGATCGAACCTACGACATTCGAATAACGCGTTCGATGCTCTAACCGCTGAGCTACCACAGCGGCCTTCCCTCTATCCACTTTTTTGTTTTATTAGTGAATTTAGAAGTAGGAGTGACAGTCAGCGCCGTCTGTAAGCCAAACGACGAGTGTGATACCACTCTTATTCTCAAGTTTGGCGTCACGTAGCACGTGAACGTATTATGAGCGGGCAGCTGATTAATTGTCCCTGTTATACAACCTAAACACACCAAGTCTGCCAGTACGAGACCCTCGTTCAATGAAATAAGGGAAAGAAGTGTATAATTAAAGGCTCGTTTTTCCCTGTTTTAACACAATAATAATGTGATCTAACAGACAGTAATGCCAAGGAATGTACAAGCGAAGTCATTAGAACGAATGGAATGTAATTAAGAATAAAGAAGGAAGAAAAGTGGATGAAAAAATAACCAGCCGTGAGCAGGAATCGAACCTACGACCTTCGAATGACGCGTTCGATGCTCTAACCACTGAGCTACCACAGCGGCCTTCCCTTCATCCACTTTTTTGGGTCGATATGTGAATTTAGAAGTAGGAGTGACAGTCAGCGCCATCTATAAGCCAAACGACGAGTGTGAAACCACTCTTATTCGCATGTTTGGCATCACGTAGCATGTGAACTTATTATGAGCGGGCAGCTGATTTAATGTCCCTCTTATACAACCTAAAAACACGAAGTCTGCCAGTACGAGACCCTCGTTCAGTGAAATAAGAGAAAGAAGTGTATACTTAAAGGCTCGTTTTTCCGTGTTTTAACACAATAATAATGTGATCTAACAGACAGTAATGCCAAGGAATGTACAGGGGAAGTTATTAGAACCAATGGAATGTAAATAAATAGAAAGAAGAAAGAAAAGTGGATGAAAAAATAACCACCCGTGAGCAGGAATCGAACCTACGACATTCGAATAACGCGTTCGATGCTCTAACCACTGAGCTACTACAGCGGCCTTTCCTCTATCCACTTTTTTGGGTTTATTAGTGAATTTAGAAGTAGGAGTGACAGTCAGCGCCATCTATAAGCCAAACGACGAGTGTGATACCACTCTTATTCTCATGTTTGGCGTCACGTAGCACGTGAACGTAATATAAGCGGGCAGCTGATTAATTGTCCCTGTTATACAACCTAAACACACCAAGTCTGCCAGTACGAGACCCTCGTTCAATGAAATAAGAGAAAGAAGTTTATACTTAGAGGCTCGTTTTTTCGTGTTTTAACACAATAATAATGTGATCTAACAGACAGTAATGCCAAGGAATGTACAGGGGAAGGTATTAGAACCACTGGAATGTATTTAAGAAGAACGAAGAAAGAAAAGTGGAGGAAAAAATAACCAGCCGTGAGCAGGAATCGAACCTACGACATTCGAATAACGCGTTTGATGCTCTAACCACTGAGCTACCACAGCGGCCTTCCCTCTATCCACTTTTTTGTTTTATTAGTGAATTTAGAAGTAGGAGTGACAGTCAGCGCCGTCTGTAAGCCAAATGACGCGTGTGATACCACTCTTATTCTCAAGTTTGGCGTTACGTAGCACGTGAACGTATTACGAGCGGGCAGCTGATTAATTGTCCCTGTTGTACAACCTAAACACACCAAGTCTGCCAGTACGAGACCCTCGTTCAATGAAATAAGGGAAAGAAGTGTATAATTAAAGGCTCGTTTTTCCCTGTTTTAACACAATAATAATGTGATCTAACAGACAGTAATGCCAAGGATTGTACAGTCGAAGTTATTAGAACCAATGAAATGTAACTAAGAAGCAAGAAGAAAGAAAAGTGGATGAAAAATTAACCAGCCGTGAGCAGGAATCAAACCTACGACCTTCGAATAACGCGTTCGATGCTCTAACCACTGAGCTACCACAGCGTCCTTCCCTCCATCCACATTTTGGGGTTTATATGTGAATTTAGAAGTAGGAGTGACAGTCAGCGCCATCTATAAGCCAAACGACGAGTGTGAAACCACTCTTATCCACGTGTTTGGCGTCACGTAGCACGTGAACTTATTATGAGCGGGCAGCTGATTTAATGTCCCTCTTATACAACCTAAACACACGAAGTCTGCCAGGACGAGACCCTCGTTCAGTGAAATAAGGGAAAGAAGTGTATACTTAGAGGCTCGTTTTTCCGTGTTTTAGCACAATAATAATGTGATCTAACAGACAGTAATGCCAAGGAATGTACAGGGGAAGTTATTAGAACCAATGGAATGTAATTAAGAAGAAAGAAGAAAGAAAAGTGGATGAAAAAATAACCAGCCGTGAGCAGGAATCGAACCTACGACATTCGAATAACGCGTTCGATGCTCTAACCGCTGAGCTACCACACCGGCATTCCCTCTATCCACTTTTTTTGTTTTATAGTGAATTTAGAAGTAGGAGTGACAGTCAGCGCCGTCTGTAAGCCAAACGACGAGTGCGATACCACTTTTATTCTCAAGTTTGGCGTCACCTAGCACGTGAACGTATTATGAGCGGGCAGCTGATTAATATTCCCTGTTATACAACTTAAACACACCAAGTCTGCCAGTACGAGACCCTCGTTCAATGAAATAAGGGAAAGAAGTGTATACTTAAAGGCTCGTTTTTCCCTGTTTTAACACAATAATAATGTGATCTAACAGACAGTAATGCCAAGGAATGTACAGGGGAAGTCAATAGAACCAATGGAATGCAATGAGGAAGAAAGAAGAAAGAAAAGTGGATGAAAAAATAACCAGCCGTGAGCAGTAATCGAACCTACGACCTTCGAATAACGCTTTCGATGCTTTAACCACTGAGCTACCACAGCGGCCTTCCCTCTATCCACTTTTTTGGGTTTATTATTGAATTTAGAAGTAGGAGTGACAGTCAGCGCCATCTATAAGCCAAACGACGAGTGTGAAACCACTCTTATTCGCATCTTTGGCGTCACGTAGCACGTGAACTTATTATAAGTGGGCAGCTGATTAATTGTCCCTGTAATACAACCTAAACACACCAAGTCTGCCAGTACGAGACCCTCGTTCAATGACATAAGGGAAAGAAGTGTATACTTAAAGGCTCGTTTTTCCGTTTTTTAACACAATAATAATGTGATCTAACAGACAGTAATGCCAAGGAATGTACAGGGGAAGTTATTAGAACCAATGGAATGTAAATAAGTAGAAAGAAGAAAGAAAAGTGGATGAAAAAATAACCACCCGTGAGCAGGAATCGAACCTACGACATTCGAATAACGCGTTCGATGCTCTAACCACTGAGCTACTACAGCGGCCTTTCCTCTATCCACTTTTTTGGGTTTATTAGTGAATTTAGAAGTAGGAGTGACAGTCAGCGCCATCTATAAGCCAAACGACGAGAGTGATACCACTCTTATTCTCATGTTTGGCGTCACGTAGCACGTGAACGTAATATAAGCGGGCAGCTGATTTAATGTCCCTCTTATACAACCTAAAAACACGAAGTCTGCCAGTACGAGATCCTCGTTCAGTGAAATAAGGGAAAGAAGTGTATACTTAAAGGCTCGTTTTTCCGTGTTTTAACACAATAATAATGTGATCTAACAGACAGTAATGCCAAGGAATGTACAGGGGAAGTTATTATAACCAATGGAATGTAAATAAGTAGAAAGAAGAAAGAAAAGTGGATGAAAAAATAACCACCCGTGAGCAGGAATCGAACCGACGACATTCGAATAACGCGTTCGATGCTCTAACCACTGAGCTACTACAGCGGCCTTTCCTCTATCCACTTTTTGGGGTTTATTAGTGAATTTAGAAGTAGGAGTGACAGTCAGCGCCATCTATAAGCCAAACGACGAGTGTGATACCACTCTTATTCTCATGTTTGGCGTCACGTAGCACGTGAACGTTATATAAGCGGGCAGCTGATTAATTGTCCCTGTTATACAACCTAAACACACCAAGTCTGCCAGTACGAGACCCTCGTTCAATGAAATAAGAGAAAGAAGTTTATACTTAGAGGCTCGTTTTTCCGTGTTTTAACACAATAATAATGTGATCTAACAGACAGTAATGCCAAGGAATGTACAGGGGAAGGTATTAGAACCACTGGAATGTAATTAAGAAGAAAGAAGAAAGAAAAGTGGAGAAAAAAATAACCAGCCGTGAGCAGGAATCGAACCTACGACATTCGAATAACGCGTTTGATGCTCTAACCATTGAGCTACCACAGCGGCCTTCCCTCTATCCACTTTTTTGTTTTATTAGTGAATTTAGAAGTAGGAGTGACAGTCAGCGCCGTCTGTAAGCCAAACGACGAGTGTGATACCACTCTTATTCTCAAGTTTGGCGTCACGTAGCACGTGAACGTATTACGAGTGGGCAGCTGATTAATTGTCCCTGTTGTACAACCTAAACACACCAAGTCTGCCAGTACGAGACCCTCGTTCAATGAAATAAGGGAAAGAAGTGTATAATTAAAGGCTCGTTTTTCCCTGTTTTAACACAATAATAATGTGATCTAACAGACAGTAATGCCAAGGACTGTACAAGCGAAGTCATTAGAACCAATGGAATGTAATTAAGAATAAAGAAGGAAGAAAAGTGGATGAAAAAATAACCAGCCGTGAGCAGGAATCGAACCTACGACCTTCGAATGACGCGTTGGATGCTCTAACCACTGAGCTACCACAGCGGCCTTCCCTCCATCCACTTTTTTGGGTTTATATGTGAATTTAGAAGTAGGAGTGACAGTCAGCGCCATCTATAAGCCAAACGACGAGTGTGAAACCACTCTTATTCGCATGTTTGGCATCACGTAGCAAGTGAACTTATTATGAGCGTTCAGCTGGTTAATTGTCCCTCTTATCAACCTAAACACACCAAGTCTGCCAGTACGAGACCCTCGTTCAATGAAATAAAGAAAAGAAATGTATACCGAAGGGCTTGTTTTTTCGTGTTTTAACACAATATTATCGAGATCTAACAGACAGTAATGCCAAGGATAGTACAGGCGAACTTATTAGAACCAATGAAATGTAACTAAGAAGAAAGAAGAAAGAAAAGTGGATGAAAAATTAACCAGCTGTGAGCAGGAATCAAACCTTCGACCTTCGAATAACGCGTTCGATGCTCTAACCACTGAGCTACCCCAGCGTCCTTCCCTCCATCCACATTTTGGGGTTTATATGTGAATTTAGAAGTAGGAGTGACAGTCAGCGCCATCTATAAGCCAAACGACGAGTGTGAAACCACTCTTATCCACGTGTTTGGCGTCACGTAGCACGTGAACTTATTATGAGCGGGCAGCTGATTTAATGTCCCTCATATACAACCTAAACACACGAAGTCTGCCAGGACGAGACCCTCGTTCAAAGAAATAAGAGAAAGAAGTTTATACTTAGAGGCTCGTTTTTCCGTGTTTTAACACAATAATAATGTGATCTAACCGACAGTAATGCCAAGGAATGTACAGGGGAAGTTATTAGAACCAATGGAATGTAATTAAGAAGAAAGAAGAAAGAAAAGTGGATGAAAAAATAACCAGCCGTGAGCAGGAATCGAACCTACGACATTCGAATAACGCGTTCGATGCTCTAACCACTGAGCTACCACACCGGCATTCCCTCTATTCACTTTTTTTGTTTTATAGTGAATTTAGAAGTAGGAGTGGCAGTCAGCGCCGTCTGTAAGCCAAACGACGAGTGCGATACCACTTTTATTCTCAAGTTTGGCGTCACCTAGCACGTGAACGTATTATGAGCGGGCAGCTGATTAATTGTCCCTGTTATACAACCTAAACACACCAAGTCTGCCAGTACGAGACCCTCGTTCAATGAAATAAGGGAAAGAAGTGTATACTTAAAGGCTCGTTTTTCCCTGTTTTAATACAATAATAATGTGATCTAACAGACAGTAATGCCAAGGAATGTACAGGGGATGTTGTTAAAACCAATGGAATGGAAAAAGAAAGAAAGAAGAAAGAAAAGTTGATGAAAACATAACCAGCCGTGAGCAGGAATTCAACCTACGACATTCGAATAACGCGTTCGATGCTCTAACCACTGAGCTACCACAGTGGCCTTCCCTCTATCCACTTTTTTGGGTTTATTAGTGAATTTAGAAGTAGGAGTGCCAGTCAGTGCCAATTATAAGCCAAACGACGAGTGTGAAAGCACTCTTATTCGCATGTTTGGCGTCACGTAGCACGCGAACGTATTATGAGCGGGCAGGTGAATAATTGTCCCTCTTATAAAACCTAAACACACCAAGTCTGCCAGTACGAGACCCTCGTTCAATGAAATAAGGGAAAGAAGTGTATACCTAAGGGCTCGTTTTTCCGTGTTTTAAAACATTATTATTGAGATCTAACAGACAGTAATGCCAAGGAATGTACAGGGGAAAATATTAGAACCAATGAAATGTAAATAAGAAGAAAGAAGAAACAAAATTGGATGAAAAAATAACCAGCTGTGAGCAGGAATCGAACCTACGACCTTTAAATAACGCGTTCGATGCTCTAACAACTGAGCTACCACAGAGGCCTTCCCTCCATCCACTTTTTTGGGTTTATATGTGAATTTAGAAGTAGGAGTGACAGTCAGCGCCTTCTATAAGCCAAACGATGAGTGTGAAACCACTCTTAATTCGCGTATTTGGCGTCACGTCCCACGTGAACTTATTATGAGCGGGTAGCTGATTTAATGTCCCTCCTATACAACCTAAACACACGAAGTCTGCCAGCACGAGACCCTCGTTCAATGAAATAAGGGAATGATGTGTGTATCTAAGGGCTCGTTTTTCCGTGTTTTAACACAATAATAATGGGATCTAACAGACAGTAATGCCAAGGAATGTACAGGGAAAGTTGTTAGAACCAATGGAATGTAAATAAGAAGAAAGAACAAAGGACAGTGGATGAAAAAATAACCAGCCGTGAGCAGAAATCGAACCTACGACCTTCGAATAACGCGTTCGATGCTGTAACCACTGAGTCGCCACAGCGGCCTTCCCTCTATCCACTTTTTTGGGTTTATTAGTCAATTTAGAAGTAGGAGTGACAGTCAGCGCCATCTATAAGCCAAACGACGAGTTTGAAACCACTCTTTTTCGCATGTTTGGCGACACGTACCACGTGAACTTATTATGAGCGGGCAGCCGATTAATTGTCCCTCTTATATAAACTAAACACACCAAGTCTGCGAGTACGAGACCCTCGTTCAACGAAATAAGGGAAAGATGTGTATACCTAAGGGTTCATTTTTCCTTCTTTTAACACAATATTAATGAGATCTAACAGACAGTAATGCGAAGGAATGTACAGGGGAAGTCATTAGAACCAATGGAATGTAAATAAGAAGAACGAAGAAAGAAAAGTGGATGAAAAAATAACCAGCGGTGAGCAGGAATCGAACCTACTACATTCGAATAACGCGTTCGATGCTCAAACCACTGAGCCACCAAAGCGGCCTTCCCTCTATCCACTTTTTTGGGTTTATTAGTGAATTTAAAATTGGGAGTGACAGTCAGCGCCATCTATAAGCCAAACGACGAGTGTGATACCACTCTTATTCTCAAGTTTGGCGTGACGTAGCACGTGAGCGTATTATGAGCGGGCAGCTGATTAATTGTCCCTGTTATACAACCTAAACACACCAAGTCTGCCAGTACGAGACCCTCGTTCAATGAAATAAGAGAAAGAAGTTTATACTTAGAGGCTCGTTTTCCCGTGTTTTAACACAATAATAATGTGATCTAACAGATAGTAATGCCAAGGAATGTACAGGGGAAGGTATTAGAACCACTGGAATGTAATTAAGAAGAAAGAAGAAAGAAAAGTGGATGAAAAAATAACCAGCCGTGAGCAGGAATCGAACCTACGACATTCGAATAACGCGTTCGATGCTCTAACCGCTGAGCTACCACAGCGGCCTTCCCTCTATCCACTTTTTTGTTTTATTAGTGAATTTAGAAGTAGGAGTGACAGTCAGCGCCGTCTGTAAGCCAAACGACGAGTGTGATACCACTCTTATTCTCAAGTTTGGCGTCACGTAGCACGTGAACGTATTATGAGCGGGCAGCTGATTAATTGTCCCTGTTATACAACCTAAACACACCAAGTCTGCCAGTACGAGACCCTCGTTCAATGAAATAAGGGAAAGAAGTGTATAATTAAAGGCTCGTTTTTCCCTGTTTTAACACAATAATAATGTGATCTAACAGACAGTAATGCCAAGGAATGTACAAGCGAAGTCATTAGAACGAATGGAATGTAATTAAGAATAAAGAAGGAAGAAAAGTGGATGAAAAAATAACCAGCCGTGAGCAGGAATCGAACCTACGACCTTCGAATGACGCGTTCGATGCTCTAACCACTGAGCTACCACAGCGGCCTTCCCTTCATCCACTTTTTTGGGTCGATATGTGAATTTAGAAGTAGGAGTGACAGTCAGCGCCATCTATAAGCCAAACGACGAGTGTGAAACCACTCTTATTCGCATGTTTGGCATCACGTAGCATGTGAACTTATTATGAGCGGGCAGCTGATTTAATGTCCCTCTTATACAACCTAAAAACACGAAGTCTGCCAGTACGAGACCCTCGTTCAGTGAAATAAGAGAAAGAAGTGTATACTTAAAGGCTCGTTTTTCCGTGTTTTAACACAATAATAATGTGATCTAACAGACAGTAATGCCAAGGAATGTACAGGGGAAGTTATTAGAACCAATGGAATGTAAATAAATAGAAAGAAGAAAGAAAAGTGGATGAAAAAATAACCACCCGTGAGCAGGAATCGAACCTACGACATTCGAATAACGCGTTCGATGCTCTAACCACTGAGCTACTACAGCGGCCTTTCCTCTATCCACTTTTTTGGGTTTATTAGTGAATTTAGAAGTAGGAGTGACAGTCAGCGCCATCTATAAGCCAAACGACGAGTGTGATACCACTCTTATTCTCATGTTTGGCGTCACGTAGCACGTGAACGTAATATAAGCGGGCAGCTGATTAATTGTCCCTGTTATACAACCTAAACACACCAAGTCTGCCAGTACGAGACCCTCGTTCAATGAAATAAGAGAAAGAAGTTTATACTTAGAGGCTCGTTTTTTCGTGTTTTAACACAATAATAATGTGATCTAACAGACAGTAATGCCAAGGAATGTACAGGGGAAGGTATTAGAACCACTGGAATGTATTTAAGAAGAACGAAGAAAGAAAAGTGGAGGAAAAAATAACCAGCCGTGAGCAGGAATCGAACCTACGACATTCGAATAACGCGTTTGATGCTCTAACCACTGAGCTACCACAGCGGCCTTCCCTCTATCCACTTTTTTGTTTTATTAGTGAATTTAGAAGTAGGAGTGACAGTCAGCGCCGTCTGTAAGCCAAATGACGAGTGTGATACCACTCTTATTCTCAAGTTTGGCGTTACGTAGCACGTGAACGTATTACGAGCGGGCAGCTGATTAATTGTCCCTGTTGTACAACCTAAACACACCAAGTCTGCCAGTACGAGACCCTCGTTCAATGAAATAAGGGAAAGAAGTGTATAATTAAAGGCTCGTTTTTCCCTGTTTTAACACAATAATAATGTGATCTAACAGACAGTAATGCCAAGGATTGTACAGTCGAAGTTATTAGAACCAATGAAATGTAACTAAGAAGCAAGAAGAAAGAAAAGTGGATGAAAAATTAACCAGCCGTGAGCAGGAATCAAACCTACGACCTTCGAATAACGCGTTCGATGCTCTAACCACTGAGCTACCACAGCGTCCTTCCCTCCATCCACATTTTGGGGTTTATATGTGAATTTAGAAGTAGGAGTGACAGTCAGCGCCATCTATAAGCCAAACGACGAGTGTGAAACCACTCTTATCCACGTGTTTGGCGTCACGTAGCACGTGAACTTATTATGAGCGGGCAGCTGATTTAATGTCCCTCTTATACAACCTAAACACACGAAGTCTGCCAGGACGAGACCCTCGTTCAGTGAAATAAGGGAAAGAAGTGTATACTTAGAGGCTCGTTTTTCCGTGTTTTAGCACAATAATAATGTGATCTAACAGACAGTAATGCCAAGGAATGTACAGGGGAAGTTATTAGAACCAATGGAATGTAATTAAGAAGAAAGAAGAAAGAAAAGTGGATGAAAAAATAACCAGCCGTGAGCAGGAATCGAACCTACGACATTCGAATAACGCGTTCGATGCTCTAACCGCTGAGCTACCACACCGGCATTCCCTCTATCCACTTTTTTTGTTTTATAGTGAATTTAGAAGTAGGAGTGACAGTCAGCGCCGTCTGTAAGCCAAACGACGAGTGCGATACCACTTTTATTCTCAAGTTTGGCGTCACCTAGCACGTGAACGTATTATGAGCGGGCAGCTGATTAATATTCCCTGTTATACAACTTAAACACACCAAGTCTGCCAGTACGAGACCCTCGTTCAATGAAATAAGGGAAAGAAGTGTATACTTAAAGGCTCGTTTTTCCCTGTTTTAACACAATAATAATGTGATCTAACAGACAGTAATGCCAAGGAATGTACAGGGGAAGTCAATAGAACCAATGGAATGCAATGAGGAAGAAAGAAGAAAGAAAAGTGGATGAAAAAATAACCAGCCGTGAGCAGTAATCGAACCTACGACCTTCGAATAACGCTTTCGATGCTTTAACCACTGAGCTACCACAGCGGCCTTCCCTCTATCCACTTTTTTGGGTTTATTATTGAATTTAGAAGTAGGAGTGACAGTCAGCGCCATCTATAAGCCAAACGACGAGTGTGAAACCACTCTTATTCGCATCTTTGGCGTCACGTAGCACGTGAACTTATTATAAGTGGGCAGCTGATTAATTGTCCCTGTAATACAACCTAAACACACCAAGTCTGCCACTACGAGATTTCGTTCCATGAAATAAGGGAAAGAAGTTTATACTTAGAGGCTCGTTTTTCCGTGTATTAACACAATAATAATGTGATCTAACAGACAGTAATGCCAAGGAATGTACAGGGGAAGTTATTAGAACCAATGGAAAGTAAATAAGTAGAAAGAAGAAAGAAAAGTGGATGAAAAAATAACCACCCGTGAGCAGGAATCGAACCTACGACATTCGAATAACGCGTTCGATGCTCTAACCACTGAGCTACTACAGCGGCCTTTCCTCTATCCACTTTTTTGGGTTTATTAGTGAATTTAGAAGTAGGAGTGACAGTCAGCGCCATCTATAAGCCAAACGACGAGAGTGATACCACTCTTATTTTCATGTTTGGCGTCACGTAGCACGTGAACGTAATATAAGCGGGCAGCTGATTAATTGTCCCTGTTATACAACCTAAACACACCAAGTCTGCCAGTACGAGACCCTCGTTCAATAAAATAAGAGAAAGAAGTTTATACTTAGAGCTCGTTTTCCCGTGTTTTAACACAATAATAATGTGATCTAACAGACAGTAATGCCAAGGAATGTACAGGGGAAGGTATTAGAACCACTGGAATGTAATTAAGAAGAAAGAAGAAAGAAAAGTGGATGAAAAAATGACCAGCCGTGAGCAGGAATCGAACCTACGACATTCGAATAACGCGTTCGATGCTCTAACCACTGAGCTACCACAGCGGCCTTCCCTCTATCCACTTTTTTGTTTTATTAGTGAATTTAGAAGTAGGAGTGACAGTCAGCGCCGTCTGTAAGCCAAACGACGAGTGTGATACCACTCTTATTCTCAAGTTTGGCGTCACGTAGCACGTGAACGTATTATGAGCGCGTAGCTGATTAATTGTCCCTGTTATACAACCTAAACACACCAAGTCTGCCAGTACGAGACCCTCGTTCAATGAAATAAGGGAAAGAAGTGTATAATTAAAGGCTCGTTTTTCCCTGTTTTAACACAATAATAATGTGATCTAACAGACAGTAATGCCAAGGAATGTACAAGCGAAGTCATTAGAACCAATGGAATGTAATTAAGAATAAAGAAGGAAGAAAAGTGGATGAAAAAATAACCAGCCGTGAGCAGAAATCGAACCTACGACCTTCGAATGACGCGTTCGATGCTCTAACCTCTGAGCTACCACAGCGGCCTTCCCTTCATCCACTTTTTTGGGTTTATATGTGAATTTAGAAGTAGGAGTGACAGTCAGCGCCATCTATAAGTCAAACGACGAGTGTGAAACCACTCTTATTCGCATGTTTGGCATCACGTAGCATGTGAACCTATTATGAGCGGGCAGCTGGTTTAATGTCCCTCTTATACAACCTAAAAACACGAAGTCTGTCAGTACGAGACCCTCGTTCAGTGAAATAAGGGAAAGAAGTGTATACTTAAAGGCTCGTTTTTCCGTGTTTTAACACAATAATAATGTGATCTAACAGACAGTAATGCCAAGGAATGTACAGGGGAAGGTATTAGAACCACTGGAATGTAATTAAGAAGAAAGAAGAAAGAAAAGTGGAGGAAAAAATAACCAGCCGTGAGCAGGAATCGAACCTACGACATTCGAATAACGCGTTTGATGCTCTAACCACTGAGCTACCACAGCGGCCTTCCCTCTATCCACTTTTTTGTTTTATTAGTGAATTTAGAAGTAGGAGTGACAGTCAGCGCCGTCTGTAAGCCAAACGACGAGTGTGATACCACTCTTATTCTCAAGTTTGGCGTTACGTAGCACGTGAACGTATTACGAGCGGGCAGCTGATTAATTGTCCCTGTTGTACAACCTAAACACACCAAGTCTGCCAGTACGAGACCCTCGTTCAATGAAATAAGGGAAAGAAGTGTATAATTAAAGGCTCGTTTTTCCCTGTTTTAACACAATAATAATGTGATCTAACAGACAGTAATGCCAAGGACTGTACAAGCGAAGTCATTAGAACCAATGGAATGTAATTAAGAATAAAGAAGGAAGAAAAGTGGATGAAAAAATAACCAGCCGTGAGCAGGAATCGAACCTACGACCTTCGAATGACGCGTTGGATGCTCTAACCACTGAGCTACCACAGCGGCCTTCCCTCCATCCACTTTTTTGGGTTTATATCTGAATTTAGAAGTAGGAGTGACAGTCAGCGCCATCTATAAGCCAAACGACGAGTGTGAAACCACTCTTATTCGCATGTTTGGCATCACGTAGCAAGTGAACTTATTATGAGCGTTCAGCTGGTTAATTGTCCCTCTTATCAACCTAAACACACCAAGTCTGCCAGTACGAGACCCTCATTCAATGAAATAAGGGAAAGAAGTGTATATTTAAAGGCTCGTTTTCCCCTGTTTTAACACAATAATAATGTGATCTAACAGACAGTAATGCCAAGGAATGTACAAGCGAAGTCATTAGAACCATTGGAATGTAATTAAGAATAAAGAAGGAAGAAAAGTGGATGAAAAAATAACCAGCCGTGAGCAGGAATCGAACCTACGACCTTCGAATGACGCGTTCGATGCTCTAACCACTGAGCTACCACAGCGGCCTTCCCTTCATCCACTTTTTGGGGTTTATAAGTGAATTTAGAAGTAGGAGTGACAGTCAGCGCCATCTATAAGCCAAACGACGAGTGTGACACCACTCTTATTCGCATGTTTGGCATCACGTAGCATGTGAACTTATTATGAGCGGGCAGCTGATTTAATGTCCCTCTTATACAACCTAAAAACACGAAGTCTGCCAGTACGAGACCCTCGTTCAGTGAAATAAGGGAAAGAAGTGTATACTTAAAGGCTCGTTTTTCCGTGTTTTAACACAATAATAATGTGATCTAACAGACAGTAATGCCAAGGAATGTACAGGGGAAGTTATTAGAACCACTGGAATGTAATTAAGAAGAAAGAAGAAAGAAAAGTGGAGGAAAAAATAACCAGCCGTGAGCAGGAATCGAACCTACGACATTCGAATAACGCGTTTGATGCTCTAACCACTGAGCTACCACAGCGGCCTTCCCTCTATCCACTTTTTTGTTTTATTAGTGAATTTAGAAGTAGGAGTGACAGTCAGCGCCGTCTGTAAGCCAAACGACGAGTGTGATACCACTCTTATTCTCAAGTTTGGCGTTACGTAGCACGTGAACGTATTACGAGCGGGCAGCTGATTACTTGTCCCTGTTGTACAACCTAAAAACACGAAGTCTGCCAGTACGAGACCCTCGTTCAATGAAATAAGAGAAAGAAGTTTATACTTAGAGGCTCGTTTTTCCGTGTTTTAACACAATAATAATGTGATCTAACAGACAGTAATGCCAAGGAGTGTACAGGGGAAGGTATTAGAACCACTGGAATGTAATTAAGAAGAAAGAAGAAAGAAAAGTGGATGAAAAAATGACCAGCCGTGAGCAGGAATCGAACCTACGACATTCGAATAACGCGTTCGATGCTCTAACCACTGAGCTACCACAGCGGCCTTCCCTCTATCCACTTTTTTGTTTTATTAGTGAATTTAGAAGTAGGAGTGACAGTCAGCGCCGTCTGTAAGCCAAACGACGAGTGTGATACCACTCTTATTCTCAAGTTTGGCGTCACGTAGCACGTGAACGTATTATGAGCGGGCAGCTGATTAATTGTCCCTGTTATACAACCTAAACACACCAAGTCTGCCAGTACGAGACCCTCGTTCAATGAAATAAGGGAAAGAAGTGTATAATTAAAGGCTCGTTTTTCCCTGTTTTAACACAATAATAATGTGATCTAACAGACAGTAATGCCAAGGAATGTACAAGCGAAGTCATTAGAACCAATGGAATGTAATTAAGAATAAAGAAGGAAGAAAAGTGGATGAAAAAATAACCAGCCGTGAGCAGAAATCGAACCTACGACCTTCGAATGACGCGTTCGATGCTCTAACCTCTGAGCTACCACAGCGGCCTTCCCTTCATCCACTTTTTTGGGTTTATATGTGAATTTAGAAGTAGGAGTGACAGTCAGCGCCATCTATAAGTCAAACGACGAGTGTGAAACCACTCTTATTCGCATGTTTGGCATCACGTAGCATGTGAACCTATTATGAGCGGGCAGCTGGTTTAATGTCCCTCTTATACAACCTAAAAACACGAAGTCTGTCAGTACGAGACCCTCGTTCAGTGAAATAAGGGAAAGAAGTGTATACTTAAAGGCTCGTTTTTCCGTGTTTTAACACAATAATAATGTGATCTAACAGACAGTAATGCCAAGGAATGTACAGGGGAAGGTATTAGAACCACTGGAATGTAATTAAGAAGAAAGAAGAAAGAAAAGTGGAGGAAAAAATAACCAGCCGTGAGCAGGAATCGAACCTACGACATTCGAATAACGCGTTTGATGCTCTAACCACTGAGCTACCACAGCGGCCTTCCCTCTATCCACTTTTTTGTTTTATTAGTGAATTTAGAAGTAGGAGTGACAGTCAGCGCCGTCTGTAAGCCAAACGACGAGTGTGATACCACTCTTATTCTCAAGTTTGGCGTTACGTAGCACGTGAACGTATTACGAGCGGGCAGCTGATTAATTGTCCCTGTTGTACAACCTAAACACACCAAGTCTGCCAGTACGAGACCCTCGTTCAATGAAATAAGGGAAAGAAGTGTATAATTAAAGGCTCGTTTTTCCCTGTTTTAACACAATAATAATGTGATCTAACAGACAGTAATGCCAAGGACTGTACAAGCGAAGTCATTAGAACCAATGGAATGTAATTAAGAATAAAGAAGGAAGAAAAGTGGATGAAAAAATAACCAGCCGTGAGCAGGAATCGAACCTACGACCTTCGAATGACGCGTTGGATGCTCTAACCACTGAGCTACCACAGCGGCCTTCCCTCCATCCACTTTTTTGGGTTTATATCTGAATTTAGAAGTAGGAGTGACAGTCAGCGCCATCTATAAGCCAAACGACGAGTGTGAAACCACTCTTATTCGCATGTTTGGCATCACGTAGCAAGTGAACTTATTATGAGCGTTCAGCTGGTTAATTGTCCCTCTTATCAACCTAAACACACCAAGTCTGCCAGTACGAGACCCTCATTCAATGAAATAAGGGAAAGAAGTGTATATTTAAAGGCTCGTTTTCCCCTGTTTTAACACAATAATAATGTGATCTAACAGACAGTAATGCCAAGGAATGTACAAGCGAAGTCATTAGAACCATTGGAATGTAATTAAGAATAAAGAAGGAAGAAAAGTGGATGAAAAAATAACCAGCCGTGAGCAGGAATCGAACCTACGACCTTCGAATGACGCGTTCGATGCTCTAACCACTGAGCTACCACAGCGGCCTTCCCTTCATCCACTTTTTGGGGTTTATAAGTGAATTTAGAAGTAGGAGTGACAGTCAGCGCCATCTATAAGCCAAACGACGAGTGTGACACCACTCTTATTCGCATGTTTGGCATCACGTAGCATGTGAACTTATTATGAGCGGGCAGCTGATTTAATGTCCCTCTTATACAACCTAAAAACACGAAGTCTGCCAGTACGAGACCCTCGTTCAGTGAAATAAGGGAAAGAAGTGTATACTTAAAGGCTCGTTTTTCCGTGTTTTAACACAATAATAATGTGATCTAACAGACAGTAATGCCAAGGAATGTACAGGGGAAGTTATTAGAACCACTGGAATGTAATTAAGAAGAAAGAAGAAAGAAAAGTGGAGGAAAAAATAACCAGCCGTGAGCAGGAATCGAACCTACGACATTCGAATAACGCGTTTGATGCTCTAACCACTGAGCTACCACAGCGGCCTTCCCTCTATCCACTTTTTTGTTTTATTAGTGAATTTAGAAGTAGGAGTGACAGTCAGCGCCGTCTGTAAGCCAAACGACGAGTGTGATACCACTCTTATTCTCAAGTTTGGCGTTACGTAGCACGTGAACGTATTACGAGCGGGCAGCTGATTACTTGTCCCTGCTGTACAACCTAAACACACCAAGTCTGCCAGTACGAGACCCTCGTTCAATGAAATAAGAGAAAGAAGTTTATACTTAGAGGCTCGTTTTTCCGTGTTTTAACACAATAATAATGTGATCTAACAGACAGTAATGCCAAGGAATGTACAGGGGAAGGTATTAGAACCACTGGAATGTAATTAAGAAGAAAGAAGAAAGAAAAGTGGAGGAAAAAATGACCAGCCGTGAGCAGGAATCGTACCTTCGACATTCGAATAACGCGTTTGATGCTCTAACCACTGAGCTACCACAGCGGCCTTCCCTCTATCCACTTTTTTGTTTTATTAGTGAATTTAGAAGTAGGAGTGACAGTCAGCGCCGTCTGTAAGCCAAACGACGAGTGTGATACCACTCTTATTCTCAAGTTTGGCGTTACGTAGCACGTGAACGTATTACGAGCGGGCAGCTGATTAATTGTCCCTGTTGTACAACCTAAACACACCAAGTCTGCCAGTACGAGACCCTCGTTCAATGAAATAAGGGAAAGAAGTGTATAATTAAAGGCTCGTTTTTCCCTGTTTTAACACAATATAATCGAGATCTAACAGACAGTAATGCCAAGGATTGTACAGGCGAAGTTAATAGAACCAATTAAATGCAACTAAGAAGCAAGAAGAAAGAAAAGTGGATGAAAAATTAACCAGCCGTGAGCAGGAATAAAACCTACGACCTTCGAATAACGCGTTCGATGCTCTAACCACTGAGCTACCACAGCGTCCTTCCCTCCATCCACATTTTGGGGTTTATATGTGAATTTAGAAGTAGGAGTGACAGTCAGCGCCATCTATAAGCCAAACGACGAGTGTGAAACCACTCTTATCCACGTGTTTGGCGTCACGTAGCACGTGAACTTATTATGAGCGGGCAGCTGATTTAATGTCCCTCTTATACAACCTAAACACACGAAGTCTGCCAGGACGAGACCCTCGTTCAGTGAAATAAGGGAAAGAAGTGTATACTTAGAGGCTCGTTTTTCCGTGTTTTAGCACAATAATAATGTGATCTAACAGACAGTAATGCCAAGGAATGTACAGGGGAAGTTATTAGAACCAATGGAATGTAATTAAGAAGAAAGAAGAAAGAAAAGTGGATGAAAAAATAACCAGCCGTGAGCAGGAATCGAACCTACGACATTCGAATAACGCGTTCGATGCTCTAACCGCTGAGCTACCACACCGGCATTCCCTCTATCCACTTTTTTTGTTTTATAGTGAATTAAGAAGTAGGAGTGACAGTCAGCGCCGTCTGTAAGCCAAACGACGAGTGCGATACCACTTTTATTCTCAAGTTTGGCGTCACCTAGCACGTGAACGTATTATGAGCGGGCAGCTGTATAATTGTCCCTGTTATACAACTTAAACACACCAAGTCTGCCAGTACGAGACCCTCGTTCAATGAAATAAGGGAAAGAAGTGTATACTTAAAGGCTCGTTTTTCCCTGTTTTAACGCAATAATAATGTGATCTAACAGACAGTAATGCCAAGGAATGTACAGGGGAAGTCAATAGAACCAATGGAATGCAATGAGGAAGAAAGAAGAAAGAAAAGTGGATGAAAAAATAACCAGCCGTGAGCAGTAATCGAACCTACGACCTTCGAATAACGCTTTCGATGCTTTAACCACTGAGCTACCACAGCGGCCTTCCCTCTATCCACTTTTTTGGGTTTATTATTGAATTTAGAAGTAGGAGTGACAGTCAGCGCCATCTATAAGCCAAACGACGAGTGTGAAACCACTCTTATTCGCATCTTTGGCGTCACGTAGCACGTGAACTTATTATAAGTGGGCAGCTGATTAATTGTCCCTGTAATACAACCTAAACACACCAAGTCTGCCACTACGAGATTTCGTTCCATGAAATAAGGGAAAGAAGTTTATACTTAGAGGCTCGTTTTTCCGTGTATTAACACAATAATAATGTGATCTAACAGACAGTAATGCCAAGGAATGTACAGGGGAAGTTATTAGAACCAATGGAAAGTAAATAAGTAGAAAGAAGAAAGAAAAGTGGATGAAAAAATAACCACCCGTGAGCAGGAATCGAACCTACGACATTCGAATAACGCGTTCGATGCTCTAACCACTGAGCTACTACAGCGGCCTTTCCTCTATCCACTTTTTTGGGTTTATTAGTGAATTTAGAAGTAGGAGTGACAGTCAGCGCCATCTATAAGCCAAACGACGAGAGTGATACCACTCTTATTTTCATGTTTGGCGTCACGTAGCACGTGAACGTAATATAAGCGGGCAGCTGATTAATTGTCCCTGTTATACAACCTAAACACACCAAGTCTGCCAGTACGAGACCCTCGTTCAATGAAATAAGAGAAAGAAGTTTATACTTAGAGCTCATTTTCCCGTGTTTTAACACAATAATAATGTGATCTAACAGACAGTAATGCCAAGGAATGTACAGGGGAAGGTATTAGAACCACTGGAATGTAATTAAGAAGAAAGAAGAAAGAAAAGTGGATGAAAAAATGACCAGCCGTGAGCAGGAATCGAACCTACGACATTCGAATAACGCGTTCGATGCTCTAACCACTGAGCTACCACAGCGGCCTTCCCTCTATCCACTTTTTTGTTTTATTAGTGAATTTAGAAGTAGGAGTGACAGTCAGCGCCGTCTGTAAGCCAAACGACGAGTGTGATACCACTCTTATTCTCAAGTTTGGCGTCACGTAGCACGTGAACGTATTATGAGCGGGCAGCTGATTAATTGTCCCTGTTATACAACCTAAACACACCAAGTCTGCCAGTACGAGACCCTCGTTCAATGAAATAAGGGAAAGAAGTGTATAATTAAAGGCTCGTTTTTCCCTGTTTTAACACAATAATAATGTGATCTAACAGACAGTAATGCCAAGGAATGTACAAGCGAAGTCATTAGAACCAATGGAATGTAATTAAGAATAAAGAAGGAAGAAAAGTGGATGAAAAAATAACCAGCCGTGAGCAGGAATCGAACCTACGACCATCGAATGACGCGTTCGATGCTCTAACCTCTGAG
Source organism: Rhipicephalus microplus (assembly GCF_043290135.1). Classification (NCBI taxonomy): domain Eukaryota; kingdom Metazoa; phylum Arthropoda; class Arachnida; order Ixodida; family Ixodidae; genus Rhipicephalus; species Rhipicephalus microplus. The sequence goes on from NC_134707.1 coordinate 128,477,624, forward strand.
CTACCACAGCGGCCTTCCCTTCATCCACTTTTTTGGGTTTATATGTGAATTTAGAAGTAGGAGTGACAGTCAGCGCCATCTATAAGTCAAACGACGAGTGTGAAACCACTCTTATTCGCATGTTTGGCATCACGTAGCATGTGAACCTATTATGAGCGGGCAGCTGGTTTAATGTCCCTCTTATACAACCTAAAAACACGAAGTCTGTCAGTACGAGACCCTCGTTCAGTGAAATAAGGGAAAGAAGTGTATACTTAAAGGCTCGTTTTTCCGTGTTTTAACACAATAATAATGTGATCTAACAGACAGTAATGCCAAGGAATGTACAGGGGAAGGTATTAGAACCACTGGAATGTAATTAAGAAGAAAGAAGAAAGAAAAGTGGAGGAAAAAATAACCAGCCGTGAGCAGGAATCGAACCTACGACATTCGAATAACGCGTTTGATGCTCTAACCACTGAGCTACCACAGCGGCCTTCCCTCTATCCACTTTTTTGTTTTATTAGTGAATTTAGAAGTAGGAGTGACAGTCAGCGCCGTCTGTAAGCCAAACGACGAGTGTGATACCACTCTTATTCTCAAGTTTGGCGTTACGTAGCACGTGAACGTATTACGAGCGGGCAGCTGATTAATTGTCCCTGTTGTACAACCTAAGCACACCAAGTCTGCCAGTACGAGACCCTCGTTCAATGAAATAAGGGAAAGAAGTGTATAATTAAAGGCTCGTTTTTCCCTGTTTTAACACAATATAATCGAGATCTAACAGACAGTAATGCCAAGGATTGTACAGGCGAAGTTAAAAGAACCAATTAAATGCAACTAAGAAGCAAGAAGAAAGAAAAGTGGATGAAAAATTAACCAGCCGTGAGCAGGAATAAAACCTACGACCTTCGAATAACGCGTTCGATGCTCTAACCACTGAGCTACCACAGCGTCCTTCCCTCCATCCACATTTTGAGGTTTATATGTGAATTTAGAAGTAGGAGTGACAGTCAGCGCCATCTATAAGCCAAACGACGAGTGTGAAACCACTCTTATCCACGTGTTTGGCGTCACGTAGCACGTGAACTTATTATGAGCGGGCAGCTGATTTAATGTCCCTCTTATACAACCTAAACACACGAAGTCTGCCAGGACGAGACCCTCGTTCAGTGAAATAAGGGAAAGAAGTGTATACTTAGAGGCTCGTTTTTCCGTGTTTTCACACAATAATAATGTGATCTAACAGACAGTAATGCCAAGGAATGTACAGGGGAAGTTATTAGAACCAATGGAATGTAATTAAGAAGAAAGAAGAAAGAAAAGTGGATGAAAAAATAACTAGCCGTGAGCAGGAATCGAACCTACGACATTCGAATAACGCGTTCGATGCTCTAACCGCTGAGCTACCACACCGGCATTCCCTCTATCCACTTTTTTTGTTTTATAGTGAATTTAGAAGTAGGAGTGACAGTCAGCGCCGTCTGTAAGCCAAACGACGAGTGCGATACCACTTTTATAAACAAGTTTGGCGTCACCTAGCACGTGAACGTATTATGAGCGGGCAGCTGATTAATTGTCCCTGTTATACAACTTAAACACACCAAGTCGGCCAGTACGAGACCCTCGTTCAATGAAATAAGGGAAAGAAGTGTATACTTAAAGGCTCGTTTTTCCCTGTTTTAACACAATAATAATGTGATCTAACAGACAGTAATGCCAAGGAATGTACAGGGGAAGTCAATAGAACCAATGGAATGTAATTATGAAGAAAGAAGAAAGAAAAGTGGATGAAAAAATAACCAGCCGTGTGCAGGAATCGAACCTACGACATTATAATAACGCGTTCGATGCTCTAACCACTGAGCTACCACACCGGCCTTCCCTCTATCCACTTTTTTGTTTTATTAGTGAATTTAGAAATAGGAGTGAGTCAGCGCCGTCTGTAAGCCAAACGACGAGTGTGAAACCACTCTTATTCGCATGTTTGGCATCACGTAGCACGTGAACTTATTATGAGCGTTCAGCTTATTAATTGTCCCTCTTATCAACCTAAACACACCAAGTCTGTCAGTACGAGACCCTCGTTCAATGAAATAAGGGAAAGAAGTGTATACCGAAGGGCTTGTTTTTCCGTGTTTTAACACAATATTATCGAGATCTAACAGACAGTAATGCCAAAGAATGTACAGGCGAAGTTATTAGAACTATTGAAATGAAAATAAAAGAAGAAAGAAAAGTGGATGAAAAAATAACCAGCCGTGAGCAGGAATCAAACCTACGACCTTCGAATAACGCGTTCGATGCTCTAACCACTGAGCTACCACAGCGTCCTTCCCTCCATCCACTTTTTGGGGTTTATATGTGAATTTAGAAGTAGGACTGACAGTCAGCGCCATCTATAAGCCAAACGACGAGTGTGAAACCACTCTTATTCGCATGTTTGGCGTCACGTAGCACGTGAACTTATTATGAGCGGCCAGCTGATTAATTGTCCCTCTTAAACAACCTAAACACACCAAGTCGGCGAGTACGAGACCCTCGTTCAACTAAATAAGGGAAAGCTGTGTATATCTAAGGGCTCATTTTTCCTTGTTTTAACACAATAATAATGTGATCTAACAGACAGTAATGCCAAGGAATCTACAAGGGAAGTTGTTAGAACCAGTGGAATGTAATAAGAAGAAAGAAGAAAGAAAAGTGAATGAAAAATAACCAGCCGTGAGCAGGAATCGAACCTAGGACCTTCGAATAACGTGTTCGATGCTGTAACCACTGAGTTACCACAGCGGCCTTCCCTCTATCCACTTTTTTGGGTTTATTAGTGAATTTAGAAGTAGGACTGACAGTCAGCGCCATCTATAAGCCAAACGACGAGTGTGAAACCACTCTTATTCGCATGTTTGGCGTCACGTAGCACGTGAACCTATTATGAGCGGCCAGCTGATTAATTCCGCCTCTTATACAACCTAAACACACCAAGTCGGCGAGTACGAGACCCTCGTTCAACGAAATAAGGGAAAGATGTGTATATCTACGGGCTCATTTTTCCTTGTTTTAACACAATAATAATGTGATCTAACAGACAGTAATGCCAAGGAATGTACAAGGGAAGTTATTAGAACCAATGGAATGTAAATAAGAAGAAAGAAGAAAGAAAAGTGGATGAAAAAATAAGCAGCCGTGAGCAGGAATCGAACCTACGACATTCGAATAACGCGTTCGATGCTCTAACCACTGAGCCACCACAGCGGCCTTCCCTCTATCCACTTTTTTGGGTTTATTAGTGAATTTAAAAGTAGGAGTGACCGTCAGCGCCATCTATAAGCCAAACGACGAGTGTGATACCACTCTTATTCTCATGTTTGGCGTCACGTAGCACGTGAACGTATTATGAGCGGGCAGCTGATTAATTGTCCCTGTTATACAACCTAAACACACCAAGTCTGCCAGTACGAGACCCTCGTTCAATGAAATAAGGGAAACAAGTGTATATCTAAGGGCTCGTTTTTCCGTGTTTTAACACAATAATAATGAGATCTAACAGACAGTAATGCCAAGGAATGTACAGTGAAAGCTATTAGAGCCTTTGGAATGTAAATAAGAAGAAGAAAGAAAAGTGGATGAAAAACTAACCAGCAGTGAGCAGGAATTGAACCTACGACCTTCGAATAACGCGTTCGATGCTCTAACCCCTGAGCTACCACAGCTTTTTTTTTCCTTTATTGCCTGTCTTCGTCTCACGTAAACAATACACATATTAACAGGTAATTACACAACACAATCCAAAACATTGTAAAAACCGTGGCTCAAATGATGTGGCCACGCATCTGTTAAAATGTTTTTATCGTCGATAGTAATTCGACGCGCGGCAACCATTCTGGGGTGAATTCCTGCAACTTTTGTTCATCCACAATATTTCATATACATTCTTTGAAGTACTGGGTGGGCGCTCGTGCATCTACATCGAAGTGAATGGCTGCCATCTTGGATTTCCAAATGCTATGAAGAGCCATAAGCATTATCATAATATATGGGGTACCGTCGTCACTTTGTATTTGCAAATAGCGGATGCCATGTGCATCAATGGGGAAATCTTTTTGTTCGTGCGCTGGAGCACGTCACAATGAAAGATAGCATCATAGCAGTCAATGAATACATGCTCAATTGTCTCCTCCTTTCTGCATATTATGCAATGCGTGCCCCAAGGAACGTAAAACCCCTTTGCAGCCATCCAGGTTTTGACGGTCAGCGTACCGGTATGTATTTAAAAAAGAAATTCTTAGCACCTGGCAATATTTTCATCGCGTTGACGCGCTTTAGTACAGTGTGGCCTAGGCATACATTGTAAAAGAACCGATACAAAGGCACTGGTAAAAACACATCACATAGGTCCTCTACAACTTTCTACGTCGGACTTGACTCAAGTATTCAAGTGGAAACCTCACTGACAGAAACCTACAAGAAAGTACAACTTCGCGGAGAAAGCCATAAACACCACCAGGTACGCTGCAGGTTGATACAACCATATTAGGCTAGTGTTGCCCCAGGTGAAGTTGACAGACAGTGCGAAGAAATGGGTTGTTGACGTTTCTGAAGAAACAAAATCGATTGACTACCTGTCCTAAAAACAAATGCGACAAGCCCAGTCCTCCATTTTGCACTCGAAGGAATAAATTGGTCCGACTCGATCTTTCCCAAGACGATTCCCACACAAAGGCAGCGAACACATGGTGAAATTATTGGATGTTTACCCTTGAACAATGTGAGACTTGTAAGATATACCAAATTTTACTCACTAAGAATATGTTGCAAATTGTGGCTATAGAAAACATAGACCAATTCCAGCCATTCCAATTGTTCACTCTTTCCCGCAGGTTATTCACTTGGCTTCTCCAGTACGAATCGCTGTCTTTGTAGCATTCGAGGGGGGCACGCAAGTATTTCACCGGTGTCGTAACAAACCGTATGCTGGCAAAACTGTCCGGGTTTTCTGCCCAGTCACAGTGCCAAAAGCCAAGGCATTTTGCCCAGTGTACACCGCTGCCACTTGCAGCACTGAAGTCAGTAATGCTTTGACAGCATCTGCAATGCTGTCAGAGTCCGAATGCTGTCAGAGTCCGCGCAAAAAATGGCAATATCCTCCGCATAAGCTAACAGCCGGATTTCAACCTCGTGCAGCTTAAACCCACGGACACAGTCATTCTCTATGACACTCAAACAAAAGGACTCTATGTACAAAAAAAACAATAGTGGTGAGAGAGGACAACCCTGACGGACCGAACGCTTGACTGGGATGCGATTCCCCACCACCTTGTTAACGATTAGCCGCGTTGAGCAGTCTCGGTACGCCATGGCAACCCCCTCTTTGATTATTTTCCCTAAATTCACATAATCTAGGATGCACAGCAGAATTTCATGAGGCACCCTGTCAAAAGCCTTCTCGAGGTCGATTTGCAGCATTGCCATTCGCGCACCGATTGCGTCGCAACACTCGAGGATCCTCCGGGCTGCGTGTATATTTGTGAGGATAGTTCGACCTTTGATGCCGCACGTCTGATGCGGCCCCACGAGCTCCGTAATGACTGTTTGCAATCTTTTAGCTAGGATTTTCATGAATATCTTGTAATCTCCATTAGTGAGGCAGATTCGGTGGTAAGAATTTACTGTGCGCAGCGCAATGGGGTCTTCCGATTTGGCATAAGAACAGTGTGAGATGATGAAAAGGACGGGGGTAATATTTTCAGCTCGAATGCCTCGTTATAAACGTCGGCTAAGACTGGTGTTATTTCTAATTTGAAACACTTGTAAAAGGCGGAAGTCAGACCATCAGGACCAGGTGATTTCCCCGGATGCATACTTTCAATAGCACTGTTAACTTCCTCTTCCGAGATGGGTTCCTCCACTATTTCTTTTGTATTATTGTCAAGCTTTGGCATCAGCGGTAAAAAATCTTTTTTAAAGCGATCGACATCAACTGAGCTGGCGGCGAATAAACCATGGAAGTGCTCAAAGAAAGCACGCTCGATAACATCTGCGACATCGCTGACTTCACCCTCGTGTTCGATTTCTGTTATCTGATTACGTCGCGCATGGCACCTTTCTGAGCCCAACGCCTTTTTTGACGGAGCTTCTGCCATTATCAGTCGCTCGGCTGTTGCCGAACCATAGCACCGCGGTATCTTTCGACATCGAACCGCTCAGTTTTACATTTCAATGCGCGAATATCTTCAATAAACATACCCGGCATCCTACATTCTTCGAGGAGCAATTTTTCCAGGTTTCTGCACATGAGCTTTTCTTCTGCTCCTATTTCTCTGCTTATAGCGCTCGAGCGTTCCATAGCCTTCAATTTAACGATCTGCTTGAAGTTCTCCCATTTTTTCTCTATACGTCTTTTTACTGCGAACTTTCGTTTCTTCAACTTCCGTCATTACTTCCTCCAAAAATTTTTCATCACTCAGCAGATTCGAATTCAATTTCCATAGTTGCCACTCAAAGGCCCTTTTCGTTTCTTTTGTGCTAGCTACTACAAAGCTAACCAAGCAGTGGTCACTCAATGAAACGGCGTTAACACGGTATGCCTTGCAAAGCGGTACCAATTCAACACACACGTACGCCCTATCTAGTCGGGCATGGCTGGCTGCCTGAAAGTGGGTGTACTGCATACTCCGGCCACCACCGAGACATTCAGCCACATCCTCCAAACCATGTTCTCTTACTGTATCGCTTAAGACAGCTGTACTTGCATCCCTGTAATGTCGTTCGCTAGTTTTGTCTTTGGCTGAAAGGACGCAGTTGAAATCGCCAATAATGATTAGGAGCCTATTACCATTGGTATACTGCTTTAGTTGTTCAAAAAATATGCGTCTTTCGTCAGTGACGGTCGGTCCGTACAAGCATATTACGCGCCATTCCAATCCCGAAAACAAAAGATCACAAACAATGAGCCGACCAGACGGACATGACGTTGAGGCTTCTACTTTAGCACCCAGACTCTGTCTGACGAACAAAACGCAACCAGAAGAAGTCCCTATGGCATGGCTAATTATAACAGAATACCGCGGCAAGAATTGGCGCACCGAGCCCCCAGTTTCATCGTCGCCATAGACTTTAGTCTCTTGGACGGCCAGTATGTCAAGGTCGAGGTCACTTACTAGCCGATAAAGCTGACATTGTTTTCTCTGTGAGGCCAGGCCACGCACATTTGAAGTGGCCACACGGATTGAATTTTCTATTTGCACCATTGTAAGGCTACGAAAAACCGAGGGACATGGCGCTTACCTTACAACTGCAATTCCCTCCTGAACGCCTTGTCCCAGTACAGTCCTTAAGGTGGCGAAGGCGGCGTTTCCGCCGTCTTGCGCTCCGACAAAATGTTTGGCCGTGGCCGGATGAGAGGCCGCCGAGTGAGAGTCATTTTGCCGGGTGGTTCGTCCGGCGAGGCAGCAGTGGTGCCCTTGTATTTTTTCCATTCGTCACAAGGACGCTTCCCCGTCACAGTGCCACTTTCGCTTTCAATCCCAGTCATCGGTTCAGCCTCAGAGGGGGTCTCGTCTGCTAAGCCAAGAAACGTGTCGCCGTTGCTGCTTGCATCCACCTTTTCGCTGCTTTCTTCTACGCCTTCGTATGGAAGCCCGGCGTCGGGCTTACCTTGTCCTTCACACACGCACTCTTCTTGAAGGCATGACGACACATCTTCCAAGCAGAGTTTGGGTTAACTCCTGCTGTTTGTTCCCAGTCTGCTTCGTCCATGAGGTGCTCCTGTGCATCACTTTCTTGCGCTGGTCCGGTCACACTGGCATATGTCTTCGCGCAGTCGTCGTCTTCGTGGCCGAAGCGGCGACAACGACTGCAGCGGGGTACTCGGCAGTCGCGACGTATGTGACTGTTACTCTTGCATCGTAGGCTCAACGGTGCATGGCTCGGAACGACAACGAGAGTCAGCTCTTCCGAAATCTTGAGCTGCTGCGGAATGTCATCCACCTTGACGTCGGAGTGCAGCTTTAGTCCCACAGACCGCGTCGTTGAGCCCTTTTTTGTGATGCCCGGTGCTCGCCACTTCTCCCGTTTCACTTCGAATACTTTCCCATAGGGAGTCAAGGCAACATGCACGTCTTCGTCGGTCACGCCGTGCAGCAACCAGTGAAGCTTCAAGAGAACCTCGCGGTTATTTGGGTCAATGAGCAAACATGGGCGATCCTTTACTTTCACATCGATGGCGGAGAGCAACTTCCGAACCGCCTCAGCACTCGTCAGTGTCACAGCCCATACGTGGTTCATTTGATACGCCCCCAACGCCAAAACGTCGTCGAGCGCACCAAGCTTGGCCAAAGTGTCCCGGTATTCTTCGACGCAGTAAGGCCGGGCTCTCGGATCACCATGTATGAAAACGGTATTCGCAGCGATGCGTCCGGAAGGCAGGTTGGGCAGAATCGCCTGATAATCGTCGGCGCTAGGCGCAAAAACCCTGTTACCGCGGCCCGTTCGGGCCGCTGATAGCGCTCTGTCGGAGCCGAACATTCCGCGACCGTATCGCTCGAAAGCCGGAAGTGGAATGACTGAGCTACCACAGCGGCTTTCCCTCCATCCACTTTTCTGGGTTAATATGTGAACTTAGAAGTAGGAGTGACAGTCAGTGCCATCTATAAGCCAAACGACGAGTGTGAAACCACTCTTATCCGCATTTTTGACGTCACGTAGCACGTGAACTTATTATGAGCGGGTAGCTGAATTATTATCCCTCTGATACAACCTAAACACACCAAGTCTGCGAGTACGAGACCCTCGTTCAACGAAATAAGGGAAAGATGTGTATACCTAAGGGCTCGTTTTTCCGTGTTTTAACACAATATTAACGAGTTCTAACAGACAGTAGTGCCAAGGAATGCACAGGGGAAATTATTAGAACCAATGAAATGTAAATATGAAGAAATAAGAAAGAAAAGTGGATGAAAATAACCAGCCGTGAGCAGGAATCAAACCTACGACCTTCGAGTAACGCGTTCGATGCTTTAACCACTGAGCTACCACAGCGGCCTTCCCTTCATCCACTTTTTGGGTTTATATGTGAATTTAGAAGTAGGAGTGACAGTCAGCACCATCTATAAGCCGAACGACGAGTGTGAAACCACTCTTATTCGCATGTTTGGCGTCACGTAGCACGTGAACTTATTATGAGCGGGCAGCTGATTAATTGTCCCTCTTATACAACCTAAACACACCAAGTCTGCCAGTACGAGACCCTCGTTCAATGAAATAAGGGAAAGAAGTTTATACCTAAGGGCTCGTTTTTCCGTGTTTTAACACAATAATAATGAGGTCTAACAGACAATAATGCCAAAGAATGTACAGGGCAAGCAATTTGAACCAATGGAATGTAAATAAGAAGAAAGAAGAAAGAAAAGTGGATGAAAAAATAACCAGCCGTGAGCAGGAATTGAACCTACGACCTCCGAATAACGCGTTCGATGCTCTAACCACTGAGCCACCACAGCGGCCTTCCCTCCATACACTTTTTTTGGATTTACATGTGAATTTAGAAGTAGGAGTGACAGTCAGCGCCATCTATAAGCCAAACGACGAGTGTGAAACCACTCTTATTCGCATGTTTGGCGTCACGTAGCACGTGAACTTATTATGAGTGGGCAGCTGAATAACGGTCCCTCTTATACAACCTAAACACACCAAGTCGGCCAGTACGAGACCGTCGTTCAATAAAATAAGGGAAAGAAGTGTATACCTAAGGGCTTGTTTTTCCGTGTTTTAACACAATATTATCGAGATCTAACAGACAGTAATGCCAAGGAATGTACAGGGGAAGTTATTAGAACCAATTGAATGTAAATAGGAAGAAAGAAGAAAAGTGAATGAAAAAATTAACCAGCCGTGAGCAGGAATCGAACCTACGACATTCGAAAAACGCGTTCGATGCTCTAACGACTGAGCTACCACAGCGGCCTTCCCTCTATCCACTTTTTTGGGTTTATTAGTGAATTTAGAAGTAGGAGTGACAGTCAGCGTCATCTATAAGCCAAATGACGAGTGTGAAACCACTCTTATTCGCATGTTTAACGTCACGTAGCACGTGAACTTATTATGAGCGGGTAGCTGAATTATTATCCCTCTGATACAACCTAAACACACCAAGTCTGCCAGTACGAGACCCTCGTTCAATGAAATAAGGGAAAGAAGTGTATACCTAAGGGCTCGTTTTTCGGTGTTTTAACACAATATTATTGAGACCTAACTGACAGTAATGCAAAGGAATGTACGAGGGAAGTTAGTAGAACCAATGGGATGTAAATAAGAAGAAAGAAGAAATAAAAGTGGATGAAAATACAACCAGCCGCGAGCAGTAGTCGAACCTACGACCTTGGAATAACATGTTCGATGCTATACCACGGAGCTACCACAGCGGCCTTCCCTCCATCTACTTTTTTGGGTTTATATCAGAATTTAGAAGTAGGAGTGACAGTCAGCGCCATCTATAAGCCAAACGACGAGTATGAAACCACTCTTATTCGCATGTTTAACGTCACGTAGCACGTGAACTTATTATCAGCGGGCAGCTGATTAATTTTCCCTCTTATACAACCTTAACACACCAAGTCTGCCAGTACGAGACCCTCGTTCAATAAAATAAGGGAAAGAAGTGCACACCTAAGGGCTCGTTTTTCCGTGTTTTAACACAATATTAACGAGATCTAATAGACAATAATGCCAAGGAATGTACAGTGGAAGTTATTAGAACCATTGAAATGTAAATAGGAAGAAAAAAGAAAGAAAAGTGGATGAAGAAATAACCAGCCGTGAGCAGGATTCGAACCTACGACCTTCGAATAACGCGTTCGATGCTTTAACCACTGAGCTACCACAGCGGCCTTCCCTCCATCTACTTTTTTGGGTTTATGTGTGAATTTAGAAGTAGGAGTGACAGTCAGCCCCATCTCTAAGCCAAACGACGAGTGCGAAACCACTCTTATTCGCATGTTTGGCATCACGTAGCACGTGAACTTTTTATGAGCGGGCAGCTGATTAATTGTCCCTCTTATCAACCTAAACACACCAAGTCTACCAGTACGAGACCCTCGTTTAATGAAATAAGGGAAAGAAGTGTATTCATAAGGGCTTGGTTTTTCGTGTTTTAACACAATATTATTGAGATCTAACAAACAGTAATGCCAAGGAATGCACAGGGGATGTTGTTAGAACCAATTGAATGTAAATAGGAAGAAAGAAGAAAAGTGAATGAAAAAATTAACCAGCCGTGAGCAGGAATCGAACCTACGACATTCGAAAAAAGCGTTCGATGCTCTAACGACTGAGCTACCACAGCGGCCTTCCCTCTATCCACTTTTTTGGGTTTATTAGTGAATTTAGAAGTAGGAGTCACACTCAGCGTCATCTCTAAGCCAAACGACGAGTGTGATACCACTTTTATTCGCATGTTTGGCGTCACGTAGCACGTGAACTTATTATGAGCGGGCAGCTGAATAACGGTCCCTCTTATACAACCTAAACAAACCAAGTCTGCCAGTAGGAGACCCTCGTTCAATGAAATAAGGGAAAGAAGTGTGTTCACAAGGGCTCGTTTTTCCGTGTTTTAACACAATATTAATGGGATCTAACAGACAGTAATGCCAAGGAATGTACAAGGGAAGTTGTTAGAACCAATTGAATGTAAATAGGAAGAAAGAAGAAAGAAAAGTGGATGAAAAAATAAACAGCCGTGAGCAGGAACCGAACCTACGACCTTCGAATAACGCGTTCGATGCTCTAACCACTGAGCTACCACAGCGGCCTTCCCTCCATCCCCCTTTTTGGGTTTATATGTGAATTTAGGATCAGGAGTGACAGTCAGCGCCACCTATAGGCAAAACGACGAGTGTGAAACCACTCTTACTCGCATGTTTAACGTCACGTAGCACGTGAACTTATTATGAGAGGGCAGCTGATTAATTTTCCCTCTTATACAACCTTAACACACCAAGTCTGCCAGTACGAGACCCTCGTTCAATAAAATAAGGGAAAGAAGTGTATACCTAAGGGCTCGTTTTTCCGTGTTTTAACACGATATTAACGAGATCTAACAGACAATAATGCCAAGGAATGTACAGTGGAAGTTATTAGAACCATTGAAATGTAAATAGGAAGAAAGAAGAAAGAAAAGTGGATGAAGAAATAACCAGCCGTGAGCAGGAATCGAACTTACGACCTTCGAATAACGCGTTCGATGACTAACCACTGAGCTACCACAGCGGCCTTCCATCCATACACGTTTTTGTGTTTATATGTGAATTTAGAGGTAGGAGTGACAGTTAGCGCCATCTATAAGCCAAACGACGAGTTTGAAACCACTCTTATTCGCATGTTTGGCGTCACGTAGCACGTGAACTTATTATGAGCGGGCAGCTGATTTAATGTCCCTCTTATACAACCTAAAAACACGAAGTCTGCCAGTACGAGACCCTCGTTCAGTGAAATAAGGGAAAGAAGTGTATACTTAAAGGCTCGTTTTTCCCTGTTTTAACACAATAATAATGTGATCTAACAGACAGTAATGCCGAGGACTGTACAAGCGAAGTCATTAGAACCAATGGAATGTAATTAAGAATAAAGAAAGAAGAAAAGTGGATGAAAAAATAACCAGCCGTGAGCAGGAATCGAACCTACGACCTTCGAATGACGCGTTGGATGCTCTAACCACTGAGCTACCACAGCGGCCTTCCCTCCATCCACTTTTTTGGGTTTATATGTGAATTTAGAAGTAGGAGTGACAGTCAGCGCCATTTATAAGCCAAACGACGAGTGTGAAACCACTCTTATTCGCATGTTTGGCATCACGTAGCATGTGAACTTATTATGAGCGGGCAGCTGATTTAATGTCCCTCTTATACAACCTAAAAACACGAAGTCTGCCAGTACGAGACCCTCGTTCAGTGAAATAAGGGAAAGAAGTGTATACTTAAAGGCTCGTTTTTCCGTGTTTTAACACAATAATAATGTGATCTAACAGACAGTAATGCCAAGGAATGTACAGGGGAAGTTATTAGAACCACTGGAATGTAATTAAGAAGAAAGAAGAAAGAAAAGTGGAGGAAAAATTAACCAGCCGTGAGCAGGAATTGAACCTACGACATTCGAATAACGCGTTTGATGCTCTAACCACTGAGCTACCACAGCGGCCTTCCCTCTATCCACTTTTTTGTTTTATTAGTGAATTTAGAAGTAGGAGTGACAGTCAGCGCCGTCTGTAAGCCAAACGACGAGTGTGATACCACTCTTATTCTCAAGTTTGGCGTTACGTAGCACGTGAAAGTATTACGAGCGGGCAGCTGATTAATTGTCCCTGTTGTACAACCTAAACACACCAAGTCTGCCAGTACGAGACCCTCGTTCAATGAAATAAGAGAAAGAAGTTTATACTTAGAGGCTCGTTTTTCCGTGTTTTAACACAATAATAATGTGATCTAACAGACAGTAATGCCAAGGAATGTACAGGGGAAGGTATTAGAACCACTGGAATGTAATTAAGAAGAAAGAAGAAAGAAAAGTGGAGGAAAAAATAACCAGCCGTGAGCAGGAATCGAACCTACGACATTCGAATAACGCGTTTGATGCTCTAACCACTGAGCTACCACAGCAGCCTTCCCTCTATCCACTTTTTTGTTTTATTAGTGAATTTAGAAGTAGGAGTGACAGTCAGCGCCGTCTGTAAGCCAAACGACGAGTGTGATACCACTCTTATTCTCAAGTTTGGCGTTACGTAGCACGTGAACGTATTACGAGCGGGCAGCTGATTAATTGTCCCTGTTGTAACCCCTAAACACACCAAGTCTGCCAGTACGAGACCCTCGTTCAATGAAATAAAGGAAAGAAGTGTATAATTAAAGGCTCGTTTTTCCCTGTTTTACCACAATATAATCGAGATCTAACAGACAGTAATGCCAAGGATTGTACAGGCGAAGTTATTAGAACCAATGGAATGTAATTAAGAAGAAAGAAGAAAGAAAAGTGGATGAAAAAATAACCAGCCGTGAGCAGGAATCGAACCTACGACATTCGAATAACGCGTTCGATGCTCTAACCGCTGAGCTACCACACCGGCATTCCCTCTATCCACTTTTTTTGTTTTATAGTGAATTTAGAAGTAGGAGTGACAGTCAGCGCCGTCTGTAAGCCAAACGACGAGTGCGATACCACTTTTATTCTCAAGTTTGGCGTCACCTAGCACGTGAACGTATTATGAGTGGGCAGCTGATAAATTGTCCCTGTTATACAACTTAAACACACCAAGTCTGCCAGTACGAGACCCTCGTTCAATGAAATAAGGGAAAGAAGTGTATACTTAAAGGCTCGTTTTTCCCTGTTTTAACACAATAATAATGTGATGTAACAGACAGTAATGCCAAGGAATGTACAGGGGAAGTCAATAGAACCAATGGAATGCAATTAGGAAGAAAAAAGAAAGAAAAGTGGATGAAAAAATAACCAGCCGTGAGCAGTAATCGAACCTACGACCTTCGAATAACGCTTTCGATGCTTTAACCACTGAGCTACCACAGCGGCCTTCCCTCTATCCACTTTTTTGGGTTTATTATTGAATTTAGAAGTAGGAGTGACAGTCAGCGCCATCTATAAGCCAAACGACGAGTGTGAAACCACTCTTATTCGCATGTTTGGCGTCACGTAGCACGTGAACTTATTATAAGTGGGCAGCTGATTAATTGTCCCTGTAATACAACCTAAACACACCAAGTCTGCCACTACGAGATTTCGTTCCATGAAATAAGGGAAAGAAGTTTATACTTAGAGGCTCGTTTTTCCGTGTATTAACACAACAATAATGTGATCTAACAGACAGTAATGCCAAGGAATGTACAGGGGAAGTTATTAGAACCAATGGAATGTAAATAAGTAGAAAGAAGAAAGAAAAGTGGATGAAAAAATAACCACCCGTGAGCAGGAATCGAACCTACGACATTCGAATAACGCGTTCGATGCTCTAACCACTGAGCTACTACAGCGGCCTTTCCTCTATCCACTTTTTTGGGTTTATTAGTGAATTTAGAAGTAGGAGTGACAGTCAGCGCCATCTATAAGCCAAACGACGAGAGTGATACCACTCTTATTTTCATGTTTGGCGTCACGTAGCACGTGAACGTAATATAAGCGGGCAGCTGATTAATTGTCCCTGTTATACAACCTAAACACACCAAGTCTGCCAGTACGAGACCCTCGTTCAATGAAATAAGAGAAAGAAGTTTATACTTAGAGCTCGTTTTCCCGTGTTTTAACACAATAATAATGTGATCTAACAGACAGTAATGCCAAGGAATGTACAGGGGAAGGTATTAGAACCACTGGAATAAAATTAAGAAGAAAGAAGAAAGAAAAGTGGATGAAAAAATGACCAGCCGTGAGCAGGAATCGAACCTACGACATTCGAATAACGCGTTCGATGCTCTAACCACTGAGCTACCACAGCGGCCTTCCCTCTATCCACTTTTTTGTTTTATTAGTGAATTTAGAAGTAGGAGTGACAGTCAGCGCCGTCTGTAAGCCAAACGACGAGTGTGATACCACTCTTATTCTCAAGTTTGGCGTTACGTAGCACGTGAACGTATTACGAGCGGGCAGCTGACTAATTGTCCCTGTTGTACAACCTAAACACACCAAGTCTGCCAGTACGAGACCCTCGTTCAATGAAATAAGGGAAAGAAGTGTATAATTAAAGGCTCGTTTTTCCCTGTTTTAACACAATATAATCGAGATCTAACAGACAGTAATGCCAAGGATTGTACAGGCGAAGTTAATAGAACCAATTAAATGCAACTAAGAAGCAAGAAGAAAGAAAAGTGGATGAAAAATTAACCAGCCGTGAGCAGGAATCAAACCTACGACCTTCGAATAACGCGTTCGATGCTCTAACCACTGAGCTACCACAGCGGCCTTCCCTTCATCCACTTTTTGGGGTTTATATGTGAATTTAGAAGTAGGAGTGACAGTCAGCGCCATCTATAAGCCAAACGACGAGTGTGACACCACTCTTATTCGCATGTTTGGCAGCACGTAGCATGTGAACTTATTATGAGCGGGCAGCTGATTTAATGTCCCTCTTATACAACCTAAAAACACGAAGTCTGCCAGTACGAGACCCTCGTTCAGTGAAATAAGGGAAAGAAGTGTATACTTAAAGGCTCGTTTTTCCGTGTTTTAACACAATAATAATGTGATCTAACAGACAGTAATGCCAAGGAATGTACAGGGGAAGTTATTAGAACCACTGGAATGTAATTAAGAAGAAAGAAGAAAGAAAAGTGGAGGAAAAAATAACCAGCCGTGAGCAGGAATCGAACCTACGACATTCGAATAACGCGTTTGATGCTCTAACCACTGAGCTACCACAGCGGCCTTCCCTCTATCCACTTTTTTGTTTTATTAGTGAATTTAGAAGTAGGAGTGACAGTCAGCGCCGTCTGTAAGCCAAACGACGAGTGTGATACCACTCTTATTCTCAAGTTTGGCGTTACGTAGCACGTGAACGTATTACGAGCGGGCAGCTGATTAATTGTCCCTGTTGTACAACCTAAACACACCAAGTCTGCCAGTACGAGACCCTCGTTCAATAAAATAAGGGAAAGAAGTGTATAATTAAAGGCTCGTTTTTCCCTGTTTTAACACAATAATAATGTGATCTAACAGACAGTAATGCCAAGGATTGTACAGGCGAAGTTAATAGAACCAATTAAATGCAACTAAGAAGCAAGAAGAAAGAAAAGTGGATGAAAAATTAACCAGCCGTGAGCAGGAATCAAACCTACGACCTTCGAATAACGCGTTCGATGCTCTAACCACTGAGCTACCACAGCGTCCTTCCCTCCATCCACATTTTGGGGTTTATATGTGAATTTAGAAGTAGGAGTGACAGTCAGCGCCATCTATAAGCCAAACGACGAGTGTGACACCACTCTTATTCGCATGTTTGGCAGCACGTAGCATGTGAACTTATTATGAGCGGGCAGCTGATTTAATGTCCCTCTTATACAACCTAAAAACACGAAGTCTGCCAGTACGAGACCCTCGTTCAGTGAAATAAGGGAAAGAAGTGTATACTTAAAGGCTCGTTTTTCCGTGTTTTAACACAATAATAATGTGATCTAACAGACAGTAATGCCAAGGAATGTACAGGGGAAGTTATTAGAACCAATGGAATGTAATTAAGAAGAAAGAAGAAAGAAAAGTGGATGAAAAAATAACTAGCCGTGAGCAGGAATCGAACCTACGACATTCGAATAACGCGTTCGATGCTCTAACCGCTGAGCTACCACACCGGCATTCCCTCTATCCACTTTTTTTGTTTTATAGTGAATTTAGAAGTAGGAGTGACAGTCAGTGCCATCTGTAAGCCAAACGACGAGTGCGATACCACTTTTATAATCAAGTTTGGCGTCACCTAGCACGTGAACGTATTATGAGCGGGCAGCTGATTAATTGTCCCTGTTATACAACTTAAACACACCAAGTCTGCCAGTACGAGACCCTCGTTCAATGAAATAAGGGAAAGAAGTGTATACTTAAAGGCTCGTTTTTCCCTGTTTTAACACAATAATAATGTGATCTAACAGACAGTAATGCCAAGGAATGTACAGGGGAAGTCAATAGAACCAATGGAATGTAATTATGAAGAAAGAAGAAAGAAAAGTGGATGAAAAAATAACCAGCCGTGTGCAGGAATCGAACCTACGACATTATAATAACGCGTTCGATGCTCTAACCACTGAGCTACCACACCGGCCTTCCCTCTATCCACTTTTTTGTTTTATTAGTGAATTTAGAAATAGGAGTGAGTCAGCGCCGTCTGTAAGCCAAACGACGAGTGTGAAACCACTCTTATTCGCATGTTTGGCATCACGTAGCACGTGAACTTATTATGAGCGTTCAGCTTATTAATTGTCCCTCTTATCAACCTAAACACACCAAGTCTGTCAGTACGAGACCCTCGTTCAATGAAATAAGGGAAAGAAGTGTATACCGAAGGGCTTGTTTTTCCGTGTTTTAACACAATATTATCGAGATCTATTAGACAGTAATGCCAAAGAATGTACAGGCGAAGTTATTAGAACTATTGAAATGAAAATAAAAGAAGAAAGAAAAGTGGATGAAAAAATAACCAGCCGTGAGCAGGAATCAAACCTACGACCTTCGAATAACGCGTTCGATGCTCTAACCACTGAGCTACCACAGCGTCCTTCCCTCCATCCACTTTTTGGGGTTTATATGTGAATTTAGAAGTAGGACTGACAGTCAGCGCCATCTATAAGCCAAACGACGAGTGTGAAACCACTCTTATTCGCATGTTTGGCGTCACGTAGCACGTGAACTTATTATGAGCGGCCAGCTGATTAATTGTCCCTCTTATACAACCTAAACACACCAAGTCGGCGAGTACGAGACCCTCGTTCAACTAAATAAGGGAAAGCTGTGTATATCTAAGGGCTCATTTTTCCTTGTTTTAACACAATAATAATGTGATCTAACAGACAGTAATGCCAAGGAATCTACAAGGGAAGTTGTTAGAACCAGTGGAATGTAATAAGAAGAAAGAAGAAAGAAAAGTGAATGAAAAATAACCAGCCGTGAGCAGGAATCGAACCTAGGACCTTCGAATAACGTGTTCGATGCTGTAACCACTGAGTTACCACAGCGGCCTTCCCTCTATCCACTTTTTGGGTTTATTAGTGAATTTAGAAGTAGGACTGACAGTCAGCGCCATCTATAAGCCAAACGACGAGTGTGAAACCACTCTTATTCGCATGTTTGGCGTCACGTAGCACGTGAACCTATTATGAGCGGCCAGCTGATTAATTGCCCCTCTTATACAACCTAAACACACCAAGTCGGCGAGTACGAGACCCTCGTTCAACGAAATAAGGGAAAGATGTGTATATCTACGGGCTCATTTTTCCTTGTTTTAACACAATAATAATGTGATCTAACAGACAGTAATGCCAAGGAATGTACAAGGGAAGTTATTAGAACCGATGGAATGTAAATAAGAAGAAAGAAGAAAGAAAAGTGGATGAAAAAATAAGCAGCCGTGAGCAGGAATCGAACCTAGGACCTTCGAATAACGCGTTCGATGCTGTAACCACTGAGTTACCACAGCGGCCTTCCCTCTATCCACTTTTTTGGGTTTATTAGTGAATTTAGAAGTAGGACTGACAGTCAGCGCCATCTATAAGCCAAACGACGAGTGTGAAACCACTCTTATTCGCATGTTTGGCGTCACGTAGCACGTGAACCTATTATGAGCGGCCAGCTGATTAATTGCCCCTCTTATACAACCTAAACACACCAAGTCGGCGAGTTCGAGACCCTCGTTCAACGAAATAAGGGAAACAAGTGTATATCTAAGGGCTCGTTTTTCCGTGTTTTAACACAATAATAATGAGATCTAACAGACAGTAATGCCAAGGAATGTACAGTGAAAGCTATTAGAGCCTTTGGAATGTAAATAAGAAGAAGAAAGAAAAGTGGATGAAAAACTAACCAGCAGTGAGCAGGAATTGAACCTACGACCTTCGAATAACGCGTTCGATGCTCTAACCCCTGAGCTACCACAGCTTTTTTTTTTCCTTTATTGCCTGTCTTCGTCTCACGTAAACAATACACATATTAACAGGTAATTACACAACACAATCCAAAACATTGTAAAAACCGTGGCTCAAATGATGTGGCCACGCATCTGTTAAAATGTTTTTATCGTCGATAGTAATTCGACGCGCGGCAACCATTCTGGGGTGAATTCCTGCAACTTTTGTTCATCCACAATATTTCATATACATTCTTTGAAGTACTGGGTGGGCGCTCGTGCATCTACATCGAAGTGAATGGCTGCCATCTTGGATTTCCAAATGCTATGAAGAGCCATAAGCATTATCATAATATATGGGGTACCGTCGTCACTTTGTATTTGCAAATAGCGGATGCCATGTGCATCAATGGGGAAATCTTTTTGTTCGTGCGCTGGAGCACGTCACAATGAAAGATAGCATCATAGCAGTCAATGAATACATGCTCAATTGTCTCCTCCTTTCTGCATATTATGCAATGCGTGCCCCAAGGAACGTAAAACCCCTTTGCAGCCATCCAGGTTTTGACGGTCAGCGTACCGGTATGTATTTAAAAAAGAAATTCTTAGCACCTGGCAATATTTTCATCGCGTTGACGCGCTTTAGTACAGTGTGGCCTAGGCATACATTGTAAAAGAACCGATACAAAGGCACTGGTAAAAACACATCACATAGGTCCTCTACAACTTTCTACGTCGGACTTGACTCAAGTATTCAAGTGGAAACCTCACTGACAGAAACCTACAAGAAAGTACAACTTCGCGGAGAAAGCCATAAACACCACCAGGTACGCTGCAGGTTGATACAACCATATTAGGCTAGTGTTGCCCCAGGTGAAGTTGACAGACAGTGCGAAGAAATGGGTTGTTGACGTTTCTGAAGAAACAAAATCGATTGACTACCTGTCCTAAAAACAAATGCGACAAGCCCAGTCCTCCATTTTGCACTCGAAGGAATAAATTGGTCCGACTCGATCTTTCCCAAGACGATTCCCACACAAAGGCAGCGAACACATGGTGAAATTATTGGATGTTTACCCTTGAACAATGTGAGACTTGTAAGATATACCAAATTTTACTCACTAAGAATATGTTGCAAATTGTGGCTATAGAAAACATAGACCAATTCCAGCCATTCCAATTGTTCACTCTTTCCCGCAGGTTATTCACTTGGCTTCTCCAGTACGAATCGCTGTCTTTGTAGCATTCGAGGGGGGCACGCAAGTATTTCACCGGTGTCGTAACAAACCGTATGCTGGCAAAACTGTCCGGGTTTTCTGCCCAGTCACAGTGCCAAAAGCCAAGGCATTTTGCCCAGTGTACACCGCTGCCACTTGCAGCACTGAAGTCAGTAATGCTTTGACAGCATCTGCAATGCTGTCAGAGTCCGAATGCTGTCAGAGTCCGCGCAAAAAATGGCAATATCCTCCGCATAAGCTAACAGCCGGATTTCAACCTCGTGCAGCTTAAACCCACGGACACAGTCATTCTCTATGACACTCAAACAAAAGGACTCTATGTACAAAAAAAACAATAGTGGTGAGAGAGGACAACCCTGACGGACCGAACGCTTGACTGGGATGCGATTCCCCACCACCTTGTTAACGATTAGCCGCGTTGAGCAGTCTCGGTACGCCATGGCAACCCCCTCTTTGATTATTTTCCCTAAATTCACATAATCTAGGATGCACAGCAGAATTTCATGAGGCACCCTGTCAAAAGCCTTCTCGAGGTCGATTTGCAGCATTGCCATTCGCGCACCGATTGCGTCGCAACACTCGAGGATCCTCCGGGCTGCGTGTATATTTGTGAGGATAGTTCGACCTTTGATGCCGCACGTCTGATGCGGCCCCACGAGCTCCGTAATGACTGTTTGCAATCTTTTAGCTAGGATTTTCATGAATATCTTGTAATCTCCATTAGTGAGGCAGATTCGGTGGTAAGAATTTACTGTGCGCAGCGCAATGGGGTCTTCCGATTTGGCATAAGAAGAGTGTGAGATGATGAAAAGGACGGGGGTAATATTTTCAGCTCGAATGCCTCGTTATAAACGTCGGCTAAGACTGGTGTTATTTCTAATTTGAAACACTTGTAAAAGGCGGAATTCAGACCATCAGGACCAGGTGATTTCCCCGGATGCATACTTTCAATAGCACTGTTAACTTCCTCTTCCGAGATGGGTTTCTCCACTATTTCTTTTGTATTATTGTCAAGCTTTGGCATCAGCGGTAAAAAATCTTTTTTAAAGCGATCGACATCAACTGAGCTGGCGGCGAATAAACCATGGAAGTGCTCAAAGAAAGCACGCTCGATAACATCTGCGACATCGCTGACTTCACCCTCGTGTTCGATTTCTGTTATCTGATTACGTCGCGCATGCCACTTTTCTGAGCCCAACGCCTTTTTTGACGGAGCTTCTGCCATTATCAGTCGCTCGGCTGTTGCCGAACCATAGCACCGCGGTATCTTTCGACATCGAACCGCTCAGTTTTACATTTCAATGCGCGAATATCTTCAATAAACATACCCGGCATCCTACATTCTTCGAGGAGCAATTTTTCCAGGTTTCTGCACATGAGCTTTTCTTCTGCTCCTATTTCTCTGCTTATAGCGCTCGAGCGTTCCAAAGCCTTCAATTTAACGATCTGCTTGAAGTTCTCCCATTTTTTCTCTATACGTCTTTTTACTGCGAACTTTCGTTTCTTCAACTTCCGTCATTACTTCCTCCAAAAATTTTTCATCACTCAGCAGATTCGAATTCAATTTCCATAGTTGCCACTCAAAGGCCCTTTTCGTTTCTTTTGTGCTAGCTACTACAAAGCTAACCAAGCAGTGGTCACTCAATGAAACGGCGTTAACACGGTATGCCTTGCAAAGCGGTACCAATTCAACACACACGTACGCCCTATCTAGTCGGGCATGGCTGGCTGCCTGAAAGTGGGTGTACTGCATACTCCGGCCACCACCGAGACATTCAGCCACATCCTCCAAACCATGTTCTCTTACTGTATCGCTTAAGACAGCTGTACTTGCATCCCTGTAATGTCGTTCGCTAGTTTTGTCTTTGGCTGAAAGGACGCAGTTGAAATCGCCAATAATGATTAGGAGCCTATTACCATTGGTATACTGCTTTAGTTGTTCAAAAAATATGCGTCTTTCGTCAGTGACGGTCGGTCCGTACAAGCATATTACGCGCCATTCCAATCCCGAAAACAAAAGATCACAAACAATGAGCCGACCAGACGGACATGACGTTGAGGCTTCTACTTTAGCACCCAGACTCTGTCTGACGAACAAAACGCAACCAGAAGAAGTCCCTATGGCATGGCTAATTATAACAGAATACCGCGGCAAGAATTGGCGCACCGAGCCCCCAGTTTCATCGTCGCCATAGACTTTAGTCTCTTGGACGGCCAGTATGTCAAGGTCGAGGTCACTTACTAGCCGATAAAGCTGACATTGTTTTCTCTGTGAGGCCAGGCCACGCACATTTAAAGTGGCCACACGGATTGAATTTTCTATTTGCACCATTGTAAGGCTACGAAAAACCGAGGGACATGGCGCTTACCTTACAACTGCAATTCCCTCCTGAACGCCTTGTCCCAGTACAGTCCTTAAGGTGGCGAAGGCGGCGTTTCCGCCGTCTTGCGCTCCGACAAAATGTTTGGCCGTGGCCGGATGAGAGGCCGCCGAGTGAGAGTCATTTTGCCGGGTGGTTCGTCCGGCGAGGCAGCAGTGGTGCCCTTGTATTTTTTCCATTCGTCACAAGGACGCTTCCCCGTCACAGTGCCACTTTCGCTTTCAATCCCAGTCATCGGTTCAGCCTCAGAGGGGGTCTCGTCTGCTAAGACAAGAAACGTGTCGCCGTTGCTGCTTGCATCCACCTTTTCGCTGCTTTCTCCTACGCCTTCGTATGGAAGCCCGGCGTCGGGCTTACCTTGTCCTTCACACACGCACTCTTCTTGAAGGCATGACGACACATCTTCCAAGCAGAGTTTGGGTTAACTCCTGCTGTTTGTTCCCAGTCTGCTTCGTCCATGAGGTGCTCCTGTGCATCACTTTCTTGCGCTGGTCCGGTCACACTGGCATATGTCTTCGCGCAGTCGTCGTCTTCGTGGCCGAAGCGGCGACAACGACTGCAGCGGGGTACTCGGCAGTCGCGACGTATGTGACTGTTACTCTTGCATCGTAGGCTCAACGGTGCACGGCTCGGAACGACAACGAGAGTCAGCTCTTCCGAAATCTTGAGCTGGTGCGGAATGTCATCCACCTTGACGTCGGAGTGCAGCTTTATTCCCACAGACCACGTCGTTGAGCCCTTTTTTGTGATGCCCGGTGCTCGCCACTTCTCCCGTTTCACTTCGAATACTTTCCCATAGGGAGTCAAGGCAACATGCACGTCTTCGTCGGTCACGCCGTGCAGCAACCAGTGAAGCTTCAAGAGAACCTCGCGGTTATTTGGGTCAATGAGCAAACATGGGCGATCCTTTACTTTCACATCGATGGCGGAGAGCAACTTCCGAACCACCTCAGCACTCGTCAGTGTCACAGCCCATACGTGGTTCATTTGATACGCCCCCAACGCCAAAACGTCGTCGAGCGCACCAAGCTTGGCCAAAGTGTCCCGGTATTCTTCGACGCAGTAAGGCCGGGCTCTCGGATCACCATGTATGAAAACGGTATTCGCAGCGATGCGTCCGGAAGGCAGGTTGGGCAGAATCGCCTGATAATCGTCGGCGCTAGGCGCAAAAACCCTGTTACCGCGGCCCGTTCGGGCCGCTGATAGCGCTCTGTCGGAGCCGAACATTCCGCGACCGTATCGCTCGAAAGCCGGAAGTGGAGTGACTGAGCTACCACAGCGGCTTTCCCTCCATCCACTTTTCTGGGTTAATATGTGAACTTAGAAGTAGGAGTGACAGTCAGTGCCATCTATAAGCCAAACGACGAGTGTGAAACCACTCTTATCCGCATGTTTGACGTCACGTAGCACGTGAACTTATTATGAGCGGGTAGCTGAATTATTATCCCTCTGATACAACCTAAACACACCAAGTCTGCGAGTACGAGACCCTCGTTCAACGAAATAAGGGAAAGATGTGTATACCTAAGGGCTCGTTTTTCCGTGTTTTAACACAATATTAACGAGTTCTAACAGACAGTAATGCCAAGGAATGCACAGGGGAAATTATTAGAACCAATGAAATGTAAATATGAAGAAATAAGAAAGAAAAGTGGATGAAAATAACCAGCCGTGAGCAGGAATCAAACCTACGACCTTCGAGTAACGCGTTCGATGCTTTAACCACTGAGCTACCACAGCGGCCTTCCCTCCATCCACTTTTTGGGTTTATATGTGAATTTAGAAGTAGGAGTGACAGTCAGCACCATCTATAAGCCAAACGACGAGTGTGAAACCACTCTTATTCGCATGTTTGGCGTCACGTAGCACGTGAACTTATTATGAGTGGGCAGCTGATTAATTGTCCCTCTTATACAACCTAAACACACCAAGTCTGCCAGTACGAGACCCTCGTTCAATGAAATAAGGGAAAGAAGTTTATACCTAAGGGCTCGTTTTTCCGTGTTTTAACACAATAATAATGAGGTCTAACAGACAATAATGCCAAAGAATGTACAGGGCAAGCAATTTGAACCAATGGAATGTAAATAAGAAGAAAGAAGAAAGAAAAGTGGATGAAAAAATAACCAGCCGTGAGCAGGAATTGAACCTACGACCTCCGAATAACGCGTTCGATGCTCTAACCACTGAGCCACCACAGCGGCCTTCCCTCCATACACTTTTTTTGGATTTACATGTGAATTTAGAAGTAGGAGTGACAGTCAGCGCCATCTATAAGCCAAACGACGAGTGTGAAACCACTCTTATTCGCATGTTTGGCGTCACGTAGCACGTGAACTTATTATGAGTGGGCAGCTGAATAACGGTCCCTCTTATACAACCTAAACACACCAAGTCGGCCAGTACGAGACCCTCGTTCAATAAAATAAGGGAAAGAAGTGTATACCTAAGGGCTTGTTTTTCCGTGTTTTAACACAATATTATCGAGATCTAACAGACAGTAATGCCAAGGAATGTACAGGGGAAGTTATTAGAATCAATGAAATGTAAATTAGAAGAAAGATGAAAGAAAAGTGAATGAGAAAATAACCAGCCGTGAGCAGGAATTGAACCTACGACCTTCGAATAACGCGTTTGATGCTCTAACCACTGAGCTACCACAGCGGCCTTCCCTCCATCCACTTTTTTTGGGTTTATATGTGAATTTAGAAGTAGGAGTGACAGTCAGCGCCATCTATAAGCCAAACGACGAGTGTGAAACCACTCTTATTCGCATGTTTGGCATCACGTAGCACGTGAACTTTTTATGAGCGGGCAGCTGATTAATTGTCCCTCTTATCAACCTAAACACACCAAGTCTGCCAGTATGAGACCCTCGTTCAATGAAATAAGGGAAAGAAGTGTATTCATAAGGGCTCGGTTTTCCGTGTTTTAACACAATATTATTGAGATCTAACAAACAGTAATGCCAAGGAATGTACAGGGGATGTTGTTAGAACCAATTGAATGTAAATAGGAAGAAAGAAGAAAAGTGAATGAAAAAATTAACCAGCCGTGAGCAGGAATCGAACCTACGACATTCGAAAAACGCGTTCGATGCTCTAACGACTGAGCTACCACAGTGGCCTTCCCTCTATCCACTTTTTTGGGTTTATTAGTGAATTTAGAAGTAGGAGTGACAGTCAGCGTCATCTATAAGCCAAATGACGAGTGTGAAACCACTCTTATTCGCATGTTTAACGTCACGTAGCACGTGAACTTATTATGAGCGGGTAGCTGAATTATTATCCCTCTGATACAACCTAAACACACCAAGTCTGCCAGTACGAGACCCTCGTTCAATGAAATAAGGGAAAGAAGTGTATACCTAAGGGCTCGTTTTTCGGTGTTTTAACACAATATTATTGAGACCTAACAGACAGTAATGCCAAGGAATGTACGGGGGAAGTTAGTAGAACTAATGGGATGTAAATAAGAAGAAAGAAGAAATAAAAGTGGATGAAAATACAACCAGCCGCGAGCAGTAGTCGAACCTACGACCTTGGAATAACATGTTCGATGCTATACCACGGAGCTACCACAGCGGCCTTCCCTCCATCCACTTTTTTGGGTTTATATCAGAATTTAGAAGTAGGAGTGACAGTCAGCGCCATCTATAAGCCAAACGACGAGTATGAAACCACTCTTATTCGCATGTTTAACGTCACGTAGCACGTGAACTTATTATGAGCGGGCAGCTGATTAATTTTCCCTCTTATACAACCTTAACACACCAAGTCTGCCAGTACGAGACCCTCGTTCAATAAAATAAGGGAAAGAAGTGCACACCTAAGGGCTCGTTTTTCCGTGTTTTAACACAATATTAACGAGATCTAACAGACAATAATGCCAAGGAATGTACAGTGGAAGTTATTAGAACCATTGAAATGTAAATAGGAAGAAAGAAGAAAGAAAAGTGGATGAAGAAATAACCAGCCGTGAGCAGGAATCGAACTTACGACCTTCGAATAACGCGTTCGATGACTAACCACTGAGCTACCACAGCGGCCTTCCATCCATACACGTGTTTGTGTTTATATGTGAATTTAGAAGTAGGAGTGACAGTCAGCGCCATCTATAAGCCAAACGACGAGTGTGAAACCACTCTTATTCGCATGTTTGGCGTCACGTAGCACGTGAACTTATTATGAGCGGGCAGCTGATTAATTGTCCCTCTTATACAACCTAAACACACCAAGTCTGCCAGTACGAGACCCTCGTTCAATGAAATAAGGGAAAGAAGTTTATACCTAAGGGCTCGTTTTTCCGTGTTTTAACACAATAATAATGAGGTCTAACAGACAATAATGCCAAAGAATGTACAGGGCAAGCAATTTGAACCAATGGAATGTAAATAAGAAGAAAGAAGAAAGAAAAGTGGATGAAAAAATAACCAGCCGTGAGCAGGAATTGAACCTACGACCTCCGAATAACGCGTTCGATGCTCTAACCACTGAGCCACCACAGCGGCCTTCCCTCCATACACTTTTTTTGGATTTACATGTGAATTTAGAAGTAGGAGTGACAGTCAGCCCCATCTCTAAGCCAAACGACGAGTGCGAAACCACTCTTATTCGCATGTTTGGCATCACGTAGCACGTCAACTTTTTATGAGCGGGCAGCTGATTAATTGTCCCTCTTATCAACCTAAACACACCAAGTCTACCAGTACGAGACCCTCGTTTAATGAAATAAGGGAAAGAAGTGTATTCATAAGGGCTTGGTTTTCCGTGTTTTAACACAATATTATTGAGATCTAACAAACAGTAATGCCAAGGAATGTACAGGGGATGTTGTTAGAACCAATTGAATGTAAATAGGAAGAAAGAAGAAAAGTGAATGAAAAAATTAACCAGCCGTGAGCAGGAATCGAACCTACGACATTCTAAAAAAGCGTTCGATGCTCTAACGACTGAGCTACCACAGCGGCCTTCCCTCTATCCACTTTTTTGGGTTTATTAGTGAATTTAGAAGTAGGAGTCACACTCAGCGTCATCTCTAAGCCAAACGACGAGTGTGATACCACTTTTATTCGCATGTTTGGCGTCACGTAGCACGTGAACTTATTATGAGCGGGCAGCTGAATAACGGTCCCTCTTATACAACCTAAACAAACCAAGTCTGCCAGTAGGAGACCCTCGTTCAATGAAATAAGGGAAAGAAGTGTGTTCACAAGGGCTCGTTTTTCCGTGTTTTAACACAATATTAATGGGATCTAACAGACAGTAATGCCAAGGAATGTACAAGGGAAGTTGTTAGAACCAATTGAATGTAAATAGGAAGAAAGAAGAAAGAAAAGTGGATGAAAAAATAAACAGCCGTGAGCAGGAACCGAACCTACGACCTTCGAATAACGCGTTCGATGCTCTAACCACTGAGCTACCACAGCGGCCTTCCCTCCATCCCCCTTTTTGGGTTTATATGTGAATTTAGGATCAGGAGTGACAGTCAGCGCCACCTATAGGCAAAACGACGAGTGTGAAACCACTCTTATTCGCATGTTTAACGTCACGTAGCACGTGAACTTATTATGAGAGGGCAGCTGATTAATTTTCCCTCTTATACAACCTTAACACACCAAGTCTGCCAGTACGAGACCCTCGTTCAATAATATAAGGGAAAGAAGTGTATACCTAAGGGCTCGTTTTTCCGTGTTTTAACACGATATTAACGAGATCTAACAGACAATAATGCCAAGGAATGTACAGTGGAAGTTATTAGAACCATTGAAATGTAAATAGGAAGAAAGAAGAAAGAAAAGTGGATGAAGAAATAACCAGCCGTGAGCAGGAATCGAACTTACGACCTTCGAATAACGCGTTCGATGACTAACCACTGAGCTACCACAGCGGCCTTCCATCCATACACGTTTTTGTGTTTATATGTGAATTTAGAGGTAAGAGTGACAGTCAGCGCCATCTATAAGCCAAACGACGAGTTTGAAACCACTCTTATTCGCATGTTTGGCGTCACGTAGCACGTGAACTTATTATGAGCGGGCAGCTGATTAATTGTCCCTCTTATACAACCTAAACACACCAAGTCTGCCAGTACGAGACCCTCGTTCAATGAAATAAGGGAAAGAAGTGTATACCTAAGGGCTTGGTTTTCCGTGTTTTAACACAATATTATTGAGATCTAACAAACAGTAATGCCAAGGAATGTACAGGGGATGTTGTTAGAACCAATTGAATGTAAATAGGAAGAAGAAAAGTGAATGAAAAAATTAACCAGCCGTGAGCAGGAATCGAACCTACGACATTCGAAAAACGCGTTCGATGCTCTAACGACTGAGCTACCACAGCGGCCTTCCCTCTATCCACTTTTTTGGGTTTATTAGTGAATTTAGAAGTAGGAGTGACAGTCAGCGTCATCTATAAGCCAAACAACGAGTGTGAAACCACTCTTATTCGCATGTTTAACGTCACGTAGCACGTGAACTTATTATGAGCGGGTAGCTGAATTATTATCCCTCTGATACAACCTAAACACACCAAGTCTGCCAGTACGAGACCCTCGTTCAATGAAATAAGGGAAAGAAGTGTATACCTAAGGGCTCGTTTTTCGGTGTTTTAACACAATATTATTGAGACCTAACAGACAGTAATGCCAAGGAATGTACGGGGGAAGTTATTAGAACCAATGGGATGTAAATAAGAAGAAAGAAGAAATAAAAGTGGATGAAAATACAACCAGCCGTGAGCAGTAGTCGAACCTACGACCTTGGAATAACACGTTCGATGCTCTACCACTGAGCTACCACAGCGGCCTTCCCTCCATCCACTTTTTTGGGTTTATATCAGAATTTAGAAGTAGGAGTGACAGTCAGTGCCATCTATAAGCCAAACGACGAGTATGAAACCACTCTTATTCGCATGTTTGGCGTCACGTAGCACTTGAACTGATTATGAGCGGGCAGCTAATTATTTTCCCTCTTATACAACCTTAACACACCAAGTCTGTCAGTACGAGACCCTCGTTCAATAAAATAAGGGAAAGAAGTGTATACCTAAGGGCTTGTTTTTCCGTGTTTTAACACAATATTATCGAGATCTAACAGACAGTAATGCCGAGGAATGTACAGGGGAAGTTATTAGAATCAATGAAATGTAAATTAGAAGAAAGATGAAAGAAAAGTGAATGAGAAAATAACCAGCCGTGAGCAGGAATTGAACCTACGACCTTCGAATAACGCGTTTGATGCTCTAACCACTGAGCTACCACCGCGGCCTTCCCTCCATCCACTTTTTTGGGTTTATATGTGAATTTAGAAGTAGGAGTGACAGTCAGCGCCATCTATAAGCCAAACGACGAGTGTGAAACCACTCTTATTCGCATGTTTGGCGTCACGTAGCACGTGAACTTATTATGAGCGGGCAGCTGAATAACGGTCCCTCTTATACAACCTAAACACACCAAGTCTGCCAGTAGGAGACCCTCGTTCAATGAAATAAGGGAAAGAAGTGTATTCATAAGGGCTCGTTTTTCCGTGTTTTAACACAATAATAATGGGATCTAACAGACAGTAATGCCAAGGAATGTACAGGGGAAGTTGTTAGAACCAATTGAATGTAAATAGGAAGAAAGAAGAAAGAAAAGTGGATAAAAAAATAACCAGCCGTGAGCAGGAACCGAACCTACGACCTTCGAATAACGCGTTCGATGCTCTAACCACTGAGCTACCACAGTGGCCTTCCCTCCATCCCCCTTTTTGGGTTTATATGTGAATTTAGGATCAGGAGTGACAGTCAGCGCCACCTATAGGCAAAACGACGAGTGTGAAACCACTCTTATTCGCATGTTTAACGTCACGTAGCACGTGAACTTATTATGAGCGGGCAGCTGATTAATTTTCCCTCTTATACAACCTTAACACACCAAGTCTGCCAGTACGAGACCCTCGTTCAATAAAATAAGGGAAAGAAGTGTATACCTAAGGGCTCGTTTTTCCGTGTTTTAACACGATATTAACGAGATCTAACAGACAATAATGCCAAGGAATGTACAGTGGAAGTTATTAGAACCATTAAAATGTAAATAGGAAGAAAGAAGAAAGAAAAGTGGATGAAGAAATAACCAGCCGTGAGCAGGAATCGAACTTACGACCTTCGAATAACGCGTTCGATGACTAACCACTGAGCTACCACAGCGGCCTTCCCTCCATCCACTTTTTTGGGTTTTATGTGAATTCAGAAGTAGGAGTGACAGTCAGTGCCATCTATAAGCCAAACGACGAGTGTGAAACCACTCTTATCCGCATGTTTGACGTCACGTAGCACGTGAACTTATTATGAGCGGCCAGCTGAATAATTGTCCCTCTTATACAACCTAAACACACCAAGTCTGCGAGTACGAGACCCTCGTTCAACGAAATAAGGGAAAGATGTGTATACCTAAGGGCTCGTTTTTCCGTGTTTTAACACAATATTAATGAGTTCTAACAGACAGTAATGCCAAGGAATGCACAGGGGAAATTATTAGAACCAATGAATTGTAAATATGAAGAAATAAGAAAGAAAAGTGGATGAAAATAACCAGCCGTGAGCAGGAATCAAACCTACGACCTTCGAGTAACGCGTTCGATGCTTTAACCACTGAGCTACCACAGCGGCCTTCCCTCCATCTACTTTTTGGGTTTATATGTGAATTTAGAAGAAGGAGTGACAGTCAGCACCATCTATAAGCCAAACGACGAGTGTGAAACCACTCTTATTCGCATGTTTGGCATCACGTAGCACGTGAACTTTTTATGAGCGGGCAGCTGATTAATTGTCCCTCTTATCAACCTAAACACACCAAGTCTGCCAGTATGAGACCCTCGTTCAATGAAATAAGGGAAAGAAGTGTATTCATAAGGGCTCGGTTTTCCGTGTTTTAACACAATATTATTGAGATCTAACAAACAGTAATGCCAAGGAATGTACAGGGGATGTTGTTAGAACCAATTGAATGTAAATAGGAAGAAAGAAGAAAAGTGAATGAAAAAATTAACCAGCCGTGAGCAGGAATCGAACCTACGACATTCGAAAAACGCGTTCGATGCTCTAACGACTGAGCTACCACAGCGGCCTTCCCTCTATCCACTTTTTTGGGTTTATTAGTGAATTTAGAAGTAGGAGTGACAGTCAGCGTCATCTATAAGCCAAATGACGAGTGTGAAACCACTCTTATTCGCATGTTTAACGTCACGTAGCACGTGAACTTATTATGAGCGGGTAGCTGAATTATTATCCCTCTGATACAACCTAAACACACCAAGTCTGCCAGTACGAGACCCTCGTTCAATGAAATAAGGGAAAGAAGTGTATACCTAAGGGCTCGTTTTTCGGTGTTTTAACACAATATTATTGAGACCTAACAGACAGTAATGCCAAGGAATGTACGGGGGAAGTTAGTAGAACCAATGGGATGTAAATAAGAAGAAAGAAGAAATAAAAGTGGATGAAAATACAACCAGCCGCGAGCAGTAGTCGAACCTACGACCTTGGAATAACATGTTCGATGCTATACCACGGAGCTACCACAGCGGCCTTCCCTCCATCCACTTTTTTGGGTTTATATCAGAATTTAGAAGTAGGAGTGACAGTCAGCGCCATCTAGAAGCCAAACGACGAGTATGAAACCACTCTTATTCGCATGTTTAACGTCACGTAGCACGTGAACTTATTATGAGCGGGCAGCTGATTAATTTTCCCTCTTATACAACCTTAACACACCAAGTCTGCCAGTACGAGACCCTCGTTCAATAAAATAAGGGAAAGAAGTGCACACCTAAGGGCTCGTTTTTCCGTGTTTTAACACAATATTAACGAGTTCTAACAGACAATAATGCCAAGGAGTGTACAGTGGAAGTTATTAGAACCATTGAAATGTAAATAGGAAGAAAGAAGAAAGAAAAGTGGATGAAGAAATAACCAGCCGTGAGCAGGAACCGAACCTACGACCTTCGAATAACGCGTTCGATGCTCTAACCACTGAGCTACCACAGCGGCCTTCCCTCCATCCGCCTTTTTGGGTTTATATGTGAATTTAGGATCAGGAGTGACAGTCAGCGCCACCTATAGGCAAAACGACGAGTGTGAAACCACTCTTATTCGCATGTTTAACGTCACGTAGCACGTGAACTTATTATGAGAGGGCAGCTGATTAATTTTCCCTCTTATACAACCTTAACACACCAAGTCTGCCAGTACGAGACCCTCGTTCAATAAAATAAGGGAAAGAAGTGTATACCTAAGGGCTCGTTTTTCCGTGTTTTAACACGATATTAACGAGATCTAACAGACAATAATGCCAAGGAATGTACAGTGGAAGTTATTAGAACCATTGAAATGTAAATAGGAAGAAAGAAGAAAGAAAAGTGGATGAAGAAATAACCAGCCGTGAGCAGGAATCGAACTTACGACCTTCGAATAACGCGTTCGATGACTAACCACTGAGCTACCACAGCGGCCTTCCATCCATACACGTTTTTGTGTTTATATGTGAATTTAGAGGTAGGAGTGACAGTCAGCGCCATCTATAAGCCAAACGACGAGTTTGAAACCACTCTTATTCGCATGTTTGGCGTCACGTAGCACGTGAACTTATTATGAGCGGGCAGCTGCATAATTGTCCCTCTTATACAACCTAAACACACCAAGTCTGCCAGTACGAGACCCTCGTTCAATGAAATAAGGGAAAGAAGTGTTTACCTAAGGGCTCGTTTTTCCGTGTTTTAACACAATAATAATGAGATCTAACAGACAGTAATGCCGAGGAATGTACAGGGGAAGTTATTAGAACCAATGGAATGTAAATAAGAAGAAAGAAGAAAGAAAAGTGGATGAAATAACCAGCCGTGAGCAGGAATCGAACCTACGACCTTCGAATAACGCGTTCGATGCTTTAACCACTGAGCTACCACAGCGGCCTTCCCTCCATCCACTTTTTTGGGTTTATATGTGAATTTAGAAGTAGGAGTGACAGTCAGCACCATCTATAAGCCAAACGACGAGTGTGAAACCACTCTTATTCGCATGTTTGCATTCACGTAGCACGTGAACTTTTTATGAGCGGGCAGCTGAATAATTGTCCCTCTTATCAACCTAAACACACCAAGTCTGCCAGTATGGGACCCTCGTTCAATGAAATAAGGGAAAGAAGTGTATTCATAAGGGCTTGGTTTTCCGTGTTTTAACACAATATTATTGAGATCTAACAAACAGTAATGCCAAGGAATGTACAGGGGATGTTGTTAGAACCAATTGAATGTAAATAGGAAGAAGAAAAGTGAATGAAAAAATTAACCAGCCGTGAGCAGGAATCGAACCTACGACATTCGAAAAACTCGTTCGATGCTCTAACGACTGAGCTACCACAGCGGCCTTCCCTCTATCCACTTTTTTGGGTTTATTAGTGAATTTAGAAGTAGGAGTGACAGTCAGCGTCATCTATAAGCCAAACAACGAGTGTGAAACCACTCTTATTCGCATGTTTAACGTCACGTAGCACGTGAACTTATTATGAGCGGGTAGCTGAATTATTATCCCTCTGATACAACCTAAACACACCAAGTCTGCCAGTACGAGACCCTCGTTCAATGAAATAAGGGAAAGAAGTGTATACCTAAGGGCTCGTTTTTCGGTGTTTTAACACAATATTATTGAGACCTAACAGACAGTAATGCCAAGGAATGTACGGGGGAAGTTATTAGAACCAATGGGATGTAAATAAGAAGAAAGAAGAAATAAAAGTGGATGAAAATACAACCAGCCGTGAGCAGTAGTCGAACCTACGACCTTGGAATAACACGTTCGATGCTCTACCACTGAGCTACCACAGCGGCCTTCCCTCCATCCACTTTTTTGGGTTTATATCAGAATTTAGAAGTAGGAGTGACAGTCAGCGCCATCTATAAGCCAAACGACGAGTATGAAACCACTCTTATTCGCATGTTTGGCGTCACGTAGCACTTGAACTGATTATGAGCGGGCAGCTAATTATTTTCCCTCTTATACAACCTTAACACACCAAGTCTGTCAGTACGAGACCCTCGTTCAATAAAATAAGGGAAAGAAGTGTATACCTAAGGGCTTGTTTTTCCGTGTTTTAACACAATATTATCGAGATCTAACAGACAGTAATGCCAAGGAATGTACAGGGGAAGTTATTAGAATCAATGAAATGTAAATTAGAAGAAAGATGAAAGAGAAGTGAATGAGAAAATAACCAGCCGTGAGCAGGAATTGAACCTACGACCTTCGAATAACGCGTTTGATGCTCTAACCACTGAGCTACCACAGCGGCCTTCCCTCCATCCACTTTTTTGGGTTTATATGTGAATTTAGAAGTAGGAGTGACAGTCAGCGCCATCTATAAGCCAAACGACGAGTGTGAAACCACTCTTATTCGCATGTTTGGCGTCACGTAGCACGTGAACTTATTATGAGCGGGCAGCTGAATAACGGTCCCTCTTATACAACCTAAACACACCAAGTCTGCCAGTAGGAGACCCTCGTTCAATGAAATAAGGGAAAGAAGTGTATTCATAAGGGCTCGTTTTTCCGTGTTTTAACACAATAATAATGGGATCTAACAGACAGTAATGCCAAGGAATGTACAGGGGAAGTTGTTAGAACCAATTGAATGTAAATAGGAAGAAAGAAGAAAAAAAAGTGGATAAAAAAATAACCAGCCGTGAGCAGGAACCGAACCTACGACCTTCGAATAACGCGTTCGATGCTCTAACCACTGAGCTACCACAGCGGCCTTCCCTCCATCCCCCTTTTTGGGTTTATATGTGAATTTAGGATCAGGAGTGACAGTCAGCGCCACCTATAGGCAAAACGACGAGTGTGAAACCACTCTTATTCGCATGTTTAACGTCACGTAGCACGTGAACTTATTATGAGCGGGCAGCTGATTAATTTTCCCTCTTATACAACCTTAACACACCAAGTCTGCCAGTACGAGACCCTCGTTCAATAAAATAAGGGAAAGAAGTGTATACCTAAGGGCTCGTTTTTCCGTGTTTTAACACGATATTAACGAGATCTAACAGACAATAATGCCAAGGAATGTACAGTGGAAGTTATTAGAACCATTGAAATGTAAATAGGGAAAAAGAAGAAAGAAAAGTGGATGAAGAAATAACCAGCCGTGAGCAGGAATCGCACTTACGACCTTCGAATAACGCGTTCGATGACTAACCACTGAGCTACCACAGCGGCCTTCCATCCATACACGTTTTTGTGTTTATATGTGAATTTAGAAGTAGGAGTGACAGTCAGCGCCATCTATAAGCCAAACGACGAGTGTGAAACCACTCTTATTCGCATGTTTGGCGTCACGTAGCACGTGAACTTATTATGAGCGGGCAGCTGAATAATTGTCCCTCTTATACAACCTAAACACACCAAGTCTGCCAGTACGAGACCCTCGTTCAATGAAATAAGGGAAAGAAGTGTATACCTAAGGGCTCGTTTTTCCGTGTTTTAACACAATAATAATGAGATCTAACAGACAGTAATGCCGAGGAATGTACAGGGAAAGTTATTAGAACCAATGGAATGTAAATAAGAAGAAAGAAGAAAGAAAAGTGGATGAAAATAACCAGCCGTGAGCAGGAATCGAACCTACGACCTTCGAATAACGCGTTCGATGCTTTAACCACTGAGCTACCACAGCGGCCTTCCCTCCATCCACTTTTTTGGGTTTATATGTGAATTTAGAAGTAGGAGTGACAGTCAGCACCATCTATAAGCCAAACGACGAGTGTGAAACCACTCTTATTCGCATGTTTGGCATCACGTAGCACGTGAACTTTTTATGAGCCGGCAGCGGATTAATTGTTTCTCTTATCAACCTAAACACACCAAGTCTGCCAGTATGAGACCCTCGTTCAATGAAATAAGGGAAAGAAGTGTATTCATAAGGGCTCGGTTTTCCGTGTTTTAACACAATATTATTGAGATCTAACAAACAGTAATGCCAAGGAATGTACAGGGGATGTTGTTAGAACCAAATGAATGTAAATAGGAAGAAAGAAGAAAAGTGAATGAAAAAATTAACCAGCCGTGAGCAGGAATCGATCCTACGACATTCGAAAAACGCGTTCGATGCTCTAACGACTGAGCTACCACAGCGGCCTTCCCTCTATCCACTTTTTTGGGTTTATTAGTGAATTTAGAAGTAGGAGTGACAGTCAGCGTCATCTATAAGCCAAACTACGAGTGTGAAACCACTCTTATTCGCATGTTTAACGTCACGTAGCACGTGAACTTATTATGAGCGGGTAGCTGAATTATTATCCCTCTGATACAACCTAAACACACCAAGTCAGCCAGTACGAGACCCTCGTTCAATGAAATAAGGGAAAGAAGTGTATACCTAAGGGCTCGTTTTTCGGTGTTCTAACATAATATTATTGAGACCTAACAGACAGTAATGCCAAGGAATGTACGGGGGAAGGTATTAGAACCAATGGGATGTAAATAAGAAGAAAGAAGAAATAAAAGTGGATGAAAATACAACCAGCCGCGAGCAGTAGTCGAACCTACGACCTTGGAATAACACGTTCGATGCTCTACCACTGAGCTACCACAGCGGCCTTCCCTCCATCCACTTTTTTGGGTTTATATCAGAATTTAGAAGTAGGAGTGACAGTCAGCGCCTTCTATAAGCCAAACGACGAGTATGAAACCACTCTTATTCGCATGTTTGGCGTCACGTAGCACTTGAACTTATTATGAGCGGGCAGCTGATTAATTTTCCCTCTTATACAACCTTAACACACCAAGTCTGTCAGTACGAGACCCTCGTTCAATAAAATAAGGGAAAGAAGTGTATACCTAAGGGCTCGTTTTTCCGTGTTTTAACACGATATTAACGAGATCTAACAGACAATAGTGCCAAAGAATGTACAGGATAAGCAATTCGAACCAATGAAATGTAAATAAGAAGAAAGAAGAAAGAAAAGTGGACGAAAAAATAACCAGCCGTGAGCAGGAATTGCACCTACGACCTCCGAATAACGCGTTCGATGCTCTAACCACTGAGCCACCACAGCGGCCTTCCCTCCATACACTTTTTTTGGATTTACATGTGAATTTAGAAGTAGGAGTGACAGTCAGCGCCATCTATAAGCCAAACGACGAGTGTGAAACCACTCTTATTCGCATGTTTGGCGTCACGTAGCACGTGAATTTATTATGAGTGGGCAGCTGAATAATTGTCCTTCTTATACAACCTAAACACACCAAGTCTGCCAGTACGACACCCTCGTTCAATGAAATAAGGGAAAGAAGTGTATACCTAAAGGCTCATTTTTCCGTGTTTTAACACAAGAATAATGAGATCTAACAGACAGTAATGCCAAGGAATGTACAGTGGAAGCTATTAGAATCTTTGGAATGTAAATAGGAAGAAAGAAGAAAGAAAAGTGGATGGAAAAATAACCAGCCGTGAGCAGGAATCGAACTTACGATCTTCGAATAACGCGTTCGATGACTAACCACTGAACTTCCACAGCGGCCTTCCATCCATACACGTTTTTGTGTTTATATGTGAATTTAGAAGTAGGAGTGACAGTCAGCGCCATCTATAAGCCAAACGACGAGTGTGAAACCACTCTTATTCGCATGTTTGGCGTCACGTAGCACGTGAACCTATTATGAGCGGGCAGCTGATTAATTGTCCCTCTTATACAACCTAAACACACCAAGTCTGCCAGTACGAGACCCTCGTTCAATGAAATAAGGGAAAGAAGTGTATTCATAAGGGCTCCGTTTTCCGTGTTTTAACACAATATTATTGAGATCTAACAAACAGTAATGCCAAAGAATGTACAGGGGATGTTGTTAGAACAAATTGAATGTAAATAGTAAGAAAGAAGAAAAGTGAATGAAAAAATTAACCAGCCGTGAGCAGGAATTGAACCTACGACATTCGAAAAACGCGTTCGATGCTCTAACGACTGAGCTACCACAGCGGCCTTCCCTCTATCCACTTTTTTGGGTTTATTATTGAATTTAGAAGTAGGAGTGACAGTCAGCGTCATCTATAAGCCAAACGACGAGTGTGAAACCACTCTTATTCGCATGTTTAACGTCACGTAGCACGTGAACTTATTATGAGCGGGTAGCTGAATTATTATCCCTCTGATACAACCTAAACACACCAAGTCAGCCAGTACGAGACCCTCGTTCAATGAAATAAGGGAAAGAAGTGTATACCTAAGGGCTCGTTTTTCGGTGTTTTAACATAATATTATTGAGACCTAACAGACAGTAATGCCAAGGAATGTACGGGGGAAGGTATTAGAACCAATGGGATGTAAATAAGAAGAAAGAAGAAA